>NC_003280.10:4222500-5472500 GCF_000002985.6 Caenorhabditis elegans | reverse complement strand
TAGTCAAATTTCGCTCCAACTTTTTGAATTCTTCTTCCAATCCAGTTTCTCCATTGGAAGTTGTCATTGATTCTCGAGATGAGACAATTGCTACTCTCGGAGATATTGATCCATTCGTAGATGACTGTTGATTAAAGCTAACTGCTCTATCTCTATTCGATGCACATAATCGTTGATAGTGATCTTCAAAATCTCGAACATCTTCATCAGTATCACCATACATGTGCCATTCCGCAAGTGCTTTGTAGATGAACACATATTGTTCAAGAGATTGAACCATCAAGTTCCGTTGGCGACGAAGATTGCACACGAATTCGAAAATGTTTGCTTTATCCTCCGCGAGACATTGATCAAGCATCGAATCTATTGAAATAAATGTTCCAGTTCTTCCAACTCCAGCACTTAAATTAACTATTAATTGATGAATTTTGGAAAAATATAAATACCTGCAATGTATCACAACAGGCGAGTTATTAAACTGTGGTAATTCTCGAAGACGATACATGAATCGAAGCAATCCAGTGGAACATTCCGGAGCTTTGTAGTCATTCCAATTGGTAAAGTGATACTGGAGAATACGACGGGCTGAATAAAAAATTAATTAAAAATATGAAACGATCGTTAATTAACGAATCCGCCAGTAACTCACAATTATTAGCAAATTGTCCTTTTACAATTGGCACATTCGCGTATTCGACGCCGTTTCCATTCGGGATCACATCACTGAAATATGAAGAAGTTAGCATACAATAATAATTATTCCGATGAAAACTCACGGCCCACATTCTCCTATATGTGCGATATCGAATGCACGAATCGCATAATCAGAATGGAACGAAAAACTGGCAGGCTCCACGATTATATCTCCATATCTGTAATTTTATTATTTTTTTTCAGAATTCTTACTTCCAAATTTTACCTTGTAATCTGTTCATCAGGCCAATACTTTGCACATTGCTGCCGGTTTTTCTCGGTTAAATTGGCAACCATCACAATTAAATATGACTCTTGTTCCCACACCATTCTCCAGAAATCTCCGATAGTGGCGTCAACTGGAGCCTGAGCAGCAATGAATAACTTCTTTTCTTTCCAGCTTTTAATGAAATTAGCGTTTATATAATCCGAGTAATCGTCTCCGTTGATTTTCTTCAGCTTAACTCGAGTATCATCGAATGCACGAATGTCGTTATATCGGTTTTTGATTGCATTTTCTTTTCTATTACTGGCTACAGTATCCAATTGAAAATGTGGCAGAGATTCGTATTCTTGTGCAAACAGAAAATCCGTGTCTCGATGTCGAACAACGTATTCAGTTGGAAGATCATCAACTGGAATTGCACCAAATGTCTGTTTCAGAAGAGTTCGTTCCACAACATCTTTTGACGTCATTTTTGTGAATAATGGACACCAAGTTGACAGCATATGTCCTTTTCGGTTTACAAAGAACATTGTAACTCCAGTTGCAAATGCTAAGAACAGAAGGAACGGCAGAATAATTTTCATGAAAATTCCGAATCCACTGCTTGAACTTTCCGTGTCAAGTAGTATTGGCTTGAAGTATGCAGAATATCCATACGCTGGCCCACTCAAATGAAGTTGACGCAGGTGGCGGCTCATGGGAGATGCAGTACGGGTTCGTGATGTTGGAGATACGCTTTTGTCAATTCTGAAAATAAATTACTGTATGAACAAGAAAATATAAAACGCCAAAAACATGGGAAGCCGGTCTCGACACGAAAAATTTTTGTGAAATTCGAAAAAAAAGGTGTGCACCTTCAAATAGTACTGTAATTTCAAGCTTTCGTCGCGAAATTTTTATCGAAAAATTTTCGTGTTACAGTTTTTTAGGCGCAAAAATTAGGAATTTTTCCGCGTTTGGATAACATTTATGTATACTTACAAATTCCTAAATATATTCGGATCAGCTCCATTTCGAACATCTTTTCTGTTCAATTCTTCTTCCTTATCGACACGTACAATTAGAAATCCGGTGTACTTGAGCCCACGCCGTAATGCGAGATCTTCAGACGAATATCGACTGAGGTACTGTACATTACAGGCTTTTAAATCAGACACTCTAACACCATCTCCTATCGTTGTTTCTTCTGGTAATTGAACATACGACTCGGCAATGTAAGCGAAAAATCGTTTCTCTTCAGCCGACGATGGGAGTAGATTGTTCGTGAAGACTTTTGAAAATGAGTGCATAACTATTTCCTCAGATTTTGGCAAGATATCCAGAGAAACATTTGCAGGAAGTGGAACTATTGCAATATAGTAGCAGCTGAAATTATGACAAGTTCAATGTATTTTTTAATGTTTTTTTAAAAAAGAAAGATACCTTATTGGCCCATTAATATCATCTGGCGGTTGGGGAAAAGTCAACGAGAATGTCGAATGATTATTAGACAGCAAAGGTTGTGGTGTTTCTACCATATCTGGCTGTGCGTAATTCGTAACACAGTTCTTGTGGAAAACTGCTGGTAGAGATCTCCCAGCTGAATTTTCAGCCCAAACAGTGACGGTATAATTTCGATTTGGCTGAAAATATTATGTTATTATACTGAAACATCTCTAACAATCTCACTTTTAATGGACCAAATTTGCAAGAATAAAATTCATTTGCAAAATCAATTGGATTGATTCCATTATGCTTTGATGTATTCTCATCACCATCCCAATTCGCACAACGTTTATCAACTTCTACAGCTGCTGGAAGATCATCTGGAGTTAGGGATCCGTCGGATTTTCGCATTGCTCCACGAACAGATACAAAATATTTTGTAATTCGACCATTTGGCTCCGCGGGACTTTTCCATTCAACTTCACAACTCAATGCTGAACCAGAATTTAGCACCCGCACATCCTCCTCTTTCGGTGGGAATGGACCTGAATAAAAATGAAATTTTGATTTTGGAACCGGATCTCAAAACACTAACGTTTCTGTTTTGTAGTAAAGTGTTCAGTGAACTCAAATGGTACTTGTCCATTATTCCCCGACACAAAAAGTGTGTACGGAGTCGCGGCGCGAAGATCTTTTATAGAAACTGGAGACGTTAAGTTGTCCTTACTGAAAACCACTTGTCCTCGGGTATCCGTACGTCGAACAAGTCTGAAAATTGAAGAATTTATAAATTTGAAACTAAAAAGTGGATCAGATAAACAGGTATTGGGATAAGTGCGAAAAAAAAACTGAAAATCTGTGAGTTTAAAGAAAAGCATATTTTAATTAATGGTTAAAGCACAAAAAACTTAGGTGAACAAAGGAAAAAACTCAAAAAAGAAAACAACAAGATTCCACTCCATTCCCGTGAATTGATTCTTACTTATTTGATTTTGGATCATCTGAATCCACTTTCAGAAACCTTCGACCTCGATGATGTAGTGATTTTCTGTTATTAAAGTGAAAAAGGTACAAGGAGTTAAATTGATTATTAAATTTAATAAATGGGGAAAGTGATCATATTTATAATTTAGTAAAAGCATATTCGAAAGAAAAATCTGAAAATTACAGTACCTCAAATCAATTGCCATGTCTTCTCCACCTTCGGATTCCCATGTAACGATGGCATCTCGTTCAGATGGATTTACAGTTAGATTCTTGATTTGGCGAGGAGCTGAAAAAGAAAAGAATATTAAATTTTGAAATTTAAAAAAATTGGGAAAAGAATGGGGAAAGCGGCGTAGTTCAAGCGATTGGGAAATTGAAATATATTCATGCCGTTATTTAAATTTTCGACGCGAAATTTGCGATACTTCCGCTACAAATACGGTCCCTGGTCTCGACACGACAAATTTCTGATAAACCCAAAAAGATGCGCAAAAAGATAAAAATTTGAATTAAACCATAGAGTAATGTTTGAAACTACAGTATTATTTTTTTCCGTTTTCGAAATTATGCACACCTTTTCTCACTTTTTCTCACTTAACAAAGATTTGTCGTTTCGAGACCGAGCACAGTAATTTTCGAAAAAATCGCGTCTTGGTAATAAATCCTGCACAGCCACCAAAACATGCAATTCGAATAAAATATTTAAAAATAATCACGAATCACTCCAATTTCACACTATTTTCATGCTAAACTTACTAGAATCATCATCATCATCTGAAGTTTTCAGTGATGACGATGACGACGGAGGCATAACTTTTTTCGGACGTTTGTACCAATATGAATGGGTACGACGGGCGTGTTCTATACAATTTTAGCGATATATTTATATGATTTTTTCTATTTTTTTTTAAATAAAAATTTTCTAAAAATATTCTCACCTTTAACCTCAAACTGCATTGTATCCGTAACGTCAAGATCTGAAGCACTCGCAGTGACCCGACACATATAAGACCCAGAATCCGAAGTTTGAGCATTTTTAATTTCCAGCTCCCAACACGAATATTTTTCATGTACCCGTCGAGCAAGTCCATTTCTAGGTGCAAATGGGTGTGATGTTGCTTCTCTCATAATTGTTCCATTTTGAATGAAAAATACGCTGGCAACATCAATAAAGCCTTCCGGATCAACATTTATGCAGCAGAATAAGGTGACATCAATTCCCTTCGAAACTGACGTCGATGGGTGAGCACGGGCTACAACAGCGAGATCTCCTGGAAATTGAATTTTATTTAAAAAAAGTTTGTGTGAATTGGCCGAAAGGGTTCATGGGAAAAAAGGTTTCTATTCCTTATATCGAGACTTTAAAGATCAATTCTTCGAAATTCGAAGGTTTCTCAGAAAATTCTAAATTATTTTCAATGTATTTTTTTCGAGTAAAAAAAAGAAATTCTCACTTTTGTCACATTTCGTTGGAAGTAGAGTAGAATTCAACCGCAGAGGCTTCTGATTTGCCGTAACATGAACATCATCGAATTGTGGTGGGCAGACGCATTTCCTCTGAAAAAAAAAACATTAATTTTTGAAAAATTATTCCCTGGATACCCTTAATCTTTTTTTTTTAACTAACTATTCCCTAACTATTCAGAAAAGTGTGCCACGTCACCACTAGATCGAATTAGTGAATGACAGACGACGCCACGTCCATGTCGATTAGTATCATTTAGAGTTTTTCAGTGGGAGAATACAGAATGAATGAGACCACCCAGAAGAATATATCACGTTCAATTAGGTGATTCTCAAAAGTATCACGCATTACAGAGAACAGAGTACGGTGAACGAATAAAAATCGAAAGACTTGAGAACAATTTTCTTTTTTTTTAAATTAAATTAAATTTAAAGATCACTCACTGAATAACACGTCGGCTCCTTCACATCATATTTCGATCGATAATCAGCATCCATGAGTAGACATGTGGATGGTGTTCGGTAATTGTATCCGCATTGTTTTGGAGTAACTGGAAATTAAATAATTTTAATTTTAATTAGAAAAAAAGTAACATACTTGCTGGACAACTTCTCGGGCACATACATATTCCATGACCATCGTTTCCACGGTGACATACTCCATCATGTACACAGTCTTGATTCGATTCGCATGATTTTACACCTGAGAAATTGAAATTTGATTTTTTTTTGACGATTCTGACTGGCGGTTCTGCGTTTTTGCTTACAGAGACTCAAAATTACCCCAAATAAACGGATTTTGTAATTAAACCTTACAGAAATAGGCTTTTTTCCAGCTAAAATCTCCAAATCTCCAACCAAATATGACAATCTGCACGCTGCGAAACGGAAAAGTTGGAAAATTTTGAGATTTTAGCGAAAATTCCCACTTTTTCGGTTTTAATTAATTTTCGAGAAATCACAAAACACCCAGAACCATCGTTAGTCCTTCTTTTAAAAAAACTCACCGAGTTCTTTTGCAGTTTTTGGCTTATCTGGTTCGATTTTAGTTGAATTAAAATTATCCAAATCGTCTGATGATTTTCTATCATTTTCCTCACTCGATCTGAAGCTAATTCATTTATTAGAATATTTATTTAATGAAAAAACAAATCTTACAAATCGGCCGCTAATCCCGTCCTGAGATACAAAAGAATGACCGTGGCCCACCAGATCCATCGATTTATTCGCATTTTTTCAGTTTCCGCGTTAATTTAAAAGCCCATCATTCGGAAAGAGATGAGGAGAAATTTGAATACTTTGAGAGACGGTGCTGAACGGAATATTTTGGGATTTTTGGTCCTGAAAATAGCAAGTTTCGTTGGTTTGGGTGAATGACAAGAAATTGGATGAGAGATTAGAAGAAATGGTTGTAGACGTGAGAGAGTACAGAGAAAAACGGAGAAGGAAGAAGGTGACCGATAGAAGATGAGCTCCTGTGGGGAACAAGAAATGACCAACTGACGAGGAACGATGAGAGATTATTGGAGATTTAAGAGACGCAGAGACACCGAAAACAATGATCGCCTTTTTTATGGTCCCCGTTCACACTTTTTATGGGTGATAAACACTTGGTGGTCATTAAAAAACTATATTCTATTAAATTTTTCATTTTTTGTAATATACGAGTCGCTAAATTGATCGGAATTTGAGTGAAACCATTGAAAAATCGACAAATTAAAAACTAAAGACGGCGAAAAAATTGACATCGCCGGGCCTGCGCCTTTAGTTTGGTGGTACGGTAATGCATCGGGTTTCGCAACGAAACAAAGAAAACACGCCTAGAATTTCCAAGTTTCAATGAAACATCAAGAAATAAGTGAGTTTCTGAATAAATATGTCTTTGTGAAATCTCGAAAACTGCGGGACATTTGTTTTCCAATCAAAACGAGTTTCAAATCATCAGATAATTGGATCGGAAGTGTCCTTACAAGTAATAATAGGCCTCATATGATTTAATATATTTCAAGTTTTTTGCAAAAAAATAGAGAGAGTACTATGATTCCATAACAATTCCAAACAAAACAATAATTAAAGTCCAAAAAACAGAAAAAGAAGAAAACGCTGACTGAAAGGACTTAAAAAACGAAGTGGTAACCCGGTTCTGGCGATAAAGTTTGTTTATAGAAGAGAGAGACAAAAAAGGAAAAATAGTATAGAATAGAATCCGATTGAAATTGATTCGACAATCGATGAATGTAAAAAGAAAGAATTGAATGAAAACGGATGGATAGGAGTAGTGGCAGTAGTGTAAAAGGTGACAGGCAAACGGAATAAAAGATGAAATGAAATGGATCGTGTAGAGTTTGCTACTTTTTTTTCTCTGTTTTGGATTTCTCATATTATTGCAAATTGTGGTGACTTTCAGATATATCTAGATAGGCAGATTTAATAAGTTCACCTTGCAGATAGCCGTAAATATTCCTTTCTTGTTTCGTTGATTAAATCATAACAAAAAAATTACGGAAAAATGAAAAGGGAACTCACAATTATCTACAGTACATTTAAAGGACCTTACACAAAACTTTTTTTCCATCTCGCACGACGAGACCCATAGTATTACTTCGAAACTACGATATTATTTCCAAAATAAACATAATACGTGAGATTTTTTATTCAACATTCGAAAGACTTCTAACGATTTCGTTGGGAGAAAAACTAGGAAACGAACTGATCAAATTGAGCGACACAGCTAATTAGACGTGTAGGTCAAACAACCTCTATCCGCCCATCCGCTCTCAAAAGGTATCATGGTCATTTTACCAGAAAATTGAGGGAAAAATTGTTGAAAAGTAATGGAAGAATCCGAGTAGACCCAAAAGAGAATGGAAAATTGGCGACCGGTTCTGCAACGGGGTAGGTCATCACCGGAAACTGGGGGCCAATAGTCAGGCGGTATACTCAGGTGGTATTACAGATTTTTGTTCTGCTAGACACTTGTAAGTCGTAATTTGCACAGTTCTGCCAAGTGGGAGAATTTGCAAAAAAATTGTATTCGAAATTTTCTGTCGGTGCATTTTTTTTTTTGAAAAATCAACATTTTCAGATAATTGTTGGCTAGTTTTAGAGAATTCTGTAGTAAAAATCTGATTTTAAAAACACAAAGATATTTTATTCGCATTAGTCTTGAACCTCAATGCTCCGTTTTGGCAGCTTATACATATCTGAGTTAATTATATAAAATTTTTACAAGAAATCTATAAACAAGAATTTGAAAGTATTTTGCCAGTTGACAGTTTTTGGCAAAACTAATGATCAACTAGATATGAGCTGATAAAAATGAGCAATGAGGTGGTAAACTAACAGAGGTTAAAGAACAATTTGAAATTTTGCTGCAGAAGTTCCAAAAAAAATTCCATACAAAAACTACATTATAGAGGTCAATTTGGCATAAAGTTTTTAAAAAAATTAGTTTGATAGAAACAAAAGATATTCTACAGAATTACGAAATCTTCATAGTTCCGCACTCAAAAACTCTTCCCCCATTCCACTTTGCCCGACAGGCGCCATTGAATGAAGTGAGTGGGTGACTACGAAGAGAAAAGAGGCAAAAAATTGGTTTCACACTACGCATCCTTTTCTCTTCAATTTCTCGATTTTTCTACGATTGTCGACAAGTTTTGTGCAAAAAGTGCATTATTTCAAAGCACAGAAAACGAGAAAAAGCGAAAAAGAAGAAGAAGAGGTCATTTTGAAAATGAACAGATGTGTGCGTGTGTCCATTCTTTTGAGGTCCCCACACAGTGGATAGACAGGGACACACATTTGCACCTCGGGGTCATCACAGTTGAAAGAAAATGACTGAGAGAAAGAAGGGGTGGACATCTGTCTTTTTGACAAACCGACCCCTGGACTATCCGGTGACATTTACTGACCGAACAAGTGAGATAAAATGTGAAAAAAAGAGGATCATCATGATAAGTGTGTTGCTCTTGATTATATTACACTAAATATTACAATGCGTTTGCATATTAATCGTAATAAAATGGTTCTCTATTTGAACAGTGTTCTGGTAGTGTTCATTGCTTGGTAGCTTAATTTAGGCAACCTACGTCTGCCTACATGCCTAGCGACAGCTCAAAATTGCAGAAAATTTCGAAGTTACACAAAAAGTTCATTGTTTTGAAAAATTGGCAGTTGGAGTTTATCATATCTATTTTGGCAAAGCGCCTAAGTTTTGCCAAATTAGGAGTGGTGATAAATTTAGAGTTTTAGAATATTTTTGTAACTCATATGATATTAAAATACAAAAATTTAATAGTAATTAGAAATAGAAAAGAAGTAATTAGAAAAATTAGAAGTACCTAAAAAATTTTTTTAGATCGATTTCCAAAAGTATGCCCAATTTTTGGAAAATTGACTGTACATAAACAAACCAGTTTCAATTTTTTTGAGAATTTTAGCACTATCAGAAAGATAACGAAAAATTTCAAAACTTGGAAAAGCTCACACACACGTTGGCTCAAATAACATGGAATCAATTTCCTATAGAATACAAAAGCAGTGAGCCGGTCGGCAACGAAAACGGAAATCCGAAAAGAGTAATCAAATAATCCGAACAACACACATAAACATCATGCCGCCCATCTTTCCAACAACTACCACCATCAAACATTACGAGTCCACGCAATTTTAGAATTCAAAATTGCTGGGCGAAAATCTGCGCGGGTTACCAAATTACGGAACGACGACCAAAAGAGATTGGATGAGTTACAGAGAATGGAGGGAGGAGAAAGGGTTTAGTACACATTTCTTCACTTTTGACGTGAAAAGGCGACGAAACGAATAGGCAGAAAAGATTTGAATGTCTCAAGGGAAATAAGGAAAGCTTGCGAGAATTTGAACGAAGGAAATAACTGACCATATTGCAAAATGTTGGAAAAATGAAACTACAAGGGTTACTGTAAATACTAGAAATAAAAAAAATAATTTCAAAATTTTTTCTGCCCATCAGAGATGGATTCTAGAATATTGGTTGTTGGCATTCATTTTTGTTAATTCTACAAAATAACTTATTATTTTTGTAGCATCGAAAACGCTTTTTCCGTTCAATCAAATATTTTTCTACATTTTGGCATTAATTTTTATGAAAACGCTGATTGATATCTAGTGGAGCAATTTTGTGAATAGAGACTTTGAGTTTCTAGAAAATTCCAAATTAAATTGGGACTATGGCTCCTAAGGTTTGACTTTCAAAACTTATAAAATTCATAGTAACCATGCACAAAATGTATTTCTTGAAACACCCTTTTTCTCCTTTTCTTTTCCTTCTTTTCACTTTCATTCACTCTTTTGTTCGTGCTCTTGCTCCTCCCTCAAGAGCAAGTCCGTTTCAATTCATTAATGCATTCATCCCCCGTCTCTTTCATACATGTTTACACCGATTGCGTTCACTTCTTCCGCAATCATTATAAATTGGAACGGAAGAAGAGAGGAGGAGGATGGTGATTATCACTTATATCACACAAATAATACACAATCAGACAATGTTTGCTCACATTTACATATTTCCAATTGATTAAAAAAACTTTTCTGATTGGTATTGGAATTGCAAATGCTCATGGGAAAATGGTATTCGTATAAAGTATAACTCCATGGAAATTTTAAACTGAAAATGAAGTAGGTGTACTAAGATTTCTCATTCATTTTAAGCAATTTTGTAGATCGTAACCTCATTCTCTATTAAAAACACTTCACCTTTAATAATAATAAAAAAGTAATAATGATCAGCAAGAGCAACGGAGAGCTCACAGTAAGTAGCAAATAAGAAATCAAGGTGTGGGGGCTCTCTCCCATAAGAGGTGTCACATTCAAGTACTTTTCTCTTTCTCTTTCACTTACTCCAAATGCTCAGAGAGGATTAGAAGAAACAAGAGGTTGACAAGCATGAGAAAGAATGAAACAGAAATAGAGGGTATTGTGAGAAGAAGAAAAAACGAATGATTTATGGGTATTAGCCGAGTCAATCGAAATTGAAGGTTGTGGTGGCTGAGATTACAAGAATTATGATGAATTTATGGGACAAGAGTGATTGGGATTTATTTGTACGGTTCAAAATGGCTCTCAAAATCACGGGTTTCAGCCGGGTAGTACAAGCTAGTAGTAGGTTGAAACTTGGACGAGTTACAGGTTTGAAAGATAATCCATTTTTTATAGAATTTTCAACTAAAGGCTTTTAAAATTCTAAAATTTTGCACTATTTCCAATATCAGTTTTTTTCAGAATTACAGAAAAACTTTGAACCAACAATTCTTATATTTTCAGTGCCAGAAAATGACGAATCATAACTGTTCTTCAACAAAAAAATGTGTTTGAATGATTCAAGCGGTGATTCAAGTTTGTAAATAGCCTTTTTCAAATATTTGCGAGAATTTGGAAAATATCCGTGACACAAACTTCTTGTCAAATGATGAAGAAGTGATGAAAGAGACCGAAATAAATTGAGACATAGAAGAATACACCGGAAATGGCAATCAATCGATAACCAGTGAGAATTTGGAGAGATAACAAGACGCAGATGATATAATAGAAACATAAACATGACCACAAAACATCGAGAAAAGGCAAGAGGAGAAAGAGGGAACGGGAAGACATTCAATATTCTAATTGTGGTGGTGACCAACGAGAGATGTATCAGCACATGAAGAGACTCAGACAGAACAGAGTGGTCAGTGAGTCACAAATGGTCATTGAGTGTGCATTTCTGACAGAATAGGAGCAAAGTGGTGGGAGGGAAGAAGCTGGGAATTGTGTGGAGCAAGTGGTGGAGTATGGGTCGGGAGGTTCTAGATGTTCAACTCTTTGTTGTTCTAGATACAGTATCACCAATTGGTGAGAGCAGTATTAGGGGAAAAAATACTTAAAGTGGAATTGTTATATTTACATTTTGTTCTAGATCTATGTTGCTGAAAACTTTTCAGCTTTCCCCATCGGATCACCAAATTATCAAATATTCTACAATATTACGATCTACCGAATATTACCATTGAAGTCGGTGGTTACTATAGCAGCTTTAGAAAAAAAACGTTGTCTTTGAATGAAAAGGAAAATGTATTCTTCTTTTAATATTAAAGTCACTTCAGAAATAAGATCTTAAATGTAGCCTATTTCTAGAGCCTTCCGCGCAGGCACTGGCGTGCCTACTTGCGCGCCTACATGCCTGATGTAACTCGTCTGGAATAGGATATCTGTCTACTAGCACACAAAACGCTTACTCTCGAAGTTTAAAGTAGGACATTTCCAAGGTGATTTTTGCATGTCCTGTAGGCACGTAGGTAGGCATTTTTTATGCCCGCGTTGAAGGCGCAGATTTTCACAAAGCTATCCATAGCTTTTGGATAGCTTTTGGAGATTTTTTATATTTAGCATGAGGGTCTACATATTAACCTGCCAATACCTTTTTTGTCTGGATTTAAATATTCAAGTTACAGTTAATTTAAAATATATAAAGATAGAGTATCGCCAGTGATGAAATTATTTTAAATCATTATTATATGTAGTTCTAAAATGCCAAAATATTACTCTAAAACTTTTCAAAATACTTTTTAAATTTTTTATTTACAGTCAAAAATGTCAATTACTCAGTATTCAGATACCATAATTTTGGGAAATTCAAGTTTTTCGAAACTTCGCTTGGCAAAATAGCTCATTCTGAACAGATATTCAATGATCGTGTAGTTTTTTTTGAATAATTCTGAACAGTATTCACCCATCACAAGTTTCTCTTTGTCCTGTCATCTCATAATTTTCTTCATTTTTCTTCTTCTTACAACATCATTATTTTCTTAAGACAAGAAGTGTTCAGGTCGACCGAATACCGAAGCGAAAAGGAAAAGTCAAAAGGAATTGTGAGAGAGGAATTTATCAGCGACACTGTCTTTTTGGCGGGTGGGGGAGGGTGTGGTTATCAATTTATCAGATCAAATTGAACGAATAGATTTGACGAAATAGTGTGTGAGATGAAGAGGATTAGAGAAATGGAACGGCGCAAAAAAAAGAAACCGAGGGATCCGAAAAGAAATGATGAACTAAAAACTTGCGGTTGTTTGTGATCGGATATCCTTTCAGTGAGTGATTCATCACTTTCTTATTTTATTAAAAATATGGAATCGGAGAAGTTTGATCTACTATTTGACCTGATATCTTTTTGGAATAAGAAATCAAGAAACCCCACTTGAAAATACTTTTCTTATATTTTATATTACAGCAATCTAGCGGCAGAATACTGTACTTGGTCTCACCACGACAAAACTTCGTTAAATGCGAAAGGATATGCGCCTTTAAAGAATACTGTAATTTATAACTTCCGTTGATGCAGAATTTTCAGAAATTTTTGGTTTTTTTTCGCGATTTGTTGAAAAATATTTATTTTTTTTTTGGCTTTTAATAAATAAATATTTTTTACTCGAAAAAAAACTGAAAATCAATGATAATTCTGCTACAACCAAAGTTCGAAATTACAGTACTCTTTAAAGGCGCATACCCGATTGTATTCAACGAAAAATTTATCGTGTCGAGACCGGATACCGTATTTTTGTCGGAATAATCACCAAATTTCGTGTCCGGATGATTTGCATTTCTAAAGCTACAGAAGTTAAAATTGTTTTTGCGATTTTTAATATTCACCCCTTAAACTCTTATAATTTTAGAACAAACAATGAAAAAAGTCGAAAAATGTCTCAAAACGAGAACCGATCGCCGGTCGGATCGCCTTGATTCTCTCTTTGAAATCACAATCAACATGAGGCAAAGTGTTATGAAAAGAAGATCGTTTGAGAGACATCATGGAACAATGAGACACCGAGAAAAGAAAAGGTTGTTAGCGTGTGAAAAGGGAAATTGATGATATCGGATGGATAAGAAAAGGGGATTGCTTCCGGTAAAAAGACGAAGGAATTGAGAATTCCATGAAATCAATGAGTTCCGATGTGAGTGTTCCGTGAACCATCCACCAATTTTTGTGCTTCACTCGATGTCCTCGACCTTGCCTGAACAATTTGTGGATTATGAACATAATCCACGGCAGAAAAAAATAAGAAAAACACTTAAGTCACAATCTTCTCTGCGAAAAGATTTATTAAAATCACACACAAAATTCTACTTCGGATTTTTTAGGTGTTAAAGTGGACAATTTGGGTGATTCAAAATTACCATGTAATGCGAGAGAGGGGCTACTGGTGTCATTATTGTGATTTCATTTTATTCTAAATTGGGGGCATACAAAAACATTTGAATACTATGGGAATGGGGAACGTGGGATCTAAATTCAATCTTACTAGAAGATATGAAAAGATCGATGGCTTCAGAAGCACATTATAGAATGGAACAATATTCGTAAGGAAGATAATTTGGATAGGAAAAAGAGAAAGAAACTAGCTAATTCTAGTATTTGAATCAAATATACAGTTGCGTATAGGATACAAAATACGTGTTTTAATTCTTATTTGGTAGGCACCAGAGCAATGGAATAGAAAACTACCTAAAGGACAGAAAATACTAATGACAAAAATGTAGAATTCGTATTTAATTATTCTTAGTGGGCGAGGAAATGGCTAGTGATTGGAGGGATGCTGAAAGTGGAGAAAGATGAACTGGATATCTGTGGTTCTTCTGATATTTCGCGTCTGGAGTCGAAGCTGATGACGATGGTCTCTCAGTGCGAGCTCCTGTAAGAATAAGAATAATATTTAAAAAAATGATTACTTTCTTTTAAAACTTGAATAAAAACACTGTTTCGAAAATCTAACCTTTGATTGGGCTTTTTGTCTTCTTATCCTGACATTCCGATGGTTTCCGGCTCTTCTTGCCTTGGCGTGGAGCTTGGAGGGGAAGGGAGAATGTATTTTCATTGTTTCCCATCGTGTGTTGTTGTGAAAAATTTCCCGGATAATTTTGATAGAAGTAGTTTGACGGATTTTGTTTGAACTGATTCATATCTCCAGATGGTCCAACCCAGTTGTTGTAGGCGGGATTATAGCCAGCGTATGCATGACTTTGATGGTGCTGTTGTTGCTGTTGCCAATAGGGAGCGGACATCATTTGTGGATATTGACCTGGTGCCAGTGGAGGAGTCATGTAGGAATAACTCGAATGGTACATTCCTTGGCTGTTCATGTACACCTGAAATTATATATTCGAACTGGTTAAAAAAAAGATAAATTATTGAACTCTACTACTTTGTAAAATCTGGAAATTACGTACCCCAGATTGAGCAAACTGTTGATATGGATGAGGACGGGTGTAGCCTTGAGAATAATTTTCATTATAGTAAGGACCTCCGTTGTTCGAGTCCATTTGTTGTTGCTGCTGCTGCTGCACATTGGAATTCCACTGCTGCTGACCTTGGGAATACTGAGTGTTCAACACATTTTGATTTGGAAGAAGTGGTTGTGGAGAAACTGATTCATGCTTTTCAGGGGAAACTTCGGACTTTTCAACTCCTATAAAAATTATATTTAAAAGATTTAAAAAATTGTTTACAAAAAACCTGCAACTGCACTCGCATAAGATCTTATTGGATCTTGATCTCCACCGAAGAAGACTTGTGGCGATTGTTGATGTTGCAGATTAGTAGGACTATTCTGCGGAGTAGTTTGTTGCTCAGATTGCTGCCTGCTTTGATCCTGACTGCGTAACGGAGGATAGACGAACATCTGAGGCGAAGCAGGATAGGAGTATCCGCTATATGGACTTGGAGATGCCGGAATGGCGTAGCTGAATGGTCCTGGAGATGCCGCAACGAGCTGACTTGGAGTGGCGATTGCGTAGCCTGTAAATTTTTTATTTTAGTCACTATAGAATTAAAGAAAAAAATCTTACTTGGTTGAAAACTATTGGAGTTTATTTTTCGGATCGCTGGACCTAGGTTGAGCTTCCTGCTACGGAATTCCAACTGCTTTGGAGTCAGTTTACGAATTTCCTCTGCTTGATCTTCGGTTTCGAAGGTGATAAATCCGTATCCCTTTGACTGACCATCAAGTGATTTAACCATTTTGACGTCCTTCACAGCGAAGAATTTCTCGAAATGTTCACGCAACTCAGTTTCTGTGGTCTGAAACAACCCGAGAGTTAGGAAGAACAGAGAACATATCAAGAAATTCACGAACCGAAGTTGGGAAGCCACCAACGAAAATACGGTTTGGAATCAGCTCGTATGTAGGTGGTGCTGGTATTAGTGCGGCTGCTCCGGTTGGATAAAGTTGTATCGGAGTTGATGGAAGAGAAGTCGGTGTTTGTGGCATGAAAGAGACCATCTGATGAGCAGCTTGCTGTGATTGATTTTGCTGATGTTGCTGATTTTGTTGGTCTTTTTGATACCGTAGAGGCGGCGACATCATAACCCGTTCGCTTTGATTCCAAGAACCTAAAAAAATGAATATTTATTAAAAAATGCTCAAATTGGGATAATTTTTAAAAAATACATTTAAATGAACAACAATTTAAGATTTTCGAAATTCTAACCATTAAAACTAAATTATTTGTTCAAAGCAATTTTTAGAACACTTATTTCTTGAAAATAAAGGTGGAAAGAAAAGGTTAATAATTAAAATTAAATCAAAGCGAAGTTAGATGTGCAGGTCAACATCAGCTACCGTACTGCACGCGCCAATTCAAAATACAATTTCAATATTTTCTAACTGTCTTTTTTCAAAAAGCTTTTAATTATTGTGTTTCAGAAAGACAATTTAATCTCATGAAAATATTTATTGTTTCGATAAATTTCACTGCAGGGGGAGTTGACAAAAACCAGAAAAAAAAACAAGAAACGAAATAAAATTTCACAAAAATAGATACAAGAACATGTTATTAGAAATTAAAATTTGTATGTAAAGCACAATTTCAGAGGGAAAATGAAAATTAAAAACAACTATTCTTTTCAGTATTAGGCAGTGGCCGAGTCACGAGTGACAGTTTTCTTTGTTGTAGGCACCACCGTTTCCTCATTCAATTCTTGAAGTGAAATTTCCTGTTCTGGGTTATTGCTCGTATTGTGCAATTCTGTCACACGTTTTCTCTGATGATAGTAGATTGGCATGATAAGGTACTTGAGAATAGTCCATGGGAACAGGTGGAATCCGAGCATTTGAAGCTCATGGTTCAAACATCCAGCAGTCTTCTTCGTCAATCCAATTGAGCCAACCGCCTGGTGGCAGAAGTTTTCTGGTGTCACAACGAATGTAGATCCTTTCTGGAAATAAGATTGTAAATTAATTTTCTAAGAACTTCGCAAATAACTGCTTACCGTGTAGTAGGTCATTTTTGTGGCGACCAATGCAGGGATCAAAGTTTGAACATTGATTGTACTGTACTCGCGATCAATCGATTCGCACAAGAACGTCATCAAAGCCTTTGTTGCACAATAAGCCGCAAGCATGGGTATTGGCCGTACTCCTTGTGAAGACGAGAGCACAACAATCTGTCCACCTCCAGATTTCTCCATTGGTGGGAGCACACATGATAGGAACTCGGCTGCACCCATTCCATTTACTCTCAATATTTGAGTGTCCTCATCTGGATTGTCTCCATATCTTTCCAAATTGTCGCGACCAGTTCCAACGCTGTTCACTGAATGGCAGCTTTGAATAAATATATTCAATGTTTCTTGGGATTTTCCCGTCAAAAGTTAGTCATATGAAACAGAATGTTTACAGAATCTCCATCTGTCAAATTACAATTACAGTAACCGGTTTTACTTGAGTTTTTCCTAATGGTCAACTTGTGATAATTGAATTCGCAAAACCACAAATGGCAGGTCAAGTTCTTTAATCTAATTGGGACAAAGTAAACATTCTTATTTATATTTCTTTCTAAAGTTTGAGACATTTTTCATATTACCAACTGAAAAGTCTCAATCCATATGTTCATTATTCAGGAATTTTCCAAGAAGTTTTAAGTAATCAACTAGCCAAATCTGCCCTACATTCCCTCATATTATTCCCCTTTTCACCCAACTTCTTACCGACAAATCCAACATCGATGTCGCTGATGTAATCGCGAAGGCTTGAGAAGTCGCCACTACCAAAGTCAAACACAAAAGTCTTGATTTGAGCGTCCGAGTGCTTCTCCTCTGAAAATTAAATAAATTAACAATACTAAATAATAATAAAACAACTTACCAATTTCTGATTTAACCGAATCAAGTTTCTTTGGATTTCTTCCAATAAGTACAAACTTCCGGAGACCTCGCTTTGCAAGTTCCAATGTGTAAGCTTTTCCAATTCCATCGGTTCCACCGGAGACGACTGTCCATCTGTGTTGGTACTGTTCCAGATTTGGTTTGTAGAAGAGAGGTGCAATTGTGTAGATGAAGATTGCTTTCAGGAATGCAAAGAATGTTCTGAAAAAATCAAGTTTATATCTCTACCATACCTCTACAGTAACCTGAACGCAACTTGTTTTCACACCTATGAGTTTTATATCACAAGACAACGGTTCACAAAAATGTTCTAATGAAATCTGTGACTTGAAATTTTCCGCATCCTCTTTTTCGCGGCTTTCATGAGAAGTTTAGAGTCGCGTCAAGACCTGGTACAGTATTCTTAAGTCATAGATAAAATCATTTTGCATATAGGTAAGTTTTCACTACAGTAATCTTACAGTACCCATTTTCCAATTGACTATTCAATTTCACTACATAAATACCTGTATAACCGATATCCCACATAAACGACTGGAATTAGAAGAAGCATTGTAACAGCTAATTGAGCACCGTTTTCTACGTGGAACGTTGGAAGAAGAGAGTGTAGAGAGGCAAAGAAGGATGTAGAAGACTCCTCCGGAATGAGGGTTGAGGAGAGAGGTGGAGGTGGAGTCGGCGCCATCTGGAATAAATAGAAAAGAGGTTCAGATGTTATCTTGAAGAGGTCAAAGAAGAGGATACAAAGATTGTAACATACACAAAAGAGTAAAGTAGACAGAATACTATTCGAGTAAATAAAATGTTTAGTGGAAATTTACTTTGGTCTTATTGGGTTGGAAAAGTATAGTGTAGTATCATTGCTTTCTCCAAATATCATTTCAAGGTTACATATCAAATTTTGTTAAATTTTGGTTTAGAAGTATATTAAATTTTTATCATGCGTTTAACTTCCAACAAAGCACCAAGTTTTTCAAAAAACATTATTAAGCTCAACTATTAACATTGAGAGAAAGGTGCCATGCATGTTTTTTCCAATTGACAGTTTTCTGAAAAAACCTTTTTTGTGCAGACATAAAATTAAGTTAAAAGGTTAAAAAACTGCCAATGCCATAAGACATCAAAAAGTTTTTAGATTCACAATTCGTTTTCTAATATAGTGCTTCTAAAAAACTATCTGTAAAAGATATTTTCTAGTCTATTATTTCAAATTTATGAAGAAAACTAACAAAGAACCCCATGAGAACAAAAATTTGCTAAAATGATGAGATGAACTGAATGCCCAGATGTAGGCTACACGACGGTTGTGTAGTCCACATAAAGTGGGGTGGGAGAGGGGAGTGTTATGGTCCCAGTATGGCAGATCATGCATTTAGATAGTGTGCTAATAGTAGTCTAAGAAATTAGTTAGTTTCTCAAAAACAATTCGAAATATTTCTTTAACTTACAGAAGTTGGCAATAAAAATTGTCGCCAAAAACTAAATACCGTAAATCCTTAAGTGTAAAATTTGCATAAAGAATAATACGGCAAAAGTGCAACAGAGTTAAACGGAAAAGTAATGTGCGAAAAACTGAAACCGTATGAATTTTTTTCAGCCAAAAAAGTAAAGGAAAAGTATCTTATAAGACCTCACAAACTACGTCGATTAGCTGGAATTTCTAAACGTGGTCATTTGAATAATTTTCCAAATCTTGACATAATTTAATTTCTGGTAAAGCTGTTTGAAATACTGCATAACTTCAAAATTAGATTCATTTAAACCTCAACTTATTCACTCATATTTACCTACATTGCTTCAAATTCATCTCTCAACATATCGAGAAAAAAAAACTTACAATGTCAAACATGGCAACAAATCGTAACTTTTAGAATATAGCAACAGAAGTGAGAAAGAGGTCAAATTGTGCGTGGCTATAGAATGAAATTGAAGCCATGCAAAGTTTGAAAAAAACCAGTTCAAAACGGAAAATCGGGGGATCATAGAGAACGCCGGAAAATACATATAAGGAACCTTTAATCTTTGAAATGAAAAATATATAGAAAATGCTATGATGGTTCCAGGACCGCCGCCCATATTAAAATGAAATAATAAGAAATTTCAGTCAGGAGGCAAGCAAATGATAATAGATCAACGGTTACACTATCATCATCATTTCCTGTATTGATGCCCAGTTTTTAAAAGTGCGGAATATAACAAGAGAAAGTCCAACTGGGTAAAAAAAACCTTGATCTACTAGTCAACGAAGACTGAAACATTTACGGCAACAAAAAGTTTTAGATTTATTAGACGACATTTGTAAAAATTTATGTTACTCATTATTATCTTTACCATTCCAAAAAGTTACAGGTATACTCTTATGCATTTAACGATGTTTTCTATGGTCCGTTTTTTGTATTAAACTGGTTTTTCAATAAGTAAAAGTTTTAAGAACATTATTGCACCAAACTCTGATATGCGAAAATCTTTAGAAATTTCTGAAAAACTATAAAATTGCAAATCCCAAATTTAGCAATTTTACAGTTTTTCTGAAATTTTTTTCTGAAATATTTACGATATAGGCATTTTCTGTAATTATGTCCCGTGTTGCCTACAACAATTATTCAGAAATAAATTCATTGAAAACTGTCGAAGATCAATATTTTCAGTTGAACATTTTAATTCTTCAATCAATTTAAGTTGTGCATCTTTAAAAAATGAAGAACATTTCGCATTAGAGGAAATGAGAATAAAAAAAGCGAAGACACTTTCATCTGTTCAGAATTGAGATGCATAAATTGAGAGACATGTTTTTTAAATGGTTGTGGTCTCACTTTGAACGACAAAAGAAAACCAAATATTGTAAAGGAATAGTACAAATAAAAGGGAACAAGTGATACCAGCTGATGGATGTAGGTCAGCGACAAAAGACAGGAGACGTATAGTTTGATGATTATGGAACCAAACTCAGAATTTAATGTTGGAGACGCTATAAAAATTGAATTGAGAAATTGAAACCATATTCTTGAATATCTCTCAATTTGGAATTTGGAAGTAGCCGTAAAATCGGCTAGCTAGAACATAAAAGGACTGATTTGCAACCTTGACCATTCATGATATCATTTCAATAAAAGAAGAGATTCCAATGACCAATCTTCAAGAATCACAATAATCACAACAAAACTAAGCAAAAGTAACAACAAATTGTTCAGGTAGACAAGTAGACATTTGGACACATTTTGCGGGGATGTGATGACTGTATAATAAAAATAAGTGGACACTGAGAGAGAGAGGAGGTCAGCAGGAAAAAAGAACATCGAACTGCTTGACGAATTGAAATTAGAATGAGGTGTCAGGCAGGTGACGATTACATGGTTAATTATTAGTGTTCTTTTTCTTCTTTTTGTGGATGCCGATTAGTTGAAATAATTGCATGGAAAGTGAGAATTCAATGTGAATCTCTTTCTTATTATGTTTCAAGTGGTATCTGGATGGAAGCTTGTACTTTTATGAATCGAAAATTGCGCCCAAGGTTGATTTTGAGATTATTCAGTAAATTTTTGTGCTGATTATTCAGTTAATGTAGAACAGAGACGCGGATGAAAACTTTTTTAATTTCTAAAAAAAAAGACAAAATGTGGTTAAAAAGTTTGGAAAATAATTGTTATATACTTCTTGAGAGCTTATTCAAACGGAAACCAATCATAAATAGTCGAATAGTCATTTAGAAAAGAGAAACTAGTTGATGTAGAGAGATTCAAAAAGTAAAATATGCAAATGATCCGTTTCTTAGATTTAGTAAACATTTACCAAATGAAACAGGAATTGTCGAAACAATTTAGAAAAGGAGAAGGAAACATTTGTTTATTTTCCCCTTTAAATGGCGGTAGAGGTAAAACAGCAATACACATAGTACAAGGTTATACTACTTTCAAAAGAATTTGACATCCCGCCGAGAAAATGTGGTGATTATATGGTAAAGTTTTCAGTTGGATATTATCTTCTACAGACGGTGATTCAAAATGATCAAAAGGGCAAGTGGGTGGTAAGATTTGAAAAATTGAGATATAGAACGTGCGATTTTGGTAAAACTTTTTGAACACAAGGCATATTTTTGAACTTTGAAAAACGCAAAATTTAAATTTTGTTAATTACATATATTTTGAACAGATTATGAATATAAGCAAGGCTACATAAAATATGTATATTTTCTTTTTACAAATATTCGTACACTGTTAAATTTATAGAAAAATCATTTATATTCAGAAAAACCTATTTGAACAATTTTTAGTTGCTCAATAACCAATTTGCACAAATTTAGAAAATATAATGGGGGCTTTTAAAAATTTAAATCCTCAGCGAATATTCCTTTGCGATTTTTTCGAACGTTTTCTTTCAGATTAAAAAATCTGAAGCAGAAGTAAATGAACTACCATAGAAAATTCACCAAGGATCACATTTTTACAAAGCCTCCGCCCAATTGTAAACTTGGGAATTTTTGCTTGTTTTCTTTTTTTTTTCAAAAAAGGAATAGTTGTTTTAAAGTAATTTACTCCCCTATGCTTTCTCCAGCAATCAGTTGTTCTCCCCATACTTTACACAATTATCAACAACTTCACATAGAAAACAAAACAACAAATCAGAAATTCCCACCGGTCACAGTCACAGATTCCCCATGTTTTGTTCATCTCATTTCTGCAAGAAAGTGACATCGCTGCCACCCAATTCGACAAATTGTCCAAGTGGTCATCAGGAAGATATGACCTTCTTTTTAATGATAATTTAGACTACAAAGGGCGTCAAAAAAGATTCAATGATCAGGGGTAATTGCTGTAAAATGTAGTTTGTATGTGTGTTTACCGTAGCCTATAACTGTAAAAATTGGTTTTTTAAAAAGTATTTCTGAGATTAAAAGGCTCCCCAAGGATGCACGATTCTAGAAGAAAAGCGGTGATTCTAAAGTAAGTTCCAATTTCAAATTTCCTAAACTATCGCATTCTGAAATTCCCCTCTGTTCTTTTTTTTTCTCGTAAACACGATAAAGCCATTCCATTATCCATTAAATTCATTTTATTATCTTCTCCCAATCTCTGGATCCCTTGATCACTGATCGCCGGGATTGTCAGCTGGTGGTCCACTCTTTCCCACGCAGTGTCACAAAAATAATGGACGCACATGTGTTGTCTGTTATAAGTTTAGATCAGGTGGGAGACAGAGAGAAAATGGGTCAGTTGGGGTGGGAGGTAAGCTATTTTAGATATAGAAGAAATGTTTTTAGGTTATTTGATACCTGAAAACACACGTAGTTGTTTGTAAACAAGAAGTACCCTTGGAATTGAGCCAACTTTTTGAATAGGAGGAATTTTACAGTCATTACGAGTAAGGCTTTCGATAAATTATTTTTGAATTAAACAGATATCTTGACTCGCTTGGCATTTGGCTCCGGTTTCTTGCTCAGGCGCGGCTCAAAAAATATTTTTTGGCACGTTATCCCAGAGTTCAGCTTTTGCCCAAGTTTGGCCAACTTCTGATTCGCGTTAATAATTTCTGGGCCAAACTAGGGCGAGAAACTGGAGCCAAATGACGAGCGCCTCTATTTTTTGCGACACTTGTGCTCTATAATTTCTCAATTTATTGAATCTCAAATATGTTTTGAAACCGCAAAAATATAGTTACTGCTTCTAAGAGCAAAATACAATGGCTTCATTCAGCGGCTTTTCGTAAGCTTCCAGTTTTTACTGCCAAGTCTTTACTGAAAAGTCAGCAAAAAGAATTAAACCATTGTATGTTATGCTCTTTCCCTTCTAACAATCCAACCAACAAACAATCCCGAGTTTTCCCGAGCCACTATAAAAATTTAAAGTTTCTCGGAAACTTTTTATTTTACCCAAACATCTGGAGGATCATTCATCAAAATTACTTGTTTGTCATGATTTTATCTGAATTTTTATGCTCAAGCACATCTGGTGTCAGAGACAAATTAAAGGTTGTATGTTCAAAAATAATACTATATGTTGTAAAGCATTAGAAAAGTAGTGGAAAGTGAAGGGTTTTCAGAATATTTTAAGGGTGTGGGGGATGAACAATGTACATGGTATAGAGCAAGGAAAATTTAAAAGTCAATAATTCCGAAGAGATGATTTCCAACGTCAGATTTATTTGTTGAGTAGAACAACTGATGGAAGTATGTGTTCCAGGTCTCTGGCTTCATTTGTGGAACGTATTGACCTTTCTTGTCCTGAAATAATTCCTTTTAAATTAATCAAAAAAATATTTAAATCCCACCACTGAAAACTTATGGAAAGCTGCATCACACTCGGATTGATCAAATCCATATGTACTCATTCCATCGGTATACTCGGCAAGATCCATGACTCCATCACAGGAAACATCAAAAAGTTTGAACATAAAGTTCTGATAGTCCTTGAACCATTTTGGTTCAGTCTTCGCATCGGTCTTCTTCAAAAGTCCGATCCATTCATCAATCGAGATCAATTGATCCTTATCAGCATCAGCAATGGAGCACAGTCCTTCCCAGAGAGCAGCAAGAGATTTCTTGGCAAAGCCAGTTTGAACTGATTCAGCTCCGTAAATGTCACGGACTTTCTGGAAGGTTAAAAGAAAATAATAGAATTTAGAATTCTAAAAATAATTCTCACCTTGACAACCAAGTAAAAATCTCCCCAATCGACTTGATGAGAAGCATTTCTATCTGAAACATATAATTGAAAGTAAAAAAGAGTGGGAAAACTAACCAAAAAATAGTGAGAAAATGCGTTCCCACTTCTTGACAAGGAACGGATCAACATCGGAATGTTTCTTGATAAGATCTTCAATGGAAACTGCTGCTGTAGGCTTTGCAACAACCATTTCTGAAAGTATAAGATTTGACTGAAAATTATAAAATTATGAACTTGAGAAAGTCTAGAAATCAAGAAAAAATATCTAGAAATGAACATTCCATGGGTTGTGAAGATGCTTTTATCTCACTTTAGAATGTCTGACTCCGCCCCTCTGTGTACGAATTGAAGTGCTCTTTTGTGATGATCATAGCTCCTCCTTGCGGCGACGCCCGCACACAGCACGAGATATTACACGGAATACTTATGTGATTCATAGGAAACAAGGAAATCGAAAAAATAATAGGATTTTGAGGAGGTATTTTTAGATGAATGCTTATGATGTTATGATGAACCCAAGAAATTCTGAATAGACATATGTCAGAACGGGGTAGGAGCTCCAGTGTCGCTTTTGAAATAAAAAATCAAGTGGTATACTTCTCGTATATACCCTTCTGAACTAATAAAATAATTTATCTTTTGAAAAAGTTTGAAAAAGAAAAATGCCCAAAACTTGAATTTTAATGTTTTGTATTTTGAGCATATCGTTCAAACGTCGTGATCTGAAAGTAGAAAGATCTAAATATTCGTGACACAGTTTGGTTTGAAGGTCTTAGTGGTAATTTTTTATTACAGAAGCAACAAAAAGTTGACATATTTTCAGAATTTCCAAAAAAACGTTTAAAATTTCAATTTCTTCGATAGAGTTCTAAAAATTTTTTGGAACGGATTTTGTAATATCCGCTGATAACCGTTCAAGAACAATTTGAATTTTGAAATAATTTAATCAACTAGTATCCAGTGCTCTTTCTCACTGCTCCACCCATTTTTCAACCCATTTCCTTTACTCAATTTCGCCCGTTTTCCTTTTGCTCAAATGTGCCCACCAAATCATCTTTCTTCGTCTTCTTTTCTCTTATTCGGAAGGAGAAGAGGTGAAAGTAGAATACGTTTTTTTGTTGAAAAGAGAAGAGCACTGCCACTTTTCTCTTATTTCCATCCTTCTACTACCTCGTTTTACTTTCCATTTAAAAACCCGTTTAAAGTTCCAAAATTTCAATTATCTTGCTTCTGTTTGGAACACGACAAACTTTAGTTTTGTTACAGATATGTTCCGAATATCAGTTATATTTATTTGGATATTTTTACAATTGGGATACACAATAGACTATAAAGTATCAGTTTTAATTGTTTCTGAGCCGAATCAAGAAACTTTCAAAGAATTGAAAGTTTCCGTTACGGTAAGTTTTGAAATTTTTACTTTAAAAACTTACAAACTCGGCATTATAGAAGAAGCTCCAAACTTTTAAATTAGCATATTCATATTCACAAAATATCATATTTTCAACTTTTCTTCTTAATTTCTTTCAGGCGGCATTCGTGGAAGTTTTTGGAAGCACATCATATCACTTGGGGAATGACACTATTTCCGCAGCTTTTGTAGATGCAAAAAGGTTTTCGAAATTATTATTTGTTGAGCTTTTCCCCCGAGAAAGACATTTCTTATATTCAGTGGAGATAATCGTCTGGAATTGACTCAGGATATTGTGTGCAGCCAGATGCTCAATCACTCATTGGCTTCTGTTATATTTTCTCCATTACTGACATCATCTTCAAGATTTATTGATTTGGTTACATCATCAGCATATACACTTTCATTTTACAAACTTCCAGTTGTTGGAGTAATGGTTAGAGATGCAGAGTTTAGTAAAAAGGTGATCGTTAAATAAATTGACTAATTTTGTTTTAAAAGTTCAATTTAGAATATCTATCCCACATTTGTTCGTCCAACGGCTCCACTTTCAGATGAAGCATTTGTATTTCTACATATGCTATTAAGCTTGAAATATCGACAGGTAAATCTAGAATGAAGATACATAGAATTGAAATGTTTTATATTTAGGTTGTGGTATTAAGTGTGAAAAGAGATATAAATGCCGATCAATTTGTGGAAGAGTTTGAAAAACGGCGAGTTGAATTCAAAATAATTGTGAGTTGATTTTTAGACAATACAAGTTTTGAGATCTAAAACATTTTCCAGGTTCAACGTTACATTGAGGTAGAGCTGAACGAGAACTTGAATGACACATTGGCTGAGAGTTTCGAGGAAGTTACATCTAATATCATTGTGCTTTTTGCAAAGTTTGCGACCTCGAACAAACTTCAATAACATAAGATTTTAGAAAAGACGATGCAGTACGTATATTTGCAAATGCTGGCGATCTTACTGGAAAAGGAAAAGTATGGATCGTGAGTGAAAGTGCTGGTGAAGCTCATAATGTTCCAAATGGATCACTTGGATGTCGACTCGGACAAACTGCATTTTCAGTTTTAAGAGATTCATTTTCAATTCTGAAATCTGCCATGGAAACTATATTTCGAGAATCGAAAATAGATATCTTCCCGCCAGTAGAATGTGATCGAGATAGTGTAGATGCTGAATGGAATTCCCTTCAAGCACCTGCTCTATTAAATGAAATATGTGGAACATCAACTAGTCGTGTGCATTTTAATGATAAATGTGAACGAATTGGAGTCGAATATGATATTATTAATTTTCATATGGAGAGGAAACAAGTTGGAAATATGGTTGGTTTAGTTGTATAAATCTTGAAATCCAAATACAGTACACCTATTCTCAAAGTAGTGCTCATTAATTCTGAGCTCTGCATCGGTGTTGCATAATACTATTCAAGCTTTTACATTTCAATTCTTCAGCGCCATTTTATAGAAACTGAAAAATCAACACCAAAAATTTTTACTGCATCTTCAACCCCAAAAATTAAAAATGTACAGAATTCGTAGTAACAATTTTCAAGTTTTTTAAAATTATATTTCCAATAAACATCCTGATTGATATTCCCCATAGAATGTGTAGTTTTCCAGGTTGGTGATATCCTTAGACTTGATGAAGATTCGATTGAATGGGCTGGTGGTACGAAACCTCTAGAAATATCTCTTCCAAAACATCTTCGCGTGGTTACTGTAGCTGATCCTCCATTCGTTTATACAACTCCAATTGGCTCACCGTCTCAGTGTGCAGAGCTAGGAAATACTGTAGTCGAATGGTCGATATTCGATAAAATTGTTGTGGTGAGGAAGTTTTACTTGAAACTTGAAAGTTTACAGCTATTTTCAGAGTGGACCTTGGTACTCTTGCCCGTTGACTTTGGAAAATTCAACTGAATATTTTTGCTGTGCAGGATTAGCGATTGACCTTTTATCAAATTTGTCACTTCCTGAGGTACTGATTATAATTTATTATATGCATTTAATGTTGTGCTTTTCAAGGCAAATAACTCAATCGATACAAGTTTCACTTTTTCCCTCCATCTCAATGAATCCTATGGAGTTGTACAAGCCTCAGAGACAGTGAGTTTTTATTTAAATATTTGTTTTTAAATTCAAAATAGATTCTCTAATTAATTTCAGACCGGAATAACTATAAGTGGAGTGATTGGCGAGTTGGATGGTGATACGGCTGACATGGCAATTGGTGGAATTACAATCAATCCTGAAAGAGAGAGAATTGTAGATTTTACTGAACCTTGGCTTTATCATGGTATCAGGATTTTAGAGAAAAATGTGAGTACTATGTTTTGATGTTACCGGGAAAGTTTTTCAAATCCTTTTCTGTTGTTCAAAAAAAGATAATACTTGAAAAAAATTATTTCCAGATTCCCAGAGACTCTCCAATGCAATCATTTCTTCAACCTCTACAATCCTCCCTCTGGACTGCACTCTTCATTTCTGTGATACTTGTTGGCCTTGCCATCTACTGTTTGGATTTCAAATCACCATTTGAAAGATTCTATCAAGCTGATAAGGAAATGGAGCAGGACCTGAAAAAAGAGTTCGAGCTTTGGATTGGGAAGGATGCTGATGAAAACGTGAATTTTGGAGAAGCAATGTGGTTTGTTTGGGGAGTTCTGTTGAACAGCGGAGTTTCAGAAAGTGAGTGGGTTTTCCAAGGAAAGAAAACTAAAATTTAACAATTGAAAACTTCAGAGACTCCAAGAAGTTGCTCGGCTCGTGTTCTGGGGATAGTTTGGTGCGGATTTTGCATGATTATGGTTGCATCATACACTGCAAACCTCGCAGCTTTTCTGGTTTTAGATCAACCTGAAAAAGGTTTAACAGGAGTCACTGATCCACGGGTAAGATTGATAGCGGTGTTTTTAAGTTTTGTCCATTTTCAGCTCCGAAATCCATCTGCAAACTTTTCATTTGGAACGGTTTTGAACTCAAATGTCTATCAATACTTCAAAAGACATGTGGAATTATCATCCATGTTTCGAAAAATGGAACCTCATAACGTGCGGCGAGCTTCAGAGGTGAGCACTAGTGATTGATAACCTTGTAAAAAATATTTAATTCAGGCTGTGCACTCTCTTCTCAATGGTTCATTGGATGCATTTATATGGGATTCAACTCGACTGGAATTTGAAGCAGCACGACACTGTGAGCTAAGAACACGTGGCAGTTTGTTTGGAAGAAGTGCCTATGGAATAGGATTACAAAAGAATAGCCCATGGACACCTCACATCACTTCTGCTATTTTAAGAATGTCCGAAAGTTAGTTTTAAGAGACTACAAGCACGAATAATGAAACATGTTCATTTTCAGGTGGAGTTATGGAAAAATTGGATCAGAAATGGATTGATAGAGGTGGTCCAAATTGTGTAGTTGAGGCTCATAAGTCACCAGCAAGACTTGGGCTTGTGAATATGAAGGTATTAGATATTTCTGAAGAACGTGGATAAAATGAAAGTATAGGAACATAAGTGATACTCAAGGTATATCACGCACAGCGGATGAAATAACTTCCAAACTAGCTAAACCGCGTATTTTCAAACTGGCTTATCTCAAGAAAAACACGTCTGGGAAACAATTGTTCAACTAACAAAATAATCAGAAATATTTTTTCTTTCTTTTGAACTGCTTTTAATTGTAAAATATCAAATATTTGTTGAGTTAAACCGCGGCAAAGACATTTCATCAAAACCCACCAAAACTTTTGAGAGCTTCTTTGTTGAACCTGTCATAACCCAACATCCGTTGAATTTCAAAAGAAAAATTTTGTAGAATAGTAAGTGATAAATATTTAGCTACATATTATCAATTCAAAGTTTCTTGATATTTTCATTTTCAGCCAAGTTACAGGCCGTTTTCTGAAAAAATCCAATTTCGTCCATAAAACTCTTCATATCCAACGTATCGACTTGAAATTTTGAAAAATGATCATTTTTTTGAGGTCTCTACAATGTCCTAAAAAATCTTTCAAAAAACACTGTCCATCTCGAAAATCGTCCTCCGCTCCAAAATAAGAAATGGGACTCTTGCTTTTCGAAAAATGGGCGAAAAAATGAATTGCGATTTTTGGGTCGAAAAAAAATATTTTTAGAAAGCTGAGAACACGCTATTTACGAATTTCATGTTCATTTTATGTTATTCTTTCTTTGAAATGACCTAAAAATTAAACAAAAAGAACATAATTTTAATTCTCACGTGTAATTATTTAGTAATTTGCTCAGTGTTTCAATTGTTATAATGAAAATAAAAAAATTAAACGTGAGAATTAAAAGTATGTTATTTTTGTTTAATTTTTAGGTCATTTCGAAGAAGGAATCCCATAAAATGAACATGGAATTCGTAAATAGCGTGTTCTCAGCTTTCTAAAAATATATTTTTCGACCCAAAAATCGCAATTTGATTTTTTCGCTCATTTTTCGAAAAGCACAAGTCACATTTCTCATTTTGGAGCGGAGGACGATTTTGGAGATGGACAGTGTTTTTTGAAAGATTTTTTAGGACATTGTAGAGACCTCAAAAAAATGATCATTTTTCAAAATTTCAAGTCGATACGTTGGATATGAAGAGTTTTATGGCTGAAATTGGAATTTTTCAGAAAACGGCCTATAACTTGGCGGAACTTGAAAATATCAAAAAACTTAAAACTGGTAAAATGTGGAGAAATATTTTTCACTTACTATTCAACAAAATTTATCTTCTGAAATTTAATGAATGTGGAGTTATGACTGGTAGAACAGAACAGTTCTCAAAAAATTCGTTTGATTTGGTAAACTGTGTTTGACGGTGTGTAACTCAACAAATAATTGTTATTTTGCAATAAAAATTGATGCAAAAGAAAGAAAAAATATTTCTGATCATTTTGTTAGTTGAACAATTGTTTCGCAGTCGTGTGTTTCTTGAGGTAAGTCAGTTTGAAGATACACAGTTTAGCGAGTTCAGGAAGTTATTCGGTCCGTTGTGCGTGATTGCTGTGCATGATAGAAAATGATTTTAGAGACAATGAGTATTTGCCAAAACTTACTCAGAAGATCAAAAACTATTCAGCAATTAAAAAAATTTTCCGAAAAAAAATCTAATTGTGAGCAAATTTTCTGAAAAAAATGATCGAAATTAGAACGTTTTACAAGCCAAATTCAATCAATTCTTTCAATTGAAAATAAAAAAATGTTTTCTTGTCTAACACAATTTTTATTCAGGATATATTCATACTTGTATCATCGGGAGTTGCATTGGGGATATTTCTGAGTTTCGTCGAGGTTTCTTATGGAAGACGGCTAGCTGATAAAGGGTTATTCAATGAACAACATTTTGATTTTAATTTTTTTAATTCAGGCGTCGCCGAAGAATTGTTACCCGGTATTTCCAAAAATGGCATGACCTCACACTCGGAAAAAAGCGACGTCCCTATCGATTGAAATATAATTTAGATCGAATGATTGTTAGGAGAGGATTCTCAGGTCTTGAGCGGTGTTCATTCCAAGAATTACGAGAACGAAGGCAAATTCGAGGCCTACCAACGTCAAAAGTCGATCCATATTGCTTTTGGCCTGATTTAGATTTTAAAGATAAACCTTTGGTTTTGTTTTGTTCAAGATGTAGGGTGAGTTTTTTTCTTTGGAAAATCTAAAACAAAAAGTTGAACCCCTAAAAATAAGTGAGTAATTGTTGCAAATAGTTTACTGAAACAAGAAACGTCTATACATAGTTTGATCCAATCTTAAAAGTGTAACATTAACTTTCTTCTAACTGTAAACGAGTTTTTCCTTGCAATTCCATTCTTCTCCTTAATTGTTGGTCACTTTTTTGCAGGCCAAGTTTCAAAACTGGACGCTGAAATAGAAATTTATGAGACCAACTTTTACCAATAACCAATAAATTTCAGAACATCGTGGAATCAGATGTGCATCGCGAAACGGGTCTCTTTGCTTTTCTCTCGTGTTTTCTGTTTGCAATTCTCTTTCTGTGGCCATGCTCTCCACTTCCTTGCTTTTTGAGCTCATTCAGTGATTTTGTGCACATTTGTCCATTGTGTTCTCATATTATGGGAAGGTTTCGAAGAGCAAGATCAACTAGATTTTATGTGTGAATTTGGCATTTCATGCTTCTATTATTGCAATCAAATTGTAAATATTGTCAACTCGAATAAACATTTAATTTATTTTAGCACAAATGAGCAAGTAAATGGGAACGGTTTATTCAGTGTCGTGATGCTTGTATAGCAATTTTTGAAACAGCAACACCGGAAAATGAAATCGGCAGTTATCTTCTGAAAGTAGACGTTTTGAGTTCAGGATTCCAGAAAATTATTGGAGAGAAGAAAAGAAACGGAGAAATGATGCATGACGTCAATTAGATATCTTCGTAATCGACAGTCTTCCCTTTTTGGTCTTCAGTAGTACAACTCAACGGAAGAAAATAGACATCAGTACAGTCGTCTTGGAAACACTGAAATTATATAAATTGGGATTTATATTCAACAAATATACACTTACAGCCAAATTGTCAATGATTTTTTCATGGTGATGCAGATTGCTAGACAAGTAGAGGACACGATTGATGAGAACGAATCCAGACGAGATTTCAGTGAGTAGAGCAGCAAGTTTTGGTCCAGTCTTTGGCCAAGTTCCACGCAACGATTGAGCCAGGATACGGATGGGAATATCAACCTGAAAATAGATCATTTATCTTCGAAATTAGCTCGCCATTCGCGCATTTTCGTGAGCACATTGGACACATTGAGGTCTAGGACAGGGCATTCGCATCAAAAATGAGATGCATCGTGCATCCACTATTCCAATCCTGTGAGTTAATGACTGTGGTTTCCTATTCGCTTTAATTTGCGATTTCGGAACCTTGTAACCGTGGTATCGTGGATGCACGGTGCACACATTGTCAACAAAATTGGCTACAATATGCAAATTGCAACGGGTTTTTTTTGTGATGCGAGCCAATCATGACCGATCCTCAGTTGCGATGAGTCAATTGTGCGCACATTGCGAATTGGCCGATTAAACGTACATCAATGTTTTGTGGTCCAAAGTGTCCAAGAAATGAGTTCGTGTATTGGATCAATTGAACTTCACTGCGAATATCATCCGGAACAGTTGGCTCCCACGAGTTTCTGTGCACCGAGCAACCACCTGAAAATCGGATTATTCCATTGTTATCAAGCAACTATTCTTACCTTCCAATGCAGAATCATGAATTCTCTGAGTATAATAAGAACTCGACGAAAGACACATTGTGTTTGAAACAACTTTCACGTTCCTATTAAAAATACGAATGAGTCCAGTTGGCCATTGTGCCAGTGCATCACTGATGAACATCGATGACAGCTCTGATTGAACTTTACATGTGAAAAGATTGCGCATCGATTGAAGAACGGTGTGGTACGGTAGATAAGCGTGAGCTTTCAGGAGATTAGTGAGCTCCTTCTCGAAAACTTTCAGCGAATCGAATTCAGTCTTAGTCCAACATTCCACTGCAAATGTCTGAAAATAACGAAGGTATGAGATGATGGAATATTTAGAATTTACATCTTGGACAATGTCTTTCTTCTCGAGAATCCGTCCCTTCGCACTATTGGTGCACTGTACCAACTCTGTGAGAGCACTCTCGTCGCCGTACTGAAATTTGATAGATTATTATATCGTATCACACTTGTAGCATTGGTATTATGAACGCACGATTCACATATCGCCAACAAAATTGACAATATTGTGCCCACCGAAACTCGCAATCAGGCATAATGTTCGCATGGCGAGCAGTCGTTATTGTGATGCGCACAAAGCGTTCGGTACTCAATCGCCATGGATCTTATGCGCCATCTAGGGCATTATACGCGAGTTAGGTGGGGGGAACACGATAGTCGAAAGAACGAAGTAGCTTTTGTATTATCTTTTAAAATTGAGTTTTACTAGTGCACTCCAAAAGCCTTCAAGATTGCATCCTTACCGTTCCATCAGGATAACAGAATCTGACGGCAAGAATGTGTCCACGATAAGAGTATCCATTTAAATGTTTCATAACTTTCAACGCGTCTTCCGGGCGATAAAAGTTCAGAAACCATTTTGCAGGTGGGACAACAACCACGTCTTGAATCGAAATGTCATGATTGAGCTCTCTTTTCACCAGATTCAAAATAATATTCTTGTGAGCCGATGGAAGGCTTGGCACATTCAAGAACAACAGTTTGGCACGGATCAGTGATTCGGAACTCAGCATGTCCGAAATCCGAACGTCTCGTGGAGTACCAGTTGTTTGTGCATCGTCAGAGTAGACACGTGTCCAGTAGTCCCATCCGGATTGTGACGATTGTTTTGGTGCAGCACCAGTGGAAGACTTGGCTGGAGTCACAAGAGCCATCGAGCTTGAGTTTGAAGAGTGCCGATTTTTCTTCTAAATTTCAATTATTATTATCCATAATTCAAAAAGAATGACTTACCGGATGAGTAGTTCGAGAAGAAGAAGAAGACGGAGGAAATGTCTGCGTTCGCATTGTTGATCGATTTCTTTTGAAATACATTTTTTTGTATTGAATTTTCGATTTTCGATTATTGAGATAAAATCAGTAAGCAAAAAAACACATGTGACCACGTACAGTTCACGAATTTCAAAAATGATTTCAACGGGAATTGAACTTTTGAAATTAAAAATATTTATTTTATTTTATTTAAACGTTTTCTGAGATTATTTAGTTCAAATTACAGGCAGACATTGTCAATTTGAAGTGATATGCGTCGTCAGTAGAGCCGCGTGTTGCAGGATATTGTCCTACAACTGCTGAAGTTGCTGGATCCGGGATATTTGCCAATCGGCGAAAACTCAAGTTCGAAGGTTAGAGAATTTCAATCCCAACCCAAAATTTTCGGCAACTGGCAATTTTCGATTCCCCAAATATCAATTGTTTGGCAATCGGTAAAAATAATTTTTGCGGGTGTGTAAATAATTTTTAAATCCTGTATAATCTTCAATAAGGCTTAAATGCTCGGTAGGCACGTCTTCGCGCATATATTCCTTGAGATATACTTTGGAAGTAGGCAGAAGGCAGGCAGATATATTTTTGTAATCCGTAAAGCATTTTTCAAGGCGATTCAGCGAACACAATTCATTCACAGATTACTGTTTTCTAATCTTTTATCAGAAACATCAAAAAGAAGTGTAAGTTTTGTCATTTCCTTTTTTTCATATATTTTTTCCTCCTTCTCTCCCTCTTCTATACCAACACATTTCCTTTGTCACACCGATAAAGTCGTTCTCCAATTTTCCTCTGAAACGTTGTAAGGTCACCTTGAGTGGGGTCAGTGACACTCGAAAAGAAACAGTTTCATGTACGAACCAATCACAAAATAGCACGAGTTGTGTGGAGACGCAGACTCGGAGAAGCTTCTCGTTTAGTTTTCCCACAAAAACCCATTGTTCGGACACAAACGGGCGGTCCTTTTTTGAAAGTTGGGACCCATATATAATGAAAAGTGAGCGTGTGAACTATCCGGTTAAGCTTCTCAATTTTATACTATCAATCATGAACAGTTATCTTTTTGTATTAATCGTGAGCATTGGGTTCGCTGAAAGTTCGAGTCCAAAGTCGAGCACTTCCTGCTCCCTAATGACCAGTTGTGCTGTTGAGAAATGCTTGGATAGAGGTTTACTTTTTGATAGATTTGATATAAAAAATATATTGCTTCAGGAATGGTAGGCAGAATCATAACAGAATCATCACGCGATGAGGTATTTGGAAACCTCGTAGAAAAGTAAGCTGAAACTTTTACTTTTATTTTTGAAGACTTTTATTATGAATATTTTTACGAAGATCAAAGAAGGTTTTACTGGAAATAATTAAGGCATCATACATTTTTTCTCTATTTTTGTGGTTTTATTTGGAATTATTTCCCAAAATTTTTTAGTTGAAATAAATAGGAGTTATTTTTCAAATTATTAGAATGATACGCCGTGCGGCTCGAAAAAAAATTTTTTTACACATTAATATATTATGCGGTATTCTGAAAGTGTCCCAAAAATGAAATTTACCTAGATTCGACATGGTTTGTATTGCTGCAAAATGTGGAAATGAGTGCTCTCAATGCAAGCACTGTCATTATGCTTTGGAGCAAATGAGCGCATTGGCTCAGGGAGAGAAAACTTGTAAGTTTGGATATTCATGGTAGTTGATATTTATGAGTTTCATGGCTCTAACTATATTTTATTCTCATATCTAACTAACAAGTAAGTCTAAATTTTCAGCTGGACTGTGCCCAAAACTTGAAACCTGTGTTTTCAATTGCCTTACTGAAGATGTATCAAAAGTATTATCTTGTGTTGCAACTCGGTGCAATGTTCACTGTTATGATGGAGATTGCCCATCTTGCAAAATGATTTCTAGACGCATTTTTTCCAATATCTGCAAGCAACATTCAATGACAACTCAACCACAAATTAAATATGAAGGTTGGTGATTCTAGAACATTTAAATCTAATTTCATATGAGTTTCCAGGAACTTGTCCAAATTTGTTCATGGAGCTCGCTGACGACTATGTTGCCATGAAGAAGAAGAAGCTTTAAATGGTAAAAGATTCTACTGGAATTTAAAGATCTCACCAGTTTCTACGATTTTTGTAAATATAGTATCGTGTTTTTATCTGTGAATATAGAATTTTGAAATAAACATTAATTTAGTAAAACTTCAAAAATCTAGGCGTTACAATCCAAAGTGACAATATGAACAAAGGACTGGTTCAGAGATCGTTATCTAAAAATCTGGAAAATATTTGTGCCTGGAATTCAAAATATTTTTGGCACAGAAGATATTCGTAGGTAATTAGATAAATTACCTATTTTCAAAATAGAGTACTTTTCTCAAAAAAAAAAAATCAGAAACCCAAAATAAATTTTTCTTGTGACCTGAACTCAAATAATTTTATACTTTAAGAAAACAAAGATCAAAAATGCCAGAAGCTCTTTTAAGTGGCACATGTCTGCTCTGTTACTTTTTTTGTAAAGAAATGTTTTTGATTTCTCTAAAATATTTTATTTTCGAATGATCTTACAAAAATGGAAAAATGGTTTTGATCAGTCTTCCAAAGGTAAACTTTCGATGTTGTTTTACAACTTTTTTATTTAACTTTCAGAATAAATTTAAATTTCCAATGTTTTTTGAAATAAGCGAAAATGTTCCCACAAAGTTCTCGCACGACATAAAAAAATCAAAAACTAAAAAAACAAAAAGTTTGAATTTCCGATTAGCATGCACTGTTGAGTGCAAAATCATGTAGCGTGGGCCTGATAATAATATTAAAAGAACGACAAGATAGTTTTTGGAATTTGTATTATTTTTTTTGAAAAAAAAACAATGACGTTAGCAGTACCTCGTGCAAATCACAAGATCCCTTTTAAACTTTGGAAAAAGCGCCAGAAATTACTTTTTAAAGAATAACTAACATTTTCACTACAAAACCTATCAATTTGTTTCTATTGAACTCTGAGTCGCAAATCTCAAACTTTATTGGATTATTCAGAAAATTTCTTTATTTCTATCGAATCTCGGGTCGGGAAAACTTGTCTAGTCAGAAAGTACCCAGCTTCATCTTTCGTCTAAATGAACTAATAAGGAGAGGTTTTGGACTTATTCTCAGATCTCCAAACGAGACATGCCTCATTTGGCAGAACTCATTGACGATGTGTCGCTGCAAAATTTTAAGCTGCAAACCACCTCTTTAAATTTCTTCGATTTGAAATTTTTTTCAGCACAATTATTCACTACTTTCAAGAATTTATTCAGTGGCTGTTTTTTGGCAGCTTTCTGGAAGCTTTTTGGTTATTTTTTTTAATCTGAAACTTGTTTCACCCAACTTGAGTTTTTCAGAATTTTTCAAAAGGTTAAAATTTTTTAAGAAGCGTCTAGAACGTTTACCTGTCCTTAAGCATATTTTTCAAAAAATTTAGGAGCAATTCTTGACATAAGCTTGAAGATAAATTAGGCAAAGATAGGTAGGTATGTAGGTATGTAGGTAGGTATGCTTTAAACAGGTTCATATACCTAAAGCGTGCCTTCCAAAGTTAATTTGCATTTATTCTCTGATTCTATTGAACTTTTTAAAGGTTTCCTACTCGTGTTTTTTCTTGGCATTTAATCATTCACCGCATATGTGATATATATAATTGAAACTTGCTTTACTCAGAATCCAAAATAAAGGTTGAAAAGGGATTTTTATGCAATAATATCAAACTGAATGAGCTTTCTAAGATATCGTATTCCGGGTTCGAATATTTAATTGTTTTTAGTGTTTTGCTTATTTTCTTTCTGAACTTTTGTTTTGTGTTAATCTAACACATTTTGTCACGATTTTTTATAATCAGGATAAATAAATAAAACCAAATAAGAATACATTTATTTTCGTAAATTATTTTTTCGATCAAATTTTATACGCAATTTCCCCAAATAAATAGTTCAATTACTCCTAAATCCAGTTAGAAAACACTTTTTTTTGACAAACTTCTTTATTTTCTTATCATAATGTTATAATTGTTAGCTCAATTTTTCATAAAACCAGAAAACAGAATGTGTAATCGTATTTTTCATTTCCAGGAAGAGTAGAGAGTTTCCTAGCAAGAACCATTTTTCACATATTTTTGCAAATTTGAAACAAAGAATTTTTCCGAAAAACATTGTTAGTTGAACTCTTTTTCTATCAAGAAATTTATGGAACAACTATTTTTTAAAATTAGCAGTTTTAGGGACATACCAGAGAATGAATTGTGTGCCATTCATATTAGAATTATTAAAGTTTTTTTTTTTGAAATTTGGAGCATATAGTGCTCCAAATTTTTATGAGAATATGTAGCTCGTATTAGGTTTGTTTATATATTTAGAAGCAAATTCCCAGGAATGGGATATTGTTTTTATAGCGACTATAACTTTAAAACATCATGGATTATAAATAACAAAATGCCCTTATATTTTGTCACGAAAAATATGCATTTGATTGTAATTTTGAACAATTTACTCATTTTATGAGAGTGAGAGAGATTGAAATCTCATATTATCTAACATAATAGTTTACAGAAATTGATGTTGATCTTACTTCTTTGTTTCATTTTTCTGGTTTTGACCGTTAAAAAATCAGCTGCCAATCGTCTTTTTCCGCCTTCTCTATTTTCATTTTCCAAGCCAATCTTCTCACCTGGTCTCCAATAAAAACAAAGCGTGTCAATATTCTGGAAATTGGCTCATTTTTCAGCTCATTCTGGTGTTTGGCAATCTCCAATAAAGTCACACATGACTCTGGTTCAAACTTTCATTCAAAATATAACAAGCTGACTGAGCAGGTTTTGACAATTCTTTGAGAGTATTTTATGGAGGAGTCGTCCACTAATTTGAGGATAATTGCAGCAACTTCTATGTTATTGGTAAGGTTTTTGAATTTTTTTCGCTAGAAAAAATCTAGAATATACATTTTTGTTTTTTTGCAATTAAAATATTTAGACAGCTATAATTGGTCTTCTTCTAAACTTTACAATTGCTATTTCATTATTTGCAAGATTCAAACTTAACAGTGGTTTTTTGGTAGTTTGCATGGTTAAAAGTATGGCAAACAATATAATTTGTATGGGTTTTATTGCTTGGCCAGTTCCAGTCACATATCTGTAAGTTGGATTACTATAATTTTTCAATAAGATACGCAAGTATGCATTATTGTTTAATTTCAGAAATTTTTATTTTCTACCAAGTTTCTACAATGTGCTTGCAGGGCAAATTATTGGATGGTTTGCGTGGACTTACAGTAAGCAATATAAAATTTAAAATAAAAATAAAATATTTCAATACTCTGTTTTTAGGTCCAACCACGCAAATTTTGTTAGCTGGAAATCGGCTAATGGCTGTCTATTTTCCAAAGGCGTATCACGCAAAATACTCATGTTCTCCGAATCGAGTAAGTTTTTTTTTTGGAAATTACAAGAAATCCTACGAAATCTGAGGCTTTATTTTATCACACAAACCGGAACTTTGAAAAAAGTAAATATTAACTTTCAGGTAATTCTTACCGGAATATTTGTGTTATCGATTTTTATATCAATACCAGGATTCATGGGTTAGAACTAGTACTCTATCATATTCATTCTCTAAAATCATTATTTCCAGATGGTTGTAGCTTCATCTTCGAGCTCACCGTAATCAGTTGGGTACCCGAGCAAACTCCTTGCTCCGGAAGGCTTAGTGCATTTTTCACCTATTTTGCATTTTCAATGTCATTCATCTCTAACACGTTCAATATTATAGTGTTCTTCAAATTAGTAGCTGATGCTGTAAGCCTTTGTTGAGCAATTTAAGCCAATGAGTAAATTCTAGAAAACTGCCAAGATATCATCAATGACACATATAACACGACAACGGAGAAATCGTAAAATGTTATTTCAAAGTGTTTGCCAAGATTTAATAATTGCAATTGATACGTTTAATAGTACATATTCTTGGAATTTTCATTCAGCAATTTGGTATCAATTTCTAGTTTGTGGATATTCAAGGATTTTAGCTAGAACTTTAGAAGGGTAAGATGAAGTCATGGTTTCGTTGAAAAGGATGCGACAATTTCAAGTTCGCATCGTAGTAGTTAACAGGGCTGTGCGGCGTCATATGTTTCGGCAATAGGCACCTGTAGATCGCAACCTTGGCGTAGGCAGGCAGTTATGCTCTACATAGCCTACACATCTACATAGATTAAGCTACAAACTTTTATCAATTCCATGTTCCAGATTAGTCATGGTGTTGATAAATGAGGCGATACGAGAAGCAATTCGACTGAAAGTTTTTGGAAAGAAGACGCTTGTTAATAATAGTGATACACCAGCAGTACCAACAACATTGGCAACTCATTCGAAGAATATTGTTACCACAAATCGATTATTTTCTGTTAGGGTTAATGGATAAATTATTTTAAAATAAAGTTTATATGAATTTAAAAATAAATAATAAAACTAAAATTATTGTTCTCTTTGTTCCATTGCAATTTCTCTTCTTTTCTTTCTTCTCTCCGCATTTTGTCTTCTCTTTGCCTTCTTTTCTTCCAGTTTTTGTTTCAAAACTTGTTCTCTTCTCTTCACTTTTTCAATTCTCAAATGATACAATTGCTCTTCAAATTCCATATCTTTCCTTTTCAATCCTTCCTGTTCGATTTTGTTCTTTACATCTTCATTCGCTTCCTTCACATGCCAATCTTCTTCTATCATTAGTCGTTTAATGCGTCGAGCTTCTTCCTTGAATTTCAGAGTTTGACGATCGACTTCTTCTTTTGATGGGATTCGATGCACATGTCTGGAAATGTAGTCTTATTTCGAAAGTTTTGTGTGAATCTAAGTATACCTGATTAAGAAATAACCACCACAGATGTAAGGAAGGAGCAGCAGATTTTGAAAATAGAGTAGGAGCAATTCAACATAATACATGAACATTTCACGGGTAGAAATTGCTGAAAACGTAGCATTATTTCAACAACCGGTACCTCCCACATATCTTTTGGCAACAATAAAGTAAGCCTGCCTAGGCATAATGAAGCTAGATGCTCACCTATATATTTCCTAGAAGTTTCCGATTTCGCATTCCTTATTTCAAAGCCAAAATGGATGATAAGAATTATATAAAGCACGATAAGATAGACTTTTTTGTAGATTTTCAATGCGTAAAATATGAAAAGTGCAATTAAACCCTGAAATTTTTAAAATTTATTTGCAATTCCATTCGGAAAATCTCTCACATTCTGTAGTGATTTAGTGGCACTTGTGCATGATCTCGTCGAATGGTGTTTATTGAATACCGGATTTATAAGCTCAAATCCATCGATCTTGAATTGCTGAGGCTGACAAACTCTCAAATTTGATCAAACTGATTAGGCTTTTAGGCTCAAATAAGCTACTAACATTATCGAGTAGTATATGGGAATGAAGCTGAAAAATATGAGACCAACTGAATACCAACGAAGATGTAGCTGGAAGAAATCAATTACTCTCAGAAACATGTTATTTGAGCTCACTCTTAAATTGCACTTTGCTTCAATAAAGGCATAGGTTCTTTTATTCAATTGCTTCTCGAATAATGGTTTACCTCATCTTCAACATCTTCCAATTCGGTTTCTTCGAGAGAGTGACCAACTGATTTATCCACTGATTTTGATGCACGTTTACGTGGTGTAACTACCATATTTTTTGAAAATACATTTTTTGAGGTAATTTTTCCGTCCACAGTCGGTCTGGTCGTTTCACGTTTCAACCAAAGGTCGAAGTATAATATTTATAATGTTATTTCACATTTTAAGCAGAGCATTGTGGACTAATCAGAAAGTGAGGCATTTATAACTTTAGTTTCAAAATTATGCTTTAAAATGTATGGTCATCTACAATCACTAGCTGTTATAGACACCTGTGTTTCACTTAAATAGAGAAACTTTCTTTCTGAAATAAATTAATTCATTTCCTCGAAATGCTCGTGAAATTCCGTGCAAAGTCCGCAGCGCGGTGTTTGCGTACTTTCGACGTGTAACTCGCTAAAATTATGTGAAGCCGGCGCAACTGAAAGACTACAAACCAACGTTGAAAATGGCTTAATCGATAGTTTTCAGTTAATTTTTTCACCAATTCTTATGTAGAAATCATTGACCATCATCTCTTATCAGTGCAACAACTTCCTGATCCACTAAGCGTTGAACGCCGATTTTTTTCTCTAATTTGGCAGAAACCGGTTTCTTTTCATTGATTTTATGTTCGCGTACAGCCATTTGACAGCTTTTCCCCCAATCTTTGCAAACATGTGTACCCAAGTTATTGATTTCATTTTTCAGGCAAAATGTCCGACGAAAATGGGCCTTCCAAAGTTGATTTGCAGACAGCAATGAGAAAAATGAGAGCTCTCCCACCGAACAAAGTAAGATTTTCATTTTGCTGTTGATTGAAAAATCTAAATATATATTATCTTGAAAATAAATAAAAAACAAAAACGTATTTTTTCAGCTCTGCTTCGACTGTGGTGCGAGGAACCCCACCTGGTGCACTGTCACATATGGTTCGTATTTCAAATAATTCTAATCACTCATTAAACATTTTTCAGGTGTATTTCTCTGTATTGATTGTTCTGCTGTTCATCGTAACCTCGGTGTTCACCTCACGTTCGTCCGTTCCACCAATTTGGATACAAATTGGACTTGGCTTCAGTTGAGAGCCATGCAACTCGGAGGAAATGGAAATGCGGTTAGTTTATTCGATATGAAACACAACTGTTGAATTCATTTTTTTTGCAGAATCAATTCTTCAAAGCGCATGGCTGCAATACCACTGAAGCTCAACAAAAATACAAAAGTCGAGCGGCTCAGATGTATAGAGATAAGCTCTCAACCCTGTGCCAGGAAGCCCAGCGAAAATTCGGGACTCAATTGATTATTGATACAGTAACTCATGCAGAGGAAAAGCCAGCTGTGAGTTTGACTGTTTTCATACTCGTCTTTATTTATTTATTTCAGGAGGAAGAAGATTTCTTCGCTCAAGATTTCGGTCACACTTCTGCATCTGCTACTTCCTTGTCTTCTGATGCATATATTGCTGATCACAAATCTGAAGACTCTACTCACGGTCCAAGCGTTGATCATCTCGACTCTTCCGTCGCTGTTCCTACCTCTGCTCCAGTTTCCGTGATTCTTAAAAAACCAATCAAGAAAGCCACTCTCGGCGCCAAGAAAAATGCTCTCGGAGCTCAAAAAGTGCGGATTAATTTTGATGAAATTGAGCAAAGAGCTGCTGAAAAAGAGAGACAGACGGCCGCCGAAGTTGCTGCGAACAAGCTTGCTTATCAAACAGAGCTTGATGGTAAGAAAAAATCCGATGATGCCGCTGCATTGCAAAAGCTCAGTGCCAAATTTGCCATGCAAGATATTGATGCTCAAAGAAAGCAAATGGAGGTAGGATTTCAAACAAATGACATTGGTTTTTAAAGTTAATATTTTTCAGGCAAAGGTTGCAAAAGATCCTACAAAAGCCGCTTCAGTCGATCGTCTCGGAATGGGAGGTGTCGGTAGATCCCGTGCCGCTCATTCAGTCGCTGGTGGTATTCGATCTATTAAACAGGATGATGTTCTTACGTTCAAGAAACCTTCACAGCCAAAAGAAGATGACGATTGGGAGGTTATTGATGATAAGTACGGAAAGAAAAGTACGAACAACGAGGATGATTTCTTCTCAAAAGACTATACTTCGAGTAGTAGCAAGAAAACAACAAAGGAAGATGATTTCTTTGACTCATTTGAGACGCAACCTGTGCAGTAAGTGAAATTATATAAAATTAATTTAAAACACGACTTTACGACTTTTTTCCAGAAAATCCCGCTATACCGCATCTTCTTCCTCTTCGTCAACATCCCGTGCACCAACGACTCGCCTGACTGCTGGAGCATCTCCAATTTCGGATGTTGATCTTCAGAAGAAATTCGGAAATGCTAAAGCTATCTCAAGTGATATGTACTTTGGAACGCCTGAAATGGATGTATGTTTTTATATTATTGGTAATATTTTTAAATTTACAATTTTATATATTTTCAGTGTGAAACAAGAAGTGCATTGACCAAGTGTGAAGGACAGACTTCATTTGGATCCGAAGATTTGTGGGGTAACGGAAGCCAGCAACGTCAATCTAGTCAAGTAAGCTCGAAGCTGTCATCGAAATTAAAATATTCTAAATCTAATTTTCAGGTTCCTGATATGTCTGATTTGAAAGATTCTTTCCGTGCCGGAGCTTCAAAGGTCGCTGAGAAATGGTCAACGCTGTCGAGTTCATTCTCTACTTACATGTCGGTAAGTAAATTTTTATTCCAAAGTTTTCTGGAGGTATTGAAAAAATATAAGACAGTTTAAAAATTAAAATAAGTTTATAATCCACAATTCAGCGTGCTCCTCCAGCAACTGGAGAAAAAACATAAATTCCTGGCTTTTAACGGCGAGTTTATCCCATCCGTAAAATTGGTTTTTAATGTTGTTTTCTTTTAGTTTTGTCTTTATCTTTTATTTTTCAACCTATGGGTTTTTGTATTCTCACTGAATTTCGGGTCTTTCAAAACTTTTTTACTTTATTTTATTGAATGTTGTGTGTCATTGGGTTTTTCAATTTCTTTTGTCGTTGTGAATGTTTCATATATCAGTTTTGTTGGGCACAAACTTAAGTTAACTTCCATTCAAAAAAAAACCTTCAAATTGAGAAAATCGTAATTGCAAGCTGTGTAGATTTACTGTAAACAACACACACATCCGGAATAACGGAGTGTCGTAGTTTATTTTCATTTTTTCGAATTTCGTTTTGTTTTAACAATTATATTTTTCTTCTAAATTCCTTAAGAGCGTTTCAATTTTTTTTTGTTGAAAATTGTCATGACTAGCATCTAACTCAGGGAAATTTAAAAAAATTTCTATAACTTGAAAATTCGCTTTGCATTGAGCCCTGACCAAAACAAGTCACCCTCTCAGCTGCTCATTTTCTTATTTTCGTCGCGAGAACGCAAACAAGGATAAACTTGACCAAAAAACACGTTTGTTTACCATGCAAGCTTTGTTTTTTGGTCCGAAATTGGTTTTTAATACGTAAATATGTACCCATAAATACTGAATAAAAGTATCAAAATTAATTCGAGAGACATTTTTTTTTACTTTCAATTTCCGAAGTAGATTAACGAAATTTCGTAATAGTTTGGTCACATTGTGATACGTAGCTGTATTAGTGTTCGTCTGGGTCTCTTCTTTTATAACTATAATAACCAACTTGAACATTTTTATTTCAGGACCGCTAACTTCGTCCTACTGCTCTCCATCGACTTCATGATTCAAATCCCAATCATCAATCGATAATTGCTCTCGTTCGCCTTATTTCCCAATTCTTCCCATTTCCGCTTCGTATCATACCTACTGAATTTTCTTATCAATATACTTGGGAACTGTCTTATTCTATGTGTGATAATATTGCCTTTATTCGCCTTCCTCATCATAATTTAGTCAACTTCTTCCATTGAAATTGAACAAAATACTAGCTGCTGTAGTCTTCACCTTTTTCTCTCTTCATTCTAGAATCACTTGATTCTCACTCAGTGAGCCTTGTCCCACCACAGTCTCTGTCGTCTCTTTCTCTAATCGAGAGGGTCAACGTGTCATGGGAGGCACCCGAGAACGACATAGAAGAGGGGGAAGGCCATTGGGTTGTAAACATGTGATTCTTCGATCGATTCTATCTTTTTTTCGTACATTTTTTGTCGTTTTCATTTACCCGTCTTTGGCTTTCCCCCCTTCTAGATATTTATTTTATTTATTGCACCATACTAAATTCTAGATCATATTTTCTAAACCAGTCCTTGTGACTTTTTGGGCAGTGTGGGAAAATCAGGAGTTTTTCATCAGTCACTTGTTTTCCTGTTTTGATTTTTGCGTCAAATTATTTATGTCGCGATCCATATTTTTCCGAATTTACATGTTAGCCCCAGTCTTCCAACTTTTGTTTCCTTCTATCAAAATGCTCTTCCCGTCTTGGAATTTTTCGAAGTTTAGGGTATTTTTTATTGATTTCTGTTTCACTTCTAATCCTCCCACACTTCGCGATTTTTAAATATTTTTCTGGTAATGAACTCATGTTTTCATTTTTGTCAAAATTCAGATAAAATCAGACAAGATGCAGATCAAAGATGATCACGACGACGCAGGTTCTCAGTCGGAAGACAACGGAGTTCCAATTTACGATTCATTGGAAAGCTTGCTATTTGTAAGATTTTTTTTAAAGTTTCAATAATACGGTACTGGGTATTTTGTAAAATTCCAGCGGGTGTGCGCCTTTAAAGAGTACTGTAATTTCAAACTTTTGCTGCTGCGGATTTTTACTCGACTTTTCATTGTTTTTTTCCCTAAAAAAATTGTTTTCAATAAACTAAAACAATGAAAACACAAACATTTTCAAAAAATTGCGAGAAAACTATGAAAAGTCGATGAAAATTCCAAGCCACTATACTTCGAACCTACTGTACTCTTTAAAGGCGCACATCCGGTTGTATTTAACAAAAATTGTCGTATCGAGACCGGGTACCGCATCTTTCCACAAAAAATTCCCGTCTTCGTAATATAATTATTAATGAATTTAGATTCCAAGGTCAATGTCAAAAGAATTGAGTGAAACAGCATTGCGTACACAGTTTTTATTGGACAAATGGAGCAATAATCGAAGAAAAATTGTCAGACAAATGGAAGGAATTGCTGAGAAGGTATGTACTTTAATGCGAGATTTTAATCAAAATGAATTTTAAAATTTTTAATTTCAGCTGGATAATTGGGAGAAAGGATGTGCAATTTCAACAGCTGTCGGAAGTACCGTTGGTATTGCATCTGGAATTGCAGTTATTGGAGGACTTATCTTGATGCCACCAGTTGCAATTGCTGGTCTCATCGTTGGAACAGCTTCAGGAGTTTCCAATTTGGCGACAGGCATCACGAAATTTTTTCATACAAAAGGGCAGCACAAAGAAGTAGCTGCAATGATTGCAGAAGACGGTGTACTTTTTGAAGAACTTCTGAAATCAAGAGAAGAACTTATGGAAGCTGTTCGGAAAATTGTTGAAGATGAGGAATTCTTTAAACATTTCAAAAACGACGGGGACATTGAAAATAAGCTGAAAACTGTGTTCGGTGGATCAGTTACTGGAATAACTGGAATTGGAACTAGATTTGCAATTACTTCGATGGTAAGCTCTTTTTATTATTTTTTTCATCAATATTATTTATTTTCCAGGGTCGCCTCTCCTCTTCTCTTGTCAAAGGAGTTCTTCACAGTGTAGCTGTAATTGGAATCGTTCTAGACAGTGTCACATTGGCGTTGAGCGCCAAGGTACAACAATTAATTTGAAATTTTCAAAATAAAATATACAAATTTCAGACTCTTGGAGAAGGATCCGTGTCGGAACTTGGATCTTCTATTTTAGAAGCATCTTCCAAAATGGAAATGATGCGCCAAAAAGTGGTAAAACACTTTTTGAATGAAGACGTCTGGAAAGACGATGATGACGTCCTCTCCGATGTTGGTTCTATTGAAATGGTGCAGCCAGAATCTCCAAATCAGTCACTGATAATGGATCCACATCAACAAGAATCATCTGTACAACATTAATATCGGGATTTTGAATTTTTCTGGGTTTCACTACTGTTTTGTTGTTATTTTGCGAAAGTTTCATGCGAATAAATAAAATAAATTCGGCACTTCAAGTGTGGGCATTGTGAAAATAACGGAAACCCGAAAATGGTAAATATCGATTAAAATCCAGAAAGAATGCGAGCTACAGTATACTCTACAGTACTAATTTAAAGGCTCAGATGTTCAATATTCCAGGTGGTCTTGAAAAGACACCTCATTGCTCAGAATAAAAATCAAAAACGAATCCGTGTTTTTAAGGAATTATTTTTTATTGTACTGTAACTTGTCTTCATTTAAATTCTTGTTTTCTTATTAAATTATTCACTATTTCAAATTCTAAATTAACTGATTCAGAGACTTATCTACAAACTGCAAAGCGATATGTCAATCTATGAATCTTTGAAAAGCACGTTGATGGTAAGATTTTTATTCAAATTCATTTTTTATAATTTATATTTCTTGTTCAGAATGGCGAAGAAATGCCAAAGGAACTCCAGGTTAAAGCCTGGGGAGCTCAATGGCACCTCGATCGTTGGAGCTCAAACCGACAAGAGATCATGAACCGAATGGAGGAGATTGCTAAAGATGTAGGTCGATAAAACATAGTTTTTCTATTTATTTTCTAAATTTCAGCTTGACGGATTGGAGAAGGCTTCAGCCATCGCAACAACTGTCGGAAGTTCCGTTGATATTGCATCTGGACTTGCAGTTTTCGGAGGACTATTCTTCATGCCACCAGTTGCAATTGCTGGTCTCATCGTTGGAGCAGCTTCCGGCGTCTCAAATGTCGCAACTGGAGTGAACAAGAAGCTTGCTACCGATCATAAAATCAGAGAAATCAATCGAATGCTCGCGGAGGATGCGAAGTTTTTTGAGGAACTTCTTCATTCGAGAAATGATTTGTTGAACGAAGTGAGGAGATTTGTGGAGGACAAGCAATCGTCAAAGATTTTCAAAAACTTCGACGATGTCCAGTCTCATTTGAAAACACTTTTTGGTGTTTCTCTCGCCGGAATCACAGGATTCGGAATTAAAATGGCCGCATCTTCCATGGTAGAATAGTTGTTTTTTTGAAATTTAAATTTTTACCTTCGTTTTTAGGGCCATCTCACGAATGCACTTATGAAAGGAATGCTGCAGAGCGTTGCAGCCATCGGAATCGTTCTGGACGGTGTTACCCTGGCCATGAGCGCTAATGTAACCGCGAACAATGTTATCAAAATATAATATTAATTTCATTTCAGACGCTTAAAAACGGATCTTCCTCTGAATTGGCAGGAAAAATTCGTGAAGCTTCCGGCAAGATGGAAAGGATGCGACACAATGTTGTAACCAACTTCTTGAATTACGACGCCTGGAACAGCGATTAGTTTTCACTTTTCAAAGTTTCTTGATTTTTTTCTTGTTGATTTTCTTTTCTTTTTGTTGTTTTCTCGTTGTTATTTTTCTTGTTGTTGTTCTTATAAAATCTGACACTGAATTAAAATGTTCATTTTTTTGACAACATCATAGATTCAATGTAATTTCGACAAAAAAAATGGGACAGATTTACAGCTCGAGCTCACGGAGCATGTTCTTCACTCCATCAATCTTCTTGAGTAGATCTTTGACGACATCAGCATCGTTCGAAATTTGAGCAGTCTGAAAATAAAGCCAAATTAAAACTGAAAATCCCTTTAAATCATCAAATCTCACCACTCCAGAATTATTGTGCTGAAGAAGAGTCTCGCGGGAGTATGCATAGTGTGGCTGCTGACTGCGTGGCAAGTATTCACAGACACCTTTACGTTGAAGACGGTCAGCAAGAATCGCTGTAAAAATTATTATGAGGGGAATTTTCAAAAGAAAAAACGCACATTTTCCACAGAACAGATTGATCATGTTAATAGAGCCTTGAAATCCACAAGCCATGGCGTGAAGCGTCGAATTTTCCATTTGTCCCCATTTTTTAACAACCTCGCGAATATTATCAAATGATGGAATGGCGACTGGTGACCAGGTAAGACCATCTAGTCCACACAAGGAAACCTGAAAATAAATAGAAAAAATATGTTAAACATTTGAATGGAACTCTTACCCTTGTCGGCATCGACTGGAAAACTTTTGGCAATTGGAAGCATTTTGCCTTCTCATAATTGATAATTTTTCCAAAATCAACGAGATAAAGCTTGGTGGCTGAGATGCGTCGAACGCGTCGAACGGAACGGGGAGCATCACGGAAGACTCCATCGTAGCCAATTTCGAGCTCCGAATCGAATGGAACAATTTGAGCATACGCGTTCATTTTCTCGTGCATTGAATCATATTTTTCTTTCATTGACGAATCATTTATGCGGAGAAGAGTCAACGCGAAAAGATCTGGAGCCACTGATGAGGATGGAAGATAGTCGACAACTTCGACCTAAATTGAAAATTTAATATAAGCTGAAGGAAAAGTAAGAAACCTCGATATCCTTGTTGAGTGGAAGCCAGGATGATGATAGAAGAACTGGTCCGCTTTTCGATGGTGGAGATGATACAAGCTTCTGAACGGAATTGGAAGCCATTGGGAGAAGAGATCCTCCGACGTTCTTATGATCGGTAACCTTAAAATTACAGTTTTAATTTGAATTTATATATTCGCAACGCTCACCTTCAACGTGAAATTTTCGCCGATCAGATTTCCGTCGTTCAAATTCTTGCGAACTTCATCAGCATCTGCTACCGACATCATGTTCACAAATCTGAAGATTTTAAATGAATCGTTTCTAGAGTCTCACTATCTTACCCCAATTGAACTTGACCATCGTTGGATTGTCCAACAACACGGCAATAACTGACTTTTCCAAAGTTTTGGAAGACATGGAACAAGTTCCAATCATTCCAAGCTTTCGGAATATTGCGAATATGGAATCCGGCGTCTTTCAGATAATATGCGGTCGAGCTGGAAGCCATCTCTAAAAAATGTAATTCTGAAACTGAAAATATTCTTGCTTTAATTTTAAAAAAATGCTTGAAATGCAAAAAAAGCGAGCAAAAATGAAATCTCCCATTTTTCGCGCGTATTCCAGCGGTGTGCAATAGAGCGCACTTGTTTAAAAAAAACTACAGTACCCTTGAAATCATTATTTACAGGCACAGAATTTCGAAAAGATTCATTATTTCCCACGGAGAACGATTAAAATGATTAAAAATTGCTTTAAAAAATTTTGAAAGACAAATGGACGGAGAAAATTAAAAATTATTGAATAAAATAGCGAATTAATTAATGCTGTGAATTTGAGAATCATTAAGATGATATTTCGTTGCGAGACCAAGTTGTGTGGATTGAAGAAAGCAGGTGATCACCAAAATTTGAGATAGAGTCCTCCGACGTTTGCAATTGAGTACAAGATATCTGATTTTCCCTGAACTCGTTCAAAAATGCGTATAGTCCTTTCGCCGGAATTGTTTGTGTGCACATTGTACAATTTTCCATCTTTAATGTATCTCTCCTTTCTTACACAAGAAGTTCCATCTTTATTCTTCCAAATTGTTATCATTTTATTTCTATAAATGAAGGTTGATACAACAATTCCACCGGTTATCTCATGAGTTCCAAGTTTCAAACAGCCACTGTTAAACGTTTTACAAAAAACTTGATTGTGAGATTTCAGATAAGTACCATCGAAGTTGTATACGGTGTAAGCAGCAAGAGTTTTCAGACGATTTGGGAACGATACTCCACGGGTTTTGAGTGTTTCATTATACTTATTGATCTCGGAGAGCCGCCAAGCACCGCAGATTCCAGTTGCAATCGGAGTGTAACGCTGGAAATTAAAACAAATTTTTGATGGAATATATATTGATAGGGAGGAGTTTTAGGAAAGCTACTCCCGAATTGTAATCCAAAATGAGACTGATTTTTCACAAAATCTTTTGTTTAAAGCCTATGATTTTTTTAAATTATTATGTAGATATTTCCAACTGAGAATGCCTATTACGCAACATATTTAACGCTCAAAATATCTCGAAGAGAAATCCACAGTAATATGTAAATGACTACTGTAACCCCAAATCTTTCAGTTTAGTTCGAATTGAAAAAGTTACTGTAGGTTTCGCTACGAGATATTTGCGCAGAAAATATGTTGCGAAAATTAAAATCCATTTAGTTTCAGGAGTTTTTTGGTTCAAAGTAGCTCTACATTATTCAAATTGCACTGGAGTTCACTTCCAAATGTAAAAAATTGAGAGTTGGCAGGCATGTACGCCTGCCTGCCACCGATGCCATGGATGCCTTAAGTTCCTTCCAAAAATTTACCTGTAATTCCTTCTGTCTCTCCCTTTCGTCAATCTCGTCGAACTTCAGTTTGAGAAGTCTTATCTAGAAAAAAACATTTTCAACTAATTTTATCCCTACAAAAAACTATACCGTTGAATTTTGTTTCACTTCCGTTTCTTTCATCTCTTCGATTTCAGATCGTAATTGGCGAATTTCAGACAAAAGTTCTGATTTTTCAATTTCGTTGGGTTCACCCACGAGAGGTTCCAATGCCCCAAGTGGATCACTGTAACGAATTTCAGTGGTCTCTGATATTTGTTGATCCTTAACGGCTTCAGCGATTTTTTCAATAAGATCATCAACTTTTGCAGTAAATCCCACATTGTTTCCAATCCCGAATTCATCGGTGTTGGACACTTCACGAGATATAGTTTCCGATTTTTCAGATTCTTCAGTATCATCATTCTGAATAACTTCTTGGGAAGTGTTAACTCCCGCTTCATCAGAAGATTCTTCTTTTACAGATACTGCTTCTTCGTCAGAAGAAACATCTCCATTGATGCTAAGGATATCTAAAGCATCTTGAACTTCCTTCGACCTCTGTTCCATTTTCAATGCCATCTTTGCCACTTGAGATTCGCCATCTTCCTTCACAAATTCAAAACTCGAATCACTGGATGATCGGCTATGCGAAGACATTGGTTAAGGAGACGAAGAAGAATGAAATTGGTACCAAGTCTGAAAATAAGAATAGGTATATTATGTGAGCAAAGGAAAATCGCCAAAAAAACAAGATATATGCAAAATCTTCGAAAGTCAGTATGCTTCCACTTCAGCACCTTAATTTGAATATCCTTATTGATCTACTTTTCTCTGGGTTAACTATGGAAAAAATTATCGACTGACGAACAGTGGAGGTGCAATACTGATACACTGGCTGCAACAGGGTATCTCTGCTAATATCAATTAGGGCTCATGAACTTTTTGAATTGAATAATTGAATAATATTTCTTGAAAATCGGGTATGTCGATTTCAGTCATCTTCGATATGATTTGTTTCAAGAACTTTAAGGAAGTTTGCAGCCTTACCCAGTCTAGCCTAAGCCTAAGCCTAAGATGCTCGAAACAGTACAATCTTCAACGATTTTTTCGGATATTTTTTAGATGTCGTATAAAAAGCTAGGCGTGGAACCTAGAGTCCTATGCCACTACAGTGCACAATAGCAAGACAAATAACAAAACGAAAACCGAAGCACGTAAAGAAAATGTAGATCTTTCTTGTTCTAGGAGAGGTCACACCACCACACGGGGTGGGTGTTCTCACACAATCGATGCGTAGATGGCGGGACCAAGAGAACAGAGAACAGAATAAGAGCATCTGTTCGTTTTCTTTGTTTCTCTTCGTATCACACACTATTTGCTAAAGGTGGTTATTAGTTCCACGGTACCAGCCAGCCAACCCTCGAAAATTTGCGTGTGAGAGAGAGTGAACGAGAAAGATAGAGAAATGGCCAAGAAAGAAAATTGACGGATTAATTAGATTTATTAATATATATTGGAACATGAGAAGCGGTACAGTAATCTATAGAGAGGAGGCAATTAAAAAAAAAAAGTTAATAATAAATATTCTGGCTCTCCGATCCGTAGATGCTTCTTGGGTAAGCACGTGAGTCTCTCTGGTCAGGAATCTGAAAAAAATAAATAATTATTTTGGAACGAGAAACAGATTTAAAAAAAAAAGTAATATTCCAGCTTTCAGTTTGTACCTAACAATAACACAACTCTTGTTAATCTTCCAATTTGAAAAACCTCTAAAATGAAAGCTTTTTATCAATCACTTGTCAATCAGTTGTCACCCCCTCTGATTGGTCTAATGTTTTTAGAGGGAATTCAAATTGAGAGTTGGAAAACGAAGATATTCACAAACCTTCTTGAAGATTCTCTCGCAAATGACTCCATTTCTCTCCCAGATTTCTTTCATTTGTCCATCGACAACCGATCTCTCAACTCGAGAAATCACTTTTTTCTTATCATTTTCTTCTTGTGTTACAGTTAGAATCAACTTATTCTTCTCCACAGAATACAATTCTCCCAGGGAATTCGGAAAATTAAAATAATGGATTTCTTCTCTTGCACGTGGCTTCCAACTTCTTTCATGGTACGATTGAGTTTTCACTTGATGTTTGTTCACTTTAAAGTACAAACATTGATTCTTAATTATCAAAGCATGGAATTGAGATATATCTTGAGCTGCAAAGAATTCATCGAAATTGCTGATCTTGATTACTTTCCAAGTTCCACTGATTGTTCGTTGAATTGGATTCTCGTGGAGACTGAAGAATGACTCTTCTTCCTGAAAAACAAATGATAATAAAAATGTCTAGTGAAATAAGTTTTCCACAATTTTGAAAAGTTTTTAAAAAAGGCTTTTTTAAAAACGAGTTATTTCGATGTGATGTTACAATAATTTTAACTGAATTTTTATGCCAAAAAATGGATTTTTACAGTTTTGAAAATCATACAAAACTAAAAGGGATAATCGCCAAACACAATTGCTTTCACTTTTCAGAAGTTTTTGAGCTTATTTTTGAACATTTCCATTAAAAGGGGATAATTTTTAAAACAATCAGAAGTTATTCCATGCTTCTGAACTTTTACAGAATTTTTGTACAGAATTTTTTTCAGAATAGTTGGGTGAATAGTTGGTAGACGAGGGCTTTTAGAGAGGTTTTAATATTTTACTGAAAATCTGAAAGACGTATAAGATTCAAAATTGTTAGGTACTCACAAGTTTCGCAAAGATCCTTTCAATATCATATCTGCACTCTCTTTCAGAGCGATTCAAGCTTGAGCAGTCGGCTCGAATAGCTACGAGCTCTGTTGCCAGTTTCTCACTGCGTTTATCATCCTCAATAGCTCGAATTTCTTCTAGTTCCTGAAATTTTAATAATCAATAAGAATTTTTCAAGTTTTATCTAAATTTACCCCAAGTTCCGCCTGATTCTTCATCACTTTTTCCAAAGATTTCTTCATTTCGTCATTATCTTTCTTGAGTTGTTCCATCAAAGAGTATAAGTCTTTATTTTCCAAACGAAGAGATTTCAATTCATCTTGCAGATCCGATACAGTAGATACTTCTTCCAATTCCGGAGATTTTGGAGCATCACCCCTAGTCGGTTGAGTTTGAAACTTTGGAACAAGCTCGAATTCGGTATCGCTATTAGAATCCAATGACATGTTGACCCAGTAAGACTATTACCTGAAATTGTGTAAGTTAAAGAAAATCATTAGAAACATGTTTTAGGGAAGTTTTTAAGGGGAATTATGCAAATTTATTGAACAAAAAGAATTACAGAAATTAAGAAGAAGGAATGAGAAGAGACAGAGACAAGTCCACAATCTGGCATTCAATAGAAACATATAAGGCTCCTTCTCGAGGTCAACCAGTATGTCAGTATGTTTACTCGACACAAAGAATCTCGCTGTCTGCTATCTCCACAGAATCCATAATATTTCTCACTTTAAAGGGTCAATTAAGCGCCTTAGGGTTCACTCTCATCAATAGAATATGTGTAATCTGCGCGCATATCACATGTCAACCAAAAATTGAGTTGATATGATTTATAGGATTGATTTGTCATTTGTGGGTTATTTGGTTTATTGATGTACGTCTGCAGAGAGTTTTTGCACAAGCTTTTGAATACAGTAAAAATTTTTTTAACTTTTAAAAACTAGGAATGATGATAACTACTGGGATGAAAAACCAAACATGATATGCATATGTATGACACCACATATATAAATTAAAAAATAAATAAAAAGAGGAGAAAGACAATCAAATTAATGAATAGATAAAAATGACAGTCGGAGAAAACAATACAATTATTATGGCTGATAAAGATTGATAAACACTGACGACATGCGGAAATATTATGAATAAAACATGTTACATCAATTAAAAAATGATTTTTCATCACACAAAGTCGGGGTTAAAAAATCTATGTTTGGAGATTACATTCTTGTAAAATGACAATTATTTTTCCAACTTTGGTAGATTACATAGAATGACGCAAAAATTCCTGCCTGATATTCTGCCGGCCTTTGCCTTCTAGGGGCCTTCTGTGTGCCTGCAGACGTGCCTCCATTTTTATTTGTTACTTTTACAAAGAAAATAAATTGAAGTTTTTTTGGTTCAGTCATTGTCCAAAAGGTATGAACAGCAGGCAATTAACTACGCACGTTGGTAGGCAAGCAGTCTTGAAGTAGGTAAGTAGGCAGGCAGGCTTGAAGTAGGCGTGTAGGCATGTAGGCAAGTAAACATATACTGATTTTATATTTTGCTTTTATATACTCTCTGATTGATTCCAGAGAAAAAGGTTTTCAGTTGGACAACTTTTTTTGTATTTTAAAATCCAATTCCCGGACTGATCTGGGTGAAAAATTGTGGAATATTTCGGGTTACGGTAGCTTCCGATCGTGTCGAGACGGAAACGAAATTTTGTACCAAAAAATGCCAAATTCCGCGAACCAAGCAAGTAAAACATGCCTATAAAATTCTCCGCATCTGCAAATAAGTTTCAAATTTTAAATCGTCAATCGAGAAAGAAGAAATCAAAGGTTTATTGTCACGGTCAACTTGGTTGAAAATACGAATTAAAAATAACGGCGTTAAATGGAATAAAAATAGTAATATCATAAGTTGTTCAGTTAACACGCTTGTATACTCTCTTGCACCGAAAGTTCCCTCTGCTGTTGAAAACCACAAGATTTCCATTTTTGATGAGTCTCTCCACTTTCCAAACAATCGATCCGTCAGCAATCCTCTTGCAAATGGTGCTCATCATGTTTCCTTCTGCATGCGTTGAAACCGCATTGTCGTCCCTGGCAATTGGCTTATCAAACTCGAAAATTGTAGGAATCAGAGATTTTCCGAGCAAATCGGTGTGAACATGAAGTTGATTGCCGTTCATCTTGTAACAAGTAATTCCGTGCTCCCAGGCCATTTGGGTTATCTCCGGGAACTTTTCGAGAGTGAAATATTCTTGGAGATTTTCAGAGGATGCAAGTTTCCATTTCCCGATCATGGCAGTGAGGATTTGAATTGGAGCCTGAAAATTGAAAATTTTACATCAGCAAAATGAAAAAGTGAATCTATTCCCCAGCAATTAAAACTTGATCTCACCTCTTTCTTCTTCTTCTCATTCGAATTGATATTTACTTCTTTAACAGTATTTCCTTTCGTTGAAACATATTGAAAATTCTCCGAGTTGTCAGTATTTTCAATTTTCTCGAACTTCTCTTCTTCGACCATTTCGAAGCTCGAATCGTAATCGATATCATCAAGAACTGAAGCAGTTGACATTTTCAGTTGGACTGTGGAGAATATAGAAGAAATAGGCGCAGGGAAGCAATGTGGTCGTTGCAGAAGGAATGATCAACAAGGTGAACGGTAGAGAATACATCTGGAAATTAGAATATTTACCGGGTAGATCAATTCTTAAAGTTTTGTTTCTAATTTCGAGCTTCGAGTAGTTCTAAATTTAAAACGGTTTGAAAGTTAGTTTTTTTAAATAATAATTTTTGATACTTACTTTGAAAAAAATCCAGCAGACTTATTGAAGCGAAGAGTAGAATTAAAACCGTATTATTCAATCAGAAATCGACAGATATAAATCTAGATTTTTGATTCATTTTTCGGAAAAAAACTTTGTATACAGTACTTTAAAGGCGCACGCATTCATTTTTGTAAACGGTCTCCTAACGAAATACAGTAACCTTCTTGCTCAGCTTTCGTTAAAATCTTTTGTTTCTGAGTACTGCTGATTTTCGATTCGATCTGCGCTAAAATTATTTCTTCCGTTGTTCATAAATTTCTAGAAAAATAATTTTAAAGGATCTTTACTGAAATTCGCGTATTTTCAGCGCTCACTGGAGTTCTCAACACACGAAATCGTCTAGATGGAGAATTTCCGGGATTATATACATTCGAAGCTTCAAAAACTTCATCAAGACACGGAGAAGATGCTTGATATGCTTTATCAGGTTTGTAAATATTAAGTGAATTTGTTCTCAACGTTTAAAAAGTTTTAGGATCCTCCAGTTGATCCACGATGCACCGAACATTTTTCCTTGCTTGATCGAAAAGTGGAAATAATATCGGAGGTTCAAGCGATACAAGAAAAGAAAATTGGACTTCTCAATGAGAGTTTGATGAACATTCAGAAGCAGCCAGCGACATCAGAGCCATCGAATGCAGAATTTATTTCGAACACCAAAACAGAACTTCGAGAGATGCGTTCAGAAATCAAGTATGTGGAAAGTGAGCAGAAGCTGCAAGATCACGAACTTCGATTGATGAGAAACGATCAAGATAATGATAAAAAATCAATTCAAGCTTTGAGCGTCGAAGTAACCGAATTGAAAAGTACCCAGAGGGATTCTGAAAATGAAAATGAATCGGTGATTGATTTTTGAATTTGAAATTTTTTAATAATCTTTAATTTTTAGATACAGTACCAAGAATTCAAGATTCACAAAGAAGAAGTTCTCAATGACGTGAAGTCAATTCATGGCGAGATTATGGAGATGAAAAAGAAACAAAATGTTTCCGAACTTTTCAATGAGGAAGTTATCAAAGAGTTCAAAGCAATCAACAGAGAGATGAAAGCTCTTGGAGCAAAAGGTTATAATGAGAAGAAAGAGGTTTGTTTCTGGAAATATAAAATAATTGGAATTTGATTCGATTTTTTTAGAAAATGGTTCTGATTGAAGAGGAAATCGTTGGAACATGGAAACCTTCTTCATTGCACAACTACCCACATTGTGCAAAACCTGAGGATCCAATTAGAAAGAGTCAATGGCTGAATGGACATCTGAGATATTCTCTCCACGGAGAATACTTGACATGGAAATTATTCGTTTTAATTGATAATACCTGGGATACTGTCAAGGAAACAACAATTCTTCTTGGATATGAAACGAAATATTCCGATCACACTGAAACTTGGACTTTCGAGAATAATCATCTCATCATCATTTTCAAAAACCGGACTGATCACACCATCATCAAGAAGTTCTTCCAGTTCACTGTCGACGGAAAGTTGCATATTGTATATCACAATTTGGTGGATGACGTCACATGCACTCGAATCTACGAAAAAGAGTAAAACACTCCTCGAAACTAATGCATTTTGTTGTTTCATTTTTGTACATTTCTGTTATGTTGTTACTGTTATAAATTGTTCAATATTTAAACGAGTGTTTTTGAATTTGTATTATTAAAGTCATAATTAAATGGTAATTTTCCCTGCAAATCTTACTTATGAAAATTTTAATTTTTTCCGTTTCAAAATAAACGTTTTCAGAATGAGTGCACAACCGGTTGGAAAGTCCGACATGCAGACTCTTCGCGATGAAAATGAAGTGCTTCGCTCACTGCTCGTCAAAGTAAGTTTATTCATCTTGAATACATTACCAAAATTACTGTAGAGTGAATTTTTGGAAACTGAGGTCATCAAAGCACTTTTGAATTTTTGTTTTAAAATCCGCCGAACCCTGCAAAAATGAATACTACGGAATTCATTTGCGTTTTGGGCGCTGCATAAACCATGTTAAATTCCAAACCATTTTCAGAAGTACACTTGTCCCGATTGTACTTCGATGAAAAGTTTGATGGAAAAAATTGCGGAAATGGAGAAAAAGTTGGATGCCGAGACCAAGCAGAACGCGTTGTATCGAAATCAATTGACTGAATAGATTAACAAAAACACGGCTGCTATTGGATCAGTACGAGTGGAGTTGAAAAATGATCAATCTTCGGTGGCCACTCAACTGGCTGAAACTTCAAAGCTCTCATGGACAAAGGGTACATTTTTAGTTTTTCGAAGTATAAAACTTGAAGTTTGTAAATTTCCAGCTCAATTCTCAACTTAACCTGATCCACTCTCGAAAATGGATCGATTTCGATGAGCAGATTGTTGGAACTTGGAAACTGGCTTCTTCGGAAAATTGTCCGAATTTCATCGAATGGTTTGGCATTGAAAAGAAGAAGAGCAATTATGGATATTATAACGACTTGACTCAGGCTAAACTCAATGAGAATCTTGTTTTCAAGATGAATTACAATAATATCGTTGGCATCCCGAAATTATTCCCACACATGTCTGAGAAAACAGTCAGGGAAAACCGGCATATCAAGACGACAGACGACCGTTCCCTGAAACTCACAATTGATCGATACATTGATATGGGCAAGCTTAATGTTACCATGGAGTTGAAAGTGAACGAGGGTAAACATGTTTGCACCTGCAAGCTCGTCTACGACAGAGTTTACTACTAAATGATTGTTCTTTTCTTTTTTGTTACTTCTTTACTGTTGTTTATTGTTTTGTTGATCAAATTGTTGAATGTTGAATAAAGTCTTTTTAAGACAGACACCGAATACTACAATTTATTGGGATAGAGTCTATCAGTTCGGGCTTCATTAATGCAAAAAACACCAAGGAAACGTGTTGCCTATTTTAAATCTGAGGTTTATTTAGAGGCGTGATAATCTAAATAATAGTAATTTCAAAAGTGACCGCTGTAGATTGCATAGACACCTTCCAAATGTTTGCAAGTTTGTGTATTACTCATCAAGTGTACTGTAGTCTACATGAGGAGTACGGTAGACTAATCTTATTCGTCGATTCAATATATTTCTAGTTATAAAAAATGATCTAAACTCGATTTTCGAAAAAAAAACTTTATTATGAAACTCTCATCATTATTGAATTTAATTAGGAAGTGTGTGATATTATCAAATTACGATACAGAACAGTAAGTAGTAAGGAAAAAATCAATTAAGGGTATCAGAAACACGAATCTAGTATGGATTGAATCGACGTCCTCTTCCACCACGTCCTCCCCGATTTGGACCATTTACATAGACATACTTGACAACGACTGTCTGTTGTCTTCCTGGTGCTCCGCGAGCAGCTCCACGTCCTCTTCCGAAGGTTCCTCTTGATGATCCACGTACACCATGTCCCATTCCAGGAATATTTGTTCTTTTGGCAGTGACCACAATTGGTCTGCTTCTGAACAATGATCCATTCATTACAAGTGCATTTTCAATGCTGGATGAGTCATCGAATTCAATGTATGCAAAACTGAAAAATAAACAATATGAATTAACTCTAAACATTTTGAATAAAACTTACTTTTTCTGTTTTTTCGTGAATTTATCCTTTGGAATTGTAGTTTTCACAATCTGTCCACATCCTTTAAAATGCTCTTCGATTTCTTCAATTGTAGAGTTGAAATCTACATTTCCAATGAAAACAGACTTAGCATCAATTGCCTTTTGTTCTTCTTCTGTTGGTGGAACATATGCTGCAGATTCCAGATGCTTTGCCATCTTGTTCTGAATTTGCTGGAGAATTGCAGATTCCGCTTCAATTTCCATTTCAAAATGGCTGTTGGAGTTGTTGTCAGCGGTAATGGTTGCCATTTTGGTGACTTTGTTTCTGAAAAAATCTTCATATACAGAAAATACACAAAAAATAGAAATGTAAATAACTGAGATATAAAAAGGAATGGGTGTTGTTTAGAAAAGAGGACCAACTCATAGAATACTAAATGATCAGAATGAAAGAGTATTGGTCAGTCTGATTATGTAGAGTGCTGCGTCGAGTTGGACTGTAAATGGGCGGAGTTTGGACCGGACTGGAGATGTTAGCTGTCTTTTGGGAAATGGCCTAACCAAACATCTAGTATTGATTAGATTTAACTACTGTACTAAACCTACGGCTGAAATATCCGTTTGGACCTCTACTGTAGTTTTCTGACGTCAGCGGATATATATAATCGTTTAGAATAATCATAACAAATATTTATGAATATAACATTAAAAGAGTTAGAGAAGGCATTTAAAGAAGCTGGTTAGTTCTTTTACTGTGCCAATTCCAAAAACTATTTAAAGTTGGTCATGGGCTTGTCATCATTCAAAAAAAAACTGCCATATTTAGCTTTATTTGGTTTCAAAGTTGCCAACTTTAGATAAATATAATAATAGTATTGTATGAAAAACCACAGCAAACTTTATAAGTTTAAGGATTTGGCAAATCAACAAGTACCAAAACTTGTGCACACCCTCCATATTGTTTAGGAACGGATAGGTACCTATTACAAAAAAGAAAACTAGACAATTTTCTAATCGAAATTGTATTTTTTGTTTAGTTTCATACAGCATTTTGGTACATTTTGGCAGTTGGATCTACCCGAATAAGGTCAGTTCCCAAAAGATAAAAAACATCTCCAATCTGATCCAACTCCGCCCAGGCCAACTGGAGGCATCTTCCAACTTCATTCTTGTGACCCATATTAATTCATTCTGGTTTTCTGGTGGCCTACTAGTTGGTCATTTATTTTTTGTGCTCTTGAAACCTTTTTTCTCCTTTCATTTCTTGTAGTTAATTAGATTGAAATTAATTTTAAATCTAACAAAAAATTGAAGAAATATTTCTATAAGTTTATAGGAACAGTTCTCAAGTTCGTTTTGTCTCAATCGATTCTAAAAGAAGAATTTGTAAGTTGGCTAGTTCCCACTACAGTAATCGGACACTATTCAAATCCAACATATTGTTTCAAAATAATACAGTACTCCTACAGTACCCCTAACCTTAATCAGGCATCTTCCTAACTAAATCTCTTGCAAGGACGTTTCCGTTGTCATCTTCACAGCAGTAAACTTTCAAAAAACATTACCATCTAATATCGATTTGATTCGTGTTTCATCTAGTGTAGTCTCACTGACGTATCGATTTAATTCTAGAGCGTTCTAAACATGATCGTCTCTTTTCTCCCATTCCTTTCACTATGACTCACCATTTTCATCGTTATTTATGGTTTCCCTTCTGTTTCTCATATTTTTATTTTAAATGTTTATATTTCAATATCAATTCTTTCCAGATCACACATTCTCTAAAAATGGCCCCAACTACCGTTATCGCTGACAACAACTGCAATGAAGAAAGTAGCAACAGTTTTGAAATGGAAATTGAAGCGGAATCTGCAATTCTTGAGCAGATTCAGAACAAGATGGCAAAGAATCTGGAATCTGCAGCATATGTTCCACCAACAGAAGAAGAGCAAAAGGCAATTGATGCCAAGTCTGTATTCATTGGAAATGTAGATTTTAACTCTACAATTGAAGAAGTTGAAGAGCACTTCAAAGGCTGTGGACACATTGTGAGAACTACAATTCCAAAGGACAAATTCACGAAAAAACAGAAAAAGTAAGTTTTATTCAAAATGTTTAGAGTTAATTCATATTGTTTATTTTTCAGTTTTGCATACATTGAATTCGATGACTCATCCAGCATTGAAAATGCACTTGTAATGAATGGATCATTGTTCAGAAGCAGACCAATTGTGGTCACTGCCAAAAGAACAAATATTCCTGGAATGGGACATGGTGTACGTGGATCATCAAGAGGAACCTTCGGAAGAGGACGTGGAGCTGCTCGCGGAGCACCAGGAAGACAACAGACAGTCGTTGTCAAGTATGTCTATGTAAATGGTCCAAATCGGGGAGGACGTGGTGGAAGAGGACGTCGATTCAATCCATACTAGAGCCAGAGATTCGTAATCTGTAATTTAATAAGTTTTTAAATGTTTTCATTACTTTACAATAATTTTTTTCTTTCATAATAATAAAGTTTCCTTTCTAAAAGTGATTTTTACAACCATTCATGAATTTAAAATCGAATTGAATGTCTTTGTAACCTGGAAATTATATGAATGTATCGTCAATAAGGATTTAATCAAAATACACTCATAATAGTACACAAATATTAAAAAAATTATTTTAAGTCAAAGTTTGGTAAACTGCCAAATTTTCCTAAAGTTGGACTTGTAAGTTGTTTTGAGCACTGTTGCAAATTGAAACCTCTAGAATGTTTAAAGTTCTTTAAACATAAGCATTTAAAACATAAAACTCGCAGAAAAATTTTTGTTCGACTTTCAAAATTTGACTGATGAAAAGTGAGGTTTTGGCAATTTTTCAAATGTGAATAAACAATTTCAAAAAAATATTTGAAAACTTTTACTATGGTATTTAGTCATTTCAAACTAAAAGAAGTGGGTTTCAATAACTTCCCCCACTGACTCTACTTCTAATTCCGATCTTCTGATCTTAACCGTTCACTTTTTTAACCGATACATCAACACCTTGCAATCTCTGCTCTATCGTTCCTGCAAAACGTATTGTTTCAGTTCAAATAATAACACTAAAAGCCCCCCGCAAAAACCAAAACCTAACCGTTTCGGGACAATAAAGCCTGCCGGAAATTCAAGGTATTCAAACATGCGCTCCTCATCAACACTTCTCATTGCTTTTGGCCTCTTTTTGGCTTCAATGTCGGTTGAAGCCATTATCAGACCAGGTGAGTCTTAGAGTTTTATCTACAGTTTAGTGAGAAGCACAACTATAGGATTACCACAAATATTTGTAGTTCGTACGTTAGGGTCTTGAAGCGAAAATGAATTTAAACCAAATTCGTGGCAAGACCCATCCCCAAGAAGCAATCTAGCCATCATTAACTATATGACACAGGTGCCCGGTCTCGAAACGACCGACACTTTACAGCTATCGTACCCACGAGAAGTACACAATTTTTCATCTCCTCCCAGCACGCTCCGTGTCTTATGATTTTCAACGCGAGAACTTCATATTTTGTTCAAAAGATGAATATCAAAATACATAAAAAAATCCTCAAAAAAAATTCTTACCTGGGTAAAAAGGAAAATACCTCAACCAGCTGAAATAACTATTCATTGAATCTCACTAAAACTTCAGGATATGGAAGCGGAGGACATCGTCCACCATCATCGTACCATGGAGGACATCACAATGATGATGACTGTACGACAAAGCCACCAAAGTCCACGAGTACTCCATCAACTTCCACATCAACTCCTACAACTACCACAACAACTACTACTACCACCACTACAACTCCTACCACAACCACCACCACCACCACGACCACCACACCTGAACCAACAACTACCAAGGTAAAAGTTTGTCCACAAGGATACACAAGCTTCCTTCGTACTCCTGCTGCTGACAACTCGTTCACTTCTGAATGGTGCATGCAATTGATATGGTCCCCAAGACAACCAATGCCGATCAATAATGCATCTGCTCTTTGCCAGGCTTCTAACACTGAAGCAGTTGTAACTACCTTCGCCAACGAGGAGGAGCTCAATGTGTTCTCTTTACAAATGGCACAACAGTTCGATCGTGTTGGACCGGCAACTCGTGGCGCTATTGCTGTCGACGGAAGACGTATTGCAGCATGTGTTTCAAGAGATCGAGGAATTCTTGACAGTGAGGAATGCAATGGTACAAATTCATTCGTAATGGTTGATAAGCATACCTCACCAGGTTTTACTTGGTCTAAATGGGCTACAAATGAGCCATCTGCAAATGCTTGGACATAGTAAGTTTATTCAAAAATGTGCAACAATAAATAAAATCTCTATTAGTGCGGCTCTCGAATGTTTTTGAAGATATTAAGACAATTCAAAAACATTAAGTATAGAAAAAGATTTAAAAATATGTTCTCAGTTAAAGTTTTTCTACAAAAACAAAAAATCACGAGATTATTAGCTGTCAAAGTCGAATATGCGGTATATAACTTGAAGCACACGGTGTCAAGCTTTTTTTGCTGCTCATAAATTTGGAAGGCGACCAAAAAAATTATTTTTCCTACATTTTTATACTTTAATTTTAGTTTAGTTATTCGTGTTAAAACATTCTAAGTGTCGGAACATGCGACATTGCTTTGAATATTTTCAAATTTTTTGGCAAATTGCCAAAAACTTTGAAAGTGAGAAACTAGGCCAGCTGGCCCCTCTTTTCAACTTTTTCTCCCAAAAAAAGGCTTAGAGAAATTGTGATTTATCAATTGATTTTCCAGTGACATCGAACAATGTATACAATTTACCGTCTACCCAGCGCTCACAGGACCAGGGGATAATCCATACAATATGCTCAACCGTAACAATAAATTCAACGATATCTACTGCAACATGGACAAGGCTCCAAATGAGCCAACCAACACCGCCTACTGGAACTTCGGTGCTCTTTGCGGAGTCCTCCCATCCTAAACACTTCTAATTCTAATGATGGTATATTTTGAATGTTTAAATGATAATAAATGAGGTTATTCAAAAACAAAACAAGTGTACTCGTATTTACTCTACAGACAGAAAACAAAGAACTGACATCAGAAAAAGAAGCAAAAATGAATAACTTAAATATTAAAAAATAAAAAAACGATAAGAAACACAGGAGACTGATTATTTGTTGGGATTGTATATCCTCTTCTTGACACGTGTGATACGCCAGGCATTTGCATCTGCATACTTGTCGAACAACGGATCGATTTTCTGGTTTCGTTTGAATGTTGATAATTTGGTAGAATCTCCGATTTTGAAGAATGACGGTGCAAATTCAACAAGCCATTTTGGATCGATTGCGGTGACCTGGAAATTGAAAATTAGGTTTTTATTTAATTTCTTATTTAGACTTAAATAGTTTTTGGCCCTAAATGAAAGAATAAAGTCTCCATATGCCAAATATGAATTTTAAAAATGTATATAATTTCTCTAAACTTTGTATTTTTTTTTCAAATTTTGAAAATATTTCAAAAGGGAGCATAATGGCCTAGTTTCGACATTTTTGTGTTTTCCGCCTACAGTACTTTTCCGTATATAAAATTGAAATAAACTTACTTCTCTCATATATTCCTTAGTTGTCATGACGAGTTCATGATATACAACCCATTCTGGTTGTTGTTGGAAACATGCTGATGATGGATGAATATAAACATTCTGTCCATCAGTCAATGTTCGATATCCTTCCTGTGGATCACGTTTTGCAGCATTTCGGAAGAATCCAGAGCAAATAGCCTTCTGAACTCTCGATACATCCCGTCCACAACTGACCATCAGAAGTTTATGACGATCCATGATTCCGAGTAATTGCTTACGAATGTCCTGAGCTCTCTTCATACTTCTCACTTGAATGAAATTTTCGAAACACCATGGTTGTGAGAAATGATGGTTTTTCCATGAATTGTAAACCGCTAGAAGTGTCAAATGATCTCCTTCTGGTTGATGGAATTTCGCCTTCTTCTGGTCAGCATGATCCTGTTTTTCTTTAGGTCGATAGAAAATGTTTTGCACATTGAGCATTGCCACAATCGTAAGAACTTCTTCTGAGCATCCCAGATCGACAGACATGATCAACAATTTGGAAAGTGATGGTTCCAATGGAAATTCAGCCATTCGACGACCAAGTTTCGTGAGAAGACCATCTCCATCAAGTGCTGAAAGCGTGTGAAGTGTATTGAGAGCAGTAATCATTGAATCCAGAGGTGGAGCATCCATGAAATCAAAATCAATCAAATTATTGATTCCCATAGCTTTAAGCTGAAGAAGTGTTGACGCCAAATTTGTTCGCTGAATTTCTGGAACAGGTGTCGGAAGCATCTCATCACGGAATGCACGTTCTGTGTAGAGACGATAGCATTTTCCAGGTCCCGTACGTCCTGCACGTCCTGATCGTTGCTTTGCTGCGGCTTGTGAGATTGGGGTGACAACCTGAAATTTATATTGTATTTTCGTTCTTATTTATCAGAAAATTGTTTTTTAATATCTCGAAAAAAATTATCTTATTTTGAGTAGCTAATAATTTTAATTCGTCTAATTGCAAACAATATTGAATTTTATTGCATCATTTTCAGTTTCTGGTGAAAACATTTTTTTTTCACTTTTTTTTCGAATCAAAATTTATGAAAAAAGGCGAAAAATGTATGATTCACTTTTTCGAAAAAAAATTTGTTAAAAAAAGGCGAAAAAATATTTATTCCACTTTTTTTCACAAAACATTACACTCAAAATTAAATATAACTCTACAAATATTTATTCTTGAAATAATAAGAATTTTCGTTTCAAACATTTCAAAAATATAAAATTTCAGTTTTTTCCTGTTTTTGGCGAAATAAATTGTTTCGCTTCGAACAAAATTTTTTTTCTTGTTTTTGGTCTCTCTGGTAAAAATGGATTTTTTTCTTCGTTTTTTTTAAGACAAAAACCAAAAAAAAAAAGTTTTTTTTAAAAAGAAATCCGAGTTTTTTTTGTTTTTGGCAAAATATTATTTTTTCGTTTTTCGTCTTCGAAAAAACTTGTTCTCCTGGTTTTTGAACTTTCTGGTAAAAATTGATTTTTTTTTTCGTTTTTTTAGCCGCTTTTCGTGTTTTTTGAAATTTTTTTTTCGTTTTTTGTCTTGTTTTTTGGTCGAATTTTTTCGTGAAATCCCTGACGGGTGCATAAATGCTTACCAAGGAATCCATTCCACTTTTCGGATTGTAAATCTTCTGTTTCACAAATCCTGGATCAACGACATAGAAAATTCCATCAATTGTCAAAGAAGTTTCGGCAATATTCGTAGCAATAACAACTTTTCGCTTTCCGGCAGGAGCTGGATCAAAGATTCTTGTTTGCATTTCACTTGGAAGAGCTCCGTAGACAGGAAGAATAATCAGCTCCGGCACATCAGGTCCCATTGATTTCATTCGTTCATATAAAACTTCACACGATGTATCAATTTCTTCTTGTCCAGTCAAAAACACAAGAACATCACCAGGTGGCTCAGTCAAATGAATTTGCATTACAGTAATATGTGCAGCTTCAAGGTAATCTGATTCTGGTTCTCTTGTGTACAGGATCTCAACGGGGAATGTTCTTCCAGGAATTGTAAAGATCGGAGCTTCCAGGAAATACTCTGAAAATTTAACTGAATCCAAGGTGGCACTAGTGATAATCAGCTTCAGTTCCGGACGTTTTCTAGCAGCAGCTTTCAATAATCCAAACAAGACATCCGTATGAATTGTACGTTCGTGAGCCTCATCAAGCATAATCAACGAATATCCAGAAAGATCAGGATCAATAAGACATTCTCTCAGAAGCATACCATCCGTCATGTACTTGATAATAGTATCTTGACTTGTACAATCTTCGAAACGAATTGTATATCCAACATCAGTTCCCAGCTTACAACCGTACTCTTCTGCCACACGCTTTGCTACGGACATTGCTGCAACACGACGAGGCTGGGTACATCCAATTTTACCACGTCTTCCAAGTCCAGCTTCAATTGCATATTGTGTCATCTGAGTAGTCTTTCCTGATCCAGTTTCTCCAACAACGACAAGAATTTGATTATCAATCATTGCTTCCATCAGATTCTTTTTCAACGCAAAGATCGGAAGACTTTCTCTCTGCTCAACCATACTCAAATTGGTTCTTCTTCCATAAGTCGCTTTTCCACCAGCTGTCACATGTTTCAACCATTCTGGCATTTCTTTCATTTTATTATTCCGATCCTTTGACTCATCAGCACTCCACGCAGTCGACTGATTTCCAGACATAGGATCAAGAATTCGAGCATTTGAACTGAATCCTTTCTGTGTATCCATATCACGCTCTCGTTGTGCTTGAATTTTCGTTTCTTTTCGTTCTTTTGAAAGAGCACCTTGCATTAAAGCTGCTTGAGCTAATGAACCATCCGGATTTTTGACAACTTTTACAGGTTCTATTTCTGCACCGCCTTTTCCATATCCACGTAAAAAGTCAGGTTCGTCTTCGACAAGCTCGATTTCAATATCCTCGCCATCACTTTCATCTGAAAATTGAAAAATTGTTGTGCTTTAAATGATAGAAACTTTATTTTAAATATTTAATGATTTTTTTTTAAATTTAGCTTTTTTAAAAATTGTCTTTGAATTATCGGGAAAATCATTTCCTTGTAATTTTTCGCATTTTCCTGCTAAATTCGAAATTTTTCCTTTGATATATGCAACTTTTGTCATATTTTGGCTTGTCTGTTGAAACTAAAAAATCGTCTTAAAAACGATAAATTAGTGTCGATTTTTGAGGAAAAATGTCTGCGTGCGCGAATTCAAAAACAATTTAGTCATTTTCAGGAAAAATTAATTTGTTTTAATTCAAAAAATTTTACAATTTTTCTTGATAAATTATTAAATCATAAATTTTATACCATCATTTTTTTCATGTTTTTTTTTCAATCTTGCTTAATTTTTAATTTTATTTGAATTCCCGGGAAAATTATTGCCGTAATTGTAAAGTATTCGCATTTTTCAGGCTAAATTCGATATTTATTCTCCGATGCATCTTTTGTCATACTTTGGCATTTTTCAGTAAAGAAAACCAAATTTAAATTTTGTTGAAAATAAAAAATCGGCTTAAAAACGATAAATTACTGTCAATTTTTAAGGAAAAATGTCTGTAAAACATCATTTTTAGTCATTTTCAAGAGAAATTGAAATTGTTTTCAATTAAAAAAATTTTGCAGTTTTTTTTTTAAATATAAATTATTTTTAAAAAATCATATACCGTATTTCCTCTATTAGTCTTGCATGCAAGACTAATTTTCGATTGACCCGTAGGGGTGCAAGACTAATAGAGACTGCAAGACTATTAGAGGCTGCAAGACTAATTTTCGAAGACCCGATAGATTTGTTCAATTGGCCATTTATCGTCACAAATTTGACTTGAAACAGTCTAAATCATGCAAAATACATACTTTTCTATTGTTTTATCAATTATTTTAACACTTTAAAATTTAATTTAGCTATAAAATGGCGAAATTGTTGAAGTTTTCACAAAATACTGCTGGTCTGGCAAGAATAGGGGTGCAAGACTAATACCGTATGTTCTCTATTAGTCTTGCATGCAATACTAATAGAGGCTGCAAGACTAATTTTAGATTGACCCGTAGGGGTGCAAGACTAATAGAGGAAATACGGTAAGCAAAATAAAGCACCATTTGCGCGGAATTCAAAAATAATTTAGTGATTTTCAAGAGAAAATAATTTTTTTTTCAAATTTATCATTAATTACTAGATCATAAATAAAATACTCACCATCATAATTTCTTAGAACTCCCATTTCTTCATCAAAATCAGGCATATCTGTGGCTGTGAGAACTCCGGCTCCTTGCATTTGTCTTAATTCCCACCGTTCAGGTGTCGAAATTCGAACTCTCGCCTTTCCACCACCAATTGAGGTCGAAGGACCTTGTCCTACTCCACTTGCTTCAGGATTCATCCACGAGGAAGTTGATGCTGGCGGTGTCCGTGGACGAACTCCGATTGCATCCGGATTCAGGTCGGTCTCGCGTGGATTCAAATCTTCTCCACTATTCTGATCGACTTCTTTCATTGACAACGAGATTTTTCCATTTTCAATCTTATTAACTTTAACTTTGACATTTTCTCCTCTTTTCAAAACATCTGCGACGGTTTGAACTCGTTCATTTCGAATTTGGGAGATGTGAACAAGTCCTTCTTGTTTTTGACGGAAACCTTCCAGTGTGATGAAAGCTCCGAACGATTGAATACTGTTTACACGACCATCGTAGATTTTTCCGATTTCTGCAACTTCGGATTTTCTAGCACCACCATCATCTCGTCGATCACGCCGATCTCTTTGTCTGTCGTCTCCTCTTCGATCCCCACGTCCTCTGTCTCTGTCTCTGTCCCGATCCCTCCTATCTCGATCTCTTCTGTCTTCACGACTCCTACTACGTCTCCGACGATCCCTGTCACCACTACGACTTCTTCTTCGTTTTCGATCACGACTCCTTGATCGACTTCTTGAACGGTTTCGTTTTGAATCTGATTCCTTTTGAAGACGTTTCTGTAAATGGAAAATTTATTTTAACAAATTTCAAATATCAAAGATACGTACCTCACTTTCATATCGGCCTTCCATCTTTTCTAACTGAGCCATAAGATCATCTTCATTATCTTCCTTTTCTTTCGCAGTATTTGCCATCGCTAGAGCTGGAAGTCGTGCTTTAATTTCTTCTTTTGCATCAGAAATCAATGTAATTTTGTGTGAATCCTTGATATCTTCTTTTGAATCACCACCTTTCTTGTTTTTCTTTTTAACAGCAGTCATGCTTTGTACTATACGAAGTATGGTCGCAGTGAGGGAATCATCAAACTGAAATTTAGAATTAAAGAGAGGAATATCGAGACTTTTATATTTATGAGACGAATAATGTTTTTTTTAAATCTCGATATTTGATATTCATCAAAATATTTTAAAACACCTTGAATTAAAATAATTTTGAAATTTCCTTTAAAAAAATAATTTAGTCGTTAAATTTTCTCATATTTCAACATACCTGATCCCCAAGTCCCTGACTATCCAAAGCCTTTTTCAGTTTATCAAATGTTGGATTCTCTTGAGCCAAATGAATAACAAACTCAGCGACATCTTTTTCGACGACACCAAAATGGTTCTCAACTTCACTGAGGACCTTGCTCACAAGTGAGAGGTGCTCAAGCTGGTCCATCCTGAAATTTACAGATAAAAAATTTAATAAAATAATTCTTTAAAGCAGTTTTAATTCCGAAAAACTCGAACAATAGAAAATTAGAGTAAAAAAACAAATTCGAAATCTAAAATAGTGGGCGTGGTCTTTCATGCAAACTGCGGCCCGCTTTTTCGCAATTGTGCCGCACAGTGTGCAGCTTTCTTTAATTATATTTTTTCAACAATTATTTTTTATTTTATTGAAGCTGCCGGCTTTCATTTCGTTTGTAAATATGTTTCATTGTGTTTTTTTGAATTTATTTTAGTATTTCCAAAAATGGATATATAAGTTTGTGTTAATGTAAAATCGTTATTGCAAATACCCTTTGCCTTCAAAGTTAACAAAAAACAAGGTCTTTTAAAGCATGATTTTAAATTTAAAAGCTGTTCAAAAACTGCAAATTTTCTAGATTTTCTTTGAATTGGTGCTTTTGAACGTTTCATAGTGACCAATGTGTCCCCAAGCATCCGAATGTCCCGTTTTCTGCGTCTCTTCACTTCCGTATAATCTCTAACCCGACTCACTGGTAAACATGCGCCATTCCTCCTCCGAACAACGACTAGTGAAAATCGATCAAAATTGTTTTCAAATTTATTATTAATGTTTCAATTTCAGAAAACAGTTAAACCTAAAAAATGGATTTCAATCGAAGCTTCACATCGAACCTCGGGAGCGCTGGAAGTGCTAAATCACAACAGGTTAGAGAACACAATTCGATTTTTTGTCTACCAAATAAATGTTAATGTGATAAGAAAACACTAGGGAACAGTAGCCAAATCAAATCATATGGTTCTGTTATCTTTTCTCTCGAAAAAACGTTTTTTTCACACATTTTCAATTTTTCAGAGTATGTTCAAAGCACTCCGCCGGCTTCATGGACAGAACTTGGAGAGCCGAGGGCTTCATGATATGACTGAAGCATTTCAGTCATTTGTCACAAGGGCACGGTTTTTCAGTATTGGAAAATTGAGGTAATATCAACATTTTAGCTCTGGTTTTTTCTAAATTAAAATTAAAATATTTTCAGGCGAACTTGGTCCCACTCTGCCGCAGAGTTTATGAAATATCGACGACTTTTACCAATGTTACTCGCCGATGGAGATGCATTTGATGGAGGAGAAACAGACGGTAATAAATCTTAAAATTTGGAAAAAAAATCAATAATTGTTTTTTTTTTCAGATTTCGATGCATCTATCGCTTTCCAACATACTTCTCGTGATGATCGAAAAATCGTGGTTTCGAATATTTCTGCTAAAGTCACCCAATCACAGCTTCAATCCTTCTTTTCTCAATATGGAAAAGTGTGTTGTTTTAATTATCATTTAAATATAAAATTTTAAAATTAAATTTCCAGATAACCAGCTGCATTCTGCCTCGCGAAGAGAAAAAGACATCAGTGTTCGGAACACTTCCAAAGCATTCCAGAAATTGTGGAACTGCTACTATTACTTTTAAGTATAATTTAAATTTTTTTGGTTTGTTCAGGTCTTTTTAATAATACAATTTTTGCAGAAAGTCTGAGCATGCTGATCGCGCGAAAAATGCGAATCCTGAAGAGTTGAAGTTTTATGATCAAGTTATGGTTGTCTCAGCTGTAAGTTTTTGATTTGGGATTTAATTTTTAAACCAATTTATCTTGTAGTATGTATCGAAAAAACGTGGAGGTAAAGGTCTCGTGCTCAGTGATGATGTTGGAAGTCGTGAAGATACTCCATTGTCCCGTGCTTCATCTACACAGTCGTTAGCTTCAGGATCCGAGCAATCATTCAATTTGGGAAACGTCCCGGATAAAATTCTTAGAAGGGTCATCTCATTTTTACCAATTCACGAAACAATTCGATTGGAACGAGTTAATAAAAAGTTCATGGAAGAATCAATTAAATCCTGGGAACTTGTCAATAAAATTGCATTGGCAAGAGAAACTGTATTCAACAAGCAACGACCAATGAGAACAAGTCATCTTAAAATGAGTTTGAGCTGAAATTTAAAAAAATTAGTTTTAAAAAGTTAATAAAAAATAAAAAATTTCAGGCGATTCTTACTCGTGCTGGTGCACACTTGAGGTCACTTGATGTTTCTGGAATTGTGCATCTTCTTGATGATCGCCGAGCACTTAAAGTCATCGCAACATGCTGTCCGAATTTAGTTGATCTTGATATTAGTGGAACTCATGCTCAGGCTGAAGCTCTCGAAGAACTTGGAGAATCACTTTCACATTTAGAACAGCTATCTTATAGAGGAATGGAAACAACTGGAGACAAGGCATTCTACTTTTTACTTAAAAACTGTGGTCATTCACTTAAATTTGTGGATTTACGAAATTCAAAACGGCTCCACGGACGATCATTCAAATTATTCGGGTCACAACTGGAAAGTTTATATTTGGATGGATCATCAAAAGTAGATGAGATGGCTTTTGAAGATTTATGCACCAGTTGTGGAGGTCTCAAAGAATTACGGATCAATGAATGCTATAAAATCACAGATGAGAATCTGAGTATGATCGCTAGAAGAATGGAAGATCTTTCAATCTTAACATTATGTGGGGATGGATTCAAAAGTTTAACGTCAGCCGGATTGATTCATATTAGTCACATGAGAAATATTACAGAATTGGCGTAAGTTCCATCTGAACCTATGATTAAAATTATATTTATCAATGTTTCAGCCTTGACTACAACGCTCTTGTTAATGATGAGCTTCTTATCTCAATATCAGCTGGTCTACCGCTTCTTTCATCACTCAGTCTTGCTAACGCTGGAAACGATTCGTCGATCACTGCAGAAGGAGTTTCAGCGATTAAAAATCTAAAAGAACTGACTCAGCTTGATGCATCGTCGCTGGCAGCTGTCAATTCAAAAGTTTTAGAGCAACTGGGCTCACTGAAAAAGTTGGAAATTATTCAACTGAGAAATTGCACATATCTTGGTGATGATGGTGTGCGTGCGAAGCTTAGAATGCCAAATATCCGCCACGTGGATCTAAGTGGTTCAATTTTAGTATCAAATGACTCGATTCAACAGTTTATCAAAGCATTCCCATCAGGACCAAAGGTTCGTTAGGAGGAAATGGATAAAATTAAAAATAAAATTTAGCTTCCACCAATCACCCTCGTTGTCGGTGGAACTGCCGCTGATGCTTCAAAGTTGTCAGTTCGAGGATCAAGAGTAGTCGTCGACTTTTCCGATTATTCCACGATTGTCACGATGCAGACAAGCCAATGTTCGTCATCCAAGTTTGCCATTGGAGGATCAGCGTCAGACGCTGAAGGCTCGGATGATGAATTTGAAGCATTGACCGCACAAAGTATGTTTTAAGATTAATTTAGTTCTTTAAAAACTATTATTCAAAAATTTTCAGGAAGTTTCTACATTGATGCTGTCTGTGGAGAAGAAGAATCACCAATTACAGACGATGGAAAATTGGCGGAATGGGCTGAAAAAGAAGCAAGAAGCCTCGGGCTTATTAAGGATTAAAGCTTCAGAATTTTATCGAACGAAGGAAACAATTTCATCCGTTTTATTGCAATTATAGGTTCTTATTTATTGATAATAACATTTTTTGTCATTTTCAGCATTTTTCTTGTCATTTTTTTTGTAACTAGTCTAATGAAATTTTCGATTTCTTAGAGACCCGTTTTGAAAAAATTACGGGTTTTCAACCGTTCTTTGATATTTGTTTCAATTTTAAACATTATGAGAAAAAGTGATGCTTTTTCGAATTTTTTTAAATTCAAAATATTTTTTTCTCTCGGAATTTTGTCGTTTTTCTCTTAAAAAACCAAAAAATTATATTAAATTATAATACTTATAATATTTTCAGTGTATAGAAGTAAGAATGTCTATGAAACGATTCGGAAAAGCAGCATATCGAATCGCAAATGAGGTATCTTCAAAATCGTTCTTTTTTATAATCGTTAAATTGAAATTTTTTAGTTAGTTGCAAAAGGTGGACGACTACCAATTTTCCAACGCTTCCTGCCGAGAATATTTCCCGCCACTTATAATTTAGGAGTTCATGTCGTACTCAAAAAGGCTCCATTTCCACGACAAAATGCTCTACGAATTGTAAGTTTATGAAAATTCAACAAAAAAAAATTAAAATTGAATTCCTTTCAGGCTCGCCTTGTAACTCGCCACGGTCGAGTTTTCCGGCCATTTTCCTCAGTAATAATCGAAAGACATCGATTTCAAAATCAAAATGATTGGCGTCGAAAGTTTCAACCGATTCGTAAAGAATTGCCAAGAAATGTGGATTTAGTCGAACGAATCAGGCAGATATTTGGCAATTCTCTACGATACAATGAGGATTTGAAAAGCACTGAATGGCCGAATAGAATTGATTCTTATGAGTTTGGTATGCTTTTTTCAGTGATATTTCTCCATTGTTTGAGTTTTCAGGGGAATTTCTCGGTCAAGGATGCAATGCAGCAGTTTACTCTGCGAGATTAGCCAATTCTGATGCAGAATCCTCAGGGAATACTCACTATGGTGCAGGGTTTAATGAAGTCACAAATATACTTGCAGAAATTCCGCCAGTTAGCAAAGTTGCACAAAAGGTAGTTGATAATCTTAATTCGATGATTAATATTGAAAAATCATTGCAGAAATTCCCGTTGGCAATCAAATTAATGTTTAATTTTGAACATGATCGCGATGGAGATGCTCATCTCTTGAAATCAATGGGAAATGAATTGGCTCCATATCCGAATGCTGCAAAGTTGCTCAATGGACAAATGGGAACATTTAGACCTCTTCCAGCAAAACATCCAAATGTTGTTCGAATTCAGACAGCTTTTATTGATTCGTTAAAAGTTTTGCCAGATGCGATTGAACGGTTAGCTTTGAAATTTATTGATAATGATTGAGAATAAGATTTTCCAGATATCCAGATGCCCTTCACACTGCACGTTGGTATGAGTCAATTGCCTCCGAACCGAAAACAATGTACGTAGTAATGAGACGATACCGACAAACACTTCATGAATATGTATGGACTCGTCATCGAAATTATTGGACAGGACGAGTGATAATTGCTCAACTATTAGAAGCATGTACATATCTTCATAAGCATAAAGTTGCTCAGCGAGACATGAAAAGTGATAATATTCTTCTGGAATATGATTTTGACGACGAGATTCCCCAATTAGTTGTCGCCGATTTTGGATGTGCACTTGCATGTGACAATTGGCAAGTAGACTATGAATCAGATGAAGTTAGTCTTGGAGGAAATGCCAAGACAAAAGCACCAGAAATTGCGACGGCTGTTCCTGGAAAGAATGTGTATGTTTTGAAGTTTAGAGTACTGTATATAATCAAAGTTTTTACAGAAAAGTAAACTTCGAAATGGCAGATACATGGGCAGCTGGAGGCCTTTCTTATGAAGTTCTAACACGATCAAATCCATTCTACAAACTTCTTGATACTGCAACATACCAGGAATCAGAACTACCAGCACTCCCATCTCGTGTCAATTTTGTGGCACGAGATGTCATTTTTGACCTACTCAAGCGAGATCCTAATGAAAGAGTCAAGCCGAATATTGCTGCAAATGCGTTGAATTTGTCATTGTTCAGAATGGGAGAAGATGTGAAGCAGATGATGGAAAAATGTGGAATATCTCAAATGACTACTCTATTGGCTGGAAGTTCTAAAGTTTTGAGTCAAAAAATCAATAGTCGTCTGGACAAAGTGATGAATCTGATTACTGCTGAAACTATCATGGCCAACCTAGCTCCACATTTGATTAGTCGAGCAGAACGACAACTTCGAGCAACATTTCTTTCAAGAATGAATCGAGAAGATATTTGGAGAAGTCTTCAATATTTCTTCCCAGCTGGTGTTCAACTTGACACACCTGCCACATCATCAGACTGTTTGGAGACTATTTCCAGTTTGATGTCGAGTTTTTCAAATGATTCAGAAAATTACGAGAAGCAACAGAAACCGGCTAAAAATGGATACAACAATGTTCCACTTCTTCTCAGAAATGTTATCCGTACAGATGCGGATGGAATCAATGGAATTGTACATAGAGTTCGATCTAAATAGATTTGTTTTAACGATTACTGTAGTTTGAAACCTCTAGATTACATATGTAATAACCTTTTTTTTTTACTTGTTGGTATTTTTCAAATTGTACAATCACTTTTCATGCCAGTCTATTGCGTTCTTTTGTCTAATTACGGTTTATCATTCCCTCATTTATGGAAAATATCATACCTTATTACTTTTTATTGTTCAAATACTGGTGGTTTTTAACCATTTTATACTACTTCATTACATCCTATTATTTCAGATCTCAGATCCTCTAACTGTAACTTTTAGGTGTATGAGCAGTCTTTACGTGCCATTAGTTTTACGGCTCGAAGTGAGAGACCGGACAAAAATCGTGCAATCTTTTATCGACGACTCGAAAGCAGGAAGTGAATCCCCACTGGCAGGTGAACGGACTCGTCAGAGACTAGTCAAAAAAGGAAATACTCCTCCAAAAAAGGAACTGAAAGGCAGAGAAGAAGATCCGCCAATTGGAGTTATGGTATATAGATCAAATTTTATTGAGACTAAAAGCTTAATCTGATTTTCAGTCATCCGAGCCATCACACAACTACCACAAAGGACGACGGACCTATTCTGAAGTGGTCATCGAATCTTTAGATGGAGAAAAACTTGTTGACTCGAGTTCTTCGGTTGCCGGAACATCGGAAAAATCTGGTGGAAGATCTGTTTCAGAAGGACCACGTGAGTTTGAAACATGTGAGATGGAAAATGAAATCTAAAAATTTCAGCTGACCAAGTTGCCTATTATTCTGGAAATCCTCTCACGGAAAAGACCGAAGGAATTATGCATTTTTACAAGTACAATGATGAGAAGTTGACAAAAGTTGCACAGTGCCGAATGTTGTGTATGTATGCTGTACCAGCACAAGTTGAAGTTCGTGAGATTATATCATTCATGTGTATCTCACTTCCGATGATTGTTAGTATTAAAGTTGTTCGAGATCCAGCGCCAAATCAGTATATGTTGATTATCAAGTTCAAGGAACATGTAGGTTCAAGTTATACTAACGATTAATTGGCAAATATTTATTTCAGAATGATGCTGTAACATTCTACGAGGAATTCAACAATTGCCCGTTTAATGATCTCGAATCGTATTGTTGCACGCTTTTCTTTGTGGATAGAATTGAATGTGTAAGTTATTATTATTTTATTTCAATAATTCCAGATATTTCGAAACAATTTATAAATTTCAGACAACGTCGAATGATCTCTTCTCCTCCGATGATACATCTCTTACGGAGCTTCCAACTTGTGCAGTTTGTCTGGAACGAATGGATGATAGTGTTCTTGCAATTCTATGTAATCATTCATTTCATGCTCGTTGCCTGGAACAATGGGCAGACAATACTTGTCCAGTCTGTCGATATGTTCAATCTCCAGAAGTTGTCGCAGAGCAACGTTGTAATGATTGTGGAATGAGCAACGATCTATGGATTTGTCTAATTTGTGGAAATATAGGTTGTGGAAGATACGCAGAACAACATGCACAACGACATTGGGAGCTCACTTCACATACTTATAGTTTGAAAGTTGGAGGAGAACGAGTCTGGGATTATGCTGGAGACAATTACGTGCATAGATTGATTGAAAATGGAGCTGATGGGAAACTTGTCGAGTATCAGAGAGAATCGAATGCGGTATGTTCATACTGGACCAAAAAAAAATTGTTGATTTAAAAACAATAATTTTTTGTTAAAAAACTGGTGGAAACAAAAAAAAAGAATGTTTTGAGGCTTCAAAGTGCCGAAAATCAACCTTTTCGTATAACTAATTTGAATTTCGCGCACTAATTAGTTTTGAAAATTCTCGGCCGTGTACTCCTCTCGGGCAATGAATCAATTAATTTTTTTGGATGCAATTTTTCGGGTTTTCTCATTGAATTCTATTGGTTTTTGTTTGAAAACAAATATATATATATATATATATGCGTCTGTAAATGCGTTTCAAATTAATTATCACACAAATACTTTTGTTCTGCCTAGGAATAAGTGCTAAAATCCTGTAATATATTCATTTTCCCCTTTATCGTTGAATAATAAGTATGATCATGTTCTAAAAGTGTTTGAAATCCAAAGTGTTTGATTTTTTACTTTATTTTTGCTATCATAAAGCAAAATTTTTTTTTTTTCGTGAAAAAATACCTTTGAAAAACAGAAAAAAAAGCAAAAAAAAAGTCCAGCACTGTTTTGTGGCCTTTTCATTCTATACAGAAAATTTATAAATTCATTTAAAATTTTGTTTTCAAGTATTCTGACTAAATAGACCAGAATGTTTAGTCTTCACTCAAATTCCCTAAAAATGTTGAAAATTGCAGAGCTTTGATGACAAAAACCAAAAGGGTGGAGACAAGCTTGAGGGAATCAAACTCGAATACACTCTACTCCTGACCAGTCAACTTGAGGATCAACGGAAATATTTTGAAGGTCTACGTCACGATATGGAGCAAACGATGTCAAAAATGGAGAAAACTGCTTATGCTCAAGTAGAGAATCTCGAGCATCAACTGACGGAACGATCAACTGAATTGAAATCATTAAAAGGAGATTTAGATGATACTGTGACGGCGAGAAAAGTGGCAGAGAAACGAGCAACGCAGACAAATGAAAAAGTGAATAAGCTTGCAAATGAGTTGAAAGATGAACGTGAAATAAATCAAATGTTGAGAAAAGATCAGCAAGTGTGGAAAGGTCAAGTGGAAAAGCTTATTGAAAGTCAGAAAACTGCTCGAACCGAGTATGAAAAGGTATTCGTCTAAATAGATTCCCTTGATCTCTTGAAAGCTTTTCTTTTCAGAAAATCGAAGATCTTCAGTCACAAGTCAATGATCTTTTGATGCATTTTGAAACTCAAAATAAGCTGAAAGAGCAGTTGGATGCTGGAAAAATAACTCAAGAGGTTGGTTAACCAATGCTCGCCACAATAAAAATGTTTAATTTACAGGAAATAACTGAAAGTCAAGTTGAACTCGATTCGTCGTCCTCCTCGTCGAGAAAATTGAACAGAAAGAAGAAAAAGTAGTTGGCATCTCAGGAGATCCATGTCCTATTTAATTTTTGCATATTGAACATTTCTTTAATAGTCTTTTCATATATGGTTAGTCTCACTTGAATATTTATTCGCTTTCTTTCGCGTATCTCATCGAATTTTGTGCGGTATATATGTATGCAGCCGGTAGTTTATTTAATGCATTCGCTTATGAATAAAATGATATCGTTCGAGTGTCTTTTGGTTTCATATTATGTACCATGTTTTCAATCGTTATTAAACGACGAGTCAAAAACTATTTTTCGAATTCCCTCCTCTTTCCTTGCTGACACATTTTCGGTGCTGACGCAACTCTTGTGTTCACTAAGAACGCACACTTCGTTTTAAACGTCTCCGCTGGCCATCATTCTTGTTTCCTTCGATTTTTCTCGATACTTATCTTTTACAAATTATTTTCTCTTTTTTTCAAGATTTCCATCAACTTTTAATATCACTGCTCTCATAATTTCTCGAAACTCTTCGTATTTCTCTAATTCAAAAGTTTTCTGCCGCATTTTTACACTCACTAACCAAGATTATCGATTTTTGGGCAATTTATGACAATTTGGAATCATCTTTTGTGTCGTCCGATAATGAGTTTCGTTCATCAAAAATGCAGAAATATCGGTATAAACAATGTATTAATCTAACATTAAATACAAATTTAACCTCTAGATACGGTTTACCTTGGTAGTAACATTCACCGACTAAATGTGCCTGATAATCTTGTCAAATGGAGCCAAGAATGGTCAGGATACAATCCTCCGGCTCACACCGATCCAAAAGTTGATGGAGCTGTTTGGGCAGACCCAGAAATCGATGAGAAAACGTTCCAACCGTCTTGGAATGCGATCGATGGGAAAATCAATAGAGTGTCATATGTTTGGTGCGTTTATGAGTGTATATACTCAATCAATCAAGAAACCTTCCAGTCAGTACTCATTTGATCCTGTCACCCTTCGCCCACTAAATCCTATTGGACGTACGGGACTTTCTGGTCGTGGTTTGCTTGGTCGTTGGGGTCCAAACCACGCAGCAGATCCGATCGTTTCTAGAACAAACGACAATGGTGATTTGGAGTTTGTTGCAGTTCAACGTCATGACAATGGCGAGTGGGCAATTCCTGGAGGAATGGTGGATGCTGGAGAGCATGTTTCACAAACTCTACGGCGCGAATTCGCAGAAGAAGCAATGCATGGAATTGTCGATTCTGAAAATCTTGATGAATTGTGGAATAATGGTAAAGAGTTATACAGGTGCATTCACAGCTCTTTTATCCCACTCAATGTTTCATTTACAGAGGTTACGTTGATGACCCACGTAACACTGATAACGCATGGATGGAGACTGTTGTTTTCAATTTTCATGATTCAAAAGGCCTTCTGAAAAATGTGGCTCTTCAAGCAGGAGATGATGCTAAAGCTTTACGCTGGATTGCAGTTAATTCAAATGAGCCACTTTACGCTTCTCATTCTCATTTTATTGATCTTCTAAAAGAATCTCATTCTCATTAACTACCACATGTCTCTCTTTTCTCATGTTCTCCTCTTATTTTCGCGTTTCTGTTAGCTATATTCAATTCATAAATGATTTTCATTTCAGAAATGAGCCGTGGAGGAGGTGGTGATCGTCGTGCCGCACCGGATATCAATGGTCTAACTTCGCTGAAAATCGACAACTTGTCGTACCAAACAACGCCCAACGATTTGCGTCGAACTTTTGAGCGATACGGAGACATTGGAGATGTTCACATTCCAAGGGACAAGTACTCTCGCCAATCGAAAGGATTCGGATTCGTTAGATTTTATGAGTAAGTTAAATTGGAACTATTGGAGAGAAAACATCAGAAAATCAATATTATTTTAGACGTCGTGATGCTGAGCACGCATTGGACCGCACAGACGGAAAGTTGGTTGATGGACGCGAGTTACGTGTGACTCTTGCAAAGTATGATCGACCATCGGATGAGAGAGGAGGCCGTGGAGGTGGTGGTGGACGTAGAAGGTTAGTATACTCAGTTGATTCCCCTTGTAGTTGTGCTCAAAAATTAGGCGCGAGACTTAATGGAACCCTTGTCTTCCTGACTTATTTATAGAACAGCAGCAGAGCCAGATGTTGCTGAGCTGAGCTGAATTTTTGCTGCTGTTGAAGCTGTAAATGCTTGCTGAGTGACACTTGAGTAGCAGAATTGCTGAAAATGCAGAGAAAAGCAGTTTTGATGTTGCTGTGTCTGCTGAATGAAACCAGCGGCGACAGTGTGGAAAAGGCAGAAAACAATTTTGTAAGTGCCCGAATATTTTCAATCGGCATATTCTACAGTTTGTTGCTGAAATTCAACTTTCGGTGGCAAACTGTATTGATAGACGTTGTTCTTTGTCTTTGAGTTGTCACTTCTTTCTATCGAATAGAACATTCACAGCGAGTAATGTATTTTGTACTCTATCAAAAACTTGATTCTTTTAAAAACTTAATAAATTTCAGATCCCGCTCACCGAGAAGACGCTCCAGATCTCCAAGATATTCTCGCTCAAGATCTGTAAGTTACTTTTAATGTCACCAATGTATTTAAATAATTTCAGCCGCGACGTTCTCGTAGTCGTACTCGTTCACCACCATCTCGTGATCGCAGAGATTCACCGGATCGTCGTGACAACTCTCGTTCCCGATCTCGTTCACCGCCACCACGTGAGGATGGATCTCCAAAGGAACGCCGTTCCAGAAGCCGCTCGGCATCTCGTTCGCCAAGTCGTAGCCGTTCCAACTCCCGCTAAATTCCGAAAAAATTTCCTCTTCGATTTCTGATTATTTTTCGTTTTCGTTTTCGTTTTTACTATGATTTACTCACTGATCCTGAAATTTCAAACGTCTTTTTTTTCCAGTTGCCTCCAACAAGACAAGTAATATATATGATTTCCAATTTTCCATCTAATTTCTCCAAGAGAACTGTTAAAATAAATCGAAATTCTGTCCGTCAATATTGTTCCAAACTTTTTTCTCTTGAATAAATTGGCTCAAGTGTCAAAGCAGTTAGAAATGTTCACCCAACCACACTTCCGGCTTCCGGTGTCGGAGCTCAGGTCTGGTTTTCAAAAAAACAAAATTTCATTTTCAATATGGGCTATGTTGGAAATGTCAGCTATCCTGATACAATTCCTGGTCAGGGAAATTTGGTTTTTGAAGCAAGTTTTGAATCTGGTTAGTTTTAAATTCAATTATAGACAAACAAGGAAGTAATTATATTATTATTTTTTGAATATTTAAAAAGTTTAAATTTTAAGGAAATTTGGGACGAGTCGACAAAGTTTCCTGTTCAGAATATGATTTATTCATTCGACCTGACACTTTGAATAATAAATATAGAGTTTGGTTCTATTTTGAATGCAAAAATGCATCTGAAAATCAGGTAAATGTTTGAAGAATTTGTATTTATTATTGATATTCGAAAACTGGATCTGAGGCGGAAACGTCGGGTCTCGCAGCGATTTTTAAAAAAATTCAATACCCTACGGGTTACTGTAGGTTTTCAGTTTTTTTCTGCAATGGCCATGGTTCTGAAATATTTACGAATTTTCCAGTATACCTAAATATGTTCTTTATTTTCGGGGAGAACATTTTGAGACAACTTTTTTCCTAGCTACAGTACTCTATTTTCCGCGCTAAAAGGTGTGTGCCTTTAAGAATACAGTAACCCATTCCTCGTTTTGAAAGTTACCGGCGGTTACTGTATTGATTGAAGGCGCACACCTTTTTGACTGGGTACTATTTGAAAATTAGTGTAATTATGCAGTTTAAACTTTAAAATTTTATTATCAAATTTGCAAATTCTTCAGCGGGCGATCTTCAATATTGTGAACTTTTCAAAACAAAGAACACTATTCGAAATGGGAATTGCAGCACCTGTAGTCAAATCAAATGCTCAAAATAGTTGGTATGATGAAAACCCCTCGATTTTCTATTTTAAAGAGCCATTTCAACATTTTAGGGCTCGAATCCCATCTCGCCATATCTACTACTACCGTAGTTCCCAACACAATGATCGTTGGATTCTTTCATTTGCTTTCATATTTGAATCACCAGATCCTGTTCAATTTGCATACTGTATACCGTATACTTATGGACAAATGCAGATATGGTTGAATGAGTTGGAATCCAGAAAATACCCATTTTTTCATAGAGATCTTTTGGTTCAAACTGTGGTAAATTGGAAATATTCATGGAATAGTCTGAAACTTTTTGGAAAATAATTCAGCAAAAACGTCGTGTCGACTTGATAACAATTGATGCAACACCTGACACATTCCAAGGATCCAAGAAAATGATTTTTCTAACTGCGCGAGTTCATCCTGGAGAGTCACCGAGTAGTCATGTTATGCATGGAATTATTGAATTTCTTGTTTCCAAAGATGATCGAGCACAGAAGTTGAGAAAAGTTTATTGTTTCAAAATTATTCCAATGCTTAATCCAGATGGCGTTTTTCTCGGAAATTATAGGTAACTTTTTGCAAACAGCCTAGGTAGGCATTCCTCGTCACCAACAACCTCTCGGCCCAGGCATAAAGGCGTACCTACCTACAGTGCCTACCTTATCAGAAGGTCATTTCAGATGTTCTCTAATGGGTCATGACTTGAATAGAATGTGGAGAACCCCTTCAGATTGGGCTCATCCTTCAATTTATGCTGTGAAGAATTTACTGACGCAATATGATAATAATCCGGTGAGAGCTGTTAAATTTATCGATATTGGGAATTTATCGATATACATATTCAGTGTTTTGTAGGACTTTTGAGCATTTTCATCAATTTTTTTTTGCAATTCCCATGATACATTCAAGTTGACTGTATCTCGAAGCGATCAAAATCCTAGATTACTGTAGACTATGGTTAAATTGAAACATTGTGGGAAAGTTGCCATGCTCACTGTTATGTGTCAATTTTAGGAATAAATGAATCAATAATTTGTAGAAGTTTTAGGATCTGTTCTTGAATATTTCAGCAAGCCCAAACTGTAATCTACGTTGATCTACATGCCCATTCTCAGAAGCCAAATTGTTTTTTGTATGGAAATGTGAATATGTCAGCTGTAAGTTGTGAATTTTTTTGTGAATTGGTTCGGGCAACTTCAAGAATCAGTTATGAGTTACTGTATTTCTTGAAGGGGTACAGCAACTATTGAAAATATTTTGTCCGTGGCGAGACCCGATATTAGCCGATTGAAGAACTTAGCGATTTTAAACAAAGTACCCGGTCTTGATACTACCGAAACTTAGCAGTTATCTACAGCATTTCACAATTTTAAACCCTAATCTTTTCATAGTTTCGCTCAACTTTGCAATGACCACAAAATTTAAATTTTCTGAAACATTTTTTTCTAATTTTCGGTCGAAGAAAAATCGACTTTCCGGCAGTTATGGCTTCCGCATTTGCTGGCAGATCTTTCCGAAGATTATTCGCTCGAGTTCACTCAATTCAACACGGATGTGGAGAAGGCTGGTACTGGCAGAAGGTGAGATTTTTTATATGGAAGGGAACGAATAATTTATTATGGATTTCGAATAGTCGTGATTTTAATTTGATGGGTCTTGCCACGATATGAATTTTGCAATAGCTAGTAATTTCTCACATGGTCATCCGTAGTATCTGCGTGCAAAAACACGACTGTGGGTCCTGGCGTGAGTGAACATTTCCAGCAACAGTACCTTTTACTTTCAATCTCTATTTTGCAACATTTTCTCAATATTTTGTGTGGTTTTATAATGATGTTTCTAGAAAATATATGCATATTTTCAAAATGAATACATTGGGAAACACGGAGTTGAGAAAAACACGCTGGGTTACTGTAGCAGAAAAATGCCAGTCGTGTCAGGACCCTTCATAACTTTTCAGAACGATGGGAGATCTACTTTCCTGCCTTTGCTATACACTTGAAGTATCATTCTTCTCTTATCGCCATACAGACTCTTCTGGAAATGGAATACAACATTGTACGCCATATCTTCAATATAAATGTAGGTTTTTTTTCAGTGATTTCCTACTGTAACTTGGTTCAATTTTCAGATGAAGCTCTCGGCGAGGCATTTTGCAGAGCACTTCTCAACTTCTATGAAGCCGACTGTGGACTACGAGAGATTGTGCTCGAACGTCCCTTTAAGACTTTTCTACCCGCCCGCGCCCAGAAAACTTTGAAAAAGCAAGCGAGGAAGGTGATTCAGACTGTGATGATGAAATGAATTGGCGCCCACATTAGAACTGATAAAGACCATTGAAATGCAATTTTTTTTTGTTTGTCAATAAATAAGTAAGGGAAGTGGTCAAATGGAAGAACATGTAAATTGAATTGAAGTTAAATCGAGTTCCACACGTGGCACAAAAGAAGTGTCAGATGGCGAAGAGACTACATTGATCGTAGTCTTCGCCGCAATTTTACATATATTTCAGGGAAATGAATGAGCTGACAAGAAAAGTAACAAGAAGGTGTATTTAGAAGGGGAGGTCATCAAGCATTAGGTATTCCTAGCAAGTATGAATAGTCTAGATTTTAACAGAAACCAAAAAAAATCACAACCTTTTCGGGATTGTAAGATACCACAAGACGAGTAGAAGTGATTGTTGCGAGAAAATGTATAACAGATGTTGAGAAAAAGAAAATAAGTTAGGATACTGATTATGCCACGAGTTAGTGTGTCATAGTATCGTATAAGACAGTGGGCGAAGGAGATGGGATTCGAGAATAATAATAAAAATCACAAAAAAGTATACCGAAGAAAATAAATATTTGGGACTCGGGGGATGGTGGGGGAATCAGACTGAATCTTCCCGACTCATTTGTAGAGGATTCACGTATTCAAATCCATCAAATTCTGATTGATCAATTCGTGCAATAACATCTGGATTGTCAGGTGATAATTGTGGAAGTTCGTCGGTGAACTGAAAAAAAAAACAAGCATTTTGAATTAGTTTTAAAATATTTTGATTCAATAATTTATTAGTAAACAAAAACTAATTTTTTTTTAAAGTTAAGTTCTGAAGAAATTAAAATTACCTGATGATCAAAGTGTGTCAAATCGCGATCACTTTCCACAGCTGGATGATATGGAGGTGCGACAGCCTTCTGTTCCAAAGCTTCCCAATCAATGAATCCACGGAAGAATTGATGTTCTTTCATATCACGAAGACCTTCATTAATGTCAAGCTTACATCCCAGACGTTCTGTTGGATCCTTGTTCAGGAATCCCTTTAGAATACCAGAAGCCCGTACAGAAAGTGATCTAGGGATTCGAATCTGTCGTTCAAGAATGATTTGGAAAAGATAATCTTCTGTATTTTCCTCGGAATTCTGCATTCCAACAATATCGAATGGAGATCGACCAGCCATCATTTCAAACCTAAAACGATTTAAATAAAATAAATGTTCAACCAAAAAAGGCTTACATTAACACTCCCAATGCCCACCAATCAACACTGAATCCATATTCATCACCTCTCAATATTTCTGGTGCAATATAATTGGGTGTTCCACAGAAAGTTGAAGTTAAATCTCCATCCTTAATATTCTCTTTACACATTCCATAATCTGTCAGTTTTATGTGTCCTTCAGCGTCAATCAGAACATTGTCCAATTTGAGATCACGATAAATGATTCCGCGAGAATGAAGGAAATGAAGAGCAAGAATTATTTCACCCGAATAGAATCGAGCGTGCTCTTCTGGAAGCTTCCGTTGCTGTTGCATGTGGAACATCAGATCACCTCCAGGAACGAATTCGATGACAAAGAACAGGCGGGATTCGGTCTGAAATTATCAAAATTTTGGTTTAAAATTTTTAATGCGAAAATTTGAGATTTGAAAAAATCGAAGAAAAAGAAAGTTACCAACCTGGAAGCAAGAATGTAATCCAACAAGGAATGGATAATTTGACGCTGCTTCGAATACTGACTTCTCCGTCTGTACCCAATCGATATCTTCATCTTCATTGAACATCTCCTTTTTGATAATTTTTATCGCGTAAATTTGACGAGTTGAAACATGTTCTGCTTGCACAACTTTTGCATAAGATCCACGTCCAATAACTGTTAAAAGACGGAAATCGTTCAGAGAAACTGCCCATTTTGACGACCCATTTCCATTCTGAAATATTAAAAAATTTTAGTATTTGAATCTATGTAACTTTAAAAATACTTTTCGCCGTTTCTTTTTATCTGATACTGGGAAGCACTGACAGAAAAGTGCCATACGTTGAAATATTAAAATATTTTGATATCAGGAAGAAATCAGAATTCGCAGCGAGGAAGGGAATTGTGGTTGGAAATGAATAAAAATTTTGAGAGCAAGAGAAAGAGTGAAACTACAAAAACTTGTTCATCCAAAAAAAAACAAAAAAATGTAGTTGAGTCTAGAAATCTAGAATGTTTTTCAAGAGTTACATATATCACGTATCTAGAAATTTGAAATTGAAATTGCAACAGGAAGAACCTAATATTTAATTGAACTTTGGATTAAACTTAATTAAATATTTCAATTAACTACCACTATTTCAAAGACTTTCCAATTTAAATTGTTTTTTTTAACAAGAGTTATTTCATTTTCAGCTATTGTAAATCTGAGACTTTTCAGATGGTTTTATTTAAATAAAAGTTATGTTTTTTTGGAAATAAACTAATAAATTTCAAAAAAAATTAACTTTTCTGAATATTAAATTAAATTTATTACGATCCCTCGGAGACGTGAAGACAAAGATATTTATATCAAATTTCAAATATATTTTATTTCAAATTTTGGCTCCAACTTCAAAAGCTTACCATAGCTCTGCTAGCATCATGACTCGTGGATCCGGGTGATTCGATTTCGTGCTCGTGGAATGCTCCGTTATCAATTCCTCCACCCGACCGCGTTGTAGATGAGCTTGTATTCGATCGAGCACCCTTTAGAGAACCACTTGCAGGAGCCATTGGGATAATATTCGGGCCTTGGAGAGCCTGAAAATGATTTAGATTTTTATGAGGAATTTAAAAATTTAAGCTTTAAACCTGTTTTGCACAGAAATTTGTAAAAATTGAAAAACAGAAGTCTGGGAGGTCTTAGTTTCAAAATTTTGGAATAATTTAGAAGCTATCCTCGCTACAAAAAAAAAGAATTACCTGACCACAATGCGTTCGCACATGCCGATGGCATTTTTTGTGCACGCATAAACGACAATCCACACATCGAAAGCCTTGCCGTCCAATTCCCCATATGTAGTCATGACAAATAAAGCATTGAATACGGCTGAAAAGAAAGAAGCTCCGGAGGCTGTAAATCAGAAAAAAAAACCTACCGATTCAGCCGTTTCGCTTGGAATCGATGCCCATTGTACAGATAAATTTTCTTCCATCGTCGAGCACCTCTTCGATATACAGTTTCTGGAAAAAAAACATTTCTCAGACTCGAAAATTTCCGATTTTTCCTCCGACAAATTTCTTGTTAAACGCGAGAAATTGTGTGCCTTTAAAGATTACTGTAGTTTCAAACTGCGGAAGTTTGATCTATTTTCCAAAATTCCAAAATTTATGTGTTTCTAATTGTTTCATTTCAATCTTTTTATAAAAATTGATAGAAATTCCGCTTTACAGTATTCTTTGAAGGCGCACATTTTTTCGAAATTCTAAATAATTTTTCTGATAGCTTCATGATACTTACTGTCTTCTCCTTGACACGGAAGCCCGGGCAGCTCTGGTTTTCCAACAAAAACGTGAATGTTCAACTCGGCTTCTTGACTAGAATTCAAACATCGAACTGCTTCATCAAGTTCCATTTGTGAGTCTATTGAGATTGGATCTCCATCTTCATCAATCCATTTTACAGTAATATCTTGTTTTTTGTGTTGTTTACAAGCATCTTTCAAAAGTGCAAAAAAGTCATCGAGAATGAGCGGTGGTCGAGCATAGAGTACTACTACCTGGAATTTAATTTTTATTAAAATTTGGGAGTCTGGAATTTTTCAGATTAAAAAAAAAAAGTTATACAGTAACAAAAATTATTTTTCAATTTTGCAGAATTTTTAAAAAATCAGTGGTTGTTTTTTTTTAATTTTAGCCGGAAAAGAGCTTTTTAAGTTTTAAACACTATTAATCAAATCATTAAAAGTTCAGAAAAATTAATTTTTTACAGTTTTATTCGGTTATCACGGTCTTTTTCTATTTTTTGTCTGGAATTTTCTCTCTGTTACGAATTTTTAAAGCTTTGACAAACTAAAATTTCGCATTGACGGCGAAATGATTTACACATTCTCACTGCAACGAAAAATTCATTTTTAGGGTATTTCTCGATTTTTGAGCATTTCAAAAGCCACTTTTCATATCTCACCTGTCCTTGAAACCTCGTTTTTAGCTTAATATCTCCGTCCTCCTCTAATGATGTCGGAGACGACATTCTGAAATAAAAATTGAACTAAAAACGGTTCAAAAAAAGGAGTTCTGAACGAAAACTGCGAAACTGAAACAGTGACGAGTTGGCAGTATTAGAGTAAAAAAGGGAAAAATGACTCATGAATAAACATGCACATACACACACACACACTGTTATAGCTATATATGCATTGACGCTCTATCGAACACCCCCATTTTGTCCAAGTGTACAGGTCAGTGAGAGCGGCCCAGCTTTGAAGAGGCATAGAGAAATGAATAATCACAGGTGACCCTCACAAACACTGTACAGGACGACGATGCGCGCGCACCGACTAACACGGGCGGTCTAGGAAAGTGACAAAAAAGTAACAGAGAGAGAGTCTCGACACATATTGTTTGTTCCTGAACAGAAACAGTTATATTCGAATACCGAGTTTATTTTACGGTTATCAAGCAATTTCATGAATTTCAGAATTTCAGTATCAAAATGAAAAATGAGTATAAATAAACCGTTCAGATAAATACTAGGGATACGGGGGAAATTAGAGATGTAAGACATTTAGTGCTTCTTGAAGTACTCTTGGCTTTCTTTGACTCCTGGCTTGATGGTGTCGGATCCTGGAGTCCATCCAGCTGGGCAAACCTCTCCGTGCTTCTCGACGAACTGGAAGGCCTGAACAAGACGAAGAGTCTCATCAACAGAGCGTCCGACTGGAAGATCATTGATGGTGATTTGACGGAGGTTTTGTGATGGGTCGATGATGAAGAGTCCTGAAATTTTATTTTTCAAATAAAGTACGAAAATATGAAGGATTCCATTCAGAATATAACTCACCACGGAAAGCAATTCCTTCGTCCTCCTTGAGAACTCCGTAATCACGGGAGATTTGGTGGTTGGTGTCAGCGAGAACTGGAATGTTCATCTCTCCGAGTCCTCCGTGCTTGCGTGGCTGGTTGATCCATGCCAAGTGAGAGAAGACAGAGTCGGTGGAAGCGGCGAGCACAACGGTGTTGATAGCCTTGAACTCCTCAGCACGGTCAGAGAAGGCGATAATCTCGGTTGGGCACACGAAAGTGAAGTCAAGTGGGTAGAAGAAGAGCACAACGTATTTTCCCTTGTAGTCAGAGAGCGAAACATCAACGAACTCGCCATCAACGACGGCTTGAGTCTTGAATTGTGGAGCTGGCTTTCCGATGAATGCTTTCGACATCTAAAAATTAATTAGTTTAACAAAAAAAAATAATACCGCGATAAAATAACAACCACAATCACAAGAACAACAATACGACAAAAAATGAAAAGGATATTGAAACCCAACGGCAACGAATTTGTTTGCAATGTGAAAAGAAGGAGAATAAGGTGACGGGCGGTGCTTATCTAATGGGAATGAAATACATTGGCAAAATTGGAGAGCGACGAAAGAAAAAAAATCGGAGGACGAAATGAGAACTAATAAAACATTCTGGGAACATCTTTGAAAAACCAAATTAATTGTTATAAAAGTGAGTGATCATGTTAAATAACAGAAATCGAGGGGTTTAAACTTTTCCGTGATTTAAATTAATATCTAAGTAACCAAATATATTTTTAAAAAACAAATAAGAAATGCACCTTTGGAGCGAGAGACATGATTTCACACTGCAATTTTTAATAAACATTTCTTTGCATCTTCCAAGAAACGAAATAAGGTCAGTCTTTTTATAACATTGCCACAAACTTTCATCATCATGTGACGCGATTTTTGCTGACAATTGTCGCGGCAGGGAGTAACAGACTACAACGTTTAGGAGGAGCGAAAATCTTAGGGTTCAAGGTCACTTTTAAAGAAAATTCAAATATTATTACCTGTCTATACATCTTGGCGCAGAGTTTTAGAATTTCAGCTGGTCGAGCAGGTCTTAGAATTCGAATTCACTATTTATCTTAAATTTAGCTGATCGATTCTATCTCTCATTTGGCTAGCGTATTCTTCCCCGGTTGCTATGGCTTCCTAGCAAGCTTTCATAAAAGTCGAAAATAACCTGAACTCGCAGACAAGATTGCAAAAAAATGTGGAGTATTTCAACGGGCGCCGCTAGGCGCAGATCAATAAATATGAAGGTGGTCAGACGAGAGAGCGGAAAAAAACGAGGCGCCACGAAGTAAACAAGTGAAACTACGCGAATGCGAGAAAATCTGCGAAAAAACTAACCGGTTGGAGATGTTGCGTCGAAAATCCTAAAAAGGGAATAATTCTGGAAGCGAGTTTTGGCGGTTGCGACAAAAAGTAGGTCAAAAAGTGCTTTTAGTTTTAAAATTGAAAAATGAGAGGTCTGGATGGAAGGAAACACGAGACTTTCATGTTTATTCGAGCGCTTTAGGCAAAATTGAAAAAAAAAGTTTGCGGGAAAAATAAAAAAATGTTCAGGTCCGCAATTTGACTTTGCGGTGAACCGCGTATTTTGAAAACTACCGTAGTTGGACAGTTGGTCTCGTCGCGACAATTTTTCTTAAGTACAAACGAGTGTGTGCCTTTCAGGAGTACTGCGAGATTTATCGATTTTTCAAAGTTTTTCGTTTGAAAACAGTATTTATCTAAAAAACTAAAATAAAACAATTAAAAGACGTTAATTTCAATAAATCGCGATAGAACCCATAAAATCTGTCAAATTTGTAGTGATTTTTCTACGATTTGTTCAAATTTATGTGTTTTCATTGTTATAACTTAGTTTTTAACTGAATTTATTTTTATCGAAAAAGTAAACGAAAAACGCCAAATATAACAATTAAAACCCATAAATTTCAATAAATTGTAAAATGTTGAAACTATGAAAAATAAAAATAAAATAAAATTCCACAGCAACAAAAAAATTACCGCAACATTCTAAATATATATGGTCAGATATTCAACATTCCGGTGTGGATATATAAGATAACAACTGAGAATATAATGTGTTCGGTCATAAAATATAATTTATTGAACCTTTCAAAATAAATAATTTAAAGCACATAGGACTATCACAAAAAATACACTGGCGATTCTAAAACGAAACGCTTAAAACCCAAATTTCAAGAAAAAACATTAATTAAAGCGTAGATTGAATAATCTCGTCGAGCTTTCTTGCAAATGCTTCAAATGCAAACACTTTTTGCACCCATTTCGGACCTTCCTCACTCATTCTTCGATACATTTCCTCATCTTTCATCAAATCAATCATTTTCTCAGCAAACGCTTCGGCCGTTTGATCAACCAAAAATCCCGTCTCATTATTCCGAACCGATTCACAGGGACCTCCAGTGTTAACAGCAATTACTGGGGTTCCCAAGTACATTGCTTCAACTGGAACAATTCCGAAATGTTCTCTATCAGGCGTGTAAAGTACCGCACGACTTCTCCGAATGAGATTTACTTTTTGAGTGTCAGATGGTGAGTGGAGAAATACGATCTGAAATTTAAAAGTAATTTATACTTTGCTAAATTCGTATTTATTACCTGATCAGCTGGGAGCTCCAGTTTCTTCATATGTTCAACAAGTTCATCATAGTGTTCGATGTTTTCTGGGTTTTTCAAATCATATCCGCCAGCAATAACAAGATGACATTGCGAAAATTCGTCGGCAGGAAGATTCGATTTCAATTTCTCTGCAAAATAATTTATTACACAGGTTTTTAAAAATATAAAATCTAAAGTTACCGAATGCGTCTAGAGCCAAAACGATATTCTTCTTTCGTTCAAATCGGTTCAGTGAGGTGAAAACATATTTGGTACCACGTGGAATTTCTTCACCAAAATCATCCGAAGCTTCAATCGAATCGAAAAACTCGGTGTTCAACGAAGGATAGAGTACGGTCAGCTCCTGAGATGCCAGTGACTTGAATGTTTCACGAACCACATTTTTTGTAAAATTACTATTGACACAAATGACATCTGCAAGTCCAGTTGTGTACTCTTCAATCCAATCAATAATATTTCTATAGAAAGCTTTCAGATTTCCATCACGTTTCGTTAAAAGTCGATCCGGGAAATGACAATAGAATACGAGTTTTGCCTTTGAGAAATGACGAAGAACAAATTGACTAGCAGATACAGAATCCGAAAGTATGACGTCAGTATCTTTGTGGTAGATTACAATGTAGAGAGCAGCAATGATCATTTTAAGATATGCACAAAGAGCATGACCTTTTCCAAAAATTGAACGGGGTATCCATGGAACCACAGTACAAATATCTGAAAAATGAAATCAGCTTGACGATTGGTATTATTACGGAGACGCGAAATTTTTTAGATTTTTGCGACAAAAATACGGTATGTGACTTCTTTTTTTTGAATGAAAAATTGCATGCAATTTTAATGAGTACTGTAATTTCAAACTTTTGTTGTCGCGGAATTTTCATCAATTTTTATAGTTTTTCGATAAAAATATATTTATTTATGTGATATCTAAATATATCAACAAAACACGAATTTGGAAATTTTTTCAATTTTTTTTTTGCGAATTTTGAAAAATGAATGTTTTTATTGAAATTTTTGAGTTTTAAATATTTAAACAAATAACTTTTAACACAACTTTGTCGTGTCAAGACCAGTTACCGTATTTTTGGCACAAAAAAACGCGAAATTTTGCATTAAGGCAATACGACTCACCCAAATCTAGAGTTTCTTGGAAACAATGCGATCTACTATATTGATTCGTGAAAATCCGAACAGAGTGTCCTCGATCCTGTAATCCAACAGCAGCATCAACAATCAATCGTTCGGCTCCACCGATGCCTAGATCTGGATGGAGAATGGTTACCCGGACCATACTACCAAATTCAATATTTTAATTCTTGTATTCAATTTTTTTAAAATATGAGCATGGTAATATAAACATAATGTTATATAAACTTTTAATTTTTAGAAAATAAAACAATTTATTTATTCATTCCTTAAAATCTCTGTAAAACTCGGGGTGGCACAACCTATTGTAACATGGATGCTATGGCAATTCGAAAAAAAAAGTGAATAGGGAAAACCTTAACAAAAAAAAAAGATGATAACAAAAACTGATCTAAAGACCCTTCAGACAATCATCAAGAAGACTGCTAGCTCCGATGCGGAACAAGTGAGGATTGAGCCATTCGTCGCCGAGAATCTGAAAAATGAATTTTATAATTGTATTTAGAATAAGTAACACTCACATCTTTGACAAGAGCAACATAAGAGAGTGCTTCATCAACAGTTTTGATTCCTCCAGCTGGTTTGAATCCAACCTTCTTTCCAGTGAGCTCATGCCAACGCTTAATGGCAGTACACATAACGTAAGCAACTTCCAATGTGGCGTTCACAGATTCTTTTCCAGTTGAGGTCTTGATGAAATCGGATCCAGCGAGAATACTTGCCCAACTTGCTCTGTAGACGTTGCTCAAGGTTTTCAGCTCTCCAGTTGCCAAAATAGTCTTGAGATGAGCCGAGCCACAAGCCTTCTTGCATGCCAAAACCTCATCGTGAACAGTTTTCCAATCCTCGTCCAATGCTGATGCTCTGCTGATGACAATATCGATTTCAGTAGCTCCATCAGCAACAGAGAGCTCGACTTCAAGAACTTTGGATTTCAAATGATATTGTCCAGATGGAAATCCTCCGGCTACTGAAGTGATATTGGAGTTTAACTTCGAAGAAGCAAGGAATTTCTTGACATCGGCGATTCTTTGAGGATAGACGCAAACGGATCCACAATGAATTGATGGATCAGTTGGGACTGGATTGATTGCTCTTTTTGCCAATGCAACAACTTTGCTCGCAGTATCATCACCATTCAAGGTAGTTAGATCAATATATTGAATTACTTTGCGAATTTCGTCTTTCTGAAACAAGCATTTTAATAGAAACAAAGAAGAATTATGCTTATGAATTATTAATCTTACATTTCTCAAATTCTTCGCTTCTTGCTCGTATTTGCTGATGGCCTGAGCAATCTCCTGATTATCAAAATCGCGTCCAACTTCTCTTTCGAATGTGGCCACGTCGAAACGGCCCTTGTAAGTGTCACGAACGAATGAGAAGAGTGTTGGCACGATCGTCGCCATTTTGTGACTGAAAATTGAATATTTTTAGAACATTTTTCGAATAAAACGAGGAGTTGAAGAGGAATTATATAATTAAAAATAAAAATCGTGGCGCACCGAGCAAGATTGGTGCAAACACTAGAACGGAAAAGTGCACAACTTTTTTATCTTGGTGGGAAACAAGAAACAATTTTTTGTTGAAATAATAAATACTTCACAGCATTGAAACAATCAAAAAATAATAATTGTTTCAAATTAGAGAAAATAAGAATACTTTTTGTTCGCGAAAATGGCAAGAAAAATCGTGAGACCAAACCGATAAAATAATTTCTTCTTTATCGTTTTGTTCCAGTTGATAACAATTTTGATGATTGAGGCCATTCGATAAGTTATATGTGATCCGCTTATCATCTCAAAGGTCGTTTATTGAAAAAATAAGAATTATTTATAATATGCGCATTTATGAAAGTCACAAAATTACAATAAACCACTTTTAAAATCTTATTCTACACAAACCTACTGTAAAAGTTGTAGAGAAAACTGAAAGTTGAAGAGAGCATAGAGAAATAGAGATATACAACTGCTGACGTCTTTTCGGCACTCAGCTGACGCACTTTGCGCGCATCTTCGCAATAGATTTTCCGGATTTACTCTATTTTGGTAATACTGAATTCAAGTATGGCAAACGACGAAGAGTTCTTTATTGTTCGATGTCGAGGACCTTCAAGCTATCGTGAATCCGTCTATAAATACCTAGTAAGTTTTTTTTTGTATTTTTAGTTACGATAAATAAAATTCGCAATATTTTCAGACAGGACAACCATCTGATTGGAATCGAAATTCTGTGTTTTTGAGAAATATGCATGTCGGAAGAGCAAAAAATGTCAAAGAAATCTTCAATTGCATATTACAGACACAACCTCTTCCTGTTGTACAACCTTGTAAGATTTTTTTAAACAAAAATTTGTATTTGATTGATTTTTAAGGTCACCCAGTAAGACAACCACGCGAAAGCTTTTACTCATCTCATGAACATGATCCAATGGATGAAGTTTTACTACAAGAAGTGAAGGAAGAAGCTCATTCACTGGCTTTCAAAGGAATACCAATTGAAACCAAGGGTCCTACACCATCATCAACTATTATGAATCCTGAAGTTACGCTTAGAGACGTTCTGACGTTTCACAAAAATATTAAAAGAAGACCACAAGAGACAAAACCGGCAAAATTTGATTTCTCCGCAATGCCATCAACTTCTCGGTAAGTTTCGTGATTTTTTCAAATTTAAAATTCAAAGTAAAAAACTTTTCAGACTTCCACCTACATCTCCAAAACGCTACCGCCAGTTTGCACCTCCTCCAATCTCTATGAAACAGTCTCCCAAAATTTGTGCCAAAACTGTTTCGTGTCCGAGTACGTCCGAAGTAAAGAGCCCACCAAAAAAGATGATTATACAGAAGATACAGAAACATCAGGAAGCACCGAAACCAGCAAAAGTGCCAAAAATCAAAGGCGAAAAGAAGAAAAAAGATGGTGAGTTATTTTTAAAAAAATCGATAGATGTCTGATACAAAAGTGTCTATTGCACCATGTTATTCTAAAATTTTTCATTTGAAAATAACTATATTTTTACATTGTTTTTTGAAGAAAAATTCTGGAATGATATGGAAAAAATCGTATTCTTAGGTATCTGTTACTATAATAAACTTATTCAGGTCGACAAGATGAACAAGAAGAAATTGATATTGAGTTGAAACTCAGCAAATCTACAGTATCCAGTCAGACATTGGTAATAATGAAAATAACTTTTTAAAAATTAAAAAAAAAAGTAATCTTTTAGAAACGACACAACATCAGTTTCGAACGAAAACCACAAAGAGGAATTTGAATGGAAAAAAATGATTGATTCATTATTATATGTATAATTGTATCCTATTAAGTATTTGATCAAAGCTTTGATAAACATTTTGGCAATAAACTTATTGAGAATAAAATTTTTTACATTGAAGTGAAGTGAAATTGAAAATAAATTAACTATAAGTAAATATAAATTATGCGTCTCTCTTGAGCATTGACATAAAGTCAGCTTTGAACATGTTGGCCATTCCCAAATTTGGAAGTCGTTCCGAATTTTCTTGTTGTCGCAAAGCAAAAAGTTGATCGAATATCTGATCCTTTGGATGGAACTGTACATGTTGTAGAACTTCACTAGCCAAACTACGAGCTTCACTGCCACTAATATCATCACGAGTCGCAATAACAGCAGAAAGCAATTCAGCAGGACAATTTGGAAATTTCCGAGCAAATGAAGTGGCTTCAAGTGACAGAAGAGATTTGTCTTTTAGAGAAATCACATCTCCAGCTGCAGCCACAATTGATGTTAGGAGTGGGAGCTGTAAAAATGTTTAAATTAATTTTTTAGAAATAAGATTTTGATCTCTACCTGATCAGCCATATCAGAACTTGTCGCAAATTCAGCATAAAGATTATCCAAACGAACAACATCAGCTTTCATTCTCTTTCCTGCAAGTGCACGCTCTTCATACGAATTGAGACTCACTCGCCTGAAATATTGGTGTTTTGAGAAAAAAAAATCCAAATTAAATGCTACTTACTTTGTTTCGATTGCCTTCAAATATTCGCTAACAATTCTAAATTGAAGATCCATAAGCAAAGTGGACCTTGTGACTGGTCGCAGATGCTTGTGATCGTGGTAATAATCGGAAATAGTCATACAAACTGTCTCGAGAGCAGCACTTCCGGTTAACCATTTTTTCGAGAAGATTTCAACGAGACTTGGAGCAATATCTGTGATGACTTCTTCTCGGAGATAGTTTACTCTGAAATTGAATTATTTTAATTTGGTGAAAAAAAAACGCTAAATTCATAAACACGAAACCCCTATCCTATCTGCTTATACACAGGCGCGAAATTTCGCGATTTTTGTACCAAAAATACGGTAGCCGGTCTCGACACAATTTTCAATTTTTGTTCAATGCGAAAAGCTGTGCGACTTGAAAGAGTACTGTAATTTCAAACTTTCGTTTCTTCGCAATTTTCATCGACTTTTTATATTTTTCGCAAAAAATATATTGATTAATTTTAGAAAAAACTAGAATAAAACAAATTAGAATCACATAAATTGTGGGAAATCTTGAAGAGCTACAGTACTCTTGCAAGACGCGTTTATATAAAATAAAAATCGTGTCGAGACCCGATACCGTAGTTTTTGAACGAAAACTTCGCGTCTCGGCAATAGTAATTTTTTTTTTGAAATGTTCACCTCCAGTCCAATGAACCAAAATTCAACTTTTCCAATGCTATATTAATCTCTCTAGTCCGGTCAATTTCCAATAGAAATTTGTGGTCATCAAACAGCACAGAGGGTATACTGGCATCTGTTGGTTCTGCGCCCTCTCCAAAAAAGAGCTGTTTCGTGTGAGTGCTATTGATTTTGCATAAATATTCGTGGCGACACAACGAACAATTTGAGATTTTGTTTTTGTTGGTTTTGCTTTTTTAAAATTATTTTTAAAAATAAAAGTGCAGGTTTCAAAGTACATATTCTTCCGTCTATGATGAACAATTTCTAATTATAAATAATAGTTATACGTCACTAGATAATTGTTATTTAGATGTCTCTATAATAGCAATATTTTTTGCAAAACTTTTAAAATGACTTTTCAACCATAAATTTAGAATTTTAATAATTGGAAGAAGACATCGAATTGTAATGTTTAGCAAAATTCGTGTGATTTAAAAATATCCCATTTTGTGTGAAATTAACCAAAATTTTTCAATAATTTATATTTGGACATTGTAGTAGTTGCAACATTGCTCAAAATTTTTGAAATTTTTTTGATTAGCGTAAATTTTGGCATACAGATTTGAAATTTTTGAAGTGTTCTATTATGATATTCGTTTTTGTTAGACTACAAAACCTCAACTTTTCTTATCAGATATCATTTTTCCGCTCTCAAATCTGGCTTTAAACCCCTCGCTTACGCTACTGAAGCTGCATTACTCCATTTCGTATTTAAAGCGTCCATATTCTCGATGAGTTGCTGTTGTCTAACAGCAGTACGTCGTCCTGATGCGAGTGGCGTTGTCATAGCAGCCGCCGCGTTTTGTTCTCCTTCCATTGATAAACGAATTTGTTGCTTATACTTTTCAGTTGATTCGATGCAAGTGTGAAGATTGTTGGCGATTGCAATCTGTTTTTTGAAAAAAATTGGTTATTTTAAAGATATGTAGATAGTTTATAATTTTTTTTTTCAAAAGGTTAGGAAATTTCAAAAAAATTTGGTTTTTTTTTTTGCGAGTTTTTCATAAAAAATACGGCACCGTCCTCAACCCGAAATGTAAAGGAAAATGGCATGCGCCTTTAAAAAGTACAGTAGTCCCCAGACATAACTTTTTTGGATTTTTCTTCGATTTTTTCTAGTTGATTTTCTTGAAAACGAGGTTATTTTTGTGGAAATAATTTTTTAAAAAAGTTATATAAAAATCATAGAAAAAAGTATAGAAACAATTTAGAAACACTGAGACATGGAGATTACGGCATTTTTAGCATTTTTTCGTGCCAAGACCGTAGTAAAGTCTCACAATTATTTCGCATTATGGCAATATCACTTTTTCAAAAAATGTTGTCTAGAATATTTTGGAAATCAAACTCACAATATTAGAAGTAAACTCTTGATACTTGCTCCTCTCCGCAAAATAATCCGTCTTGTAAGCAGTGAATGCATCTGAAAAATTGATTTTTTTTTCTTCAAACTAGTGAATTTTTTGCTCTAACCTCTATATTTTCCTGCCAACTCATTGAATTCTTGAATCGTCAAGTTGATGATGCTAGGAATAACTTCAACTGATACCTCCTTTGCCAATGTCACCTGAAATTAAATAATTTGAATAATGTCTTCAGATGGTGCCATCAGAGACATTGTACGAGGTTCTTCTAATTGGATTTCCTGGTCAAGGAAATGGAGGAGAGTATCTAATCAGGAAGATTATGGTGAGATTACTGTAGATTTTGGAAGATGTATTTCCCTATTCCTAGTGTGAAAATTTGAGATGTTATACGATAAAGAAAGCCAATATTTTCAAAATACCAATATTTTTAAACTTCAGGACCCAGCCTTGTCGTGTACCTCAGGCGACTTTCAATTGCTCACTTTTCTTGGACGCACCGAAATGTTACAAATTCAACGACATCAGAGCAACGACGGCTATTTTCCATTTCCACGCCGATTGTCTCAGAGAATCCTTTTACAAATGAATGCAACAAAAGCAATGCGTGATATTATAGTGGACTTTTTGGCAGGACGGGTGTATATCGAACCATATACTTGGAATTTTTTGGTATCTGGTGGTTATTTGAAATACTACGAGCCATCCCATCCAGCGAATATTGGTGAGTATAAGTGAAGTGATCACTCGGAAAACAAATTATTCTGATTTTCAGGCAACTTATTAGCTGGTCAACCTGCTCCAGTGGCGGTTGTCAGTCAAGGTATTGCACACTATATTCCACCACACCAAAATCTACAGAACATGCCTGTTCCTCGTCCAGCACCGGTAAGATTACAAGAAATTAAAAATTCTGACAATTTTCAATGCACGAGTTTTAGGCACAACGTGAAAATGAAGATGACGAGGATGTTGAAATAGACGTCGAGAAAGATGATGATGAACCAGAAGATCCAGATGGAAGAAACTCTGTCTCATCGAACGCTGGTTCGGATAATAGTATGAGAAGTCCATCGTTTTCACCACCTTCTCCAGCCTACTCTCCAGTATCACCGACATATTCTACCACTTCGGACGAGCAAGAAGCTGCTGAACCACCGATTCCAATTGCAGCAAGATCACCAGCCTTGGCTCGCCAACAAAATGACCTTCCTCGGCGTCCAATCCCATTACCACCAAACCGAGATCACTGGACGGGACATCCAACACTCTACTACAACAGTCCATACAGCTTTCCACGTCGCCCACGTCCAAATGACCGGGAAAACCCCGAAGTTCAGCACCTACTTCCCCCCTACGCATATATGATGCAGCTGCATCCATCTCTAAATTAATTACTAAAATGACGGCAATAATTAAAAATACTTCTTATTCAATAACTATCAGATCTTCGACAACTATCATTATATTTCCCGCTGTCTCTCATTTTGAATTGCTTCCTTTTTTAACGCACACGATTCTTTTTTATATCAGTTTGTTCTGCTTCTAAATTAATGTCCAACTGAATAAATATTAATTCCTTCCGAATCTATTGTCTGAATTCAGCTATTCCAGGTAGCTCAGAACGAAAACAGAAATGAAATATATTTTTACATTTCTCTAGTAAAAAATGCGTCTAAGTTCCGGAAAGAGTTCATCCAGGTCGTATGAATTTTTGAACGATGAGAAACATTTCTCATAACGAGAATCTGTCGAGCTGAAAAATTGATAAAGTTCGAGTAGGGGTTTTCTCATGGTGAATAATTCCATATTCTGCTTTGTCATCAACTCTAGAGTTTGCACAGATAAATCTAGTTGAACTTCATTGGTCTGAATTACCCTATCACATTTGAAGAGCTTTTAATGCTGAATGTTATTTTGTTGATAGTTCCAAGAGAAACCTTACATCTGTTCAACACAATATGTGATCAATTCTGTTTGTTACATATTAACCATTCGGATTAAAATTTGCTTGAATTCTTGAATTTCAAATGTTCGATGTTCATGTTTTCCATATGTTAACATAAAGAGATCTTAGGACTTGCTGCTATGAGACCTTTCTCTTTCCTAATCCAGGCGTGAGAGCTCTCATCGCAGTTTTTCGGTTCAAGACCCTTTTTTCAAAAATCTTCTGCAGAGTCTCGAGACCCCACGCACTTCACCTATTTTGGTCTTACGTCTCTTTACAAACTTTGCCAAGCTGTTCAAAGTTGGTGGAGTCCAGAAAGTTTCTCTTTCATAGGACTTCGATTCGTTTAACTTTTTTTTGTGAAACTCATCTGATTTAAAAACAGTGAGCAAAAAGTATCGAAATTCCATTTTCTTTTCGGTAGAGAAACCTAGAAAACCGAGCCCAATCCTTTCGAGGAAATTGGATTCTTCTCATTTTGCTTCTTGCTGTTTCTTCTTACTCTTTGTTTCTGGTAGAGATTAGCAACATTGGATTATTCGTTTGCGTATGTAGAATCTACAGTAACCGATAGTTTCCGAAATTAGCAAATCGGTATATTATTGGTTTTTAACCATAGTACTATAAATTTTGCTTCAAATTTCAAAATTGCTCATTGAAACCTTTGAATTTCCGGCAAATTACATTTATTTCCAATTTTGTTGACGTCATCTAAAAATTAAGGTGCAAATAGATGATTCGTTCAAAAAGATAGTACTCATTTTAAGATCATTCAGTTGCATTTTCTACATCCTTCTGAGCCGAAATCCGAGTCAATGCAACTAATGAGAGATGAAGACGGACACGTCGGCGGGTTGAAAAATGAATGACGAATCCTCGTATTGGTGTCATGTTGTGTGTATATGTGCAACATCCGTCCCTCTTGACTTTTTCCTGTTGTCTCCTGCACTTTGTGCTCCAGAATCACTAACGACAACACCAACGACTCGTCACCGTGTCCAAGCGAGAGAGTTATTCCATTAAGCAGATTATAAATGCGAATCTTTCAACGTTTTTTGTCGGCGGCACTTTTCTCTTCTGGTTTATTTTTGCATTTTTGCAGAATCGTACTAGACATTTGATATCTTATTCCGCCGACGATCCATAACTGATTTAGATTAATTCTGACATTTTGAAATTTTATTTTGAAAATTGAAACTCATGAATTGAGTTTCAATTACAGTAACCAAATCGTCCTGCTCATTCCTGTTCACTGAAGGATATTAGAGCAAAGTTTGAAACCTAACAATAGGCAGGTAAATTTAGAAAATTGTTGTCTGCCCCTTACTCTTTCAGTTGATGGAGTCCAAGTTTTAGATATTCGAACACCAACTTCTTTTCATTTTGCTTCTCTTTATCTCGTCACTATTTCAATTCAATTCACTCATTCATTGAATTCAATTGTGTCCTTCCAATTTTGAAACTCTGCAAATTTTGTTCTCTCTTTTCTTTCTCTCATCCCATTTTTCATTCAATTTCCCGCCACCCTGAGAAAAAGTAGAAGGTGTTCTTTGCAAACGACTCCACCCACTTATCTGCTCCGCATTAGGAGGGAGGAGGCCCCGCCCATTTTCTTGGACGCTCTTCTCTAACAAAACGCTGCATTATTTCTATTTCTCCTCTTCAGAACACGAAGACGGAACCAGCTTTTCTGAAAAATATGAACACATCGGTGGCTACAGTAATCTTAATGTGTCTTCTTGTTTCGATGCCAATTGTCAACGGCTTCTATTTGGTAGGTTCTCTGAACTCATTCTTTGGAGCACATTTTGTGTCTTGACTCTTCTTGGTATAGAAATTGCTAATTTGAAATTCTGGCATCATATTATTAGCTCAAAAAACACAACGATAGTCGTGTCAGTTGTAATAATTAAATTTTGAGCTAATGCTATTCATATAGTAATATCCGTATTTCAGTTCTTCCCTCAAGCCAATGATCGTATCATGGCTCTAGAAGTTGCCGATCAGGTTGTAGCGAAGCAATTGGCATCAGATGGAGATTTGTTAGTAGATCCAGAAGAAGCAATGATGGAAGCAAAAAGGGCATCGTCAAGCCGGGGTATGTCTTTCAAGCAGGAATTTGAGAAGAAGCTTTAAAAGCATTAAAGCTTTGTCAGTTATCATTTCCAAACTTGGAAACTGTAGATTTTGGTCAATTTAGACCTTGGAAGAAGCTCGATTAAAACAACTCTATAATTTCAGGATCAGTGATGCGACGACGATCTGCTGGAAGCTATGCATGTCCGTGTCTGCACAAGGTTTGCACCTATCATTGCATGACAAAGTAGAAATCAATGACATACAACCTCTTCCACCTGCTCTCCGATCATACATCGAATAAATCAGTTGATTCTAGTCTCTTCCACTCCATCCATCACAGCCACAAAAGTTTAGCGTCTAGGAATAAGATCTAATTGGCTCTAATGTTCTTGTAATTTTCCTCCTTTTTTGACAAACTCCCGGTCCAAAATTCGAAAAAAAAACACCACAACACGTCGATGTCGACAAAAAACCCTTTGCCATAACTCTAACTCTTCTCCATTCCATCAGCCTCTTTGACTATATTTCATCGGTTCACATGCATACCTAAATTTGTCTATTCTACTATCTTAAATTCTACTAACCATCCTTCTATACATTATATGTATTGATTCGTTGTCATTTCATTCGCATAATGTAATTTCATATTTTTCAACCATGAAAAGACACCAATTGGGATATTTAAACCTTTTTTAAAAAAGCTCGTGCACACCCCTCTTTCTGTTTTCACTAAAAAATATAATGGTGATAAAGAAAATAATTCTTGAAGATCCGAGAATGACCACAATAAAACACAAATCGTTTTTTCCTTTTTGAAAATAAATGAAGATGTATTGTTGAGACCTTCTTTCGTACGATGGGGCATCGTTTTTTCAAAACAATTTGCCAAGAGTTCAAAGTCACGTCACCACGTACCCACCTCCCATCAGAATGCAAAATGTGAATTTTCACAATGTGCAACATAAAAAACTATCAAGATTCTCACGTAGATCATCAGAGAATGATTCAATTGTAATGGATATTTCTAGATTTCGTTCAGATTACGAGAGTACCCTCACGTTGACATGTTTTCCTATGCTAATTATATTGGGAACGGGGGTTCTCATACAATTACAGTAACCTGGAGACTTTACGTTTTAGTTTAGAACACAACTTATTATAACAGGTGTGTAAAATTTTGGTACAACTTTGAAAATATGTTCTAGTAAATCTAAAATTGCGTAAAAGGAAATGATTGCGCGGAAAAATTTTATTAGAGTATCTACCAAATAAAAAAAAGTAAAATATTCCAAAAGTACTTCATGGATACGTTTTTCGGTATTTGGTATTGGCAACTAACCAAAAAATTTGCATTTTTTTAGTTTGTCCGACCAAATTTAGTCTATTGTGTATATATTTTGACATGAGAACAATTTTCTTCATATTATTTCAATATTCTGTTCATCTCGGCTATAACCCAGCATTCTTTTAGAAATTTTGCCTTTCATGAATTATTTTGGTGCCGTTTGATCTCAAATTGCTCCAAAACGACCATCTCATACAAAACAATAGAAAAGAAAGGAGCGTTCTTATATTTCGACAGGGTTTACTTCCTTAATTAAGCTTTAAAGCTTCAGATACTATGATGAATAGTGCGTAGGACTTTTGCATTTTTTTCATCTAAAGAAAGAAGGAACAACACACTTGTTCACTTCTCCACTACTAATTATTGCTTTCAAAAAGAGAAACAAAGAAGTGGCGTCATTTTCCACCAATATTCGCCCTCATTTAGCTTCAGCTCCTGGAGCCCGGCGAGCTGCTTCCAGGCGGAAGTCGAACATTTAAGAGCGAAAGCGAACGAAGAACTGACCCGAAAAGCTGAAAACCGACCAATAGGATAACTTTTCGAGAAACTAACGAAAAATGGAATAAGAAAACGACGAAGACCCATTTCTGCGTATTCTAGATGGTGCTAATTCAATTGTCGAGGTTCTTTGGGCTGTAACCACCCACTGATGATGATGATGAATAAGATATAGTTGTATTTGTGCATATGTGTGTGGGGGAGTTGTGAGAAAGGGGAAATCCTGATTCATTTAGTTATTCGTAAATCGACACCGCTTAAAGGGTGTTGCTGTTTCTTTTTCTCGCAAAACGAATATGAACGAGTTCAAATTTTTGGGGATTTCCCCGAGAATTCTGAAAAAAACTTAATCTCATTTCACATCTATATTTTCATAATTTTCGTCTATACACACCAAATACAAGTACGAAAATTTGTATAATCACACTACGACATTTAAAATGTCTTCTGCATACAAATAAACTACAAACAGAATAGGTCGCCACGACAAATTACTCATGAGCTAGCTTAATATAATTAAATTGTAGAAGAAACCTTCGAAAAAAGGAAGTAAGGGGGTCTAGACGACACTAAAATATTCATTAAAAATTTCGAATTTTCATTCAAATATGAATTTTCGTAACTGTTTCTAAAACTTGGTATTCGAGTTTATAAAAGGAATTCCTTATCACTATTCAAACTTGTCTGCCCTTTCAGGAAGTTCTCCAGACAATTCCTTGATCAAGCCTATCATCTCGGAGACAATATATGTGATCATCTGACGTTTCTTTTTTTCCTGATTTATCTTCATTATTAGCTCAATCACTCGTCCTCCGTGTGTACTTCACGTGAAATACCATGTGTAAACAAATAATTCTTTCTCTGACACTTGAAAATAGATATACAACGCTCACATTTGTCTTTTTTTTCGTCTTTCGTGGTGAATTTCGACAAGAGGTGGTGATGATGGTGACGTGAAGCGAACTACGACGCGGAATTACAAATTTTGCGAAATTAGAAAAAAAACCAACTCGGAGAGGGTATGCAAAAGCTGCTAATAATATGTGTGCGTTCTTTTCTCGGGCTTTTTAAATTCCTCGGCATTTTTTTTTGGATTTGAAAGGAAATTTCTTAGTTTCTACTAGCGGAAATTACAAATATTTTGAAAAAAAACTTACCGTGTCCTTGAGCATTCCAAAAACAGTATTTGGCAGATCAGTGTAGAAATATCCATGATTGTCCTCGCTTGGCCGCAAGTTTTTGTACCAATCCTGGAATAAATAATTTTGTAGAAAATTTACTTTTATTACTTTGTACGAAAAATTATATTTTGAATTATAGATTTTATTTTTGAATTCCCGCGCAAATTAATTACCTAGTTTCGACATTTTCGCGTTTTCTAGCTAAATTCATCGAACTTTCTTGACATTTTCATAGATATTTGATTTGCAACATTTTTTGTCAGATTTTCAGACATTTTTCAACAAAGAAAAATTATAAAATTTTTTAATTTTTAATTTCTGAGCCAATTTTAAGTTTTAGTAATTTTCTTACGAGAAATCAAGTTTTCTCTTCGGAAAAATGTCTGAAATTTTTTTTTTGACATTTCGAATCAAATATTAACGAAAAAATCAATGAAAACTGAACATTTCAACAGAAAAAACAAAATGTCGAAACTAAATAGATTTTTTTTTAATTAAAAATTTTAAAGTTTTTTTTTGACTATTACGGTTTTTTTCTATCATTCAGTCTTTTTTTTGTTGATGATTTGAAAATTTCAAGACAGAATTAAAAAAAAAAAATAAAACTTACATGAGTCTCATGAGAAACAGTATTTTTCAGCCATAATTTCAGATCATCTCTCGACATTTCAACAAATTGATCACAAAGTTGATTCAGAGTGCTTCTCGACAGAACAGGACTATCTTGTAATATAGCCTGTGCATTGATCCTCAGTTTCGGATGTCCTAGCATATCTTCAGATGCGTAAAATTTGATCCATGACATCAACTGAACCAGCTCGCTTTTTTCCAAATGTTCCGATGCCACTTCTCGGAGCTAAAAGCAAGGAAATGAGGAAACAATCGATTTTTTCAGTCAAATACTCACTCTTCTACACACAGATGTGTGATACATGTGAACATATCGATCGTAAATCTGCCAATCCGGTGGGAAACACGGAATCGCCACTTTTGCCAATTGTAAATCATCCATAATTACATTTTTACAAACTTCTAAATATCTAGCAAGCCACGCTTTGTTCAGAGATCGATCTTCGAGTTGATTTCCATCTACTCGATTTGAGACAGTCTTCTCAAGTGATCGTAAGGCTTTTTCTTTCCAGTTACGAGGTCGGCCTGGTGGAACAAATGCCGATGAGTTCTTGCTTCGAGCTTCCATGTAGAATTTATCGATTCTTAAATAAATATAACTTTGTTATCACATCCAGGGCTGTCGGTTTTTTGGGAAAAAAAAATATTTTTTGGGACCAAAAAAAACCGAAAAATTACAACACTGATTCAGCAAAACACAAAAAGAAAACAAAAATCCTTCCGTTCGTTCAGGTTCTAACATTTTTGAAAATTTCTCGTTGTGTCCCGTTTAAAATCAAAAGTAGTTTTTTTTTCTTCATAAATTCGATTTTTTGTCTTTTGGTCCAAATTTAAAATAAAATTTTCTTGTTTTGGTAGAATATCTTTTTGCAATAGCCCTGATCACGACAACTCATGAAATTATTACCTTTCTTCTCGTTCCACAATTCGAAGACATGTCACAACTTGTTGCGGTCCGCCACCTTGCTCATTTCCCTGAAAAATAATAGTTCAGGCAGGTTTCCAGGACGAAAATGAATTTTTAAAATGTTTATCCAACTTTAGAATTTTGAATTATTCTGAAATTCACTTTCCTGCAAAATGTCGTAAAACCAGATGTTTTCTCAGAGATTCAAATCTACAGTGACCGCTCGCAATTGTTTTAACTTTATTACAAGGTTTTGGAGGACAAAAAAATTCTTTTTTTTTTTAATTTTTCGGATCAAAATAACAAAAAAAATTCGCTGAAATCGGCGAGAAAATTCGATAATTCTTTTTTTTTTAACTTTTTTATTCAGTTGATATTTAAACCATATCAATATATATTCGAATAAAAAAATTACCTTAACCATTTCCAAAGTTCGACCGAGAATAAACCACATATTCTTCGACAATTCGGCGACAACCGAGTCAACTCCCTTGAAGAAATTGACGAGAAGCTGAAAAATAATATTATAAATATTTGGAAAATACAAAAAAAAAAACAAATAACCATTTGCTCTTTTTCCGTATTTGTTCCACTCATTTTATGAACTTCGGCCAGCAATTCGTCTCGAGCTCTTTCCAAATCCATAATATGTTTGTGAGCTAACAACAGATTTCCTCCAGACTTTTCATCATCCAGCGCATCACGAATTTCTTGAAGTGTTGTTTGTAGATTGAAAATATGCTTCAAATTCTCCATTGCAGCTGCATATTGACCGTGACGAGCATTGGCATCACGAAGTTCTCGAAGTTTCTCTTTCAGTTGGGGAAATGGTCCGAGACGCTCTCGAATATCGTGAACTCTGAAAATCAAAAAAATGTTTCGTTAAAGTGAATTTAAAATAAATACCCTTGAGAAATAGCGGTAATATCATCTGAAGCGGTTTGAAGATGAGCAATTGCAGTTCGAATTCCTTCTAATTGACCTTGAACACCAGTTCGGAGCATAGCCTCGACAGCGAGCTGAAATTTTTTAATTTTTCACACTTCAATAAACTTGGAAGAATTTATTAGTTTTACCTTCTTTCTATCAGCTCTCTTTTTGAGTTCCGGCAATTTTTCCAGTTGATCAGGACGTTGTAGTAGAGCTGCTACTTGCTCCAATGCCGCCTCTTCCACATCAACGTCCATTCTAAAATACTTTAAAAAACGCATTCAATTTTAAATAAAAAATATCAAAACAGTTGGAAACTGTCTGAAAATCTATAGAAATTAATGAATTAGAAAATATAATTTATGAGTGAAATATTATGTAAAAAGTAAGTGAAATGCAAAAAGGCACATGAGAAATTGGGGAACCTCGTAAATAAATATTTGATACAAATGACTAGGATATGTGAATATTATAGCTCTTTCTTGCCAGTTTTGAATTTCTTCGCAGGTCCGTCAAAGCTCTGTCCTTCGATCGTCACTTCGGAAACGAATTCTTGTTTCAAAAGGAATTTCTTTGCTTCGAATGCTTGTTCTCCGTTTTTGAACATGAAGATGGCCCTATTATCGTCAATCACAAAAACTTGCAGATCCACGTGATTATTGTAGAGTTGAGATTGCCATATTTGCGTCCATTTTTCCGTGAACGGGCGAATATCCGAGCGATCTGGTTGCGATGGATCAACAACTCCGACGAAGAGCATCAATGTTTGGCCTTTCTTTGACATCATAAGAAGATCCTCCGGGTCTTTGGCCTGTAATAAATTATTTTATGAAATTTTTTACACAAAAAAAATTCGCCTCACTTTTGCCTTCATACTTTCCAGATCCAATTGTGGCGGTTTTCTTTTGTGTTCTGGCTTCTCATCTTCTTCTAGTTCGTCCTCGTCGTTTTCCTCCCACTCTTCATACAGCTTTTCCAGCTCCGCATCTCTGTAATTAAAAATGAGGCTTTAAAATTGCATATAACCTCACGTGTAACTGGATAGATCCTTCTTTTTTTGTTTAACATTGGCAAGTCCGATATGAGCAGCTAACAGGAAAATGAATACCGTCCTCCACTTCATCTGAAATTATTGTAATAATTAATAAAAGTTGGATATATTATTAGAAAATAAAAGCAAATATTTCGAGTTTAGACAGTGAAGTTGAGTGAAAAGGACCTCGGTAGGAAAGGAGAGCATTGCGAAACATTATTCACACGCTGGGTGGTCCAAAAGGGTGTTCTGCGTCATAAAAGGAAGTCGTGACATCACCCTTGAGGCTGCCCTTCGCGTTTTTCTGCAGATTTCAGAGCAAAAATTGCAAAAAGTTTTTTGGCAGAGCCCTGCTGGCCTAGAAATCGCACCGCTCCCGGCCACTGCAATGGTGCGGCACGGTTATTGGCAACGTGCGCACAGCTTTCATGTAGATTTACGGCGACCAAAAATTAAAATATTCCATTCGATATCATTCGGGAAAAATCTGAATATTGCAACCCCGAAATATATTTCCATACTTTTCAATATATTGCCATATTTTTTGCTTGCGTTATCATTGTTTTCTGCGACAATTTATAAAACATCATTTTTCAGAACCAAATGGCGCAGTGGAACGTGTCACAAGAAGATAAAAATCTCCTACGCGATTTGGTTGCTGGTTCTAAAGAGAAAATAACTCCTGAAGTATCGAAATCATGTAAAGAATTCTACAAAAAAGATGTCGTGAGCTATAAAGATTTGGTGAATATAAAAGTAAGTTTTATTTAAAAATCAACAATTTTATATTGTTCGTTTAAGACGAAACTACCTGACGGTATTCCTGTTTTCGTATTCTTCGATCGGTTAACACTTCGTCGCGAAGATCATACATATCATGCTTCCGTAGAATTTCGTAAGAAAACTGAAGAATTGAGAATTCAGCAAGAACAAGATTCTTACAAGAGACTCATCAGAGATGTGGATCCAGTACAGAAATACGGAAAGACAGATCATATGGAGGTATTTTAAATTAATTACGGTTCAATATTTATTGATTTTTATTCAGAATTTCGGAGTTGAAATGCGAGCAGTAAATCGTCAAATGATTTCGGTTATCAACGTCGTTATCACTGTAGTTGGATCATTTTTCTTCGGATTCTCAGGGATCACATATGCATATCCCCATCTGAACCTAGATCTTCCAACACGATTCATTTTTGGTCTCGTTCCAGCAACAATCGTATTCTTCTGTGATCTCTATTTTGTTGTTAAAGGAATGGATATGGGTGAGAGTTCGGAGACGCAGCCAAGAGAGTCGACTGGGGAAACATTCAGCTTCAAGAATATGGAAGCCAAGAAAAACGATTAGATTTCAATTAATTCAAAAATTCTTTCAATTTGGTTTTGATCTTCGTTTGAAACTTTCACTTACATGTGTAAATAAAATCCTATGATCATTTATTAGAACAAATTTTGCAAAGTAAAATTATAATTTAAAACCGTGCTTTTTTGCAAAGATATCGTGGCTGGTGCAACAGAAACCATTCTAGCACTTTTCTCTATTTCAGTTGATAAAAATTCAACTCCAAGTCGTTTTCCGAATGCTCGAAGTGTATACCGACGGACCTGAAATATATATATTTAAATACTAAACAATTATCTTGAAAAATTTCCAAAAACCTACTGTAGTTGATAAAAACAATAAAGTCCATGCTTGCGGGAGTATAAAAATATCAATTGCAAATGTACGGAATTGGATTACTGTAGATTTCAGTTCCATGTCCTTCACAATATAGATTGAATAATAGAGAATACCCTGGAATACTGAAAATTGCCTTAAATCTTTCCAATTTTCAGAAAAACCTGCGTAAAAGCGTAGATCAATGTGAAAACAGTCATAAAAACTTCAAAAACAATCAAACTAATTTCTGCTTGAGACAGTTTTCTCAAGCTCAATTTAGCCAGTGCTATTAACATTCCAAATGTGAGGCATAATGTAAGAACTCCAAAAAGTACAGCAGCAATTGCTGCAGCCAACGATGAACTGATCTGAAAATTTATTTAAAAAATTAAAATATTTCAAAAATATTTTTATTACACTGAAAACTTTCTTATACTCAATATCCAATCCTCCACTTCCTTCAGAATCCAGCTCAGCGTAGCTTTTGCATGGTATCATGAACCACATAAATATTAAAGGAATAAGGAATCCGACGAGAACAAATAATCGACGATAGCGATCCCATAACTGGAAATATTATTTATTGAGAATTAATCTAGGCTCCAAAACATGGTGGTCTCGACACGATCACAGCTACAGTACCCACAGTGTTTCGTAATTTTATTATCATTTTATTTTACAATTTTGCTCAATTTTAAAACGCAAACTTATTTAATAAAAAGCCAAGTATAAAAAATCAGGGAAAACGGTTACTGTAGTTGCAGACTATTGTCCGTTTCGAGACCTCAAAAGTTATACTTCATACCTGAACTCCTCTCATTGGTGCCGCAACAATACTGAACCGATGAGCAGCAATTAGAGCATGGAATACCAAAATTGCAATTGGACAATATGAAGCAATAGTTTTATATGGCATCATCCAATAATTAGGTTCGCCAAAGTTTTCCAAAATGATTTCACAAAAAAACCCAAGTTTCACAAATCGACGAATTAAGAAATGATCCAAGAAGTAGGTGAGGCTCTGGAAATTTCTCTTTTTTTCTTTCCAATGTTTACATGAAACCAATCGCATGTTTACTCCTCTTTCCAGCCTGCCTAATTTTGCCGTAGGTCGCCCTACCTACACCGAACACCTAGTTATGTTCACTAAACTTCTACATTAAAAGTTCCAAAATTAAATTACCAATGCTGCACAACATGTGTACAATAGACTAAATGACTTGTCCAAATTATTTTTGTGATGTCGGAGTGCTCTTATATTGAATGTGTAGACAACAACTGACAAGAGCCCATAGAATCCTTTAAAATATTTGAAACTTTGACTGAAAATGAATAAAATTACTCACCTTGAAAAGCATAAATACCAATTAACCCCGCCATCTCGTCTTGAGGCGGATGACAACTATTCATCTGCCGATGCAATTCCTTTGAAGTTCCTATAAAGTTTTAGAGATTTGAGGAAGGTAAAGCCAACAGCGTGGAATAAATAAATTGAGCAAACGAGTCACAAATCTCGTTATCCAGAACAAGGACATTTAATATCTTTAAGCACAAGAGCAATATATCAGACAGATCATACGCGTTTTAATGTAGTCTCACAGAGATTTAATAAGACTTGGCAGGCTAATTTTTGCACGCATGGGAACATTTTTTAAAAAGTGTGTGAACTCTAAATTTGTATGAGCAAGTCTTAGCTTCGCTATTTCTTTTGCAAAACTTTGAAATAAAAAGTCTCGATGCAAAGAATTCCAAAAAAACAAAGCTGTGGTGAGCCGGAGACCTACAGTAATCCAAAAGTGACAAGATCTGGTTTTTGATATGCTGCTCTACTTTTAAAACAAAACTTTATTGAAAGTCTTTTTCTGTTTTCTTATTACTCTATTAAAATTGTTGAGTAGTACAAATTACGACAATCATCACAAAAGTTGAACTTTAAAATTTGAAACTACAGTAACCGGGGCTTCGAGACCCATGGCTCTTCAAAAGTATGTTTAGAGAAAAATTGCCTCTTTCGAAAATCTAATACTAAACAAAACTTGATTGCAAAACACAATTTTTACGAATTTTTTGTTTCGTTTTCAAATATCTTCTCGTTTCTCCCGTGATTATGTAAGAAATTGCATAAAATTGCCATGTTACGGTAGGCTCCGGTTACGGTAGTCTCGCCACTGCCAAAATATTCCAAAAGGGTAAAAAATAAGTAGAGAATTGAAAATAAAACTGATTTTCTGGTTTTCTGATTCACTAAACTAAACGGAAACCTCGGAAATCACAATTATCTACCCCTTCTCACTAAATATAAGAAATAATGTTTACTACGCTCTAATCACTTTATCTGCGAAAAACGCATTTCCCGGAATAATCGAAAACACTTTTTTTAACACTGATATCTGACTTTTGCTCCCAAATTTTTAGCACATTTGGAAAAGAGCTAAAATGTTCATTTACAAGGAACAAAATGAATGAAATACGAGAATAAATGAAATGAAAGAAGCTGCTAAGAGTGTCTTGTTTGTCTCGTGATTGGAAAGAAAATAGAGAATCTAAATGGAATCGGGAATATATATACTCAAGTTCATCTGAAAAAAGTGCCAGAAAATATGAGAAACTTTTCGTTCCTCCCATCTTCCACCCACTCATCTTCTCATCTTTCAGATATTAATTAGAAAATACTCGAAGATTCGGTGAAGATATATTTTTTTGGAGCCGAAACTGTGTATATCAAACATCTCATAATTTGAGCAAAAATATCGCATTTTTATATTCATGTGGACGTGAGAGAATTTCTGGAATTGTTGTAAATATGCGCTTGAGGTTCTTTGGTTTGTTGTAGTATGCTTACTACATATAAAATATAAATCAAGACTCTAAATACCCTATTACTCATTTTGATGATTCGACTATTGACATTATTTATTACTAATTAACTCAGCAGCACCCGTTCCCCTCGAAAAATAAATTGGGTTTTGGGATACTGTAGTCTTAGTTTTGGAGCTACAGTAACCCACGATTGGCACGTTGAAACTCGCAAACATCCGTTTTTCTGCAGGAGTTCCATCCAAATTCCGAACTAAACATCCCAATTTACTTTGAGAAACCAATTTTCGGCTGAAACTGACCAATATTTTAAAATCGAGTGTTTTGGGGTACTGTAGTGAGTGCGCATTTTCAGCTTTGGACGTCTAAATTTGGAGTCATTAAAATATCATCGTCCTTACTACCAATAAATTAAAAAAGCCTCCGTGGTCAAGTGGCTCAAAATTTTGGCGTTCACGCAGACGTCCACTAGTTCAATCCCAGCGGTGGCAACTTTTTTTGCTTGAAGTTTTGTGTCATCCTAGAAAAGGAATTAGTTGAAAAAATTATGGTTGACATTTTATTGGGTACTATCAAACATTCAGGACTCACTTTTTTTCATTTATTTATATTTATTCATCAGGCAACAATCATAATGATACAATTACAACAAAGCAGTGAAGTGAAGGAAAAAAGAATGAATAAATAGATATAAAATAATCATTTGGACCCGCAAGAGTCCGGTGACTAAGTATGAGGGGGGGAAGAGGGTAAAACATTGTCAACAAAAAGTTGACCGGGACGTTTTCCGAACAAAATTTCTGAGACAGGCTTTTCTGAGACAGGCTTTTATAGTCATGTAGACGTGAGAGTTTCTGGAATTTATAAGGCTTTTGTGTGTTTGGTTTCTTGTAGCATGCTCAATACATATTAAATATAAACCCCCTCTAACCTATTTTCCGATTTTGATAGATATCTTGGTTTCGTAGTTTGCATTTTTAATATTGCAAGCTATACAAGACTTTTCTAATTTTAACACGCTCATGGAGCTGACGGAGTAGCATTCAAATAAATATAAAATACACATTTAATACAACAATTATGGTTTTCAGATGTATCCGTCGAAGCCACCACCACCTCCGTTTCCACCGAATCTTCCATTGGGATCTCTCATGAATGGTCTTCCGTGACTTCCTCCTCCACGTGGCTGTCCTAATGGGCCCAGTGGATTGAGATCCGGATGATCAGGTCCACGGAACAGGTCTGGAATGTTTGGATTTCCGGCGCGTGGTACACCTGGTGGCAAGAAACCTCCGAGGGGATTGTAGTATCTGAAATTTCGGAGATGAATGCATCAACCTTTAGGAAAAAAAATTGAAATTAAATTTGACAATGAGAAATCGGAAACTCACTCAGTATCCGGATCAGGAAAACGATTCCCGTAAGGGTCATGAACAGGATGTCTAGGAGGATGACGTGGTCCACCGATCATAAGCGGATTTTCATTACGAACTGGTTCATTTCTTCTCGCTGTAGTTCTCGACTCATTTGCTTTCTGGCAATACATTCCATAGAATTTTCGGCCGGTGGTGATCGTATTTTGTACAGTTTCATTTCCAAAATCATTGTTTAAACGTTTCTTCCAGAATGTGTTATCGACCGCATCAGATGTAAGAATTTGCTGAGATTTCTTGTTCGATAAAATGAGTTTTGCAACACTCTTGGGTGTCAAGTTTTTCAGAATTTTGTCACGCAGAGAGCCGAGCATCAAAATATGATTGAGAGTAAGAGCTGATCCAATAGCAAGCACGAGTGGATGAAGACCTTCCGACAAATCAGATTTCAGAGAAGACGAAGGAGTTACTGTGAAAGAAGCTGCGATGGAACGGAGACTGTCTGAAAAATCGAATTATAACTGACAATTTTATTTTCAAAACTTACTTTTTATGACATATCCAGTTATGATTGCTTCAAATCCTCCATCCTCACTGATGAAAACCTGACCAACTACTCCAGAGTTCTGTGGAACTCCTCGCTTGGTGCCTCCGAATTTTAATTCAAATCCTTTCGTTTCAGGTCCGTTCCAAGATTTCATGCTTTCCTCCTGAATGAATCACGCTTAATTTGCTTAAAAGTAAAGAATTAACCTACATGTTGCTGCTCATTGAGCATTAATTCTCGAGTTTCCTTGAGAATTTCCGATCGGAAATTATCCATTATTCTGTGACTGAAAAAAATGCTGAAGGAACTGAAAAGTTCAATTCAAAAGAAAGGTATTTAAACAGTAACAGCAACTGAATTGGAATCTGGTAATTAAAAAAAAAGTGAATTTGAATAGTGAATTTTCTTTAAATACTAAAAAAATAACAAACTAAAAAATGGAATGTAAATCTATTTATTTTTGTATTCTCTGGCTCCGAACAGCTTGCTTCCCACTCGAACACTTGTTGCACCTTGATGAATTGCTTGAAGGAAATCATCGGACATTCCCATTGAGAGTTCTACTGAATCCGCAGATTCACCTGAAATCAATACTTTTCAAGTTTTTGTTTAGAAACTTTGTGGATCCAACATTTCAAAACATTTCTTGAAGCATAAGTTTTATTTTTTGACGTCAACCACTGACGGTTCTCGCTTTGATTTTTCTAGAAAATCTGTTCACCTGTTTGTTCTGCCCATGTTTGTCGGACTTTGAAGAGCTTCTCGAAATCCGGATTTTCTCCGCTTGCGTGGCTGTAAAATTGAACTTTTATTTTATGGTAAATATTTAATTTATCGCTTGTTAGCTTGATCATTATTTACAAGTAATAATTAATATAAAACGTTCATTTTCATCATTTCTTACACCTATTTCCATTTCACCTGCCACTGAACAACTTTTTAGTAGGATAGTCGTAACAATAAATAAATATATACCTGTTGTCAAACGATCCGATAGTCATGAATCCATCAAATTTCAAGTTTTGGCATTCTTTTCGAATGAATTCCGCAAGTTTCGGTGCTTCTCCAATCTCGATTCCTCCTTTATTATCTTCTCCGGATGTATTTACTTGCACGAGAACTCGTAGTGGTGACAAATTGGCTCCGTGTTTTGACCATTCCTTCAAGATATTTAATTAAAATAGATTAATAGTCACTAAACACACCTTGTCGAAAATCCGAGCATGTTTCTCAGTCTCCACTGTTTCAACACACCAAAGTCCAGGAGAATTGCAAATTTTTCCAATCTAAAAATTTTTAAATGATTAATAAATAAGGTAAATTTTCCATCAGAACTAACTTTATTTGATTGCACTTGTCCGATAAAATGCCAACGAATATCTAAACATTTTGACGCCAAAACATCAGATTTTTCTTCAAGCTGAACAATAAGGAATCATTTTCAAAAGTTTTGTTGATGATTTTTCTCTCACTTCTTGGACGTAATTCTCTCCAAAATGACGCTGATTTTGAGAATAACATGCCTCTATTAAATCAGCAGACTTTGTTTTACTGACAGCAACAAGTCGACATCTGAAAAATTCATTATTAATTTAGTTTCGCAATAATTTCCGGTTTACCAACCTTTTTGTGGCTTGCGAAGCAGTAACGGCGTCGGCAACGGCTTCAATAATGTTGAATAGACTTTTTTGTACAATTTCTATAGACATTTTCTACCTGAAAACTATATTATTTAGTTCTAAACACGGAAAAGGAAGGAAACAACAAAATAAGAAATTTCTAGAGGGGGTACGTTTTCGTAAGGGGATTTTTTCGTAAGGAACGCTTTCAGTAGGGCAATGTGCGGCGCGCCTTTTCGCAAGCCCGCCGCACAGTCCTTCGCAATGCGCCGCACGGCTTTTTGCAATGCGCCGCACGCTTCTTCGTATTTATTTATTTATTTTTCCAACAGGAAATTTCGAACGGAATTCAATTAAAAACGGATTTTTAATGGAAATTAATTAGTTTTATTCGAGCTAAATACGGATATTTTCAGAATTTTCGATGACAAAAACGGGTTTCATTCGATTTCGAATCGATCAAAATTAATATTAATCGAAAATGAGCGTTTCCTTCCCGGAAAAAAGAAGAACTTGATGCTGAGAGTGATCCAAGCGGAGCCAAACGCTTTTTTAGAGGCAAGTATTGATGTCTAAAGATTAATTGAAGAGTGAAAAGTATTTTTCAGCGTTCGACAGGGATCTAAAGAAGAAAAGAAATCCGAAAGCGTCTACTACAAATGTATGTGAATCGACTCCTGCAACAATCGATCTGGTTACTCCACCTGCATCACCACGTCGGTCTGATTCGTATATGCAGTTTCCTTCAAATTCTCGAGAGCTCGATGAGCCGAGATCCACTGACGATATCCCGGAATGCGATTCAATAGCCAATTCTACTCAGGAAACAAGCTTGGATACAACAGATTCCATGGCAAATACTGAAAGATTTTTTGATTTTTATCCAGCTGTATTTCCCGAAGAAATGGATCACGATCTACAGGAAACAAGTGAATTCAATCTTCTGTGTAGGTCTTAACTAATAATTAAATAGAAATAACAGACGTTGTATTTTTAGGTCACAATTCATATCAATCTCCGTTTGAAGACGAAGAGACTCCATACCATCCGGATTGGTTTTTGACAAATAGGTTGTTATTAATCAATAACTCTATCAAAATATAAAATTCCAGCAAGTCACACGTGTTACGTTCTCTGATGCACTATAGACCGATTGCCAATAGCCCAAGAGGGGTGCTTGAAATGGCACCGGAATATATCAGCGAGAATAGTTCAGATTTTTGGTATGCCTTCTAACTTCTAAAACAATTAAACATAGAAACTATGCAATTTCAGTATTTCGACGAAACGAGGAGCTCCATTGGTCATTTTCAACAATCAAAGCTATCGTCCGAGAGAAACACTGAAAAATGGGGACATTGTGGCTAGGTGAATTATCGCTAGGAAAAAATTGTCACACATTTCATTAATTTATTTCAGATGTAACGTTACACTGGAAAACTCGAGAAAGTGCCCCGGATCCGTGCGTATCAAGACTGAGACAGGCCATGTGAAAGTCAGTCGTGATTGTGATCACGAATCGAGGAGAAGCGAAATTGCAGTATACTGAAATTTACGTTTTTCAAAACTAAATTTATATTTTAGGTGCAATTAATTATGAGAAAAATCGCAGTTTCATCAATGTCTTCTTCACCATCAAAAGAACGCCTTTATGAGCTTGCTGTTACACTTTCAAAAAGATATGAAGTTGTTGAACTTCTCAAGAGCAACGTAAATAATAAATCGTGGAATCAATAAAACATATACTTTTTCCAGAAAGAAATCAGTCGCATACTGGACGGTATGCTGAGTAGGAAATCGACGAATAGTTTTCCACCAGCCCTCGATTCTGCCTATTTTAAAGGAGGAAAATGTTGTTTAGACAGTTCTGGAACGTTTGAGTCTAATAAGGATTTGCTAGTTGTGTGGCAAGCAGAGGAAGCTGAATCTTTGTATGGTGCGCACAGCTTGCATTTGGATGGGAAATTCTCAGAAATTCCGAAAAATTATCGACAGCTTTACATCGCAACAGTCACGGTGCGTATTAATTGAAAGGTATTTTGATGTCAACCAATGACATTGCAGGATCTCGATACGAACGTGGCAGTTCCATTGGTTTTTGCTTTGTGTGGCTCTGCCAAAGAAGATTTGTACAGACGTTTGTTCCTATCTTTCCTACGTAGTGGAATCCAACCAAAATACGTATTTTCAGGTAAACGTTGGTTATATTTATTAAATTTATCAACCTATCCAGACTTTGAAGTGGCCAGTGTTAATGCGAGCAGAGCTGTGTGGCCGAATGCGGACATTTTCGGATGTTGGCGTCACTTCAAAGTGAATCTTTTTAAAAATCTGCGAAAAGGTAAACCTAAATATTTAATGCTGCTAACCTAATTCAAAATTTCAGCTGTTGGAGACGATATCAATAAGCCGGAATTCGTGAATCTTTTAAAATCGATTTATACTCTCAGTTTTGCTCCACACGACAAAGTACTTCTTTGGCTCCGTCTTCTGAAATGTTGAACAGTTAATATTCATCCAGCATTGAAAGGTTTGAAAAATCTTGTCATGAAATCAATTATTCTCGTTTTTCAGATTTCTTCAGCTACCTCGAAAAATTCTATTTTGGAGAAGATGCTCGATATCCCGTTGATTTTTGGAACTGTAAAGAGAGGGTTCGAAACGGATTAGAGTTCACAAACAACCCGAGTGAGCAGCAATTTTCCAAGCTGAAGGCAAGTTTCTTTTTGTAGTTTTTTAAGTTCTCAAATAGGTATATAATATCGATTTGTTTTGTTTTCCAGAGAATGTATCATCACAACGACTATCAAAACCTGCGAGGAGTGATTCAAAAGACCATTCAACTATCAAAATCATTGATCCTAGACTTGAAGAGACGATCCGGAAATCGAACAACCGCTGTGCCATTATACAAAAACCCCGATTTCTGTACTTCAGTGTTTTTGAATTATACCGGTTTCAGTGCTTTTAATGAGAAACTTTTCCCTTTTATGGAAATTCCGAAATGCTATCACTGATCTCTTTGTTTACCTCTGTGCCATTAGATTATAGAAACAATTTTCCATACTCAGGTTATCCAAATTTCGCCATGATTTTTCTTACTTAATTTAATCGAATTAACTTTTGTTTGCAGTTTTATTTTCCATTTCGACTGAATAAAAAATCACTTCTATCATTTTAATCGTTTGGCTCCGCCTGGATCACTCTCAGCATCAAGTTCTTCTTTTTCCGGGAAGGAAACGCTCATTTTCGATTAATATTAATTTTGATCGATTCGAAATCGATTGAAACCCGTTTTTGTCATCGAAAATTCTGAAAATATCCGTATTTAGCTCGAATAAAACTAATTAATTTCCATTAAAAATCCGTTTTTAATTGAATTCCGTTCGAAATTTCCTGTTGGAAAAATAAATAAATAAATACGAAGAAGCGTGCGGCGCATTGCAAAAAGCCGTGCGGCGCATTGCGAAGGACTGTGCGGCGAAATACAGCTGGATAAAAATCAAAAAATCTTTCAGTATTTGCCATGGAATCTGTTGTATCCAAGCTTGTTTCCTGAGTAGAATTGGCTATTGAATCGCATTCCGGGATATCGTCAGTGGATCTCGGCTCATCGAGCTCTCGAGAATTTGAAGGAAACTGCATATACGAATCAGACCGACGTGGTGATGCAGGTGGAGTAACCAGATCGATTGTTGCAGGAGTCGATTCACATACATTTGTAGTAGACGCTTTCGGATTTCTTTTCTTCTTTAGATCCCTGTCGAACGCTGAAAAATACTTTTCACTCTTCAATTAATCTTTAGACATCAATACTTGCCTCTAAAAAAGCGTTTGGCTCCGCTTGGATCACTCTCAGCATCAAGTTCTTCTTTTTTCCGGGAAGGAAACGCTCATTTTCGATTAATATTAATTTTGATCGATTCGAAATCGAATGAAACCCGTTTTTGTCATCGAAAATTCTGAAAATATCCGTATTTAGCTCGAATAAAACTAATTAATTTCCATTAAAAATCCGTTTTTAATTGAATTCCGTTCGAAATTTCCTGTTGGAAAAATAAATAAATAAATACGAAGAAGCGTGCGGCGCATTGCAAAAAGCCGTGCGGCGCATTGCGAAGGACTGTGCGGCGGGCTTGCGAAAAGGCGCGCCGCACATTGCCCTACTGAAAGCGTTCCTTACGAAAAAATCCCCTTACGAAAACGTACCCCCTCAATTTCTACAAAAATTAATGCAAACATGCTCCACCGCAACCATCAAATTAGCGGAGATTCAAAATTGAGTTTTTGTCCCCATTTGCTCCTGATCTAGGGTATACAGGAAAAGTGTGCAAAAAGCGCAACAATTTCCAAACGGAAGAAGAAAGTTAATCTGAAATTAATTAAAAATTAAGTAATTGCGCCGTCTTCGTGTGCCCATAATCCCAACCGCTTTACACAATTCGAATGATCTCATCATGTTTTCTGAATTCCAGAGCTCATTCGTATAAAAGTGTGACACCGAGAAGTGTCGTGTTTCTAATGTTTCTCAGAGAAATATGTAACGTAATTATTCTCGAAGCAGCACTTCATCTAGATTTCGGTAGCAATTTATGCCCGTTTGGCACATCCTTTTCCTTCATTTTCCATTCGTAACCTCCTGATTTATTCGAAATTATATTTTCAAATGAGCTTTTTTTCGCGGGAGACCATGGATACAAAAAACGGGGAGAATTTATAATATTGTAATGAAAATTCGAGATTACTGTAGTTTCTGAGAGCTCTTAAAAAATGACGTAATAAATGTTTCTGTTCTTCTGTTTTGTTCGCGAACTTCTCTCGAAGAAAGAAAATTTCAAATTATAGTTTATGAGCATGTTGTCCACAAGAACACCAGAGAAATTGGTTCAGATATTTTAATGATTTGTCGTTTGGACTTTTTCTGGAAAATTGATCATTTGGCCGCATGTGTTTTGTAGTTCTACTTTGTTAAATGTTTTCAGATGGAAACACTGATAAAAACGAAATCTTTAAAAGCTCTTGTGTTCGTTTAGACCAGGAGTTGGCGGCAAATCTCAAAATTCGCCGAGCTCGGCAAATTCGGCAAATTTACTTCTTTGAAATTTGCCGCGCCCGGCAAACGGCAAATTCGGCAAATTTGACGCACACCATGGTTTAGACCATTTTAGGTCTAGTTTCAGAATGCTTAGAGTACAAAACGTAAAAACTGAAACCATTGCGAATTAACTGTCAAACTTATTGTTAAACTTTTCCTCGTGGATTACACAAGTCTTTGTAAACAAGCATAATTAACAGTGCCACAATCTTGCAACACAATGCTCCGGCTCCGCATTTGCGGCTTAACAAAATTCACGGAGCAATCATTCTGGGCATCAGCTGCCATTCTGGGCATCAGCTGCCATTCTGGGCATCAGCTGTAAGTTGTAGTAAAAGCTTTACCATTTAAGAAATTTACCACAAAGGCATCTTATCACTTTGAAAAACCATTCATGGTGTTTACTTACTACAACTTGATCGTTCTTTTTTTCATTTTGATCACCATCGTAACCTATACTTTCAGAGCCAATTCTTACCTCGTTTTCCCGTTTCCCTATTCATTATCTATTTCTTTGTTCGTACAGCAATTAAACAAAAGTGTCACGTCATTAAACCAACTGCTAAAATTGGTGGCTTCGAGTAGGCGTTACGAGGTACGGTAGAGAGCATTTGAGTGCTCCGATAAAATCCCGCCCTTTTCCGGCTCCAAAACAGAAGCTATGTTTCACTTCCTACTTTGATTTCATTTTTCATTTTATTTTAAAACTTTTCTCTCATATTTTCTCAAGTTCCCACGAAATCTTTTTTCCAATTATTCCTCACAATCGTTTTTTATTCAACTCAAAGCTTGTAGGTATCCCTTTGAGATCTGTCATTATGCGTTCCTGCATTGCGATTCTCTTCCTTTTGTTGATTGTGTGCTGCCACGTAGTGTACGGTGGTCCATTTGAACGAGCCGATCTGACAATGATAGAAGATCCAAGATTTGTTTATAAAAGAGCCAAGTGAGTCCTCTTTTGCTGGAAAATAAGTATTGACTCCAGAATTATTGACGACCTTTTCTCAATATCAACTCGTTTTCATTTTTGTTCATGATAACTTCAAGAAAATAAAAAGTATAGGGAAAGAAGTGAGAGACTGTAGGTACATCACGCTGAGAAGACCAAATAACTTCCTAAACTCGCTCAATTGCGTTTTTTCAAACAGACATATCTTGAAAAATATACGTCCAGGAAATAAATGATAAAGTAACAAACTGATCAGAAATATTTTTTCTTTCATTTGTATTACTTTTCATCAAAAAATACCAATTATTTGTTGAGTTACACAGAGTCAAAGCCAATTTATCAAAAACCATCAAAATTTTTGGGAAGTTCTCTGTTGTACCATTTCTAATCCATCAACCAATGAATTTCTGAAGAAAAAATTGTTGCATAGTAACTAGAAAATATTTAGCTACATTTTATCAGTTTCAAGTTTTTTGATAACTTTGTCATTTGCCAAGTTACAGGCCGTTTTCTGAAAAAATCCAATTTTGTCCATAAAACTCTTCATATCCATCGTAACAACTTGAAATTTGAACGAAACATCGCACTTTTTGGTGCTCTATCAGATTCCATCAAAAAAATTTCAAAAATCCTGTTAATCTCCAAAATCGTCCTCCGCTCCGAAAAATGAAATCGGGTGTTTGCCTTTCGGAAAATGACCAAAACAAATGAAATTGGGATATTGGGGTCGAAAAATATATTTTTAGAAAGCTGAGAACACGTTATTTACTAATTTCATATTCATTTTTGATGAATTGTAGCTTCAAATGACCTAATAATTAAAACAAAAAGCTCATTTCGATTCTCACGTGAAAATTGTTCTTCCCCAAAAACAAACTTATCAATTTTCCTGTTGTTTTTAAGAGAACAATTTTCACGTGAGAATAAAAATCGGCTTTTTGCTTTAATTTTTAGGTCATTTCAAACGATATTTCATCAAAAATGAATATGAAATTCGTAAATAACGTGTTCTCAGCTTTCTAAAAATATATTTTTCGACCCCAATATCCCAATTTCATTTTTTTGGCCATTTTCCGAAAGGCAAACACCCGATTTCATTTTTCGGAGCGGAGGACGATTTTGGAGATTAACAGGATTTTTGAAATTTTTTTGATGGAATCTGATAGAGCACCAAAAATTGCGATGTTTCGTCCAAATTCCAAGTTGTTACGATGGATATGAAGAGTTTTATGGACAAAATTGGATTTTTTCAGAAAACGGCCTGTAACTTGGCAAAAGACAAAGTTATCAAAAAACTTGAAACTGATAAAATGTAGCTAAATATTTTCTAGTTACTATTCAACAATTATTTTCTTTTGAAATTCAATGGTTGTTAGATTATAACTGGTACAACAGAAAAGTTTTCAAAATTTTTGGAGGATTTTGGTAAAATGGGTTTGACTCTGTGTAACTCAACAAATAATTAATATTTTGTAATGAAACGCAATACAAAAGAAAGGAAAAATATTTCCGATCAGTTTGTTTGCTGAACATTTTTTTCCTGGACGTATATTTTTCAAGATACGCCAGTTTGAAAATACATAGTTCAGCTGAAATTCTCATGAACAAAAATGAAAATGATTCGGCAAGGGGCACAGGTAGTCATGGAAAAATATAGTCAATGATTTTTTTCTTCTGTATTTTCACTGTTACTTTTTGAAGATACTTTCTGACTTACAAGAAGTTTTAAATTAAAAAATAATAATTTTTCAGTGGAGATCAAAAAGAACTGGTAATGGCTCGACTCCAACAGCTTCTTGGTCCAGAAGCATTCACAGAAATAGACTCACATGGTCGTTTATCAAATCTTCAACGACTTGGATAACACTTTCATCTAAAATACATCTTCATCGTCCAAACACTTCCACCAACACGTGCCGCACAAAAAGATCAAAGAGGGATTCAGAGATTCTGTTTAATTGTGTGTAACAACATTAACGCCATTTTCTAATTTTCATTATTTTTACATTCTGCTCTCGAACAACAGTCCATCACTCCAAAATAAAATGTGTGTTACCACAAAAAACATGTGACATGGGTTCCGAAAGGGTTAACGCGGGGGTTTAGCAAGGTGTGAGGCGATTTTTGATGAGTGGAATAAAATAGAAGTCACAGAACGTATGTCATGATGATGGTCATCATCAACAACTGAACAATTGTCTTTCGGTGACGTAAGTACGTAGATCACTGATACACATTGATTGATCTGATTTGTTGATTTGGGTCATGAGTCATTTGAGTTGCTGTTCGGCGGATTGAATCAACAATTTTTTGTGAAAAATCAGAAAAAAACGAGAAGAAATGATCACCGATCTTCGAAAATCTTCTAATTGAACTATCGATTATCGTAGTGAAATAAAAATTATATTTTTCTTGAACAAGTTTCGGAAAGACTTATGAGTCTGGCTTGTTTTGACAGTTCCCGTGAGTATGAGTTGCCGATTCTCTATCGATATGGAGCCATCGTGCTCACTGAGACGCTGCAAATAACCTGAGATGTAAATTTCATAGATTACTTTTTGCAACTTATTTAGATTTAAAGCTTTTCGCGGAGGCGCCCTAGAGCCGCCCAGCCAGTATTAAAATTGTATAATAATAGTTGGAAAAATATTTTGTATTCTTTGAAACCGGCAAAAAATGCCTTCTTGTGTTTCTGACAAGCCTCGCCGTAAAGGCGAACAAAGTGACCGCTACCGCTTCAGGCCCTGTTTAACTTTTTTCTTTTCAAAACTTAATAAAAATTCGACATTAGTCTTTCCATTGTTATGTTCAACTATGTTTTGTGACAGCTATCATCACTTTTTCCCCCGCAATTCAAAAATCAAAATATTGAATTTCGTCACGCCCTTCTTCAATAATCCTGAAACATTTTACCTGCAATTGGTGTAATTCTACTGAAAAAGAAGTTAGTGATAAACTCGTTTGTCTAATCAGCAACTGATCAGATTTGTGACGTAGCTACGTAGTTTGTGATGGAATAAAAGATTTTGATTCGAATGATTCGGATTAGAAATGAGTCATTGTAGATCATTCAAACTTTTTCGTAGTGTCAGGTTGTAGGTTGGATTGTTTGAAACTATAATAAAAAATCGGTGAAAACTAGTCAGGATCTTTGAAAATATGAAAATGACGTTTGGGGCACATATGTACATTATCTGGAATTTTTGCACAGATGTATGAAGTTGTGAGTTGAGAAGCAATAAAAGTATATTGATGATTTAAAACAGAGAAAGTACCGCAAAATATTAAAACCATTCCATCCTAGAGCGGCGTAAAATTACATTGTATGCTGGAACGTTTCATGCCTACGGGCCTACCTACCTACCTAGCTGATTTGCGAAGTGCGCATAAAGGACCCGAGATTTCTGATAAAAACTGTAATTTAACTGTGGGATGTTCCCGAAAATCTGATTTAAAATTTATTCAAAAGTTTCCAATTTCAATTAACTTTTCACTAAACTGACTGGCAAATTAGCGAAAATGCTGATACTGCAAGTACTGCAAGTGCAAGTGCTGCGAGTAGGCACACGTAGGCTGCCTTGAAGGCAGACCAACATTTTTGGCAATCGCGGAGAATAATTTAAAGAGTTGATGGAAGCCATTATAAAGTTCACATTTCTGGAAAAAAAACTACCAGATTTTTTTCCTTTTTCGTTTTGAACCATTTTTTGTCAAAAGTTGTATGAAGTTTCTAATCAAAAAGAAAGTATTCTTAATACGTTTTTCTTTGTGTCATCTCAAAGCTGTGTATTGTAATTTTGTGTAATCTAGTCTGCATTTTTGTAAAACATTTCAGGTTTCCAAGGTTCCTCTTCTCTGAAATTTTTACTTTGTAATCAACTCAACATAAATGTCAAAAAAAAACTTTTTTCATTATTATTAATTGAATTATTCTTTCAATTCCACATAATTAAATGTGTGGTACGTCAGGCTAGACCAGAATCAGTAGAGGTTTAAAAATGAAAAATTGGGGGTGATGTTTTGGTTGGTGGGGTTGAATGGTATAAATAAATGAAATTTGCCGGGTTATATACAAAAAATGTAATGTCAAATAAAGTAACATGGTTGATAAAATTGGGATACTCTAATGGATTCAAGATATAAAAAATAAAAAAAAATAAAAAAGAAACGGAAAGAATCGAACATCACGAGTTCAAATATTGCTTTTCATGAAGAAGAACTTGGGGAAGGGGGTCAGGGCTCAAAATCAAGAGCACACAGTACCCGTCGACACTTTAAAAATGTGGAGAGGGGGTGAAGTGGGATGGATTGATGAAGGGGATACAATTATCACATATTGTAATGAGAGTAATGATGTTGGGAGAGATGGATGAAAAATGGTTCTGATTGAAATAAAGAATTTTCAATCATTTTTCATAGTTCTTCTTCAATTTGAAGAAACTTATGTGTGGACTAGAGAATGATGTTCACAAAATTACTGGTGACACGGAATTTCCAAAGAGCTCGTCGAGCAAATTGACACCGAATCATCGTCTTCTTCTCCGACTTCGGGTTCGTTAAACCCCGATTCTGGAGACTCGGCATCTTCTTCTTCTGTAATTGCAAGAACTGGTGCTGAGATAATGATGCCGGATGATCGGAGACATTCTGGACGAGCTGCTCGGGAAGTTCCAGGGGTTGAGGAAGCCTGAAAATGTGAAAAATAAAAATTGATTCGGCTTGTGGGGGAGTTTAATGTAATTTCATTATACTAACCGGGGTGGAAGTTGAAGCTGGAGCCTTCTTGCTGAATACTTTAAAGAATCCCTTCATTCTGCATCTAGAAGCAGCTGATGAAGAAGCAGATGCTGGAGTTGATTGTGATCCAGATGGTGTGGATATCGATGATGATCCAGCAGGCACTTCTGTGCTGGCGAAAAATGGGTTCTCGACAACAATTGAAGACGATGATGAAGATTCAAATGATGAGAAATCAAAAGATGGTTCAGATGATGTTGAAGAAGAAGATGAAGCAGCTGGAGTTGGAAGGGTCAGAATAACTTCTCGCGAGCTAGATGCAACTGGGATGATTGGAGAATTGAAACATGGGTTGGTAAAGTTAAGAATTGGAGTAGATGGAGCAATTGCTTCTGGACCATTAAAGCTTAATCTCGAAAGTTCAGTTGATGGAGACGGCAGCTCCGCAACAGAAGTACCGATTCTTGATGGAAGTCCAAGAGCTTTTGGGCGATGGGGAAGTCCCAAATCCATGGTCATATTTCTCTTTCCATTGACATTAACTGTTCCTGACGATGTTCCTTGTTCACTTGTAGAAGGCATCGATGGAGGTGCAGATGCAGTTGATGAAGATGAAGCAGCTGATGATGATGTCTCAGGCTCACTTGCAGCTGATCCTTCTGATACAGAAGGAGAAGATGGTGATGATTCATCATGAGTACTTCCAGGGAATACACAGTTGGATGATGCACTTTTTGGAACCTTTGGTGGACACAGATCAGATGGCCCATAGTAGTCCATATGTCGGTGTGGTCTTGAAGCTTGATTGTAGTCAAGCACATGATCTTTGATTAAAACATTCTCGTATTCAAGCAATTGTCCCATAAAATTGAAGTTTGGCGAGATCGAAGGGCGACGCTCTTTCACATATCTGAAATAGAAGGAAGATTAGGATTAAGATTAAACAAGTCAAATTTTGCAATTCCTATACCTGTATGCATCATCGCTTCCCATTTTCATGTAGCGCATAATATACGAAATAGCCAGTGTGGGGCTTCTAGAAATGCCAGCCAAACAATGAATCAGGCACTTCTTTCCGGCTCTTCTGCATTTTTCAAGAAATTCATAAGCCATTGGAAAATATGGAGAAAGTTTTTCTTGATAGGAGTCATTTACTGGGATTCTCATAAAATTCTTATCTTCTTTGATGCATACGGATTTGGGGCAAGTCATAGAAAGGTTGATGACAACACTGATATCAAGAGCCTGGAAAAAACATTGAAAATTAGTCATCGTCCCCAAAAAAATGTATTGAAATTGGGTTTCAAAATAAAATCTCTGTATTCTTCTATTTTTCTAGTTTTCATTAAATTTTACCGCACTTTGAGATGAATCATTTTTTAGTCGTCGCCCCCCTTCCGATTACACAAGAGAGGCACATGTCGCCTCTGGCAGTCAGTTGACCCCGGGAGGTATGTAAATAAATGAAAAAGTGGGTGTCTTGTCTCCGCTATATAAAACTAAATGTGGAGAGATTTTTCTGGAATGAAACTATGGTGACGTGTGCACTTGTTGATGATTTCAGACTTATCATCACCATCACTTTTTGGGAAAGGAATTATGAAATATTCAAGAGTCAACAAACTTACATCTAACATGGTCTCATCCAAGCTATCAATTTGACTTCCGAGATAAATATTTGGAGTGATCAATGTGATTCCATCTCCAGTTGGTTGGGATAGACATGGTTGTGAGAGGCTTTGTGGCAAACGAGTCATTCCTTCTGAACTCTCGCACAATTGAGGATATTGTTGTGCGAATTGTTTGAAGCCACCTGAAAAATTCAAAAGTAAAATTATGTAGATTATTCAAAATTCTGACGGACCAGTATCTTGCATGAACGAAAGTGTGGGTCTTATCCGGGACACTACGCATGGGCTCATTTTGCGCTTGGGTTTTTGATTTGGATTTGGAATTCTGATAGAAGATAAAGATAGTTAGGCGGAGAGAATAATGTTTTCAGAGAACGATGGCAGACTAGACCGTGATAATAACAACAGACACTTTATATATTCAAATGAAAAAGGAGCAAGAATAGGAAGAGGAAGAAATGATAAGATAATAGCGGAAGTGTGTACCGCCTCGCCTTCCTTTGCTCCAGACGACGAGGAACAAGGCGGCGTGAATTTGATTTCGTTATGATTAGAAATTATGTATATATATATATACATATATATTGTTCACTTACTAATCATAGAATGTATGATGGTATCGGGTTGCAAAGAACAAAAATGAATCATCATCATATTAAATGAGAGGAGGGGAACGAGAGAGAAAGGAGTGACTGACTGATGTGGTGGTGTGTATGATCGTTAATTTGTTGGAAGGGGAGGGGGAATGACACTACTGACTCATATCTTTTTTTCAGCCAAAAAGATGTTAAAAAATTTTGAAACGTTTTTTTGCATATTTAATAAATGTATCGTCTCAAAAAATTTCAATTCAAAAATTCAAAAGATTAGCAAGAAAGTCATTTGCAAAAGAAAAGTAGAGTTTCAATTGAAACAAGGAAAGTAGACCAAAGTATCAGGAAAGTGGAAATTTTATTGAGGAAAAGCTGCCCCGACGTTGGTTTCTTATCAGTTAGAAGCTTTATCAGGAAAATCGAGAAACAGAAAAAAGTATTAGATATTGACTTCATTGTTTTCATTCTTCTAATTCAATTAAGAATAAATGAGGAATAGGTTTCAGTATCGATGTGAACAGAAAAGTAGGAGGAGATAGAAACTATTTTCTTCTTCACTTTTTTTTCTCTTTTTTCACCTCTATCCCACAGGTGGTTTTTCGTTTTCCCGCCTCTCTCTCGATGACACACTCACACACACTTATTGTGTTTTTCTGCTCTCTTATTTCTCTATATGCTCTCATGGTTTCATATTCTATCTCACTGTGCGTCATCCGTCTCACCATCTCTCGATCTCTCTCCCCCACCATCGGGCGCCGCTATTGACGAAGTGACTCATCGATGACAATGTCGCATTCCAATTTTTTTGCCTCTTTCACCCCTTCTCTCAAACTTGTTCAGGTATGTTAGGTATATATCTAGTTGTTCTATCACTTAATCATAAGTTATTGTAAACACTAAAAAGCATGATGAATGAACTTTTTGTTGTTATCAAGAAATATGATTCTAAGAATCTATGAAAGTGCGCAGTATGAGATCATGGAATTCTGAAAATAGTGGGGGTGAAATGAAGGCTGAAAACTGAAAACAAAGTAGGCGATAGGAGGGACAAATATTGAAAACAAAAATGAGTCACAATAGAATATGAAAATTAGTATGTCGACGACAAAGATTGTATTGAAAGCGACTCTTTCCTCTTCTTATCACACATTTAATTTTATATTGATTTGATTTTTAATACGAAGAATTTAAAACGTACCATTGGTTGGTGAAGAACTCGAAATAGGACTAGATGAGTTAGTAGGAGAAGAAGTGAGAGTAAGTTGAAGTTTTAGTCCAAATTTTTTAGCTGGGAATGTCGGAAGTGATGATACGGGGTCTTGCTCTTCAATTTCATTAGGAAAAGTGTTGGGAGTTTTGTTCTTTGAATTATTGTTATTTCTTCGTTTCTTCTTATTTTTCGTCTTCTTTCGTTTGCGATTCTTACGGAACGCCTCAAACGGTTGACCACCCATTTGAAAAATTTGGCAACTTGGAGGGTCCACTGAGCACAGCACTATAGCGGGGCTCGTTTGGAAGTATTCAGAAGGAGTGGAAGAAGTGGGAGGAGTTGGACGGGGGAGGACATAAGCCTAGAAGGTACCGCAGATTGTTAGAGGACTTCTCGAAATAGTATGTGTGGATGAGGGAAAGAACATAGAAGACGTCCACCCTGCCGTCGTCATTTCGGCCTTTTATGATCAATAGGATAGAGCGGTGGGAGAAAAAGGAAAGGGAAAAAAGAGAGAGTATGAGTCAGAAGAGCTTTGTGTGTATGTGCAAGATGGCAAGAAAAAGAGCATTTTGCATTGAAAAGTGTGTGATCATCTCTCTGACTCAAATACCCTGACTTGAAAACTACTTGTTTCATTGAAAAATATCATTAACCTATCTATCTACAAACTATTATTACCAATCAGAAAAATGTTGAAATTTTTGCAGACGTGTGAAATACCGGTTTGCAATCATTTTTCCAGAGAAAAGTGACTCAAAATTTGAAAAAAAAAGATTAGAATTGGTATTGCAAAACTTGCAATGTTTCTCAGTATTCACACATTTGATTAGTCTAATCACGTATTCATGCTCTTTGAGCTCTCGGATTATGAGTCATACTGTTTTAGAATTGAAAAGGCCGTTGGAGTATGATCAATGTGCTTAAATCACAGCACACTCTCTCACTTACTCATTCACTCACATACACACACACACGACACTCTAATTATGGTGCTTGGCACCGCGCGAAACGTGTTGCTCATATCATGAGAAGCTTATGAAAAAAAGAAAAAAAGATGATAAATCTAGAAGGGATTATCTGAAACTAGAAGAGGAGGAGGAGGAAGAGTGCAAATCAGAGAAGAGTAGCAAAAATTGAATGCTGAAAACGAATGGGGGGAGAAAATGGAGAATAAAGCAAAGAATTGGAAGTGGAAAAGAAACAGCATCCTTCTCGTTGAGAAGCAGGAGAAGGATTGCCTTTTTTTGCCCTAATGTCATTAGCAAGAAAAAAAAAAAGAAAAGGGAGAGAATAAGGGGCTTTGATTTAATTTCAGAGCTGAACATTATGTACCTAGATATCCGATCAACAAGTATTAAAAATTAAAAATTAAACCAGGAAGCGAATACGTGAGTTCTTAGATCTGAATACTTGGCACTACAATTTTTGGTTTTTGAGCAAAAAATCTAAAATCCCAAATCTAGAATCAAAAATCTCACTCTAATCTATCATTAGTCACTGGCAAGTCACACAAAAGAGTTCAAACATTACACACACACTTTTAATCACAATACAAGTCAACTCAATTTGACTAAACATTTGAAAGAAGGCCACCATGTGAAGAGCTCTAAGCCACACACACTGGGACTCTCAGTTTTTGACATGATGTGTCAGAATCAAATCCGCATGACATGTTTCTCGCTTGTAAACTTGTAAACTAGACGTGACATGTCAGAGAATACTATCAGAAATTCTAAGAAAGCTTACCTTCAAGAACCATGACGCTTCGAAATTTGTCAGTGTCCTCGAGTCGTTCTCTCAGAACTCGCATGATTTTTGCAGTGGATTCTGGAGCATTACACGACGCGATTCTGAAAGTATAGAGGTTAACTATGAAATCACTTGAAAAAAAGTATTACCGTCTCTTGTTTCCACGTGGCTTATCTTCTTCTGCGTATAAAACTAAATCAAGCTTCTCATCCATTTTTGTGCAACCTGACGAGCAGCTCATCAATTGATGAATTAAGCAGTTATCGTCGAGCTGAAATACAGAGCAATATGAATTTCACGTTGTTTACTAAACAATTCAAAAATAGATATCAAAATTTGAGAGTGTTGGTCTTTGACCATGAAAAAGAGAGGCTTTATGTTTGTTTGTGGCTCAACGAGCCACCCTGCTGACCAGTTGTGAATCATATCTTTGATTTGATTCTGGACAGGAGAAATGAGTCAATGGATGAAAAAGTTGGAAGATCAGACAGGGAGCAATTGACTTTGCAAGAATTACTAAGCACAAAAATGATGCAAAAGTCTTAAATGTGAGCCAGTGGGATAAAATGTTTGCATTGAGCCAAAGTGAAAATTCATGTTAAAAATGTTCTAGATAAGGGAAAAGTGAAATTAAAATTTTCAGACTTGTTGATTGTTATGGCTTTTCCTTCGTCGCATTTATGGCATGGCAAGGGCCGATAATAAATACGTGTGTCTCCGTACACATTTGTTTTTCCCTGCTCATGACTCAGCCTAACTTCTATAGAAAACATTGAAAGGCATACACCTTCTTCTTCTTCTGTTTTTTCTTTATTCCATTCTTATCACTATGTCACTAATGATCAGAAAATTGTATTTGTATGCCCATGTACATTACATATTCGGTCGTTTTTATTTGTTACGTCAGGCGAAGACACAAATGGGTTAGATGGATGGGGGGACAGAGAGTGTATACCTAGAAACGGAATGAACATGTGTTTGTATGAGAAAGGGATTGGGTGTGGTTGGAAGAAAAAAACACAGACAAAATAGATCTATTGCAAAAAATATTCAAAAAAAGAAGCCGGAAGTTAATTGTTTTGCAGACAAAAATATTTGAGCTGCCTAAAGTAAGTTCGAAATAGGTATTCGATGGGATTCCCGTGTCTTGCCCGGAAAACGCCCCCTAATAGGTAAAATTCGAAATTATTTAGCACCTCGGATATGCAAAAATATTATTTTCTAAGAATTTTCAGCGAACAAAGCGTATCGAGAAATGTACATATGTTATATTTTCAGAACTAGAATGTTTAGAATTCTCCCCCTAATTGATATTGTGCATCTTTTATCAATATTCATGTCATATGTCTATTTGCCGAATGTGACTTCTTCTATAAATTTTTTTAATGAAACAACTGATAATGATGAATAAAGGGACTTGAGATCAAATTTAAAAATCAAAAATCAAAAATTTCCAAAGCTATTTTCTTCAAAGCTATACTTTGACTGCATATATTTCAGTTAATTTTAATTATATCAATGAATTTTCAATTACAAAACTATAGAAAAAGGAATAAGAAACACTTTGACAATAGACAACTTTTTAATAATTCCAAAAACAGCCGAGATATAGGCTCCCAAAGTAAGGCAGGCCACAGCAATATTACAACATAGGAAATACGGTATGTACACGAAACTGACCAAAGTTGTAAATGGTTGCTCTCAATTTCTACGACTGACCAACATCAGGAAAGTGTTCACCCATAACACCGCCCATTTGTATGATGGTATACACTATTTGAGTCATGCGGTGGCGGCACCCGACGCGGAATGATTCACGGAGACAAAGAATTAGTCACCATTGGTTTTGCACGCGGCTAAGAAAAGACATGAATCATAGCTAGTAATAGCTTGTGATTCATTGCCGAGAGACAAAAAATGTTTTGAATTACCAGGAGGCCGTAAAATGAGGCTGTTCTGTATGATGCATAGATCCGAATCAGTGAGTAGGAAGTCATAAAGGACTGCTTTTTTGAAATTCAATGAGTCAATGGGCCATTTGGATCCTTGAAATGATGAAATCTACTGTAGTCTATTTAATTTCATCATGCACCTTTAAATGACTCATTTGCAACGTATAATTGCGTTATGTTACGGTAGATACATGTTTGCATATTGATGTCATTTTTTGAAAAAAAGTGTGATTTGCAGCGGTAGAAGTCAGACGAATTTCGTAAAAAATCCTATAATTATTTCGGGTGGTCACACAAAAATCACACAAAAAAGAGCCAATGTTTGGATAAGAGACACAAATCATGGCTGATAACGGGGTGCAAAGCGAGGAAAATGTTTGGAAGTTTCAATGAGATCAAAAAATAGCAAATCTAGAAAGGGAACTTATATAAAAATCTATAGAATTTTCAGAAAAAAAACATTTTGGCGCATTTATAAAAATCTTATAGTTCTTATGTTGTACATATGAGAATTGCTAGAATACTTTTTTTTAAAAGAATATCGTATTTAATCAGGCTAAAAGGTACGTTGTCAAATGTTTAGAATTAATAACTTTTTCAATATTCATGCCTGACGTGAAATTTGATCAACATACACATAAATAATTCAACACAATTAATCTATGCCTAGGCTATAGCTGACTCACTTTTGTTTCTCCAATTTTGCAGCTCAAAAATTACAAGTCTAGCTAATTGTAAGTCTAGTCTACAATTAAAGTGACTAAACCTGACTTGTGTATACCAATAATTTAATCATCAGTTTCAGAAATTCACCGAATGCGAGTCCCCCACCTGTTTGACTAATGTTGGTTCCATTGCACTAAAAATAAGGCTTTGACTTTTAGACCGTTGGTCTCTTAACGTTCTAGTCCATTCATTCCACTCTTTTTTGTGTGTTTCGATCCAATACCGTCCCCTTCTTATGACGTCAATTCGCGGCCCGCTGCGCCACTCACTAGCATTCACAAACACAAAAAACTAATCAATATTATTGGGAAGATTGAAAGAAATTTGGAGAAATCAGACAGAGTTTTTTACTCTATTGATATATGATTGTTCAAGGAAAATAGAAGAAAAAAGCAAGTAACGAGCAAATAATGAAAAACAAATATTTTTCCAAAAAAAAAACGACTTACCTTATTTTCAAAAAGACGTCTTCTGATGAGTTTCGAGAAAAATGCATTCATAGAGTGTCGAACATGAGATTCATTGTATTCTGTAAATCCACGACAATCGACAACAAGCGTTGTGTCTGGAGCCTCGCGAATAAGTGCAGCCAACCCGCATGTAGAGATTGTGACTGTGTCAAGTACTGTCATATTCTGAAAATTAGTAAATTTAGAATTTTCCTGCTTGAAGATTTATAATTTCAAATCAAAAAGTATCACCTTTTCATGAAAATTTGAAAATAAATATTAAAAATATAAAAATAAACGGGAGACTTAAGAAGGTCAAAAGCCACTTATTCTTTTACAGATGACGTCAAATGTTAAAGATACCGAAGAAAAAATCATAGAAGAATTGATATGAGAACAGATAGATTCTGAACGTGCTGTTGCAGAAATTACGGTCAAAATGCAAAGAAGGCACACCTGCCTGCCTAACCACTTACGTGCCTACGGGTATGCCTTTCCGAAAGTAACCACAGCTAATTTAATTGAATTATGAACAAGGTATTTGATGAAAAAAAAAAAAAGTTAACATTGGGGGCTCATGAAAAATGCAGAAAATGGGTAGGCAGGCAGGTAGGCAGGCAGGTAGGTATGAGGTCGGAATGTAAGAATAAAGCTTATTCATGGAAGAAATTTTTTTAACATCATCCTCTTTAAATAGAACATTTTGGAAAAGTCCTACTTGATCCCGTTGGTAACCTAATGCATTTGCAATTTGAAAAGTTTTGAAATTCAAGTTCAGTTCAAAAACTAGATTTTAAGAGAAAGTGTTTTAACATTTCGAAAGATCTTATTTTATCGAGATGATAATCTGATGTCACCATAACTAACAGAAAATAGCACAAAATATTGTGCTTAACCGGTAATGTTTACGTCAAGAATACAAGAAAAACTGTTGGCTAGCTAGCAGAAAAAAGATTAGAAAGACACAAAATTTGAGACTAAATGACGCTACCTAAAAGAACCAAGTAAGTTGAAATTTTAGAGACATTATCTATTAAATGATAAGATACTTCAAAGTACACATTTATCTCGAAGGTTATTTGAAATATGTCATCATACAGGGAGAGGGTTGTGACAATAATTTCGTAATGATTTAATTCAAAATTGCAACATGTGAAACTATATGAAACATGCGGTAAGAAAACATAATAAAGATATTTAAAGACAAACTGACAATTTTTGTTTTGAACGGTGGACACGAGGCTCCGCCCTATGGTAGAAACTGTCTTTCTTTCTGTCGTTTTGAAATCGACCGAGAAAGTGATGTCACTTTTATGAGAGACAGATGGAGACACATAGAGACAGAGAGAGTGAGGGAAAAACTACATGACAGTTGGAGACAGTACGGTCATCGAGGAGACGCAGAGAGCACGAGTTACATGGGAAACATGGAATTGGGTAGATGGGAGATACGTAAAATGACTTTTGGATTTTATGGGTTGGACGTTTATAAAATATTGTTGCATCAATCTTTGACATGACAGGTGAACCGATTTTACTGATCTAGAGAAGGTGGGTGACGGTTTTGCAGCTGCACATTTTAGGTCAAGACATTTCATTTTTCAATTGTAGCTATGGTAACTCATTAAAACAATAAATTTCCTTTTCCTTTTTTATCTTTAAAACATAGAAGGCAAATTTTGATTCGAATGACCGCGTACGGCTCAATAGTGCGTTTTGTCAGTGTTTGTTCACTAGAAAGATCATAGAACCAGGCAGCCGGAAAAGGAGTTCTTTGAGAAATTACGATAAAAGTAGTAAAAAGCAACAATATGACTAAAAGTTTTGAAATTTTCGCTTGACATCACAATTGTCATCGCCACTGAGAAGAACATTTCAAAACTTAACAACTGACTACAGAATGACTATAGAATGACTAAAATGCCAAGTTTAGGCAATACATTACGAAACTCTCTGGCTACCAGTTTTCTAGGCGACCTACACAAACCTTGTGCCTACACGTGTGACTAATTCCAAAGGACCTATTTTTATTAAACTGAATATACCACATTTTCTCTATTTCATTTTTTTTGGCTTGAAACTAAAATTAAATAAATAAAAAGAATCTGGATGCTCATCAAATCACGATCACACCTCAAAATGTTGAGCTAACGAAAACCATGGGAAAGTTCAAGAAAATAATTTGCAAAAAGCATTACTCTCGGAAAGAACCGAGACATTTACATATGTATTCGGAAGAAAGCTTGTAGTTTTTGTGATCTATTCTGACTAAAAAGTGATGTTTTACTCCAAAAAAGTATGGGCGCTTTGGGCATATACAAACCCATTTCTCATCTAAAGAGCCACCCGAAAGGAGTTCCAAAGACCATGACGGCATAAACGGACACTGCTGCTGGTGCTCGGAAATGAAAACATCATAATTTCTTGTAAATAGCAGTCAGGTGAAGCATGAAAAAAAACGAGACATTTCTAAAGAGCAGGTGAGTTTGAGAGGGATTTACTTTTCTACTTGGAAGACGGAAATAGTTGCCGGAAATTAATCTGATTATAGTTTCTAAGATCTTTATCGAGATCTTATCAGAATGGAAACATCAACGAGTTCCAAAAAAAAAGTGTTCCAATGAATGAAAATGATGTCAACTTCTAAAAAAAAGACGAAAAAGGAATAAATGATGAGAAAATGATGATGATGTGGAGGAGGATGAGGGGCGCCGAAAAACATTCATAGCTTGACATTTGCAGAAAAAAGAAATACATAATGGATCCGATTACACATTTTTTATATTAAAAATCTATTGTTTATTTATTAAGGGAAAACTCTCATGAGATCCATGAGGTGAAAGGTCGAAATGACGCTGAAATGTTTTTGATTCATTCTATAAAATTCAAGACAAATCCCCGTGAATCAAAAGTGGTCGATGTTAAAAATAGCAAACATATTAAAGTTATGATGATTGCACGTCATTTTGTTTTGAGATTAGAAGAGAAAGGCTCTTTGTAAACTCCTCATGGGGGGTCATAGGATCTTAGGGTTTCAATTGTTTATGATCTTGTTTACTGTGGAATAATCCATATGATACATTTTACAAAGAACAGGAAAAGAGTTAGAGCACGAACGTATTGTATTGTTCCGTAGTAGACATGGAACTCCAATGCTCTACTTTGACGGCTTATATCTAGGTTGTCTTTAGTTTTATCAAAAAGGGGTTCACTATCAAATATATGAAAACATATTTCACATATTTTGTCAGTTTGCAACTTTTTGATTAAACGAAAGGGAACCGATATATAAATTGTCAAAGTGGAACAAGTGAAGTGTAAGTCTACTAGAAGAGCTGCGAGGTTTATTGGAAATTGGAAATCAACTGTACGTATACTAGCAAATTTTAATATTATCCAAAAACTTTGACTGCCAACATCATAAAGATGTTTGATCCCCACTTGAGAATCACAACTATACTGAAATTGCTAGTTTCATGTATGTGAAGTTCAGTGGAAAAATGGCAGGAAGCTCTATAACAACTATTATTATCCTCTGAGATTCTTTCAATATCCCAATAAATGAAACGTTCATTTTGGAATCTGAAAGATGACGTGAATGGAACGGACAAGTGACGTGGGCCGAATAGGAAGTGAAAACGCTCCGACCGGCTGTCCAGCTACTAGAAGACGATGGATTTGAATTGAAAATTGAGAAAGAAGGGGTGAGTAGAGAAAAAACTCAGCCGCGTTTTTGTCCGATAAGAATAGAATGAATATGTGAGGGTGGATGTGACGTATTCTCAGTTTCTTTTGCAACATGTTTTTCAAATTTTTAACAACAAAAAAAATATCCAGTAGGATTCGAAATTCCCTAAAATCTTTATTGTTTTTCGCTTTGCCTGAAATTGTAAATTAAAAAATTCTATGAGATTCAGAACATTTTCAGCTAAACTCACATCATTATTGTCTGGTTCGAGTTTGACTAATTAATTCAAAACTGACAACTTTTGATGCTTGAAGCCAAAAAAAAATTGGTCAACAATCTGTACAGCGTGAGAATAAAAAAAATAAAAGGTGCCAAATCTGAGAAAATGACGTGGTGGTGTCTTGAGTTGTGAAATGAATAATTGAAAAGGTATTTTGAAATCCAGGCCCCTTCATAGACATGACGTTGTCCATTATTTCAAAATTTGCAGATTTTTGGGGGTTATATCCATTACCAAATGAAGTAACATAATCTTAAGCATTACGAAAGTTAGTAAATAAGTGAAATCAGAACGAAAAAGTTACGAAGAAGCCTGCAAAAAATAGAAAAACAATCCGTAAACATTTACAACGGACATGGGATCCTTCTAGATTTTCAGAAATTTTCAAAGACACACGTTTTTTCCATCACAGAATATCTGCTATCAACAAGATTCGCTGGGAAAACAGAAAAATGATGGGATTTTCGGAGACGGATTTATTGATGATATTCTATGATATTTGATGGAAAAATAGATGAAGATAAAAAGAGAAAAAACATGAGTGTAAGTCTTGAGCCGCATCATAATCCGCTATGAAAATATGAAGAAGAAGTAGAGGGTGGATGTGGGAAAAAATGGTAGCTCTTTCAATAGAACTGATTAGGATTTGCTTCTCGGAAGTGTGATCAGCAGCTATTTAAAGTTTTTATGTTTCAGGAAACTGGGATCTAGAAGGTATTTGCAAGTTTGCATGTGGTTGGTATTTAAAAAGTGGTTTTTGCAATATTATATTTATAATCGGAACGTTTTTTTAAGGAATGGGGAAACCAGGATGGGAACCCAGGATTAGTTTTAAGAATACTTCTGATAAGAAAAAAAATGGTCAGAAATTCTAAACATTAAATTAATAGGGAGAATTTTATATTTAGTTTAACTTCTCCAAAAATTAAAAGTTACTTTTTTTCAAAAATTTAGCTTTAAATTTGAGCTAAATGTCTTAGCTCCTCGAATGAAAAATACTACAATTAGAATAGATTGAAAAAAGCCCTGGGAAAATATCTAGAAACTCATGAATAAAAAATGGAAAAAATCTATAAAACCGGAAAAGGAAAGGTAACTCTCGTTAGGTGGGCTCTTTTGGGTGACGAGTAGTTTAGTGACGCCGCAAGGGAGCACTCTCTCTCTTTTTGTGCTCCCCCACCGCTTTCACAGAGCTCCCAAAAAGTTTCGTCATCGTTGAATCTCAGAATACGCAGACGTCTAGACGGACAACAAAACTACGAAATATAGAAATGGATCGAGAGATTCAGAGAACGCTGGCAAAATTAGTGACACAAACCAAAGCGTTCAAAGTGAAGAGGAAACAGAAAACAGGGAGAAGAAATGGGTGAACGTGACGTGGTTTTTCCTTCTCGTCGTGTGCTTCTCTAGACACTATGAACGAACACTAATCCATTCCTTGAATCTTTTTTCTCCTTCTGAAGACCTCGGCCATCTGTATTGAAATTGGACCCTCCAGCTGTCAGTGCCCTTTTATTGCGAAATTTTCGAAACATTCGGCGAATTGGATATTTCGAAAATTCTAAACAGTTTTAGACCACACATGTATAATGAAATAGCTCTAGAGAATTAAGAATTTTCTACAAAATTAGTCGAAAAAAACCTAGTGAATGAGAGAAAATACGGCAATTTTTTTGATTCTTGAATTTACAATTTGACAATTGTCAAGCATCTCTTAATTTTTCTCAATTTTTTAAAAATTAAGAAGCCATCAAAACATCATAATACATAACATTTCCAAAACCAAAAACTCAAGCGCTAAAATAGTATACGTATGAATTGGAAACTAATTTCTACTGCCTTAACAAAAGTTTGACACACCGAAATATTGCAGGTAGGCTATTCGGAACAAAAAATTAGAATGGAGAAGGTTTTTAACTGAGAATTTTGAAACATTCATATTCAAACAATTTAAATTTAAACAGCGTTTGAATTTTAATAAACATTTCAAGCTTCCATGAAGGCAGAAAAAGCTTACCTGCTTTTGGCAGCAGATAGTCATGGCAAAGTAGATCTGAAAAATTCTCAGACCACTGTTTCAGCTAAATAAAATATTTAAAAATTTACTTAAATTTTTTAAACGGAAAATTATTTGATCGAGCTGGGTAAAAAAGTTTTTACAACAAAAAACCTAAAAAACCTTCAGAATGTTTTTACACCCCTAGATAACCTTAAATTAATTAAAGTCAACAATTTTTGGCCAGGAAAAGAGTTGCTTTGTTCTAAAATAAAAACCACCGACAAGGAAAAATGGCAAAAATGAGAACGCATGGATCGACAACAGAGAGCATCGACTGATTGTATATATTTGCTCGATTCCACTCTAAAATCAACAATTTTTTTCATCTCTCTCACACAAAAATTCCATTCGTATTCACTATTTATAACTTTCCACATTCATAAACATTCACATTTCACCCTTTTTGATCTACAGTTTTTTACTCGTAAAAACATTGGACAAAAAAAGAGAAAAACAAGTTAAAAAGTCGACAGATGGATCTCTGTTGGGGAGTGAATTGAAAAGTTCGTTCGAATTATAAATGGAACAAATTTGAAAAAATAATTTCTGAAAAACAATTTGAAAATAATATTTAAAATTTAAAAAAATCCGATAATATTATGATTTCATATTTCCCATATTTATATTTTTGAAAACAGTTTTTCAAAATAAAAAACCCACTTTTAAAATTCAGATTACACTTTTGCAAGACTTTCAATCACGTCATTGTTTCTTTCGAAAAAATAGTTTCCTTTCTATTTAGCAAGAGAACTAAAAACCTGTTTTCTACAAAAAAGGGGTAATGAATGATGTGTGTAACGTCACTTTTGTTGTAGAAAAACACAATATTTAGGAAAAATTGCAAATTCCCGATGTTTACAGAACCTTTGAACTTTGAAATAGGTCATAAACAAATGAAGATAAGGAAAGAACAAATTGTTTCATAAATATTTTGGGGAAAAGGGTACAGAATGGAAAGCAAAGATTCAAAATGGGAACAAATTAAATTAATTGATTTAAAGGTACATCGGCAGTGAAAAAATATATGTGAATACTCAAATAATAGTCCAACATTATCAAATATCATATTAAATTAAAAACTCCAATAGTTTTTAAACTTTAAAAAATTTTCAGTTGGTAGATGGCCAAATTAACAGCAAAAAAAACGTTTCCAGAGCTATAGAGCAATTTTACAGGTTCCAGCTTCTAGAATGTTCAGATATCAGTTTTTAGAACTCAATTAAAACATGAAACTCGAGAACAATTTTTTGTTTGATTTTCAAAATTATGATACAAAAATTTTCTGAAAGTTTTACCAATTCGCAATTTTTCGGAAATTTTAGGAAATTGGGTGTAAAATGTACAAAACGGCTATTATTGAATTTCTGAAAGATAATTGGTGTTGTTTTTCTAGCTTATTATTTTTTAAAAATTATCATACTAATGTTTTTGGTAGTAATGAAGCTTTCATAATCTCGAACCTCTTTCTAACTTCTGAGTCATTTTCATTTTTCACACTTTTCCTTATAATAATTAGATTCCTTAAATGACATCAAAATATGATTTTGAAGTTCATGTGTTTGCACCGGTCAGCGACTCATACCTTTCTCCCTTATCACTGACATTTTCCAGAGCTCGGCAGAAAACACGCAGCTGATAAGAGACACTATGGAATTGATCATCTGTTCTCTGATATTATAACTTATAGAATACACTTAAAAAGTCTTAATCAATTGAAAAATCATGTTTACATTTGGGGTTATTCATCAAGTACCTACTGGGTACAATGTGCAAAGTTGCAAAAATCATTTAAACAGTGAATCAGAGGAGTGCAGTGTTTTTTGGAGCACTGACTTTTATAGAGTCTTCAAGAAAAACGTCATTATTTGTTTTTATGAGGTGTTCCGTTATCATTTCGCTTGACGACATTTGAATAAGAGCAAAAACTGGTCATAACCTTATACAGTAACCTTTACGGAATTTAAAACTAAATTGTAGTTACAAGGAAAAATTCATTGATACGAAAACAAAATATAGTTTACTAGTTAGATTAAATAAATACAGTTCGGAAAATGAAGAAAATAGATTGAAAATATGAAGATTAATGACATTTACAGTTATACATTTTTCCTAGTTGTGGAGCCTCATCGCCAAAAAACTACACATTTTTACCCATTTTGAAGATCCAATGTAAGTTTCTTGCTGATTGATCCCAAAAAGAGTGCAATCGGTGAAATTAAAAAATAGTGGCTAGATTAAAAATTAAAATCAATTAAAAAAATAACTTCATCACAATAGCTGTTAAAATATCTTTAAGAACACTTTGTAAATTCCTAATTTATAAATTTACCGTTTCAAAATAATAAAATAATAAAGCTCACCTTGAGCATTTTTTCAGTTTTGCTCAACTGATCGGCCGTGAGCTTTGACGACTCCAGCTTGAACTTTTGTTGTTTTAATTTTCAGAAAAAAAGTATTTTCGGACGTTAATCCAACTTGTCACAGGTTGCAATTGATTCCAAGTGTTGAGGATCGTTTGGGGCGCTTTTTTTTTGTCAATAACTGTATTTCAATTACAGAACCAAAAAGGAGATACTAATCTCCTTCTTTAGAGCAAAGACCCAGACGGTACGTCCATTCTGAATTAGGGGGAGGTAACCTGTAAGAATATAACGATGGGAAAGTGAAACGACACAAAAAAGTAGGAGAGAAAATTGAAAAAAAGATAGAAGAGGGGGCAATGACGTGCACTTGTCAACAGAAAAGACGTTGTTGGTTTTTGTATGTACAATAGGACATTAGAAGAAGAAATATTGAAAAACAGGTCGAAAAGAAAACAGATTGATCCAGAGAGTTTTGGGATTGGACATCTATAGAACAAGATAAGTAGATTACAAGGAAAGAAGATGGTTCAAAAATTAAATCCAGACATTTTTGGAAAGTACTGTATTCTCCCTATTAGTCGTGCACCTTCGTGCTCCTCTGACAACTTAGATCTAAGCTCTTGGAGCAATACCAAAAAATAGGCTTGCGATAGTTGAATAGCTAGGGTTTTTAAGATTAAGATTCCTTGCTTTTCGCGATTGCAATGTTCTTATGCAGTTTTTATAAGCTAGTTTTCATACAATTCATGATTGGTGACTTTAACAAAACCGAACTTGCCTGAATGCAAAATTGTAATTATAAATTTTAAGTTAATTCCCTGGTAGAACTGGTTTACAAGATCCTTGTTACTGTTCAGATCCCAACAAGGAAAATTTCTAAAATTTTGCCAAAAAAAGCCTATAGGTCTAATAAATCTAGAGATCACAATAATTAATGTGTATTAAAAATGAAGGGTATGTTATTTTGAAAGTCGTTGTTCATCTCACTTCTTCACAATTGCCTGCGTCATAGGGACACCAGAGAGGAGAGGCGCAGAGTTGTAGAGATACAAATATAGTATTGACCAATAAGAGGTGTAGACAAATCGACCTCAAAACAGTACCCAAAACAGTGGAGAGCGCCAGGAGAGATTGCTGCTGCTGGTGTGGAGAACCGGCCGCGCCGTTACGGTCTCTTTTGTCTCCCTTTCTCTGTACCCCCCCCCCCCCCTCTCTCTCTCTCTCTCTCTCTCTCTCTCTCTCTCTCTCTCTCTCTCTCTTTCATAGTTCTCTTTATAATTCATAGGTACCCTCTTACGAGTGCGCGTCGAACCGGCTGATCACTCACTATTTTTGTGTATAGTTTGTTGTATGACCGTCTCTTACTCTTTCTCTCTCTGTTCACAAATTTCTGTGCCTGTTTGCATCCAGGATCTTTTCACCACCACCACCGTCGTAAAAAATCAGCCCAAAAGCACTGTGGATTTCGCAATGCATGTGGTCAAACAGACAATCTCTTATCATATGCCATCAAAAATCAACGAAACCACAAGCAAAAAGTGACGATTGGAGGAAAATGGAATGATCCCCCCACTATCAGACAATCACTATTACAATTTGAATGAATTTGAAATGGTGTAGAAAACACGAAGATTTGAAAGAGAAGTTTGAACAGAAATAGATTTATATTAAAACTAAAAGTTTCGAAAACATTGGAATTCTAGAATCCTGTTTAGATCGCTCCGATGATTCAGAATTGGCAGAAAACATTTACACTAAACATTTAAATCTAAATAAACTAGGTTTACTTTCTCAGATATTCTTAAAATATCAAAATCGTTGTAAAAATTAACTACAACTGACTCGGAGTCCAACTGACTCGGAGTATAAATCTGCATCCGAACGCAATGAAATTTTTGAGCTCACTACAAACGCGGAGCCAAATCTATGACAGAAAAACTATTATGAAGATGATTAATGGTAAACTAGATCTCAACCTACCTCAATTTTTTACATATTCTGAAAACACACGAACTCGTTCCAAAAAGAAAGTCTCATGGAGCAGATGTAAAACTAAAACTAGAAAGCATTTTATTGTAAACCGTACGCTGAGTAACCCCAAGTTTCTAAAACATATATCAGATCTTGAATAACGAGATGCCTGACAACTGATGATTGCAACATGAACTACCCACATAACATTATTTCCTCCCGCCTGACCTAACTGTCCTGTTAACAAACTTTCGTTCCTATTTATTTTTCTTGTTTCGATCCCTCTTATTCAGTGTATTGTATTTATGATCTATTGTATGTGTACATTTTTCTTTTTTCTTCAACTTTTTCCACGTCTTCTCGCGAGCGTAAATAAATTAATAAATAAATTAATTAAAAGAAAATAAATTGGAATATATTTTAATTTTATAGTTTTCACCGTTATAAGTATCGGTAGCTTTATGGTCTGATATTTTTTATGATGTGAGTTTATGATGTGAACTGTGAGTTCATTCTTGTTAGCAGTTAGCATTATCGGTTTGCAGTTTGTTTTCCAGAAAATTCAGCAAAAGTTCACTTGCACCCTAAAAAATTTGGAGTTGCAAATTTTAGAATAATATCTTGAGTTACAAATAGCTAACGGGATAAAAATGATGTGTGGAAAATAAATAAGAAAGTCGTCGTCTCTATCATTTTCTTACTATTTCCCAACATACATCTGTTCAGAATTAATGTGTTTTTGTGTCTCAGATTGACGTCACTTCTCCTCGACCTTCTCCAAATTTCCCCTTTTTCCTGTAATTACCCATTGCGAAATCATGGTTTGCAATATAATCTAGTGCCTAATAGGGTTTATAGGTACGGTCCAAAAATTTCAGCAAAAAAGAGGTAGTTACAGTACAAACGTCATCTAGAAACAAGTAATCACAATAACTACAAGACTGATGGATAACTGAAGAATAAGAGATTCAGACAGAAATGGTCGAAACAGGAGAAAAAGAGAAAGAATGGTTGCTGGTTAGGGCGTTGAAATGTCAATAGAGAGAGGCAAAGAGAGAATTGAATGTAAAAAAGGCGGAGGGAGTGGTGGTGACAAAAATGGACGGACGAGACAGACAATCGTCTATTTTTGAAAATTCTGTGTATGTGTGCTGTATGTGTGAATAGAGGGGAAATTTTGAGCTTTTTGATTTAAATGCAATATAGTTATCAAATATGGCATTCTCGCAAAGAACCGATATAAATAATTGGTAAACTTTCGCGGAAAAGAGCAACGACAAAATTCACAGAAATAATGGGATTGAGCTCAAAAAATTTTCTTTGAAAATATCTAAAACTACAAAAACATAAAAATGCAAACTTGATAATGTACTTTTAGAAATTTCTGTCACCAGGTTTGATTGTTTTTGGGCATTTTCAGAAATATTCAATAAATTTCCAAATTCAAAAACCATACAAATTTATCATTAAATGTAATTTGACTTGCCTGGTGACATCACAAAAAATTCCAAAAGTTTTGGAAACTTCAGGTCTCACTTAAAATTTGAATACTTTATCTTTCAATGTATTCGCAGTTAAAATTGAAACATTTGAATGTAGGCTGAAATGTATTATAGTAACCAGGAAGTTCAGACTATTCGAATTTGATTGTTCCAAGTTTATGATTTTTTTTCAATTACGACAAGAAAACTTATTCAAAGTTTACAACATTTATTAAAGAACAAATGTAATATATTATACATGAAATGATGTGGATGAATCTGATGATGTGGGCCATTTGTTGGTATTTTTCTGCTTGTAATAACGGTTTCTCACATGAATAACCCGTAATAATTCTAAGAAACTAATATAATTCTACATACCGTAACCATAAGTATTCAAGCGTTAAGTTTTCCAGATTTTCGGATAATAATTAAAAACGCGGAAAACTTTAACCCGTTGGTAAGATGGGAAATGACGAAAAAAAAATGAAACGATATTATCGAAAAAATACGATCGCACAAATTTCTCATAATTTATTTTTGATCTACCTGTTGAACTTGACTCTTTCGACCAGACAGCCACAACAAAATAACAACGGCAACAAGATTGGGGGCGGAGTCAAGTTCAACAGGTAGATCAAAAATAAATTATGAGAAATTTGAGCGATCGTATTTTTCTATAATAAAAGAAGAGGGAAAATACAAGAAAAAAACAAAGATGATACAATATATAAAACAAACAATTTTTATGAACATGAAAGGGACGTAGAAGCTGATGAATCGCCGATTGATGATGATGGAATTGTGAGATGAGGATCCGAACTGTCTGTTAGAGTTCCACATTCATCCGGAGAGCACGAGACCGAACGGTTAGCTGAAAATGGAGAAGGTGAAAATGGGGATCCATAAAAGTTCAAGAACACTTACTTCTCGATCCATTTCTTTGCTCTCTTTGCCTTCCAGTCATTTTCCCCATCTCCTGCATCTCATAACCATTTGCTCTACCACTCTCATCCTCATCGTCGCAATAATGATTCAAATCAGCGTACTCATTGACACTTCCACCACGGAATCGTCGGAAAAGTCGTGAAATTGAGTCTGCTGGCGAAGACGTGTGTTCGTTGCTAAAATAAATGTCAAGTTAAACTTTTCATTCTCAACCTTTTGTCGTTTTACAAACCTTTTGTTCGAATTCCAAAATGGTTTTTTCTTTCCAAATGGCGACGCGTCTCGGAATCGTTTTGCTAGAGGAGATGGGTCTCGGAGGAATGAGTGCTTGTTTTTTCTTCTAGGTTGGGGACATGTTCTCAGAACATCTTCACTTTTTGAATTTCCATTTGATGTTAATAAGGAGTCGTTATCAATGAGTGCATCTTCGTCGTCTTCCTGAAAACATTCATTTGCAAATAGAATATTGACTCTAGAAGCTAAGAACAAACCTGGAAAATAATCTCATCAGGACTTGAAGCACGAGCGGCAAGTTTCATAGTGGGATCCAATGCTCTACACGAAGATCTTGGTGACACAGCCGTCGTTATTGATCCTGATGCTCCGTTCTCATTTATTTTCAAAGGAACCGCATCTCCACACGACAATGAACGTTTTCGTACCGGAAAAACGGTGGCTATTCCCCGTTTTCTTCTAAAAAAGAAACTATTTTCTCTAGTTGAAAAGAGAGAAGAAGAAGAAGCGGTATGGGTTCACAATTTACTTACTGATGAGGTCCTGTCGTTAAATCTCGATATGATGGATATTGGCTTTGAGATGGTGATTCCGATTGGGAACTGTATCCATCAATGATACTTGCTTTTCTAAAAACTGGCTCCAAACTACTGATATTGTTCGGAATTGCCGGAACCGAGTTATTTGCAAGATTTGTTGTCTCAATAAATTCCAGATTCAATTTTTCACCATCAGGAAGTGATGTGGATCGTTTCCGAAGTGCCAAGGTGTCATGATCAAATGTAGAAGGTCGAGATGGACGTGACGAAGACGCATTCGATATTGTAGATGAAAACATTCGAGACGCACTAAAACCATTGTATTTTGACGCAGTACTTCTGAAAATTACAGTTTTTTTAAAATTTATGACTTCGAAAAGAGAAATCAAATACTTTTTTCTGCCCGAAGTTCGTGATCCTAGCAATGATGCAGACTGGTTGAGTAAACTTTCGCGATCTTCTTCGTAAAGTTTTGGCATTTCGCGATTTGATGTTCCGCGAGAAGTGAATCCACCACTATTTAATGGTTGGTTATAGTAGATAACATCTTGATTATTTCGATTCATTGCAGCTGATTGCCGTTTCATTATCTGACTACTTTTTTCAGTTGCAAGCGACAAAGAAGACTCGCGATTGACTCCTAAAATAAAGAACTTATTTTCTTGAATATAAAAGCTAAAACTATCCAGTATTAACATATCTTCAGATGCTATGTAAAATTTAATATTTCAAAAAAAAAACATCGTTGTCATCCTATTCATTCGAATTCAAAAACATGCATACATTTCACAAAGAATCAAGCACGTGAAAATAATAAAGAAGAGTTCGATTTCACCAATCGTTTTCAATTGTTCAAGTATTCTTCACTAGTCGAGTCGGAAGATGAGAGGTTGGATGGTTCGAAGCGAAGGTTCATATGATCAGAAGGACGTTGAAATGGACATGCAGGGACAAGAGCAGTTAGTCGATTTGCTGAACAGAGAATGGTAAGGGGGACAATTAGGACAACAAGGGGTTAAGCATGCAGATACGGATAACACTAACATAGAACTTCACTAACTAATTTTAACATAGTATATTTGAAATTTCCTACTTACCCCAACTGGATCCTCGATTCTTGAGATTTGGACGTGGGAAAATGTCAGGTACAACCATCTTATCTTCGATCGTTTCCGTGAACTCGTAACCAGCTCTTCCATTCAACCAGTATGTTGTCATTTGTCCTTTTCCCTGAAATAACAATCATAGTTTAAAAAATAATATTTTCAACGTTACCTTAATAGCCAATGAGCCTCTTTCTTCTAACAAGAATCCTTGATCAATGGATGTTAAAACCTTCTGAGTTGAGGACGAGCAATGAATTCTCAATGCTTCTCCATTACTTTCCATTCTTGATGCTGTATTGACTGTATCACCAAACAAAGTATATCTTGGCATTGTTTTTCCAACTACACCAGCTACACATGGACCCGTATGCATACCGATTCGAATCATCAGCGGCTCACAAGATCGATGAGGAATCGAGAATGATCTGACAGCAGAGAGTATGTGAATCGCCATCATTGCAATTTGTTCCGCATGGTATTCCATTGTCTTGTACTGTGGGACTCCTGATACAACCATATAGGCATCACCAATTGTCTCCACTTTGTATACATCGTATCGTCGAATTATGCTATCGAAAAGTGTATAAAGCTTGTTGAGGAACGTGACAACTTCCATTGGAGTCGATTCTCCAGAGATCGTTGTAAACCCGACAATATCCGAAAAATAAATAGTAACCGGTGGAAATGCTTCAGGAATCACGTCTTGTCCAGCAAGTAGTTGCTCAGCAACTGAGCTCGGAAGCATTCTTTGCAATAAATGTTGACTTCTCCGTTGTTCATCTTTCAATTCAATAGTTCTTTCGTCAACAAGATCTTCTAATTGTGTTTGATATTTCTCCATCATTAATACCATATGATCCATTATATTCTGTTTATAGATTTGATGGAAAAGTGGTTTCAATTTATTCTTGATTGTTTTGAATTCAGGTCTTTGATATGGATCATGATGCCAACATGCCGCCATAACTTCTTTCACATAATTTTGAACCTCAAGATCAGAAGTATCCGGACGGAAATATGGATCACTGTATACTCGTCGGACTGTTTTTTCAACCAATGCTCGACACTCGACACTATCCTTCTTAGGAGCAGCCTCTCCATTGACATCTCCACGTTGAACATAGATTTTATAAGGTCCTTCTCGAGTAAAAATCTCATGGAATATAATACCGAATGAGTAGGCATCAGCTTTTGGAGTCGGCGGATTTGAAATTGCCAGTGACCCGTTGATAGTCATTGCTTCTGGTGCTGTCCATAAGAAGTTCTCCCAGATGTTATAACTACTATCGTACATGATTCCTTCTCGGAGCTCCCGTAATCCAAAATCAGCGATTTGAAGTGTCCAGCGGGAAGTGATGAGGCAGTTGGTGGATTTAAGATTTCCATGCATTTTCAGTTCAGAGTCATGAATATACACCATTCCTTTCACAAGATCATCTACGAATGAGGCAACATACATGTGATCCAGCTTTAGATTTTCGTTTCTCAAAATATCGTGAAGTGATCCTTTAGAGCAGTATTCTCTGACAACCGTAACTGAATATTGGCATACAATAATTCCAAGGAAGTTATTGACATTTGGATGAGCTAATTGTCTCATTGCTCGCAACTCTTTCTTAGCTTCCCGTGTCAGATCTTTCGGCTTCCGGCCATACATCAAATCTTTCAGCCCAACGAGTGTTCCCTTGTATGAAGCAAGTCCCCGCATTCCTGTTCCTTGAACCGGCGCTTTACTCCACCAAGGTGTTTTTGTTTTTGCAAACTGCATGACATCAGATTGCATTAGAGATGCTGTTGATTCATTGTTCACTCCTCCGACAACACGGCGAACTTCATATGGATCAATCTTCCAGATCATGGACAACTCTTTCTCGAAGCGGCGACTTCGGATGTAACTGAAATTTTAATGTTAAATCATTTCTTTCAGTTTTAAAAACTCACTTCAAAGTAAATCCAGTGAGCACAAGACTGAAAACTGCAATGAGAATCATAACGACCACTGTGAGATAACTGAAGATTCCCTTCTTCCGACAATTTTCGCCATGGAAACCACAAACAGGTTCATCCGGTGGTGGTTCTCCTTTCAACCATTGAATCCGTGAGGACTTGAATTGCAGATTTGGTAGTCTATCCTTATCAGGAGCTTCAACGAAAATAGCAGTCAAATCAAGAGCATGGTCCAATGGATAATACGATGGATCGGACTTGTTCATGATTGGTGCCACTTTTTGCCAACTGAGAAGCGAGAAGTTTCCTTTCGAGTTTCCTCGTTCGTCAATTCTCATGTCAAATCCTTGGATGCCTGAAAAAATGTATCAGTTATGTTATTGTTTTTAAAACAAAAAATCTATGTTTGCATTTGTTAGTCACTTGTATTTTTATTTGATAACAGCTATAAATACGGCTGGTTAGATGATAATTCAGCATTCCAAACCGAAAATGGTTGGCAGTAAAACCTTCCTCTTTTACTTAATTTCTGTGCTACTACTTTTTAAATTTGCTCTATCGGAAGTTGGCGAGCCACCAGTGATGACCTTAATCCCTGGCTTGGACAAGTTTATCAAAACCTATCATATCGGAGACGGCGTCGAGTTTCATACTACAATGAAACCAGGAACCGATCAAAATTAATTGTTTTGATTGACTTTTGTGAAGAAAAAAGATGTATAAATGTTTTTAATCTGGTTTAAAATTGAGACGATTTTCATAACATTTTGTACTCACTTCGATATTTCTTATTAACAATTCTATCGATAATAGCCTTCCCATCTGCCGTCGGATCGTAAGAATCATCATTACCATATTCTTCGACTAACTCGTGAATGGCTTTCGCATACAAGTAAACTGCATCGTAGAGGTAACACGCAATTCTATTTCCCTGAAAGAAATTAATGATACATCTTAACTCTCATATAATCAAACCTTCAAATTATCAGCTTTCTGGACTCCAAAATGATGCATATAGTCACCGGCTTTCTTCCAAAAATTGTAAAACCTTTGACTATTCAATTTGACTGGAGTTGGAATAATCGAAAGAGCACTTCTTGCATAATCGAGCATTTTTCTATCTGATGAATTGTTAGCATCCCAGGAATGATGTAAGTATGTCATAGTATCTGAAACAATGTTGCTTGAAATTTAAAAGAATTAAAGTCCATGCTTACTTCTCAAAAAATGATTATTCATTGAATGGTAGACGTTAAGCCAGTCGTAGTTGGTATCAACATAAATGAGCATATAATCCTGTTGAGTTAGTCCCATTTCTCCCATAATTGATAACATTGTACGGAAGAGTCGGACGTTGTCGAATGTCAGGTATACTGAAATATAACTGTTTAGCTTCGAAAACTAAATATAAAACAAACTTCTCGTTGTCTGCATCGTCGATTTTATGGCATTTTCAATGCTTTGAATGTCCTGTTGACTACTGATATCCATTTTCGAGAACTCGAGTTTTGAAACATTCATAATTTCAAACTTGTGCTCTTCAAATTTGTTTTCAGTCTCCACCATTCTCTTCAATGTTTCAAAAAGCTCGTTCTTCACTTGACCCTTCTTAACATCATAGACAACCGAAAATTTCCGCCAGTTGTATTGTTTCATCAAGGACATGAAGGCTTTGAAGATCTCTCCAGCTGGTGGTACAGTACGTGCAAATGTTCGATAGTGGTAGCTGAAAATAATTTATAGAACTGGAATCTTTGTTTCGAAAAATCAAAATCAAAAACCAAAAACTCACTCATCACGAGAAATATCCTGATCATTGCATCGATAACTGATGATTGGAAGGTTCTGTGAAGCAGCCATCGCAGCTTCAGTCTTGCAGTTCTTTTCAGGACCAATGAAGACGCGAGCTCCGGCTTGCCAGTGCTCCATGAACAAGCGAGTACCTGAAATAAGAAGTTGTTGGATATATGCAGAAGTATTTTTTTAACTGGAGATGCGTCATTTCAACTGATACCGTATATCCTCTATTAGTATTATCAAAATTTAAAAACAGACACATAAACGTGGCTTATTTTTTATTTTGTTTTTATTTAGTTTCTCCTTCCTGATCTTCTGATAGATGTTTCATTTTTAGTTCATTTCAAAGAAAGGGCGGTGCGTTTAAAAAGCCACGTTCGGGGTGTCGTCAATTGAAAATTTTTGAATAGAACAAACGAATACTGATATAAACTTTCAAAGTTTAACAGTGTGATGCAATGTTAACAGAGGAAACACCGTATTTTTTGAACAAGAAGTTCCAATTTAACTTCCCAGAGTTCTAATCACTTCAAATCCTCAATTTCACTGTACTCACTATGAGAATCGTTTCCACAAGTATTTCCAAAGACATATTTCAACTGATAAGCAGGAATGAGATCTTTATCCTGATTAATCTCTACAATAGCCGCCACTAATGCTCCCGAAACCACAGAAACGTAAGCATCAGTTGTCAGGCAGTGCACGATTTGATTGAGCTTTTTTGAGAAGCTTTCTCGATCTTTAGACGAATTTTGTGCAGAGTTTGAAGCTGATAAATTGAGAAGGTATTGATCAATTTCTCCCATTAGTGTGGGCACAGCGGCCAGGTAACTGATCAGGATTTCCTTTTTGTCGCCTTTTTTGGGAAGCTAAAAATAATTGAAGTTTATGACTATCTTGTAATAATATGACCAACTAACCCTTTTCACCAACGAGTCCAACAAATACGGATTTGCTCCCGCACCGAGTGATGGTTCCGCTTCTGGAGACGGTGCTGGAACTGCATCTGCATCGCATGACGTCACACATAACGCGGCAATCACAAAAACAATCGATAATCCGAAGAGCCGTCGCCGTCGTCCCGGTGAGAATGCAAATGTGTGGTAGAACCGGAGCGCTTCGACACTTGTCGGCCACATTCATCAACTCATTTCACTTTTTGTTTTCCAATAATGTTCCACTCGTATATATGACACGTGGAATTTTTGTGAATCTGGAATATGTCACGTAAGGTTACGGAGAACAGGGAAAATAAGAAAATGAATTTGACGGAGGTTTAAAAATATTTTAAATTATTGAAAATTAATATATTTTTCTGATTGTGAATAAAAATTATTAAACATTAATGCCACAAAAAATAGAGTTGAACAATTTAAGAAAGGATATAGAGTGCAACCACATCAGGAATACATCGAAGAGATCAAAAGAATACGGTTGGAGGAAAAAAATAATGGGAATTTAATTCGGATTTTTATGCGGCAATAAACTTTAAGTCTCAGCATTTTGTTTGAATTCTGATTTTATCGACATTCGCGTAATTTTGATACAAATGGTAGTTTGACGATTCCGGATTTTTAGAAATTTTTTGAACTTTCAACTTGGCCGCTGGCCTCAATACAAAGTTAGGTTCAGATAGAAGACGAGCGAATTCTAATAGAATCTTTTTTGCATAGAACTTGTTCAAGGACATGAGAAAGTTTTTTCTGCGAAATTTGCCCCTCTAGTTGTTCATCCCAAAAAAAAGAGAATGATCAAAAACCAAAAGGAAAGAGCACACTCATTTCTATGTTGCAAATATTCTCCTTTTTTTGAAAGATAAATATTGAGAGAACACTTATGGAAAGTCACGTCATTGAAAATTAGCATTCCACGTAGGCACCGGATAACTGCCACCCAGGTGGCCTACGCCTACCGTCTACCAAAAAATTTCTGAACTTTTTTGTTAATGAAACACTTTACAAGTCTATTGAATTCGTGAATTACATTGCACATACAGAGAATTAAAAATATGAGATAGGTAGAAACGAACGCAGGCAGGCAAAAAGTAGGCCTGTCTGCTTCCCTTCCTAGCCATCAAAACCATGAAATTTCATGGAAAAAGTCTTTAGATGAAAAGTTGTGTACATATAACATAAAAATGACTAATCATCTCTATATAGTCAAATGGCTAATCTTTTCAATTTTGAGATGAAAATGAGGCGGATAAGGGAGTGTCAGACACGAGAAAGGATTAGGGAAGGAAACGATGTAGGAGGAAAGCCGGTGTAAGAGAAAATGACTTTTTTTTTCTAATTTTTATTGTAGGAATTGCAAAAAATAAAAATTATGACGGAATTGAAAGAGATGAGCAGAAATCTGGGATTTCATAGAAATAGATGGAAAAAAATCCGGGAAGCTCTTTAAAATTTATGTTTTTTATATAATATTCCAGAAAAGATGCACGAAATCTGACATTCAAACGACACTTCTGACGTCTTCACAAAATTGGCGGGGAGAAAACGCAAACTGAGGTCAAAATAGACGAGGTGACTACGATTTTGGCTCGCAAAAAAAATCAGATTATTTTGAGAGATGTTGAGCTCTTTAACTCAAAAACTAAAAACTAAGCTGTTGGATTATTATGTAAGGGGGTTTGAATTATCAGCATAAGGTTGGACGAGATCTTTGCTTGAAAAAGATTTCGATCGTGTTGATCCGAATGTGAATGTTGGCATATAAAGATGTCAATTTTCGCTTTGAAAATGGTGCAAATATATTTTATTTCCGCAAAGAAACAGATCTGGTAGGGCGAGTGAAGAAGAAGAGGTGACCCTTGACGCCTCCAACGGAGTCTCTAGTTACCGTATATTCAAATTTGTTGCAATTATTGCTTCCAAGCAAAGTTTTGCGTTTTCCAAAAATGTTGCGCATCTATAGATTTCAGAAATTTGTAAATTTCACTTCAATTCGAAAAAAATTAAAAAAAAAGAAAATTCTTGGTATATCTTACAAAACCCCAATTTTGGTGTAAAGCCCATTTTCATCATATACGTTTGATTTTTATTTCCAATAGTTCAAACTTCCAATTCTGTTTCTACGAAACCAGAAATTCCACTGGCAGTTAAGTAAAAAACTACAACTCTCATGGTAGAATTAAATGAAACTGCAACGCTTTGGCAAAATTTGATTAAAACGTTTGGAACAAGCTATGAGACTAAACCTCCAAAAAATTTATCTTGACGAAACATCTAATAACAGGCACAAAAACTGAAGACACCTAGTGATCCATGTGCTTTGTAAAATCTAGGTCTACTTTGAGCTTCTCAGGATTACTTGTCACTTCTCTGTCTGAGGTTTGAGACGTCTGTCAACTGTTGGCTACAAGGAGGTGACAGCAAGTGACGGGAAAATGTTTTAAAGAAATCCATGAGCACACAGGCAAACATTGAGGAATTAAAAAATAAACTTCGGAAAATGAGAAAAATTAAGATTAAAAGAAAGTTACAATTTGGTGTTGAGAGATAAAAAAATAAAAATGTCACAAAACTTCAAAAGAGCATAACTCAAAAAAACTAATAAGATTTGCAAAATTGTTTTAAAAGACAAAATATTGACCATAATTCTTTTCTACATTTTCGATGTTGATAAATTGTTATCAACTCCACTGTGACAAAAGTTAGAGCAGCTGGCACCTTGCAGGCCCATTTTTGACAATTATTTAATGCCTAAAATTGTGCCTGCCTACCCAAAGGCATATCCAGTTTTGTTTAGCTCAAGCTTCAAAAGGGTACATTTTTTTGACAATTGCAATGAAAACAACAAATACAACTTCGTCATAAATAAATTCTAAAATCTAAAATAACACAAATATATTTTCTTTAAAAATCTATGAAAAATAAAAGAGGAAGAAGAAAATGAAAAACTGGAAAAATGGGGGCGAAGAGAAGGGTGGAATGTATATTAATTATACATTATATTCTCAATTTCTCCATCCTACATATCCTCTCTCGTTTTTCTTGACAAGTTTTGATGAATTGAAACTGAAACTGAAAATGAGACGAAATATGGAGAAAACGCGAGAAATAGAGAAAGAAAGAATTAAGAGGATGCACACAACGAAACGAGCATCAGACAGCTGCTCAAACGTTTGCAAAACCACTGCCCCGGGTTCCTCTCTTTTTTTGCATTTCGGATGAAAAGAGTGAATGAGGCGTGGAGGACGGACACGGATTTTTATTGCAAAAATATTTTTCTGTTCAAAGTGTCTGTGTGGTGGGGTCTATGTGGGAAACAAGACCGCCGACAAAAAGAGCAGAACACACACAAAGTTAAAAGGGCACATGGTGGATGAGAGTATCAGTGACTTCTCACAAATCTGTCAAAAAGGATCTTAGAATAGTGATCTTAGAGAGGTTTTCTCAAATTTAAAACAGTGTAAAAATTGAGTTTGGAGAAGTTTGTGCTTTGTGAAAATCAAAATATGTTGGAAAACGTTGATTTGAGAAGTTCAAAATTCAAAAATATAACATCTAAGGCTGCTCTAAAATATCCAGATTATTCTGCAAGATACATACTTTTGCTTACCTACCTGCCTCCAAAGAATTAGACATCACTTGTAGGCATGTAGGTAGGCATTTTTATGCCTGTGAAGAATGCGTACCTAGAATTATTGTCATTGAAAAATGGATAACACTGAAATTGCAAAATTAAAATTTCTCGGTACAAACAGTCTAGTAGAACTACACTGTAGTTATTCTTTTTGACGATGATCAATAGATTTTCTCTTTTTTCTTGAGCAATTGGATAAAAATCACTATTTTAGACACCTCGTGACACAACGAGTTCGCAAGTGTATATTTCATAAAACTGAACTAAATCTGAACTATCATTGCAAAAGGATAATCTAAATAAACCTTACAAACAGAGATTATGTTTGCAAAAAAAAAAACAGAGAAAAGTGATGTTAGAGTAAATACAGAGATTTGGTATAGGAAACAATTTGGAAGTTGATTTTTTTCTAAAATGGGGAAAAGTTCAAGTATTTGAAACCAAACGATCAAATTTATTAACTGTGTAGGCACAGCAATGCCTACCTGTATGCCTACAAAACGATGAACCTTTAATTTTCGACAAAATATTTTAATGAGAGCAATGAAAACGCGCTAAGTCATACTCTAACACCATAATAAATTAGACAATATATTTCAAAAAATCTTGAAACCGTAACAAATATTTTCCAATTTTTCAACCTTAGCCTCATAGTGACCAGAATTTGATCAAAATATGAACAAATTTTCAACACAAACATACACTTATCAGTAGGTTCCTTGAACAAAATGAAAATTCTGATAACAAATTCTGGGTAATGATTTGTTAAGCATAATGTGTCTGTCCAACCAAATGAGAAAACAAAAGAGAGCTTGCATGTACAAGGGCAAGAAAAAAAGTTATGGATCATAAACCCATGCAGAAAGAATTTTTTCGTTTGACGATAAAACAAGAAAACAAGTTTTGTATTGTGCAGAAAAGTTGAGTTTTGATATCGAGTAATTAAAAAGAGAACAAAAAATACTTTTTTTGCAAGAAAACCTGAACAAAACCTATAGAAAAGAGGAAGAGAATGCGCAAGAAAATGTAAAAATGTTCAGAAGGTGGGAAAAATGTCTCTTCTCCTCCAATTCGCAGGTGATAATTGATAAGAAAGCAGTGACACGAAAAATTTGTGAAAAATGAAGTGGATAGAAAAAAGAAAAATAATGAACGACTTGAATCAATGATCATGGTTTAGTTTAAACTATAGAAGGAAAAAACTTTGATTTTTCAAAAATCAAAAAAAAAATGAGTGAAAAGCTCATTAACCGACGGTCGGCCAATGGTTATCAAAATGCGATAAGATAATGTTCACACTTGAAATCATCTGGTTTTGATGTCACGTAGACTGATCACAAAGTGCAACTATACTATTAGCTACGGGTGATTGAACTGAACACATGTCTTTCCAGGCAAACAAAGAATACAAATCTTACAAATTCTGTACTCCTTGGACTATTATAAATGTCTAAAATAAGCCGACGCCGACAACTAATTGAAGTAGCATTACTGAAGATTCACAAGGTACTATTTATGGTGACCTACCTATCTGCCTACCTGCCTACCACCGCCTATTTTTTGGCATTCGTACAGTGTTGTTTTAAGATCTTCCTATTTGCACATTACAATTAATCCTTAAATATGATTGAAAATTTCGCTAAATTATCGCAAACTTAGAGACTAGGCACGCTTTAAGGCAGGCAGGCAGCCATAGGTAAGCTGAAAACTTAGGAAGTGAAACATACAAAATTAAAGAAACATTACCAGAGGCAAAAACTTGACATCGATTTTTCGATGAAGCGAGTAGACGTAAAAAAGTGAGTGCGAGGCGTTTCTGATGAAATTACTACCGTAAATATTATGCATTTCAGATGAAATTTTTTTACTGTACTTGAAGAGACGTTATTTATAGTACTGGTGCAACATTATTGTTTTGCAAAATTCTACAAAACTTAATGACATTTTTAGGGTCTCCTGGCTGCAATGCTGCAACTAAAATTGCTTCGTCCTCTCCTAAACTCTAGCCTACACACCAGAGAAATGAGAGTATAACAATTTTTTTCGAGAAAACATAAAAACTGTTTCCCTGGTGTTCACAATAACCGCCCCTCACCGGATCACCTGACAACTTGAGGAAAACGATGTACACGCAAAGAACAAGTGTGTGCTAATGAGTGGGTTGTGCAAGTGGAATCGAGGGCTCAGTTTCACCCAACAATACATAAAGTGCACATACAAACAAAACTAGAGCTGTAAACAATGGTAATGAATCACTGAATATATTCTGAAGTCACGAATGGGTTTAGATCAAAGTATCAGCACATGATCCTAGTGTGGTAGATTTTATAAGAGGACATATTATTGTTCTAACTGATGAATATCAGTAATATTGCAAATAACCAGCAATATGGCTAAAAGGAATTTGCCGAATTATCCGAGTTTGCCACATATACAAAAATTAGAAAAATTGACTTCCAGTGTCCGTGGTTTCCGGAAACTCCGGGCCTATTTTTGTGTTACTGTAGTTCTTCTTGTTCTTTCAAGACTTACTAAACGAAATTTTCAGTGTGGTAATGATTTTTAACTTTCGGATTATGCATGGAGACAGCCATATGTGACTAAAAACCATGAAAACTTGAACCCTAAGAAAATGAGAGCCCCATATATATGTAAATACACTGAAAATGAAGAGCAAAATCTAAACAATGCACCGAAATAGTTCATCAGCGGCAATTTATAGTAATTTTTGTGCAAGTGCAAACGAAAATGTTTGAATGTGCCTAATTAGTAGAACTTCCCAATAAAGTGTCTAGACAAGGAAACGCTTTTTGATGCATTTTTTTCTTAAAAAATCATGTTATCGTCTCGTTTGACTTGTTTTGATCTTATATTTTAAACTATTCCCAGAGTAATGAGCAACTATTAACACTAAACTTTTCAACAAAAAAAAAATTAAATTGCATTATTTACAGCCAAACAATGATCAGTCTTCAACTTTCGCCACTCTCAAGCCACCCTTAAAAGTTGAACAAAAAGTAAAATTTTGGAAAATTTTGAAAATTCAAAAACATAAGATTTTCTAGTCAAACTTTTGACTTTCTGCACCAAAAACAAAACAAAAAACCTGCCCGATAATCAACTCAAAATTCCCTTCAGACATATTGCTAAGACAAAACATGAAAACAAGAAGCAGGAAGCAAAACCGTTCCTGTTTTATTATCTATTGTCTAGTTCTTAAAGAAATGAAAGAAAACCGGGAAGCATGAAGTATTCAAAGTGAAAAAAAAAGAAGGGAGGAAGAAGGAAAGAGAAATGAAATTGATGATGCATGAGAAACTGACGACGTCCCCGACTCATTACGTTTTCAAATTCAAGTTGCACATGTACATAATCCATACAATGATCCTTGCACATACATCCGACGACTCACGACACCTTACTATTTTTGGAGAAACACGCGATCACTTTCCACATTTGCAGAGAGCTCTCTCAGTTTTTTCTTTCAAAAAATGAAAAATGAGAATGAGAGAAATGTTGGGAGACGGGGCGAGATGGATAATGGCGGTTTTTATGACTATTTTCGTCTGCTTTCTGCAAAAGGCAGAAGCTCGCGGTTTGCAGAATAATGATTTTTGATGTTTAACGCAAAAAGATGGACTCGGAAAATTTAAGAAAATAAAAGTTTTACCTCGGGGCTAAAAACTAAGAAAAGAAGGGAAGGCGGCAGCTGAAAATTCAATTGGAGAGTAGGAAAAGTGAGAGCTGGAAAATTGGAAGTTAGAACAAAGTTTGGGATCTACGAAAATTATTTGTTTAAAGGCACATAACTTGCATATTTTGGGAACAAAGTTGGTTAGGAGGTAAATAGACACTCGAGTTCTAGAACATTTTTTTTTTGATTGGATTTTTTTGATTTTAGGAAAAAACGTATCTTAATAGCATCTAGATATTTGATTGAATTTTTTCAAAAAAAAAAGTGTAATATGTATAAGTTATGTAGAGGTTAAATAAATTATAGACGACCGAAAAGAATTTGGATATTCTAAGAAAATATTTGTTTTTTTTTTGCAATTAAATAGTGAAGCTCAAGAAGTTCATTTTAAAATAGAAACAAACTGCAAAGCGCAAAAAATATAATCAAAACAAGAAACATTAGAGATTATACGGAGTGATATTTCAAAAACAATAGCTCCAATTTCCTGGGTTCGAAACTAAAGTCTTTTCAAAAAAGTCAGTTTTGCTTCCAAAAACTACTTACACTTAGACTCTATTAGTCAAGAAAATAATAGGATCTTAAGCATGTACTTTTGGAAACCACCCATGGTTCAGACTTCATATGTTTTATCCCTGGGAATGGGTCTCACGGCGTGTCAGAGCCAAAATAGATTTGCGATATGACAACCGAGTCGTTGAGTGACAAACAAAATGTTCTGTTAAGAGAAGAGATGGAAAACAACAATCAAAGTCAGAAATTTGGAAAAAGGGCTTAACTGATATTTATCATCTAACAATACCAAAATTGAATGAAAAACAAAACAAAAACTGAGTCATGAACTTCACGTGAGCCCGTCTCAAAGCTTCTTCCCCAACCAACACACGGTGCTTCAAGAGCAGCAGCTCCACGGAGTATTTTTGCAAAAAAGTGAGTGAGAGTAAGAGAGTCTTGAGACGGCGACGTCGGATGGACACGACGCCGTCAACAACACGGAGAGCACGGAGCAAAAATGTGTGTGTGTGAAATGATTAATTCCATTTTGTTGAAACGAAACTTGAAAAGCAACTACTCGTGTCGAATGTCAAGTGATTACGAAAATTCATTAATCAGAGTGAGTAGAATACGAATTCGCGGAGAAAAATGGAAAATTGTGGAAAACCTTGAACGCTGAAAACTTTTTGTTATTGTTGTTGTGAGCCTAAGAGATTTATTTATTTGGCAGAACGACTTACGTTAGCCCGTCTCTCCTATTCCGGAAATTGCCTTTAAAAAGTAAGAAATGCAAATCAAATTAGAAAAAGCACAGCAGTAACCGGGAAATTTTATATACACTTAAACATCAATTAAAAAATTTAGTTGATTTTTTAAAAATCAGTTTTGACTCACAAACCAAAAGGTGCCACATTTTAGAATTTGGAAATAGTGCGAACATGTGTCAGGCCCTTGAATTTTTGTAGTCCCGGTCTTTGCGCTGAACTTGACAAGCCTTTGAAGCTGCCGATTGGACCTTTATTTCTATGTTATTTTACATAAATTCTTATTAAACTATCAGAAATTTTCAGGATTGTGAAATCGGAAACCTTAGCCAATTTCAGTTGAATTCATTTTTTTAATTCACCTACATTTATTGTTAGGAATTAAAAACTTTTTTTGTTTTTCAATTTTTTCAAATCGATATTTTCACATGGTCTGTTTGGAAGGTTTCGAAATAAAGACATAAATGTTTTCTGAAAATTCAGCTAATTGGGTAGCTTCAGCTACTGATGTTACAACAAACATATGTATACAGCAATACCAACAAAACAACTTTATCGAAATGCCGAGAAAATTATATATTTTCGATAACTGACTAATGCTTCATAATTAATATGTTTGAAACTTAATATCAACGAATAGCGTTTATTCCAAAACCTCTTTCAGCAAGATCCTAACTGTAAAAAATAAAACAAAACCTGGTCCAGGTGAAAAAGAGATGTGGATGTGCAGTCGAAAATAACAACAGTTTTAAATAAAACCAGGTCCAGACAAACCGCACGAAAAATCATAATTTTTCTTTGGGACAAAAGGATCGCTGCGTTTTGCAGCTGCCATGTGTACAAAAATGAGTCATTTTTCTGATGATTAAGGTACAGAAAATGTAAACTTTTTTCTGAAGCGTATTGTCTGAAATCGGGGAAGAAATGTAGAAAAATGATTGAAGTATAGGCGAAGTAGCAGAATTCAGAGAAGAGAAAAAGAATAAAGGAAGGATTACGGTAATATCATGAACTGGAACTTCAATAAGAATTCAAGACTAGTTTGGAGACGATGAGGTTAAATAGGGGATGAGGATGTGTTAAAGAAATATTCAAAAAAAAAACTCTCAACCAACTGTAGCAACTTTTCAGACAGAATTTTTGAAAAAAGCCGAATAAATTTTGCAACAGACTTTTACACTTTTCTCCATAATTTTAGTATCAAAAATCTGCGTTACGAAATATGAGTGCTCTGCACTTTTTCTCCAACGTCTATTTTTCTGCAAGTCATTTTCCCATTTAATGATCTTTTGGTCCTTAACGTGAGACATCTCAAATATACGAGAAGGACTGGTTAACTTTATAGATGGGTTTTCGACAAAAAGAGTTCAAAAACCTTTCGAAAAGAAAAGCAAACCTGGTGAAAAACGGAGAAAAGTGAGAAGTCTTAGGCTCTTCTCGAGTTTTCAGTTTTCATGTGCATACATAATTATGGCCTTTTTTGAATAAATTCTACTTCTTCTCTCTCGCTCTTCCTCTCTCATTCCGTATCTCCCAACCCATCTCAATTTCAAATCTACTCTTTTTCCTCAATGAATGCAAAGTTGAAAAGTTTGCAAAAACTACTCAAGTTTTCTGCAAAAAAAAGAAGAAAAAACGTTTTTGCAAAGAGAAAAGAAGTCTTACTCAACTTTCTCTAACTGTCTGTTCCATGTTCCCAGTCAGTGCTATTTTGGAGTCGGCAAAAAGCAAAAAAAAGCCAGACGAAGAGACGTACTAATGTGCACAAAAAGGTCCTATTGTTGAAGAGGAAGGGGAATATGAACATAAATCGGATGGAAAAGCACCACAAAAAGTAAAAGGACAGGGCAAAAATAGAATAGGGAATAAACTTTTTTGAACAAGGATGTTGGATTTATAAAAAAGTTTTCCAGTTTTACATCCCACTATTAAAGAAAAAACTGAATGGAAATAGAGACTAGACAAACCACAAATTACTGAAAATGATGAAAACAAAATTAAAGTCAAAGCTGGAAGAAACCAAAGTAATATGCACCTCCTCTAGTAAACTACACTTAATTATCATTTATCACCTCGCAAACAGGTGCTGGACACGGGGTTATTCAATTTTAATATTGAATTATTTATTGCAACGTTTGGAGAAAAACTTGGTTCAGATCATACAAAGATCCTGCTTATTATTTAATCAAGGGCTACCATATAGACGACTAAAAGATTGCTATAGAAATATAGAGAAATATGTGTATTTTCTAAGAAAAAGTAATTTAAAAAAAGAAAAAAAGAAATTATCTAAAAGATTAAACTTTACCTTTTAATTCTTTAAAAGTCGGTGCAACAGTCAGAAAAAGACAACTTTGTAAATGTCCCAAACAATATGTGCTTCAATGTCCATTTATTTCGAAATACGCGTTTACTTTCAGGAATTGAAAACTAGGTTTAAACATGTTCCCCTGTCTCAATCTTTTTCCGTGTCACTTCCATTTTTCAATTTCAACAAAAAAGTCATTTCCTAAAATTTAAATTTATGGGTCTTGTCACTTCCAGTTTCCATTGAAGCTGCTCATTGAACGCTTCGTAAAAAAGAATGTAATTTCTTCTTTGCAAAATGAAAATTTACGACTTTTCCTATTTGTTTTCCAGGAGCGATTTCCACTTCCGCTTTATTTCTAAAGTATTGCAAAAAAAAATTAAAAATTTGGTATTCAAAAATGCAGCGGAAACAGGAATGATAAATAGAATGTGGGAGGAAAAATAAAAATAAAAATAAATTGAACAAGAGAGAATGATTTAAAGTGATGTGAGAAGAATTTCAAAATGGCACTGCCTGGTTTAAAAAGATGAAGAGACCGGATATGATGAAGCAGTGGGGGAAAAACAAAAAAGAAGAAAGTATAGACTATTTTCTGGAATTTTTCACTTTATCTAATGAAAGTCTTGAGTGGGGGTTTTTGCAGGAAAAAATGAATTGTTTACCAGTTCAAACCATCAAATAACACATAAACCTCATTGCAAGAGACCAAAGTATATTTAAAAATGTATTTCAAACTACATGTTCATTGTTCCTTGCAAGTTCCTGCATACTTTGAACTTGGCAAGTTTTAAAGATAATCAAGACGGGTTCCGAAATTGGAGAGTTTACAGAAAATTAATCAAAAATATGCAAAAATTGGAACTAAACTCAAAAAAAAATCTCCTAGTATTTTGAATATTATAATTAGAGAACTTCAATCTAACCAAATAATGAGAACAGACTGAATTACAACATATTATTTTTTATACCACACGCATTTAGTTTAGTTGATGTAACTAGTTTAGTTGATCGGATCAGAATTTTTTTAACGAAAAACTCTTTTAATAATCGAGGTAATTCTACGTTTTGCAGAAATATCTTGAATATATAAAGTTGTTTTCATTGGAATAAATCAAAAAACCAACTAATACGTGTCTTTGTATGAACATTCCGAGTACATTGAACAGAAAATCAGACACCTTGTTTTGTCTGCAAGGTGCAAAGGATGTGTGTTGTACGCAATTAGTGACTTGAGAAAAATGCATTTAGAGGGGATTTTTTGTTCCAAACATGTGCCTATTGGCCAAATAGTTAGATCCTAGAAAATATGGGGCACTGCAGAACAATTTTCCTCAGCTCAACGTTGTGCCAGGTTTACCGCTAAGCTTTTGATTTCTACCTAAGGTATAGGTAGGCACTTAGGCACGTGCGCCATTCTTGTACTTGGAAGTGGGCATGATTTTGCAAAATATTTTTAAAAACTACTTTTCGCATAAACTACTCCATTAAAAATTCTGTAAAAAATCCAATTCATACGAGATCACATTGAACACGTGGCTTTCAGATGACTAACGGAAAAAGCACATAAAAACATGCACTCCTCTGCCATCCGGTCTACTCCCAACTGAGCCATCATTCGGCTCTTTTTGCAAAACTCGGCTCGTTTTTCCCGTCTCTCCAATGTTTTGTGAACATCACCGAGCAAAAATGACGAAGAGGAAAAGCCGGCGGATATGCATTGCTTTTAGCGGACAAGAGCCGGGGGAAAATGGAAAAAAAAGAGTTCTTCTGCAGCAAAAATCAACAGAAAAAACAAGAAAAAAGAGTTAACTTGTAAGTGCTCGGGATGGATTCACTTGATCGAGTTCAACCAAAAAGATGTCTAAGAAAATAAGGTCTAACAAAACAAAAAGAGTCGCGGAAAACGCTTGAATGTCAGGTGAATTTAATTTTGAATGAAGAAAGAAAATCAGAGATATTTTATTAGATTCTTATAGAGGGTGGAAATATCCTGATAAGAATGCAAAAATGCTGACAGGTGCTTAAGGGGAAATATTATTGATAAGTCAGAACCTCATATAGAAAATGAATAGGTGAGCACGTGCTTTGGTTTGAATTTAGGGATTTTTAGAAAATTTAAATTAGAAGGATATATAACAGAGTAATGCGAAATATAAGCTCCAAAAGTGAGTATTTGTCAAAAAAAAAACAATATAGACTAGAACTTGCGCTAATGGTTTTCTGATACCTGTAGCGACTACTATGGTGGAGATCGTGACGAGACCCACTCAAAACAACATCATGTTCTTTTAAACTACCACATTGTTAGGAAATTCGTTATTGACAGTGTCCGGAAAAGTTTTAAAGCAAAGCGGGCTATGATTTTCAGCCCAAAAACAGATTGCAAATAAAATTGAAGAGAAATAGAGTAAATGAATGAGTGAGAACGCGGAGCTGGGCGAAAAAAAACGACCGAACCAAAAAAAAAGAGAATTCCTGTCGTCGCCGTCGTCGTTATTTTCAGAATTACTCAAACACCGTCGTCACGGCGAGCAAAACAAAAAGTGCGTGTTTTTTTGCTGCTGAAAAAGGAAGAATAGAAATATGGGGTAATAAAAAAACAGTTTTCTAGGTCTAGTCTGCAAGTCTATTCAGCAACATAATACGGGTAAAGATGCAGAGAAAAGGCGAAATTGTTTCGGCAATTGCCAAAAAGGATTCTGGGGTTTTCAGAGTTTTGCACAAATATACAAGCATACACAAAAAATTGACTTCCTATCCCAATTTCCCGGAAAAAGATTTCCGCCGAAAAAGTTCAAAAACAGAATCAAAAACAAGCTTGTAAGAAAAAACCGGTAGTCGATAGAAGCAAAACGAAAAACATAGAAGAGGTTTCTGAGAATAGTTGAGCTTTAATTAGTAACCACACACAAGAGTCAGTAGAAGCAGTGGGTTTTCATTTATTTTGATTCCTACGCGACTTTTGAATTACAATGAACGAACGGAAGTGTATGGAATTGAAATGGGTCACGACGGAAACCTAGCAATTACAAAAAAACAAATGACCTTTGAGTTAAATTGTATAAATTATGATGGACGGGTAAAGATGGAGAGAGCAGAGAAATATGAACATTTTTCAGAAAATGATGCTGCAATTTTTTTTGGAAATTGAGTGGTGCAATATTTAAATTATTAATTTAAATTTCCCTATTTTGCAACAAAACATTTTCCTGAAATTAAAATAAATTTGACGAGAGCTTGGTAAATTTCAGAAAATTATTTATTTCAAAAAATTGTTTGAACAGTTCCATTCTAAAATGACATCGTTTACCCTATCATCATTAACAGCATCAAACACCAAAACACATTTTCCAACAAAATCCAGAATGGACATAACGAAAACACATATTTGATACCGAAAAGGGCAAACGAAAAGTGTAAATATGGAAATTGGAAGAAGAATGCATGTCGATGTGATGATGAAGATAGATTGACTGAAGCGAGAGAAACTGACCCCTACCTCATTTGTAGATGGTATCTTTTTACGCCGCCAAGGCGACAGAAATATTGAATGACAGGAACATGTGTTCTGAAGTTGGCACTTGCGATTTTTCCCTAAAAAAGCGGTTCCCGGTCTCGACTCGACCGATTTTTTGAAATGCAATAGTGTGCGCCTTTCTCCCATTCTCAAATCCTTGCTGCTGCGGGACTTTCTTGCCAAATATTCGGACAATAAATAGTTATTGTTTTATATAACATTTACAAATATCGTTTTCTATAATTTATAAATGACACATTCTGAATTCTCTGTTTAAAAATAATATCTGTCAGCAAAAAATGCGAGCCAAAGCTCGGTGGTCCGAATAACTTCCTCACCTCGCTAAATTGCGTATCTTCAAAATGTCATATCTTGAAAAATACGCGCCTAGGTAACAAATTTTCAACTAACAAAACAAAGAACAATATTTTTTCTTTATTTTGCATGACTTTTAATTACAAAATACCAATTATTTGTTGAGTTAGACAGAGTCAAACACATTTTGCCAAAAGCTACCAAAATTTTTGAAAACTTTTCTGTTGCACCAGTTATAATCCAAGAACCATTGAATTTCCAGAGAAAACAATTGTTGTATGATAACTGGAAAATATTTTGGCACATTTTATCAATTTCAAGTTTTTTAATATTTTCATGTTCAGCCAAGTTACAGACCGTTTTCTGAAAAAATCCAGTTTTGCCCATAAAACTCTTCATATCCAACGTAACAGTTTGAAATTTGGACCAAACATCGCAATTTTTGGTGCTCTATCAGGTTCCATCAAAAATTTTTCGAAAATTTTACACATCTCGAAAATCGTCTTCCTGAAATTGGGATATTGGGGTCGAAAAATATATTTTTAGAAAACTGAGAACACGTTATTTACGAAATTCGTGATCATTTTTGATGAATTTTCGTTCGAAACGACCTAAAAATTAAAGTAGAAAGCTCATTTTGATTCTCACGTGAATATTTTTTGCTCAAAACAAAATGTTTGGTTTTCCTGTTGTTTTTAAGCGAAACAAATTTCACGTGAGAATCAAAATGAGCTTTTTGCTTTAATTTTTAGGTCGTTTGAAACGAAAAATCATCGAAAATGAATATGAAATTCGAGAATAACGTGTTCTCAGCTTTCTAAAAATATATTTTTCGACCCCAATATCCCAATTTCATTTTTTGGTCATTTTTCGAAAACCAAAAGTCCGATTTCATTTTTCGGAGCGGAGGACGATTTTGGAGATGAACAGGATTTTTTGAAAGATTTTTCAGGACATTGTAGAGACCTTAAAAAAATGATCATTTTTCAAAATTTCGAGTCGATACGTTAGATATGAAGAGTTTTATGGCGGAAATTGGATTTTTTCAGAAAACAGTCTGCAACTTGGCGGAACAAATAACAAAAATGTTTAAACTGACAAAATGTGGAGAAATATTTTTCACTTACTATTCAACAAAATTTATCTTCTGAAATTTAATGGAAGTTGAGTTATAAAGGGTACAACAAAAGGGTTCTCAAAATTTTCTGTGAATTTTGGAATAATGGCTTTGACTCGGTACAACTCTGTAAATAGTTGATGTATTGAAATAAAAATTAATGAAATAGAAATAAAAAATATTTCTGATAATTTTGTTAGTTGAACAATTGTTTTTCAGACTTGTATTTTTCGAGATACGCCAGAAGGAAGATACTCAGTTTATCGAGTTTTGGAAGTTATATGAAGAGTTTTTTGGGCAAAACTGGATTTTTTCAATAAACGGTCTGTAACTTGGCTGAACAGGAAAATATCAAAAAACTTAAAATTGATAAAATGTACCAAAATATCTCCCAATTATAATTCAATAATTGTATTCTTTGGAAAGTTATTGGTTTTTGGATTATAACTGGTACAACAGAACAGCTTTTAGTAAACTGGGTTTAACTCTGTGTAACTCAACAAATAATTGGTATATTTCATTTAAAAGTGATGCAAATGAATTAATTTTGTTCATTTTGTTATTTGAAAATTCATTTTCTTGTATTGTACTTTTTAAGATACGCCAGTTTGAAGATGCGCAATTTAGCGAGTTGAGGAAGTTATTTAGACCACCGAGCTTTGGCTCGCACCCTTTTCTGACAGGTATAATTTTAATGAGAATTTAAAATGCGCAATTAATAGATTACGGAAAACAGTTTTTATAACTATTAATCTGCCTGCTTCGTGTCTCCCTCTAGGCGTGCATGCCGAATGTATATTATCTGAATTTACTTTAAAAAACAAAGAATTACACTAAAAAGATTTTATTGCAAATCACCAATAATCATGAAGATTTATAGTACACAGATCGATTATTGGATGCAGCAACTTTGCCATCAAGAACACTTTCCATCGCAAGCCGAATTTCATTCATATTTCCACGATCTTCGGGATTTTGTGGCCAGCACTGACTGATCATGATGTTACGAACAAACGCTGGCATTCGATCAGGAGCATCCATTCTGTATCCATTTTTGACTTTCTGCTTCACTTCAGCCAATTTCATTCCTGGATACGGTATGGCTCCGTCCATGAAAATCTGAAAATCACCGTAATTGACTGTAATTTTCAGTTTCATTCCAACTTACCTCCCACAAAAGAATCCCGAAGGAATACACATCTGACTTGAAAGTGTACGTGGCAGTGACAATGACTTCTGGAGCAAGCCATCTGATCGGAAGCTTCGCTTGAATATCCTTCAACTTGTATTTGTGCGCCAAATCGGAGAGTTGCTTCGAAAGCCCGAAATCCGTGATTTTCACAACATTTTTGTGCATCAAGAAGTTACGAGCCGCCACGTCACGATGAATGCATCCGTGTTGATGGAGATATTCAAGTCCTTTCGAAGCATCAAATGAGTATTTCAATTTATCTCTAAGAGAAACATTGTTCTTCTCATTTTTCAGAAAAGAGTCGAGAGCTCCTTGACTTGCCAACTCCATCACTAGCATAATTGGCTCCTTTTCAACACAAACTCCGAAGAAGCAGACAACATTTGGATGTTGATATTGTCTCATGATACGAGCTTCTTTGCAAACATCTTCAATCATGGCTCGCGTGCTGATCTTCTCGTTTCCTTTGTTCACTTTTACAGCGACCTGAATAAAAATTGTTATTTATTCCAGCCTTTCACACGGTTATCCCATACCATTCTCTTTTCTCCTTTGCAATAAAATGCAGCCTTGTAAACACCACCAAAGGCTCCCTCTCCGAGCATTTTCCCGAGTTTGATCTGATCATGACGAAGTTCCCAATCTTGTTTGTTGATTGGATTCAGGAGAAGTGCCGGGCAGTTTGCAGAGACTGGTAGACGTTTCATACGAAGAGTTGTCACCATGTCGAGGACACTTTCAAACTTTCGTTCCTCAATCACAATCGAACCTGAAAGTTGAGAGCATTAATCAATTCAACTCTTTGCGAGAGGTTTCGAAGGCGCCTTCCCTGCCCTTTTCTGCATTTTCGCTCGCCCTCCTCGAGCTCAAGCGGCTGGCTTGTGCACAAGTTTAAGTTGGCGATTAAAAGTGAGAAACATTCATAATGCGCTTGCCGGGGTAGATGCAGACCGGAGAAAAGTCAGCATCTCCAAGTCCCAAAGTATCCGAAAAACGAATCGTACCGTCTTCTTTTTCCTGTAACTGCCAGTGGTGACACTTTCCTTTCCATTTAACAGAGAGCACAGTTTTTGCCGAATCTTGACCAACAATATGTGAAGTTCTGACAAGAAAATCTCCATCATTCTCTAGCAATCTGAAATTCGTCGATACTTTCTGATTATTCTCATTTAAATCGCTTACGTATTAATATCGGCTCTTGGCAATAAACCATGATACCAATCCATATCCTGATGCTTCTTTCGTGTTCCATCCGATCTAAGACTCGCTTCTACAGTTTTTTGTGCTCGATGCGAATCTTGCTTGCCTTGCATTTTAGATTCGATTACAATTCTGCAAAAAGTCAATGCAAATGCTAAAAATCGGAACCATCGCTTAAACGAAATTTGGCAGCAAAAGTCGCAAAACTGAATGAGTTAACTTACCAATTTCTCGAGGTGAGTTTGTAAAATGATGAAAATAAGAACTAAATTGAATCAAAATATATAAATTCTTTTAAATTCTTATCTTGATTGTTTTTTTTTCAATTCAAACACGTCAGTCAAAATTTTTCTGTATTTTTTCATTTAATTCGTTTCATATTGATGCTTCTACTACTGGCTAACCAAACGTATATCATGGCACAGTTCTGTTGCTACTCAAGACTCGCTTCCCTCACTTGATCAGAGAATCTGAGCAGGAGACGAATGGAAAAGTTCAAAAAAGATGTAATTTGAGAAAGTAATGCGAAATTCTGTAAAAGTATTCCGTTGCGGGGAATCGAACCCCGGCCTTATGGGTGAGAGCCATAAATCCTAACCACTAGACCACAACGGAGACGAAAATGTTTGAGTCAGCGTGCCTACACATTTTCTCGGTCGGCATCTCTTACAGTGTAACACCCCGCTGTTCCCCCATTAAACACACTAGGTCTTCAATCAAAACTTGAACGTTAACAGCCGTTTTTACCTTCAAAAGCCCGCAGAGAGTCGTCAAGTTTATATAATACAAGCCAAACAATAGCAAATTCACAATGAACAGGGATAAAGGCGAGGCGATGGAAACAAGAGAGAATGAGGAGAAGACAGCCAATTAAGAATCATTTTTTCAGAATATTTCAGCTTTTCGGATATAAACAGATCACATTATGTTGGTCCAGCTGGTCTCATCAAATTATGTGGATACTCTCCTTTCGTTTTTGGCGAGAAAAGAAGATTTGATCGATGTGGAATTGGATCATGTGGTCCTGGAGTTGGTACGTGACCCGCACAGTATACCTTGAAACAGTGATGGTAAAAATCGTCAGATTTCCAAAAAATCTACTCACCTCGAGATCAGTATTATCATTTCTATTATTGTGATAAGTTTTCAGTGACAACCGGGTTCCGCAAATCCAACATTTAAAACATCCTTTATGAAACATGGATCCATCTTTTAGGGGTCCCATCTAGAATAATAAATATTTATTTTCTAGAAAATATCTCGAAATTCTCGAACTTCTCCACAAAAAAATCATCTTGAACACTAACCTTATCATTGAAATAAGTGGGTCGTTTGCATCTGAAGCATGGCTCCTTCATGATGATTCTGAAACAAAAACCGTAAATGAAAAGTTGAACTTTTCTGAGTGGGCGAACAAAAATGTAGAAGAGAGACTAAAAGTAAATGCGGTTAGATGGGCAAAAATGTACGCGAAAGTAAGCAATGGTAAAGTTTTTATTTAACATCTGCGCTGGCGAACAGAACAGTAAACATTTCGGCGGTGCTATGCTCTTTTTCACCTCACAGAAACATGAGCTAATTTTATTTCATATTCCAGTTTTCGTTTCACAACTATTAATTTGTAAAACAAGCAGTATGTTTTATTTTTAGGAGAAAAAATTTCTGGAGGTATGGGGAATTGAACCCCAGCCCTCTCCCATGCTAAGGGAGCGCTCTACCACTGAGCTATACCCCCGCTGGCAAAGTGAGAAAAATGGGTTGTTATCTAACATGTGGTCATGTGTTCTTTTCATCCTTCTGTCTGTGTTTTGTCCGCAGTGTAAAGAGAAACAGATAGATAGAAAAAGGAGAAAAACATTTAAACATAGACATATCTTGCAATAATTATTTGAATGTTTCATTCACCCATCGATAGAAGGTTTATAACACCAGCTTAGAGCTTGTTCGTAAATTTAGTATCCCAACCCATCAAATTACAAAGCTTCTAAACATTTCTAAAACTTACGTACATAAATGAAAAAATATTTCTACATGATTTACTCATGAATGCAAAGTAAGAAATCGGTACTCTTTCATGAAAATCAGCTCCAAAAGTACCTACACTTTCCAATAAAAAGTGTAACCTATGAGGGTAAACTGCTGGTGAGTCTAATATCAGAATAGTGACCACCATTGATAATACCCCTCATTGACTTCATAGAGAAAATTGTAAACTGCAGTTTTTTAAAAAGAAATTATTTCATTTCTGACGTCCAATACGAAACCGGCGAAAAAAAACTAGTTACGTGAGTAATATTTACTTTTCGAATCGACTAGAAATAAAAATTAATACCAAAATAGAAGTTTTTGAAACTTTTGATAATCATCTAGGAATAAACCTTCCATCTAGATACAAACGTTCAATGCCTATATACCTACAAGGCAGGTATCACTTACCTTTCGACAGGTGGTCTACGCCTACGAAGCCAGGCATTTTGGGTGGGAGTTGGGAGTTTTGGTTAAAAGGGAAACCCCGCCAAAGTCTCCATGAAACTATTAAGCTATTTCAGATAATGATGGCTAAGTACGTTCTCGGGATATCGATCGATTTCCAAAAAAGTACTTGAGTTTTATAAAAATACATTTCAAGTTATTAAAACTATTTCAAAAATTTAGAGAAACCCCCCGACGAAAAGAGCAAAATGAAACACGGGCGGGTGGAATCGATCATAGAGCAACTGTATTTTTTTGCGTGGTAGCGCTGCGACTCTACCATCAATCCAATCCCAATCACAGTGACGTCTCTCATTCTTTCTTTCTCTAATTCTCTCTGATCCTAACACTATTTCATTGCGTCTAACCTCCCTGACACGGGAGTCAGGACAAACAGAGAATTCTTTTTGGTTGGAAGCAGCAGCAGAATGAAAGAGGAAAAGAGCACACATTTGGAGAGCACAACTTGTAGAGTGCGTGCCGCCCGCGCGTCGAGGGATCTGGTACAGACACGTGAAGGTGAATGGGTAAAAAATAGTGATAAGAGGGGTGACTTTATGAAAGTTGATAGAGAAATAGAAAATCATTGAGAAAGACTAGTTATTATGTTAGGGCTTTTAATATGAACGCATAGAGAGATAAATGTACTTTCCGTGATTGAGGGAAACTTTTAATTGCCTACATACCTACCTCATACCTACCTACCTACCGCCTAACTGTCTTAAATTTGGAATAGTCTCCAGTGCTAGGTGTTCGCATAGTGCATATTTAAGATATTTTTTTTGCTCTGAAAATTTTGTTGCATATTCAAATTCCCATGAACTTTGATGAACGCCTGTAGATTAGACAGGTAGGCACTAGGTAGGTCAACTTGAAGACAAGTTTTCCCTTTAATTTTATTGCAGATACTACGCAAGACCTCATAATATACAAAAAACACTTTTTTCTGTAAAAATGAAATTCAGGAGATTCGAAAAGGTGACGGACATGGAATATTGAAATCATAATCAAAGAATGTGCACAAATATTAGCAAAACAAATACAAATTTCAATATTTTATTTGATATCCCATTTGGTAGACATCAAGCTAATCACCAATAAACATCTTTCGACAGGAAACGGAAAATTGGGAATTTGTGAGAAAGGCGTTAAGAGAGTGATTAGCATAATAATGATGGCGATTTGGCGGGCAAAAAGAAAAGAAAAAGTGGAAAAAAATGGCACCGCGCGGAAAAGCATTTTTGTACGCAAACAATGGATTATAACTTGCAAGAGAGTGCTTAGACAGGAAGCATTTTATTGGTTGTTGTGTCACATTGACCTGTTGAAAAGAACATATCTACCACAATGGTTTAATCAAACCGTCTATATTCACAAGCAAATTATAAATTACTACATGTTAGATCAAATTTCTCAAATTCTTCCAGTTGCTCCTCGTTTCCATGACAAATGGTACACAAATACAGACTCGCATCCCATGAACTCGTCGTGTCGATCATCACAGTAGACATCTTTTCTGAAAAATTATGGTTTCCCTACTATTAGTTTTAAAAGTGTTATTCAAAAGCACCTTTCACAATCGATACGTCTGCTCCAGAAAGTTTGCTGAGTGGTTGAAGTAATAAAATCGTCTTCATCATCACATTCCTGATTGACATGAAGTTTGAAGAGACTGTATTGAAATAGCTTAATGGCTTCATATCCAAGATGAACTTACTTATCACGGATCCTTACAGACACCTTTTGAATGTTGTAAGGAACGGGGGCGACGTCAGCAGTTAAAACCACTTCAGTGATATTGTTGGCCGCGTGATCTTCGATCTTCAAAATAGAAATGTTCAGGAGTCTAAGATCTTTAGATCTCTGTTACTACACAGTGGAAAAACATTGTTGAACAAACATTAAAAAATACCTCAATTGCTTCCTTGGAGTTCCGGAAATGAATAGTTTCCAGAGTATCACCTGCATCATTTCTCAAATTCAATGTAACATTGATGTGATGTCCTTTTGCAGAATCATCACATAAAGCCAGCACTGCATAGTTCTTCCCTGTCATGTCACGCCGTGCCACGTGGAATGGTTTTCCGCCGAGTGTATTGACTTTGTCAAACAACAGAACCGCAAAGATGATAAGGTGTGAAAAGTTGAACATGCTGAAATATTTACAATGATAAGATCTAGATACCGTAACCCGAGAACGCGTTTAGAGAGAATGAGCTAGAAACATTTGCACCAAGATAATAGAAAAAAGTGATTCACTTTCTGGATGAGCTGAAAATGAGTTGGTAATCTAATAAATCTGAAAAAGTGGGCAGGGACACGTTCGATACACAAAAATAGAAGAAAATGGGATTCACAAAGTGGACGACGAAGAGCGGAAGGAGACGTCATTCGCCTGGGAATTCAATTCGTTTTATCATTTTTGCGCAATTCCCAATTCACTCCTTAGCAGGACGCAAAAAACTTCTATAGATTTGAATTTTTTTGGAGCAGATTTTTTGTCGGAACAAATGTTTCTTTCTTGAAGAATATTGACATGGGAATTATAAAAACGAATGATTGAGTTGAGAAATAACTACAGAAGATGAATGATAAACGTTGAAAGATCAGTGAGCATTTTTGAAAGTTCACATTAAGAATTGAACTTCATTAATATTTACATGCAGAAATCTGGGTTTATTTTGCGGAAAAGTAATACGTTTATGAAGGTAAGTAACACTTAAATATAAGAAAACATATAAATTAATAACATGCTTTCTATGCTTCCACTTCAACTTCAACAATTCGTTCGGGCTTCAAATCGGTCAGCAGAGACATCATCATTGCAGTGGCAGATAGTGTCTGAAAAGTTGATCAAATCACTACTTGAGCGATGGTAAATCACTTATGAATTGAAGAAATCTTAAAAATTATTTGCAGAAGACTTTGGATATACTCATTTACCCCTAAATCCTTAACTACCTGTGCCTATTGCCACCTCATTCAAAATAACTTCCAAAACCCGCTAAATTGCCTCTTCAAACTGGCGTATCTTGAAAAATATACGTCTAGACAACTAATGTTCTGAAAGGAAAATGATAAGAAATATTTTTTCTTCATTTTGCATTATTCTTCATTGCAAAATAACAACTATTTCTTGAGTTACACAGAGTCAAATCTAATTTAGCAAAATTCACCAAAAATTTAGAGAACTGTTCTCTTGTACCAGTAATCCAAGAACCTAATAATCCAAGAACCATTAAGATTCAAAAGAAAAAAATTGTAGAGTTATAACCGGAATATATTTTGGCACATTTTATCAGTTTGAAGTTTTTTGATATTTCCATGTTCAGCCCAGTTATAAAACGGTTTCCGAAAAAATTAAACTTCACTCATAAAACTCTTCATATCCAACGTATCGACTTGAAATTTTGAAAAATGATCATTTTTTTGAGGTCTCTACAATGTCCTGAAAAATCTTTTGAAAAATCCTGTTAATCTCCAAAATCGTCCTCCGCTCCGAAAAATGAACTCGGACTTTTGGTTTTCGAAAAATGTCCAAAAAAATTAAATTGGGATATTGGGGTCGAAAAATATATTTTTAGAAAACTGAGAACACGTTATTTACGAATTTCATATTCATTTTTGATGATAACTCGTTTCAAACGACCTAAAAAATAAAGCAAAAAGCTCATTTTGATTCTCATGTAAAAATTGTTTTGCCCAAAAACAAACTGACCGATTTTCCTGTTGTTTTTAAGAGAACAATTTTCACGTGAGAATAAAAATGAGCTTTTTGCTTTATTTTTTAGGTCGTTTGAAACGAGTTATCATCAAAAATGAATATGAAATTCGTAAATAACGTGTTCTCAGCTTTCTAAAAATATATTTTTCGACCCCAATATCCCAATTTCATTTTTTTTGGTCATTTTTCGAAAACCAAAAGTCCGATTTCATTTTACGGAGCGGAGAACGATTTTGGATATGAACAGGATTTTTTGAAAGATTTTTCAGGACATTGTAGTGACCTCAAAAAAATGATCATTTTCAAAATTTCAAGTCGATACGTTGGATATGAAGAGTTTTATGAGTGAAATTGGATTTTTTCAGAAAACGGTCTGTAACTTGGCTGAACATGAAAATATCAAAAAACTTAAAATTTATAAAATGTAGCAAAATATTTTATATTTATTATTCTATAAACCTTTTTTTCTGAAATTCAATGAATGTGGAGTTATGACTGGTAGAACAGAACAGTTTTCAAAAAATTCGGTGGATTTTGATAAAATTCATTTAACTGTATGCAACTCAACTAAGAATTTGTATTTCGCAATGGATAGCAATTCAAAAGAAAGAAAAAATATTTCTGATTATTTTGTCAGTTGAGCATTTGTTGTCTGAACATGTATTTTTCAGATACGCCAGTTTGAAAATACACAATTCTGCGATTTTCACAAGGCATTGAAATGAGTAACGGGTAAAGGCAAGAAATGTTTTCAAAACTTTCTACTGGGAGTTATCTTTTTTTTTAATTCAAAAACACAAAAATATTAGTTTTTAAAAATTCAGAACCTACTCCCAAAATCAATGGTCTCGAAAGTGTTGCAAATCCCCAAATGGAAATTCCCAATCCATCCTGCTCGCAATGACTGGCCAATGTTGTTGCCAATTGATAGACTTCAACATCATACGGCTGCCAGATATTTGAATTTCTACACAAAGAATGTTTCAGATTTTGACATTCTTCGTGAACACGAGCCGGTGCAATGGTTACCGAGCAGAATGCACAAGTGCAGAATAAAATGAACGGCATGCAAATTAGAAAGTCAGTGAAAGAGGAGAGATGTTGGTTAAGCATCATTAGAGTGAATATGAGGATGGGGATTACTGTAGCAAGCATGGCAAATGTATAGAGCTGAAAAATAATACATTTTTTCCTGGGATTCGGGGATTTTTTTTCATGTCTCCCACCCGGAACACACTATCCAACTCGGTGATGGCTTCACTCAACAATCGAAATGTTTCGACCTTCTTAATCAATTCTCCTTTAATGTATGCTCGGGTTCCAGCAAGATTTCTGATTTCCTTATTGAAAAATGATATTTCAAAGTACGCAGCATTAGCATAAGTTACAAATACATATGTAGTAGTTAGCCATACAGAATACATATACGAACTTATAATTGACATTATAAACCGAAGCTCTTTGTAGTAGAACATCTGAAAATAGCTGAAGTGTGACGGATGTTCTGAAGTGTTTCGAAGTACCTCTGAAATCTGAAGTGCCCAAACCGAATGTGATTTCTCGAAATAGTACTTTCCAGAATAAACCACATTGAATAAAGTTGTGATAACATAAAGAATAATGAACCATCGAGCACCGTCTGAAATTATTTCAAAAATCAGTTCTATTTTTTGAGGAGCTCACCATAAAACTTTCGAGTTTTACTTCTGAGTCCCTGGAAGTTTTGGCAAATTTCCAATTTAGCTTTTAACGACTCCAACTGCCCGCTGTATTGCCAGTAAACCAGAAATATCTGAGAAAAAGGTCTTATGAAATGAAAATCTTCTAGCTAAAAATTGTAAACAAAAACCGAAATAGATTGACAGATCGCCTCGAATAAAGATCGTTTTATGAGATTGTGATTGTGTAGGTGGATCACAATTTTGCACCTTAATCTTAGGATTTTCTGCAGGCGCCCGAGCCTGTCTACTTGCCTGCCCGCCAAGACATGCATAAGCAAAAGACAGGCGTAGGTCGCCCTCAAGGGAGGTAGGCATGCATTTTTCTTTCGTAAAAGGGGACAATCAACGTTGTCATTTCCAATACAACATACAAACCATTGAAAGAATCGATTCAAAATGCCAAATCATACTGAGAAGTTGAAGAGACATATCTAGAACATAAAACGACGACTTGTAAAACATTGTTTTTGCCATAAATCCGAGATAGTACATACCTGGAAAACTCTTGAGATCTGACAATAAAATTGATAACTTACTGGAAATCAGAAAAATTCCAGTGATCGCATTGTTAATTTTTCTTGCCCAACCGTCTGAGTTGACAAAATCCAAACGAAGAAACCAGATCGCCTGAAAAACTATTTGATAGAAGGGTTTTAAAAACGATTTTAATATTAAATGTTGAAACTACCTGTTCCACATGAATGAAAGGAGTGTTTTCATAATCTCCTTTTGATAAGCTAATTTTTGATGAAACATTTTTTAAAGATTCTGTTGAGATAATGGATATTTTAGAAACGGAAGTTAACATTATTTTTGAAACTGAACAATGAAAACAAAAAAAATGAGTGGGCTAGACGATGAACAGTATCCGCTATATAAGCGGATCTGTCGGGTGGTTTATTATTACAGTATTCAGAGTTGAAGTAATATTTGTAACCTTTGAAGGTTGGCATTTCAACTTTGAATTTGTTGATGGTAATGTAATATTTTATTGAAAACAAAATTGGAATGACGAATTTCAAGTTTTGAGATTTTGAGACCCAACATTCGTTGAAGTTCGGAAAGAAAATTTTAAAGAAGATGCCAGCCAAGGCGCGGTGGTCCACATTACTTCCTAAACTCGCCAAACTGCACATCTTCAATCTTGCGTATCTTCGAAAATACACGTTTAGACAAGAAATGCTTAACTGAAAAAATGATCAGAAATATTTTGTCTTTCTTTTGTATTGCTTTTCATTGCAAAATACCAATTATTTGTTGAGTTAGACAGAGTCAAACCCATTTTACCAAAATCCACCAAAAATTTTGAAGACTTCTCGGTTGTACCAGTCATCATCCAACAATCATTGATTTTTTGAAAAAAAAAACTGTTGAATAGTAACTAAAAAATATTTAGCTACATTTTATCCGTTTCAAGTTTTTTGATAACTTTGTCTTTTGCCAAGTTACAGGCCGTTTTCTGAAAAAATCCAATTTTGTCCATAAAACTCTTCATATCCATCGTAACAACTTGAAATTTGAACGAAACATCGCACTTTTTGGTGCTCTATCAGATTCCATCAAAAAAATTTCAAAAATCCTGTTAATCTCCAAAATCGTCCTCCGCTCCGAAAAATGAAATCGGGTGTTTGCCTTTCGGAAAATGACCAAAAAATGAAATTGGGATATTGGTGTCGAAAAATATATTTTTAGAAAGCTGAGAACACGTTATTTACGAATTTCATGATCATTTTCGATGAAATATCGTTTGAAACGACCTAAAAATTAAAGCAAAAAGCCCATTTTGATTCTCACGTGAAAATTGTTCTCTTAAAAACAACAGGAAAATTGATCAGTTTGTTTTTGGGGAAGAACAATTTTCACGTGAGAATCAAAATGAGCTTTTTGTTTTAATTATTAGGTCATTTAAAGCGAGATATCATCAAAGATGATTATGAAATTCGTAAATAACGTGTTCTCAGCTTTCTAAAAATATATTTTTCGACCCCAATATCCCAATTTCATTTTTTGGTCATTTTTCGAAGACCAAAAGTCCGATTTCATTTTTCGGAGCGGATGGCGATTTTGGAGATGGACAGGATCTTTCGAAAGATTTTTCAGGACATTGTAGTGACCTCAAAAAAAATGATGATTTTTCAAAATTTCAAGTCGATACGTTGGATATGAAGAGTTTTATGGACAAAATTGGATTCTTTCAGAAAACGGTCTGTAACTTGGCAAATCATAAAAATATCAAAAATCTTAAAACTATTAAAATTTAGAAATATATTTTCCAGTTATTATTCAACAATTACTTTCTTCAGAAAATCACTGGTTGTTGGATTATAACCGTCACAACAGAGAAGTTCTCAAAATTTTTAGTGGATTTCGGTAAAATGTCTTTAACTCTGTGTAACTCAACAAATAACTGGTATTTTGCATTGAAAAGTGATGCAAAGCAATGAATAAATATTTCTGATTATTTTGTCAGTAGAACATTTGTTGTCTAGACGTCTATTTTTCAGGATAGTTTGAAGTTACGCAATTTAGCGAGTTCAGGAGAATTTTTAGACCACTTGCATTCGAGGATGCCAGAAGCGCTCGGGAAGGCGAGTGAAGGTGTACAGGAGGCGTCCCCGTAACGCTTCTTTGAGATTGAAATTAATTGTTTTAAACTTTTTAACATTCTTTCACAAGTTAACTTATTGATGTTTGCTTTTTTGCGAGAATGTTCAACAATCAGTACGGAAAACAGTTTTATGGGATGTTTTAATTGACAAAATACTTTCTTGCGTCAATAATCATCTGGAATTGATAACCTTTTTTTACAATTTTTGATTGTTTGATCATTTCCTTCTTTTTCTGTTTCTCCAATTGCTAGAAATCAGTTGACAGATTTGAACTATCCATTTCCTTTTCTCTCACCACAAATTTTTAGAAATTCCGCGACACAAAAAAACCAAGGTCTTAACAGTTTTCGTAAAAGTATATATATACTAGTGATACTTTACAAAGAGATTCTCGTCTTGTTTCTGCAAATTTGAACATGATGATTGTATTGTCTATCTATCCCTTCTATCATCAAACATGACAATGATCAGATAAAACCGTGTAACAACTACCTTCTCTCGTCTCATTTTTTTTTCTGTCTGCCTTTCTTGAAGTCAGCCCTTTTTCTTTTAGTTTTTTTTGTAATTTCTGAAATAGTGTGTTCTGTTGGTTTTTGGTATGATTAGTCTTTTTATTTGAAAGTTCAAAATCAGATAAGACGAGTGTTCATTGAACGTGTCGTGTCTTTTTTCAAGAGAAGATGATATAATGCAGCAGGAATTGAATTTTTTCATTTGGCATGATTTTTAGGTAGATAAAATATACATGTTAATATAAAATCCTTCATTTTCCGATCTTCGCGTCTCAGTATAAAGCTTACTTAATTGAAGCTTACTTAAGAAAGACTTGATATTTATACCCTGTAAGATAATTGGTACATGTTTCATGTAGTTTAATTTAATTTAATTTTTAAAGTAAAGCTTTAATTTTCATTGTATCCGAGATTTACCGTCAAATCTTTTTTCTGCTGATGCTGACGTATGTTTTTAAAATGTGTCCTTTATCTCCACCACCTCCATATCCCCCACGTCATTCAGTTTCAGGTGTCAACATGTCGACCGACCAACAATCATCAGTTGAGGATCAAACTGTGTAAGAAATTCATTTTCAATTTTTATTCCTTGATCATATGATAATAGTTTGCCACCCACTTAGTCAATTGTCTTCCGTCCACGTGGGAACTTGAACACGTGATACGGTAGTTGGCACGGGGTATGGATGAGAATTTCTGTTTTATGGATAGATACTCTCCTTACGATAAAACAGTTTTTCTGATATTTTGTACTGCGTATATTTTACAAAAGTAAGTTTTAAACTTAAAATCAGTATGCTACCTTTTTATAATTATCACTCGTGATTACTTATTTAGATCTTTTTTCAATTTGTTTTGCCGATTTCGGTACATTTTCGGTCGATGGGTGCACATAGCATTTTTTGAAATTTTAATCGAAAATATCCTTACTGTTTTGAAAATTTGAACCGCTATAATTTTTTTTGGAGAAATTAAAGACGTTTCATTACGAATTTACTTTCATTACAATTTTACTTTCAATAACTAATTAGATTCTTGTCAAAAAAAAATCTAAAAAATCGTGGAAAGCACGTTAAAGATTGGAACCTTAGGAAACCAGCTCAATAGTTTAATTTCCATCTGAACAAACATGATTTTAGAGTTTTAGTTAGACATTGAAAGACCTTGTCTCACTCAGTTTCTCAGTTTTGTTTCAGCTAATGTTGAATGTCAACTACACATACCTGTTAGCTAGAATTTCCAGCACTTCCTCGTGTTCTGATAAGATAGGAATGACCATCAGAGTCTGACCACTTGAATTCCAAAGTACCAGTTTCTCAATGTTCTGCTCTATTTTCATCAATTTTCATTAATTTTCAAACTCAATACACAATCGTTAAATGGATTTGCAAGTATCTCTCCAACTTTTCTTTTCCGTTTTTATCTCGGTATCTACCGAAAGACACGCAATCTAGTCTAGCAAATCAGCGTGTCCCCGACATATTCTCCATCACAGAAAAATTAAGAAGATAGAAGTTATAACCTAAAACAAACCAACATTCGGATGATAATGATAGTGTAACTATTACTTGAAAAACTATAAAAAGTGCGGGAAGTTCACAAAACCATTTTGTGCTGTGTTCTACGTGCCAAGGCTCGGTAGGTAGGCTACCTCGTGAGAGTACACTGATAATGAACTTTTATGATGAGCGGTAAAAAATAAAATGATCAGATTGAGATGATATGGCAAACAATCAACTAATAACGAGAAACCAGTTGGTATGTATGACGTGTAAGACTGAAAAGGACAGGTTGAACATTTATGGTGATGTAGTTGATTTATTGATTTTAAGATTGAGAGGGGCTGAGTTGTAAATCATATTATAAAGATTTAGGAGACACACAAATGTAGTTCAAATTTAAAAAATCTTGTCGCGTTATTAAGAATTCTTAGCTTTTTTAAAATTAGGTCTTCTATGGTAGGCAGGCACATTTTGCGGCTTGCCTAGCTGCCTACCGACAACTTTCTGTATTTTGGTAGGAAATAAAGTGTTTTGTGTTGTCACAGGTTGGAAAGCATTTTTGTATCTACATGTGTTGCCAACTGAGCCAATTTTTTGCAAGATTTTAACCCAAATCACAAAGGGAATATAACCAAAAAAATTTAAAGTAAAAGTTCAGGTTTAGGTACTTTACAAAAAATACATCTACAAATGTGGATTAAAATTATTACCGTAATTTCCCAAGCAGACGTGCACCGTCGGCAAAATATTTTTCTGTGTTTTGACAGTGGCACATTTTTTGGTCAAACTTAGGACAACCGAGACATAATCAGACAAAGTAGAGCAATGTGAGGTGTAAGTAAATTAGGGAACCTACGGTATAAAAAAACTTAGATTTGATCAACTTCTCAGTACTCATTATCTGGTTCACATGTTCTATTTCCGATTATTGTTTGAGAATTCCATCGTTGTCTTTGTTTCTCGAAAATAGGCGGAGTCTCAGAATGGCCTGATCGGCAGGGGACGACAAGGGGGCGAAAAGTTCTATGCACCCTCCTTTTTAACAAGATAAAACACAATTCCATTTATCATTTTTTTTGCTTATACGGTGTGCGTGTTTCTGTTTTCCCATACCAAATCGTCTCCTCGTAGTCTCATTATGTCGCCGAGCTTGTTTGCTTTGGTGACCAGGAGAAAAACAAGTGCAAACATACTGTCATTGTTCAAAAGGAACCGGCAAGGCTGCTCAATTTTATCATTATTTTCAGAGCCATGGTGAACGTTCGTCGTGCTAACTTCAAAAGCTTCTGGGATAAATATTCCGACAAGCCAGACACCAACTCGATGATGTTGAACCATTCTGCGGAAGAATTGGAGTCAAGTGATCGTGCTGATATCTTGGCCAGTCTTCCACTTTTGCACAACAAAGACGTCGTTGATATTGGAGCTGGAATCGGGTTAGTTAACAGGACTAAACTATCCCTTTTTCCGGCCGCTTATATAAACGTTTTAGATATCGTGCTATCCGTAAAATATCATAAAATTTAAGTTTTTCAGGCGATTCACCACCGTTCTTGCCGAAACTGCTCGCTGGGTCTTGTCCACCGACTTCATCGACAGCTTCATCAAGAAGAACCAGGAACGTAATGCTCATCTTGGGAACATCAACTATCAAGTCGGAGACGCTGTTGGACTTAAAATGGAGTCAAACAGTGTTGACTTGGTGTTCACTAACTGGCTCATGATGTACCTTTCCGATGAGGAAACCGTTGAGTTCATTTTCAACTGCATGAGATGGCTCAGATCACATGGAATTGTTCATCTCCGTGAGAGTTGTTCCGAGCCAAGCACAGGAAGATCAAAAGCAAAATCAATGCATGACACTGCAAATGCCAACCCAACTCACTACAGATTCTCTTCTCTCTACATTAATGTGGGAAATCAAAATTATGATTATTAAAATCATTAGAGTTTTCAGCTTCTCCGTGCCATTCGCTACCGTGACGTCGACAACAAACTCTGGCGCTTCAATGTTCAATGGTCTTGCTCCGTTCCAACTTACATCAAGAGATCCAACAACTGGCGTCAAGTCCACTGGCTCGCCGAGAAGGTTCCAGCCGAGGATGGAGCTAAGGGAACATCATTCAACGAGTTGGTTGAGTTGATCAAGAACACATGGCAAAATGAGCAAGAGGCTTGGGATGCAAAGTTGGATGATGAGAAATACGTATGGACGGATAAGGTGAGATAATGATCATGTGATTGAAATTAAGATTAAACATGCAACAGTTTATAGTAGCAGTCTGGGCTTGAAAAATGGTGATAAGCAATCCTTATCTTAAAGAATCTGATACGAATTATAAAAACGTCTGCAACATTTAATGATTCTGTGAAATTTTAATTTGATAGCATTTGAAAATCAAAAGTTTGTTAGAAAAAATATTACTTACATTTGATTTTCATTTAACATTTAAGAAAACATAATGAAAGAAGGGCTTCCGTATAGGGAATAAAAAACCACCACTCTTAACCAAGGCAAACAAGAAAAATCAATCTTTCAGGTGTTCTCATCTGCTCTTACATCTCTCCCATCCAACTCGACATTCTTCCTCTACACTCCACGTACCGTTTCCCCATACTGCCACATCAATGCTCACACTCTTGCGGAAACATTCAATGCCAATGTCTGGAACACTGAAATCATTCCAGAATACTACCGCACATCACTCACAAAATCAAACAACTTGAAGGATCAGAGAGTTCGTTTTGGATGGAATCAATCTCTGACCGACTCTGTCACCTATTGGCAACAGAAGGATGCTCTTTTCGATGTCTTCGTTGCCACTGAATTCTTGAGCACTGTTGATGATGAAACCATTCGCCAACTTCCAAATGTTATGAGCGACGGAGCCAAGTTTATCACGTTGGAGCCAGTTGATGAAGTGAATGAGGCTGAGATGAAGCAACGCATTCAAGAATTGGGATACACACTGAAGTCCTTCACAGATGTCACTGATCAGTGCATTGAAGCTCAGGAACAATACTTCAAGGATCACGAACAACTGAGAGATGAGAAAGTTATTCGTAAGAACTGGGTACTTCTTGAGTTGACTCATTAGATTGTGAATATATCTTATTCTCCACTGGATGGAACTGTACACGTATTTTTCTTTATTTCAATTTCATTTCTTATCACTTTTTTTGTTTCCTGAAATTGTAATATTACTTTTTTCAATATTGATATGTTTTCTCATAAAATTTCTAATTTCCCTCTTTTACATCACTTTTCCCATTGTCGTGCTCTCTGATGTGCCCATTTTTCTTGTTCCGTTTTTTCTTTGCTGTTTTTTGTGTGTGTGAATAAAGCTACTAGCGTCAATTTTTTTCCCTATTCTTCCTCGTTCCACAATTTAAATATTATTGTTCCTCGTAGATATGTTGATCTCTAATATATATTTTCCAACTATCTTGGGAATTTTCAGTCTGGAATTAAAGATCTGTTAGGCCGGAAGAAGGAGGAGTTGGGGAGCACAGTCTACAAAATCGGGCAGAGATCTCATTCGATTGATTTTTGATATTTGAAAAATTTGGAGTCAGCGTAATATGGAAATGACAATTGGCACATTAAAAATAACATTTTCGGCGTTCAACACATGAAACAAATTGCATTTTGAAAGGTTTTGAAAATTTTTTACTATAATACTGATAATTAGTAATTTTAGCATCAAATTGTTGTTTTGGAACTATTCGACGGGGTACTGTAGGTTTTGAAATTGGACACTTGTACCTTAAAATACAGAATTTTTCAATTTTCCGAACTTTTGGAAATAAAAATAAGGAAGAAATTTTAAGGTACAATAGTAATTCAGATGAACTTGTTGTATGTATATGTAGAGTTGAAATTCCATATGCTTCAAAATTCAAAAAATGGAGTCGCACGAGGGATACTGTATTTCAATTTTAAATAATTTTAAATATTTTAAATAAGAAGCGCCTTACTTTAAAATTTTGCACCTTGGCTTTATTTGAGTTTACGAATAATGGTCATAAATTGAAGCTTTTTGATAAAACCAAAATTACTCAAGATACTGTCAACATAATAGAAAAATTCACAAATACGAAATTAAAAAAATAAAACTCCTCCTAGGTTCGTAGTATTTTTAAGTGACAAACTATATTTTAGTACTCCACTAACTAAAAGTTCAGAAGTCCTAGGAACAACGTCATAGGTCAATCTGCTCAAATATGTTCCCTCACTCGCTCTCATTTTTTAGGGAATTCCCACGTGCTCACGAACTAAAAAGCCTTACCGCCCGAGGGAAAATCTTCATTTTTTGCGGAGGATCCTCTTCATAGAGTGTCACGCAACCTTCTGGAATTGTAGGTTCGTTTTTTGGAATTGTTTTGTTTGTGTGGCCTCTTCCTGTCGTTTAGCCGTGAATCGAATTCTTTGTTGTCTTGCGTCCGTTATGCAATGCATTCCAAAATAGTCAAGGGACGGCGCGTGGCGGAGCACACGGAAAAAAATTGGCAAAAAAAGAAAAGAAAAAGGAAGTATCCATCCATCCATCTATCTTTCCACTCTCCCCTTCTTCTCACTTTTTTTTGCCTCTTTTTTCTCCATTTCAGAGCATGTGTTGGCTACGACGTCGTCGTCAGAAGCGGAGCGGAATGCATTGAGACTAGTCAAAACGGCGAGACTTAGAAATAAGAGAAACGAAAACTAACCCACGTTTTTGTGTGTGTATGTGTGTGTGTGTGTGTGTGTGTGTGTCTGAAGAAGAAGACACCGCCCGTTTTTTTTTTTTGAAAATTTGCAGCATTTTTTGAAGGACCTCTACAGTGATTCCACTTATCTGCAAATTACTAATCTGTACAGATTAAAGGATTATCTCTTACTTTTTAATTTCTCTGAGGGAGTTCCAAATAAACGTTTGCAAAGACTTGGAAACAAACAGGCTATTGTTTTTAATTTTTTTGAACCCCAAACAACATAAATTTTTTATGTGTTGTTCTAGAGGAGATTGTTTGAAGGATCAGCGATGTTCAATTGAAGTTTAATTGATCTGGAATAAACTTTTCTGTTATACCTGATTTTTTTAGAATTATTAGCAGGCGAAATTATTGTAGCCAAAATTAGCTTTGTCTTGGGTTTTATTGCAATTTTTAATTTTTGGAATTTTTCTTTTCTACTGAAATGACTAAGTTGCTCGTATTAAAGTGGAATTTTATATACCGAATAACTTTTTAATAAACTTTAATAAACTCTTTTATTTATAAATGTATTGAACTTCATATTAAAATTGTCAATAATCACAAGATTTGAGTATTAAATATTTTTCAAAACCTACACATTCTTGAAATTTTTGGTTTCATTTGTTTTGGAATAATTTTCTTATCATGTTACTTTGTACCATCTGAAAACTAGGCGTTCCAGACAATTGAAACTTTAAACAAATGCACCTGCTTGATTTGAGTATTCACCTGCCGGGTCCGCCCAATTTGCCATTCAGATGTTATAAATTCTTCACTCCCCCCACTCAAAAAAGTAAACGTCATTTATATTGCGTTATTCAATTCGGCATTGAGAAAAAGTGATTTAAAGTTTTGATTTTTTTCTTTCGCTGAAAGAAAAAACTCTGATGAATGTCGAAATTTTCTGAAATTTGAATATCACTTAGTTTTTGCAATGGTTAAATTTATAGGTTATATAAACTTATACAACGTAAAAATGAAACATATTGATTAATTAGAATGAAAAATTTGTGTCTTTTAACACAGAAAAACACCAAGATTAGGGTCTCCTTTGATATTTTTGTGTTTTCTTGTAGCCTACAAATTCGTTCCATTGTTTTAAAGAATTATCACAGCTCTCCTTTATTCAGACAGGCCTATTTTGAAATTATTATGCTCGGAACTCGTTAAAAATATTTTACTTGCATAATTCTAGACCCCCACCCATGCAATACTATTAGAAATATAAGTTTCAAGCTTCTGATTCTTTTATTCGAACTTTATTTCAAGATTTCTAGTTCTTTTTTTGTTGGAAATTCTCTTCAAAAAATGCATGATTGTGTTGTTGACTACGCCCTATAGACGATCATGACAACTTATTCTGACGACAAAATTGTCAGAAGTTTAAAAATAAAACTTCCAAGCATACAATTTCACGAATCAGAAGAGGAAAAAGATCATTACGTGACGCATACTTGAACTACTACAACAAATGGTCTATTACGTTTATTTCTTGAAATCTCACTTTTCAATCTTCTGTCCTCAAATAGTTATCCAATTATACTTTTCATCTTTTCGATGTATTCCGCAAAAAATTTCGGTATGATTCACTGCTCTCTAGTACCTCTCAAGTTTTTTTTTGCGGGGGCCCTCTCTGAAGAACTCGAGCGAAAAAAGTATGGGGCGACGAAAAAAAAACGGAGGGTCCAGTCATCATGAATGCATACATCAATGATTAACAAATCAATCCGAGTGAGAGAGGACGTCCTTTAACGGTTTTTTAAAGTTTTCTCTAGTTTTCGAATATATTTTACTTACACTGAATTGAGCCATTCGCATAGGCAAACAATTTACGGTAGTGCTGCCTTCACGGCACTTGAGTATACAAGTAAAGACGGTACGAACAGTTTACGCCAAAGGTAGGTAGCGGCAGGCGCAGGCCGTGTTATTAAATTTGCGAAAACATAATAGAGCCGGAAAACACACTTTTGAGGCAAATTTTCAACCATGCAATTTTTTTTCAGGTTTTTTCTGGCTCAAAGTGCTCCTCTATTGCCATTTTCAAAAATTCAAAATAAAACTTTAATATTTTCTTTCACTTAAAACACCACTCCTTAGATCAAAGTCGACGCTGCTAAAAATTTCATTAGAACTCCGGCACAGTATTCTATGTTTTTTGATCGCATATTATTTATTGACCTGCTTCTGAGTTTTTCACTTCTCAGAAATTATTGTCCACTACGTTGTCTAGAAAACAAGAAACACTCTTCGTCCTACTCATTCCTTCCCAGCCAACTTCTATTATTTTCCGAACCTTTCCCTTCTTACCGAACGCCCACCTGAATCACGTTCCTCCTTTTTCTCTCATATGGATCTCATCTCATTTCCTATTTTTTCTGTCTGTCGACGTCAACAACAGACATCCCACTACCACGACTGCTACGCAATAAATTACTCCCATTTTTTTTTGAGTAATCATATGCTCTCTGTCGTCAATTTTTTAGAGTATAAAAGGTATCAATCAAGCACCGGTACATATGGTAGCAAACTTTTGGATTTTTTAATAATTGGCACTTGAAAGTTGATTCTATTTTGAATTTGAAATTTAAAAATCTGAAGTTTACTTTTTGCAGTACGGTAATTTAAAATTGTTTTGAGTGATAATTTAAACTTTACAAATCAACGAATAGTATACTATAATCCTAGAAAATTGACCACACAAAAACTTACCTACTTACCTGCCTTTTGCCTACTACCAAAGTATCGTGAGATGTTTTTTTTTATTTTTTCAGTTGAACGGTAACCAAGTTTATTGAAATCTAACAAAATGAATACAGAACAACGAGATCAAATTATTGAAAATAGGTGGTAGGCAGAACAAATACTTTGTCTGGCCTAAATGAAGCATTTCCCAAGTCTTTCCTGAGCGTGGCCTAACTAATTTTTTGGCCACCAACTGCCAAGAGTTTTTTCATCTTGAACAGAGAAACATGTATGTTTTTGGATATGAAATAAACACCTAAAACACCTAAAAACATAAAAATCGATGACTAAACCTCACTTTTCATTTCTTCTGACTAACAATGTATTTTTTCCTATTTTTAGCGCCCTATTTCCCTATACAAATTGTTCATTTCCTCTCTTTTTCAAGCCGCCTTTCATGCAGAATTCCTTGCTGGAACAACAAGAAGACGAAGAATTGGATTGGCCAAAAACGAAACTAATCTCTAATTGGCCGAATAATTGCTCTCCATCCGATACACCCCTTGTGCCGTGCTCGAATACAAACGATTACAAAATTTTTTCCCAATCCCTGACATTTTCTTGAAAAAATTGTAGAAAAATCTGAAGCTTATGGCTCATGTGCTTCCACAGAAAAATGTCAACGTTTATTGCCATGTAACTATAGAAATTCGACATAAACCAAGTTTAGAAGGGGTTTAGCAAAAAAGAAAAGGGGGGACCTTGCCCAAAAAAAAAACAAAATAACATTACGAGAGCAAAGAAAATTTTATGGGCCGAAACGCTTTTTGTGTGTGTTTTCATTCTTTTTTCAAATCTTCTCCATTCTTTTGGATTTCTGTCAGGTTTCTTTTTTGGTAGATGGAAGAAGGAAAAGGAAGCATTCTTACCCCCAGTGATTTATAGAGAAATCGGATATTATTCAATGCTAGTACTCATATGTACGAATTCTATATTAGATTGAAAATATAAGAATGGGGGAGAAAAAGAGTAAAAGGTCAAAGAAAGGCTAGAAGTGAACATATCTAATTCCGTACATTACAGTTGGAACAGTTTTTCCTAAAAAAAAAACTAACGCCCGGATGCCCGTTTTCCTGATTCTGGGCGATCGTCTATTTTTTAGTGTTACAGAGGACTTTCAATAACTTGTTTGTCCAAATTTGTTTGTCAAAATTTTTTTCTGATATAATTCTCCGGTCATCCACTCCTCAATATTTCGTTTTGGGAAATTCCTCAAAAATTTTTCAAATTTACATAATTGCGGTAAGCTTGCAATGCTTGATCGTGAAACTTAACTTTCGGCAAATTTACTAATATTCACAGTTTTAAATTCACAACTTAGAGGGGGAGTACGGTCAGTGGGAAAATTATTTAAAATACGCCTATATGGTCATAATGACCGAATACCATGATGGAAAAATTCAGAAAATTTGTTCTAAATTTTATTTGATTTTTTGAAAACTGATAAAATCCGCTTTTTCCTGATTTTCACTTGAGCCACCAATATATTTCCGCCAATAAAGTTTCCGTTTTAATCTTTTAAAACAATTTCCCACTGGTTGCACTCTACCGTACCGTACCGTACTCTTAATTGTAAAATTCTTAATTTGAATAGTTCACAAAATCTCAAATTCTTGTTCAGCCCTTGCTCCTTTATCTGTGAAAATTGTTGCTACGTGCATCTGAGAAACCGGTCACAAGTTCGTAATGTTCCACCACCTCTTTTGAATATTTTCTCATCGGACCTCGTGGGTCCGTGTAACTCAAAACTCAAACTTTCTCCGTCTCTTTCTCTTGCCCCGCCCGAAAAAAACCTTTTTCTGCCCATCACTTTGTCCACTCCCTCTAGCAAAGTAAACTCAAAATAGGAGAAGCACTTTCCTTCCATACTTTTCTTTCCTTTTTTTCTTCTACTCGTCATCATGTTCTTTCTACTTTTCCTACATTCACTTTTGCCCCTGCTCCAATGAAAGGAAAAAAAAAGAAAAAAGAGAAGATAATTAAAAGTTGGTGTGGCAAAGAAGTGAGCAGAAGAAGAAAGTGGGCGGGGCGCGGCTCCTCGAGTCCATAGGAAATTGGACTCACTTCTCGTTCTTATTCAGTCCTTTTTTGTCTTTTTTGCTATATTGTTCTTTTTTCTTTTACTTTTTTTGGTGTTTGTATCTCTTTTTCACACTTGTCATCTTCACAACTTTTTGTTTCTCTTTGAAATGTCGTATTTTTCAGACTAGACGATATCGACCCAAAGGAGCCCAGTGATCTGCTGGATACTGATTTCAGCATTGAGGCCACAGCTGCAACCACGACGGCTGGCTCGGTTAGTTTTTGAGTTCGATTATTTATTGTAGAAAACGGTTTTATGAATAATTATTCGGCATATAAGGGCAACAAGCTTCGTATTAAAAAATGCTCTAGTAGGTTGCCAAATGCTCACATTTTTTCATAACTCCAAAAAATGTGCAAAATATCAGCTCTCAAAGTTATGTGAAATTCTATTTCAACAACTTTAAAACATTTAAAACAATGTAACGATTCAAATAGTTCATACTCTCATCGCTACCAAATTTCCAGGGAAGCAAAGTAGCCGAGGCGTCGACCTCGGACTACCGTGTCGCCGTATTCGGCGCGGGTGGAGTTGGAAAATCATCGATAACGCAGCGATTTGTAAAAGGAACATTCAATGAGAATTATGTTCCAACTATCGAAGATACCTATCGACAAGTGATCAGTTGCAATCAGAAGAATGTGTGCACTCTTCAAATCACAGATACAACCGGAAGTCATCAGTTTCCTGCGATGCAAAGACTGTCGATCAGCAAGGGAAATGCATTTATTCTCATTTATAGCGTTACGAAGTAAGTTCTAATGCGTTTTAAATAGATTATAATAAACTCGTTTCTTGTTTCAGTAAGCAGTCATTTGCTGAGCTAGTACCGATTATTGAAATGATGAAGGAAGTAAAGGGGAATGCAATTGCTGAAACGCCAATAATGCTCGTTGGAAACAAAAAAGATGAAGAATCAGTGAGTTTTATAAATGTTTAGCAGAAAACTTTTGAATGTAACATCATACTTATTCTTTAAAACACACATCAAGAAATATTCAAAACCTATAATTTAATAGTCTTTGTCAGTTTACTTCAAAAGAGTATATTAAAATTTGAAAATGGAATTTGAGGAAAGTTTTGGTGTCTTAAAAGTTACCGGAAACGGTACCTAAAACTCGCTCGTGAAGCTTTGGGAAAAATAATTTTCTGAATCTAGATCAAACTGAGAGCTGAGACATCTCAGGTAGCTCATGGCGGATAAAATATCACATTTTAAAAATAAATAACAATAAAAAATTAGAAAAAATCTGAAAAACAAAATTTGCAAAATTTCAGAAACGAGAAGTCTCTTCAAACTCTGGACAGAAAGTTGCAACAAATATGGAATGTGGCTTCATCGAGACATCCGCGAAAAACAACGAAAACATCACAGAACTATTTCAGCAGCTTCTTGCACTGGAAAAGAAACGACAATTGGCACTGACAATGGATGATCCAGATGGGAAAAATGGGAAGAAGAAGGGATGCCATATTATGTAGCCTGTATTTATTGTATTTATTTATTTGACTTTTTCAAAACTCTTTGATTTTTTTGAGTTTTGAAGCATGGGAATTAGTTTGAAAAGCAATAATGTTTCCAACAGAAAACGACTTAAACAATTCTTTCACTTCCAGATTTCACAGCTCTTGTACTTTGTATTCATATGTATTATTGTAGGGCTTCTATTGATTTCTCCATAACCCCGGTTTGCCTGAAATCTGTACAAAAAGTGCATTATATCTAGTGCTACGATTTCTCTTATTTTCTTATTAGATGGGTGGTTTTTTTTGTAATTTAATATTGGTCTGTTCCCGATACTGTTTATTTTGGGAATAAATGGGAATATTTTTTGAAATGTTGAACAATTCCAGATGGCTCCTTTCAGATTCTCTTTAGTCTCTCCAAAATATTGATTTTATGAGCCTTAGTTTAACAAAAAAAACCTTTTTGTGCAATCTCTAGGATCCGTCAAAAAAATTTGACGAAACATCATTAGAGATTGTTCCAAAAAATATTATGGTTCGTAATGTGTAGAAGCAAAATAATTGGAATAATCGAAATTATCAGAATGATGATATATAGTGGATTTGAAAAAAATTGAGTTTTTCGAGCACCACAATACCCAAACCTGCTCTAAAAACAACCAAAAAGGCTAGCTTCCAATAGAAATGATGTATTGATCCATTGACACTGGAAAAGTTAAAAATGAAATCCAATAACCACCACGGACCACGTTAAAAATCATAATTCAAATGAAATTTAACGGAGAGGCTTAATAAATAAAGCTACACGGAAAATAATTAAACAATATTTGTATTTGAACTTGATTTCATCTTGATAAGAACTGGTATAAAAGCTTGTAGTTTTAGTCATAATGTTCATTTTACGACTTTTTAAACGAAGGGTCTGCCGGCCGAAGAAGGTATGCCGAAGGATGAGAGGATGATGGAAACAACTGGGGATTGGTTTGCAGTTTGTGTGCCTCTTCCAACTGGAATACCTATGTAAGTGCGAACAAATAAGCGGTTCAGAGATGTAAATCTGGTGTTTTAAAATGTTATAGTCTTCACAGTTTTTCAAGTATTTCAACTTTTCTTTTCAGACATGCATCCTCCTAGCAGAAGTCACCCCTCCGGACACACCCAAAACAAGAAGTGCGAAAGATCAATAGAGGAAAGAAGACAACTCCAAAGTGGGACCTATTTGTAAGTTTGTTGGGCTGGGCGCGACGGGGGTGCCTCGACACCCTGTATGCAAATTTTGTTTCTCAAAATTCGCGAAAATGAAACTAATTGGATGCAAATTTAGGTAGGTAAGCTAGGTAGGTAACGTAGGTAGGTAAGCAAACTTGGTAGGTAAGCTAGGTAGGTAACTAGGGTGAGTAAGGTAGGTAGGTAAGGTAGGTAGGTAGCTAGGGTGAGTAAGCTAAGTAGGTAAGGTAGGTAGGTAAGGTAGGTAGGCAAGGAAGCTAGGTAGGTAAGCTAGGTAGGTAACGTAGGTAGGTGAGGAAGCTAGGTAGGTGAGCTAGGTAGGTAACTAGTGTGAGTAAGGTAGGTAGGTAAGCAAACTAGGTAGGTAAGCTCGGTAGGTAAGAAAGCTAGGTAGGTAAGCTAGGTAGATGAGGTAGGTAGGTTACAAAGCTAGGTAGGTAAGCTAGGTAGGTAAGCTAGGTAGGCAGGTAGGTAGATAAGCAACTTGGAAGGTAAGCTAGGTAGGTAAGGTAGCTAGGTAAGCAAAGTTGGTAAGAAAGCTAGGTAGGTAAGCTAGGTAGGTAAGGTAGGTAAGTGAGATAGGTAGGTAAGCTAGGTAGGTGATATAGGTAGGTAGGTAACCTGAGGTAGGTAAGCCAAACCTTGGCCAGGTACCGCCTAGGTAGGTAAGCAAGCTAAGCAAAGGTAAGCTAGGTAGGTGATGTAGGTAGGTGAGCAAGCTAGGTAGGTAAGTAAGGTAGTTAAGCTAGGCAGCTAACTAAGGTGAGCAAGCTAGGTAGGTAAGCTAGGTAGGTAAGCTAGGTAGGTAAGCTAGGTAGGTAAGCTAGGTAGGTAAGCAAACTTGGTAGGTAAGCTTGGTAGGTAGGGTAGGTAGGTAAGCTCGGTAGGTAGGGTAGGTAAGCTAGGTAGGTAAGAAACCTAGGTAGGTAAGGTAGGTAAGTTAGGTAGGTAACTAACTTAAGGTGAGTAAGGTAAAATTTGAGATTTTAGCTACAAAAGGGCCATTTTTTCCAAAACTTTGAGCGGCCATAACTTTTTTTGAAAAATTTTCATAACGTCTCATTACGAAATTTGGTAGTTTTAGACCATTTTGGAAAGCAAAAGCTCAAATTTCGATACTCCACCTTTAAGAGCTTAAAGTAGACGTGGTATGGTTTCATGATTGGAACTATGCTATTAGATTATGAAAACTCTAAATCGGCGTGGCATAGTTTCAAAATTGGAACTATATTTTTAGACTTTGAGATCTTGAAATCGAAGTGGTGTTGTTTCATAATAGAAACTATGCTATTTGATTTTGAGAGCTTGAACATAATAGACTGAAAGAAAAAAAAACTCAAAAATTTAATATATTTTCCCAGAAACAAAATAAATTACAAGTAATGGGAATTAGTGACTGAAAATATAATTTGATGACACATCAGTAAAATCTTGCAGCTGGTTTCCTCCAAGTTCATCTAATGGTAAATAATATGTTCTCAAAACGTTAATTTCATTGGAATTTAGAGTTTTCATAAACTGAATGACGTTGAAAGGCCTACGTCAGCACGAAAATATTTCCAAATGAATAAAAGGGATCTCACATATAAATATTTTTATATTTTATTGCATGATTTTTTGTATACCTTTTTTTTCCTTCTGAAATCCGACCTCAAACCTACTAATGAGAATTGGAAATTTGAGGTTTTTTTTTCCGTATTCAGTTTGATTCTTATTCCCTAAAAAAAATATATAAGAAATTACTGAGCTCACCATTTTTTCCATCAATTATTCACACAAGTTGAATGAAAGTTCTGATTCCCGTCATCGTGTCATTTTCAAGCAGGGCAAGAGTCATTCGCCTACTCAAAAAATCATAGAATTCATATAAATCTGTTGCCAAACAGATCTTTGAGTTCACTCGACAAAAATAGAAGCGAATTTTTGAAAATTGTCTCGAATCTTTATTTTATTTTATGATTTTTTTTGCGAAAACCTGTGGTTTTTAATTTCAATTTAAAAAAAAACAAATTGAAAAAAAAACGGCAAATTGTTTCCATGAAACATATTTTTGAATTTTTTAGGTTTAAAGTTTAACCATGTTTTACTTATTTTCTTTATTGTTTTTTTCTTAATAAGTAACTCGTATAAAATTTTTAAAAATCCTAAACATTTAGAATCACCAAGTACGTATTTCTAAAATATACGAACATATCTTTTTTGTCCCAATTCTAATTTTGATCCGAAGACTTCTCGTTGAGCTTGGTCTAGACATTAGAAAACTCCGAATAATAGTGAGAATATTTAAAAATAAAGATGGAGAATTTTTATAAATTAAGTGGAAAACAGAAATAAAATCTTTAACTTTTCTGGATCTTTCATTTCCTTTCATTCATTAAATTATTTTGTGCCACACAGGAAAATGTAACAATTCTATCTTCAGACCTAAGACAATATGTATTTCTTTAAAAAGTACTTACTATAGCAAAATTTTAAGCAGAAGAGCTTCACTGTCAGCTTCTGAATTTTCAATCCGAATACTTTCTACTTTCAAAGTTTAGCAATAGACAAACATTTTGCAACCGTTTCAGAAAAGTTTACTTTTTTTCAGTAAATTGAAAAGTTCCAAAAATCTTTACACGCTTCTTAACACCCATAGCCCTCGAATGTCTGCTATAAATTATGCCCCAGTAGTTCAATTTCTGAAAATGATCGCTATGATCTACAACACTGGTCCAAACATTCAAAACCTCCAGTTAGAAAATATAAACTTTTGAACTTTATCTATTTTCATCTGTTTTCATTCATAAAAAACCTGCGAGTAGATCGGATCGGATGCACCCTACCGCAACCTGATACTCTGATGCATTCTCGAGTGCTTGTTAATCGCGAACAATGAAATTATGTTCAATGTTTGTCAGTCATCTTGATGACAAAATTGAATAGATCACATCGAGGGGAGAGCTCACTGTAAAAAACAGTTCGATGATCCCTTCCAGGTAATTCCACTACTATAATCCCTCCTAGTCAGATGATTCTGAACTTTTTGGTGTTCGGTTTAGTATATGTTTGTCCGTGGTCAGTTCAAAAGATGGATGTCAATCAAAATTTCTATGTTATTCTAGAGAAAAGAAATTTAGAATTTCTCGGGTTTGTTTTCTTTCTTGAAATCACGGACTCGAATCTTGTCATAAACCAAACTTTTGACCTACGGTACCCTTAAGTACAGTAGATTTTTTTGCGAGACACTCGTGGGCACTGTATATGAAAATTTTCTATTGTGCCAAGAAAAATTCTAACTGAGACTGCTCAAAAAGTTTGCAGTTTCTTCTCATCATTTTCAAATTTAAACATATTTTTTCCAGATGTTTAGACGAATGTTTACTATTTCATAATCTAAACGTTTTCTACAATTTTATTTTTTTCGATATACTTTTCGTGATCTCAGATTTTATAATTTTCAAAGTTGAATTTGTAATCAAGTGACTCGCGTAGTCAACCTTTCTCCCCCATAATTATTTTTATTAATTACCGGCTTTTTACACTTTTGCTTAGTTGGTATGAATCACTTTTTTCTCCTCCTACACATCAAACTAAAAGTAAGGAAACAAGTTCTATCATCTATTTTTATTTAGAAATTAACGGAAACAGGTGGAATTTGAATCGAATTTTTTTTGGAGTTGTTGAATTATTTATATTTCTTTCGTCATTTTTTGGTAGAACTTTCATGATAATTTTTTAGACTTTTTCGTTTTTAGATTTTTTATTTTACTACGCTTTTTCTCTTGAAAAAAAAATTAAATTGGCATGAGCTCAGCACAAACCAAATTTTTGAGGTTTACATAAGAATTTAAAATTTTCAAAAGAACATGCCACGTGCAGTTTGAAAATTCAAAAATTGTTCGTTCCGCTTCATGCTCCCCCAAAACATTGAGTGTTGAATGCCCCATGGCACTATTCTCAAAATTTGAATTTACACTTTCTGTTTTTCAAAAAATTTTGTGGAGCTGGTATTGCTGAAAACAAGGAAATTTGAATGATGCTCACAGTATTTACATATCTAGTGTGAAAATTGCACAATTTTTCTATGAAATTTTAGATTGAAACGGCGCAAAAACTTGGAAAAGATCCATTTGTAATAGTTTTGCTTTTTCCAAAAACATTTCAATGTTTCTTTTGTGGACTTGAATGCACTCCTCGTGCTGTAAAAATGGACCACAGAATTTTGATTTTCAAGTTTTCATTTCAAACTTAATTGGCAAAATATGACTGTAGTTTTTTTCTAGGAAAAATGAGCTCACATCGAAAGACTTTTCAGCTGTATTAATGATCAGTCTGTAAAAAATTTTCGACCGATTAATGTAATTTTTCCTGCTAAAAATTAATCGCATCACTTAAACAAACAAACATGTCGCGGACTTGTTCTAATCATTTCTAGCTTCTTCTTATCAGGGTGAAAAGTAGAAGGTCGTAAACTTTCATGTCGTGTTTCGGTGTTTGGACTGATTCTTTAAAATATTTAGAATTTCAGATGGAATTTCCGATTACTTGTAACTTTAAAACCTCTATATACCCTCAAGGTTCAGAATTTGATCTTTACTTTGATCTCACTCCTTATTCTTTCTTTTTCTTTTATTTCTTTTACCATAGTCCGTTTATTTCATATCCGAATTGACATGAAATGCATAAAAGAAGAGGTAATAGTGGAGATGGGTGATCGTAAAAATATCCAGCTCATTTCCATTTTTCCTCTTTGTTTTCGCACACCTTTGCATCCTTGTTTTTGTGTGTGTGTGTGTGTGTTTGGCTTTAGAACAAAAAAAAGAAAACATAAATTTTTACTGGAAAACACATAAAACAAAAAGTTTTGAAATCCAACTAGCACTTTTCAAGTGGTAGATATTTCGAAATGACAGTTGGAAACTGGTAGTTTTAGTTTGTAGTCTTTGTGCTTTCTCGAGATATTCTAGTTAGGTAGATCAAAAGTTCGCTGCTTCACTGTTTGCTTGCTCCTTTATTACTTATTCGGATATTGTGTGCATGAAGTTCTCACAGTGACTCACAGTAAAGGGGAGGAGTTTCTTTTATCGGAGTGTCGTTGTGAAAACCTGTGAGTAACTTTTTTAGCATTTTTTGTTTAAAAAAATATCAAGAAATTTCTAGATAAAAATTATTTCCCAGATTCACAGTCTGTAAATGGGGGTTTATTAGTCGCGTAACCAAAAAACTTCTACTCTACCGACCTGATTTTTTAAAACATTAAAGTGATTAAAATCAATTTTCATTTTCGTCTTTGAATAATTAAACAAAACCATTATTGCATCCTCTATCTAAAATCATAGTTTGTAGCAGTTGATGCTATTCAATGGGAGAAATTAATATTTTTATATCACATTTTGCTATTTAATAGACAGTTTTCCGGCTCACTATCAAAATGTTGTTATTGTCGTTGACAAGTTGTTGAATGTTTTTCTCTAAACCTGTCTACAATTTTAAGTACTTTTTGATATTTCTTGTTTTAAAGGTATATTATATTTTTATCAACTTAAATGGTTTTAGTCAAAAACATAAACTCCTAATGTTTTGAATAACTATTTTAAGAACTCTGAAAACCTCCAAAACTTAGAATTTACAATGCAGTTTTTTCTAAAAAAATTACCAGCCTTCACCTGTTATTAATTTTTGGAATTCGCAAATATTTGTCTCGAATTAATTTCTTGTAATAATCCTATTACAAATTGTTTATGCTTTATTTCCTTTTTCAAACAATACAGTGAAACTATAGATTTTTATACGAAAATCTGTGTTTCTCTTTGTTTCTCAAAAAAATTTCTTTTTTGGATTACAAAGGGTCATGGGGTTGTGGTTTTTTGCTCATTCTTAGTTTCTACTTTTTTGGAGAAAAGATCAAGATTTTTGCCAATTCTTTTGAGAATTTCAAATGCGATTTAAGGCAAGGTTTTGATAAAAATAATTTAATAAAAACTGAAGGGCAAGTTGAAAAAGTTGTTCTACAAAATTAAAAAAAAAAAACCTAATCGAACTGAGAAGAAGCAGAGTAATTTATGATTTTCATTCTATTTTTGACACATTTTCTCATTGGAACCGTGGTTTTCGAACGGCCGAACATAGATTGTTTTTTCTCATTATGAGTCTCTAAAACTAATGACGTACCATAAACCACTTTCATATTCCTGGAAGAAAACTGAACAATTTTAGAATGGAAGTCCTTAAGAGTATCCAAAACCAATACTCCTCTTGTCTAATAATACAATAAGGCGGAGTTTGAGTTATGAGTTTTGAGTTTTGAGTTTTGTATCTGTCTGGAATTTTATTGTGACCATTTAAATTCTCATCTGAAACTATTTGAATTTCTAACAATTTTTATCAGAAACCAGGTTATCAACAGTTTGAAAATCATATTTTACTTCCTTTCTTGAGAACATTTATGCGATTAAATTTTTTCAGATGAGTTGGAAGCGCTACGATGTTTAATTTTTGGTTAGAAAAATAAATTTCTCAAAAACTTGAACAGTCCGTTTCCACTATTTTCAAGTGTTTTTCCAAGATTTTCGATAAAGCAGATCCTAATTCCAGTTAAGATTTGCAAGAAGAAAATAACTTTGCATATACATAAGTGTGCGACACAAGGAGAATTTTACCAACCTTCGTGTAGAGGACCCTCTCAGAAAACGGGCTGTTTATTTATCGTAATTTCGCATTTTGCTGAAACGCGTATTTAAGGGAGCACGAAGTTACTGTTTTTTTAAAAGTATTTTCTGTATTGTACTGCTTCGCCGTTCATTGTGAAATTTTTGGTAAGTTCTTAACTACTTATGTTAGGGTACATTGGTATGAAACACCACTTTCTGAATCTTGCTACAAGAAATTAATCAATTTGATCTACATCAGGGCTCTACGGCAACTGAACTTTTTGTAAATGTATTAACTTTTATGCAGAGATTTCAGAAAACTTTGAAATTACGCTACCATATAAAATGTTGCTTCTTAATTATTTTTAAAATCGTTTTTTTTTTCTTGGTTTGTGTTTTTTGCTTTGTCTACTGTATCCATAAATACCAGTTATGATCGAAATCATGATTGATGCTTTATACTACTTCCGCTTTTTTGTAAAAATATGTTTTTCGTGATTTAATTATTATCCGAGTTTGAGTATTTTAGAATTTGCAGATTCTAGACATTCCTTAAAAATGAAATTACCAAAATCTTCCTTGTTTGCGAAAAAAAAAATTAAAATCTGGTTGAAACCTCATCTTACTACGTGTAAACGATACATCAAATTGCGTATTCATAAACTTCAGTCTCCGACAAATAAATTTCCCACGCTACTTCATTTCCTCTTCATCATCACTTTAAAGTTTCAAACTTTTTTGTTTTTTATTTTAAATGTTATTCCGACCGAGTTTGATGACCTTTCTGTCATGAACTCATCTCCCTGAAGTTTCCTGTGCACGCCGAGAAACCTTTTTTCATCATGATGTTCTCAAAATAGGAATGTCCCATGATCTCTTACACACACCCTTTTCTTCAGAAATATTTTGTAGGAAGATTTGAAAGAAGAGCTCCTTTTCTCCATCTCTTCTCCCATAAAAACCTTCAATCTTTGCCAGACTCGTCCTTGTCGTCCGACTATCCAAACAAGTGAAAAATAGAGAATTTGGTAGAAGTAAAAGAAAAAGAGTCATTTTCCGGTCAAACATCCGTTAGACAAGTTACTCAGAATGATTTTCTTCCGACTTTTTGGTACAAAGAATTTTTAATAAAACATCATTTTTAATCATTTGTAATGTGATATTTTGAGATTTATGAGCATCTGATATTGTAACTGATTGCAGATTGAGTTGAATGTATGAGCTGAAACAATAAATAGATTCAATAAAAACCTGATAGATAAATGTCTACATGCCTGCCTATCGCCTATTGTTCTGCATGTTCGCGTGAAGAAGGGTGTTTACGTGGGAAGATGAGGGCGCCACTGACCTGCAGCGCTTTTTTCGGAACCTCCCGGAAGCACTATTATACTGTTGTCTGAATGTTCTTTTTAATTTTTTAATTTTATGTGTCCTTCAAACATTTTTCAGAAGCACATTCCGGGCGAGAAAAGTTAGAGCGCATGCAGGTATTTATTTTCTTGTCAACGTAGAAATTTCAGTTGGCTGATCTTCAGATGCTCGTCTCAATTTTTTAAACCTGTATTCCATGAAATCCACACACACTTTCTTTCTTGTCACGAAGACGGATGGGTATATTGCTAGAACAAAACATGATTGTATCTTACTGAAACTGCCATTGAAGCCAAAAACAAAAATACTTTTAGAAACGAGAAAATGTATAAATTATCTGGAAATTTTTTTTATATCTTTTTTCAATTTGCATCCACCCCCACTTCAAAGAAAATTGTATTTTAATTGCAATATTTTTTGAAAATCCATAGTTTAAGGATTACGCGTATTTTTTACTTCGGATATGTATTTTCTTCTAGCCTTGGGGCATATGAATAAATATGCTTGAATTTTTGCAATCTGGTAGAGTGTTCGACAGGCAAAAATATTGAAAAAAAACACTAAATTATATTGTTTATTTATTATCTAACTTTAATTAGTGACTCAATTTAAAGTTTGATATAAAATAATTCAATTTCCGAATAAAAGTTGGGATTGAATTGTGATTCAGAGCCATGCCAAACAAGTTCTAATAGACTCTAGTTCAAAACAAAGACGCGGGAGATTGGCGGTGCACCAACTTCCTTCATTCAATTAAACTATTTTGAATTTCTCACTTTCTTCGTTTTTGTTTCTTTTTGGTTTTCTCGATGATTGCTTGGTTCTTAAACTTTTGAAGGGAGACGACTTCTTGGAATTCATTGAATTTAAACTTTTGATCGTTTCAATACATTAATTGCCCGGTGAAAATATATGCACTTTTAAATTTTGGAAAAAGTTTTTGCGTTAAAAAGAAACTACCTGAATTAAGTAATTGTTTTTGAGAGGAGAACACATTTTTCAAGTTATAGAAAATTTTGAAAACTTCTGAAAAAAAAACTTTTTCGTTCCAATTTAAAAAATAAATAGAAACAGCAAAAATTTCACCAAATTATTATTGAAATTTGTGTTTTTGTTTTGTTTTTCAGTTGAAAACGGCAAGGAAGGTAAGTGAACTCAAATTGATAATTTCCAAGTTTCAATTTTCCGTGCTAAACAGACTATCTGCAATATATATCTCCATTTTCCCACATGGCCCTCTAACATTGATCATGCACCACCACTGGCCACCACCTCCATCTAATTTTTGCTCCTCGTTTTTCTGTTGAAATTTCATATTCATCTTCCTCTTGAACAAGGTGCCTTCCTTTTTGCAGAAAATATTAGTTTGCTCTCTTCTGTTCTCACTTCCTTTCCATACGTTTACCCATGTTCATTTTCTAATTTCTTCCGGCTCCTGCCACGTCATCATCAAAAACCTGTGCAGTTCTGATAACAATCTATTAGCTATTTCTGTGTTTGTTATTGTAATTCACCACCTAACTGACAATTGGATTTCTAGAGAAAACATTCATTTTTGTAGAAATTTTAAGGTTTTTTTCTATTTTTTAAACAATTCCTTGCTACTTTTTCCTTTTTGAAGCGATTTTTTACATTCTCCAAAATTTAATGACTGATAGTTAAAGTCATATAAGTTTTGTATGAAATCTTAAAAGTTCAGTAAATAATTCCCAGCCATCCCAAACAAAAAGCGGGAAATGCAAGAGTGCGGGGCATAATTATCTACGAAATTGTGTTTTTTGGTTTTTCTTGGCGTTTCTCCGGATGACAGAATATAACAGGCGGTGAACTGAAAGAAAAACATACTGAAAACAAGATCCGGGATTGTTTTAGTACACAGATCACTGTTCAAATCAAAAAATTCAGTTGATTCCTTGGAACTTTCCCAGCATGTTGCAAGCTCTTTTTTCAGTATCACATTTTGTTTTTTAGTATTAAAAAAAAAAGGAAAATTGATTTATTATAGACTTGCTTGAAATCATAAATCATCATAAAATTTGTGTTCCATGTTTATTTTCCTCGTTTTTTTCTGAAGTTTTTCCAAATTAGTTCCCTATTATTCTAATCTGAATTCCTTAGAAATATGCATGTTTCCGGTGTAGTTACTAAGAAGATCCTATAGAATATTCAATTGCAAAAAAAGAAACATCCTTCCAGATGTAAATTATCAACGGTGTTACTATTATTTGAAAAAAAAAGCTGGTTGATCGAAAATTACCAGTAAACTTTGCTTGACACTTTCCAGTTTCCCAGATTGTTTTCTCTGACGTCGAGCATTATTTGAGCTTATCAGTCAAACGTGTGAACGTCAGGACAAATGAGATTGTCTAAAAATGTCTGTTTTTCTTTGAGAAAGCCGTGATTGAATCATACGCAATACGTGTTGGTAACAACAACCAATTCACATTAGGAAATTGGAAAATGTCTGATAATTTTGTTGGAACACAGAACAATAGCCACTTTGGCATACATCTACCTAATTTCCTCAATCAGTATTGCAACTGCAACGTGTATAACACCCACGCTTTTTTAAAGTGTTTCGAGTTCCCGCACATTCTGACAGTTTTATAGAATACCGCTAAAACCAGTAAATTTCAAATGTTGGCAAAATCCCTCCAAGGATCAAGATTCAACTCAGGAGCAGCCTTTTCGCCAGTCTCTGGATTTCGAAATTTTTCGTTGCACTGTCACAGTGCAATAATAGGTTTTCATAATAAAAGTAATACGGTAGATGTTCTCTCTATTGAGTACTTTTCGCTGAAAATAGTACAATTTTATTGCTACAGCAGTCTGTTATGTAGAATAACTCGTGTGAGAAAAAAAAACAAAGAAAAGACGAAAATTGAATTAGTCAGATGTACATTTGTGTGAAAACATCTACAAGTCTCGTACATATTGTTTAAGGAAATAGTTGCTATTTACAAAAATTGTTGCCTCACTAATTTTTGGAAACGCCCGAGTTATAATAAGTCATCGACTTTGAAGACTATATTTGCCAAGACAGGAAGCCTAGAAAAACATACCCAGATGCTCGAAAATTCAGAAAATCTTACTTTTTCTGTCACCTTTCTCTTTCTTCTACTTCTTCATATTCTTCCCATTCACAATATTTTTACCTCAGTTGTTGTCTTGTTGTGTTGCCAATTCAAAGATCATTCGATGTGAGAAAAAAATATCCGAAAGACATTGAAGACGATGACACATTCACTCCTTACATACACCAATTTTTCTGCAACTGGCTCGAGAAGAATGCAAAACTTTTGAATTAATTTTTTACGTTTAGGAGAAAACCACAGTATTTAAAAATTGTTTTTAGCAGGTTATTGGGCATAAATGAGTGCTTGATGGTGGAACAATTTTTTTGAAGGAATCATTTTTGAATTATCCGAGCAAATTCGGTACTGCAAAAGTTCATTTTTCTGAGAAAATATCTGAATTTTTCGTCTAAAAATGTAGCACTAATTCAAGTTAAAGTCTTCAAAAGTTCTTGAATGTTTTCGCTGTCAAGTTCATCAAAGATTTTCCTAAATTTTACTTTATCTTCCTATTTGCGGAAGCGCTTAAAATCTTAAATGTTTGGAGCAAAACATTTTTTTGGGTCTCAGAGAAAACTTCTTTTAGACTATAAGCCAGTGGCTCTTTTTACCTAATCTTCATATAAGCTCTTGATTTGTTGTTCGTTTTCTTGAGATTGATGTTCCCACTAAACATTTATCAAAACATTTGTCCTCAGTAATCTCTTGATTTCTTTCTATTTTTAACATGACTTCTGTTCAGTTTATCTTTGACATGATGTAAAGATAAAAAGGATTTCTTTGAATTAAGTTTTTGTTCTGTACTCTGATTTCTCCATTCTTCCTTCCATTTCTTCTATTCCAAACTTTCTTCCACAAAGCCCCACACACACAACTTTTCAATTAAAGGTTTCGTGCTCTTTGGCAATTTTCACATTTCCGGTGCCATCTTGTCCTTGCTTTTCGGACCCTTTGGAATTTTAAGTCAAAAGTGAGAAAAACGAACCAAAAATGAAAAATAAACGCCCACATTTAGACAATGGAGATTTCGTTTTCCACCCACCAGTTTGGAAAAACTTTTGAGTTTCGATTCTAGCTTTGAAATCTTATGAAACATTGTTGGAAGAAAATTGCAAAAACGATGTGCAGATTTCATTAGCACATTTTACTCCTAGTGACCGTGACCAGTTGTGGTTTGATTTTTATAATTCCTGTTTTGTTTTCCGTAATTCGGAAAATTGAATTTCCCTATTTTATTAGACAATAATAAATTTAATCAGTTCTTTTCTCAACATTAGTTTCAACTTCCTTCTAAAAATCATTCAATGCTTCCGAAGACAAATTTAGAAAACGATATATAAAAAGACGCTTCACTTTTATAGATGCATTATCATTTTTCAATTCGTCTTTTAATGCTAGCATATACTTTTCATTTTTATTGGAAAGTTGCACGACTTAAGAATTTGCTCGCTAAAAATCATTAGAACAAAATTCTAGACGATCTGCGGCGATTAGTCTAGAAATGGTTTTTGTTCAGACGTTATTATTTTGAATAATATTTTTTTGAAGAAGTCTTTGAATTTTTAATTTTCAATAGATCATAAAAGGCTTTTGGTTTTGAAAAAAGTTATAACCAAATTGTTTTGAATAAAAACACCGATTTTTGGAGTTTTTGAATTTTTTTCAACGAAAAAAATTCACAAAAAAAAAAAAAGAAAACGTATGTTTTGTTTCTAAATTTCAAACTTACATTAAATAAAACTCACAATCAGTCGGCAACGTATGAAAAATTTCAAAATCTGCAGAAAATGCATTTTACTAAAAATTGACTTCTGCGTTTTGATCTCAGAATGAAAAAATTCGGAAGGTATGCCAACAAAACTTTACTATTTGGGAATTAATTCACAATAGCGTATTCCAATTTTTCAAACATAATTTTGCAAGAACCCTTGAAAGTTTCCATAAAATCCTTATCATCCTTACTAAACAAGATAAACACAGTTTTATGATCTTTGGCATGTTTGGCTCTTCCCACGAGACAAAATTGTTTCTTTAATTGGATCTAACTCGAAAAAGAAAACAGGGAACCATCATTATCAAATTGCATTCTCTGAAAAAAAACAGATATCCGGATCTTCGGATCAAAAGTCTAATTATAGATGATGTTCTTCTATTTAAATTCAAATTTGTCCTTTTCCTTCTCCCACTTTACACCTTAACCGACTCCTCCTCATTCTGCTTTTTCCTCTTCTTTTTTTGATGTAGTCGTCAGTTTCATATCGAAATTAGAAATAGGTGAGAAAAAAGAGGATCCTCTTCTTCCATTTTTTCAGCATTTTCCAGAACGCCTAATTACTTTTCATTGGTGTTCTTTGATGATATACTGAAAAACGAATGAAGAAAGTGGAAAATGAAGTGGAAAACAAGGAAAATGAAGACATGAAAATTCCTATCAATTCTCGTGTTCTCTTTTTTCTTATGTATTTGTTGCCCCCCGGGCTAGTGTCTAGACCCAATAATTTGCAGATCTTCTCCTCCTTCACTCTCTCATCACTTTCAGTCCCGCTTTTGTGCTTTTTTGAGTCTTGTTTGCTCTTTTTATGGGCTCTTCAAAGAACACTAAAGTGCCAATACAATCGTGTTCTTCTCATATGGCTTCTTTTTCCAAAAAGTTACATTTTCAGAGAAATGATGGATTCGATGGACTTTCACAGAATAATGGCTTTCGTGTATTTACCGACTATTCTGATTGGGCTTCTTGGTAATTTACTATCACTTTACGCATACAGTCGTAAAAATAGAAAATCCATGGTAAGTTCTAGTTTTAAAGCAAAAGTATATCTTGAAATTCAAATGACTTTAAGATGTCGGTTTAGGGAAAATTTATTTATGAGGTTTCCAGAAATTCATTAACAAAAATTAAGTGCATTCAGAAAGTTCCAGGTCTCTAGTATACAATTCTGTCGATTGGTTCATTTCCCCGTAAAAAAAACATTGGAACTAGGTAAATCTGAAATTGTTCAGTGCATTTTTTACTTCTTTTCTATTTTTTTCTGAATGTCAGAAAACATCTCGAAAATGTTTTGGAAGACGAATTTTCTTCGAAATCCCTAAACATTTTTTACCTAACTCAATCAATAAAATTTAGGATTGTTCTTCCGAAATTGTTTTTTTTCTGCAAAACACCTCAAGCGATTCACAGGTTCGCCAAAATCCTAAAATCGATTTGAGGATTGAAAAACAACTTTTCTAACAAAGCTATTTTACTATGAAAAAAATTGCCTGAAATTTTTCAGATCGACTTTTTTCTAGTTCAAACTGGCCATCTAAAGATTTAGTAAGAACATATGGTTAAAAAAAACATGTTCCAAGTTGAAATCCCAAGACTAAGAATCATGTTTCCTGTAAAATTGTTATTTTTGCAGGTCGGTTTCCTGCTGTACTCACTGTCCGTCTCTGACATCTTCCTGCTAGTCTTCGCTCTTCCACTTTTCAGCATCATGTATCTACCCATTTGGTAAGGTTTTGTGGGTGTGAAATTGGAAAGTGTTACGCATACCCACACACATCTCATTTGCACACAAGATGAGCGAAAGCACGTCAGGAAGGAAAATAAGATATTGCGCGCTTTTCTTTCACAAATGCGAGAAAAAGTGTTAAGGTTATTGCAGAAGGAAGTGGGAGGAAATTATGATGTGTTCAGGATGACCTATGGAGTTACATGAAATTAAAAAACATATTATTCTAATCACATTATTTAATTTCAGGACTGACGAGCAGAGAAGTTTCGTCGTCGCGTACACTGCTAAATATGTATATCCGTTGTGTATGATGGCAAAAACATGCAGTCTTTATATTATGGTATTGATTACTATTGAGCGATGGATTGCTGTTTGTCGACCACTTGAGGTACTACTTAACTTTTAAAATATCCGGGTAAAATGGACCTTACCAAATTTTTCTGAAAACAGGGAAATAGATTTTTGTCGCCAGGGGTTACTTTTTGAAATTACATGGAAAATGTGGTGACCTGAATCTATTTCGAATAATTTCACGAAAAATTAATGAATTGTTAAACGAAGGATAAATAATTGTATGGTTCCAAAAAAAATCAATAAAAAATTATCCGAAAAAACTGCAGCTTAAAATTCCAGCTTTCTCTATTTATTTTTTAATTTTCCAGGTCCAAATCTGGTGTCGATACACCACATCATCATACTCCATCGCCGCCATCATCACTTTCGCAGTGGTTCTGAATTTTGCTCGATTCTTTGAATTTGAAATTGAATACATCGATGGTTTGGCATTCTTCAGACGGGATCTTCTGGATTCTGAGAAACATTGGTGGTACTTCATGTTTTATTTCATCATCATTTCTATTATATTCGATTATCTCGTTCCATTTGTGATCATGTTTGTTGCGAATATGTTGATTATCAGCGAGCTGAGAAGAACGAAAAAGGAAAGAAGTTTGATGACAATTCAACAACAAAAAGAGCAAAATACGACAGTAATGCTTCTGGTTATCACAATTTTCTTTGGATTCTGCCACTTCTTCTCAATGGCCCTAAAGCTTGCGGAGAGTTTTGTTGGAAAGTTTCTAACAATTCAGGTAGCTAAAATCTGTTTAATTTTTATTTGAGCTGTACAATTTCAGAATATTTATCTAGAAATGCTTGGAGAAATTTTTAACTACCTCATTATCATTCACACCGCCTCAACATTTTTCATCTATTACATGTTTTCGGAGAAGTTCCGGCAAATAATCAAAGGAATTTGGAAGTGAGTTTTTACGAATTTTAAATTCATACAACCCTAACTTCATATAGCCCTAAAAACAATGTATTTTGGTTGAAAATGATGTAAAAAACTTGAAGTTTATTTAAAAATTAATCAGGCCCGATCAATACCGACACGGTAGCCTTCCTGATGGAACTCTGAACATTACTGACAGGTATCAAAAAATTTTGTGATGGTATTGCTTTTTGAAACTGCCCAGCTTCTTGATATGCCTCTTGCTAATGTCTAAAAATTATATTTCAAATGTTTTTATTGAAAAATCAATTAAAAATGTATTAAATTTAAAATTGGTACAATTTTAATGTAAGTCAGCACGATTGTATACGTTTTTTGGCAGACATTAGCTTTTGGAATGTTGAAATTAAATGCCTCTCGTAAATATTCCCTAATAATATTGCATGTGGTTGCTTAAATTTTAAACAATTCCGGTAAAAAGTAAACTTTTATAAGAGCCTGTAACTGTCTAAACATGCCTTCTTGCGGCTTATTGCTTGTTTTAATTTTAATGATTAAAATGTTGGGCAATTTTCTACTCAGGCAACTCAAATCTAATATGAAAATATTAAATAGCAATATTTTTGTAGTAAAAACGAGAAATAGTGCGTCCATATACGATTACTAAAAATTTCGAATAGATTTCAATTTTGTCTCAAAAGATTACAATTTGATCTCAAAATATTGCGAAAGTGTGAAAATTTCTAGGAAGACTTCCGTTTTATCTCAAAATATTACTAATTTGTCTCAAAAGACTGCGAACTAGTCTCCGAAGATTGAGATTTCATCTCCGAAGATTGAGATTTCGTCTCAGAATATTGCGATTTTGTCTCAAAATATTGCGAATTTGTCTCTAAATATTAAAAATGCATTCATCGACTATTCTAGAACTGTTTTGTGATAACTCGAAGAACTTTTGTTGCCATTGAGGGGAGTTGAACTTGTCCGTCGCTTGTCGTTGAGTCTATGAACCATTATCTTACCTGTTGAGCCATCCTGTACGTGTCGCATCTAGATATAGTTATTGCTTAAGTAAATAGTTGATGGGCGCACGTCCTTTTCGTTACCTTTGATGGGAAATCAGTGACTTTTCGCAAATTTTCTAAGTGTCAGAGCGAAATTGGATAACTTTCTTTGAAAGCGAATGTTGAAAAACGATTTATTTGTTATGCTTTTAAAAATGTTAGAATTGCAATTTTTCCGAATTTTTGTCAAAGAGAGAATAACATTTTATTTTTTCAATATTTATTTTCACTAACAATTTGATTAAAATGATGAGTATACTGGGAACATGCTTGCTGTTGACAATATTTTATGATTTCAATTGAAATCAGAAAATCTCAAACGCATCACGCGTGAATGAATAGTTGTAAGTCTACTTTAATGTATTTGACCAATCTTCGTGATTGTTTGACTGAATTTATAATATGACCGGCCAATTATCTAGAAAAAATTACATGAGTGGACAGATTTGTGAATTCTGTGGCTTTCTCTGCAAAAACTCCTTCTACAATATGCAACGAAAAATCAAATATCCGTTAACAGTGAGATACTCCATTATATAGATTTTCATGTAGCTGTTTTTTTACTTTGAAAAGTCTTTTATCATTTGGAAGAAAAGAGAATTTAGAACGGAACAGTAATCATAATTGTTGTATATATATATCACGATCATGTGAAGCCGATGGAAATTTGGAAATGGTGTTTTGTAATCTTTATGGACTGCAAAAAGATTGCAAATTAATCTTAGAATATTACACATTTTTTTGTAATATTTTTAGATTTCAGAAAGATTGCGAACCAATCTCAAAAGATTGCTATGTCATCTCAAAATATTACGAATTTTTCGTAATATTTTCAGATTCAGAAATATTGCGAATCAACCTCAAAATATTGCGAAATATTCTCAAAAGATTGCTCAATCTAAAAAGATTTCGAATAAGTCTCGGAATATTGCGATTTTATCTTGAAATATCACCCAACTACAAAAATGTTGCTATTTAATATTTTCATATTAGATTTGAGTTGCCTGAGTAAGCTAGAACAACATTCTGGAACGACGAAAAACTCACAAGTAACTTTGCAAAGTTTATTTTAAATTAAAAAAAAAACGTCCGCATGCAGAGAATGAAAAACATGCTCTTGAAATTCTCGTAAACCAATAAAATCAAAAAAATTTCAGTAAAAAGCGAAAGATCAACCGGCACGGAAGCAGCACAAAAATCATGTACCATACAGAAGCCACAATCATCCATAAGCCAGCATCTTTGAAGACTCGATATTCAAGAATTTCTTCCGAATAACTCTAAAATTTAAAACAAAAAAATATCCAAACATTACGTGTCATTCAGATCATACCAAACTTCAATACGATCTTCGGCTTTTCTTGTTGTATTTTTTTGTTCATTAGAGAACTCAAACCCCCCAAGGTATTTTGCATGTATTACGAGGAGACAGCGGGTGTATGATGTTTTACAAAAATCAATAAAAATTTTTGAAAAGTGTGAATTTTGTATGCAATTAAAAAAAAAACAGTAATTTGATGGAGTTGTTCTGGATATATATGTAGGTACAAAAAAGTCAGGATGCCTATCAGAGAAGTGTTACATAGGCTGAAGGCGACCTACGCTTACCTTTCGGTAGAGAACATTTTTATTAGTGCCGTATTATATTTATGAATGCTTTAGGGGCATCTGTTATTTTCAAGTCTGAAACTATACTTTTTAAAATGATTTCTCAGATAACAGAAGTTTCAAAAGCTGCATCGCAACGCTTTCGGAACTTGTAACTTCAATCCATTTTGGGACAATTTTTATATGAAAGTGTCTAGAAATTCCTAATAAATTTTATTTGTTTTTAGTTCCAAACGTTTAGTTTTCTGTTAGTAATATCCAATTTTCCCTCGATCTCTCTAGTTGCATAAGTATTGAATATCTCAAAAATGTTACAACAGTAATCACACTCCAATTAAATATTGATTTAGGTAATAAACCAATAAATAAACAAAAATAAATCAAGTGTTTTTGCATCGTCATGCTAAAAAGACCCCAGGAACCGTGGGAGGTCTGGATATAAAAAAGTAAAAAGAGGTGAAAACCAGTTCCTTCATTTTTCTGTTACCTCACTTTCCACAAAATTACTCTCGGTGGAGGGACACTTGCATCCTACCTCATCACCTCTTTTTAACCGTTTTGACTTTTAACCACAGCAATTTGTTGTTTTTTGTTCGCTCTCGTTGCAGTACAGTACTTTTTTGCAAGAGTGGTTAAAAGTAGGTTTCAGACAACACTCTTGTTATGCAAGGATATTTTTTTAAGAACATCAAATGGTTCTGCTTGATGCTTAGAATAGTTTTAAAAAATATTTATAGGGAATAAGTCTCAAATCAGATCGGCTTGTGGATTAAGCTCTTAAAACTCAAAAGTTGTTATTCTAAAACATAGTTTTGTATTCCAAAACTCATGAAGTTTCCAAGCTTACTATTATTAACTTATTGAAGCTTTACAAGTGAAAAGTTTAGCTTATCTATGAGAGGTGCAGAATTGGTAGTTATCCCGTGATCGGTAAATATTTTCTAATAGTAAGTCACATTTTTCAGCTCAAATATTTCCCTCCCCCACTTTTTCCAGTCCTGGTACTCAATGTTACATGTTCACGAAACTTTTCAACTTTAAAGTTACAAGTACTTCCTCTAAGAAAGTTCATAATTGCACCTTCTTTGCCAAAAAGTGAAACGAAAATAAAACTGTCACTGCGTTTTGCTTTCTTAACTTATTTCGTTCAAAAGTCGTTTGTTTTCTTAATTAGACTAATTTGAGGGTTCTTTTTAACTGTATGGATTTAAAAATAGAGAAGCATCAAATTTTTACTGCTGTGATAGAATAGGCCAAAAACTGTCTCGCAACCATTGGAAACTAATTTTTATTTATTTTCAGTATTTCGAGGCAATTTTATGACTTTTTCGGCAAATAAAACTCAATTTTACTTCACTTTTAATAAGCTTCCTAATCATCTTCCAAGTCCAGAAATAGAAAATCGCCAGACTATGAAATTCGGCGAATTTGCCACCAAGTCCCTTGTTCAATGCAGTGTTCCTTGCCAATCAAAAAATCAAACATGAAGGTCAAGAGAGAACTTTAAAAGTTGGATGTTTACCAGAAAATGTAAATACATGAAAAGAACTGAAAACCCAACAAAGTGTGAAATAAATCCCAAAAACAGGTAGAAAACACAGCATGCAGTCAATGGCATTGTATATCATCCCTAGGAGGAGGAGGGATGACAAGGAAAAAAAGAGAATAGGAACCAGAAACAGCGCGCCCATGATTTATTCCCATCGTTTTCCATATTTTTTCCTCCTTCATTTTTCTCGCGACATATTCATATTTCTTGAAAATGTTATTAGTGATCTCTTTTAAATAGTCTACATCGGTATTCAGTGCCAAACTTTTTGAAAATTCATGCAGGATGTATCGTCTCATATGTCTCTCATCTCACATGACTAAAACCTAAAAAAACATTTGAAAACATTTTGAAAGTTCGAGTATTCCAAAGTTTGTCCTGACAGTTTTCTTATTTTTCAACTGGCAAAAACGTGACCAAATTTGCGCATAAATTCAGAAATTCAGAGGCGTCTATAGAGCTGCAGGCATATTGAAAACTGCGGCAATTCGTAAATTCAATAATATGTGGTATTATAAAACTGTCATACGTATTCAGTTTTTCTTTTTCTTTCAGCCCCATGCCTACCTCGTACCTTCCTGCTCTTTATTCTATATTTTAAGTTACCATACTATAAACTGTCTAGACCGCGAGACCTAACACGATCACCCTTTGATGTGATTAACTGCTTTCATTTAGGCATCTCGACATTGTTTCCCTAAATAAGTAAAACCGAATCAAAGTAAATCCACTTCATTAGTACATATCTAAATGAGTACCTTTTTCTCCTAATTTCATCCGTTGATTAACGATAACGATGACGAGGAAGAACCTGTCGTAGAGGGTAAGAACAAGGACAACAACCTTTTTGGAGGGGCTTCTGCCTCTTTTCTTTTAGTCCGTCTCTTTTGCGCCGCGCTTATCATCACACCCTGTCCAAGTCGGGATGACGGTATTATATTGCAATACTTGCGTAATTTTTGTGTTTGCTATGATCTGCAAAGCGCGGCGATCCTGAACAGTTTTTACGTCGTTTGATTTGAAACTAAAATTTCAAGAAAGCGTATAACTTTTGCAATGCTGGGAAGTTGTAATTGCTTACATTACTTACTAGACCATAGGAGTATACTACCGACTCCAAATCTATCTTCCAGAAAATCCTCCAAGTTTTCCTGACCTTGACTTAATAATCCTCTTGTCGTCCTGAAAACCAACCTACAATCGTTTTTGCCACCTGCCTAATCTCTGTTCTTTTTCCCATCGAGCGTGACCTTTTTTACTCCCCTTACATATATATTTTTTGCATCGTCTTCTACCAAACCACCACCCCATCGATGCCATTGTACCCGTTGATTTGTCCTTGCTATTTTCATTCTAATCCCTCGTGAATTATTTTCCAATTTTCCGCCCCTTACTTCCCCCTATGACTGTACCACCTGGTGAAAAGATTAGCTGTTCTCCGTTTTTTTTCTTGTGGCGTCAAACAAGAAAAGCTGGATTAATTGTTTTCCGTGTACTTGGTACTGTCTGCGCTCGAATTTTTTTGATGTTGTACTTTAGTTGTTTTATTTTGCATAGATTTTAAAATGTTGGTTTTTTGAAAAAAAAAAGTTAGAACTTTCTAATTTGAAAAATTTTAAAAATTAGTAAAATCTTGGAAGATATTCTTCTTTCCCAGATTTCGAACTGAAAAATGTCTGCCTGCCTTTATCCACACGCATGCCTACTAAAAACATCCATTTTTGAAGCGGGAAAAAATGTGCTTCTCGCCCTTATTGCACACCGCTTCCCGGTACTATCCATTTTTTTTAAATTCCTGTGATTCTATAATGGGTCGTAGAACTTGAAAAATCTGGGATTCTGCTCTTCAAGTAATTTAAATTTTTAAAAACTTTTTTTATAATGTATTCATGTGTCTGATCCAACTTCCAACTTCCTCCAACTTCTTTCCAACTTCAATCCAACTTCCTATATAATAGAGAGTAAAAAATAATATTTTCTTTACATAAACACTACAAAGCCACTACAATATGATAGTATCATCAAGTCTATACACCTTTTCTTGTCTGGTTTCAATTTCATTTCTCCAAACTATTTTTTTCTCATTTTCGCAACTTTTCTTGGTTCACAACTTTCGGTGCTTATTGAGTACTATAGTATATATGACCTAGTAATTTGATGGTAGTTGATCTATAGATCAGTCAGATCAAAGATAATTCTCCAATCTTCTTTTCCAATTCTTCGATTTTCTGACCATTTTGTGACGTCGTACATAGTTTTGTCAGGTGGATATGCATTTGGCAACACCACAAATCATCAATCAAACCGGTTTTCTCACGTTGAATCTTGTTCTCACTTGTTATTTCGAGAAATATCTTGAAATTAATTTTTTATTCGTTAATTAAAAGAGTCTCTTAAAATTTCCAGATGCGATGCCGGATTCCAACTCTTGACAAAAAGCTGGAAAAAGTTTTCGCATGGTATACTAAACACCTTCTAGTTGATTATTATTATGTAGGTTTAAGATGAAGTTTCATACAAACTGGAAGATTAAAATTCAGGTCTTTCTAATAGCTCCTGTCATATTAACTGCCATATGTAGTTGTGGATTTTATTGGATTAAAGAATTGACACTTCTTGATGCAAGGAAGCTGTACACACCTGTTTCAGCACCAAGTTGGAAAGAAGAACAGGTTTTTAGTGAGGTTAGGTTTTTTTAGTTTGTGCTCAAAAAAGTTTGCAAAATCCAAAAAATTAGGCTTTTACGAAAGGATTCCTATAGGATTCCCTGCCTGCGTATCCACTTTTTGAAAAAAATCTTCGTTTGAATTTCAGAAATATAACATTTAATATTCTGTGTTCTATGCACATGTCTGCAAATAAATAAGGTTACGCCAAACTCCAAACGATAGAAAACTGTCTGTAGGTAGGCAGGCAAAGTCAGTAGCTTTAATTTTTGAAAATTTCCGAAGATTCTAAATTTCAATACCCAAATCATGAAAATTAATTTTTTTCCAGCTGTGGCCAGTGAAATCCTACGAGTTTTTACCTGAACGTACATTTCAATGGAATCGATATCTTTATCTAGTTGTTCACGGACGGCCATATGAGAATGGAACTTACCCCAATATTTTAGAAGGTTCTTATCTTAACGATATTGCAAAAATTGAAGAGGAATTAGTGACAAATGTCAGTTTTCCACGGGAAGCTGCACTTGAAGATAATCCAGCACTGATGAGGAAGAGACATTTGAATGAAACTGAAATCGAAGAGAACAGGAATATTACAATTACGTTTAAGGTATTTTCAACTTTAATTTTTGTGTAAACTCAACAAAATCATTCTAATTTTCAGGATGTGTGCATGAACTGGTATGGGGATTGTTACAGAGAGAAAAATGTCATCGAGTTGTTGAAACGGAGGCACGAACTCAACAAAAGGTAAAGTAAAGCTCAAATACACTAAATTTATAATATCATTTTTTATAATATGAAAATTTTTTCGTCTATAAACATAAAAATGGGGCTTACTAACTTTCTTTCAAACTATTAGATACAAAACCAACCTATAGCTTTATTTTGAAATTTCAGAGGAATCTCAGTGACATTCCCACAAGTTAACCAAGAAGGAACTCCAATATATATTGCATTTGTGATTGGAGGTGTAGATACATATCCGAATGATACTATCAAATACGCAAGAGCCATGCGACTTTGGTATTTCTTAAAATTTGACGACGAAGAGCAAGAGCAGTTGGCTAAATTTTGGGAAGACACAGCTGAAAAATTCGTTCGTGAAACATACGCAGACCATCCAACAATTCAATGTCATATTAAACATTCGAGAATTGTGGATCAGGGTCTGACCAGGAATGCAAATCGATTGAAACCATATTTCAATGTAACAATTGCCGTGTTAGTACTGTTCACCGCATTTTATTCTGTCAAATGGTACTTCCGCATGGATCATTCATGGCCACTTCATATTGATTGGCTTCGTTCAAAACCTATGCTTGCACTTGGTGGAGTTTTGTCTTCTGTTCTGGCTATTCTGAGGTAATTTTGGAAGTTAGGAAACAATTAAAATGACGAGTTTTCAGTGGAATTGGATTGCTCTTGTGGTTCGGAATGTTTTTTGCAGAAATCACACTCATCGCTCCGTTCTTGGTTTTATGTAAGCCTTATTTTCAGCAAACAATTTAAGCGCCTCTGACTGAAAAATTTTTGAAACAAACATCATACGATACCTTTTCAAATTAACTTCAGAAAGGAAACATTCGAACCCCGTTAATAAAAAACCATAAAATAGGTTTGGACTAGTTTTCAATTTGTTACTTTAATTTTCCTAATTATGCACATTTTCAATGTACTTCACAAAAACTATTCAATTTTCAGCTATCGGTGTCGATGACATGTTCATTGCGGTTGCCGCGTGGCACAACACTGAAATGAAATATCCGGGAAGAAGCCCAAAAGTGATGAAAAAAAGAATGATTGAAGCAATGTCCGAGTCAGCAGTTGCAATCTTCATCACATCATTCACTGACGTTCTTTCTTTTGGAGCTGGAACTATCACTGATATCATTGCTGTCCAGGGTTTCTGTGCAATGACAGCTGCCTGCATGTTCTTCACATTCCTTTATCAAATCACCTTCTTTGCTGCTTTAATGGTTATTTCTGCAAAAGCTCAAATGTCTGGCAGAAACTCTTGTATGCCGTGTATTACTGTAAGTTTTTTTTCAATTGTCTATATCATACATATTGAAAATCTTTAGGCCGGCGATATCTACACAATTGAAGATGGTTCATTGCAACCTAATTTGAAGAAGAAGAAATCAAAAAGCAGAAAAGATGCAAAAGCTGAAAAAGAAAAGAAAGATGAAGCTAAAAATGATAAAAATATGGAAATTGAAGAAAACGCCGAGAACGCCGAAAAGTCTTCATATGACTCATCGCCAGATCCATCCCAAATTCATATCCCAGTCAAGAGTAGAGGTGCGATGGGACATTTCTTCAGGTAATTAAATAAAAAAATCTGTAAATTTTCTAGGGGTAACCTGGATGATAAATACTACGATTTACGTGGAAAAAATATTATACCGGGTCTCAACACGACCGTGCAATTCTTAAGCAAAATACATCATCTCGGATATACCTTTTTACATTTCCATCATTTCAGAGATTACTATGTTCCCTGGCTTCTCAACTGGAAAACGAAACTTTTTATGTTCGTTACATTTATTATATACCTTGGAATATCTGTTTATGGAATTTGTGTAATGGAACAAGGTCTAGATTATGACAAACTGCTGCTCCATTCTGACCCATTGGTTGAAGCATTGAAACGAGAAATTGAACTATTCCATGGTGGAGATCAAATCGAAATTGCTATTCAAAACTGTCCAAATATTACAATTGCCGAGAGCCGAGATAGAATTGAACTTGTTGCTCAAGAGTTTGAAAATATTTCCTACTGTAAGACAACATTTTTCCATTTAATGTCCTATTCAAAATTTCAGCTCTTGGCGGCAAAGGAACATCATTTTGGATGAGAGAATACAAAAAGTACAGTAACCTCACTGGATCTTATTTGAACGATAATAGAGAAAGTTGGATCGTTGGAGTTTATGAATGGAGCCAGCTCTTTGCGTTTTATAAACTTTGGTCACAAGATTTTGTGTGGGCGAACGAATCCGATTATGATACTTTGGAGTTGAAGTCATATCGATTCCGGATTGGAGTTCATCGTCTTTCGACGCCTACAGATTTGGTTTTGATTACAGAAGGTAATTAGGAAAATAGAAGCTTGGCAGATTGCAATTGAGTCGTTGATAACGGGCGACAGAAAGTTAACAGTGCACTACTGAAATTGACGATTTGCGAGAGAAGAAAGATGTTGTAACAGACACGATGCATTAAAATTTTTCAGAGCTCCGTGGTGTGGCTGACCGTCATCCAGATCTGAATATTGTAACATATCAACAGAGTCGAGCAATCGCCGATCAGTTGAATGTGATCTTAAGTTCAACAATCACAAATGACACGCTGGCAATGTTTTGTATGTTCTGTGTAGCTCTCATCTTCATTCCAAATCCAATTTGTGCACTTTTCATTACATTTGCGATGGTTACTATTGATATTGGTAATTTAGATCCATCTCCTAATCTCCAAATAAAACCATGTTTCAGGTGTAATTGGATTTTTATCATTATGGAGTGTTAAGCTGGATCCGATTTCAATGATTACAATTATTATGTCCATTGGATTTTCAATTGAATTTTCCGCTCATATTACTCATGGATTTGTTAGTAATGATAGTAATCTGTCGGCTTTTGATCGATGCGTAGATGCTATGGAAAAGTTGGCTTGGCCAGGTAATCTTTGAATTTGAATTGAATCAAACGATACATTTTAATTTTTCAGTGGTCCATGGAAGTTTGTCTACAATTCTCGGAGTTTTTGTTCTAGCATTTATTGATTCCTACATGGTTCTTGTCTTCTTTAAAACTATCTCTCTTGTTCTTATTATTGGTGCCTGGCATGCTCTAATGCTTCTCCCGATACTTCTCTCAATGTGTATTCCAGTTATCGAACGACTTTCAGATGCATCCAAGAAAGCATCCGATCGTCGGAGAAAGCTGAAGGAAAATAAAAATAGTGTTTATGCAATTAATTTGCCGGTAAATGTATCCTCGTGAATAATGTTTAATTGTTGTTTTTTCTATTATTTTCTCGAATTATTTTGCTCATTCCAACCATCTTTCTCCACAATTATTTATTACGGGTATTTATGACAAATTTATAAAGTTTTTCACACATTTCATTATCACACAGAAACGCGAAACACAGTTTTCTCAAAGGAACAATTTTTAAAAAATGTATATTAAAAAACAATTTTGCTTTAACCTTTCGTTGTCCGAGTCTCCGATATGCATTTCTGTAGCTATATCATAGCTTCAATTCTTCAACCAATGGGTCAGAATGGAGTAACATAATCAAGACCTTGTTTCATTGCACAATATCCATAAACTCATATTCCGTTTGCACGGTTTGCGAGTATTTTAAAATTAAAATTTCCTTTCGGGAAACAGAAATACCAGGAGAATAAAAAACTTGAGGACTCAATTAAAATTGTTACAATTTCAGATACTACTATGCTCCCAGGCTTCTCAACTGGAAAACGGAACCTTTTATGTTTGCTACATGAATTATTTTTTTACAATTTAAAACTTTTCAGTTTCCGAAAATTTATCTGTAGTATTTTGTATTTTTAACGCCAAAATGTGTTTTTTAGAAAATTAGAGTTTAAAAAAAATGAATAAAATATTATCTTCACGTGTGTACAACAAAAGCAATTGAAAAACTAAATTCAGTTTATTTCTCGATTTTCTCGGGTCAGCTTTTGAGAAAAACCTCTGCAAATCCGGTGAGTACAATAGTGTTGTTTTCAGAAAATTGAGATTTTGATCGAGTTTAGAGTCGAATTTTCTGCACTAATTTTCACAAAAACAATGCATTACATTTTAAATTTGAGATACTTTCAGGTCCGATAGTTGGCAACCTCCACAGAAATTTTACATCAAAACGATGACACACCGCGGACATGGAGATTTTAAGAGTGAGCATTTTTCTGAAAAGCAATGCAATATTTTGTTTGTTTTCAGCAAGTCTCGAGTGGCACATGCCAGATCCAAAGGGCGGCTACAACTTTCATAAGCAATGTAGGAAGTGAGGAGATAATCGAGGAACGGAAACAGTAAGACTACTCACTTTTTCAAAATTTTTATTTTATTTTAACTAGCGTATCACAGCACAATCTTAATTTTCTACTGTTACGTTAAACAAAACTCAATTTTCAGATGGACATTGGATGGACACTTGCTCGGACATTTCCAGAGACGATGCGAGGAAAACCTGCGATGCTGCGATAATGTGATGGAGTTGAGAGCGGTGGAGTTGCGATGGAGATACTGCGAAGTTTACGAAGGTTTTTTAAATTTCTTTTTCAAAATTTGTTTCGTTTTTGTTTAATTTTATCATCAGCAATTAAGTATTAAGAGAACCCGTCGTTTACGAGCTCAACTTAGGTAGGTGCAATGAGTACTTGGGCGGCTTGTCATGATTCGATAAGATATGATAAGCTTGCTCTTGCAGTTTGCACAACTTCTGCTATTAGAGCAATTGAGTGTTTAGAGAAACTAGTTTACGAGCTTAACTTAGGTAGGTGCAATGAGTACTTGGGCGGCTTATCATGATTCGAGAAGATATGATGAGCTTGCTCTTGCAGTTTGCACAACTTCTGCTATTAGAGCAATTCTGTTGTTAGAACAATTTTAGTTTACGAGCTCAACTTAGGTAAGTGCAATGAGTACTTGGGCGGCTTATCATGATTCGAGAAGATATGATGAGCTTGCTCTTGCAGTTTGCACAACTTCTGCTATTAGAGCAATTCTGTTGTTAGAACAATTTTAGTTTACGAGCTCAACTTAGGTAAGTGCAATGAGTACTTGGGCGGCTTATCATGATTCGAGAAGATATGATGAGCTTGCTCTTGCAGTTTGCACAACTTCTGCTAATAGAGCAATTGAGTGTTTAGAGAAACTAGTTTACGAGCTTAACTTAGGTAGGTGCAATGAGTACTTGGGCGGCTTATCATGATTCGAGAAGATATGATGAGCTTGCTCTTGCAGTTTGCACAACTTCTGCTAATAGAGCAATTGAGTCTTTAGAGAAACTAGTTTACGAGCTTAACTTAGGTAGGTGCAATGAGTACTTGGGCGGCTTATCATGATTCGAGAAGATATGATGAGCTTGCTCTTGCAGTTTGCACAACTTCTGCTATTAGAGCAATTCTGTTGTTAGAACAATTTTAGTTTACGAGCTCAACTTAGGTAAGTGCAATGAGTACTTGGGCGGCTTATCATGATTCGAGAAGATATGATGAGCTTGCTCTTGCAGTTTGCACAACTTCTGCTAATAGAGCAATTGAGTCTTTAGAGAAACTAGTTTACGAGCTTAACTTAGGTAGGTGCAATGAGTACTTGGGCGGCTTATCATGATTCGAGAAGATATGATGAGCTTGCTCTTGCAGTTTGCACAACTTCTGCTATTAGAGCAATTCTGTTGTTAGAACAATTTTAGTTTACGAGCTCAACTTAGGTAAGTGCAATGAGTACTTGGGCGGCTTATCATGATTCGAGAAGATATGATGAGCTTGCTCTTGCAGTTTGCACAACTTCTGCTATTAGAGCAATTCTGTTGTTAGAACAATTCTTGTCGTGTGTCGCGAGCGGCCGAAAAAAACAGTTTTGTTGTAATAGTTTCCAATTTGTTCTCTTCTTTGCATTTGAAATCTCGAAAATGAACTCTTCATTTGTTTTTTTTTTTGAATTTTAAATATGTATTTCAGGTCATCAATAAATGTTTCAAATGTCCACCAAAACTATTTGGCGCAGGGAATGAACAGGCACTTTTGTGACAAAAACTCCGAAAATAGTCAATATAATCGGGTCATAATATGATGTTTCTTTCCTTTGTCCAACTTGCTACGTTCTTTTTTTTTGAATAGAGAGAAAGAGGGAGCTTCCGGTTGCTGAAAGTTGTTGTATTTTTTTAACTCTGTAACTTTTCAGATTTTTCACGAATGTTCTGTGCTCTGAATTCTTCGATCGTAATATTTTTGTATTTCTCAGACTGATACACAATTGGTTAATTGAATTATGTGTCTTCACATTTTTCCTTCGAGCCTTATTCCAAATCAGATAATTTTTTTCAAATTATTCTCGAAAACTTTGAATTTACTTTGCTTTTCCTGCGTATTTTTTCTCACGCTGATTACTACGTGACTAGCGAAAATCTAAGAAGTTGAAACATTTTTATAAATCTCTAATGTGCTCAACCTTTGGTCTTACTCAGAAACACCTACTACGACCACCTTCTCACCTAATCAAATCTTTTTTTTTCTCATGACATACTTCCTTCCGTTATGTCATGATTGGATAAGTTTCTGAATTAAAAAAAATATTTTGAAGGTTTGTATTAAATCAACAAAACGGAATAAAAAACAGTATGTACTCATAGAATTATAGGATTAAAATTGAAAAAAAAACGTTCGCCTAGACTTGAACTACATGAATAACTTTTTGTTTCATCGTTAAAATAGTTAGGAATAACTGAAAATTGACAATAAAAAATAGCAAAAAATTTGCTCGTGATTTATATAATTTGACAATCGATTTAAAAAATTACCTTCTTGATAAGTAATATTTTTGAATGATTGAACACATTTTGTATTCCAAAAAATGGTATTGCGCTACGCCAACATTAAAATAGATTTCAATTTTGTGGAAACTGTTTTAACATTTAAATTTTTTTTTGTTGCTATTTTCAGAATGAAAATTTATACAACATTTCAAAGTGGAGAAATAGGGTGAATCACTAAATAACTAAAATAGAAAATATGATATATGTTTTGTTACAAAAAACTAATAAATACAATCATTTTCAAAGAACCAATTTTCAGATTCAAACAATTTTTTGAAAGTACAATTGTGTAGAATCTTTAATAATACCCCTCATTGGCAGAGTAAACCCGTTAAGAAATCCATAAAGTCAACAGAGTTTCTGTGATTACTGATAAAGTGTCAACTTTGACGCTTTTCCTCGGTTCAATCCGCTTTTTTCACGCCTCTTCACCTTCTTTTTATTTGATTTTCATTTATTTCTACTCTCTCGTTTCATTGAGCAGTTTTGAACCTTCTTTTCTATAGAAAGTTAATTTATTCTTGAAATTTTCAGCCGGAAATGAAGCTTTTAATATATTCAATTCCCATTTTCCTTGTTCAACTTGTGGTATCCAATGCAGACGTTATGAATGGAACTATGAAATTGATGATGGTTCAGGCGGTAATTTCAATTTTGGTTTTAGAATTTTAAATGAAAATTTCAGATTTGGAGGCATGGAGATAGAACACCAACTGAAACTTATCACAATGACCAATTTACTGAAAATTATTGGATGTTTGGAGGAGGTGGTTGGGGACAATTGACTCCGGTATTGAAGTTTGTTGTTATTTTTATTTTCAAATAATTTTTAGATTGGAATGAGGCAACATATGCAGTTAGGCCAAAAGCTGAGAGCTCGCTATGTTAACGGACAACCGTATAAATTCCTAAACACACGATATAACCAGCAAGAGATTTTTGTGAGATCCACTGACAAAAATAGAACTCTACTCTCTGCATTCTCAAATATGGTTGGAATGTATGGAAATACGGCACAGGAAAACGCATCCATTGCAGGTTCGTGTTTAACAAAAAGAAAAAGTTTGCCGCCAGCAGGGGTCGAACCTGCGACCTTGGGCTTATTAGACCCACGCTCTAACCGACTGAGCTATGGCGGCTGTTCCAGGCGTCTCTTAAGTGCCATTATGTTCCAGGTGTTGACTACCCCGACGTAGTTGGTTGGCCGGTTGGCTTCGTGCCAATTCCTATTCATACGATACCAGACGCAGAAGATCATGTAAGAAATTCTCCTAATTCAACTTTTTCGGATGTAATTTTCGATAATTTTCAGCTTCTATCCGTCGATAACTACTGTCCACTTCAAGACACAATTTGGAATCTTGCCAAAACAACAGACACAGTATCGAATTATTTCAACAGTTCTGCTGTAACATCGCTTATGGGAAATCTAACAAATTATTGCGGAGAAGAGATTAATCCAGATAATTTATGGATTCTTTATAATGCACTTAAGATTGAGAAACAATATTATCCAGCTCAGTTCAAACAATTCACACCATGGTACACTGACAGTTTGTTTGAGCAAATTGATATTGTCAATTCGCAGGTTCAAGATTTTCAAAATGGTTTGGGTTTGGAAGGTGAGACATGTTTTAATATTAACAATTTCAGAAAAAAAATTCGGAAGGAAAAAAAAACAAGATTCTTAAAAATTAAACTCATTCCAATTTCCAGGAAAAATGGTAAACGGAATCGACATTGGAAAGATTCTTCGAAAGATTCGTGGTGGGACTCTAGTCAATGACATCTACAATCATATGAATAGGAAAACGCAATGTTCATCAAATAATGGAAAAGAGTGTACTTACACGAATCGATTGAAATTTTTCGCTTATTCAGCAGTGAGTTTGCATAATTTTTGTGATTTGTTAACAATCGCAATATTTCAAATTTGTGATTCATATTTTGTGATTCTTATAAAAATAAACTAACTTCATATAGTAGCTTACATGCTTTCAATTTTGATAGAAACTATTTTGCACAACTTGTAGTATTTTCATTGAAGAAACGAAATCTTTTTTGAACAAATGTTATTTGAAAAAAGTAAATGTAAAAAGTAAAATTTTTGATCCTTCCAGCACGACACAACCCTCTACGCCCTTTTTTCATTGCTCGGTGTCGCCAAATTGGCTGTGCAGCCACGTGGATATCCTCTCTATTCTGCATGTGCTCTTTTTGAACAATGGCAGGATGTGCAAACGAATCAGACTTATTTCAAGGTGAGCTTCTAAAATAATCGATTAGTTTTAATAAATTGATTGATATTCTTTCAGTTGATCTACCATCGTCATGAAAATGATACTCTGAGCAATGTGATTACATCAGGTGGGTTTTTATTCGAAATAGGTCAAATTTCCAAAGAAATTCAACTAAAAGAATTATATTTGCATGTCAATTTTACGAAATTTTAGGAATTCCTGGATGTGAGGGTAGCGGCGACTATTGTCCAATGGCAGTGCTCAAAAACTATTCCGACGTTTTCAAACCTGAAATGGAAATGAACCAGGTAATTGGGATTTTTTAAGTTTTTAAAAATAATTAGGGTTTCAGTGGTGTGATGTCAATATTCTGAAGAGCACTTCAACTTCATCAATCTTCTCATCTCTTCTGGCGTTCTCAATTTTTTATTTATTTGTTTCATCTAAATAATCTTTTATTATATTAGAATAATATTGATACTTGTAAATAAAATAAAAAATGTATTTGTGTCCAACATATAAGTTTGGGGAAGCCTAAAAACAAAAAAAAAGCAGCAGTTCGAGATGGATCTTCCTCAGATGTGACAAGTACGACTATTGTAGAGTTACTGAAGATGCAAAATTGCATCAGCCGCGACTAGTTGTAGAAAAACCAAAATTCCGGGAACAAACCAACTTGAATAAAAGTCGAATTTCTATGTAAACTGTACTAAAGAATTGGACACTCATCAGTGGCATGATGATAAAGAAGCATTGATCATTATCAAAAAAAGAAGGAGACGAATATTGGCATCGAGTAGCCAACTGATAAAAGACATTACTACAATTTCTCCGGCATGCTCCGGTTTTTTGTTTCGTCTCTGAACTTGATTTTCATTGCACAAAACTCTAAATCACATTTTCCGCATTTTCAGGGGTAACTTTTACTATGGTCTCTGCCATTTCCATTGTGGCAATTTTTGCCCTTGAGGGTTTCGTGACTACATACTCTGATGGTACTAAAGACCTTGTTTTTGTTCAAACGGTTGGTAGAAGTTATCTCAAGAGAAGTTGAATTTTTCGAGTTTTAAGCTTTGGAGACACGGAGATCGTTCACCAACAAAAACGTTCAAAACTGATCCATTTCAAGAGGATGCTTGGCAATTCGGAGGTGGTGGATGGGGACAGTTGAGCCCGGTCAGTTTTGTGCAAATTAGAAGTATCTAAAATACATTTGGTTCTGAAGAAATTTTAACTTTTTTTGCTTTCCCAGCTTTCACAGATCTTTCAAATTCTTCTTCGGTCATTACTTTAAAGTTTTAGTGACATTTTACAAATACTCAAATACTTTCACAAATCCAAGTAGATATATTTTCTACAGCTTAAAGTATCAAATGCAATTTTCAGGCAGGAATGAAACAACACTTGAATCTTGGTAAAATGCTCCGTAATCGCTACGTCACAAACTACAACTTTTTGCCTAACAAGTACAACGCCAAACAGGTAATTTTATAGATGTGCACTTTCCGAGTGAAATTATATTTGTTAAGATCTATGTCCGGTCTACTGATGTTAATAGAACAATTATTTCTGCAATGTCCAACTTGCTCGGACAATACGGACAAAATGACAACAGTAGCACACCAGGCCTAGATTATCCAGATGTTGATGGATGGCCAGCTGGATATGTCCCAATTGCTGTGCATACAGTCGATGATGACACTGATCATGTGAGTGCTACCGTAATCCGATTACTTTAAAATGAATTGTAGACTTAAGTGACAAAGTGCTGGCAAGTGAAGTTTAAGACGATTAGAAAAATGATAGGGTGGTATGATTAATTTACCTGAAAATATTTCGTAATGCCTTGAAACTGAAACTGAAGGAAAATTGTACTTTGTCATTTTGATCACTAAGAGTGGCATAAAAGCTAGAGAGAAGACTCCGATATAGGAAACAAACTTAAATAATTTCAGTTGGGTAACATGGAATCTACATGCCCATTCAAAGATCAAGTATGGGAACTTGCAAAAACTTCCGATGAAGTTAAGAGCTTTGTCAACTCTGCTGATGTGAGGCTTATCAGTGACATGAATTTTTGACATATTTCGTGTCTATTTCAGGTTCAAGCAGTGCTAGGAAATCTTACGAATTACTGCGGACAGCCAGTTGACATTGATAACCTTTGGATTATCACCAATGCTCTTTACATTGAAGTAAAAAGAGTAAAGATCAAGTATGACCCATTAATATGATATTTGCAGCAAATTTACTATAATGCCACTCTTCGTACAAAAAACAATTGGTTCACTGATGCCTTCTATGCAAAAGCTGATGCAATTAATGATCAAGTTCAACTTTTCCAAAATGGAATTTTTAAAAGTAGGTAGTTACTTTTTGTTTTGGAATTTTTACATACTATTGTTATTATTTATCTTTGTAACTGAAGCTTTTTCTAAATAGTTTTAAATCGTATTAGTGATAAGAAAAAACGTATTTGTTGTGTGCTCGGCAGTAGTATCTCATTTCTTGACTAATTTTTTATTATCAAAAAAAAATCAAACTTTGAAAAGTTGGACATAAAATGACTGAAACTTTGACGGGAAGTTAGGTCAAATGCTGGTCAAAAATGGGCGCCGAGAAAACTTCAAATTTCCCCATCCTCTGAGCGACTCAATTAATTGAGAAAACAACTCATAAAAGTGTAATTTTATTTTTCAGCTGTTCCAAACATTGTCAACGGACATGATGTAGGAGTGTTAACTCGAAAGGTCAGAGGTGGACCAATTTTGAATGATATGGTTATGCATATAAATCTCAAATTGATGTGCCAGGGTCAGACAACTCCAAATTGCACATGGATTAATAATTTGAAGAATTACATTTACTCTGCTGTAAGTTAATTTTACCATAAAACAATGGTTCTAAATATTTTTAAAATGTTGAAAAAATATTTTCCAGCACGACACCACAATCTACGCCTTCTTCTCCGCACTTCTAATTGAAGAATACGCTGTAAAACCGTCTGGTGGATATCCATTGTATTCTGCTGCAGTCCTTTTAGAGCTTTACATTGATAGTGTCGACAAGAAACCATACTTCAAAATGGTATATCACGAGCAAGACGGAAGTGGATTCAAAGATGTGACTATGGGAATTCAAGGATGTCCTCAAAATAGTTCATACTGTGATTTAGATATTCTCAGAAACTTTGCCAATACTATCAAGCCAGATCAACCAATCGATCAGGTATTGTTTTTTTTTTGTTTTTGAATTTAATCATGTTAACTTTTCCAGTGGTGCTTAACCGATTTGAACAAGAGTTCCAGCTTTGCTACAGTCTCAATGCTCTTTATTGCAGGTAAACTTTACCTAAAAGCTCACTTTTTCTATTAGAAAAGAATCAAAGTATAATTCTAATTTTTAATTTAATTACAGCAATTCTTGCCATCAACAACAACTTCCTAGGACTGTTTTAATTGTTTTGTTCTTAAATTTGTAAATTATTAGCATTAAATTGTAATTTATTCGCTTCGTTCCAGTGAGATAAATACACGTAAGATCGTACATGGTTATACATAACCATTTCAAAAATAAATTCCCCCCGTAATAAAATTAAATTATGATGTCGTGTATGTCCTGAGCTCCTCCACACATTTTTCGAGCATTCGCTTTCCTTCGGTTTTTCTCACCACTTGATCATTGAACCAACTTTGGAATGCTTGCTCAGAATTGAGTGCACTTTCCGGATGATTTTTGCGAAGATTTGTGAAGAACATATCACTTGGGTTTGAATAGACTTTTGACTCGTCGAAGAATGTTGCGCTTTGACTGAAAAAAAGAAGAAAATTTAAAGAATAGAAATTTAAAGATGTTACCAACCTTGCATAAGCGGTGAAATTTTCATTAACAGTCTTGATCATTGAAACTGATGAATGTGAATTGACTTTTTCCATTTTAACTTTTTCAATTGTACTTGGCATCTCATCAGACATCACAACAGCGAAACAGTTGTTGGAGTTTGCTTCTTGACCTGAAACAATTGTTACAGTTTTAATGTATACGAGCAAGAACAACATGCCTACCAACGTGCCTACAAAGAGTTCTTAAATGAAAGGCAACGTACTCAACCAAGGCTGTGACGAAAGAGTAGGGGATCTTTGAGATGTTTTAAAAACTCATACTCACCTGCCAAAATGGTGTACATGAAGTCGTTTGCCTTTTTTGGCTCAATTCGAATCACTTCTATGTACACCATTCCCTGATTTTGTCCAATTCTGGGATACTTTGATGCGATTTTATCTGTCAGATCATAGACAACTTTCCGAGTTTCATTCACTGTATGCGTTGATAATTTGAGCTCATTGGCCATGTGACTTGTGGAACAGCTGAAAAATTAATTGAACTTTTTGATACCAAGATACGTGTTGAAACTTTTTAAATATTTTTTCAATTAAATTGTTAAAAATTATTCAAGCTTTCAACTACAATGTTTTCAAAGTTGAGTTTTATTCAAAATTTAATTATAATCTAACTTTATTCAACATTGTTTTTATTGACTTTGAATTTTCGCGAAATGAGAAAAAAAACCACCAACTAATCAACAAGGCACATGTCCTACTATTCTGATTGGTCAGAGTTTTATTTCTCACTTTTGCACAAATATAAAATAAAAACCAGCTTTAACTTACTTTTTACAGTGCATGATCAAAAAACTGAAAATAGTTTTGAAGGATAACTTGGTATACTCGAACCAACTTCCAAATTTTATTGAGCAAGACGAGCAGTCCCCTCTCTTATCCTTTGTTCGGCAGCGCCACTGAAAAAAAGAACAACAATTAGAAATTAAAATCTTCACTAGAGGCTCAAAAATGCATGCCTACAAGGCATTTTGCGCTGCCTACTCTACATTTCTTCTAGGCGTAGGTGACAATCAAGACAAGTTAAGTCTGCTTTTTAGACACGTAGGTAAAGCTGACTGATCAATTTTAAATATAGTATAAAAATCTCCAACCTCATAGCAATTCTTTCTCCTTCTCAAATGCATCATTCGATCACACTTTCTGCACTGTTGCCGTTTTTTGAGCAAACCTCTCTGCATCATAGTAGTCACGATTTTTGGATAATTATCAAACTTTTCCACGAGATCATCAATAATCTCATTTGTAGTCGGTGGCCGTTCGTCATCATCCTCCTCTGCCATTGCAGATAAAGATGCTGGTTTGGGAAAGTGAACAGTCTCAAAATGGGGTTCCTGCTCAATTCCTGCATAGAGATCTGCATTCAGTTGGGAGAGCGCATAATGAAGTGGCTGCGAGAAATCAAACTCCTCAAGTCCGTCGGATTCCATGACGAATACTGAAATTTGGAAGTTGATTAGAAAATTAACATTAAATCGACGAGTATATAAATATATCTGAATCGATATTTGTAAGAAAAACGAGGGAAAGGGTTGGTATGAATGAAGAGATGGGGGGGGGGGTGTAGATAGAGAGAAGAGGAAAAGAATGTTAGAGAAAGAGTAGGAAGAGACAGGGGGGGGGCAAGGGGGGTGACACCCCCCTCTCCTTTTCTCTTTTCTTTTACACTATTGATCCAAAACGAGAGTATTATATGTAGTTTGCTGTTCTCGAGAGTCCATCAAATTTTGAGAATCAAACTGGTTTCTAGGTTACTGTACCTATATATAAATAAATTGAATTTGTTTTTGAAACATTGTGTTTGTGGATTCTCAAATTTGTAAACCTCTTGTAAATAAAACCGTTCAGGTTTCAATAGAAGGCAGAAATTTCTTCGTGCCCATTTTATGCCTTCCAAATTTTTACCGTGATCTCCGTATACTTGGGGTTTCCACAGTAGTCGTTTTTTGCAATAAACTTATAAATATTTGAGGATTTATTTAATATAATAGAAGAACGTATCTCAGACGACACGTATGTCGCCTCGCAGGCAGGTAGACAAGATTTTCAGTGGGAAAAAAATGAACATTTATAACCGATTTGCTGGAAATATATTTATTTTACAAGGAAAATGCACTAAAAAACATATCAGAATCTTAATCATATGCAATTTTAAACGAGTTTAGGTTTTCAAGGTTAAAAATTCACAGGGAGGGTTTAATCATAAAAACTGGGACAAAATGAAAAGGGATGCAGTGGAATAAAATAAGCGAGAAGTGATGGAGGAGTGATATGTGATATAGAAGTATCATAGACTAGAATGTCGTTTCTTCGAGCTACAAGCTACACTATCAAAAAAAAATTTGATTGTGTGTGCCACCTCATTGCACATAAATAATTTGAAGAGGTGCTGAATCATCATCCGAGTAGTAGGGATCGTCACGATTCCACCAGTATACAGAAGTCTCGTCAGTGATCGCGCTCTCCTCGTCGGAAACTTCTTCCTCATCAGAATCATTCTCCTTTGCTGGCTCGGCATCCTTAAATTATAAAATTTTCGCATGCACGCACAACAAATTTATTGTAAAGATAGCTGCGGCTCGATAGCTGCGGCTTCAGCAAGCTCCAAACGATCTTGCTCAGCATTTGCTCTTCTTTTCGCGTTGTGAGCCTGAAAGACCATTTTATTTTATAAACATCAGAAGAGCGTTTAAATTTATTAATCTTGAAAAATATATCTAACTGTTACATGACTCCAAAATAAAATGAATTATAAAATTTGTGCATGAACGTGCTGCACATTTATTGCAAACTTTAAGTTTTCACTGTACCTGCTTCATCTGTTAGGTTCTTCCACCAGTTCCTCTGCTTTGCATTTTTTCTTTGTCTGCGCAGTAATGAATATTTATATCGATACTAACAAAATTCTAACAATTCATGTAACAGGGGAGCGATACAAAAAGACAAAACAAAAAGGATAAAGTGAAAAGGTCAAAAATGAAGAAAACTTCGGCTCTTATTCTAGCTGGAATAGGGCGGGGCCTGATGGGGCGGTGACGACGGGTTATCAAAATGAGATTGCGCGCGAGTACGCGGTAGGTCAAAACAAAAAAGAACGAGCGAAAACTTATAAGTCCAGACAGAGTTCTCGATGGAAAATGTGCTGTGCGGTACCTTCTGATTGGCTTCGGCTTTGTATACGACGAGCGAAGGTGTATGTCCTGAGACGTTTAAGTCTGATCAATCGTGGAGCACATCATCCGAGTACTCTGCCTTTAATAAACTATTTAGGGTGTAGTCAGTTCTTGGTTGGGACACTGAAAAGATTAAGGGATTTTTTTCTGTGTGCAGTGTAAAGATTTCCTAAACAACAGGAGCAGAAGATTGAGAAAATGTTCGTTTTTAAAAGAATCTCGTAGAAGCGAGTAAGATGGTGTCCAGATAGTTTTTAAAAAGTATAATATAACAAAAAACCTCACGTTGCTCAACATTTTTCTTGATAGTAACTTTTCTGTAAAACTATGTTTATAGAATCCGATGTAATGCCAATTTATTTGCAGAACAACAAGAAGTTTCATCCGATCAGTTATTAGGTCGTTCAATATTCTGCAAAGTTCACTCAAAAACTTCAATTTTTTTACTGACTCATCCTTCCCGCATTGCCAGATGTTTTAGTTTTGTGTTCATATGTAATAATGACCAAAATCTTGGAATCCTGCCAGTTTGTCACCATAAAACACATTCCATTATGTGACGTCTTCTCGGCGCCTTTGGTGAAAATCGAAAAAATTAGTAAGGTCCTATGGACGTTCGTTCTGAGAGACATCTGGTATTCAATCCCCATTGTTTCGTACATTCTCATTCGGCTTATTAGTTTCAATGAGTGCCCTCTCATTCGTCTTGGTGCCCTCCCTTGTCTTCTTCTTCTTCCAATTCTTTCCTCCGTTCGGTTGTCACTCATCTCGCGCACAAGACATTCCACTTTCCATTCTACATGGATTACACCCCCTTCTTTTGCCAATACGTCGTGCATTGAGATGGCTTGTTGAAGCCAATGAAAAGGAGTTCTCCAATTTAATTTGCCATTTCCACGTGTCACTCAACTTACGGCTATTTGTCCACCCTTCTACGCAAGTGTTCTTGTCTTTTCGACGACTGGTCATTTAAGCCTCTTCCGGGCAGCTTATCCCCTACTGTAGCATTTGGTGTACTCTTGAAATGGCATCATCTCAATGAACCAGTTAAAAAGCTCTGGCGTTTGCGATAATTACCAATTTGCAGTATTTTTAGGATCTTTATGAATTTTACAACAAAAATAAGAATGGCTATCGAATCAGTCTTAATTTTTTTTATGTTTTTAACTGATTTTAAAAAAACTTGGAATATTTTTCTGATATTGGCAGCCGATAAGATCTGGCACACAGTCTAGTTATCAAAAGAGAATACGATAAAATTTGTGCTCTAATAAATACATAACAACTCGAAATGAATTATTAATTTATGCTACTTCATTTCCTTATTCTACTCTATTTAATTATTCATAAACGGAATATCTTTGGTGTCTAATTCCATAAACGTACTAAATATTAATATTTTAGAGCCCTACAGACAAAATAGTCAAATCCAGCCATTTGATCTTTCAACCTTTGGGATCAACCAGCTCTACATGCCACCCAAGCAACTTACCTAGATTTTTGAGGTATTTAGGTAAGCAGCAAAAAGACAAGGTCTGCAAACAACTCTATCTCACTTGAGCCCCGTGCGGGATGCTCCATCGACTCGTCTAGACGTCTGTGCCTCCCCATTTTGTAACTATCTTCCTGCCTATCTCTACAATTATTATCGGCGGGATGGATGCCTATGACGTAGCACCTCGTTCCCTCTTTCACTCTCTCACACCCCAATTTTCTCTGAGTATCTCGATTTCATGTGCTCTTTTGATACTCGCACACACACACAAAGTGGCCTTTTTCCTTTATTACATTTGGTGTGCCTGTATTCATATTTACCACTAACACCCTCCGTTCTTGGTGGGTGTTGCACCAAAAGTTTTATTGATTGGAAATGAGAACTTGTTTATTTTCCCAACGGAATTTGTTGTACTAAAGTGTATTGATTATCGTGTAAATCACCTATAATTTTGTGTTTTGGTACTGTAGTCAGATGGCAAAAGATGATGGTTTTAATCCACTTGAGTTACAAAATCATACACCAGATGGCAAATGACCTACTCCGTTTGTTACACTACAAATTACATTTGTGTTAATCAAAGTGTTTTTGCAGTTAGAATTTCAGTTATACTTAAAAAAAATAAATTGCTATTGATTTGTTTTTTGCTGAATATATGATTTTTCTTGTCAAATTTTTGTTAGAATTTTACAGATTATTAACAAAGTTTTAATAATTTAAATTACAGAAATTTACAGAAATTTAAAGATTTTCAAACTAAAAAATTTTAGAAACACCTAGGAACTAGTAACCCTATTTTATTCATTTTTTACGATTTTAAGTTTCTGACAAACTATTTCTGAAAATCACACGGTAAATGTTTTATTAGTTCCAAAGCTCAATAATCAAGTAATTTTCTGCAAGTATCATATTCTCCAGAAGCAACTAGCTTTAAATTTTCAAATTTTTGACTGTGGAAAATTATTATTTTTGGTAGCACCCCGTTACCGATATCCAAATTGAATTTCTAAAGTAATATTAGAACATGTGAGCATAATTCAGTTTCAGCTTAACGTCGTGACAGTTAATTGAATAACTTTTTGAGACATGAAAACATGTTGTGAAATTTTTTGTGTTTCGAAAATAAATTTATATCAATTATGCATTTTGAAATCGCAAAAAATCGTAGAATCATTCTATATTTTCTGTATTAGTAACTATTGGAAAAAGTTTAATTTTTGAAAAAAAAAAAATTTTTTATGAAGACTATATCACCGCAATAATCGTCAGATTTTTGAATAATATTAAATTTATTTTTAATCACATGGCTATTGGAAGTTTAGCCTTTTAGACCAATATTTTTTTCTCCATTCGTTTTTGAAGTTTTTGAAGTTTTTCAATACTTTTTTCTGAACAAGACTTAGTCCTCATCAGACTCAAAGCTTTCTTCTTGATTAGAATAAAACAAAAACAAAGAGCATTTGAGCTTCAGCTTATACCCAAAATTGCGTGTCGTCGTGCCTTATTGCTAGATGGACTAGTCCATCTTAGCTTCCTCTCTTACTCGTATAAATTCGGTGGCCAAGTGTCACCACTACCACCAACCCTCGTTTCTTTATATCTCTATTTCTCTTGTTACTCTTCACACAGTCGGACAACCATTCCACCACTTTCCCGCCAGAATCTCTCGCCAGTTTCTTCACCCAAACAACACCCCATTTCTTTCCATCTGTCCTTTTTCTCTCCTTGCCCATTCTTCTTCCATTTTTCGCTCCCCCCCCCCCTCCCCCGTTTTGTGAACAATTCCCAATGGGCTCCTACAAAGCCCAACACACTTTCCTGGACATTGAAAATTTTGCTCAAAAATTTGCGTCCGGCGGCAACTTTTTTCGCGTTTTTCCATTACTCTTTTCTATTACACAAGTTTAAACTTTTCCCGTTAGATCTTTTGCTTTTTGTCGCAAAATGTGCCACAAATTTCCATTATGTTCCAATAATATTTTAGTGTAACTTTTTGAACATAAAATAGAAATTCTTTAAATGTTTTGCAAATTTTAGTTATCATAAATATTGGATATAAATAATTTCATGCAATTGACCAAGAGCTCGACCAGTAAATTTATCGATAATTTTCAAAATTACTGAACTCAAAAATTTTGAGAAAATTTTATTTTCGAGTTTCGGCATCTGAAAATATTTAGATTCTAAAAAATGTATTTTTGGTGTTTAAAATTAGTGTAGCTACCAACCAAGTGTGGATTTTGAATTTTTTTTTTTTTCGAAACCAAAATTTGTCCTTGTTTCATTGAAATTAACACTGAAAATTTCCATAAATATTTTGTTTTGCCAGAATTTATTCAAAATTTACAAAAAATAATTTTAAAAGGTATTTCTGAAAACTTCTTGAATTTATCTAAACATAAAAAATTTACTAATTTTTGTTATATTTAAAAAAGGCTTTTAGTTCTTTAAAAAATGAATAAAAATACATATATATTTTTCTTTTCAACTAGGACTATGAAAATTCATTATTTTATTGGATTTTAAAATGTCAATAATTAAAAAAACCGTTCTACATAAAACGCATAAGCAAAGGCTAATTTTTTACCGTTTTCAATACTCTAACATTTAATAATAAACGACAAACTCCAAAATTTCAAATTTTAAAACCAAGTCAAGTCAAAAGTTGTCTCTTCTCTATTTTTTCACATGTGCAAAATGACGTGAGAGTGTTCACACATTCCCTGCGTCGTCTCGAGTCACAACATCACATCTTTCTCATCTCAAATATTCACATTTTCGCCCAAATTTTAATTATAATTTCCATCATTTTTCAGTCCATAAAAATGGCCGAGTCTCCACCTCCGGTGGACTCGTCATTAAATGCTCCAAACGTCGGGAGTCCGACAACAATGATGGAGAGACTCCGACTGAGAGACCAAACGGAGGAAAATGGAAAAGAAGATGGTTTGAAGAAATTTCTATTAAGGAATTCAAATGTAAACAATTAACTTTTCAGACTTTGACAATAAGTCAGTTTCTTCTGCTCAATATTCTCAAACATCGGAGGCCACAACAGCTGTCAAACAGCAACCATTCTTACATACTATGACCAAAGTAAGTTGTTTAAAATATGGAAAAAAAATACTATTTTGGCAAAACTTGCAATCTAGGTTAACTAGGTTAAGTCATACTTATTAAATTTTTAAAAATAAAACAAAGTAAAACTTTTTAAAAGTTTATTTAAACTTACTCAAAGTGGCCCAAAAACCATAATAATTAAGTTCCAAATGATGAGAATTTTTGAAAAAATGTTCGGTTGAAATTTTGGTCATTTAGCAAAAGTAGTATTTACGACAAATAATTTTAAAACATTTATTGGTCGGCTCACAAAATTATGAATGTTAACTTTCCTTATTTATTGGGAAGTTTTTTGAAACAAAATTTTCCAATCAATAAATAAATTTAATGTCTAGTTAGCAATGTTGTCTGGATCTTTGCCTTATTAAAATCTTACAAACTAGTAATTTTTTGTACCTGATTATAATAGGAGTTTTATCTAAATCAGAAAATAGATCATTCTAGCAAACTTAAATTTTTTCAAAACAGCAATTAATTAAATTCTACGTTCATTATACAATTTTCGAAAATTTTCAGGTATATTGCCATATCGACGATGAAACGGATCCATACATGTTAGAGGTTCATGTACCACCTGATCTTATCACTTTAGGAGACTTGAAACGAGTATTGATGAGAACAAATTTCAAATATTATAGAAAAGCATTGGACCCCGATTCTGGATAGTAAGTTCTATTTTAAATTATGAAAAAAAAAACATTTTAAATTAAAAATTTCAGCGAAGTAAAAGCCGAAATTCGTGACGACTCACAAAGGCTCACTCCCTCACCAAATAACCTTTTTGAGCTCTTTCTTTTGACAATTGAAGGATCAACTCATTCGGATGGAAGTAGTGGGAAGATGCGAAAATATCCTTCAGTACCTGGACCGGCGCCTTCAAATCGAAATGGACCACCTATGAATTATCAACATGCTGCTTATCAATTTGATAATTCCAGTGAGTTTTTTCAATCGAAAAATGTTAGAGAGAAGCTCAGAAAATATTCGATAAAATTATTTATAAAAAATGATAATAAATCATAGAAAAATTTAAAAAAAAACTGGCAAGTCAAGTTTGATCGGCGCCCAGAAAAATCCAACATGAAAATCTTTGGCTTGCCAGAAATTTGATTTTTTTTTAATTTCAAAAAATTATGTCAGAAAATATATGAAATTCGGACTTGGCAACTCTCTAGGAAATAAGAACTGTATCGGAATTAATTGGCTCCAAATAATCTAGGAATTTCTTTGGGGCCCAGTAGAAAAAATTTAGCGGAAAACTTTAGCGGAACCCCCAATGACAAAAGAAATTAAAAATTCAATTCATCTAGTAAAATTGTCTTCATACCCTCAAGTCATAAACCTCCAGATGTCTGTTTAATTCTCATTTTATTTCCCTCCCTATGGTCCCCGTGATCCAGTTTCTGGGTCTATTTTGTTTCTTTTTCAAAGAACTATAACTATTGTTGATACATTCAACGCAACCTGAATTTCAGTGATGAGCACCGATTCGGAATCAATGATCTCGGCAGCAATTCCTGGATACTTGAAGAGTGCTGCCTATAATCGACGGTTTCCACAACATTATTTGGGTTAGTTTCTTTTTTGTTTTTTGGAAAACGGGTATATACTCGATTTCAAAAAAAAAACACTTTAAATAGTTCTGCACAATAATCTGTGGGCCTCTCATGCAATCACAAAAGTGCCTAATTACACGTATAGCCAGTTGTCAAGGCTAGTGAGCATTTTTGTGAATGCTTAGATGGCTCAAGGCTTTGTATGGTAAAAAAACAAACATTAGCTTTTGGGGTAATTGAGAAACGGGAAACACGATGAACTTGGTCCCAAGTGTTTCAGAAAAAATTGGAAGAAAAACCTCGTCTCAAAAAGTTCTTAAGAAAGTTCTCGCAAACTTTTACATTGTGTCAGTGAACCCAATAAAACTTCCCCTCATAAAATCTTGATCACATCATTTCAACACTTTCACCCCATCATGTCCTTCCGTTGATTTTCATGTTTTATGTTGGTGTTAATGAGCCGATCTCCCAGATCACTTCTCATAGATCATAAAGAAATGAGAGAGCACAGAGAAAGGACCAATTGTTTCAATTCTATCTTCTGGGCTCATCTTGTTGGCTGGCTGCCAGTCAACCAACCAACACACATTTCAATGAGTGGAGATCTCCTCCTTCTTTGCTTTCATTCAATGTTTATACATACATTTCATTTCATTTCAATTTAATCACACACACACACATACATATCGATGATTTCCCCAGTGTGATTACGTGGAATTAAAATCACATAATTGTGGTTATTACCTGGTAGCTGGGTGTATAAATCAATTGAAATTCTCCCTTTTGTGTACAACTTCTTTTCAAAGTATTTTAGTTCATTGTGTTTTTCTGAAAATTTAATCTGAGGAGCATATTCTCAAATTCTATAAAATTCGTATTTTATAATCTGTTTTAATTTTCCTCCAAATTAGAAATTCATCCAAACTCTCTTTTGTTGAAAATTAAAAAAAAAGTATTTTGTTACTTTTGAAACAAATAGATTATTATTTTCAGGATATCTAGTTGCATTGAAAGGCTACCCAGCTGTTTTATTTCAAAAATTTTTGTTCTGAAATATCTGACAATGACATCTGAAAATGGTAAATTGCGAACAAGTCACAGCTAGTTTAGTTTAGCTTCGACATTAGAGAATAAAAAATTATTAACCAGATACCAAAAATATCTCTTTGCGACCTTAAGAACTGTAGTGTACGGTAGAATTTGTAAGCATTGTTAATTGGAAAAATATGTTCTTTGACATCCAATTCTCGATCTTTTGTAACATTAGTCCTTGAACTTCTCTGTTAGGGGGTCAACCGGGCTCCTTGCTTGCTCCACCACTTTTTGTGAGAAACCGTTCTCTATATCTCTGTGCTCGACGTCAGTGGGAATGAAAACCCGAAGACCGATGAGTTTATCACAGTGTTTATCAAGATGCTTTCCTTCTGTCTCTCTCTCCACTTGAACACTCTTCTCGAGACCTCATACCACTTCACCCCACTTTTAGTTAGTTTTTTTTGTCCGCTCACTTGTCGATTTCTGTGTATGTTTCTACTTGTCACTATTATCGTTTTTGTGTCGAAATAGTCTCTAGTACCCACCCCAGGATCTCATAATATTGCTCTCATTCTCGTTAACACGAAAATAGATATCTGCCTTATAATAGTGAGATCTGTGGTTTTATTTACTTTCGGATATCCCTCACTTGTGATTTCTATCATGATACCTATCGGGATTTTGGGGAGAAAAGACAGTTTGATAATGATCTTTTCTATGCTTTATCCGCTTTTCCTGCCTCCGATCAATGTTTGCTAGCCCATGTGTGTAGGTGGATTCAAACATTTGATTTTATACTTCGTCATCATCAAGAGCCATTGCAACATGTTTCAGTGAGATCAATTTGCAACTCTTTGTTCAACTAGTCATGATGAAAAATTTTCGATCAATATTCTTTAAGCAACTGCCATTTAATCTGACCATAGCAAATTGTGTTTTCCTCTGGATCTCTGCGGTGTTTGACTGTGAGCCATAAGTCAAGTTGCAATTTGTTGATATAAATAACTGATAGTGAGCTCTTGGTTTTAGTTGTCATGTGCCATTTTCCAGCCCACCAGTTGAAGAAATTTGTTAGTTGAGAAATGGTAACACTTATTCTGAAGCTCTTTTGCGAAACGGGGAAAATCTTATTAATTGATAGCCACATAGTTTCGACCGAAACGTATTGAACTATAATTTTAATTTTATTAGATGTATCAGTGAATGTTAACGATTAATTAAATAAAAGTTAAATGAAAGCAAACATTTGTCTTTCAAAATAACATCGAGATTTAAGCGTATAAAAACTTGAGTTTTTTTTAAATTTTTCTACTGTTATGGCTTGAATCTTAACAAACTCATAGACCAATTATATTATATTAAAATTATAATATCTCAATCTTTGCATTTCTCATTATATAGGAATTTATCAATTTTAGATGTCACTATCATAGTCGAGTCAATTGAGATTTAACATGACATATGTCAAGTCCGATTAAAGTTTAACGACAGTGTTTATGGTGTCAACAGGATTATTTTGAGTACCAACTTTCCCGATGTGTCGACTATTAAATTCTCAGTTTCTCTCTAAATTCCCAGCACATGATAAAAGTAAAACGAAAGTATCTGTTTCTAATCCAAGTGCATCATGAGCCACAAGATGGGATGCTGGGAAATTTATGACCCCCCATCGAGGTGTGTTTCTCGTTTCTTTCTCTTCTTTTTATTACCTTCAAGCTTTTTTATTACTTCCCAGCTCTATTACTATCAAAAACTTAAAACCGATTTTCTAGAGAACGACACGATTGCTCATAGCTCACTAGCGAGCAATGAGTATCAAGCTTGGAGCTCGAGATAGAGCCCTTCCATCTCCTTCTGGCTCCTCAAATACCCCATCCACTTCATCTGATATGATTCGCTCATTATTATTCACTTCAAAAGAACGAAAAGTCCGTTCGACATACACGGCTCCTCCACCAAATCGACAACACTCGCCGGGAGTTGTATCACAATTGATTAACAAGATTGAGTTGAAAACGTCACCTACAAATACATCGTCAAGACCAAAAAAGAAGAAAAAGGCTCCACCACTTGCTAAGATTGATGATCTTGATTTGGTTGATGATGAGAAAACTATCGTCTCGGAAGTTGTAAAAAGTCCAAGAAGGAAGAAATATACAGGAAATCCATTAGGAAATTTGAAAATTCTGAACAACATTCTCCCTTCCTCCAAAGCTTCTGATGATAAGGAAAATTCAGGAAGCCAGCAGCAACCAAGTACGGGGAAAAAGTTGAAGAAGAGCAGAAGTAAAAGTCGTGTGGAGCCGGAGTCTGAGGCACCATTTCGATTAAAACGGACTTTAACTGATCTCACAAATAATCATACACCTGCCGGATCCACATGGCGACAGATGGTCTCAAATGCGCTCGGTGGTCCACTTAAAAAACGGCTCAGCGAGGGGGCTCTCCTGTTTCCCGGCACCAGCAAAGCATCAGATGATTGTAACGACGAAGAGGGGGATAATACTAAGACGACAACGAAGCGCAGATTTTTACAACGACGGAAACAAAGCGAAAAAAGTGCAGGAGGCGCCAACGGAAAAGAGTCCGGTGGTGGTTCCGCCTCTTCATCGTTTTTTGGAGCTCTTATCAGATTGTCCCACTCGGCTGCAAGTTTAACGTCTTTAACTTCACTTGGTGGTTCAAAATCTCGGTCTGCATCTCCATCACCATCAAGTTCTCGATCTAATACTAAAGAATTCAAAGAGAATCTGAGCCCACCTCAGCCACCACCACCGGATCTCATTGCACCAGCTGCAGCATTAGCCAGACCAACTTTTTCCCTTGCGGCTCCTGATTCCCCTGTTTCACTTGCTCCGCCATCTAGGGAGCTCAGAAAATCCAAAACGTGTCAAATAACCACCGATCGTCCACCTATTATTCCTAGTATTACTATATCTGAAAGTCGAAGTTTGAACCGAATCGATAGGTGTCGGCCGGTCACTGTAGATGGAAGTGGTCTATCATCTGATTGCCGACCTCTTGTTTCACGAAGAAGCACAATGAGCCGTACAATGTCACTGATTCCAACTAGTCCATCGCTTCCGCCACTTTATGAGGAAGAAACAGCAAGTACAGCGGCAATGGTGGAAGAGGAGAGAGCGGATCGAGCACAGAAGCGCAGAATGCGAAGGTACGGCGGATCAAATACAACAAGTACTTATCAAGGAAGGAAAGATGTTGCACCGGATGCTTCGCCGAGAAGACATCTTATTGGATTTCTACATAGGACGTCACATCTATCCTTAACCTCTGAACTTAGTGCAGATGCATCGTTTTATTTGATCGGTAGGTAAATGATGGCGAAAAATGATGTGATCAAGTAAAGGGTAATAGGTTCAAAAAACAAAATCTTATGAAAATTTGAAAAAGCATCGAATTCTAAGTTTTCTTAAATTCCAGGGCACCGACGACATCTCGAAGAATCAACAATTGGCTCCGAATCCGATGCAAGAGTATTTTCAGATGATGATGATAGGTATGTTTTTTTTTTTAATTTTATAAACATAGGTTTCATTTCATTGAATTTTTATGTAAAGCCAGTACTCTGGTGACAGTGTTCCTTTCAAAATTTAGTGTATTTTATTCGGCAAATTTTTATTTATAAAAAATTAAAGCAAAAGTTTAAGTTATAATAGGGCTACATTCAGGTCTTGCAGGGCTATCTCAAGGAATATGCAACATTGAAAAAAATTTACATTCAAAATATAACAACTCATAAAAACAAAACCAAGTTTACGAATAGGCAATACCCCTTTGAAATTTTAAATTTTAAATATTTTCAAAAATTCGATGGTTTTCATTTTGCCTCTCAAATAGTTAATACCTTTTTTTGTGTCTTCTCTGTCTGTCACATAAAGTGACAAATGACTAGGCTTAAAGCGGGCCTTCATCCCCGCTCACTCTGCCCCCAATGATTTCGCCCTTCCGCTCCTCAAATAGTGAAATGAGCGGCTACATAACTGACGATGATTTCGCAAGCTCTGATGGTAAAGCCTATTATTCAACAACTTCCACTTCAACTTCTGATTATTACTATGCAATTGGAACAGCTCCGCCGAGCAGCACGGGTGCCACAACTCGCGACGTGTCAGTTCATTTATTCTGCGATAAGACACAGCTCGTTAAATTTGAGCAATTCCTGCTTGGCGCTTATCTTCTAGCTAAAGCCTGGTAGTGACTATCACAACAAGCTCTTAGTGTTGTGCACTATTTGAAGGAAACTAATAAAAATTGGGGAGGGGAAGAAAAGGACGTGAGAACGGGTGGAAAGAGATGGATGAGAAGTGGATAATTGCTTTCGATAAATCTTTCAGTTCTTTTCGGATTTTGTGGAACAAACTTCTAGGTTGTAACTTTAAGGAATTTGAACATTTTGTTTTGTGCAGTGCTCCGCTTATATTTAGAATTTCACGGAACACAATTCTCATTAGTTTTCCTTTTTTAGCTAGTGAAAACCATGTAAAATTTTAGTTGATAACGTTCAAAGTTACTCACGAGTTGCAAAAATCACTGAAAACCACAGTAAGATTTTCAAAAAATTATGAAATTTTTATTTACAGTCCAAAATGGAAATTAACCAGTTTTCGCTTATCATAAATTAATAATTCGATTTTAAAAAATTTCTACAGTTTTTTTTTAAATTTTAAAATCATTTGTATTTATTTTGTGGGGCATCGAATATGCAAAGCTTCTTTAAGTTTCTCAATAAGACTCAATTTTCAAAAGTTGGACTGAAAATTCTGAAAAATCTATAACAATTTCAACTATAAAACGTTCAATTTTTCAGAGGCTCTACAACAACCGATTTCACATCAGTATCCCGACAACATGAAAAAATGGCAAAGAAAAAGAAGAATAAAAGAAATTTCCGAAAACCCTCTAGAGCATCTTCGTTTTCAAGTATCACAGGTATGACCTCTTCGAAATTAGCATAACTTTTACCATTCGAATTCCAGAGTCCTCTATGAGCCTTGATGTAATAACAGTGAACCTCAATATGGATACAGTCAATTTCCTTGGCATTTCAATTGTTGGTCAAACTTCTAATTGTGGTGATAATGGAATCTACGTAGCAAATATCATGAAGGGAGGTGCAGTGGCATTGGATGGAAGAATTGAAGCTGGTGATATGATTTTACAAGTCAATGAGACCAGCTTTGAGAATTTCACTAACGATCAAGCTGTTGATGTGTTACGGTAAAAATTATTATTTTTTACTGAGAGCTTATTCTTCAACATATGAATTTTCAGAGAAGCTGTTAGCCGTCGTGGCCCCATCAAATTAACTGTGGCGAAAAGTTTTGAAAATGGGCAAAGTTGTTTCACAATACCAAGGAATAGCAGAGAAGAGCCTGTGAGACCAATCGATACTCAAGCATGGATCCAGCATACGAATGCAATGAGAGGAATGCCAAGTATAGTTGAAGGTATGGTTTTTTGATTGGAAGTGTAGAAAAACTAAACAAAATACCTGCCTGTTATTTGATTGATCTTTTTATTTTTTGCAAAATTATAAGCTGCACTCTCAACCTATTCAACTTCAGGCTGAAATTTATTCAGTGCATTTCTTCGCTACTTTCAAGTTGATGTTTTTCAGACTTCTGATGTTTTAGGATATTTTAAAGTAGAACAACATTTGGAAAGCTTTTTGGAATTTTCAATTTTTTTTTGAAACAAAAATAAAAATATGAAATTTTTCACATCTCTAATTTTGAAGGCTGAATGTAAAATTAAGTCAAACCTTTTTTCTGCACCAAAATTTTGAAAACAGGTAGGCAGGCAGGAAGACAGCCTCGATGTTGTTTTTTGTTCTTCTTCTACGTTATTCTCCTACAAATATCTATTAATTAAAAAATTTTTTCCAGAAAGTGCACCGACACCAATTCCTGGTGAATGGCCTCATGGTCGACCGCCAAGCAGCTCAACGGTGACCTCAAACGGATCAAATGGTCAAAATACAGTAGTCGGCGGCGGAGCTCATATTATTCTTGATATACACACTGACAAAAAGAAGGTTGTCGAAATAATGGCTATGCCTGGCTCTGGTCTTGATATCAAAAATCGAACATGGCTCAAAATTCCGATTCCCATGTCGTTCTTGGGTAAGTTTTGAATGAACGTGTAGAGCCTATTCTAATTCTCAATTTTAGGATCTGATCTGGTCGAATGGCTTTTGGATCATGTTGAAGGGCTTCGAGAACGGAAGACAGCACGAAACTTTGCGGCGGATTTACTGAAATTAAAGTATATTGCACATGTGGTGAACAAGGTCACATTCACTGAGCAGTGCTATTATGTCCTTGGAGATGAGTGTTCAGGTAGGAAAGTATACATTTATTCGGAAAATGTCAAAGTTTTTGTATATGAAGATGGAAGTGGGTCTTTTGAAATCTTTAATGCAATTTTTTTGAACTGAAATGTTAAAAATTTGTTTTAAAAAATTATTTTTTTCAAATTATATTTTTAAAACAAATTTTTCACTGATGCACAAAAATGTCTGCCTGTAATCTCCATAGGAATGCAAAAAAGTTGGTTGCATTCAAGGCTGCCCTGCCTGATTCAAAACATGAAATTCAACCCTTCTTGTTATATCTTCTAAATTACTTCCAGACTATGCCCGATTCCGAAATGAAGATGGTGGACCCAAATACCAATGGACCATCGGAATGAACGGAATGTCTGCTGGCAACGGAAGCTCTGTGATGCTCCCACCCCCACATTTACCTGGAGGTATGGCTGGCCCTCCTGGAGCTTTTAAAGGGATGGCTCCGTCAATGGTAAGCGACGGCGAATCGCGCATGTATGTAATGCACATTTAGAATGTCATCATTTTTCTTCATGTTTATGTTTCATTATGTCTGGTAATCAATGCCAAAATGGCATAATTCAAAATAGTTTCTCTCACAGTACACCATGTACCCGGTATTACAATAAGTTCTAATTTAATATTTTGTAACTTCTAAGTCTCCAATCATGAATCAAAATTTCATATGTTCCCGGTGATTGTAATTTTGGATGTTTTTCCTTTATTTGATTATTCTATTTTTGAATCTGTCCGTCGATTTTTTGTTGCATTTCCTTCTCAAATTCACACGAATTGCGATCTTCTTCACGAGTTCCCCACATCCTTGTCTGAAATAGATGCACCCTATACTAAGAAAAAAAACGTCTTGTTTTCTATTGCATTTGCCCTAAAATTATTGTTTATATTCGATATCATTGTTATTTTCTCGCCCCCTCATTTCTCAGTAGCATGTAAATGTATCAGTCCAATGTTGCCACCCACAAGAATGACAGAATAATAAATAATATTCTGAATCAAAAGAATGTTGTTATATTTCACACCACACGAACATTGCAAAGTGAGAAATATATTATTTGAAAAATATATAAACAGGTAAGTGGATATGCATCAATGCCGGCTTCACCATTCCCACCAGCTCAATTGCAGCAACAGAGAAGAGAAGGAAGTACAACCAGTGGAAGTAGTGGCGGTGGAATTAGAAAACAGTGAGTTTTTCCACTATAAACATACAAAGAAATTTTTGTATTTTGTAAAGATATATAGCTTTTTTAAACATTTTCAAGAAAAAAATAAAATTCAAAACCACACCAAAAGAACTTGTTTCTTAAGTTGGAAAAAAGTGAAAAGTGTGAGGCACTGGAAATTTAAAAACTTTCGTCTGAATTTCTCTGACTTCAAAAGTTCCAATTTTATATAACACGGTAGACTCTAACATTTTTGACATAGTTTTTCGAAATAACTCCCAATATAATTTTAAAATATTTCAGACGAGTTGTTGTTCTTCCCAGAAAACCATCATCGTCTGCAAATGTTCCATTTGATGATAGTTCTACAATCTATGAAGAATCAAATAATTCATTTCTTATGGCAACTGGACAAAGATACGAGTATTAACTGTTAATATTAATTCAATGTTTTGGTGCTTACTTTTTGAGCTGTATAAAAACTGTTATTTATTCAAGATTTTTGCTTATCCGCCGCCTTCTTAATTCTTGTCGCGAAGGCGGTTCAGTGGAATGCTTATTTATAAACTTCATTTATTAACAATACTTTATTTATATATTATCATTAGCAAATGGAGTTCACTTGAGTAAATTCAAAACTGATGTTTCTTCCACAATTTCCTCCTTATATAGACATCGGATATGACTTTTCACGTAAAGGTAGCAAAGGTTGTTCCACGGTGTTATTGGCAGTTCAATTGCATCCTTTTGATCCTAGAGTTCCTGTGTGAAAGGGTTTCCTTTGTTGTTGTAGACGTTTGGCCATGTTGGAGTTGCTTGCAGGGTGGTTCCTTAAGACGTGTCGCCGCTCGGTGGAGTGAGTCGAGTGCCATAAGCCGGTGATATAGTCCTTTTATATTCTAAACAGAAGTTAGTCGAGAATAGGAGAGGTTCATTCTGTCCGTATTTGCGACAAGTCTTACTAAACCCCATGGAAGGCTACGCGTAAAATTATAATCCTGTACAATTAAAAAAAAACTTCAGTAACAATAATTTATTGTATTCATGACATAAGTCTATGGACGGTTTTGCTTCTGCCTTTTCAGAACTTCAAGAGTTGAAATTTTGACAACATCTGGGTTGTCTCTGTGCAGTTTCCATTCAAATCGACATAGTGGGCACGCCTTCGATGCAGACGTATCAAACCATTTTTTCACACATCTGGAAACTGCCTAATTATAACATCTTCAATATCTCATATTAACTCACTTTTTACAGCCAATGACTTTGAGGCATTTAGGACATCCTCTCGGATCAACGGGCTTCTCAAAGCAAATGGTGCATTCCGAAGTTTGTAGAGCACTTCCTCGGTGACGTTGATATGGTGCAAATGAAGTTGATGCCGAAGTATTGGTGAATGGTGGATGACGAGTTGCCGTCGAAGTTGTTGTAGCACTCCGTGACACCGGCCAGATACGAATATGTGAGGAACCGCCTTGTGCCACTGGAAGAGCTCGCCATGAGCCTGATCTAAAATGTTGTGTTTTTTATATTTTAAGGCGTAATTAAGATAACCTTAGAACTAGAGCTGGTACCCGTGCATTCTCGGTTGACGGATGTGTGGTAGCCTGAGCTACTGGCTGCTCTGTGGAAGCCAACGGAGCAGATCTGAAACCAAACATCATATTCATCTTTCGAATCAAACGTGTACCTTGATGGCTCCAGCTGCCGTCGGTGGTGTCGAATGGGCCCCAACACGAACTCACGTTCAACGTCCTGTGCGTACCGCGAGTCATCGCGAACTTGTTGGAAACGAGCAAACTCAGCTCTGTAAAAATTGAATTAAATTTTGAATACTTTCTTCAAATGAACAAGTTCTGAGATTTAGGCGATTTGATTGAAACAAAAAACTTACAATTGAGCGTTCACATCGATTTCAGTTAAATTGATACTGACTTCTATATTCAAGTTTGTCGACATCTTTGCAAGTTGACTGATAAAAATTAGGAATGAATGAAATAAAGAAACTTGGAAGTCATTTTGCTTTTTCTCTTACTTTTGTTTTTTCAAAGAAAAGCCCGTGGAAATTATATTGATAATTTGTTCTTTTACTTTCATTATTCATTTATTGTTTAAAAAATTCTAGCAATTTTCCCTCGAGAGAAATGAGAACGAACACGGAAAACGAAGCCAGTATTTTATTGATTTTAGGCCATTCGACAACATTTATTGAAGATCAAGGGCAATTTGTAATTTTTCCCGATTGAAGTCTCCATGGACTGTCCTTCTCCTCACGCGAAATAACGAGATCCACAATATTCTCTCGAGGTCCGTCTTGATGTGAAGCTGTGAAGCTGATTTTTGAATCATTTCCATTGAAACTCGAGCATTTCGGAATCAACGGCTCGGGATTCGGAGTGGCCAAATGTTTTTCGACAAACGGGGCTGAAAGTATGCATATTAACTTTCAGATATTCCAGGGTCGAAAAACACGTACCTTTATTAACAGTATAACCGCATCCGAAAAACTGAAAATCATGCGTGAAGCAGTCAGAAAGTTTGTCGCGGGATCCAGCTGCATTCGCCAATTTCGAAATAAAATCCTTGACAATTTCGTTTGAAGCCTTGGGAAGTTGACTCAGTCGAGCTTTTTGTGTGTTGAAGAGGCGGAGAACGAGCATGTTAGCTACGCAAACTTCGCAATGATTGAGAATATTGAAATTTGGTGGGGTCGCGTCAAATTAAAAAAAAATAATAAAGGGAAAATGAATAAATTTACTACTAGTACACGTTTCAACAACGTGTCAAATACATTAATTTTTGATAGAAATGTTGTTGCTAATATGACGAAATTTGTGTCGCGAGAGCTTACTATTAGCGTTTTTGATATACCGGGCTCGTCAGTTTTAAATGTTGTGAATCTTTGGTTTCTGTGTGCCTAAGCCTAAGCCTAAGCTTTTTTTTTCCAAATTGTTTTATTATTCATGGAATTATGTCATTTTTGAATTTAATTAAACTTTCATTCTTTTTAGGCTTACAAATCCCTTCTAGTTTGTTTATTGTTTCTTTTCTAAACCTAAAAATGTAAAAAGGTCCCACATTAAAAAAAATTACTTCAAGCACCCTACTTTGATAAAGCACTTCAAAAAACAATTTCAGTTTTTTTTTTAATTTTATAGGGCATGTCTTAATCATCCGTGAATTTATTTAGCTCAGTTTGCATTATTACCCAAGATATAAGTGTTTTTAGGCAATTATGCATGATGTAGAATTGAACTCTTTTTTATTTATCCGAGCGAAGGAGCTGGCTGAGCCTGCTGGTTTTTTTTTTGAAGAAACCCTGGTTTTGAAAAGGTAACAGTGCAAAGCTAATTTATGCAGACTCTTTATTGCATAAAAAAGCAAAAAACAAAACTTTTCAGACCAATAATTGAACAGTCATCATGAGAAAAGGAAATTTGTTGGGATTTTTCAATTCGATACTCTTCTATTATCTAAAAATTGTAAATACCATTTCTTTTATCGATGTAGTTGATTCCTTTGAAAATGTCATTTTCCAAGACTAAATGGTGTTCGGCATCATTAAAAAGCATTCTGAATGTTTCGAGGCGTGCATCTTCTGATCTATTGTTTTATGAAGAGATTAATTTATTTCATGGTAAAACTGTTGATGTACATCACAAAAGACGCATTCTAATTTTTGAGTTGCTGAGAGGACTCGTTTTAATTATGCAGTTTTTTTTTTCAATAAACGTTTCCATATTCGAAAAATTTGGAGACGGTATTCAATTGTTAGATGGGTTCAAAACACACATCAGTGTTAGCTGAATGTGTTTTTTTTTCAATTTTTTTCTCATCACATCATCATTTAATTTTAGTCTATATTTTTCCACCCAATTTTCCAGGTAGACCCCCATTTTTCTCGATTTTCTATCATCAAATAGTTCAAGGACAGTAAGGTTTGAAATTCGTCAAACCGGTCAGTTGACCGCTCCAAAGTCTCCACTTGATAAATTCTTCAATCAGTTTACTCTTTGCTTCTTTTTTTCTCACCCAATTTTGTGTAGCCCGTGTGTGCCCAGGAAATCTTGTTTTCCAAAAAAACACATATCGACTGTTTTTATCAAATTTTTTTACCGGCACACAATAAGAACTATCAGGTGTTTCCGTATTGTCTTATAAAATAAAAATTATGATATTTCTACTAATACCTGTACTTTTATCAGCAATTATTGAAAGTGCACAAGCTTCTGTTCTAGATGATTTTCGTGCACGTAAAGCTTTTCACAGTGAGTTTTTGAAAACTATCTGATCATTAATATTTTAGAAATTTCAGATGAGCTTTGCCGGGCGCACCCAGAAATGTCAACTTGCGATCGTCCTTATTCAGTGAGAGACTATAGAGATGAGCTGGAAAAGGAGAGAACTGAAGAGCCAACTGATAGCGGAAACTTCAAGGTATGTTACTAACTATTTTGGAAAATATTTGTGAAATTTTTAATACCAACATTTTTTTTCAAATCATACAAGTGAAATTCTTTCAAAAATTTGTGTTTCAGGCGAGCCGCCGTTCTGATTGGGTAGATGATGAAATTGACGAGAAAGATCTAGAATACTATTTATGGAGAAAACGAAGGCGTCAATATTTAAGAACAAAAGCTGCCGCAATGTGAGTACTATTTTCTTTTCTTTTAAATAAATTGATTACAGGAAAGGTTACAGGTTGCGGGAGAGATATCGTGATAGAATGGATGAAGAGAGAGCAGATAGTGGACCTGATTATCATTATCATTATCATGAAGCCCCTCGATATGGTTATAGTCGATACGGTGATGGGTACGGTAGATATGGACCATACAGTGGATATGGTAACTCTTATTATCCATCCTATGGTGGCTACAGTGGTTATGGTGGAGGCTATGGCGGAGGATACGGTGGAGGTTACGGTAAGTGCCTAAAAATTTTCAATAAATTTTCCAATTTTCAATTTGTAGGTTATGGCGGTGGTCTAATCGGAAGTCTCGTGAATATTGGCGGTGGAAGCGGACTCGGAATCTCTACACCAATCGGCGGAATCGGAATCTCTCATGGATGGGGAATCGGAATTGGTTAACTATCAAGAATATCCCCAATTCCCGTTTCTATGTACATTTTGTTGCTTTTATTGCTAATAATTGAATTTTCAACAAACTTTATTTCACCGAGTTAATTTAAGTGCTATACGACAGGAAGAAGAACGTGGTAGGGAAATGGTGGAAAAAGACATGAAATAGATTACGGAAATGTGGATGAATTGGTGTGAGAAAACTACTGTTTGAGAGTATTTTGTACACGGAAGAGGTTGTAAAGCTCATCAACCAGAGCCTCGTGACGGAAGCTGACACGAATATCTGGAACATTGGTACGGTGGATATCGTTGCCAAGAACTCCTTCTTCTTTGTAATTTGGTCCGAGCCAGTGAATTTTGACCTGAAAATACAAGATTGATTGAATAAAAGTTGAAATTTGTGTTTTTTCTACTCATACCTTATCTTCAAATCCACTCTGCATGACACTATTTCTCGCGAGCTCACACATATCACATGAGCTGAGCTTCCAAACTTGAGCAGCAATCGAGAATTCTTCCATCAATGCTTCCTTGGTGTAGTGGAACTGGAGTGGATCATCAGTGGACAGAGAGACATTCAGTCCTTTTTGCAGATATTCTGGCAAAGGATTCCGCTGGTAACTGATGAACAACGAATTGTTGGACAGTGGTGACATGGCGATTCCAATTTGCGTCAAATAATACAAATACTGAAGAACTGGCACCTTGCGGAGAAGAATTCCGTGAGCAATACTTTCACTGGTCAGGTATCCGGTGAGCAGATGCGAAACGTGGCCAGCCTCTCCACAATGTGGACGAAGTGCAAAGGTGTTGAGTCCACGAGCACGGCGGAATGCATTCAAGGCGCAAATGTTGCGGTACATGTAGAAGAGATAATAGTTGTATGGTGGATTCTCCAAGTCAGTGTACTCTGGTGGGCAAGGTGTTGAACGATCGAACTGAAAACATGACATGTAATGACAAGAAATGCGCTGTGCAAAAACACACATTATTAGGAGATTATAAAAACTGTTGTAATAAGTAACTTACATTAACAAATTCATGCTTGCTCTCATCATCAACTGAATCAATTCCGGAAATTTGCTGAAGGAAGAGATGAAGCTCTGGATGAGACGATGGATCGTTGGTGACTTCGAATAACGGGGTGAACAGGTTATCAAGCATATCGTCAAAATTCTTTACCATATTCTTTGCACGATAGACGTCGCTGAAAATTTTGAATTCAAATATTTTATGCTACTTTTTATTCAACTCACTAGAGTCGAGGAATCTGAACGAGCCATCTAGCGTTCGGGCTCCATACATCATGTGTGAGCGCCCATTTCGCAAGGTTGTCCCATTCGTTCTTGCTCCTTCCGTAAATCGACAATCTTGGCTCCGCGTGCTGATACTTGCTATCCTCGAGGTCCGACAACACCTCCTTGAGCAAATCGGCAAAGTATTTTCCACCGACATAATTGTCAGTTTTGATGAAAATCTCGCGGAGAGTAGATTCTCCAACTGGATTATACTTTGTGTTGAACTTATCGAAACGATGGAATGTATTACGATCAGCATGAACATCAAGCATATCAACTGACAAATCGTAGGCATCAATTCCCATCTTCTTGAATACTTCCTTCATTGTAACCTTTGTTCCATTGTTATTCAGAACAACCGTGTCAGCTTCAGTCTTTATCTTCTTCTTGATGAAACGGAGCAAATGTTTCTGATTCATTGATGATGCGGCGTGGATGTGAGTGTCTACCTTTCTGATGTTATAGAAGTCTCGATGCGACACCCCCTTCTGCTCATGAAGCTCACGAAGTTCGTTGAGAAGAACATGAAGTTGAAACTTGTTTTCAAGGTAGGAAAGTCGACGGAAGCAGAATGATTTACTGAAAAAATAATTAATGAACAAAAAAACCGAAATATTAAACTAACAGTGGACCATCAACAATCATTGCTGTCAGCTTTTCAGTGTCATTTAAGAACTCCTCCTTCGTCACATTAACATTTTTGAATTGCTGATCAATTGAGCCATCGTCATTGCAAATTTCAGTCTGAAAATAAATTATTAAATTCCTTTCAGAAAACTCTTAAAGGCTTACCACTCCACGATTACGTCTCAAATGATAGATTTTCTCATACTTTGGCAGCGGATCATTTTTTCCCCAATGATCCTTTGGCGGATCTGGTGGATTGAATGATGTCTGGACGGCTGAAAATTAGTCTGGTAAAACTAGAAGAATCAGTTTCTATTTGACACAACATGATATTATAATTGGTAGAAGTAGAAGATGTCAAAAGGACATAAAGAGTGAGAAACCAAACAAAAATCAGAAACGCTGTTTGAATGTAAAAGGAAAACAACTATTAGTAGACAATATTTGAATCACTCGATGGATGACTGTAGGTTGTTGTTGTTGTTTGGTAATCTAGTCTTATTGAGAGTAACTGTTATCGGTTTAGACAGGAGATGTAAAAAACCAAAACATTAAATTTCGGATCATCACACTCAAAAAACTCTTACCCTCCAAATCCGGCACGCTGGGCGGATGGAATAGAACTTGGGCTAAAATAACATAATGGAATCTAGTACAACTTTTGTGTAGGCATACAGCTGCCTCCCGTCTGCCTACTGATAAAAATGTAATTTTTTGTTGCTTTTCCGAGACCCCTATATAGAGGAAGATATAGATAGACAAATAGTTCACAATTAGAAGTTTACTTTTTGTGTGAATCTCAACCTCAAAGTTGGTGCAAAAGTGCAGCTTACTATTACTGAAACTTTATGAATCATTCAATTCAAGTGTCATACCCCAGAACTTGATACTTACATAATTGTCTAACTGAAATAAAAAGTTAGAAATTGGAAACCGAGATAGATGGTTGTTACTCACTTGTTTCCGTATTCTTGACACGATGCTTTGGCAAGTTCGCCGGGTAATGTCCACTGAGGAAGTTGCGAGTCGTTGATGGGAACTGATTTCCAATACGTTCCATGTACTTCGAGCGGAGATGAAGAGCCTCGATGAGATGTCCGGAAGCGGTTTTGAGATCCTCCAGAGGTACTCCACTGAGTTCTTCTCCAGTGATAGCCATCCGTTGGTAGTTCACATCAACAGCATCTCTGAAAACGTTTAATTGAGTTCGCAGAAATTTTGAGAACTTGTTTTGAAATTACCTGAAAGTGTGCAGATCAATATGCTGTGGTGACTTGCATCTTGGCTCCGTTTGAATCTCGTCGAGCACCGATTTCAGTGATGATGGAGACAGACATCCGTCGTTTTGAGATTCCAGGCGTGCTCTGAAAATGGAAAGATTTGTCATGAAACATTAAAAGTTTATTGAATAATCTGGAAATCAATTAATCTTTCTGAAATATTTATGCCATTCATCAAGGCTATTGAACTGGGTAATCATAGACATTACGACACAAAACTGAACACACAATGTACAATATATCGCTTCGACTTACTGTACTTTTGCCCATATTACATGCAAATCAATATCAAACGACATTTATCGTCTGCCCCTGGTAATATTTTAACTTAAATTTTTTGTACTTAAAAATTCAAGAAAACAAATAGAGGTCTCAAATGTTAAAGCGCAGAGCAACAAACAACTACATTACGCGGTGCGTGGCTCATCAGCGATAAAGAGATAAATGCAATTTAGCGGTTAAATATCCATATTATCGCCTTCTTCTTCCGGGCGAGCGGATTATATGTCATCGATAAGGAGAAGCCTTGAATGAGACACCTGGTCGGATGACTTAAATTGAAAGAAAAAAGCAAGTGGATGGGAAGCCTTTTGAAACCGTAAAGTTGTTTTTATATACTTATGTCAAAAAATTTACTGAGCCTCAACTGATTTTTTTTGGGTGGAAATATCACGTAGTCAATTATAAATCAAGCGTAAAATCAGATTTCCAGAACGAACGTCAAATGGACTCTGGTATCATTGAATCAAGTGAACATTTTGTCTCGTCATTTTTTCTGCTTCACCATTTTCCCATAAGCAGTTAAAAAAACGAATGGGGAGAAGCATCCTCATTTCCTGGTAGGTGAAAATGGGGAGAAGAGATCTATTGTGGCTTGTGTGCTAGAAGCAGTTAATCCCTTCTTTCAAAATACAAAAAAAATATGCGGCTGCCCTACGAATTTTAAAAATATTGGGTTACTGTAAACAGATGTTAATTGTACTCTCTGAGCAACAACAAAGTGCAAAACATGCAAGGAAAGCTCTTAACCTGTGCTTTAAAGCTTTTTTCTCCGAATTTTGAGGCGACCAAAAGTCATCTCCAACCACTGCAGTTGATCCTTTATTGGCTATTCCCATATTGACATGAGCCACGGTCATTCGTCGATTTTTCTGATCCTTTGCAACTTCCACTTTCTTTTTGGCAGGTTTTTCTCCGGTGGTCGGTGCGGGCTTATCACTGCAAAAGACAACACACAATGTTAACACATGCACAACGGGGAATGATTAGAGTTATGGGTTAGAACTTTCACAGGAAACACAAGGAAATACATGTCAACGTATGTCCATAAACTTCCTATATTTTCATGATGCTGTTTTTGTAAGCCTGCTTGAACAAAACTACCTATCTGTCCGTGAGACCCGTTAGCCCCGTATCCCTGCAGGCAAGGAGATAGGTATTTTTTACGTAGAAGGCTTGAGAAACACACATAAAAATACATAATTACAAAAATTAGTAATATTTCTATGAAGAATAAATATTAGTAGAAAATGATAGAATACGAGGAAACATTGAACAGTTTCACGACGCTTTTTTCTCAAACTCACAGGCAAGACCATCGTCTTGATTTTGCGCCCTTCTCACTGAATTGTACTTCAGAACTGTTATTCTTAAAAATCTATGAAACTCACCGGTTCGAGATCTCAATAGTTTTGTGAGCACGAGATTCGTTAACTTCAATCGGAGTGGTTGAGATTTCGAATGGTGAAGCTGTCGAGTGGTCTGCATTTCCGAACTTAAATTTAGACATTAAAAAATTATTGGTTTTATTGTTGAATGTACCGCAAAGTTTTTCTTGAATGGTCCCGAGTCGAATAGTTCACTGTCGACGGTTTCTGAAATAAATGTTCGATGTAAAAGTTAAGTTGATGTATAATCCAGTAAACAATACAAATCACAAAACAACATTTGCCTTACCAATTTGAGCTTCAGTAATATCAGGTGGCAAGTTATCTAAACGTTTGATTCATTGCACGAAAAGTTATTCAAATATTTAAGTGGTAGTTTATAAACCGGGATAATCGATAGACTAAAGTATGCGAATCTTCAAAAATCTCACTCTTTGAACCATTGCTTTTATCTTCTTTCGTACTGATATTTGCTGAAATGCGGGACCGTTTCCTCTCTGCGTCTTCACTAAAATTTTATTTCAACTTAGATGTTCAGTCTCTCACTCTCACTTTTGTTTCTTCGCCTCATAATATCCTTTTGGTGGCTCAGAATCTTCATCAGACTTTTGTTTCTTTGCTTTTCTCTTTGGACTCGGCGAATCTGGCGGATGCTTACAGTCTGGCGGAACGTCAATTTTCTCCCTAATTAATTAATATATCAAAAACGAGAATTATTAAGAGCCAATCTCACTTTGAATTGTTTTTCTCATTATTCCAACCAGGAACTGGAGCAAACGAGCTGGACACACCAGTAATCGAGAAATCGATTTCTGTCATGTTAAATGATCGGGCTTTTCTCGCCTGGTTTGGGCCGACAATAGTGTCGGTGGATCCAACTTTTGAAAGATTAACATGAAAAACTGGATCATCATCCGGAGATTTAATGATAGTCGGTTGAATGTTCGGAGGATCCGTTGAAACTCGTTTCTAAAATCGCTGGCCAATGAAGAACGTTGACATTCTCAAACTCTTACCAACTCTCTTTTCCCTGGCTCAACATTTGCTTCATTAACACTTTTTGGTTGCTCGCTAACTACCGGCTTTTTAGAAACAGTTTTTACAGGGGCTTCAGGACTTTGATTCTGAAATAGACAAAACTTCAGTTCCTGAGGCCTGTCTCGTGCCTGCCTGCCTAAAGAGCTTCGTGTACCCTGGTAGTAGAATAAGCAGGCAACCAGGCAGGTAGGCATTTTGAGCCTACACGAAAGCCCTAGTAAAACTAAACCTGTTTTTTCACCGTTGAATGTTTCGATCCCATAATGTTTCCTCAGTTTAACCACTATTTGAAGATTGTAGACACTACGATGACACAATACGAAAATAATTTAATTTTATCGATTATCCCTTTTTTATAAACTTTTCCACGTTTCAAAAGTTTCCTCAGGAAGTTCACGGTTGACGAAAATTTAAACTTTGATTATTTTAAATTAAATAAAAAACTAACTCATTCCATACTCGCGAGCACTATCGAGTGGATTTGGACGGGCAACCTAGAAATTTTAAGGTTTTTACAGCATCAATTTTTAGAAGGCTTACATCAGAACTTGGAGAAGCTGCCGTAGTCTCTTCGTCACTATTATCTGCTGCTGGATTGAAGAAGTGGACACCGTTAGTGTCCTTCGGCATTCTTCCTATAATAAAATAAAATAAAATAAAACTATACAAAAAAGTTTAAGGTTGCAAGTGCACAGAATGATAAAGAGAAGACAAAGCCAACTGATTGAACTGTTATCATGAACTATATGGAGCTCCAGAGAGACGGAGAATGATCATAAAAATGTACATAAAAGATTAGAATGAAAACTGGCACCAGACTGGCGGACTTACTTACGAAATATTTTTTTTTTCGAAAAATAACGAAAACAAAAAGTTCAATGGATCACGTGCTCCTGAAAACAGAGTGGAGATGATGATTGGGCATTGACTGCCTTTTTGTTTACGAATATCTTTGGCTATCACCGTTATTTATTACAATCTTCGTTTGATTTTGTCCAAAAAGAAAATGTTTGTTCAACAGATATAGTTACTTTTTCATTCGAAAATCAATGAAAAAGTACAGTATTTTACCTATTATATGTATTTACATACATCCCCTCCCTTGCCCCACTTTGACTGCTTATATCTCGGCTCTCTTTGATTTTATTAAAATAATTTAAACGGACAAAATACGTCCAACACATTTTTCTACATTTTGTCTATAGGGAAAATGAGGAAAGTTGAAAAGTGATTTTGAGAACGTTTCTCTGAAAAAATTTAAAGTTTAAATATTTTTAAACGAGTTGCTTGAAAGTTTCAGTTGTCCTTCCTACTGTGTGCCATTAAATAAAATAGGGTTCCTCTTTAGGCGTAGGTACCTGCCTACCGCTTTCAATTGATTTGTTGAAAGTTCTGTTATGAATTCAAAATAAAAAAGCACAAGAGTAGGCACGAGGCGAGCGGAGGTCATTTTGCAAACAGTGGCAGACATTTTTAGGCTTGCAGCATCCTAAATCTGGAATTTCACAAAAGACAATGTAGCAAAAAAGTGAAACCAAAGCCTTTTAAGTTTCAGATAAAAAAACCAAAACTTCAGAAAAAAACGAAGTAACTGATATTGATAAAATAGCCAAGTCTACTGCACGCCTCACTCGCCTAATCGGCTTTTAGCATCCAGCTCGCGTGAGCCCATCGGCCGCATCATTTCTTATATTTATCTTTCTCCTGTCACTCACACTCTCTCTCTCTTCTTCACTCCCATTTTCAGAATTGATAAATTTTTTATGGATAACTGATAACAACATTGCATTCTCGCGTGCGCATTTTGGATGGGGATTATGGACGGGAGGAGGTTCTAGACACTTTGAAACAAGACAATCTATTATAATAGGTAGCGATGAAAACGGCAGAGACTGTTATCAGTTGACACAATGATACTTTTACCATTTTCACAGCTTTTATGGTTGTTTAATTGGAAGGGAGATGGACATGTGATGGAAATGTATCAGTCTGAAGAATGATGGCGACTAAGATAAGTTCAATAAATTCTAGAGACTTATTGAGAGATTACAAAAATTTGAAAAGTTCAAGAAGTGTCTACCATTTTTGAATTATCTTGCAAGGTGTTCTAAATTTCTAGAAAATTCGATAAGTAACTAAATAAAAAATGTTCAAACTCAAAAGGAAACACTTTCATAGCGACAACTGAATCCGACTCAATCCCCGGCAGAACGACGAATAGTATGAGAAAGCGATAAGTGATGAGAACAAAAACAATTTTATCCGATTTTCTCATTTACTTTATCTTTTTGAAAAATCTTCTTCTTGACAAGAAGACGTTGTCGAAGAAAATGCGTTGTTTTTTTAGTTAGAAAATAATTTTTCCTTGTCATGTCTCTGTGGAATTGGAAAAATAGCAGAGAAATAATAAAATCATCATTTGCAGCAAACACATTTGATTAAAATGTTGCAAACAATTGTTAGAATGTGTGAAAATGAATAACAAAAAAGTGTTTGTTAGAAAAAAGATGAAAAAGAGCAAAAAAGTATCAGGTGACCATGAAGCAGGTGGCCCGAAAATTATTTGGAAAATATGTTAAGCTCACACGATTGCTCTACAATTTTTTGATTCAAAAAGTAAATAGATCTTCTTCCTTCGATTTTTTTTCTAATTTTTTTTCCGAAAAGCAAACATATTACAAACATATTTTCAAACACGATTTGATGTGAAATCTATCAGATGGAAGAGAAACAGAGAAGCACACAGTGAACGAAAATAACAGCTTCACGGAATTTGAAAAGAGACGATGAAAAGAAGAGAAAAGGGAAATGTTGAGAGAGAGAGAGAGAGAGAGTGGTCACCAGACACAGACAAGAGATATGGAGATGTCAGAGAGGTTGTAGAGAAAAAAGGGGCAAGGACCATTTGAATGTTGAAGTTTTGGAATTTTGGAATAATAATAGTTATTTGTTCAAGTAAAAGTTGATTTACTGTTTCAAAATTATGTTTTCAGGTCACTGAAATCCAGGAAAAAAAGAAAAAATTTTAGAAAAATTTTGGCAGTATATTATTTTTTGATCAGCCTGTTGAAGTGAATATTTTCTAACATAAATATTACAACATTACAACTGTAGATCAAAATAAAATTCTGTAAAAAACGCGTTCTGGATGCGCGAAGTTCAACTTTAACTGAAATGGTTCACTATTAGGGGTCTATGGAATAAACTTTTTTCTTGAACTTTTAATTAATCTCAATTTTTCTTAAGTCTGGATTCCTTATCGTTAGCAGCAAAAGTTCACCAAGTTGTCCTTCTGAAGTTGTGTTGCAACGCATACATTTAAGTTAAATTTTATAAACTAACTTTCGGGGGAATCGGTGATGCTCCAGCAAAAAGATAAATATTACAACTTTTGCGTTTTAAACGCGTTTTTGAATACGATTATCAACTGCACTGGGCAAAAAAGAGCCAATAAAATACTCGTATAGTATACTCTAGGGCTCCCAGCTGAGTGAGGCGTGAAATGAAGTGCGAGAGGTAGTTATTTGAAGCGGCCGGCACGTTCGGGGTTCCGCAGCTTAGCGTGAAATGAGTAGCTTGGTGTGTGTGCAACGTAGTGTGGAGAGGTGGTTGTTCGGAAGCGGCCGACACGTTCGCGGTTACGCACCTCACTATACATGCGGCGTGGATAACCAAGAATACAAGAATATCATTAAATCTTATTCTGGAAAAACTCAAAAAAAATGAACGAGCTATCAATGAAACTTTATTGAAGACTGGGAAAAGTTCGATAATTCCTATGGGTTGTACTCGATGGGGAGGTTCTTACGGCGGACCATACCATCTCCTTGGAACCATTCCCGACGGAATTGCTTGGCAGCTCCATCCGGGGTGTTGGTCCACTCAACAGTGATACGGTCATTGTTAGTGTCCTCCTGTCCGAATGCAAAGGCATCACAGGAAACAGCCAGAAGAACAGCTTCCTTTGGGTCGAGTACTCCACATGGTGGATCAACTCCAAGTCTCTTCATGTTGGTGGTCTTGATACCGTATCCAATACGGCGAGCAGATGAGTTGATCACTTTAATGTGATAAGTGTGCTTGTCATCGTATGGTGCATTAAACACGATCTTCGTACCCGGCTGGGTCTGGATGTCTCCTGGTGGGACGGATTGGGCCATGTCGACTTCTTTGTAGAGTGTGAAAACTCACAGTGAAGTTTATGGCAAAACCTGCTCAATTTATAGCAAATTCCTCTCTTATCTCTGTCCTAGATCTATAGCAAAGAAACGTGGGGTCATTTCACGAAGAAAGTAACAAGGATTAAACTTTATTTTATTCCTAACTTTTTGCTAATTTTTTCCCGTTTCTTGCCAAGCGAAAAAAAATGTATTTTGTTTTAAAAATTTTGTTTTTTGTTTGTTTTGTTTTGTTAAATGAAAAAGTTAGAAAAAGTTAGTCCTTTTCCTTTTTTTGGCTTATAAATGGTTATTTTCTAAGTCTAAAGATACAAAAACTCCACACGTTTTTATTTAAAAATTTATATTTAAAAATGAGGGGAAATAATACACAGGTACCGAACATTTTTCAGAAAAACTCAAACCAAATCCGAGGCCAGCGACAAGACCTATTCGACAAGTTAAAGTCAATTTTTTCAAGAAGTGCAGAGAATGTAAGAAACCGACTAAAACACATTGAAATTGAATGAAAAATTTTTCGACAATAAAATTTATACGAGTAAATAATCAGAGTTTATGCTTCTTGGTCCTCTTGGCCTTCTTCTGATTCATATGACCACGGCGATTGGACTTTTTGGGCTTCGACTTCTTATGGGCTTTTTCCTTACTTTCTTCCTTTCTTCCTTCCTTCTTATCCTTACTTTTCTTCTTCGTCTTCCTGATTTCCTTCTCATTTTCCTTTGCTGCCGCCTCTTCCATCTTTTTCAACATCTGTTGCTTCACCTTCTTTCTCATTTTTTTCTTCAACGTCCGCCTAGCTCTTTTGACCATCAAAAGTTTTCGAACAACTCTCCATTCTCGAAGAATCTGTCCAATCTTTCGATTTCGATGCAATCTATCAATTTTCTGTTTCTTCATTCGACGCCTTTTTTTCAATTCCCTCATACGTTCCTTCTGCTCCATGTTCAATGCTCCTTTTCTCAGCTGGTACTTCTTTTTGCGATATCGGAGGCGATACTTTTGACGCTTTCGACGTCGTTTGGCTCCGCGATATCTCTTCCTCAACTTCTTCTTTAACCGTTTCCGCATAATGAACCGTCTCAATCGTCTCTTTGCTCTCAGTCTCTTTCGTTTCTTTTCTTGCATGGCTTTCTTAGTCTTCTTCGCAGTGGAAGCCTTCCGAACCTTCAACGTGAGCACGATTTCCTTCCTCTTCAGCACCTTCTTTCCATCAACTTTCTTCAGCTTCTTCTTCTTGGCGACGAACTTTGGAATCCTGGGCATCAAGGGTCGAACAAATTTGCCTCGCTTAACTCTTTTTGTCTTCTTTTTAATTCTCACAAGTTTCCCATTTCGCGATGCCTTATGCTTTGACTTCTTGTTAATCAGACGATGTCTCCGAAGACGAAGCCGTGTTCTGCGGGTTGGTGCTTGTTTTCTCCATTTTGCCATGAGAATCCTCGAGTAAATATCCACAAGATATTCATGTTTAGCTCGAATTTTCTTGCGACGCGGAACTTCTCGTTGAGGATACATCAGATAGAAAGCAATCAGAGCCTGAAATAACAATTATTATCTTTAAAAGTATTCATGTTTCAAACCAACCTTAAACTTTCTCTTGTGCTCCCGGCGTTGCTCTCTGTACATCTGCAACTTTATTTGAATCCGACGTCGTTTTCTCTTCCTTATCAGCTTCCTCTTCAACATTTTCAAAACCTCTTGAGCCTTCTTCTTCTTCTTCGTGCTGCTCTTTATTGTCTTGCTCTTCTCCCTTTCTTCCCTCTTCCTTTTAACTTTTCGCACGGCTGGCAACCAATCCATGTTATTCTGGTACAAAATCTCATACTCCGCGTTGGTCAGTGGATGACAATTCGGGATCATATTGACGGTACGCTTCTCCAATGACGGTGGTGGGAATTTGATATTCAACCAGTTGTCGAGCACACTGGTTATCTCTTCAAAGTTCACACGATCCTCATTCACACGTTTGAACACTTTGGTAGAGTAGAACGCATGAATCTCAGAAGAAGCATATTTGGGAAAAACCAGAAGATTGTCTCCGTCTTTGAAGTTTTGTAGTCTTGGTAGGGCTTCCTTCCACTTAAGTTCGTGGTATGGTGGTTGTCCATTTTGGAATACCTGAAAGTTTAACCGATAAAAATTCATATTTATTTTCAAGTCAATATTATATTAAAATTAATATCTTATCAATAGTACTCTTTCATTCGAGGATCAGACCAAAAATGCAATTTTGGCTCAGAAGTCGGCAGAAAATTAGAAAAGATTGAGAAAGACTTTGCTCTTCTAAATTTAAAGAAAGTTTAAATTTGAATATACCTCGACAGAAGTGGCTCCAAACATCCAAACATCGGTTTTCTCGTTGAATTTATTACCGCCAGTTTTTGAAACACTCTCTGGAGGTAGCCATGCTCGGGGCAAGCGTTCTTTACTTGTGTTCACCGCTTGAAGCTTCGATTCGTAATCTGACAAACCAAGATCGGAGACTTTTACAATCCCATGACGGCTGAACAGGACGTTTCTTGCTGCGATATCTCGATGAACAACGTTTCTTAAAAAATAAATTACTAATTAAATTTTATTCGAATTTGCGTACTCTTTGGCCATGAAGCTTAATCCTCTTGCAAGTTGCCACAGGTAGAGAAGTTTCTCCCCGATTGTAGTGTACTTTCCCTGAGAAAAAACTTTATATTGAAATAAAGCACATGGTGGCTTACATATTTTTGAAGATGATCGAGCAAAGGACACGCCATCAACTCGATCAGCAACATCGGAGGCGTTTTGTCAATCGAAATTCCAATAATCTTTGTGATGTAAGGATGTTGTAGTTTTTGCATGAACATTGCCTCTTTCAGAAGTGCTTCTCTGTCCAACAGCAACCGTTCTCCACTACTTGTCAGTTTTTTTATAGCCACTAGACGTCGTCGGTATGCACCAATTGCCACACATCCATACTGACCACTCCCTAGGTTCACCGCGTTCTTCGGGCACCTGAAAATTGAGTTTCATTCAATTACGGATTGGCGGTTTGAACACAGATAATTTTCAAAATTCAACAGAAATGATAATATCCAGAATTCTTTTCAGAACTGACATGATATTGTAGCTTTTGAGAAACCAATCCGGTTGTTTTGCAGCTGTTTTCAACTTCAATCCAGTCATCCCAATGAAGTGTCTGTTGTAGTAAGCGACCAGGTCAACCAATGTCTTGTGTCGAGATGGGTACGAATCCAACTGCCATTTCGATACAACTGGAGAAGCTTGAAATTGTTGGAACTGAAACGAAAGTTGGTTTAATTTATACATTGTTTCTTAAAAATTACCGTTCTAGACTTGTCAGAGACTACGACGACATCGATGACAACTATAGGATTATCTTGGAAGAGCATACTTCGAACGAGAAACTCTCCGTGGCGGCAATCTTTGAGATGTCCCTGGAATTTATTTGGTTGAAAAAAATTAGAACGGTGAAATGAATATTCAAGCCTTTCGAAATATTTCTTGCATGCATGCCTGCCTCACACCGGTTCAGGTGGTATGCATAGTGACTTTATTTCGCCCGAAATTCCGAATACTTCGCTTATAAACTAACCTCAGCTTCAGTCTGTGTTATCATTCCCCAGAACCAATCCTGTCTGAAGTATCTTCTCTTTCTTTCCTTCTTCCTCATCTTTTTCTTCCAATCATTTGGTCGACGTCTCTTCGATGATCCATAGGATGTTTCCAGTGGCTCTGCTCTGATCAGTGTCTTCGTCTTTCGTTTTCTTGCCGCATCCTTCAATGCAATCGTTCTCGGATGGGGATTGTTGCCTTTTGCTTCTTTCTTCTTTCGCGTTTTCTTGTGTTTTTTTCGATCTTCTTTCGAAAATTTTGGCATTTTGTTAATGCAGAAATAGAGAAATAATTTCTCAGAAAATTCTAATGAGGGTGGGATCGGAAAAAGATAACGATCTGACCTTTCAGGAAATAAAACAATTCAAAATTTTGTCACGTAATTTTTTGTTTTTGCAAATTAAAATTTTTTCGGAGTTTTATTGCACGTGTTGTTTACATGGAATTTCAGAATTATTTTTTGGCCACGGGTCAGTTTTTAATCTAGTATATTTTTTTATGAGAAGGCTCAATTTTGAAAAAGTTCTCATAAAAATCGTGTGAGATTCTTGAAATACTGTTTCGAAAAACTTTTGAAAATTGCATGGTGACAATTAATTATAGCAAGAAGATCATGTATTGATAAAAATTCCTGCATTTCCATTTTCCGAACTTTTAAACAGTTCACTGTTTTTAAGAATGCATGTTGTGACGTCACGTTTTCCAAATTTGCCTTTATCTCATCGATCTAAAAATCAACCGTTTTCCTCAATTAATTTTCGATTTTTTTGTTGGCACACTGCCAAAAGCCCTTTTGGAAAAGTCCCGCTCCGAACAGGTATTTCTTCAGATATTGGGCAAAGATTCCACAAATTTTCTCCTTTCCTCGTGCGTTCGAGAATTGCGATAATGGATCGATGGACCGTTTTCAAGAAAAATGTAAGTAATATAACTAATTTTCGGGGTATGTGTATGTGGTGTGGGGTATGTTTGAGCCTAATAGTTTGATACAATTATGACAATTGAAATTTCAAAAATTTTAAAAAGTTTCAAAACGAGTTTTGATGGAACTCGACATCCTGCAGTTTCTAATTTAATAAAAGGTAAAACCACTGGAACGAAAACAACATCTTCTTTGTGCAAAATAAACGATAGACACCATTCTCACTACAATTTCGAAAATATCTCAACTGCATAACTTTCCAAACTCGGAAAATATAAAAGAAGTGAAGAAAATGCACCACAAGAATTTTGAAAGACTTTATTAAAGTTTGGGAAAAGTTCAATTCATTTTCTATGGACGAATCCAAAGTATACTCTCGCTTGTCTTCCGAAAAAAAAACAAGAATATCATAAAATCATAAAATCTGGAAACAAGTAAAACAAAATAAACGAGCTATCAGTGAAACTTTATTGAAGTTTTGGAAAAGTTCAAGAATCCCTATGGGTTGTACTCGATTGGGAGGTTCTTACGGCGGACCATACCATCTCCTTGGAACCATTCCCGACGGAATTGCTTGGCAGCTCCATCCGGGGTGTTGGTCCACTCAACAGTGATACGGTCATTGTTAGTGTCCTCCTGTCCGAATGCAAAGGCATCACAGGAAACTGCCAGAAGTACAGCTTCCTTTGGGTCGAGGACTCCACATGGTGGATCAACTCCAAGTCTCTTCATATTGATGGTCTTGATACCGTATCCAATACGGCGAGCCGAGGAGTTAATCACCTTGATGTGGTAGGTGTGCTTGTCGTCGTACGGGGCATTAAAGACGATCTTCGTACCCGGCTGGGTTTGGATGTCTCCTGGTGGAACAGATTGGGCCATGGCGACTTCTTTGTAGAATGCGAAAACTCACAGTGAAGATTATGGCAAAACCTGCTCATTTTATAGCAAATTCCTCTCTTATCTCTGTCCTGATCTATAGCAAAGAAACGTGGGGTCATTTCACGAAGAAAGTAACCAGGATTAAACTTTATTTTATTCCTAACTTTTTACTCAACTTTACTTTATTTATTTTTTCTTTCTCATGAAATGATAGCTGTTTTTAGTCGAAATATTTTTTTTCAATGTATACAAATATTGCAATCACTTGAAACTTTAGAAATTTCATCCAATATTGCATTTTCAACGCTTTCAAACATTTTTTGCTGGCACGTTGCCAAACGTCCTTTTGTTAACATCGCGCTCCAAACAGGTATTTCTTCAGATATTGGGCAAAGATTCCACAAATTTTCTCCCTTCTTCGTGCGTTCGAGAATCGCGATGACGGATCGATGGCCTGTTTCCATGGAAAAGATTGAAATCTCGAGAAGGAAAATGAGAAGGATACGACATACAACACACTATGAACAATCCTTCGAATAAATTTAATCCTCTTTTTTCTCATTTTGGTAAATTTTGTGCAAGATCTTTTAAGAATAAAGAAACCTCTCTCAATTTTCTCAAATAATTTCCAACCCCACATTTGCATGAACAAAACGGAGCAACTTTCACCAAGATGGCCTAGATACGGTTGCCCATAGCACCATGCTTCTCGCAGAAAAAATTCCCTTTTTCCGTTGCCCTTCTTCTCGATTCCGCCTACTGAATAAAATAGCAAAAACGAGTAAACGACTAGATCTGGCAGTAATCCGTCGGACAAAGTTTTAGTTATGTCTAACTGATTTGTTTAATCGTTTTTCGATTTGGAAAATTGTGAAGAGATTGAGACAAAAAATTTTCGATTTCAAAAATTTTGTTCATCTTCATTTTATCGTTTGAATATACCTTTTATTTATGTACAAGCGTCACTCGAATAACTGAAAATTTTTAAAAAGATTTTCTGCACATTCTTGCCCCAAACTATTTTGGTATCTTCTGGATTTTTTCAGATTTTATTAAATTGTTTGGGATGATCATTTCTCAATTGAATTTTATAATATTGCTTTTTTTTCAATATATTGAATATTTCAAATTTCGGTTTTCCTGACTACTGGAATTTCTAGTGAAGTGTGTACTGTATATCAAATTAACATAACAATTGGCCAAAAAGATCGAAGTCTTTTCAATTGTTCCCATTTTGCAATACTAAAAAATGATAATCAACTAATTTGTATGTGTGATACTTTTTCATCGACTTGTTCCATTAGTTCATTCTTTTATTTGTACGATCTCCCATTTTAACACATCGTTTCTTTTCAGAAGGCAGGATTCCTCAAAGGTAAGTTCAAACAAAGAGTTTAATCGAAGATCGATAAACTAACGAGCGCAAAACTCGATTTTGCAGAGCTTCGAACCATCGAAATAAAAATTATATGACGTTTCCTTCACCAGAAAATGCCCATTTTGCGGGGGTAGTACGCGCCGCTTTTTGTGTTATATTGCATAAAATGAAAAAAGTGAAAAAGAAATAAGTTTCGCTTTGTTATTTGATTTTCTAGTTCTTTTTTCTATTCGTATATAATATTTTTTATACTTGAAAGTGCAAACATTTTGTACTATTATTAAGTTTGTTAGGTTTAAATTAAACACATAATATACGGTATACTAGTCAGAAGCTACTTTATTCATTAACTGTTTTTCTATGTACAATGATTTTGTTGAACAATTTTTGATATTTTTGAAGTGAACCAAGATATAGAGCAATGACAGAAAGTGACTGGTGCAAATTAATAGAAGAAGTACGGTACCAAAGTTGGGGTTGAACATCTTTAAATTGAAATTTGGTTCAGCTTCTAGTTTTAACTTGTAGACAATTTATTCCGTTTATGATTCAAGAAAATGGAGAGTAGTACCTACAAATTACGTTTTTTATGGAACTGCTGATAAATATTTGATCACTGTTTTATATAGTTTTTCAATCATTTGATATTTTTTGGATATTCCGACAAAACTTTTTATATATCCGGTCTATGATTCCTAATACTGCCTGTCAAAATTTGAATTTGAAAGGCTGACGCCTCAATTTCTAGTTTGATTATTGAAAAACTTTTCTCGTACCAAATTTTATTTTCTAAACAACTTTTTCGTCTCGCCAAAAATTTTGTTCGTGATTTTTCGATTCAAACATCGGCACCTTTGGCTTTTTATTTTGCCTGGTAAAACAGTCAGGAGTTTATAAATGAGCTGATAAGAGAATATTTAAAAAAAAGGGAAAAAAAGGTTTCGAACTATGAAAGTAACATAATCAAGTGCAACACATCATATTTAAATTGTAATACATGCAAGTAGAGCATCACTTCATAATCACTGATAACACTGGCCGCGCCCAATCGGCCTACATTTCAGCCCTTTTATTTCCCATATTTGCACTCGATGAGACGTTCGGTTTCATCATTTCTTTTATCATTTCTTCCTCTTTCTTTCTCTATTTCTATATTCTCTAAAATAAATTTTTTGTTTGAAAACCCTTTTTTGGAATAGTTGATGATCTTTCCCCATTTTTATTCAGATCCAATATTGGGGAAAAAAGTGAAAAAGCATGGTCAATTGACTAGGTGAAAGACGACAAAAAGCTGTATACATTGTTCGATTTTTTTCAATGTCTTCGTGTGAATTTTTAGTGTTTAATGGCCACAGTTTTTTTTTTCAAAGACGAGCCCATTCGTAACTATAAGACTTTCCAAAATTTCAAATATTACTTATAATATTTAAAATTGTTGGGTAGTTTTTCTTAAAACAATCGATTTTCCAAAAGTAAAGAGGTTCGGCGTTCTCTAGAATTTGAAATTTTTTGCAATTTTAAAATTTTGGTAAGTAAAAATGTTAAACGTTTCAAATTTTATTGAAATTTGAAGTAATGTTGTAAAAAAATCTGTAATAAATGCTCAAAATTAGTGAAAACAAAAAATTTATTTTCTTTTCGGTCGGCTCAATAATGATTTATTTTTAGAAAACTTGTACTACTCTACCTTTTTAGTCTAGCTGTTTTAGAAGTTCTAAGACGTTTCAAGTAATAAATTCAATTTTTCAAATCTTTTTGAGCTATCCTGGCGTCTGTCTAGTAGTTTTTTTTTAAATTTTGTATTGATCTCAAAAATGTCGTATTTTTCCCCAGACAGCTTTCATGAAACTTCATTTTTGCTCACGATCTTTATGTTGTTTCTCTGAGGTATATTGAATATATTTTCTTTTTGGGGCGTTTAACAGTCTGAATATTATACTAATGTCCATATCAATAGACGATCTTTTGACGTTTCTTTGTATTTGTACCGCTAGATATCTTTGAGAGCTAAGACTAGAAACAAATCGTGTATGGTAAAAGACATGTTCATAACTATGTACCTACGCCTACCTGCTACCTGCCTTCATTCATTTATGCATCTTGGCACTAACTCATAAGATAATAACCGTACTTTTGTAGTAGGCAACAAGGCATGCAGGTAAAACTTTTTAAAAACTCTTAGAAATTCCAGCCTAAATATTTCCGCTTAATTAGCCATCCCGGATATATTTCTTCATGTTGCTTCTTCTCCTTCATTTTCTCCTCCTCATTCTCAAAAATGTTGTTTTGTGTCCCCTATTCGTTCGCCTCCTTTTCTCTTTTCGGGGTGCATATCTATTTTGTCATCTAAATCGGCATCTCGTTGGTAGGTCACTCACAAAACCCAATTCCAAGTTTCCCTCAATTTGGATACTTACATATGGCTTAGGTTACAGTCATTTTTTTAAAGAGTATATTCTCTGGGTTATTAATGTTTAGAACACCAACTCCTAGACTTTTGTTATAAACATTTTAGTGAAGAAAATGGACTTCCCCTCCTGCTCCAACCCCGGAAGAATAATCAAAACATTAATGTCCTCCTCTCTCTTTTTTTTTTGTTTATTTTATAAGTGTCACAGACCATTTACTATTCTTCTTGGACACTGCTTACTCAACTTTTTACCAAAGTTTTTTTGAATTGTTTCGAATATTTCCAATAGGCAATTCATAACAAAAAAAAACAAAAATTATTGATCAAATTTGAGAAAATTCAATTTTGGAATCTATTTAGAAAAAACACCAATTGCGTATTATTTCTCTGGAAGTCTAACCAGAAAATTAAAGACAACATTGCTTCTTTTGAATACTTTTTGTTCTAGCTTCTATGAATTTTCTACAATTCTGTACATTCCCCCCCCTCCCCTACTTTAACTAAAATCAGAATTTGAAACTGAATTTTTAAAAATAACTTTCCAACTTTCAAATTAGATTTGTCAGTGCAAATACGGTATACTGAACACCGAGCATAGCCACTATGAGTGCGTTTTGAGCAAAAAAAGCTTTGTTCCTAAAAATTTAGATTTTTTGGTCACTGTCATTTATATTTACAAAAGTTGGGCCGTCCTTTTTTTGCGATAAATTGTGTACGTACATCTACTTCTTCACTCAACCAGTAACCTTCCTTCAGACATGGAAATAACAAAACCGTTCGTCTTCATTTCCATAATTGTTCCCACTTTCTCCTTACCAGTAACAAATCCTTTTTCTAACCCACAGAGTTCTAATTACTTTTCTTTAACGATGAAAAAATACCGAAAAAAACTGTCGGTTCTCATTAATTAGTGAGGAGATAGATATTCCTCAAAAAGTTTCCCGAGGGTCATTTTCGGGTAAAGGACATTTTTGATCTAATCTCACTCCCAGTCACTTTTTCCATTTGGCGCGATGACCGACATTCTCATTGCCAGTCCGAACTTTTTTTGCAATTAAATCTGAAGCTTGAAGCTGAAGCTCACCGAGTTTGACCTTTCGATTGCTTTATGTTCGAGTTGCTGCAAAATTGACAGTCTTTGTGCAGCTGGGATCGTTTCCTGTTCGAGTTCTCCTCTCATCGACCTCTCCTTTTCACTATCTTTCTACGCTTTCTGCAAAAAACAAAATACACAGAAAAAAGTGTGAGGATACAAGGACGAGACAGGCAGCTGCCTTTTTTAGTTTTGCAGCTGTTGCTGGAAAACGTTGAGCCATTCAAACGGACGATTTCGATTCGATTTTGTATACTTTTACGGAACTATTTTCTTTAGTAGGTCTTTGAATTTATGTTGTACGATGATGGTCGTAATTTTGCAATTTTCTCGAAGACGAACAATTTTATTCGGATGGGTCTCACCCCGAAAAACTTTTATGATATTTAGAATTTTTTGCTTTCGCTTAAATTTTGGACTCTCGATTCTTTTTTTGAATTTTTGTTGTTTCTATTTTGCAAGAAAAATATTTTTTTAAAATAATTTTCTTACGAAATTCCAAATTAAGGGAAAAATGAGCACTGAAAGTACTGAAAAGTGATACCATAATTTTTTTCGTAACGAGACCCATTCGAACAAATCTATGTGCCTTTGAGTATTTAACTACCGAAAGTGACATGGCAGGAAGAATAATTATGAAAAAACCGATGCAAAAAAAGTGGCAAGATATAGGACTTATCGAATTGTTTTATTTTAATTTATTTTTTATGTCCTAGAATTTTTCAGTAGTATTTGTTTCTTTTGATTGCTGAAAATTTTTTGCACTTTTTTTCAAAAAATCAGTCAGTTCTAACTGATAAGAACGAAAATTCAATTACGAGATATTCTTTCAGAGAATAAACGGTTAACTTGAACTTTATATAAATCTGACTTAACTATAACCTATTTATTATTCAGATTTGAAATACTCGACGTTAAAGTTGACGTTTCATACGCAGTGCAATCACCCAAATATCGAAAACATATAGAACTTATTTCGTCCATTCGTTCTTCTTCTTCTTCTTCTATTCGATATCAATGAATAGAGCACACGTATGTACAATACTATTGTATTCATATTACAAACAGTCCCCTTTTCTGTCTTTTTCTCTTCTCCGGAAAGATGCCGTCCTCCATGACCTATTTGTTTAGCTGCAAAACAAAACGAGAAGAGCACTGTCACAAATTGAAAAGCATACGCACGGCTACTTTAGGGAATTTCAGATAATTTTAAAATTAATTTTTTTAATTTAAATAACAATTTTAAACATCGAAAACGAGCCTAGAATTTTATTTAAATGGCAGTTTTGAAGCGAATACAGTAATCCTAATTCAAATTTAAAATTGCAAGTCCGCTGGAGCGCATTTGCATTATTTTAGTCTCCTAAAACTTTGCTCGTTTTCAACTGTCTTCACAGATTTTATCATCATTTTCTCACTTTTAAAACACAAAAACTCAGAAAAACTGTTGTATTTTTTGATATTTCAATTTGAAAAAAATCAATGTTTTCAATTTTCCTACTTTTTGTTACTTTTATGTTGCTTCCTTGATCGGGATTTTGTTTTTATCCGATTTGCTCCCAATTTTCCATTCAAATTTATTCTTTGTGTCCTCACGTATACTTTTCGCTTCTTAAAATCAATTTTTAAAAGAAAGTTTATTTTCCTAATCTGCTTACAAGCTTGATATTGTAAAAAATTTAAGATTTTTTGAGAAAAATTAATATTTTCGAAAGTGTTTTTCTTGTAAATAATTTATTATAAAATTAAATTCCCTTTTGTCACAATTTTCGGTCAAAATTCTTTGAAAAATCCGCACCACCGATATTGACACACCCGAAACGTTATGAGCCGTCCGTTAGCTTAGCTGTGATCATGAGCACCGTCCGTTTTCCGAAAAAGGATTATCGATTCAATAATATATTGAAATTTGCAGTCTGGAAGCGATGATGATGGACGACGACTGGGCGACGAGTGGAGTTCTCGAAAAAGATGTATTTATTTCATCTGTTCATGATGAGAAGGACACTCTTGATGTGAGTATCAACGTTTTCAAAAATTATTTTATTTTTAAATTCAAGTTTCTAATTTAAATCAGCTTTATTTCAGATATTAAAGCTCTTCGACAATGATATCGATGGATTCTCCGACGACAATTTCCGAATTAAAATGGAACCGAACGATGAAACTTCTGGTAAGACCTCTTTCTTTAAATATGCCCTTTCCAAACATTCAAAGAATTTTCTTCTGATTTATGGTCACATTTTGAAAAGTTATCTTTCAACTAATTTTGAAATATTACTGATAACTCAGTGCTTTTAACATTTATAACATCAAGCTACAGTCAAGTTGAGTTCCGTTTTTCGGAAGTTTCAAAATCAAGGCTTACAGAGAATGAAATTAAAAATGGAACTGAAACGCAAATAAACACGCATTAATCTTTGCACTTGGGAAGAAGAAAGGCTGGGAGATAAAACAGCAATTTCACTCTCCGTACTAGCGTTTTTCGTAACAATGTCTCTTGGTGCTGATGTTGATATAAAGTGATAACGTCATCGGTCACTGGAAAATAAAAACGGCAGCAAAAAAAGGAGCACGAGCGAAGAAAGGACAGTGATCTGATGAAAGTGTGATATCGTTGATGAGCATCAAAAATCAAAATGGTGTGAAACTAAACTTGACCAAAATTTTTAATCAAAAAATTGTGTCAAAATCTAAAGAAATACTTGATTTATCTGGAAATAACATTATTTTCAGCTAAAAAATCTAGCTTTGTTTTTTTGACAATCGGCAACTTTCAGGCCGTTTGTGTGCCTTATCAGATAATTCAGCTAGAGTAAATGTTATTTTCAGATAAATCAAGTGATTTTCTAGACTTTGACAACAGTGTTCAATGAAGAATGTTGGAACAACATGGTGCAACAGGCCATTTTGTAGAGTCGAACATAAAATCCCTACCAGCCGACTGGCTACAATCATCTCATTTGAAGCCTTTTATTAGGTTTCCGATGTCATATTCCTTATTTCCCAGTCCACAACAGTTGAATACGTGAGCTAATCATAGTCACATATCAAACATCAACAGCGTATATTCATGATTTCAATCCATAATCGTCAACGACAACATCTCGTTATCAGCTCTTCGACCGTTTTACGACCGCCATCAAATATCGATTAAGTACCTTTTCAGTGTCATGTTATTATTATATGTGACCAAAAAGGTGTGACTTTAATTGAGAAATTCATATCGCCATGTTTGTTTACTTAAATCTGCATCACTTTTTAGAATAATAATTAAATAAGAATTCAGCAAAAGTGACTAACATGTGTGCTCTCCCCTTTGGAGCACTGTGTTAAACTGTTATCAGTTTTTCTCTCCGAAACTTGTGCTCTATTCTACTGGCTTCTCATGCACTCTCTGACTATCTCGTTTATCAAATTAGCGTCCCCCCATCTTTGTATCTTTCTCCCCTTGTTGAGTTGCTGCCGCCTGCCCCACCTGTCAGTGGGGAGGAAAAAGAAACAAGAATAAGAACAGTATCACATTATTCTGGCTCTAACTTTTCCCTCACATCTCCGTCAGATTACTGTAAATATTGTACCACCAACAACTGTAACTATGAACTCTTCGTCATCTCGTTCATCAATGTCAATGCCAATGCCAATGGATATGCCACAGATGCATATGGGAATGAACAATAACTGTGAAATGAACCAAATGATGCATCCGATCCCAAATTTCCCTATGAAATGGGAACCATGTACTCCACCTGACGAAAAGCCTCATCCTTCTATGCTATTTCCTCCACTATCTGGAATTTTCAATCAGTCACGTCACAGTAGCACTGGGGAAGGTAGGCCACATTTTAACTCTCCGATTTCCCAACTTATTCATGAAGCTAAATTCCTAATAATTAGAATATTGAAAAATATTTTTTAATTCCTAATTTTCTCACTTCCTTCATCATTTTTTTACTTCCATTTTTTTCTTTTAATGATGACTTGAGAGTGTTATCAGTGAACCATCAGCTCAAAAGTTCACATTTTAACCGAATCACTTTAGAATCATCTCTCTTTCTTTTTCAGTGTTTATGATGAAATTGAAACTTTATCATTTAAAGATTATACTTTTATTATGCTTTAAAGTTGCCTTTGGAAGAGCATGTGCACAAAACACGATAACTGTGACTTGCTACTGACTATTCCCGTACATTGGAATTATCACGCACTGTTTTACTGATAAGCTTTGGAAAGTTGCTACAACTTTTTGTCGTTCCTCTGCCACATGTTCCACTGATGACGTACTGGTCTCTCGGAGAAATTACCTAATCCTACCTTGTCGCTGAACGTATATTGGCCTGAAATTTGTAGTACAGTTGCCACTTTGTCATCCAATTAAGTATGGCGTTTCCCGGAACCAAGAGGAATAATCGTCATGAAGAAAAGAGTGTCTCGTGTTGCAGGTCATTGACGTAAATGCACAATTTATGACCCAGTATATTTCGTCTCTCTATCTTTCTTCTCGAAACATTTGTTTACTTATCAAAAAAAGGGTTGGATGTAAGAGCTAGGAAGTTATCACAAAAAGTGAAAGGTAGCATGTAAAACAACTCTTAAATGTTTCAAAAGTGGAACAAAGAGTGATAGGAGATGAAAGAAAAGAACACGGTTAATTAGGAGGGTTCAAGACAGAGAAAAACCATTAAAATTAAAGAAAGGACAAGGTTTTTTTCGCTGATAACAAAACGAGTCAGGAGCCAACCCGGCGAGGTTGAAGTTTTTCATATTGGTGGCGAATTTGCTTTGAAATATGAAAAAAAAATTAGAAAATGGAACAAGAGGTTTTATAATTTCAGATCCTGGAAACTCCAATACTTGATCTTTTTTAAATTTATATTATTTCAGACTATCACGGATCATCATCGGGAAGCCCATCGTCGTCACTTTCATCGCCGAACGAATTCAAGGATGAGCCTCTCGGACTCGATGTTCATTTTGGAAATTCACTTTTCAATGCTCCGTTCAGTCCGTCGGCCACATCGTCGCAGTGAGTTTTGGAGCAAAAAGTTGAAAACTATCGGCGTGAAAAAAAGAAAAAAAAACGTAAAAACTCGAAACTAGGTCAGTGGGTCACAGAGACCTCCCAATTTGAAGACCTCCCATTTCTCGGTGTTCCATCCACGTGGAAGCATGTGGCTATACGTTTTTTTTTTCATTTTTAAAAAATCAATTTTCTATGTCAATTAATTAAAAATTTTGCAATTATCTTCTTGGAATTGACAATAACTTTGTTGAAAAATCGTTTTTTTTTTTTGCAAAAATTGAATTTCTCTCAGAATTTTAAATTATAATTTACTTTAACTACATTGAGACAGACTAATCGTTCGTAAGTATATTTCAGCAGCCCGTCGTCTTACGGAATGATGCACGGAAGTCACTCAATGGCTTCGCATCAGCTCCACCAACAACAACTGTCTCCTTTACCATCCGTGGCTCATTTCTCCCATAGTCACCATCTTCAGCATCATGTGGTTCAGCATCCATCTCAGGTGAGATCAGATTCAGCGAAATGATTTTAAATTTGACAAAAAACTATTTGTAAAATATTTTATTTAATTTTATAAAATTAATTTATTTTCAATTTAAATGATTTATACATACATACATTAAATTTAGAAACATTTTTGAAAATTCTTTTTTCAGGCTTCACTGCAAATGAACATGAACCAAATATTCTCCGGTCCCAGTCACCAATACGCTTCTTCAAGTGTCCCGCACACTTTCCTCTTCAAGGATTCAACAATTTATGAAGGAATGGGTACGTCATTTGAATATTCAAAAAACAAACCAAAAACTTCAATTAAAATTCGTATTTTTGAGCTTAAATTGCTTTCACATAGGTTCGAGCTAGATTTTTGAAGCTGAAGCTTTCCGTGCGCACAGATTTTTATAGACTTTTATCGTCTGAAATTTTACTTCCCAAAAATAACTCCCCACCTCAATGAACCTGGATTAATGTACTTCCTCGTCTCTAGAATAAGCCAATTATTTAGTTCATTATCCCCGTCACGATCAGATGACGTCAAAGTTGTCCTTCTTCACACTTGATCCTGTTTGCCACGTCATAATTTTCTATGTCTCTAGCCAGCAGTTTTTATTCATTTGAGAGAAACACATGCAATGTGACTAGTGAAAAACTCGTTTAAATTATACTTTTGAAAATTCCACGTCATAAGATTTTCAAAAACATTGAGGTTCTCCTACCAGATGAGTGTCAAGTGACATGACATAGAATTAGATGTACTTTTTGTAGAATTTAAGATTTTTCTAATGGGTTATTGTCTTCCAGCTTTATATTTAAAAAATTAAATGCCAAATTTAAAATTGGTTTTATTTTATGACTGATGCTTCGGGCAGTGTCTTTTGGCCGTTGCCTCGGAACGAGAATTGTGGACGTTTCTCCGATACGCAAGGAAAATAAAAATAAGAAGTGCCACGTCACTCGCCCATTGTCTGCGCTCTCTGAGAGAAGCATACTGTTTGTTGCAAGACTTTGGACGACGTGCCATTGCATTCTTCGTTTTATTTTTCAAGTCATGGCCAATCGGAAGGAGCACCTTGTGTGTCAGTTCCCATTTTCGCACGCCACGTCATTTCGCTTCTGCATAGTTGCATCTATGTTTAGTTACGACTGTGTGAAACACCAAAAATAAAAGAAGATACGAGAGAAAGTTTGCTGGTCTGCCACGTCAGTATGTGTGTGTGTGTGTGCAGGAAAATCTCGAAAGTGTGTCAGTCTGAAAACGAGATGTCCATGCGCCACACACATGCACACAAACTCACTCAAGAAGTGCTGATGCTTTGCGTTTTGCCACGTCATGTGACACGCGTCTGTCCCTTATCTATTCTCTATTTCTCTTACATCTGCATCGTCTCTGACACACTCCTGACTGCATTCTGCTGCTTACACCCTAGTCATAGACTCCTTTCGTCCTCTTCTCCTCGTCCACTTCTATCACCATCACCACTTCATCGACGTCGTTTTTTCCTTAAATCGACCCAATATTGTTGTTTTTTTTTCAACCACTTTTCCACGTCATTGGTTGATGGTAGTGATGCTGTAACAATTATTTTTTGAGTTTGCCACTTTCTGATTTTTACTAGGTTTGGGTTACTGTAGTTGATAGTTTCATGTTTTCTTAGCGTTTTTCTTAGACTCAATTTTGCAGCATAAGTTTTTAAAACAACAAATAAATGTTTGTCTCTATTTAAGGAACATAGATCTCTTAATAATCTAGATTAAAAATATAATTTTTTGTGGCGTGGCTATTCATCACACCTAGAAATTCTTTACCCCACGAGGGCACTCAAATTCCCACTTTATTATCGCATCACTTTATTTTTCTGCAAACAATAGGAAAATAGTGGTAGTAGAGAAGTTTGGCAATATACCTAGAAAGAGTAAATATTATGACGTGGCAGATGAGATGTGACAAAAAATTGTTCTACCCGTTTTCGTTCCGATTTTTTTGTGAACGTCATCGAGTTTCTACATGAGCTCCTATTTTTACCAGTCCGTGACCAACGGCTTCCGTCGCCGCGTCGTTTCCCAGAGCCATTGGGTACCCTAATGGCCAACGGGGGAAAAAATAGGGAAATAGCCACGAGAGAATGTGAAAGCAAGAAAGAGAGACACGTCCGTCTCTTTTCTATACTCTGACTTCTCTGACGTGGCAAAGTGTGTATATACGGAAAGAGACCGCTCTCGGGGTCTCTTCCTTTTCCATTTTCACTACGCGTGACGTGTCGGCGTCTCCGAGGTTATCGCGTGTCCAAAGCCCATCTCTATGCCTCTAATCGGTCGGTCCCCTCATCTGCCACGTTGCGAACTCTGCGTTTCTTTGTCTTTGACACTATTTCGCTGAGGGTCGTCGATCGAAAACCCTCTTCTCTCCTCTTCTTGCCCCCTATGTCCTCTAGATTCATTTACCCTTGGGGCCTTTTTAGTTCGTATTCTTATTTGCCACGTCATGTCATAATATTCATCATAATGAGTGGATTCTTTACAGTCCGACCAGTGCCTATTTTCCATAAATCTACTTTTTGACACATACAACACGATTTCTGAAAGTTGAATAAACAATTGTTTTGATACGGCTCAGGATGTATTTCGTTGTGGGAATCATACATTTTTAGTGGTAAATGTAGGTTCCGGACAAGTTGAGTACTTTTTTGAGTTCCAAGTCTCTTTCTCACTCTCTTTCACACCTTTTCTCCTGTCATTCCAGTTCATTTGTGGTGTCTGGCACCTCCAGCACCTGTTTCGTCCCTTCTGTCGTTTTCTTATTGATCATCTTAGCATCCTACCTTGTTTCTATCTAATTTTCTGAACATACTGAAATTCGTGTTACTGTAGAAAACCCAAAAAAGACGATGGCGACACGTTGTACCGCCAACGTCTTTATCAAAGACGAAATCAAAGAGGAGCAACTCGAAGATCATGGAATCGAAATGGACCTGTCAGCCCTTCTGAACTCTCGTGCTGGAACGAATTCACACGATTCGAGTCCTGACGAAGAAGAACACGACATGACAATTCATAGTGAAATGTTTTTAGCGGCAGCCTCAGCTGACGGATTGGACGGATCAGAAGGAAGTCAAGAAGTGATGGATGTTGATGACCTCTTATTGCGTACGTGAATATATGTTTCAAAAAACTAGCTCGAACCAATGTGAAAGTCAAAAAAAAACTGCAAGAAAAAACAAAAGTTCACATAAAACTGTGTGATTTTGTGCGTTTGTTTACTGTATTTATTAAACATCGAAAACACATTTTGTATTTAGAATTGATTTTTTTAAATAAAAAAAAATGCTATTTTTCTTCAGGTGGCATGGGTTTGGCGGCCGCTCAGCAGCAGTTGAAAGCGAGAAACAAGATGCACGAAATGGCTATTCGACAACATCTAATCACTGATCAGGTAAGTAAACTTTTTTTTTAAATTTTTAACTCTGATCTATAATTTTTCTAAAAGTAATAATGAAACATTTCAGAATATAACTGCCAATGGAGACTTGGTGTTGTCAGCAGAAGAGCGACGAACTCTTGTTCAAGAAGGCTATTCAATTCCACAGAAATACCCACTGACAAAAAGTGAAGAGGAATCCTTGAAGATTGTTCGTCGTAAAATCAAGAACAAGGTGAGTTTTTAAAATTTTCTAAAAAAAAGCAATTTGACATGCAAAATATCTCGTAGTGAAAACTACAGTAACTTTTTAAATAGCTACTGTAGCGCTGGTTTCAATTTACGGACTCAATTTTCGAAACGAATTTATTTTCGAATTGTGACAGCGATATTCAATTTTATTTTTCTGTGTTAAAAAATTTTATTGATTGATAAATGTTTTTCGTAAATCGACACCAGCGCTACAGTAGTCATTTAAAAAGTTACTGTAGTTTTCACTACGAGATATTTTGCGAGTCAAATACCTCGCGCAATACGCATTCCCATGATTTAGTGTTCCCGTAATAAAATAAACAGTTTCAAACTTTTCAAACTTTTAATATTTATATATAATCTTAAAAATTTCAAATTTCAGCTTTCTGCACAAGAATCTCGCCGAAAAAGAAAGGAGTACATTGATGCCCTTGAGGGTCGATTGCACTGTTTTAGTGAGGAGAACAAATCCCTTAAAAGTAAGTAATAAATATAGATTAAAATTTCCATAATTTAATTATCATAATTTTCAGAGCAAGTTCACCAATTGGAAGCATCAAATCGTGATCTTCAGCAGAAGCTGCATCAATACGAAAGTAAAGAAAAAATGTAGTTTCTCCCAATGTCCCTCATATTTTTATCTCGCTCCATTCTCTTCAAAAACACGAGTATTTTCTCCCATTCCCTTGATATTGCACCCCTTTAATAAGTCCAGTGAATTAGATAATTTTTATATACAATTTTTTCAAACGTTAATCGTATGTTATCAGGGAATGCAGTATAATTGCCACGCAAAAAATTGTTTTTCTACGATCAATAGGTAAACCATTTTCTCCCTAGGGTAAACCATTTTCTCCCCCTTTCGTGTATTTTCTGTGATATTTCATTGTGTCCTCCGCCTCTCCCTCAAAAGGCCTTCAGTTTTGAATTGTTCCAGTTTTAACCGCTTTTCATCACTCATGTTACATTGAATGATTCTTGTAACATCTCCTTTTTCTGTAAATCATAGCCTGGGTATTAATTATAAGAGTAGAACATGATTTCTTCAAAAGAAAACATTTTCACTCAATTTTCCAACTGATCGGTTTCTATTAATTTCTTCTTGTTGATTTTACTCTTTCTTGGGACACTGATTCTACCTCCTTGCATAATTACCCATCTATATGCTTCCTTTTTATGTAATTTTCATGAAAATACAACCACCCACTCCATCACATTCTGCTCCCTCAAATGTTATAGATATAAATTATTGATTTTAAATTTTTTTTCTGAGGTTTCTTGTACATTCCAGAAATTTACAGAGAGCAATGTATTTCATTAAACACGACTAGAGAAATTAAACTAAAACTACGAGCTGATTATGAACAGTTAAAACCTAGGAACAGGAATGGTTATAAGTTGTCTTTTAAAAACTCGTAGCATGCAAATACGAATACCATATACCAAAAATACGGTCGCCGGTCTCGACACGACAAATGTATTGTATAATGCAAAAAGGTGTGCGCCTTTAAACAGTACTGTAGTTTCGAAATTTCGTTTCTAAGGAATTTTCATAGATTTTGCTTAGTTCTTCGCACGATTTGTCAACGTTCCTTGTTTTGTTTTAGGTTCAAAACAATTGTATCGAACAATTGTTGAAAATCGATGAAAATTTCGCAGCAACGAAATTTTGAAAGTACAGTACCCTTTAAAGGCCCAGACCTTTTTTGTTTGAAAAAAATTGTCGTATCGAGACCGGATACCGTATTTTCGATACAAAATCATATATTATACTTTTCCGAAAATCTTCAATACCGATTACAGTAATTTATTGTCTTTGTGGTGAGACCTTTGCGCGTAAGATAGTGCGAAGAGTTCCATTTTTAGACGACAATGTAATATTTATATATATTTGAAATATTTGAAAGACATTTTCAGAGTCATAATGAAAATGAATAATTCGAAAATCTCTTAAAACATTCCAGTATATTCGTATTTTAGTGATTCAGTCTGTTTGGTATCGCATATTATTTTAATCCGAATATCCCGATGATTGTGCGCAGTCCTTGTACTCTGGTCGATCCCATATATAAATTTGTGTTTTTAACGAAAAAAATGTTAACCCCTCGGCCTCCGCCCCAATGAGTAAATGACACGGATATAAAATCGAAACTAGTCGGATCATCCTCACAATATTTTGCCGACAGTATTCATGACTCTTTTCTAGTTTAAATTTTCTCTTTTTTTTCTGATTCAAATTCATTTTTCTTTGATTTAACACATTTTTTGAATGATAAATTTCAGATTATCCAACAAGAAATGCTTTTCCGATTCTTTTTATTAATTGTCGCTATCCTCACCATTGTGAATGCAGGCGAGCCAGAACATGGAGCTCCTCCACCAAATGGAACAGATATGGGAAATGATACAATGCTAGAAGCACGAGCTGGGGGACCACCAATGGATGGTATGAATGGAACTGTTGTTCAAGAGAATGGAAACAAGACTGGTAAGTATAAGGTTTTATTTTACATACCGTTTTTCTTCTATCAGTAATATGACACACTATATAACTTTGCAAGGTAATCTCGGTTCATTTCAAATATGTCATTTTAGAAATAACAGCAAAACGATAAAAAATAAATAATAGATATTTTATCAGTTGACAGTTTTTGACTAGAACAAACTGCAATTGAGATATAAGCTGTCAAAGTTAAGAGAAAATATGGTACCTCCACGTAGATGCCTGCTGCCTAAAATCGTGCCTACTGCAAAAGCTGAAAAATTTTTAAATCAAGCAGGCACGTGCGCCTAAAAATGTGCTATATGTGACTGTAAATTGCAAAATAAAGATTCAAATACATTTGTATTGATTTTAAAGTTTTATTTACAGGAGGAGTGATGGATTGGATCAAATCAAAGCTTGGAAAGTAGACAAATACAACTGAACTTCTCATTTATGCAATTACTTTTGTAATATTTAATATTGGAAGAAATGAATGTTAAGTTAAAAATTAATTGAATGCAAAATTACAAAACAGGACTCAATCCTGTTATGGAAGTTTGAGATTTGGCGCGAAAATTCTCAATCGGTGGAACTTTTTTCATGGGCGACGATTTTTCGGTTTTCGGGATGTTTCTTTTTTCCCATTTCGCAATTATCGATCGGATTCGTTCTCCTTCTTTCTTTTCTCGTTCCAGTTGACGAATTCGAGCGTCTTGTTCGTTCATTCGCTTCTGAAATTAGAGGTTTACAGTGGATTCTAGAAAAAAATGTTTTGACTAGATACAGGGAAATCCTAGAGTGTTTTAGAAACTTGGCAACTTGCCAAATAAAAAAACACAAGATCGCACCCAGTGATTTGCGGCTCATTTAAAAAAAAATCAAATCAGAGAAATACAATTTTCCTAATTGTTGTGTTTTGCAAAAGTTAAAACACTTTTTTTCATACCTTTAGATTGGTCTTCTCAATATCCGCTGCTTTCAGTGTCTCAATGGTCATTGTTGCCAAAAGATCCTTATTCAATTTATCCATTTTATCAATTGTTTTCAGAGTATGTCGCTCCTGTAAAACAATAAGTTAATATTTTTCCAAATCAAACTTCTACTTGAATAATCTTTGCTGCAGCTGCCACTGGCGAAGCTGGCTGTTTTTTGTCGGAACCGCCACCGCTTTTCCCTGATTGAAAATCTTTTCTCACACTTTGAAGTCCACGGAAAATGTTTTCAGACTGAAAATTGTAACAATTTCCAGAGATTGCTAACTGGTTTTAAGGAGAACTCACAATCAATCTATTCTCATTGACTACAACTCGATAGACAGACTCTTGAGCAATAAGTTCTTCAATTCGATCAAAAATTGCATCGAATACGCCTCCAACATTAACATTTAACAGTTGAGATACCTGGAAATTAAACAATTGAAAATATTTCTAAAAAACTAGATTTTACTTTGGAAATACAGTTTTCTAGAGATGCAATTTTATGCTCCAAATTCTTCCGTTCTAGATCACTTGCCAACAATTCTTGCTCAAGCTCCTCAATTTTCTCCATCGATTTTGAGTATTCTTCTTCTGAAACTCTTGCTCTAAAAAGAGCATTTCTTTGTTGTTTTGCCTGCTCCAAGAGAACTCCTTCAGCATTTGATGCTGCCTTTTCAGCCTCAAATCGTTTTGTCTGTTCAGTATCTCGTTCACGGACAAGATCTCGGATAGTTCTTTTCACATTATTTTCGGTTGCCTCTTCTTCGGAATTCAACAAAACTGTGAGAGTTTCCAATAGACTTTTTCGCTCGGTTTCAGCAGATTTCAAAAGAATTATATTATTTTTATTAGATTGAGACATTTCCTGAGAATAGGAACGAAGGCAGCGAATTTCAGCTTTAAGCATTTCAAGTTCCATTTTCTGCTCGTTTATTAAAGAGTTTAGTAGAGTGACATCATGGTTTATACGATTTTCATGGTCTTGGCGGATTGCTATTTCCTAGAAAAATTAAAATTTAGTTATAGAAATAATTACTTAAGTTGAGCAACTTACTTTTTTGCAGATTCCTTGAATTTCTCTACTCTGCTCTTTGTTAATTTCCAAGTGATCCATCAAGGTGGAAACATGGTTCTGATTAACAGTCAATGAAGATGATAACTGAAAATATTTAATTGATGGATCACATATCTGGAATTTCGTAATTTTTCAGATGTTCACACAATAATTTCTCACTACAGAAACGTAGCGGATCTCGAAAAAACAAATCTCGAAAAATGTTTTTTTTTTGTGATGGGACAACCTGGCATCATCTGTCCTCCACTAGCAGGCTTGTGCAACTGATGAGGAGCACTGAAAGAGGTGAAGCGGGCTTATATTCTCCAAATACCGAATACTCAAGCAAGGAAAACTCGAGGAGGCATCGCAAGAAACATTTTTACTTTCGACTTAGCTTATTGCCACTTGGCAGAAAGCATAAAAATAAATGTTCTAAACTCTCCACAATCTGGATTCTGGAAGCTATTGAAAATATGATTGAGGGTCTAATATATGATTGATAAGCCGGAAGTACGTTGAAAATTATTGGGAAAATATTGCAAATTCAGGCACCGGACGTCCGACTTTGTCCGGTCCTATCCTAATGATTCCCAAAAAGTAAAATTCTTAAGTTGTAACTTAAGTTGTTAAGACAATTTTTCAAATAGTTTATTGAATGCATTTTCAAAAGGATTCATTATTTTATTCTGTTCAGCAAAAGGTTCAAGAAGTATTGGGATGGTGACAGTTCCAGCCGGCTGAACAGCTGCGAAGGCGGCTTGTGCATTGGCAAAGTGAATGACAAGCTTGTCCTCTTTTAGAGCACCAGATTTGCTCATGAATATGAGCTTGTCAGCTCCACCATTGACGAGCTTGTGGGTTGATGTACCTCCGGCGGCAGGCACTGTGCATGCTGGTGGATTGGTAGTCTTTGAACACCGTATCACATCCGGTGTTCGGTTTCATTGATCCATCTGGAACCACGGATGTCGTCATCACTTGTACTGCTGGTGCTCCAAAAGATGACAAGCTTGTCATTCACTTTCCCATATCTCCAGCCAATGCCACTGATGCTCAAGCCGAGACATGTTGTCGCTACGGTGGAAGGTGCTTCTAGGAAGACTGATTGAATTTGCAAGATTTCAAAGAATATATACCCTGATCTTATAAAAATTTAAAATTCACGAATATATTATTTTAATAAAAATTGAAAAATATTAATTTCTTCAAAGTCAGAAAAGGTCAATTTTAAAACGTGGAAACACTTATAATCGTAACCTTGTTTTTTTTTGAATTATTTTGTTCACAAATCATACAATAAAAAAAAATCAAACATAATTTATTCCTTAACAACAGTTTCGTTGGGAACTGGTTTCTCTGAGAAGCCTATAAGGTGAGTTATTTATTTCAATTATGGCGTCTTTGGAGTAAAGGCATGGAGGAAAGTCGCCTGCCGTGCCTTTTGCCTATTGCTTCCTGTCGTTTCGCGGGTTGCGCTGTCACTGTGCAATGGCGGCCGGCTTTGATGCTAACTCGTGCTCCGAAGTAAAGAAAAACTAATCCTTGTATTTTCAGAGAAACAAAAAACATTGAGAAATGGCGGACGACAATGTTTCATTCACGGATCAAGGGACTGCTGTCGGAGATGAGAAGAAGAAAGGAGGATCTTCTGCAATGCTTGACATGCTCGGACAGTTGGAAAAGAAGGAGACAAAGAAGAAAGGAAAGAAGAACAAGAAGAGCAAGAAGAAGGCGAAGAAGGGAAAGACCAAGAAGGTTCGAAAAGCAGACAAGTACGAGTCTCAAAACTTTCTGTTTCGAGTGGAAGGAGCCATGTTCTGTGCGGGAATTAGTTAGTTTTCAAGAAAAAGTTAAAAATTTATCAATTCAAACTTTCAGTCGTTGCTATGATTATGCTGTTCGTCATCATTATCTACGGAATAATCACTTCAAGTCAAACTGGAGGACAGTTCAACAGATACATGGCCCCACTATTCTGATTGGATCAGGACAGAGAAATGGCGCAAGAGACAAGTCGGCTTACTTTTTTGGTGCACATTTTAAGCACAATAAATTCATTTATAAAGCCCGGTGTTTTATTTATTTATTGCTATTATTGAGTAAATACTCAATCAGAGAAAATATTTAATTATTTCAACTAACCTGTTGCAATTTCTCTTTTAAAATCTCATTTTCCTGCTTCAAACTTATGCATTTCTCTTGATACTTCACAATTTCTTGCTCCAAAACGTCCATGTTGAATTGACTTAGACTTCCATCTTGTTCTTCATCCGGGTTTTGGAAGTATTCTTCATCCAAATTGAGAGTTGAGACAACCTTTTGATGAAACGTTTTTTGTGAATTCTCAATTTCTTCTAGCTTTTTCTGAACTTCATTCAGTTCTTCAACGAGTTGTTTATTTTGAATTTCCATTTCCTGACTTTTAACCTGCCATTCTTCTTTTGCTTGCACAGTTTCTGCCAGTTCAAGTTCTAATTCTGGGAGCCGTTTCGAGTTTCGTGTCGCCCGATCTTTCCATTTTTCAGCTTCAGCTTCAATCTCTTTCCGAGCTTTTTCATTCGCCTTGAGCCGTCGTTCCAAACTTTCCAACTTCACTTTTGTTTGTCGCTCTGAGCGGTTTTCACGGATGGTATAGGTAGCGGCTACCTGAAAAACTTTATGGAATACGTGTAAAACCGTTGTAAATGTGCTCACTGAATCAGGTGACCGAAGATCCTCACGCGACATAGAAGCATCACCCGCTCGTTTATATGGTGAAGTTCGAGGACGTAGAGTCTGTAACGAAAATTTAAAAAATTGCAGAAACCCTATCTTTTTCACTCACTGTTGTTATTTTATTGCCACGAATGTTCAATGTAGATGTGACCAGAGCTTCTGATGATAAATCTAATTGATGGATTGATTCCGAAGCGGGATTTGATCCTAAATATGGTTAAAATGATACAATTTCCCAACTTCTGAATTACCAATTTCTTCATGATCTTCTTCGACAGCATTAACAGCAGCTTTAACCTCTTCCATAATTCAAAGTAGTGTTTTATTCCTAAACTTAAAGACAAGTAGTTGGAGAATATGAAATTAAGTTTAAAAGATGTCGAGGACACCTCACAATTTGCCTGTGCAATGAGCCAGCTGGTAATTGGGTGCGAACGAGAGGAAACTGGTGAAATGAAGGAGAATTTGCATAAGTAAGTGAACAGGAAGTGGGGTTTGTAGAATATTAACTTTATAAAGTTGTTGAAACTTGACAATTAGGGTTCATGTGAAAATTATATAGATTTAAATCCTGTAAATACAAATCCAGTCGAACTGTTTGTGCTCTGGAAATTAAATATGTGAAGTTCCAAGGAAAATATGTTTACTTTTTCAATAAAAATTTCTTTTTCCATTTTAAATAGCACATTATTGATCTTATAGCTGATTGTAATCAATGATTGAATCTTTCCATTTGGTGTAGATGTTGGCTCGAAAATTGTGAATATCTAAAAAAGAATCAAATCTGGAATGTCCAAAAAGCACTCACCTTGAAGCTGGTTTTAAACTCATTATCACCCATTAAAGCAAAAACATTGTTCGGTGACAGAACTAAAAACATGAATCATTATTTATGAATCAATAAACTATAACTTTTAAAATACATTTTGGTTGAAAAATGGTGTCCAATATCACTTGCTTCTGTTCGAAAAGCTGACGAAATTGGTAAACCCGCATGTTGGTCAAGTATTCTGCGAGAGTTTGAAGTTGTAGATTCACAATTCTGAAAATTTTGAAACTACTGAAAAGTTAATTTCCTCAAATTTAAGCTCACTGAAACCGATTCACTCTCGTTAACTTGTTTTCTGAATTTGCTAGGGGAAAACATGTTTGAATAAAAATATAAGTGAAGATGAACCTTCTAATATTCAACATTACTCTTATTTTTAAATGTTAAATGGCAGCGAAAACGATGTATGTGATAGCTATAGCTATTTTATTGTTCCAACGGTTCAATAAAATATTCCGTAAAAAACTGTGGACAATGGGTATAAAAACTATTATTCTAATACAAAAAAATCTCACGACATTTCAGGAAAAAATTTGAATTGAATTTTTCGGATTTTTCATATATGAAATAATGCCTGAGTATCCCGCCTAATTTTTATAGTTTCAGACATTAAAAAAATGAAAAACTACTATTGTAATTGGCTTTAGCATATCAAAAGCGCACATTGCGAAATAACTGAGCTGAGAGATTTCACCCTTTTTTGCTTATTTTTTATCATGATATAAATACATGCTGAATCCGACTTCAATATTGTTTTTTTCATAAGAATTCCGAAGAAAGATCTCCCACAATCAAGGTTTTCAATTGGGATGTCTGTAAAATTACATTTTTTATTGCAGCAGTTTTTTACAGTGTTTATTATTTACCAAGAACTCATATTGTTCTTTTTCAATTTGCAATGAATGACAGAAATCACTAAATTAAGATATGACATGAACGTGAGCTGCAGCTCCCAGACTTGAAAAAATCTTCTAGCTCAATATCAACAGCTGACTTTGATTTATTGAGATTTCCTAAAATAAATAGTATGAATTTTTGGAAATAGAATTTATACTTATTCCCGTACAATACGTTTTGATTAATTTGCTCTAAATCGGAAGTTGGCAAACATTTTTGGTTTAAAAACAGCTCAAAGCAAAGCATTTGTATATTTATTGTTGCTATTGTTGTTCTTCGTTTCATTGAAAAATTGAAAATGAATATCGAAAACAAATGTGATTTGGCCTTCGAAGTCACCTATCATCCATTATATCGGGCTGCTCAATTCTGGACTTTTATTTTTTCAACTCTAGCAGTTCCTGCACTTTTTATTTTTCTATTGAAGCAAATTTTTCCACTTCCATTTCATGGGAATATAAAATTTATGTTAATTTCTTATTTTTTGTCCGCTTTTTTGTTCGCAGTTGTTCTGGCTCTAACGTTTGTAAGTTGATGATAGTTCCATAGTTTTAACAAATAAGAGGCTCAACAGTAACACAAGTTCTTGTGAAGTTTTTCTAAATTTTTCAGGGCTATCACATACTGGTTCCACTATTCATCACCTCAAAATGTGATTTAATAATTCAGCCATATTTATTTAAAGTTGGTCAATTATCCTTAACTTTGTTTATTACTCTTCAAATGATAATGCCGTTTGGATTTTCAATTGAAAGAATAATTGCGTTACGCATGGCTAAAAGTTATGAAAATGTTCGTACAGTATTAGGACCACTTTTGATTTTTGTATTGGTAAGTTACGTTTTAAATCTTACTTTTGTTATAACACAAATTTGTCAGATTGGAATTGATCTGATATTACTTTTTACGGTTTTTCGAGACGAAAGTTTTAATGATAGTTTCATTTCATTTATTCTCATTCCTGCAACTACTGCACAGACGTTTAATAGTTATTGCTGGATTCTTCTATATGCGGAACTTGGAAATTTACTTTGTAATTGCATAATTCTTCTGGTTCACAGCAAATTCAAAACAAAGTGAGTTCATTCTAAAATAGGTGTTCGAAATTTTATATTAAGATTTCTCCATCAACAACGATCTTTGTCTGTACGATATGAACTAGAAGAAATATCCCAAACTTCAAAATTCACGCTTATTGTTAGTTTCACACATATTCTATTTATTGGATGGTATCTTGGTGTAACAATTTTCATAAGAACTGTTGGGGAAACATTTTTTGGTAGTTATATCAACTACACAGTGGCCAGAGGTGTTTACATCAGTGTACCAACATATAATCTAACTATAGTTTTTGTTGGAATCAAGGCATTAAGTTTTATGAATCTGAAAAGGCAAAATAATGTTCAAAGTAAAGTTCAAATCAAATCGACAGGATCAGAAGGAGCTCGAAATTATGAAAATGCAATCGCAAGTTATTGGAATTCTGTGTCGAAAGCTTAGATGTGTTCAACTGTTTCAATTTTTTTGTTCAAACTTTCAATTAAATTGCAAATATTTTTTGAAATATGTACTACGTATTAGTTTTACCAATAAAATGTTTCAATATATGCATAATCTTCTCCTAAAATTGTTTTTGTTAAGGCATATTGTCATAATTTGAAGTTTTTGTCATAATTTGAAGAAAAATAATGGTATTCCGGAAATGATCCAGAGAGTTGAGGCCAAGAGTTGAAACATTCAAATTTGAGCTACACCTAGACGGGTTTTGAAGTTGTAGCCGACTTTGATTTATAAGGTAATATAGTTCAATTCTCTGAATCAGAATGTTTTATCTTTTTGCGATATGGAAATAATTGGCATAAATCAACAGTGCCACAATTCCAAGAACGACCAAGCTCATTTTTCAAGTATTCAAAGTAATATATGAGAGTTGACAGATTGGGCATTACCAGCGCATTCTGAAATTTTCTCTTTTTAAAAGTCGGATTTAGAAATTTTGCATAAAAATGAATCATATTCAAATTTTGGAGTATGAAAACGAGTGTCAGCTTGCCAACGAAGTAACATACCATCCGGTTTATCGGATTGCTCAACTTTGGACTTTTGTTGTTTCAATTCTCGCTATTCCTGCACTTTATATTTTCCTAATGAAACGCATCCTGCCTCTTCCATTTCATGGAAATATTAAGTTTCTATTGGTTTGCTATTTTTCCGCATCATTTGTGTTTGCAGTTTTATTAGCATTCCTTTTTGTAAGTTTTTTTCAAGAGCATGCACCTATAGTTTCATTATTTTAAAGCTATCACGTGGTAGCTCCACTGTTCATTACCTCAATGTGCGACCTTATAATTCGGCCATCGCTCTATAAAGTTGGTAATTTATCCTTAACTTTGTTTATGACTATTCAAATGATAATGCCTTTGGGTTTTTCCATCGAACGATTTATTGCCTTGAGCATGACAAAAAGCTATGAAAATGTTCGGACATTTTTGGGACCGCTCCTAGTTTTCACATTGGTTAGATTTTTTCAGATTTGTATTTTTTATATCAATAATTTCCAGATTGGAATTGACTTGGCTTTACTTTACCATGTATTTCGAGATGAAAAGTTTGAAGATAGTTTCATATCATTTGCCCTTGTCCCTGAGACCTCAGCCATACCATTCAATAGCTATTTTTGGGAGCTTTTATATGCAGAAATTGGAAATTTCATTTGCAATTGCATATTTCTATTGGTTCACAGCAAATTTAAAGCAAGGTAGGAAAAAATTTTATTGAAAAATTGAACCTTCCAATTTAGATTTCTCCATCAACAACGATCCTTATCAGTAAGATATTTATTGGAAGAAATATCCCAAACTTCAAAATTCACATTGATTGTTAGCTTCACACATCTTCTATTTGTTGGATGGTACCTTATTGCAACAATTTTTGTGAGAACTATTGGTGAAGACTTTTTCGGAGGATATATTCATTATACAGTGGCAAGAGGCGTTCATATTACTGTGCCAACATATAATCTTACAATAGTTTTTGTTGGAATCAAGGCATTAAGTTTTATGAATCTGAGAAGACAAAATAATGTTCAAAGCAAAGTTCAAATACGATCAACTGGAGCGGAAGGAGCTAGAAATTATGAGGATGCGATCGCAAATTATTGGAATTTTGTGTCGCGGACCTAAAAGGATTTGAATTGTAAATTACTAATTCATATTTTGCAAAAAAAAAATATATGTTTGGAAATAATCTCTAAGCGATTTTTGTAGTCAGGAAATTTTTTTTTAATTTCACTTTATAATCGTTCATGAAAATTTAGTTGTCCTGCGTCATAAAAGTGTGAGAACTGAAATCGCACATAACATTTTATTAGATTATAGTTATAACATTTTGTTAAAAATAAATCATCACAATGCTTGGAAAGTAACTTATTAGTTCCTGCTTGAATTTTTGAATGATTTCATGATTGATTAGATCTTCGCTAATACTATTTTCAGTTGAGTTCTTTTTTCTGTTTACTAGTTGAGAAACCAATTAGGTGAATTTTTTATTAAGTCAGAAATCAGTTTCCAGACATTCTGTTAATCTTTTGCTCAGACCTATCTGTAAAGCATTATCAGTTCAATTTCAGGCATACCAAGAATTTTGTCTAATTTTTCAATTTGATTTTCTTAGGTATCTTTGTTTTCAATTTTTCAAAAATCGGGTGTACGAATTAAAAAAAAAAACAACATAACTTTGGACCCATAAAAACAAGTGTTTTTAAATTTATTTTTAGAAAGAATTGTTCAAATAAATTCTTGAAAGCTGAAATAGCACACACATCATCATCGGATAAAAACTCGTGAGAAAGAATTTAATGAAACGTTTGAAAATATTTCTAAAGAGTATATTAGTTCCTGCTCTAAAAGTTTGTGATGTGAGATTTTTGAAAAATTTTCTGACTGATTAGATTCACACTTTTTGTTTTTATTTTTAGCGCCTCTTCTTTGGGTTTTTTTTTTCGATTTTCAGAAAATTTACATAAAAACAGTGCCGATTTTTCATTAACGATTCCTTATTATTCGTTAATACCTTTTAAGACGTTATAACTTTTTCTACGAAACCATGTTTTCATAATGAACATGCAACCGTTATGTTTTTTGGTTGAAAATTATAACGTATTTTTTCTCATTAATTTTTTTCATCAAATCTTCTTTTTCAAATTACGTGGCAATGTTTTGTTTAGTAATTTCCGGTTAGAATTAAAAATACATATAGATAATTTGCATTTTCAACATTAATTTTCTCATCCAATTATTTCAAAAATTGAACTGATCAAAATATATATGACCAATTTTCCATATTCTGAATTGATATAGAAAATTCGAAAAATGAAAAAAATAATTGAAAAAATACAACTCAATATTTTTATCGCATTACAATTATCTTTGAATCTTTTATCTGACAAAAGTGCAAGTGATCTAAAAATTAAAAAAGTTTAAGAGTTCATCAAATGCTAGAAACAAATGATTCCGTATGTGAACTTGCCTATCAACTCGCCTATCACCCAGTTTATCGAAGTTCTCAATTTTGGTCAATGCTTGTGTCATCGCTTTCTATACCAGCGTTAATTTATTTTATCACGAGAAAAATATTTTTTCTTCATTTCCATGGGAACTTGAAGTGTTTGCTAATTGTTTATTTTATATGTAATCTGTTATTTTCCATGGCATTGTGTTTTGCATTCGTGAGTTTTTTGTTGCTTTAGTTAGTTGTTTTCTGATAATAACATTGGAATTTCTTAACAAAACATTGAAGAAAAACGCAGGTTGGTGCCTTATTGACCAAATATCATAGTAAAAGTTGTCAGAAACTTCAGAAAAACAATGTTCTTATTAATAGCTAAAAAGTGAGGATTTTTAATATGATAATTTTTTAACTGAAACCGAAAAATTATATTTTAAAATGACAAATTTAAACAGCAAGGCTTCGAAAACCGAAAATTCAACCAAGCTCTGAATTGATTTTTAAAAATCAAGTTTTTCAAAAATTTGACAGTTTTTTACTGGAATATTGAGACTGAAAATGACAAAAATCAAAAACCAATAAAATCGATTTTTGCTTCTAATTGAATAGTGAGAGATTCTCGAAATTCTTCTTCTACGTCTTTTTCATTAAAATTTTCAGTTTTACCAATTTCTTATTCCATTCTTTGTAACTTCCAAGTGCCAGTTATTAATCAACACTACATTATTCAAATGGGGTCAGATTTGCTCATTTTTACTATTAACTAGTTCAATGCTTCTCCCTATTGGATTCTCAATAGAACGATTTGTTGCATTGGGAAATGCACAAAAGTATGAAAGTTCTCGAACGTTTCTTGGACCTGTTATTATATTTATAATTGTATGTTTTACAGTTTTTAATCTAAAAATAACTTTTAAAAATAAACAATAATTTTCAGATTGCAGTTGACTTTTCCATTATTTTTTCCGTCTACAAAAATGAGCCTTTTACTGAGGGTTTTTATTCATTTATTCTAGTTCCATCGACTACGGCAAGTCAAATCAATATGTATTTCTTTGTTTTGTTATTTGTGAAAATATTCAACTTACTTCTTAATTGTATATTATTAAGAATTCATAAGAAGATCAGAATCAAATATTATTCATTATCAGTTCGCTACGAAATGGAAGAAATTCTACAATCGTCCAAGTTTACTTTTATAATTAGGTTTACTCATTTACTATTTTTTGGATTCTACGTTGTAGTAATACTCTTTGTGAGAATAATGGGGGAATCATTTTTCAATGGAACTTTAAACTATTCAGTTGCACGTGGAGTATTCTGCACTGTTCCTACTTATAATTTAATTATAGTTATTATTGGTATCAAATCACTACGACACTTAAATTTGCAACGACTCAACAAAGTTCAATCAACAGTTCAGATCAAATCAACAGGGAAAGAAGGATCAAAGAATTATGAAGATATAATTACTAATTATTGGGATTCTGTGTCAAGTAGAACTCCATAAATTATCTTTTTATTTTAAATTGATTTTGCAATAACTTCAGGTTTTTACTGTCCAACAAAAAAGGAATGTTGTGTTCCTTCAAACTCAAAATTAATCAAATAGACAATATGAACTCTTCTGAAAATTAGATTCATAAATTACAATTTTTCTTCAAAAAATGTTTCTCAGTACTGCAGTTGTTTTTTTAATACGATGATTGTGACCATTTTGTTTTCTAAAGATCCGGACTGAATATACTTTGTTACTATAAAAATCTCAAATTTTTCCAAATGTTTTTTGTTTCAGAAAAAAAGGATGATTGAACAGTGTGAGCTCGCTTATCAGCTTAATAATCATCCAATTTACACAATTTCGGAACTATGGTCATGCCTAGTTTCACTTTTTGCCATTCCATCACTAATTTACTTTTTAACTCGAAAAGTTATGCTTATGAGATTCCATGGAAATTTGAAAGTTTTACTTATGGCGTATTTCTCGAGCCTTCTACTACTTTCCACAGTGACTTTTTTAGGATATGTAGGTTTATAAATTGCCAAAAATTGTATTTTATCAAAAACTTCGTTTTACAGATATATCAAATCACTAGTTCACAAGCCTCAAATTCAAAGTGCGGTCTTCTATTAGAATCAAAAATATTTAAACTTTCACACATTCCATTACTATTCATGTTAACATGTTCACTGCTTCTACCAATTGGTTTTTCAATTGAAAGAAGTATTGCATTAAGAATGGCCAAAAAATATGAGCATGTTCGGACATTTCTCGGACCAATTTTAGTGTTCATATTGGTACGTTTTACTGTATTTATCTTGTCGGTTTTGAATTACGATTTCCATCATGATAGACAGGAAGGTATTTATGCCTACTCATCTTTATGCCTACTCAGCCTACATGTCTGTACTTTGACCCACTTATTCATTTACATTTGGTGCTAGTCTAGGCACAAGAAACAATTATTTCCTTATTTTGATTTTATGAATAAAAAACTCTTCAGCATCAATTATAATTTTTTTTTCTTCAGGTAGGGATCGATTTTTTAGCTGTTAAGCTGATTTAGAAAACGAAACGTTTTCTGGACCTTATTTATCATTTATACTCGTTCCTTCAACTTCAGCTACTCAATTTAACATTTTCTTCGTTTTTTTACTAGCTGTACAAATATTCAATCTAATCTGCAATTGCTTTCTTTTGAAAATTCAACGACGATTAAACTTGAGGTATTTGTATTTTTTTTAAATGATTATTGGTATAATAACATCTAATCAGGTACCTCCGTCGTGATTGCTCACTATCATTACGGTATGAAATGGAAGAAATATCTCAATCTTCAAAATTCACCTTGATAGTGAGTTTCACGCATGCGTTGTTTGCTGGTTGGTATGTTATTTGTGCCCTGCTCACAAGAAAACTTGGAGAGTCATTCTTCAACTTTCCCAGTCTTCAATAAAGTTTCATTGATAGCTCATTCATTTTCTATTTTTTTCCAGTCCGTGCTCCATTAGAATTCGCAAAAGTAACTCATCTGTTCAACGGTCTCATTCTTTTAAAATGCGAATTGCTTTTTTGTCAGCTTTACTTTTCACGAAGTATTCCGTGACACAAAAAATGGAAGTCAAGCTTCAGTGGTTTTTTTTACTTCATCACAGATCTACATCAAAAAATTTCAAGAACAATACTCATCAATAACTTTAAATTCCACGAAAAATAAAGGCAAAAAGAATTTTCCGATTTTCTATCATGGCATGTTTTCCTGTGCTTTGAATTTTGACTTTTAAACTTAACCATTATGAATAAAACCTCTAAGTTCAGTCAACCAGGTAATAATTTTTGTGGCCGCTATGCTAACGAACCAAATGATTCGTTATTACTCGTATGTAAGAGTATAAAATGATATAAATATTTAAGAAAATAATTTATTCGAGAAAAAGAAAATGGCGGAGATTAATCAAACAAAATGTGATTTGGCTTTTCAAATATCTTATCATCCGATTTATCGTTTAGCACAGTTTTGGACACTTTCTGTTTCATTATTAGCCGTTCCTTCTTTGTTGTATTTTTTGTTAAAACGGGTATTATTGCTCCCATTTCATGGAAATCTGAAATGCTTATTAATTACATATTTTTCAAGCATTTTTCTATACGCTTTGGTTTTATGCTTTGATTTTGTAAGTTTTTTTTTCGAATTTCAATGCCTACATGCTTCATGCCAAAGTTTGCAATTTCCGCTAAACATTTGAAACATTCTGCCAAGACTTTGGCAACTTCCTAGCAACTGCTGAAAGAACTTATCAAGCCTCGCCAACAAATTTACAGAAACTACAAATTTTGCTTCAAATCATCCCTTCTCGAATACGTTGGCCAATTAAATAAAAATTGATTTTCTTATTTTACATTCACCTTTATCCTAAAACTAATTACGCTTTTCAGAGCTATCAGTGTTTGATTCCATTCATTGTCACAACAAAATGCAGCTTGATTATTGACCAAACTCTGTACAAATGCGGTCACATGACGTCATTATTCTTTTTGACAACACCTATGTTACTTCCTTTTGGCTTTTCGATTGAAAGATTTGTAGCAGTTGGAATGGCTTATAAATATGAGAAAATGAGAACACTATTGGGGCCTATTCTGTGCTTTATTCTTGTATGGTGTTCAGATTTAGATTTATTAAAAATCTTTCCGTTTTCAGGTTGCTCCAAACTTTGTCGTATTTTATTTTTTGTTTCGAGATGAACAATTCACGGATTCTTTCATCTCGTTTTTAGTTCTCCCAAATACACCAGCGGTTCAATTTAATAACTATCTTTGGTTCTTGCTTTATGCAAAAATTGGAAATTTTTGTTGCAATTGTGTGCTCTTGATATTTCACAAAAGATTTAAAAATACGTAAGGAACTTTTAAATATTTACGACGCAAAATTCAATTTCAGATACTTGAAAAAGAAAACTTCATTATCAGTTAGATATGCATTGGAAGAAATATCAAATTCATCGAAATTCACATTAATTCTCACATTCACCCATCTTGTTTTCTTTGGAGCATACACTATTGGAAGTATTCTAGTTCGAACTCTTGGTGAATCTTTTTTCGGAAACTTTCTCAATTTCTATGTTGCAAGAGGTGTAAATTGTGCAGTTCCGACATATAATTTATTGATCGCTTTTGTTGGATTAATATCTCTTCGACAGTTGAATTCAAGAAGACATGCAAAAATCTTGACAAAAGTTTTAATAAGAGTGACAGGGCAGGAAGGTGCTAGGAATTATGATGATATTATTATGCAGCAGTGGAATACTGTCTCCAACAGAACTCGTTAATAATATTTTTTATTTTTTATTTTTTATTTTTTATTTTTTTTTTTTTATAATATTTTTTAATAATTATTTTTAAAAAAATTAATGAAACTGTTCGAAACTAATTTTTGTTCTCCAATGTTTTCCCATGTTTTCAGATTTCATCTTAAAATATTTTGCGAGACCCTCCTCGCTTTTCTGCAGTCTTGAGTATAATAAGTAGAGTTTCTCCCCGACAGGATTTTCAGAAAAAATGCCACACCAGGGCTTCTAAAAATCTAAGAAAACAACTTATTATTTTTAAGTTTTAAATACAAAAAAATATCTAGAGGTGGCGAAAAAATAATTAATTTTCAACATTTTTAGGCATTTTTTTCAACATAGAATTTGAATGATCAAAAAATCAGCCTGTTTGCCGAAGCTTGAACGAAATTTCAAACAAGAAATTTCTGTCTAAGCTGACGTGCAGAATTCAAATTATCCAGTTTTTTTGTACTTTATCTTTTAAATGTTAACTTTTGTAGCACTTTGATAAGCCGTTTGGTTTTTCAATGAAACTTCAAAATTGGAAGTATTGAATTGTTAGTTTTGAATTTCTGATTTTACCCTGGGGTGATTTTTGGGCGGAGCTTAGATGTGGAGCAAAGATAACGACACGGAGGTGAACGCGCTTAAAACTTTTTTGAAAAATACAATTATTAATTTTTATACAATGAAGTTACTATTTAAAAAATTTTTAAATTAATTTTTAAAAAACGTGACATTAAAAATTGAAACAAAAACAGTTCCACCCCCTCCAGTTTTTGAAAAAAATCAATAATTATTTTGATTTGATTTTGCGGTTACCGTTGATATTGGCTTCTATTTCTCTCTTGCGAGTCGTTGAAAATGGTAAAAGAAGAAAGCACTGGTAGATATTCGAGGTTACGTTCAGCACTAAAATAAACTATTTCCATATGTGTCTGAAAATCAGGAAGAACCTGAAGAGTTGAGCCCGAAGACTAAGGCATTTGCGCCGACTCTTGAGAAGGAGCACAAGCTAAAATTTGATAAGATTCTCGGTGAGTTTATTAGCTCAAAAATGGCTTTCGAACGAAGTCTCTAGCTTTATTCTGAAAGAAGTTATAGCGTCTGAAGTTACTGGTGTGATTTCTCCACACTGTTTTCATCAAACTTAATTTCCAATGCTCACAACTTCCTTCAAAGGTTAGCTGGATACTTCGTTCAAAATGCACAACAATTACATGTTTAACTAAATCTTCAAATTTGCAGGCAGCGGATCGTATTCTCGTGTGGCCCGTGCCACGTGGGGTGATAAGAAGCTTGAAGTGGCGGCGAAGGTAATAAACATCACTTCGACCCGTGAAAAAGATGACTACATCAAGAAGTTCTTGCCACGTGAGAAGGAGATTGTGAAGCTTCTGAAACATGACAACATCTGTCGCTTGTACGAAATGATATCCTTCCCCGATCATATCATTTTTGTCACCGAGTTTTGTGCTGGAGGAGACTTGCTTCGAAAAATGAAGGACATCAAAACAATGAATGAAGATGACGCGAAGTTCACTTTCCGTCAGTTCATCGCAGCGCTCATGGTTAGTTTTCTGCGATTTCAACACATAATAACTTTACATTTTCAGCACCTCCAATCATACAACATTGTGCACCGTGACCTCAAGTGTGAAAACATCTTTCTTGACAAACACGAGAACGTCAAACTCGGAGATTTTGGCTTCTCTCGAATCCTGAAACCTGGAGAAAAGTCTGGAACATTCTGCGGATCTCGTGCGTATGTTGCCCCGGAGATTCTGCGCGGAAGAGAATATTCGGGAAATGCGGTTGATGTCTGGAGTACTGGAGTCATTTTGTACATTATGTTGGTTGGGTCCATGCCGTTTGATGACCGCAATCCGACAAAAATGATTGAGAGACAGTTGGCCCATAAGATTAAGTAAGCCAAGTGTACTAAAAGCAGTTTTAAATTTGAATTTTTTTTTTCAGATTCCCAAAACTCTGTACTGCCTCCGTTCAATCCAAGGCTCTGATCCTCGAGATTCTCCAGCCTCATGCTCCAAATCGTCCAACCTACAAGGCAATTTGTGAATCGGAATGGCTGAAGAGTCAACCGTACTACATGAAACCGGATGAGCACCCGAAGCTTCCGACTCCTTCCACAGCCACCACCACACCAACTGGACCACAGAAGCCGAAGGATAGCAAGAGACAACATGCATAAGAAGGCCCATTTTATGAACTAGATTTGAAAGAGTGATTTTTGATTGAAATAAATTACAAAATCCATAGCCACAACAGTTGTGAGCCAATCAGACGGATTGAGACATTGATGAGTTGAACATACATAGAACAGTAGATCTGATTTGTAATCGGTTTCTGGATTACAGTAATACAATATATCTAAACATTCTTATCGGTATAGTACTTATGCTGTTGTTGCTCTTAAATGCTTGAACCGTTCAGTTTCCAATTGTTCAGTACGGTACCCCTGTACCTTCATTTTCTTTGGAATGTAACCTTTTTAAAATGGACTTTCAAATCAAGCGACATAGCCAAATTCTCACGCAAGAAACTTTCAAATTTAAAAATTTAAGTAATCTGGTCAACTTTCCGAAATAATGTGTTCTGAAAGAATCTTATAAAACTCCAAATTTATCCTGTGTTGACTGATTTTTCAATAAGGAGCATATTAGTTTTTACCCAGAAAGAGATGCTCACTCGACTAGAAACTTTGAAACAAGTTTTGCAGTTCGGATTGATTTATTTCATGTTTGAACGACTATTTCCACTTCATTTTTATGGAAGTTTGAAGACTCTTTTAAATTTTGAGAAAATTAAAAATTAGAAATAAATTGCAATCAATTAGAATAAAATTATATCGCTCTGCCTTTATGTACTTAAACAACTTAAATATTCACTGTCAAAAACGTGATGAAATCCACGTTTTTTGAGCAAAGATCTAGGACAGAGATAAGAGAGAAATTTGCTATAAATTGAGCAGGTTTTGTCATAAATAAAACACTGTGAGTTTTCACATTCAACGCCCCGTACGACGACAAGCACACGTATCACATCAAAGTGATTAACTCCTCGGCTCGCCGTATTGGATACGGTATCAAGACCACCAATATGAAGAGACTTGGAGTTGATCCACCATGTGGAGTTTTGGACCCAAAGGAGGCAGTTCTTCTGGCAGTTTCGTGCGATGCCTTTGCCTTCGGTCAGGAGGATACAAACAACGACCGTATCACTGTTGAGTGGACCAACACCCCTGATGGTGCTGCTAAGCAATTCCGTCGGGAATGGTTCCAAGGAGATGGCATGGTCCGCCGTAAGAACCTCCCAATTGAGTACAACCCATAGGAAATAGATCTAGAACTTTCCCCGGACTTCAATAAAGTTTCATTTATAGCTCGTTTTGTTGTAATTCTGTGACACAAAAAAAATGAAAGTGGTTTTTAATTAATAGATCTACATCAAAAAATTTGAATTTGAATTTGAGTTTATTTAACTAAAAGAAGAGAAATAAACAAATAAAACGAGACGAACCCTAAAAGAGTTCAACTCGAGTAAAAGTTACATAAAAAAAGAAAGAAAAGATAATAGGGAACAGGTGAAACGGGGAGAAAAACGAGAATGGAGATAAAAGTGTAGTTATAACCGGGGGATGTTGAGATCAATAAATTCACAGAATTGATATGGGGACATAAAAACCGTAACATTTTTGAATAAATTGTTCCAGACAGGGATGATAAGAGCAAAGAAATGCGTGGAGCATTTGTCCTTCCTAACTAAAATCATTGGGTGCCTATTAGAACTAGAGAAAGTAACAAATTGTCTAAGGTTAGAAAAATGAGAGATACCTGTTAACAGTCTATACAGTAGTTTCAGTTGAGCAATTTTTTTTTTCAAGAACAATACTCATCAATAACTTCAAATCCCACAAAAAAAGCAAAAAAGAATTCCTCCATTGTCTTAGAACATATTGAACATTTGCAGCGGGAGTCTTGAAATTATATTTTCGACCGTTTCGACTTTTGAAAAAAGTTACTTTTAAATAATTCCGGCAGATCTCTGGCTTGAGCTTTAATTGTCTTTGGAATGCAAACTTTTCGAAACGGCGTTTATTTCAGCGCAAAATTTCAGACATAACCAAATTCTCACGCAAGAAACTTTCACACCTAGAAATATAAGTAATCTAGTCAACTTTCTGAAATGAAAATGTGTTCTGATTGATTCTCATAAAACTCCAAATTTATCCTCTTTTGATTTTTCTATAAGCAGCATATTAGTTTTCACCCAGAAAGAGGTGCTCACTCGACTAGAAACTTTGAAATAATCATATTTTTTATACTTGCATACGTTTACTATTTCTGAAATGGCGGGAATTAATCAAACAAAATGCGATCTCGGCTTTCAAATAACTTTCAACACAGTTTATCGGTTTTCTCAATTTTATACATTTTCTGTTTCAAGTTTTGCCGTTCCAGGATTGATTTATTTCATGTTTAAAAGACTATTTCAACTTTATTTTCATGGAAATTTGAAGACTCTTCTAATTGCCTATTTTATTAGTATTTTATTATATGCTGTCATGTTATGTTTCGCTTTTGTAAGTTGCATTGCTTGAAAGTTACTCATTTTGAACGAAAGATCCTGAAACTACTTTAAAAATTTTTTATCATCACCATCAATATTCATTTTCAACTCGGCCCAGCATACTGTAAAACTGCTATAATTTTCCACAAAAAAATAATTGAGAAATCAATACTGATTGAAGCCCTAGCTATTTGTACGTGAAATGACCTCACGTTGTTTGCTATAGATCTAGGACAGAGATAAGAGAGAAATTTGCTATAAATTGAGCAGGTTTTGCCATAATCTTCACTGTGAGTTTTCACACTCTACAAAGAAGTCGCCATGGCCCAATCCGTCCCACCAGGAGACATCCAGACCCAGCCGGGTACGAAGATCGTCTTCAATGCACCATACGACGACAAGCACACGTATCACATCAAAGTGATTAACTCCTCGGCTCGCCGTATTGGATACGGTATCAAGACCACCAATATGAAGAGACTTGGAGTTGATCCACCATGTGGAGTTTTGGACCCAAAGGAGGCAGTTCTTCTGGCAGTTTCCTGTGATGCCTTTGCCTTCGGTCAGGAGGATACAAACAACGACCGTATCACCGTTGAGTGGACCAATACCCCGGATGGAGCTGCCAAGCAATTCCGCCGTGAATGGTTCCAAGGAGACGGTATGGTTCGTCGCAAGAACCTCCCAATTGAGTACAACCCATAAGACCATCTCCTCTGAATCCTCTAATAAATCGTTCTCTGATTATGTGTTTTTGTTCATCAATTTGAAAAAAAATGTTTGCCTTGAGAGTAAGAAGGCCTTAGTTCAACTTTTCTGATTTTGAATGCCTGGAGAAGCACAATTTCGGTACACCCACATGCTTGATTGAACTTTGCACTTGATTTACTTTTGCACCACTGCTTTGAGTCCCATCAGCCAAATTTGAAAGATTTTCATTAATGTTCAATCCGTGCTGTCAAAGTTCAATTTTGACTTGAAAAAATTTGGCTTTCATAATAGACCTTCAGTCCTCAGATTATCAAAAGCTTCCAAAAATAAATTAAACCTTTTTTGCAGGGATACCAATTCTTTGTTCCTTTCTTCATCAAATCCAACTGTGATTTGATAATTAACAAAACTCTATTTAAATACATTCATACTTCTGTAATATTTTTATTGACTACCCCAATGATGTTTCCATTGGGATTCTCCATAGAGAGGTTCACTGCAATGGCTATGGCTTCTCGATATGAAAATATTCGAACTTTGATTGGACCCGTTTTAGTTATCTTTTTGGTAAAAGAATTTTAGAAACCGGTTACCATTTTTGCGTTTTTTCACACTTTTCAGATAATTCCCAATTGTATTATATTCTACTTTTTATTCCAACACGAAACCTATGATGATACATTCATATCATTCCTCATGCTTCCTAATACAACTGCAGTTAATTTCAATACTTATCTTTGGTTTCTGTTATATCTCAACATTGGAAATCTCGCATTAAACGTTTTACTTTTGTTGGTGCATCGGAAATTTAAAAGGAGGTTTGTGAGAAAAAAATAAATTGAATAATGTATAACATCAGATGATTTTTAGGTTATTGCTTCATAAAACTTCATTGTCTACTCGGTACGCAATTGAGGAGATATCGCAATCTTCAAAGTTCACACTCATCATCACATTTACTCATTTGCTATTTTTCGGGTGCAACACAATCTGCAGTATTCTCGTTCGAGTACTAGGAGAACCATTTTTCGGCTCTTTCATCAATCATTCAGTCGCTAGAGGAGTCAATTGCGCGGTTCCAACCTATAATTTGGTTATTGTTGTTGTGGGATTTGTCTCCTTAAGTAAACTAAATTCGAGAAGGCAACAGGAGGTGCAGACAACTGTTCAATTGAAGACAACTGGAAAAGAAGGAGCAAGGAACTATGATAATATTACTGCTAATCAATGGGCTACAATTACTCAGATAGGATTCTAATTAATTAATACTGATTGGGGGTTTTTTAATGCTTTTTTAAAATAAACAATTGTTTCAAAAAATCTGAGTTTTATATCAGGAAAAAATGCTAGCACCAATGTTCGATAAAGTTTCCAGCCTTCTGCCGTCATTTGCCAAAATTTGTAGGATGTTGTCGGGTTTTCTTCTCCCTTATTGGAGAATTTAGGATTTTGCTCTACAAGACACCAAATAGCCCAAAAACAGTTTCATAATGTCAAAAACATCTCAATTTTGTATGACGGTTTGAAAGTTTTAGAAAAGACCTACTTATTAACCCAGACCAGCCACAGACTCTGATAGAATTTTTATTTGCACTAATTTTTAGAAAAATTCTTCAAGAACGTAATAAATTTTTATTATTAATATTATGCGCCAGACATCCGGGTTGCCAGAATTATACGAAACATCACTTTCTCGGTACAATTTTTTTCGAACTCTCAGCAACCACTTGACATTTTGAAGCATTCACTGAAATTAAGTTATAAATATAGCTTATGCAGGGCAAAACTGCCTTCCCACATTTTTTCATGTTCTAGAATTTATTCAATTCCGCTCCAGCAATTGTTATTCTTTGTGGAATGCTCAAAAATTTGTATATCTACCAGGCGTATTATATTATTCCAAATTTGGTTTAATTTCCGTATTTACCAAAAACAATGAAACACGGCAACAAGCAATCACAAATCTGATACATATTAGATTGCATTTCTTGCTGTTGACGCTAATGTTGTAATATAAAAATACTTAGTTGTTTCTTACCAACTACTTTTTCCGTAATGTCGGAAGCAAACCTAACAGAATGTGAGTTGGCATATCAACTCACATATCATCCATTTTATATGATTGCTCAATTCTGGTCGTTTTTTGTTTCACTTCTTGCGATGCCATCGTTAATTTTTTTTATGGTTGAAAAAGTATTCAAGCTTCCATTTCATGGAAATTTAAAGTTTTTATTAGTATCATATTTCATTGGAACATTTCTTTTTGCATCAATTATATGTTTTACATTTGTGAGTTTAAATATTGGAATAATTGCCCAACAAATTTCAATTACCAACATAATTTGCAGGGCTATCACTTCTTCGTTCCCTTCTTTGTAACTTCAAATTGTGACTTAATTATTAATGCAACTTTATTTAAATACGGTCACATGATTGCTCTCATTTTTATGACAATTCCAATGATTCTACCGACTGCATTTACAGTTGAACGATTTGTAGCATTAAAAATGGCTCACAGCTATGAGCATGTACGAACTCTATTAGGTCCTGTTTTGGTTCTTGTTGTGGTGAGCTAATCAAATGTCTCATTAGTTTGAAGAATAACTAAAATTCAGATAGCAATTGACAGTATGTTTTTGTACGATATTTATGGACAAGAGAAGTTTGACAAGCCGTTCATAAATTTTATCCTTGTTCCTGCAACTTCTGCTCTTCAATTCAACTCATTTTTATGGTATATGCTGTATTTGAAAATTACAAACTTCATATGCAACCTTATTCTTCTTTTTATTCATAAAATATTACATCAAAGGTAAGGAGAAGAAATAAAGTTGTGAGAACTTTATGATATTTTCAAAAGTTCAACTTGGGTCTCCCAAAAAGTATCATATTGAAAAGTGAGCTATAATGCCAAAGTGATTTCTTTTCCATTTTCTGAGAAAGCTAAAGTAAACAAAATTGAATAAAGGTGCAACATATCTGAAAAGTGTGACCTGATTGTTAATCTTTCGGACAAAACACAACATGTTTCTAACTAGATTCTTTCATAACTTGAAATGGTTAGGAAATATTGTGAAATAAAATTTAAAATAGAAATAAAACTTAACAGTTGTTTCCTTCTAGGAAGATTACTCAATTTTAAAAGTTGAACATTTTCAAAAAATGTTTTAAGTTCCAGGTACCGCCGCAAGAATGTATCATTATCAGTAAAATATGAAATGCAGGAAATATCCCAATCTTCAAGATTTACATTAATTGTCACATTCACTCATTTATTATTTTTTGGCTGGTATGTATCAACAATTCTCCTCATTCGAACTGTTGGCCCTGATTTCTTTCGTGGATTTATTAATTACACAGTCATGAGAGGTGTTTATTGTGCAACACCTACCTATAATTTAGTAATTGTATTTATTGGATTCAAAGCTTTGAATCATTTGAATTTCAAACGGAACAACAAAGTTCAATCAACAATTCAAATTAAATCGACTGGTCAGGAAGGAGCTGAGAATTATGATAATGCTATTTCAAATTATTGGGATTCGGTTTATACAATGAATAAATCAAAACTTTAATAATAATAATTAATAATAATAATGCTGATCACAAAACAAAAAATAATTGATGGAAAAATATAGAACCAAATATCAAAATAGTTATTCAAAAGGCATGGGAATCTGAAACTAATTTGAAAATTGGTTCTTCATTCCTCTTGAAACACAAGCTCAATTTTTTCAGGTTTTTTCTTAACTTGCCCAATTACGTCCTACAGGCACAAATAATTTCGATTTTTAACTTTGAAAATTTGTGCTTTAAGATTTTTATTTATACAAAATTTCAACTATTTTTGAATGCTGTTTTTCTTCAATTTATGAAATATGAAAAAGATTTTTTTTGAAAAATGAACTTTGTTGCTTTTTGACGCATTCATCGGCATTGAATTGCAGCCAATTTTGCAATGATGAAGATGAAACAAGCAAACGACGTAGCAGTGAGGAGTGAAATTTTAGAAGATGTGAAATCCGAATCAAGCTCAAATATTGCACTCTTTTTACGCCTTTCCTCCCATCGTTTAGTTCCTGTCATTCCACTTTTCATCTACTTTTCCCACGACGTTTTTTCAAAATTACTTTCTAAAAAGGTAGAAAAGAGTATGTAGACAAAGTAAATTTTGTATGCAGTTCATGTGAGTACTTGAAAACCACACTTGAAATCGAAATCCTGAAAGTGAGAGAAAAAGTGAGAGAAGAACTTTTTGTAGTTCAATTTTCAATTCACAACTATTTGTCTATGATCTTTTTTGTTTCACTTTTTTTTAATTTTCAGAAAAAAATCTTGGCATGCGAAAAGTTAATATTGGAGTAAAAACTTTGTAAAACTTTTAGAGCTAACTTGAAAAAATGACTGAAATTTTTTGAAATCAATTTTTTTCCAGATTTTAAGAATGGTTCTTAAGCATCAAATATAAATTTATAATTTTCAAAATACTCCGAGATTCTGCAAAACTTCTATTCCATTTTCTTTTTTGTTAAAGTATTCCTCCATCACCAAACCTCAGTTTGATTTGGATAAGGTATTCACAGGATAAAGTTTAAATAACTATCCTTGAATTAAACTCCCCTACTTTCCCTTCTCCCACGCTATCCGTTTTCATGGATTTGTCACTTGACCGATTGAAAACATCAGCAGCGTCGAAATTGTGTCCTATTTTATCTAATCAGCTGTGTTTTGAAGATGAAGAAAACAATCAGATTTTGTTAAATTTCTAAGAATCCTGGGAAAAATTAGAAAAAAACCAAGTTATAAACTCATCTTTCAATAGATCCGTACTTATTTGGTAGAAAAAAAATGCAAAAGTAAAACAAATAACGGATTAAACAAAATTAAATCATTCTTCTGATGCAAAGGCTACACTATAGGCTGTTCAAATATATCTCCGGCAACAGAAAACAAAAAACAAATTCTCTGGCTCCACAATTTTTCACCTTGTTTTCCCGCAAGTGTATATAAATCGCTTTGGCAATTTTTTGCAAAGATATAATAGTGTTACTGTTTTTTTTGAGCTTTAAATTTTTGGTTTTGTTTCGGATAAAAGGCATGCAGGATTTTTTTCAGCTCATTTTTGGAAAAACTAATAAAATTCGATCTGAAAATTTTCAGAGTGCATCTTTTCCCCACTGCAGTAAATTGCTCAAAAATTGAATTTGCAGGTTTTGGATATTTTTGAGGGTGTCTAGAAGTACACTAAAATTATGGTAGTTTTTCCTCTTCTTTTTCGGACACTCAAATTTAATCTGAAATATTTCAATTTTGTTGAAAAACAATCTTATTTCAAATACCAAAAAAAAAACACATTTCAGGTTTTTCTTGAATTAGGTTCCCATATTGAAAAATGAACCTCCATCCCAATTATCTAGAAAAAATAAAATAAAAATGCAAATACGTCATGGCGCACATCAAGGACAACAATGAGATGAGCTTCTCTTTTTTGTTTCTGACGTTTTGCACATTTGCACATTTGCTCACATTTCTCGTTTTTCCCACATATCTCTTGTTCAACCTGAAACTCGAATGAATCTCAATGTAATTTTGAACGAATTCACTCAGCCAGATGAGCTAAATGAGGGCGAATCACAAAAAAATCACATGTTTTTTTAGGTTGGGAAATATTAGAAAAATCACAAAAATGTGTCTTCTTTTTCTTTTTACCTCTAACTCTCTCTCTCTCTCTTCCTTGGGAAACTTTCTTTGCTTGCTTAGAAACAAAAATACTCTATTTATTTAGGATCATCACTAAACACCCCTCATCTTTCCTTCCGAGTTTCTGTGTGTGTATTGACCTTGTCTTATCACTGATCAACTTGCCAATGTGAAAATATGGATCGAGAATTGATTGAAATTTGTAAAGAAGTGAGTTTTTTTCCACACCGTTCAGACAAAAAAATTTTTCTGAAAATTTTTTAAAGTCATATCTAATTTAATTTTAAACAAAGTTTTGCACACTGAAAATCAAATTCAGTAGACGTACCATGCATTTTTAATTGAATTTGAAAAAGATCCAGAAACCGGATAAAATATTTGAGAATTTCAAGTACTTTTTATAAACGGCTTTCTTTAATAATTTTTAAAATAAATTTTAAACAATTTTTCAGAACAGCGCTACGGCTTTCTCAGTTGGATATCAAATTGTATATCTTATATATGTTGTCCTATCCGTTACCTCCATTTTTACATGTTCATACTTTATCAAAACATTCATTTGGAACTCTACGTTCCACCCAAACTTCAAGGTAAGATTATATTCCTGGAACGTTCTAGAAACCCAATGTTTAATTTCCAGCTTCTTTTGACAATGTACTTTTTCGCTGCGATATTTCACTCATTCCTATTCACAGCTTCATATCTCATGATGATTGAACGATTTTTGGATTATCAAACAGATTGTGATATTCATGTTTCAATGGTCCCGTATGCTATTGTGCACAGCTCAATTGCATGTTGTTTATTTTGTGGAATGTTAACACAGGTTAGGTTGTTAAAATACTAAAAACAGAAAATGTCTGGACCATTTAGTTCAAACATGAATTCAATCTGTTTTTCCCACGTTCAAACATCAAGCAAAAATGTATAATTTGTGCAACCACCTTCTATTTCACAGTGTTTAAAAAATGATTTTGATAATCTTCAATCTTACAAGATGATGCTGATAATTTGTTCATTTTACACGGTTGAATAGAAATATCAGGTTTCTGCTGCAGATATATCAAGATTGAAAGTTCAGATGATTGGCCGAAGTAATTGAGTGAGAACATTTAGAAAAAAAAACGAATAAAAAATCATAACAAATATTTTCTAAACCAACTAATTTTTAGGTATTCATGGTAATTGAACGATTATTGGCAACTATCAAAATTGAAAGTTACGAGCACAACACTTCATTTTGGCATATTCTTGCTTACTTATTTTTCGTGAGTTATACATTTTAATTTTGTGACTTATTAACTTTTAAAGTTTCAGTGTATTGTATTACCCCTCTCTCTACTTGTTTGGGCTTACCAAGACGCTGATTATAACTCGCCAGTTATCACTGCAATCAGTCCGCCAAAAGGTGTGGAAATTAGAGTTAGTTTTCCAGGAAGAATTAAAATTAATTAATTTTTAAAGTTTCAGCTCAACATTCTCTACATTTTCTGTTTTTTCTTGGCTATTCTAGCACTTATTTTGCTTCAGGTTGTTCGATTTGTAAATAAACGGAGAGAGAGCAGGTTGGCTTAAAACTCAAGGAGTTCTCAAAAAAAGATGTTTCAGAATAGAAATAAGTTTATCGGGAAGATTTCAAATTGTTGAAAACATTGACACAACCACATTTATCTCATCAATTTTGATAATAAATATGATAATGTCTGTGATCTACATTGTGGGAACATTTACGCTCAGAAACTTTCAATTTGATGCTTTTATCAATAATCAGCCAGCATTGGCTACTGTCAAAACTATATTTTATGTGAGTTTGGAGGGGTTTTTTGTGCAAAAATCGTCAATTAAACGCTTCCACTGTAGACGAGCATAAATTCAGGCGTAGGCATGAAGGCAGACAGACAAACATTTTTGGAAATTAAATTGTGCTTCTTGAGAAGTTGCTTTGAAAAGTTTACTCTGAAAAGACGCAAATACATTATTTTGTTGTATTGGCAGGAATTGAAAATCTGGATAAAAAAATTGTTAAAGCTAGTCAATTTATTTTAACAATCAAAAACTTTCAAAAAAAAGTATTAAAAATTCGGATTTTTCAGTAATTGTTCCTGCATGCCAAATAGTCTCTTTTTTGGCGTAAAATCCTAGTAACTTGGCGCAAGGCAGGCGTATCTCGCATGGATAAAAAGTGTCTTCACTGGGCATAAAACAAATCAAAAAAATCAATTTAATTTTAATTTTTCAGCTGCACCCGTTGTTTTCCTTCCTAATGCCACTTATATCAAGTTATCATCTTTCAAAAATGCGTGAACGTCGAGTGAAACGAAGAGAACATTTAATGGCAATTAAAACAAAAGGAAGAGAAGGTTCTGATGCATATAATCAATTGCTTCATGATCAATGGACTCAACATTTTCTTAAGTGATTTTTTTTAATATCAGATATGTATGAAATAAATTGTTTTTCTATTAACTCGTGGCGGCCTTTTTTTATTTAATTAAAATTGTGGTTTTCCCCCCGTCAGACCCAAAACCACTTATTTCTCGATATATCGATTTATTTTCTCGTCACAAATTGATCAATAATGCCTGAAGATGCTGACAACGGATATGAACGACTTGAGGATATTACAAATGCAGTAAAGAACGAAGGAACAGAGGTCACTCATGTACTACGTGACGTCATCAGAAACTATTCGGATTTGGGACATGATTTGCAAGAATATTACGACAAAAATCTGAGAAAGTTTCCGGAAACTGTCGAGCGTACCGCAAATGACGTGTACCATTTCGCTGTAAGTTAGATGTAAATCGGAAAGAAGTGGAAATCATGGGATCCTAGTTTGAAATTCAAACATACACATTGTTGTCATGAATCGCCAAAAATTCATGTCTATGTATGATCTAATCAAAAATTGAATTCGTGGTAGGTAGGCACGCTTCCTCAAACCTTCCGCATACCTACCTAACGCCCGGTGGTGTCACAGTTCACCGAGCCCGACCATTTCTGGGTTTCGTGAGAATCATAGAATGTTTTCAAGAATGCATAATGTGTTTTGAAAGCAAGAATTTTTTTGAACTGAATGGAATTTTTACCTACTTTGCCGTAGCGTTGATGTAGGTGGGCAACGTGTAGCTACAGTTATTCAAAATGATGATCTCAGGATCTTTGAATCTCTTCAAAAGTTTGAGAATGTACGAGAAACTTTCATCGAATATTTTCAGCAAACTTTCAAGGAAGATGTCAACTGGTTCGGAAACTTGATGATGAACATGTCTCCTCCAGAAAAATCGTCTGGGTTTAACATCTCGAAGGTATTATTCAAGTTTTCAATAATTCAATTTCAAAGAATTCTTTCAGACTTTCGCAAACGCCACATTTCTTCTAATTGTTGCCTCCATCTCATCATTCATTGGTTCATATATCACTGCTCCAGTCTTTGGAATCATTTTCCTTAACCTTGGAGCAATTCTCGTCATCACTATTGTAATCCCTCTCATTGCCAGTTATGTGTATTACAACTTGAGAGTCCGATCATTGGCAGAAAAACGAATTGCAAGCTGTGCATTCATTTTTGTTCAGTCAGTACTAATTGGGTTCATAAATCAGGATGATTGGGTTGAATCTGCTCCGTTTACAGTTTTTACACAAATGGTGAGTTTTCTAAGTTGTCAATTGATAAAACGTTTAAGAATTTCAGATTGCATCATTTGTGTATCCAATGGTATTGATTCATACTGACAACAGACAGAAAATCCTTGGTTCTGTTGCTGGATTATCGATTTTTTGTCATTTGTTCATCGGACTCATCTTTTCTGGAATCAATGGACCTTTTTTGATGATGGCTGTCATGTATACTGTTCTTGCCGTGGCTTTAATTCAATATTCTATTGCTTTTCGGACTCAGACTGACTATGATATGATGCACTTGGCTATGCAATACGTATTTCTCGTTTCTGGTGTCAAAATGTTTGCTCTCATGGAATTTGGAACTGATACATGAACTATTGACCTAATAAATCGCTTTGACAATATTATTGTTTCTAACTTTTCTACAACTAGCGGGCGGCCCGCCACACCTTCGGGTATGGGTGTACTATGCAAAATTAGTAGATTTTCCAACCTTTGAAAATTTATATCTGGCTTCAAAATAACTTTTTTGAAAATCCCTGTAGCCATTTTGTCTGCATTCTTTCAGAATTTGAAAACCAACTTCACCAAACTCTCTGGCTTCACTAATTATTTTACTCTCTGGCTACACCGATTATTTTACTCTCTGGCTTCACCAAATATTTTACTCTCTGGCTTCACCAAATATTTTACTCTCTGGCTTCACCAATTATTTTACTCTCTGGCTTCACCAAATATTTCACTCTCTGGCTTCACCAATTGTTTTACTCTCTGGCTTCACCAAATATTTTACTCTCTGGCTTCACCAATTGTTTTACTCTCTGGCTTCACCAAATATTTTACTCTCTGGCTTCACCAAATATTTTACTCTCTGGCTTCACCAATTATTTTACTCTCTGGCTTCACCAAATATTTCACTCTCTGGCTTCACCAATTGTTTTACTCTCTGGCTTCACCAAATATTTTACTCTCTGGCTTCACCAATTGTTTTACTCTCTGGCTTCACCAAATATTTTACTCTCTGGCTTCACCAATTGTTTTACTCTCTGGCTTCACCAAATATTTTACTCTCTGGCTTCACCAAATATTTTACTCTCTGGCTTCACCAAATATTTTACTCTCTGGCTTCACCAAATATTTTACTCTCTGGCTTCACCAAATATTTTACTCTCTGGCTTCACCAAATATTTTACTCTCTGGCTTCACCAAATATTTTACTCTCTGGCTTCACCAAATATTTTACTCTCTGGCTTCACCAATTATTTTACTCTCTGGCTTCACCAAATATTTCACTCTCTGGCTTCACCAATTATTTTACTCTCTGGCTTCACCAATTATTTTACTCTCTGGCTTCACCAAATATTTTACTCTCTGGCTTCACCAATTATTTTACTCTCTGGCTTCACCAATTATTTTACTCTCTGGCTACACCAATTGTTTTACTCTCTGGCTTCACCAAATATTTTACTCTCTGGCTTCACCAATTGTTTTACTCTCTGGCTTCACCAATTGTTTTACTCTCTGGCTTCACCAAATATTTTACTCTCTGGCTTCACCAATTGTTTTACTCTCTGGCTTCACCAATTGTTTTACTCTCTGGCTTCACCAATTGTTTTACTCTCTGGCTTCACCAAATATTTTACTCTCTGGCTTCACCAAATATTTTACTCTCTGGCTTCACCAATTGTTTTACTCTCTGGCTTCACCAATTGTTTTACTCTCTGGCTTCACCAAATATTTTACTCTCTGGCTTCACCAAATATTTTACTCTCTGGCTTCACCAAATATTTCACTCTCTGGCTTCACCAATTATTTTACTCTCTGGCTTCACCAATTATTTTACTCTCTGGCTTCACCAAATATTTTACTCTCTGGCTTCACCAATTATTTTACTCTCTGGCTTCACCAATTATTTTACTCTCTGGCTTCACCAATTATTTTACTCTCTGGCTTCACCAATTATTTTACTCTCTGGCTTCACCAATTATTTTACTCTCTGGCTTCACAGGATATTTTACTCTCTGGCTTCACCAAATATTTCACTCTCTGGCTTCACCAATTATTTTACTCTCTGGCTTCACAGGATATTTTACTCTCTGGTTTCATCAATTATTTTACTCTCTGGCTTCACAGGATATTTTACTCTCTGGCTTCACCAAATATTTCACTCTCTGGCTTCACCAATTATTTTACTCTCTGGCTTCACAGGATATTTTACTCTCTGGCTTCACCCAATATTTCACTCTCTGGCTTCACCAATTATTTTACTCTCTGGCTTCACCAATTATTTTACTCTCTGGCTTCACCAATTATTTTACTCTCTGGCTTCACCAATTATTTTACTCTCTGGCTTCACCAATTATTTTACTCTCTGGTTTCACCAATTATTTTACTCTGTGGCTTTTCCAAATATTTTACTATTTTTCGTGTAACAATCTATTTTTCGTGTAACAATCTATTTTTCGTGTAACAATCTATTTTTCGTGTAACAATCCATTTCTCGTGTAACAATCTATTTTTCGTGTAACAATCTATTTTTCGTGTAACAATCTATTTTTCGTGTAACAATCTATTTTTCGTGTAACAATCTATTTTTCGTGTAACAATCTATTTTTCGTGTAACAATCTATTTTTCGTGTAACAATCTATTTTTCGTGTAACAATCTATTTTTCTTGTAACAATCCATTTCTCGTGTAACAATCTATTTTTCGTGTAACAATCTATTTTTCGTGTAACAATCTATTTTTCGTGTAACAATCTATTTTTCGTGTAACTCTCTGGCTTCACAGGATATTTTACTCTCTGGCTTCACCAATTATTTGCTCTGTGGCTTTCCCAAATATTTTACTCTCTGGCTTTCCCAATTATTTTACTCTCTGGCTTTCCCAATTATTTTACTCTCTGGCTTTCCCAATTATTTTACTCTGTGGCTTTCCCAAATATTTTACTCTCTGGCTTTCCCACTATATTTTACTCTCTGTGGCTTCCCACCATATTTTATTCTCTGGCTTCACCAATTATTTTACTCTCTGACTTCCCACTATATTTTACTCTTTGGCTTCCTTCCAAAAGCATCCTTCACCGCCGAGTTCAAGCAGAAAAAGTGAATTTTCAGTCATACCTGTTAGAGCAAATGGAATATACCTATATGCCGAATTAGTAGATTTTCCAAACTTTTGAAATTTATATCTGGCTTCAAACTAAATTTTTCAAGAATTCCCGTAGCCATTGTGTTTCAAATTTTGTGTTCTTTTAGAATTCAAAAACGATATCCCAAAAGCTTCCATAACCGCCGAGTTCAAGCAGAAAAAGTGAGTTTTAAAGCAGAATGCATTTTTCACACTTTTCAGATAAAATTATTTTTTGTGTTTTAAAAAATGTTTGTATCTAATTTCTACAAGTTAATATCGAATACAAATTATAATTTGGAAAATGGTGGAGTTGGTTGCTTGCTCAAAGATGCCATACTTGCTTTCATAATGTCATCTGTGAATAATTGGGACATATTCCAAGTGGCCTGAAACCATTTCTTCAATATCAACGCTTTCAAAAAACCATACCACATAATTCAAGCTATTCTCCACAGTATGATCTCTTGCGTAATTCAAAGCATTCTTAGTTCCCTGTACTCCAACCGGACTTTTCAAAGCAATCAGTTTCGCCATTTTTAACACCTCATTTATCATTTCCTCACGGGTATCGTAGACGCGACTAAGAAGACCTGAATGTTTAAATGATGATTGATCCAAAAAAAAGTTAATGCAACTTACCGAATTGAAGTGCTTCTCCAGCTGAGAAATGACGAGCGGAAAGGGAAATATCCTTGATCCAACTGTGATTTCCAACAATTTTAGGCAAACGATTGAGTGTTCCGACATCTGCAGCCATTCCAATATCTACTTCCTTTACAGAGAGCACAGCGTCTTTTGTAGCAACACGAACATCACAAGCAGTTGCAATATCCAATGCTGCACCAAGACAATAACCATGCATTGCGAGAATAACTGGTTTTGAGCATTCATCAATATATGTAAACTGTTTTTGCATGAACTTGATTGTTCTTAAAATTGATCTTCCTCTTCTTGCAGAATCATCAGCTTCTTCTCCATTGAGAAATGTGACTTCTGAAGATTTTTTATGGTTCCTGAAGTTACAAAGAGATTGCCCTACCACTCAAATCAAGTCCCGAGCAAAAATGTTTTCCCTCTCCTTGCAAAATTACCACTCGACATTCTGGATCTTCATCAATCAACTGGAAGCAGTCTCCAATTTCTCTGAAAATTCAAAATTCAATGAAAATATTTTTCCAAAAAAATGCTTACTTCCAAATCACCATATTTAAAGCATTAAACTTAGATGGGCGGTTCAGTGATACTTTATACACAAAATCTCCAACATTCTTCACTTTTACCAGTTTCAAGGAGTTGTATTTTGAAGACATCTTTGGATTCTGAAAAGAGATTATGGTGATACATGGTTGGAAATGATTTGAAGTAGATGTTTTGAAACAAACGTTCCAAAGTAAACTCTTTTAAAAAAAACATGAGCCATTTCTTTATAGACACATTTAATTTTTATTGAATTTTTGAAAAGTCAGCATTCGAGTTGGAGACATAATTTTTGTCTTACCGGCTCCCACGAAAATGTTTATTTTACTCTAAATACACTCACCGATACCGGATATTTATGCGAACTCGTGGTTTTTTCGAGTTTCAGAGTGCTCCATTTTAAGAAATAGGAATTTACACTCCGGTAATTGAAATTACAACTTTAAAAAAACAGAGAAATTAAAAAATCATATGGATTTATAGTGTCTGTTGAAAAAATTTTACTCTCACTTTAAATGGGAACTCAAAGTTGATCAAATGATCTTCAAAAATTCCCAAAAAGCAATAAAGATTGGCAAAATAAAACAATTTGAAACAGAACAATTAGATGTGTTCTTTATTTATACAATTTTTCCAATACACCAATTGATAAAAACACATCGTACCTCCTGAATACATTGTAGTCTTGCGAGTACCCCAAACTGTTTCTTTCTTTTTCCACTATTTATCTCTCATTTTTCACCAATATTTTCAATAACCCCAAACACACGTGTGTCTCTCCTATTTCCTGTGACTGATAACACAATGATTCTAGGCATGGAATCTACCGAATAAGGATGGCGGGGAATCACATAGCATGCTTAACATGAATAAGTATGTAGAAGGACACCGGGAAAGTTGTAAATCAGCCGCCTGGCGGGTCGAAAAGAGAGAAAAGTGGACACGGATGGGACGGAAAAGAACGTGTTTTTTGCAGCTTTTGCCCTCCGTTCACGTAAGCATACACAAGTGTCTCGCTCTCAAGGCAAGCTTCTTCTATTCAAACTAACTGTTTTCTCCTTTTTTTTCATTTCATTTAATTTCTCTTTTTTGATTTGTCTGACAGATAATTCGTTTATGTTCACCAGGTGTTCTCAGAGAAATAAAGATCAACCTATTAGCATAGTCTGTCAACCGTTTCCTGATTCCTACATGCGCCTGTAAAGTGCAAACCTCTTCTTTTTGGGTCACAATGATTTCGAAGAACACCTCGTTTTGTGGCTTCCTGATACTTGTTCTCGCAACATGTATGTCAGCTCAATTTGTATCAAATGAAAGCATAAAGGTGAGTGCGATCAATGTGGAGGAAGATACGGTAGATTTCACTAATCCTTTTTGAATTCGGCTTAGTCACACAAGAAGGAAAATACGATTAAAATTATGATATTTCTCGAGAGTCAGTTGAGATTTTAGCAAAATTAAACATTTAAAGGTAGAGAAATGCCAGTACGAAATAGCTAAAAACCACTCCTAAAATACCTTTATTAAAAAATTGTTTGGGTTGATTTTGACATTGACATTGCTCTGAAAATTTGAAAAAAATTGTAGCAATTTTCTCAAGATTCAAATTTAAATTAAACAAATTTTTCAAAGCCAAAACTGACATTTCAGCTACACGACATATTAAAACCGTCAGCTACTCATCGGTTATTCGATACACTGCAATACTCAGTAGAAGAACAATATTCAGATTCACATCTCTCTTTTGTAAGTTTACAATTTATCGGAAAACGTCGGAAATTTCCTTTTTCTTAAGGATGTATCCACTATTTACAACTACTCCGAGAAACCCATATCTATTGGAAAGTTGAACAAAAAATACAGGTGGGTTTTAAAAATGCTTGCCTGCGTCTACAAGCCAAACGAATAAACACGTAGGCTTCAGCCTGACTCGACTTACGCCCTGCTTCTCAACTAGAACTACCTTTTAATTTATATCATTGCGTTTTCAGAGACATATTGTTTGAAGGAGACATGGCGATTAGTTATAAACAACTGAGTATGATAGTCAATGGATCCACAGAATATCGAAAAGCCATTAAATCACGTCGTAGAGGCAATAAAATAAATGGAGAATCAACTGATAGGACGAAAAGACAAGCATACTTAGACAACAATTATCCGGCAACTATCTGGAAGAATGGTGTTGCTTTCATGTTTCACGAGTCTCTCAGTAAGTTATGGCTTATTTTAAAAAAGTTTCTCGAAACAAACTCTCCTTCAAGGCAAATTACGTCTGCTGGTAGGCACAGGATTTTATTACGTCTGTAAAATCAATCATATGCATCCAATTCCTGTCAAAAAAAATTTATTTCAGCGCCCATTGCGAAAACAGCTATTTTGAAAGCAGTTCATTTCTGGTATCGAGAAACTTGTATTGAATTTCATCCACGAACATTCCAAAAAGAGGTTATCCTTTTAAAAAATATTAGAACTATAATTGGAATTTTATTCAGTATCTCCTTTTTATCGGAAATGACGATGGGTGTTGGAGTACAGTGGGACGAGATGCATCACAAGGAAAACAAGTTGTTAGTATTGGAAACGGATGTGAGCATGTTGGTTTTTGTTAATCGTCAATTGTGCTCTAAAAAAGACGTATTTCAGTTCGGAGTCACATCTCATGAGCTGGCACACGCATTGGGAATATTCCACGAACAATCAAGATTTGATCGGGATGAATCTGTAGTGTTCAATCCAAGAGTCGTTGAAAGAGATCTTTTATTCAATTTTGCAAAAGTAGGTATACTTTTAAATTGGAAACAAGATATCTAATTTGAAGCAAAGAAAATTGTTTAAAACATTTAGGTTGACAGCTGAAACCCATCGTTAAAACCCATTGATGATAAAAAATCCACTTTTTAAATCAGAGCTTCAGATATCCCCTCGTCAAATGTCGACTTACGGCTTGCCATATGATATTGGGAGCGTAATGCATTATACTCCAACTGAGTGAGTACAAAATTGTTTTTATTGAATTTTCAATATCACACTTGAGATTCTCAAACATCCCTTCCATACCAACGTTAGCTGCAATCGACACAAATCTTCAGCAAACAATGGGTCAATTGGAAGGACCTTCTTTTGTGGATGTGCATATTATGAATCAACATTATCAGTGCCAAGGTTTGGGTTTTTGTTAGATTTTGATTTAAATGTAAATGTAATTTGTTTTTAATTTCAGAAAAGTGTCCAACTCAAGCTCCTTGCCAAAATGGTGGCTTCACTAATTCCCGTAACTGCAAAGTTTGCAAATGTCCAACTGGCTTTGGAGGGGCTTACTGTCAACTCATTGCTTCATCATTTTCCCCATTCTGTGGTGGCTACCTAAACGCGGAAGAAGTATGCCAAAACCGCAAAACAATACTAGAATAAATAGCTTTCTGATTTCAGACAACTCGAAGATTTGATATCACTATTCGCCAATCGACAACTACAAGATCGAAAACATGTGTTTATCACATAAAAGTGACTATAATTATTTTAAGATATTTAGAATGTTAAAAACATTTTTGCAGGCTCCAGAGGGAAAACGGATTATAATTGACATTCTGAAAATAGACTCGAAGTGTATTGAAGGATGCTGGCAAGATGGATTAGAGTTGAAGATGAAAAAGGATTTTAGGCCCGTTGGGTATAGGTAAAAACTTACTTTTGTTAGAAATCTTAGCACGAGATTGAACCTACTAATTACACTTTTTACAAAACTTTTTGAGATTTCCCAAACATTGTCTTTATAGGCCCGACATAAACATTTTCCAAACTATTTTTCTTTCCAATTCGGTTCAAATCGGTTCAGTTTTCTCCAGCCGTTTGTCAACTTTCTGCCGAACGTTTAGTATTGTTCATATTGTTTTTTTTTTTCAATTTGATTGATCATTGATCACGCAGTTGCTCCGATTCGCAAATTTTCTAAACACCTGAAAATTTCCATTTTCAGAATATTAACATTTGTTCATTTTCCATTGTTTGAACAGTTGATTTGTCTAAATCTCCATAGCAAATCCGATCCCTTGCTATTTCAGATTTTGCTGCCCTGAGTCATCTCGTCGGAAAGTGATATCAGAAGGGAACATGGTCCCTTTTATGGTTTTCTCAAAAGAACATGATTTTTCGGTTTCATTTGAGTACTCTTTTGGTGGGTTCATCCGAATATGTACTTTTGAAAACTTGATTTTCAGTTTCCACCAGCGCAGGATTTGACGACGAAAAGAATGATTCAGATGTTATCGTTGACAATTTGGATGGAGTTTTTGTGTCCGACACTTCCCTACTTCAAAGGATAGGATTTAGAAGACAGTTATAGTTTTTGATAATTTTATGAAAATATTCAATTCTTTATATCAATTTTTAGAAGTATTTTATTTTATTTTATTATATAATGTGTCCTTTTTTCAAGAGCTTTACAATCTGTTTTTGTCATGTGCTTTCACTTTTTTAGATTTCTAGATATTTATCGATAAATGATAAAATGTCAAAAAGTGATATATTATAATTAGTTGGCAAATTTCTCGAATAGTTAATATTATCACATTCAAATATCACACGAAAAACTTGGCTGATTTTTGTTCCTCGATAGAGTTGTTTAAGCAGGTGAATACATCGTTTCGTTAAACTGAAATTAGAATTTCATTGCAATAGGGAAAAGGACAGGTGAATTTAAATTTCACGCGACATTTGTGCTAGGACACCGTACTTACCTGATCAAATGAAAGTTCCATGATTGAGACTTTGTTATTTATCATTATGACTTCACGAATTCTCTGAAAATAGAATGGAAATTGTAGATCAAATATATAGAGATTATTAGTTTTGTATGTACTACTTTAACGTCAGAAAAAAGAATTCTAAGAGCATACAACTCTGAAAATAGAACTCTGAAATTTTCTTGAAAAAAGCAGAATAATTCTAAAATAATTGAGAATCAAAATATTGATTATTAAATAATGTACCAAAAAATAGAAAACTACAAAACTTGGAACACAATAACAATGGTAGGCAGGCGCAATTTTAGTCCCTTGAGCCTGCCTGCCATTTTCAAATTTAAAAAAAAACTCGACGTTTTAAAGTTATTTCTAGATTTTTTCAACAAAAATTTAAGTTATTTGTATAAAAAACACAGCTTAAAATTGCATTGTGAAAATCTTACCGGTGGTTCTCCATTTCTAACATGTCTTCTCTTGCATTGAATGTACGTCCTACACTTAATGACAACATAGAATCCAATCATTTGAATCATGAAAATTGTTGGACAAACAACGAGCACAATCTTCGCCATAGCAGCGTCTCGATGTGAGATATTACCCTGAAATAAGTGAATTGTTTCCCTTAGATAACTAGAAAGCAACCAACCTCCGAAAACAACTCCCCCACGGCAATTAGGCTGGTGATGGCGTTGAGCACAGCGATAAACAAATGATATGCGAAAGCAGGCATTAACCACTGAGTTTGAAGCTGGAAATTTTGGAATTGTAAGAGACTGAAATGTTGGGATATATTAACTTACTCTAGTAGAATACAGGGAATAAAGGATGAGACCGTGTGAACTGCAGCCACCGACCAGGAAGCAGATAAATGCAATTTTTGCTGTAACAAGAAACGCTTTGTTTTCATTAACTTTTTACTTTTTATCCTAATAGCTAGAAAAGCTGTACCAGAAATCAAAATGACCACAAAGTTATTGAGTACGCATCAAAGAGCACATTAGCCATGATTAATAGAACAAGAGCGGTCAAATAAAAATGTGGGTTCAGAGAAATTGATGTTTGATTGAGTGCTGAACTTAGGGCTTAGGCTCAGGCATGAAGACACAAAAATGCCTGCCTGCCCAAAAAACCAAAATTTACACTAGAACGCATAAACTAGGCTGTAGGCAGGTAGGCAGGCGTAGTTGCTTGAAGTACTTTTGGAAATTCTACTCGCTAGTTCAATTTTAAAACAGTTTTCCTCAAAAACCTTACCTGTTGTATTAACTGAATCTTCGTATAAATGCCATGGAAATATCCATAAACCAAATAAGAAAACACCTATCGTTGCAAAAACTCCAAAAACTGCACAAATCGAGGCGACATATTTAATATGAATTCCTCCGAACACACGAAACCGATCTGAATTCTCCTCGAATTCCATATTTAAACTGAAAAAAAATTAGTTTTTGAACAGATGGTGAAGAAAAATAAAATGAGTATCTGGGTAAAATAAGGCAAAGAAGATATCATATCTCTTGTTTTGACGACGGTCGTGATTTCCTCTAGAGAAGAATTTTCTAATTAACTGAAAACAAAAAATATAGTTGTGAAGTAAGCCAAATAAAATGAGTAAAGCTAAAAGTTTGGCTCTGTAGTTAATAGTAGGTTGATGATTTGAGAGTAGTCAGAAAAAAAGAAAAAAATTTGAATGAAACGTGATAGAGTATGTATGTGTGTGAATGAGCATAGGACATGTGAGGGTGGGAGGCCAAAAACAAAGGAATCATTGCCCAGGCAACAGGAACAAAAAGGTGCACAGACTCAACGTCATCAAACAAATTAAGCCAATTGATTCTGGATTTCAAGTTCATTAACCTTTGAGTTTTGCTTTCAATTTTAGGTTTATTAAAATAGAAAACATGACGGAAAAATGGGAAACTTCACAGAAAATTTGTAATTTCTTTACAATTCGAAAGTTGATAAATGTTTTTTTTTTGTAAATGATCCGTAAATTCCTTGAAACTAACATAGTTATGCCCTAGACATCTATCACACTATTTGCTTTAAATTTTTTAGAACTATAAAAATGCTAAATGTTTGGAAATTCAAACTTTCGACAACTAACTTACAGTCAAGAAATTGCAATCGCCACGCGTCTCTGCTTAAAACTATTTCAAATAAAATTATTATTTTGGCATTTCAGATTTTGTACTTCCTGAATGAAAACGGGCGGAGCCAGAATAGAAAATATTAATGGTACAATTTGAAAGATCTTGTGAAAAAATTATCAGTAGCACATTAACCAAACTTGTCTACGAATAAGAGAGAGTTTTAATTTGAGTTTCGATTATTGTAATGTCATTTTAGAAATATAAAACAGTGGTCAATTTTTATCCCAACTGATTGTGAGAAAGGTTTGATATTAATTTTTATTTAATAAATATTTTCAGGTGGAATTCACAGAAAACTTTACGGAAAATAAGTGTTTAAAACTAACTGAAAAATAAATTTTTACTAACAGGCAGAAAACCAAAATCATTTCTGAAGTATTTTTAAACCAAAAAGGTATTTTCATATTCGTGGAACGTCATTTCAAAATAAGAAAAAAAGCGAATAACACTGGTTAGAATCATGTTAAAAAGACATTCAAGAAACGACTCGGAGACTTGATGAAAAGTAAGTAACCTTTTGAATAGCTTTTAATCACTCTATATAATTTATACCTAGAAAGTTCTTTGATAGAGTCTAGAAAGAAACTTTAAAGCTATCCAAAAAGTACACGAAATTTTTTAATCGTCATCAGTCTATTTTCCAGAGAGGAGCGTTTTTTAAGAAAAAAAGCAAAAGACAAGAGAAAACCTTGAAGAGAGCTGAGCAAGTGTGTATGTTTGTGTGTGTGTGTGTGTGTGGAAAAATGTGATTTGCAACCACACCAACGAAAAATTAATCGAAAAATGTTGGTGGCGTTTGCTATGAAAAGCCTGCGTCAGAAGTCGTCTCGGAAAAATAATTGTGGAGAGCCATATTCTTGAAACACTTTTTTTCTTCGTCGAAATTTTCAGTTCCCATGGTCTGGCAATTTTTTTTCTCATAAGGATCAGAGAAGACAAATCACAAAATGTCGAGCCTTTCACTAATTAAACCTGTTTCGTTTGCAAAAAAAAAAAGTTTTGAATAAATTTGATTGAAATAAGACACGACTTCACACAAAAGTGAGGAAGGCAATTGGTAGGCACTTAGGTAGGCAGGTTCGATTCAGGCAAGTATGTATTTGCCTATTATGCCATGAGCTCTTATCAACCACTCGGAGAGTTTTTATAACAAAAAGTAATGACGAAAGTTGTGAGCTTTTAGACTAGACATCTATATCATTTGTATTTTTCCTTCGTCAAACGCGCGATTTGTCTTCATTGTTTTGATATAATGTATGAACATATATCAGACAATTTCCGTCTGTTTAGGTATGCTTCTTTACTATAATTTGACTCAAGTTTAGCCGCAGCGATCTGGATTTTTGAGCAAAAAAAAATAGGGAATACAAAATTACGCCATATGTAATTCATAAAATGCGTAGAAAACATAATTTGATTCTTCAAACTACATGCACTTTGAAATTGAAAAAAACACAATATTCATCATAGCCGGGCATAGCTAAAGAGTCTTAAAGCCTCCTTGCCTGCGTACCTACCTATCTTCAGTTGTCTAATATACGCAGTCAAACAATTGTGTTTCTACGAGGAAAGCTTAACCAGAACGCGTAACTGTTTTAGACGACAAAAACATATTTACTCCCAATAATAAGGAAATAAAATTGAGCTAGCTTGAACTTTCTATATTTATTTTGTTAGGAACTATCAATTTTCCTGATCTTTTCAAGACAAACAATTTTGATTTTTTTTGTGCGGAAGCCTACAGTGAAAATGTTTAACTTTTGAACGCATGCAAGGTGACTAATAATTCAAAAATAATTAGAAGATATGTGATCAAGTCTCTCACGAAAAAGTACCAAATCTCATTACCAAAAATATGAGAAAATTTTGTAAAAAAATATTTCAGAATATCGTGATGTAAGAAATTTCTGTTGCATTTACAAGTGCGTACTGAGAATTATAATAATTGCTTACTTAAGCTGTCTAGCTAAATGTCGAATTGCTCGTCTAGTGAATTTTGAACAAATTTAGAAAGATTTCAGCAATTATATTAGAAAATGAATGCATATGCTTGCTGAGCTGCGAGTGATCTTACGGTTAAACACGCACTTTCTCGTTGGCAATGTCCATTATTTCTCTGAGGGGAATCTCCAAGTAACTGTGAAGGATGTAGCTGACGTTGCTGATTTATCGATCTCTTGAAGTTTGAACAAAGTCCGAGACATTTCAAACTATTTTAAACCTTCAGGGATTATCTACCTAATAATTCTGAAGTTGTTTGCTCAGGAATCTAGAAAATCAAGCAAGACAAAAAATGAAAGTTCTTAATTTACAGCTAGCAGAAACTCACAAAATCACGGAAAAGCTAAAAGAAATACGGCGCCAGTGCCTCTGTGGCTCCATCAGTAATTGGATTTTTCAGAGCCCAGAATTTCAATTGCAGCTGCACGAACTCTGGTTTACATCGGTAGCGCTCTTGAAATGAAAGTTTCCGTTGAAAGTGTGATTCTTAGGGTGGAGCTTGTCGCAAATCAGCGCCAAATTGAGGAGTATGGGGCATAATTGTTGGGTTGAAATGTGAAAAAAAGCGAGATATTCTCAACAACTCGACATTCTGAAAATAATCACCTGTTTGAAAGAAGAAGAATTTGAGCGCTGCTTTCAAAATGATATATGTAATAAAAAAAAAGAAAATGAAGAATTTATTTTTTAGTCACAATTATTGAAATGTTTGGTTTTGAAAATTGTTCAAGCCCGGCTGAAAAATGAGTGAAATAACAAAAACAATTAAAAATTGGAAAAACAGATCGTACAAGGACAAGAATTGAGTTAACCCGTTCGAATGAAAGAATTCAAAGTAAAAGTACATAGAAAAAATGACGTTGGTTCCAACTTGTTTGGCAAAGAAAATACAATTGAATTTAGAAAAGCTTATTATATCCGCTGCGCTAGTTTCGTTCCCTTGATAAGTAGTACCACCAGTAGAATACTGAAAATTCAATTGATTAGTTGAAAGGAGACAAATCATTTTTAATTGTCGAGCGGAAATTTTTTCAAACTTAACAAAATTTTCAAGAAAAATTCAATTTTTTTATTTTTTAAATTTTTTAACTAACCATTAAAAGCTGCAAACATGGCCGGAAAAGCTTTAGCTGCAAACGAATCAACTCTTGCTCCCATATCAGCAGATGCTTCCCGTGAGCTGTTGTTCTTCCAGCTAACACCGTTTCCGTTTGTTTCTCCGCTGAAAACATTGTAATTATTGTCTGTTAGTAGAAAGAAGTTGTATTTCTGAGATATGTACTTTACAAACTTAGAGTGTTATACTGATTACACTGAGTTTTCAGAAGGAGCACTTCAAGTACAGAAAATTTAAAAAAAAGGATTTCAGCCCATGTTTAACACCTATGCTACTAGTATATTTTCAACATGTCCCTGATCAAAATCCCGGAAATAATTTATCTGAAAATAATGCCGTTCATTTTTCACTACTTTAAAATCCTGTAGAATAGCTTCAAAAGTAAACAATTGATTTTTTTTTTGAAAATAAACCATTGCCATTAAAACCACTGAAATATTCACAATGGTTAAAATGTTTATTACATTTTTTTGGTACTTCTATTAGGCACCAAACTGAAATATTTTACGAATCTCCAAGCTCAAAAAAATTATTGTATAGAGTAAACTTCATACATATGTCTTCCCAGCTTAACCCCAAAAACCATAAAAACTCACCTTATATTATACAATTCCTCGTCATCATTGTTATTGATGTTATATCTCACAGAATTGCACTTTGATGTGCAGGAGTACTTTCTGAAACTTACTGGCCGATCACTGAAACAACTGACACTAGACATGTATAACGTTCCCTCTTGTTAACTCACTTTTTTATTGTGCCTCCGGCAATTGCCCGCTGAAATTTGATTCTCCGTGACCTCCGCTTGATTTCTGTTATTTTATCAACGAATCCAACGACAGCCAACTCAACGAGCGAGAAAAATATAAATGCGACACAAACGAAAAACCAGAGATCAATGGCCTAAAGGATAGCCTGTGTTTTACTCATCCAAGAGATAAACTCACTTTAACAAATGAAACACGTGGCAGATTTTTGACAATATTACCAAATTGAAAGGTCAGAGCCATTAGAGAAGATACACCAAGAGTGATTCGAGCAGGAAGCGCCCGGGTATCAATCCAGAAAGCAATCCATGAAATGAATACGGAGAGATATGTTGGTAGGTACATTTGAAGTACATAATAACCATATAATCGTTTGAACCTGTAAAATGTTTGACTGAAAAGTATAGGTGTAAAGTTTTTGAAAACGGAGTATTTTTGTGAGTTTGGAAACCCAAAAATTAAGAATTTTTATCGGAAGTGATACATTTTACAGCAATAAATTCCAACTTAAAGTAAAAAAAAAATTTAAAAAATGTTTGCAACTTCTTAAAAAATTTAGAAATTTACAGTTCGTGTTTGAAGTTCAAGGGATTTAAAAAAAGGCGACTTTCACCTACATACTTTGACTTAAAAGTTACATCTCGAAATTGAAGAGAAGACAACGTTAGGGTTGTAGGCTTGTGTGTGACTTCTGTCTACGATCACCTAAACTTACCTAAAAGTAACTTTGAGTTGGTCCCACATTCCAGCCGTATACTCATTCGACGTTTTGCCCCAAGTTACATTATAAAATTGAAAATCAGGTAATCGAAAATCTTCGGGCGGTGGCATTGTCACAGGAGCCCATTGCTGCCAATTTAATCGAACTTCTGCTATATTATATGAATAAGATTCGAAGACAAGGTGACATTCTTGAGCATCGATTGGAAATCTAGACAATTCAAAACTGCATGGTGCCGAGACTTGAACTCGATAGTTTAGCCATACTGTTCCTGAAATCAGAGATTTTTTATTAAGAGAACTTCAAACTTTTAACCTACCATTAGGATAAATAATTAAAAGAATATTAGATGCTGGTGATTTGTGAACTTGAGTGCTTTTGCTATTCACAAAACACACATTCGGTGTCCACAATCGTTCGCTAACATAGCTGTCTAATGACAAATTTGTTTTGCAAGAAATGTTCCTAAAAAATAGAAAAAGATATTTGAGTAATTTGGGAATAACTCACCGATATTCTAGCCGAGGATCATACCACACTTGACTGAACCAAACATCGGCTATAAATGAACTTGAAATTTCTGATATTGATGAGATGTCCTGAAAAAACTGAAGATTAGTCTTAGGGCAGTGCAAATTACCACAGTCTATTATTTTAAACCTCTTCCATTAAAAATCGGTATGTAAAATTGAATATTCATATTTTTCTCTGACTCTATTGTATTCAAAATTTGCAAGCTACATAGCAGATATGATTTATTCCTTTGAATAGAAAGCTAACCTAATCTCAAAATTGTCTAGATATCCTAGGAGGCAACAACTTTTATTATTCGAGTCAAATTTCTTACCTGAACTGTGAGTTCCACACTAACTTGTACTGAATTATTTGATGGTACCATTGTTTTATCGTAGTCTTGTAGAAGATCATGAAATTCATTACAAATTAACTTTTTGAAGAGTTGCGCAAAAATAAATGTATGGGTGCCTCCAAGACCAAGAGCATAAAGAAAACTATTCAAATTGAAACTTACTGTTAATATACTTTTCCTATGATTTGAATTGTATTCACAATGTGCTGGATCAACTAGAGACTCTGTTTTTACTTCTTTTGCTACCGTAGAAATGAGCAGCATATAGATGACATCGTGTAGCATTCTAGAAATCATTTTTTGGAAATATGTGTTGGTTAAGTTCGTAGGGAGCATAAGAACAGAGCACACAGAAAAAAGACGAGAGGGTGTAAACGGAGAAACAAGATTCATGCGAATCCGGAGACCATTGAATTAAAGGCGGTAAGCGAGAAGCTTTGAGATGGGGTGAACAGATGCGTCAGAACAACAAAAAAGGAGTAAAGACAAAAGTTCGAGCAAATTTTCCGGAGGAGACGTTAACCAACCAAACGATAAACTGGTTAGAAAGAGACGCCAACTTTTAAACAGATTTTCAAGGAAGAGGTCGACAGTAAATAGAATATAAATAGAAGCCACACATGCCTGACGTCTTCTAAATCTTCACGACTTTCGTTTGCTCCAATTTTAGAGATTTTGGAAGATTTAGGCTTCCGGGTGATGTCAAATTGAGGAAATGAATTGGAAAAAGTGAAGGGTTCTATAGACGGAACATGTATAATTGACAGGTTTCAGTGGGGAAATTGAATAAGAAAAATAAAAATGGGAACCAATGACTAGACATTAGGGCAACTTTTATCATGACGCATCATTGAATTATGTCATTTATTAGGGAAACAATTATGTTTAGGGATTACTGTTATAATATTAAAATAAAGGAATAAGAGTCATTCTGATATATATAGGTTTATTGACATGAACAATTGAATATAAAATATAATAATGACTCCACAAAAGAGTCATTATTATATTTTTTGACAGATACCTTTTTCAATTCTGCACATCCACTGCTCATTAGATTTTGTTGTCTTGTGTTTAATCAAAAATGTGTCAACTTTTTCAATAGTTTGGTATTCTTTAATTTTGATACCTTTAAGTTACCATGAGCTTTCGAAAAAAAAATAATCAGGTGGAAAAGTTAAAAAGAAAGTACGACTTTTTTATTTGTCGAAAAGTAATTACATTTCTACAAAATATAATTTTCTACAGAAAAATCTTCCAATTTTTATCTTTCTGGTGAACTTCTTGGAACATTTAGCAACCTGAAAGAACTACCGAAAATAGGTTGTTTTGGCATTTTGAATCACATGGCACGGGACTCTGCTGGAAACTTTTTGTTGGTCTCTACATTTGAGTTTTTAAGTGTTTTTTTTAGGTTACTTCGCACTTTTTGTTATGGACTAATAATTTTGAATATATTAAAAAGGAGTCTCATCCAGATGGTTTGGAAAATTGAAAAAACTCAGATGTATTAACCTAATCGTATGTTCTAATGTTTTTTTTGTCTTCGTTAACCTGGATGAAAAGTTGGCAAAACTCAGGCAAACCCAAGTATAGCAAAACTTTCTTACCAAACGTTGATCCACCTTATTCTTGGGCCCGAAGTAAGAGAGTTTTCCTAATGTAAATTTTTAAATTTCTCATCGAAAACGGGAAAAAAGTTGGCCTCAAAAAGTGAACCCGTTAAGTACATTCAAAGACAAATCTCCACACAGAGCACGGAAAGTGAAAATAATAACTAATGCCTTGTGTCCCTCGTGGGAAACATGGAAATTCTAGGGAAAACTAAAGTTCTAAAAATCTGAAGCGGCACAAACATTTTCAACTTTCATTTTCCAACCAAAATAGCTGAAGAATTCCAAGAAATTAATGATTAACCCTGCCCTTGGTGTGCTCTTTCTGTGTATGACATGTTTAGATGATCATGACGAAAGAAAGTTTATAAATAAAAACCAAAAATGAGAAGAAGTGTTCAAGAAAGCAAAGAAGGAAGGGTTATGTCCGACTCGATTATAATCCGTAACCGAAAAGCGGTCGGGAGGACAAAAGTAACAAACCAAAAACAACTTAAATATTTGGACGGAGCATGGGAAGAAATTGTGGAACAAAAATGAACATTTTAAATAGTTTCAAGGAAAATAAAACCCTAATAATTCAGGAATGTAATCGCATTTCCTGTATTAGTGTGCCAATCAAATTTCTACTTTGAAAATTACAGTAAAATTTATTTTAACTAAATGGCAAGAGCAAAAAGGGTTTGAAAAAAATTAAAGTTAAATTGAACGAATATATGACGTTTAGTGATATAGAAAATTATTGATATTCCCGGAAAAAAATTTTAAAACATTGAAATCCGTTTTCAGAACCAACACAGTTTCCTTAAATTATTTTATCGACTAATTTTTCTACTTACTAGATCAAAGCTAAATTTAGAGTTTTACAGGGAAAGGGCACGTGTTTCAAAATTTGAAATTTTTACAAAAAATAGAAGAAAAAACTCAAATAGAATTACAGGGGATCTTCAAAAGGCAGAATGACAGGCACGAAGGCAACCATTTTTGGTTGGAAGTATTGCAGAAATACTTGCAAAAAAATATCCATAAAATATCTTGCATGCTAATAAAATGTTTTCGACAGTATTTCGGGGCTTGTGATTTTTTGTGGCAATGAGAAAATATTCCATTGATCTTGGGTAAATATTACAGCCTTAGTATGGTTTTTTGTAATATAATCCAAAATTATAACAAGTTCTATTAATAATTGACGTATAACTAAATTTTTTTTGGACTTCTATATTAGATATATCTTATTGAGAAAAGGAAACGGAAGTTATTCTGAAATTTGACTCAAAAACCAGCGCATGCATTTAGTCAAACTAAAAAATGAGCAGTAAGAGTAGAAAAGAAGGCGAAAAAGTGAATGAGGTCGTCTTTCCATCACATTCTGGAATTAGAGAAAAAAGAGGAGCACGGTGAGAGCACACGACGCTTATGATGACGTTGCAATCAATCGTTAAAGAACTTTTTCTATTTAAGAAGTTCTATTTTTTGTTTGGTTCCGCTTTGCAACACAAGGTTCTTTCACCGGAATAATTTTCATCGTTCATTCTCTCACTCCACTCTTATTTTTAGTGGGAAGGCGTCTAGAAATTGGAGTGCGCGACACAGCAAATAAGCATGGCGATGTGAACTTGAACGTTCAGTATTATTGAAGGTTTTTTTTTTGAAGAGAAGAAGACCTCAGAATACGTGAGTAGATCAGTGTTTTGAATTTTTAAATTCTAGGATTCATGATGATGATTGATAACTTTACATCAGCATATTTTTAGTATGTGATAGCGGAGGTTTTGATTTTTGGAAAAAAATGTTTTTCAACATTTGAGGATCCTCTGAACTATGAACCTTGAATATAAATGAATTTCAAAAAATTATAGGTGGTAAAACGAACGACGATTTTGTTTTTAGTTTGCCTTTTCTTCCATTAATAAATATTTATCAGTACAGACTTAGAACGTTAAGTCCGTGGGTGATACGCAAAAACAAAATCTGATAGGCACAAAAGTGCCTGCCTTATTTCAAAGTGTTAACTATGTATCAAGATTTTCGTTATTTCTTCAATTCAATTATCAATTAATTATCTAATTTAAATACGCAAATTACAATGTACGTTCACCAGCTGTTATCTAACTTTTTCTGTAAGTGATATATTTTTCTGCAAGGTATGCTAAGAACATGCTCACAATGTTTACAAGCTCAAAAATGATCGAAAAACACGAAAAAAAAATTCAAATAGCTGTGATTGTGTAAATGAGGCATCGTTTGAATAGAAATAGACACACATGCTCGGATGAAAACGTGGAGAAAATTGGGAAATTTGTGCTCGTTTCGAGAGTGGAAAAGTGTGCGTGTAGTAGTGGCAACATTACCGGGCGAATTGTCCCCCGGGATGGGACAGCCGGCTATGTAATCGAGTAATGAGAAGAACGAATAAACGCTTTTTTCTCACTGCTTTGTTTTCACTTCTCTCAATCTCAAAATCCCATTAGGAAGGGCTGTTAAAAGTATTGGTCAAAGTGCAGTTAGAACTACAAATAGGTTATCATACGGTTTTCATGATAGGCAGGTGCGCTTTCAGGCGTTCGTACCTGACGTGTGCCTACCTACTATAATTTAACTTTGAATTTAGGAATTGATATAAAAGAATCTGTCTTTCTAATTTCAATGATTTGGTGATCAGTTCAAACAATCAATGATGGAATTTAAACAAAAAACGATGTTCATGTCTTTGAAGGAAATAAAATATTATCAACTATGTAATACATACTAGAAAACCTATGCTGCAGCAAACGTTTTCTATAAGGGAACAGAGAAAAATAGAAGAAAATGTCGGATTCATAAAGTTATGGATATTCATAGTGTGATAAATAAGGAAGTGTCAAGCAGGAACAAGAAAAGCTTTGACAAGTTTTTAATATTATATTTGAATTTTTAGATATACCAAGAACCCTAGAGTCAACTAGATTTATGATCAATACCAAAAACAGGTAGCCCCTTTGTTTTCTGTACTTTTGCCGAGCTAACGGCAGAGGGTAAACTTGAATGAATAGAGGTCTCAACAATTGTTTGGATGTTACTACATTTTATATCTGATCTTAAATCTTAAATTTCAACGTGCATACATCTTAAATGACTAGTGTTTCAAAAAATTAATTTAGTTCATTTTCTATTAGCTTCTGAAAGATCACTCAATCTTTCCGCTTAGATCTTTGATAGCTGAACCTAATTCGCACAGAAGTAATAAACAAATGGTAGTCGTGGGAATTCCACGATTTTCAGAGACCACTAGAAAGAATGTATTATTATATTGTTCTGTGTGGTCCTAAGATTCGCTAGGGAATAGGAAAATGCTAACATTCTTAGGAAGTAACATATGAAGAATTGAGCCTTTCGTGTAGGCTCAAAAACGCATGACCGTGTGCCTACGAGCTAGGATTAGGCAGTCTTGAAATCCGTTTGTTTCTTAGAAAATGATCACTCAGACTGCTGATACTCACAAAGACAGTTTTTAAAATTATGATGCTCAAGACAACCTTTTATGGTAGGCAGAAGTCATATTTTCATGGTTGTCTCAAGCTTGCATACCTGCTTGCCGGCCTACTACCAAGTATCGTTTCGAAATATGTGATTTGTTGTAGAGATATGCGCGCACCTTGTTGAAAAAATGAATCTGAAAGTATATTGGTAAGAAATATGTTATATTATGATACCATCTATATACAATTATAGTTGTTTATCCTAGCATACTCAGGTACTCTGGTGGTATACTCAGGCAATCCCGAGGCAGGCGATTTACAGTCAGACTGGCGAGCATTTTTTTCCGAGACTTTCAACAAAAAACCAAATTTAGAAAATGTAGAATTTCTAGTTGATACAATTGGTGGAAAATAGATTGACATCCTCAGTTACCACTTACAATTTACACAGCGAACGATTTTCTGCCTAGATGATGTGAAATTGTGTTTTAGTCGGAAAAGTTCTAGAATTTGAGAAATGCCGACTCCAATAGTAGTGAGGATATGTAATTGTAGGGTTTCAGTCTAGGTGATTGTAACCTTCAATTTGTTTTGTACTAAAAGTTTACATTTTAAATTAATCATTTGATACTACACTAAATATTTTTTAACAATTCAGATCGAAAGTCAAATACTGAACGCAACGAACATGATAAGCTTTCTTGCTTCAAAATAACCTAAAAAAATAGCCTTGACAACTTTTTCAGACGTAACTGAATGTTTTTCTCATTCGGTGATAAATGAACCAGAACAAAGCTAAATTCACTAATTAGCCGACAAATTTGCAAGCAAAACTCCAGACTAATAGAAAGCACATGAAAGTTTTTGCAGAGAAAAAGTTCAAGACAAGCTTTTGGTGACATCTTGTACTTGCTAGGTCAAAGTTTCTAAAGTTATCCCAAAAAGAGAAATGAGGAAAAAAGAGGAATGGAATCAAATGAATTATGAAATGAGTGAGTATGCTCTCGCTTGGAATTTCTTCAAATTGGTAGTCACCAGGAAACAGAATTCCCTTTTTATCCCCGTCCTCCCACCTTCTCTTTTCCAATATAACTCCTACACGCAATAAAAATCATTGGGATCACACAATGTGTGGCATTTACAAGAAAACCCTGAAATTAGCCAAAATGGACGTGTGTTATGCCCTTTGCTCTTTTCGTCACTACTTGTTGTGGGAGTACTAGAAAAAAATGGGATGAAAAAAAAGAGGAGAACAAAAAAAGACGACATATAAAAATTTTAACGATAACCCCCCTCCAACAACCCATTGGGATATTAATTAAATGTGCCATCGACCTGAATTTTCAAGGTTCATGTCCAAGTGTCTAGTCACTACGTCAAGATGCACAAATTAGTAAAAATAGTGTCTGTATCAGGGATGTGCCCCAATTTAAAATTTTTGGCGTGCTACAGTTTTGGTAATTGCTCTTTTTGGCAATGAACTGTGCAACATTTCTCGGTTTTATTTAATTTTTTAAAATAAGCGTTAATTGAAACATTATTTGTGATCTATTTTTCTATGTCTTTTAATTGTGAGCTGCAAAAGTAGATTGATATGATGGTATATACAAGGACTGCTACGGTCTAGTTATCTACTCCTGGTGAGTAAAAAACTTTTTTCAACATAGGAACAAAAATTCAATGTGTGATGGAAATATGAGACAACTCACAATGCAACAAAAAATAATCATTTAGACATTTATGGCTTGTCAGACATGAGCAGCTGTCAGATAACAATCTATTATTGCTAAAAGAGTTCAACTCAAGCTATACATTCTAATATATTATCATGTTTTCTTTTTTTTTTACAAACTAGTCAACTTCTTGTAATAATATTTTTCGAAAATTAAATAAAAAAAATTAAAATCGGAAACTTTGAATTTAACAGACAACTGAAATATTCCAATCTCAGCAAAAATGTTTTTGGTTTTTTATTTTTTTTTTTATCTTAAAAATGTTCTGGAACAATTTAAAGAGCATCTGTTTCAGCTCAACAACATCTGGAATTGAATGGGAAGGTGTTTTCTTTTGAGAAAAATTACATTTTATCGCTTTTAATCTTGAAATTTTCTCATTCAACAAAACACGGAAATAGGTTTCAGGTGAGGTGAGACAGAATCAAACATTAAAATAAAAAACCACAATATACTCCTATCAAACATGTTCTCTCAAAAATTCATGCGGCTCCATTCGAGTCATTAATAATTTTAGCAAGAGATTGAGTGTGGACATGCTGTTTTATGGAAACAACACACAACAACGGCTCTATATATTTGGCAATATATTTTGCATGCTCTTGTGAGCCATTTCTAATATTGGGAACATTAAAAAAATGATTTTCGGAAATGGTTTGTTTTGGAGCAACATGTGGATCTCGTGGCTATTGAGATTTATGGTTGTAGATTTTTAGAGTTATCGTGTTTTTGGTTAAAAACAACTAAATATAGGCGGTTGGTAGGCACTAGTGCCTGAAAGTCTACCTGTCTATCGCAATTTTTGTCGTTGAAAATTTAATTTTTGCATAAACTATTCAACGGTTTCAAATAACTTTTTTTGAAATACTATGACGTGCATTTTGAAAAAAGAACGTTTTGTGCAAAGGTCGAGGATGTTTCAAAACTTTGCAAATTGTTTGCGAATTGCGTGGTCGTCTTCAATTAGCATGCGAATGAATTAGTCGCACGGACAAAATTGGCTCGGCTCTCTTTTCTGGTAGGTAGGTCAAACTACGGCGAAAATTAGTACGATGAGTTTGAAAAAATGAATGTATTGCCCCGCGTTCGTGTTTTTCGATTCTCTAGTTTTCAAGTGTTTTTGTCTTTGATTTGTGCCGTCGAGATGTCGTCAGAATAGGAGCAAAAATGGAGAGGAAAAGATAGAGGAAACGATGATGAAAAAAAGAAAAAGACCGGAGCAATTTGTGGAGCAATAGTTAGCTCTTTCTCTTGTCTAAGCACAGAAAAGAGACATTGATGGTGCTCTCTGCCACCAGGTTTGGAAAACCGACTCGATTAGAGAGGAGGAATGTCTCTTTTGGAATGTGTAGCAACATGCAAACCAATTGTTTCTTTTATGGAAAAAAAAGAATAGAAGAGGAAATGCGAGATGAAGGAAAAAAATGAAGAAGCAGGAAAGGTTTAAACATCTTCCAGGTCATATTCTTTATTATTTGTTCTTTATTGAAGAAGAAAATGAAGAAGAAAGATAGGAAGTAAATTTGGGAACAATTGGGATAGATCGAAAATTGCACAATGGCCTAGAGGCTGGTTTATAGGAAACGTATGTAGCAACGACTGAAAAATATTGAGAAAAAAAGTTACCAATAGGAGATAATTGAAAATCTAGACTTCAAATTTTTACTTTAGGGCCATGATAATAATTGAGTACGTTTAAGAAATTTTTTCGGGAAAAACTGAAACTTTTGGGCCCATTTTGCTTCAGACAAATTTCAGAAAAAAACATGCCTCATAGTTTTTCAAATGCTTCGCGCCGCTGCACACTACTCTGGGGTTACTGTATCATCCCGATATTAAATTATAAGTTATAAAGGTCAGATTTTTCAAATTTATTAATATAGTTATGGTTCGAATTTTTTTGTTGGTAAATCAAGATTCTGTGAAAGAATTTATATTTTTCTTAGAATGTCAATTCCTCGAAGTTATTAAAATCTATTCAAGGGTCCGCAGTCAAATTTGAAGAGGTAAACTAGAAACCTAGAAACTAGAAATACGAAAGGGTCAAGTGCTAATATTATTTTATTAAATTTTGAATTGGATTAGATATTGCATTGTTGTTCCAGCAGACTTTATTAGCAAAAGGAGTTCCGAACGAATTCACGAATCTCTGCTCTGTCGGCAAATCGCATTATTTTAAAGTTGAACGGCTCACGGCAAAGATGATGATAGAAAAAAAAACAGAAGAAGAAAGTATAAAAAAGAAAGACAAAGAGAACAGAAAAAAAAACAAAAAGGGAAACATACTGACTGCGATTCGGAAAATGCCAATTTTCCCACCTCACATACGGATTATAGTTGTCAAGTAGGCGAGTCAACCGATTTGAGGGAGGAGGATGACTGACAAATTCTAAATGATTGAGTTGGATTTTCCAGAACTGGGTTTTCGAGAAATGGGTTCAGGAGTGAGAGTGGCTATCAAATTAAATGATTAAATGAATAAGGGAAAGCTAGAAAGTTCAACTTTTGTAAGTATGAAGAAGCAGCTTGAAACAAAAATTAAATGCTGTGAGATTCTTAAAAATTAACTTAAAATATGTAACAAATTGATATAATATTTAGTAATCAATTTATTTTCTGAACAATTTTTGAATGAATAAGAAGCTTGATTACTAGATTTCTACACGACAGGTAACTTTTCAAACAAAAAATTGGGGGAAATCCAAACAGTTCTGAAGTTTTCTGAAGTTCCAGATATTTTCCAAAATAACTTTGTACGTGGTGTTCAACAGGAAAAAAAACGGATCTGTTTTTGCATCTGAGTTAAAATTTGTTTGACTCCGTTTAATTCAATTTAGATTTATTTTTAAAAAATTTAAATTTTAAAGTCACATATTTAAAGCTCAAAAACATAATTTTTCAATTTCTACCTGTCGTCTATTAGTCATCAGTTATCACCTCGAGAAAAAAGTTGCGAAAACTACAAAGAGCACAAAAGTGCGAAGAACTCCTCGTTCACAGCTTGTTTGATGATGATGATCGATCGACTTTGACCATCAATCTGACAAGAATAATCACATTTTGACGAGTCACCGACAAGTGGAAGGACCCTCGAGAGAAATGAGAAGATAAAAGGGAAAAAAAGAAACTGGTGTAATAAAAACATTTAGAAAATTTGGAAAAAGATGATTTATAGCTTTGAAATTTAAACTCAGAACTTATCTTTTGTGTTTTTTTATACTACTTTTGCTCTTTTTTTTCAAATTTGCAAATTGAAACTCATTTCCTTATTTGACCTCATTTGTTTTGGAACTCGGAAAAAAGAAAGGTTTAAGTTTTAGTCTGGCTAATTTAGTTGTGTTTTTAAATTGAGTTGTTCGCTAATTTTTGTGTGACGTTTTTAATTGAGAAACAGAAGATCAAAATAGGTTGGAAGTATGAAAAAATCAAATAAAAGTTCAACAAAAATTTCTAAGTTAAGTTCTCAAAATGAACACTCAAAACTTGTTAACGACAGTTGTCTACCTCTAAAGTACACCAAACTTTTAGAGGCAACATCTTGTCCAAAATCGAGTTATATTTTTTTGAAAGAAGCTTGAAATCAAAACGAAAAATATTTTTAATAATATCAAAAATATTTTAATTCGGGAGCACCCGCCGACCAATCAGTGATGCTCGAGAGGTGTGGCCAATTTTGGCAATAACTGGGATTCCTAACAATCATCAATATTCAAAATCAAGAGCAATAAATAATGAAAACTGTACGTTTATTTTAACAATTTTTCAGTAGTCTAAACTCCAACAAGTAATAGCAATAAAACTGGAGCGCTACATTGAAGTTTCATGAAAACGCTTTTACCACTTTTCCACTTGATCGTTTTTCTACCAACACCAAAGACTGAGAAGTTTTGAACAAAAAGTAGATATCATTTTTTGAAACGGATAGAATGAATGTACTCTTTTTTCCACTTTTCTCATCTCCCACCAGCCACATCAACCGCAACTGTTCATATCTCATCAGTGAGCATATTTTTCTACTTTTTGATGCTGACGATGATGATGATGATCACTCCGTTTTGTTTCTTTGCATTTCAATTAGCAGCATCACATGGAAAATGTTGAACAAATTTTGGGCGAAAATGTTAATTAATTTGGTTGATGTTTTCATGAGTTTCCATGAGTGGTAGATGAACGAAAATTGGAATTTCAAATTTGAGGGAAGATAAACATTTTGGGAAAAGGATAAAAAATGAAAAAGTTATTTTCAATTAGATCAAATATTTTTCTATATTGTATTTCAAAATAATTTTTACAATTTATGCAATTTTGAAAATGGTGGCCAAATAGTTTAATAAATGGAAAACAACCATTTTTTGCTTCAATTTTGTTAATTGGACGGCGCCCTTTGCTATGGAAAATAAATTTAGTGGCGTTGCAATTTTGTGCAAATATTTTTTTAAACATAAAATTGCAGAATTTTAAAAATTTGGCACGGAAACAATTAGTTTTGACTGATTTGAGCTTACGCAAACTTGATTTTTGAATAAATTCCGGAAAAAATTTAAAAATGTGACCGAGTACCATTTGTAAAAGTGATTCTAGATTTCTGTCAGAAGCAGCAAAATAAGAAAGCTTTCACATTTTTGCTCGTTCTCACCTACATTATCACCTACTTTTACCCATTATCACCCACATCGACAGCTTTTCGTGATGAATCTTAATGGAAACAAAAACAAAAAGAGGAACTAACGAGGCTCTTGAACTTGTTCTTTTCTTTCTTTTTTTGTTCTTGCTCCTGCTGCTCTCCATCAGGAGCACACAGACAATAACTGGCAATTATTCTCGGATTTCTAGGACCTCCAAAAGCTCGGCGAGGCGTGACGCAACTCTTCCGTGTATACATTCCCCTAGTTTTCGATTAGAGAGTGAGGTCTCTTGATGTGTACTGGGACAATTCATACAATATTCATTGGGTTTAAGTGCAAGACCAACTCGATTATTCGGTCATTTTTCGATTCAATTCCGTTTCGTGTACTATTAGAATGTACCAAAAACAATTGATGCCATATTGCAACCGAAATGAAATGGGAATTTGAGAGTTGATCAAAGATTTTGAGATCAAAAAACCTGGCAAACAAACATTTTTACATAATAAATGGAATACATTTGAATATGGGTATCCAAAAAAACCATCCGGGTTCCGGTTTTTTGAAAAATCTTAACATTTATTTTGTAAAGAAAAATCTGAAAAACACAAAAACAGGTGAGAGGAGACAGTTCCCCGCCAATGTAATTCCTGCTGGGCTTCATGCCTACCCCAGCCTATATACATATCATTTAGGCGGAGGTTTTTTTTATGCAGCTTTTGGAGAAAAAGCACGTCTCGGATCAGGCGAAAAGTTTTTGCAGCATCCAAAATGGATTCTGTGTCGTTGTAAGTGTCTAGCTTCCTAGCTCCCAGTTTTAACATCGTTCTAGAAATTTTTGCATTTTTTTGCGAAAATGTTCTCAGAGATCTCTTAATTTCAGAATGGCTGTCTGTAATTCCAACTGCTTTTAAAGAAATTTTTTATTTTTAAAAATCATTTTCACCACAAAATGTTTGAATTTCAAGCCAAAGAATGAACAGAATGAACAACTAAATCAACATGATGCCTTGTCTTCGATCCTTTCGATGCTTTTTCAGCTTCTCCATAAGTGACAACCCGTTTCTTGTTGCAGAATAAATACTTAAACTGATGCCGAAACTCGGCATTCAGCGACAAGTAGACAAAGATGTTAATGCCTGAGTTGACGCAAGTGAAGTAAGTGGATGGTTTTGAGATGAAGCTGACAACCTTAAGAATATGATGTATTGCAGAATCTTGAAAGTTGAAAGTACCTCTTCAAAGTGAACTGATAAAATTGATATTGCGTTTGGAATTGAGACAAGAACAAATGAAATAAAGGAAATTACTAGACTGTATCGGACATTTATGATTTGTCGGCGAACAAGCCTAAAATTAATGTATTGATTAGTTTTTGTAGGCTTTAATTTTGCAACATAAAAATTTTTATGTTTCAATCCCAAATTTTTCATCAATGATAAATAATTTAAAATCTGCAATTTTGTACAAATTACTCAAAAAACGAAACATCAAATGATTTTATTTTTAGATTTATTCAGAACTTATTCCCAAGACTTTGCTCTAGCTCTGCCAACTTCACAACCAAATTCATATTTTTGTGCCAAACTTGGGCAACAAGGTATAACTCACTTGTTTATCGTCGATGATGCTTTTATCATGGTGATACAATTAATAAGAAAACTGAATAAATATCCGGATATATTACAAATGTAAATAAATGTGGCATAGTCATTTCCAAACGCTGCTTTTCGACCACAATAATAAAGAACCTGGAAGTGAGGAAATTTAAAGAACTTCTAATTATCAAAAGTAGTTTAATGTTTTCTTGTAATTATTTGAACAGGTACTTTTAAAATTTAAAAAATAGTCAGAAAAACACTTCCAGTAAAATTATCGAAAGCATTTTAAATCTCGTAATATGACTAAAAAGTTTAGTTTTCTAGTAATTTATAAAATTCATTTGATTTAATTTTTAAAAGCTTCACAAAAATTACCTTCACATTCCTTTTTCGATATGCAATCACAAAGCCAATTAGTAAAGTCGGAAGTAGGATGACAAGAGTAGATGCAAACAGAAAACTTGATCTTAAAAATTTTATTCCCACTGCTATGTCATTATTTTCAAACCTATTCCTGCCATTTTTATGAAACCAAATTGGAGCAAAAACTGCAAGAGCTCTTTGTATTCCAATCACCATTTGCACAACTGGAGGCCAGATGTCTCCTGGAGAATGATAAAATAAAAAGCAAAAATAAAATAAAAACCTTTACCAATTCCTCTCAAAATGAGCCATGGTTCCAGAGCACATTGCCAGGCGGTTCTTATAGGAAGTTCTTCAGTTTGGATGACTTCTGTGTACAATTCGACACGATTCTTTCCCATAAACAAAATTGCGAGAGTATTGAATGTGTCAGCCAAACCAAGAATCATTAAAATCTGGAATTTGTTTCAGCTGCATTTTCTTGAAGTCGTAGATCACTTGCAGATCACTAGTTTCAACGCTTTTTGCTTTTTTGGAGGTTTTTTGTAAGATTTTGTTTTCAAAATTGTTGGAGTTTTGAGATTTTGTTCTAAATCTGTATTAAATTTCATTTTTTAACGGGCGGCAAATTAAACGGCTAACCTCTACGGCATGTCTACAAAAATGCCTATTCCTTTGTGATAACTCAACTTTTCAAATAAAATTAGATGTATAAATATAGAACAATATTTGATTAGTTTGGAAATAACGTTTATTTTTATTGAATAATTTTAACAAAATTTCAAAAACTGTCTGAAAACTGGCGTCGAAGGAACTGCTCCCGATGTCCTTCGGAATGCCTAACTTTAACACCTTATATATTAATTGTTTGTGGATTTACAGAAAAGTGATTTTTCGGTTTTCGGTGATTTAAAATTATTTTTTTATCAATTCTGCCAAAAAGATTTTCTTTCAGAAATTCTCATTTGCTTTTTATTGGATAGCTTTTCTCGTGCAACTTGGACATTAAAATTTACCCTGTTTCTGTGTTTTTTCCGTAGTGTTGGCGACGATAGAAAAACTGCGAAAAGAACAATATTGAGTGCAAAACAAATGGCTCCGAGGAATACATTCATTCTGCAGAAACCGTATATTTCAAAACTATAATTTTTTCATTAACGTACCGATGAAAAGATACATAATCATGAAGATCTGCAATAAGTTTAGGAGTGACACATAAATCACGTTCTCTGCTTGTATTCATTTGATAATTGAGTGGGAATGCAAATTTACATTTTATGATTGATGTGAGAGAGCAATAAAATAGAGAGTAAGAAGATGTTTGTATGTAGATGATTGTATGTCATGGAATGTCTTCTTTTGACCCATCCAACTCCATCTTGATTTCAACTAATTTCGTGTGAAATGGAGAGCTAGAGAGGGGGGGAGGAGGGAAATGAAGACAATGTTGGACAGTATGTGTTTTCAGTGGGAAATTGTCTCGTGCTATTTTCATTTTGCAAGTGAACACGTACAAGGATTAATATAATTTATTTGAAAATCGATAATTATTAGAGCGAATTACCAAACTTCTGAATCATTCCAAAAATAACCCGAATTTAATTTCAGAAAAAACGTGTTCATGTTTAAATGTTTTTGTCAAATATCAAAAATAAATAATCAATTAAATAAAAACGCCGAACCAAAGGTTAAAGATCTACGTGGCTGATAAAAGCTTCATTATATAAGTTGATAGAATTCATAAATTCTTCATAGAGTTTACATTAACTCCATCGAGAAATCGCCATGGCCCAATCCGTCCCACCAGGAGACATCCAGACCCAGCCGGATACGAAGATCGTCTTCAATGCACCATATGATCAGTATACAAGCACACGTATCACATCAAGGTGATTAACTCCTCGGCTCGCCGTATTGGATACGGTATCAAGACCACCAATATGAAGAGACTTGGAGTTGATCCACCATGTGGAGTCCTCGACCCAAAGGAAGCTGTTCTTCTGGCCGTTTCCTGCGATGCCTTCGCCTTCGGACAAGAAGACACAAACAACGACCGTATTACTGTTGAGTGGACCAACACCCCTGATGGCGCTGCCAAGCAGTTCCGTCGGGAATGGTTCCAAGGAGACGGTATGGTTCGTCGCAAGAACCTCCCAATTGAGTACAACCCATAGGAATCTGTGAACTGAGCTTTTATACAATAAAGTTTTTCTAGCAGCTTTGTGTTTCTGTTTTTTATACTCTTAAGATTAAGTAAAGTTGGAGCGATTTGCCGAGAACTTCTATCTCTTATCGAAAGTTGCTCGCTGAATAAAGCTTTGTTCGTTCATTGCCTGTTGGTTTTTAAAATTGAAAGAATATATGGTCTTCCAGGGATCTCAATCCCTCAGTATGAGATCATATGTTGCAAAGACACCAAGTGTTTCAGTATCAAAGAACTCGTGATTTTTCGTTTAACAATTTGACTAAGAATCAGAATTTTCTCGTATCAGGTCCTGAGAATTTGATAGAAGCAGTTGTAGTTCCAGAATGTTTGAGAGAACTTCCTTTTTTGAGAAGAAATTTTAGGCAGAGTTTGAATGTCACTGTATGTCTTCAGGTGGCAACTATTGTCATAACCCTTAAAACTTATCATTTATCAGTCTATTTTCAGATTCAAAAATTGCTAGAGATTCCGGATACGAGATGAAGGGAGGAAGGAAGATGGAACTGCCTTCGTTTGTAAAAAGTAGATAACGATATTTCATGAACTTTACAATTTTACAATAAACATTTCATAATTTTCATTGGCATGTTTAGCAGTTCTTGCAAAGTATTCCAGCAATTCTCTCACTTAACTAATATAATTCTGCTACCTTGGTAATTTTTGTAGCCCAATCCCAAACGGTCAATAATTTAAATAAAAACATGTACACAACCTGTCCAACCTGTCCAACAAAAACCTGTCCTATTTTATATATTGTCCTTCGCATCCTCGTTTCCAACTTCCCCAAAGCTGGGACGACTCTTATAGCATTAATAGTCGCGAGATCTTGGAAAAAAACCAATGTTGTTTAACTGTCACTTTATCACTATTTAAGATTATAACTACAATATTTTCGTAAAATTGTAAATAGAAATCTGTATGCCAAAGTCTTTATTATAAGTATTCAAGTTCTATGGACAAAGTAGTGATTGTACTTGGTAGTTAAGAACTCGTAGGTCACCGATGGAACTTGATGAGCCGCTGGAACCCAGTAGTTGCATTTCTAAAATTATAACTTTATCCTAGAAGCTTTTCATCCGTCACGTACCTTTTTGAGATATGCGAGAGAGCAGTATGGGACAGGAATTGCAATATTATCCAATTCCTCTTCTCTAATTTTTCTCGGCACTTCTCTGAGCAATCCAACAGCCATATCAACTGTAGAAGCGTGAGCCACCACGAGAACTTTCAGTTCTTTCTCGACAGTTGAAACTTCCGATTGATCCGCAATTGCATTCAAAATCAATTGGATCCTTGCATTATACTCGTCATTTGTCTCTTGTTTTCCAACGACTGTCTCCAAAGAAAGGAACGGGCGGAACGTCTTGTCCACTGGGAACACGTGTCGTTGAAGTTGGCTGATGAATCGTGGAACTCCGTGTGGATAATGGAAGTTCTCGAAAAGTCCAGGTTCAACACGAAGCAATGCTTTACTTCCCGACATTTCACGGACCCAAGTGGCAGTTTGAATGCAACGAAGTGATGGGGAGCAGTAGATTACATCTGAAAAAAAGGTTCAGTTGATTATCATCTGATAAATGTATTTAATTTGTGTTTGATTCATTCGGAACATTGCAGAATTAGCATTTTGGGCGTCGAAAGAATCGCACACCTCGTGACGCGCGTATTGTGACAGAAGCTCGATTGCGATGAATCCACTGGGCTTAGTGTGGCATTATGCCAAATGTGTGTGAGCTCACCTGGTGTGTTGTCAGTCATCAGAAGACCTCTACCAATCATTTGAGCAAGAACAGCCCCACTTCTAGTGATACAAGTGTCACGAGTGTAATCCTTGAGTGGACGTTGAATTGGAAGGCGTGTTGGCATGTTCAGATCGAATGGCTCGTATTTTCCCTCTTTGTTGCACTTTTCAATCCATCCTGGACAGCAGTCATCGACTCGCTCCGAATGACGCATAACCATCATGACTGTCGGTGACACGTAGATCTCGTTTGGGTGACTGAAAATTCATCGATATATTGAACATTCTTTGCCAATAAATTAAGGGCATGTTGCATAAAACAGCTTTGTTAAATTTCCCTTATTTCGGTAGGCTAGCAGTAGTTATGCCGGCCATTCGAGTCTCAGAACTTACTGGGCTCGGCGCGATGAATCCCGGTGATCCCGGTTTGATGGACAATTGTATGATCCGACTTCAGAATTGTCCTCTGCATTTTTCTCTGAAAATTGAAATTTTATTCACCAAAATAATAACGAATAAAAAACTCACTGTCTTGTTCACAACGACCCATTGGAATATCGTCAATCTTGAATTGCCAAGTAGTTAAGTAATGATTGAAATTGTCTTTTTCCGTTCTGTTTCAATATTTATTGATTATTTTTCATGTTTTAGATTCACGTGTAAACCGCATCAAAAGGTTATTGCAAAGTAAAATACTAAATATTATTTTCTGATGTTTTTTTTTTTAATTAAATATTCTTATTGTCTGTTTTCCTCGATAGACCTTGCATATTTCAATGAAATTAGCTAATTTGAATTAGTTGGAGCTTCAAAATTTTCGGAAACTTGTTGATCTGAATTAGGGCTTAAATCCCAAAAAAACCTGCAATTTCGAACCCGTCCGTGAAGTTAACTGATCTTAAGGGAATTTTCATTTTTAAACATCATTTTCATCACAGGATGAATTGAATTTTAAGCCAGCAACATGAACCGCTGTTCCAAATTTTCTACCTCTGTAGAAAAAACTTGTATTATACAATTCAAAATCTTGATAGTTTTTTATCGCAATACGATTTATTTTTGAGAAGTTGAAATTGAAAGTTTTTTTTTCCACAATTTAGATTTTATTATTCTTAAAGAGTATTTTTCCAAATACTTGTTTCAATGAATTTTTGTGTGTAACTTTCGATCCCTCACTCGGATAAACTTTTTGTTTCTTCTCAAATATCCTGACTTCTTCTTGAAGACCTTTTATGATAACATCACCTTCATATTTGGCAGTTTCCAGCAGATTTTGTCGAATGCTGAAATTTTGAATTGATACTTTATTGAATCGTTACAACTTACTGATTTGGGCAGCTTGGCTCATTTTTGACGGTGTGCCAGTGCTTTACAAAGGGTTCCTCCAGAAGTTGTTCGGCCGAAAATCGTTTCCAAGGTGATATTTGTAGCATCTAAGTTTTCAGAAATATATGATATTTCTAATATGAAACTGACCTTTGAAACAATATTTCTAGCTTCAATACTGGCATTTGGGAACATTGCCGTAAACGGAAGGGGAGTTTTCGGGCCAAATGAAGAAATATAATCTCTGATTGATGGTGATTTAATTCTTCTGATTACTTGTTCGTCGGGAGTTCCAAGATATTCAATGAGAAGTTGTATTTGAGAGTAGGAATCTGTTCCAGTAAATATTGGACGGAGGAGAAGCATTTCCGCCAGAATACATCCGGCTGACCAGATATCTACTCTTTAAAACAGTGTGGTTAATGAAATGAAAAGTATTCAAAGGAAATATCGATTTTATATTTCCTTGGTTAAGAGAAAATATCTCCAAATACAACAATAAAAAATTACAAAAATTATTTGCCAGTTGTAGTCAAAGTTTTTGGTCAATCTTCAACATTTGGAAGAATATATATTTTTGATATTTTTCAAGCTTTTATGCAAGTTCCTAATCTCCAAGTTGCTTTCAGATAATTTAGACTTTTTTTCAGAGTTTCACATTTATTCCATTTTATCAACTTACTGAGTATCATACTCGCCCATCGAAAGAAGAATTTCTGGTGCACGGTACCAAAGTGTTGACACATATTGCTGAAATTATAATAAATATTTCAAAACATTCGAATTCTTCCGCTTACTGATAAGTCGCCGCTAATGTGTGCATTTGGGCTAGTATTCGGTGTCGTTTTAGTGGATGGACCGGATCTTGACATTCCAAAATCAGCAATTTTTAATGAGCAATCTTCATTTAAAAGTAGATTCGCAGGTTTCAAGTCTCGATGAATAATTCCAGCGGAATGGAGATACTGAAACAAATTCTAAAGTTTTCGAAGAGAATTTAGAGTGAGTAAACCTTCAAGCCTTTGAGAATTTGATAAAAGAAGTATTGAAAATGTTTTTCGTTCAATGTCTGATTTGATTTCAAAACACTCAAAAGATCAGTTTCCATAAGATCCATAACTATATAAATATCCTGACCCGAACCACTTTCTCTCATTAAAACATCAGTTGAATTAATTATATTTTCATGAGAAAGTTCTCGAGTTATCCGAATCTCTCGCAGTGCACATTTTGCAGTTGATTGATTTTTGAAAACTCGCGTTATTTTTTTGATGGCTACTTGTTTGTTGAGCTTCTGCAAAATTGTATATTTCTGTTGATCATCGCAATGTTTATTTATTTTCCAATAAAAAAGGTGTTGAAACTGAAAGAATGATAAAGAAATTGGTTGAATTTCGTTTTGTAATTTGTTTTTGTAGTAATAAACAACAGGAATAGTTTTCAAATCATATGGAGTCTGTGTTCAAGGTTTTTTATCAATTTGCAGACGCGAGGGTGAAGATAATTTAAATTCGTTCGGTAATTAATGTATATGTAAATGATTACTCTCTTCGAAGTAATCAAAATGTCCTGACTTGGAATCCACTACACTAACAAGGAATCACAGATGGCAGACGTGCCTACCCTACTCCGAAAACCTTAAATTTTTTGAAGATGAGTCTCACACGATTCAACAGTTAATTTTGACATCTTTATACTTGCAGCAAAAAAAAATATTAAAAATAAGTTCCAGAGACACTTTCAGATTTTTTGTTGAAATGTTTTTTAAACAAAGAAACTTACTGAATCGATTGCTCTGCACACTACTCCAAAAGCCCCAGCTCCCAGGTTTTCTTGGGCCAAATATTGAGTTGCTTCCAGACAAAATAAATCATTTGAGCAAGATTTCGATCCGCTTTGCTCTTCAAGGAATACGTTTTTTGAATAATAGTCTGGAGCTCTGTAAAGAGTTACAGTTGAACGTGTCTTCAACATTTGTTTTTTTCTTCTCTGACCTTTCTTGTCAGCTTGTTTATGTCAGAACTCCGTGGGTTTTATTATGGAAATTGAGGCGTGTCCTGATAAGAGAGACAGACACTGCGTACTTTTGGTGATGTTATCAAATGTTTTCCGGTGAAGAATTTTTTAAAGAATGATTCCGCCTATGATTCAAGTCATCGTCCTCTGCAGTCCATAAGCATTCGAGAAATCATAAAAATTTCATCTCAGCACATGGTTTCTTATCAAAACTTCCTTTATGTTTAATGTAACAGATGTATATTTATCAGATTTAAGAAAAACAGATTCACAGTTGAAGAATTGATAATATTTCGTTCAATATTTACAGTTTAAGAATTGAAGTGGCTGCTCAACAAAGAAAGGAGAAGGAGTTTATTATTTTTATGCTATTGACAGATCAGTTATGTAATGAATCACAAACAAATATAATATTGCATATTGTGCTCTTCCCATAAACTTTTCTGAAAATATTTTAGTGCCGACGTTCTTTCTCTGTTTGTCAAGGTCTCCAGTTGGAAATTTGTATTCTCAAAAAAAAACGAAATTGAAATGAAGTCCTTCAGACCTTTTATAATTGGGTGTAGAGCTCTGGAAGCTTTTTGGAAATTTGTTTAACCTGAAAATGTTTTCGATCGAGTTGGGCAATAAGGGTTTCGGTTTTTCTTTAAAAATGATGCTGTCCAAAAAAGTTCCAGAAGCAACAAATAACCACAATTTCAGATTGAATTCATATTCATATTTTTAATTCAGATTGATTTAATTTAGAAATTAAAATTTGAAAAATTTTTATGTTTAAATATGAAACTCGGTTGCCGGTTGTCGCACAGCCCTGTTGCAGACCTCGAAAAAAAATTTTTTTAAATAAAACCATTCATATTCCTCAGTTTTTTTTTAAATTTTGTCGCCGGCAATAAAATACAATTATTTAATAAAATACAATTTTTAAGTTAATTTGGAACGGTTTAGGAAAAATCTGCAGTATTTTGAGGAGGAAATTCATAAGGGAGAGATTTTTTTTTAATTTGCGCATTATTCCTTTCCATTATTTAATTCCATATATTTTCCTAGTTGTTTATTCAGAACCCCTGCAACCATCAGTCAAACAAAAAATAACCCGTTTATCATATTTCATCACTGATCATCAAAAGAATTAGTAGAAGAATTAAAATATTACATACTAGATAAATTGTCATTGTCACACTCCACGGTCATCATCTTTACTGGTTTTCCTTAACTCCTGTCGAGACTTTCGCAATCTCACTATTCGATCTTTGTCATCAAGTTTTGATGAACTATCACTCTGAAAATTTACTGTTTGGGGCCAACAGAAGAAAATGTAAAATCTAACACTAGCTCGCTTGTCTCGAATTTTCGGAATAAATCGTCGTTTCTCACTGTATCCTTCTCGTATTCGGTCGATGTTTCTTCGATCCAGATGATTTTTCGATTTTTTTGAAGGAGGGATGCCGCCAGATAACCTAAACAATTTTGGTTTTAGTTTTTAGATTTAATATTGAATTTATTATATCCAAGCTTCTCAAAGCTTCTTTAACAAAGATCCTAATAGTTTTTAATTGTGTCAAGCTGTTCCAAAAGAAACATTTCGTTTTCGATTAAATTTTTCTGAAACATCAACTTCAAATTAAATTCAGTCTGAAATTTCAAGAAACTTTCAAATTTTAAAAATAAAAAACAATATAATTTTATAGATTTTACACATCATTTTGTGAACCAAATGTTTTGATTTCAATTGGACCAGTTACTTGAAAAATGGGCTCACAAAATAATGCGCGAAACCTAAGAAACCTAAGATTCAGAATCTTTTTGACTTTCCAAGAGATTTCCCAAATTTCCATTAGACTTTAAAAATATTTTTTTAAATAAAAATGTCGAGCCTTGCTTGGGAGCAAGTGTATAAGGATACTCATTTTGAAAAATTTACAGTTTTTTTCAGTAGAAAACAAAAACTTACATAGGTGGAGCACTAGAAATACTTGTAACATCCAATGGCCAATTAATTCCATTTTTAAAAATTTCCTGAACAATCAAATTCGCATTACTTGTTGATGGTTCCATTCCACTATCCGATGAGTAATTCTCCTCAGAACATTTTCGATGTAGTTCAACTTCTCGAACTGTATCAATTGTTTCAGCCGACGAAAGACTAGTTGGTGTCTCATCGGAATCTGATATATCATCATCCTTCTGCTCTCTGGCTAAAAGTTATAATTTAAAAAATGTTTCGAACATCTCAAAATGCTAACTTTTCTGAAATTGTCGTATCACTCCCAAATAGTCAGTTGGATCCTCTCTTGGCCCCATTTTTCCTTCTTTATCCGGTTCGAACGTTTGGTTAGATTTATCGTCAAGGTATGGAGGGGGTGTTTTTCTGAAAAAAAAACGTGTTCTTTTGTTTGAAATAATAGAAACATCACAACAGATAAGGTAACAGAAATGGGAAGAAGCATAGCGGAAGCGTACAGCTGATGCAGCATATTTCCAAATTCAACAAATATTTCAAAAATTAACGACAATTTTGAAATTCTTTTGCCTAGAAATGTATGTTAGAACGTGAGAATGGAGACATATTTCTAACAATGTATTGCTTGACTCTTCGAAGGCTGAGGAGCAGCTGAAGTTTATGCCATTGAAAATTTATATAATTTTTCTGAATTTTTTAATGATTTTTTTTCAATTTTGCAACAAATATTAAAAGGCTGATTTACTTTTTCAGCGCAAATGGTTGGGATAGTTATGTCATTTATCTACTGCCTGATGACAGGCCTGCGTACAGTTCAAGTGTTTTTGTTTGAAAGTTCGACTTGAACAGGCCTTCCGGCTAATGAATATTGCTTGTTCGCGACTGTTTTTCGCATTTCTTTATTTTTTGTTATTTTTATAAATTTAAAAAATGTTATTATGACGACAGACACAGTTTTTCGAAAGAACTGAGGAACATGTAGAGGTTAACTTTATTTTGTTAGAATAACATTACATTTACACAAAAGTTAACTATCCGCCCATATTGTCAGGCGCCCTCTTTTGAAGAGCAGTTGCAGAAGCGTCTCTTTGAGCCAACCTGGTGTCGTAGTTTGTGCCACGTCGCATCTCAAATATTCTCGCCTCCTCGTCGAGACCAGCAACCACTTGAGCTCCCTCGAATCGTTCAATCGCGTCTACATCCACTTGTACACTGAAAAAATATAAATTCCCGAATTTTTTCAAACTTTTTTCTAAAAATGTTAATTCAATTTCTTCTGAAAATGCATCGTTCCAGCATGAAAATTAAGAATCAATCAATGTAAACATTACCCAGGCGCGAAACGTTACCATTTTGCGCCAAAATTAAGATACTCGTTGTCAACCCGGCGATTCTTTGTTTAATGCAAAAAGAGGTGAGCTTTTAAAGAGCACTGTAATGTACACACCTTTTGCGCAAAAGTATGATTTCAGGTGAAACCTGATGCACCATGTTCAGAAGAAACCAGATAAAAATTTTACCGTGGAGGGCAAAGTGGTTCGTATTGATCATTATGGTATTGAGCCATGAACGGATGTTGTAGAATCTGATCTGCCGAATATCGTTTCCAGGGAGAAATTTGCAATAGCTAGAATATAAATTTCTCATTTTCCATAACTCAACATTATATAACTCACATATGAAACCATGTTTCTCGCCTCTGGACTAGCTTTCGGAAATATTGCAGAAAATGGAAGAGGAGTTTTACGACCACATGCTTCAATTGAATCTCTGACAAGGTCTGATGTTATCCTATTGATAACCTCTTCTTCTGGACTTCCCAAATAATAAACAATCATTTTTATCTGTGAAACGGAATCTTTTCCAGGGAATAGCTGACGTCGAAGTAGCATTTCAGCAAATATACATCCAGCTGACCACAAATCCACTCTAAATTACAAATTAGAATTTTTATTTTCGAACATTTTTTTCCTCTATTACGGGAACAAGTGAAAACTACAGTAAGAACTCAAATAACAATAGATATTTAAGCTCTTTCTGTAGTTTTCGCTAAAAGATATCGCGCGTCAAATAAAATGCACCAAGTACGCATTCTCATGATTTATTGTTCCCGTAATATAAGTATTTCACCCATTGTTGAACTTTGACGGCTTATATCTCTGTTGTCGTTGGTTTTATTCAACAACTGTCAACTAACAAAATATTTGTAAATTCTTTTTCTACCGTTTTGTAGTGAAGAATTTATTAATATCTTGAAAATGAACCAAGATATTACCTTTGAAAGTGAAGTAGTGTGGTACAATACTATCAGAGGAAATACGGTATTATTTTAAACTCACTTTGTGTCATATTCTACCATTGAAAACAAAATCTCTGGAGCTCGATACCAACGTGTTGATACATATTGCTGCACAAAATTAATTGAAATGTCATTATTTCAAGAAGTTAGCTTACTGTCATATGTCCTCCAACATTAGCGTCATCTCTTACTGTACTCGCAGAAGCATAAGCTCTTGCCATGCCAAAATCGGCGATTCTCAGTAGACAATCTCCATTTAAAAGTAGATTTGATGGTTTTAAGTCTCTATGAATAATTCCAGCAGAGTGAAGGTACTGAAAGTAAACTTTTATTTTGCACAGCAACTGCCATCTGCGCTATGCTACACAATCTCTTCACTTCATACTCTCGCTTTTTCATCTACACCCTTTTTTCTCACAGGTTCTCTGACATGTGTGGCCGAGTGGTTAGCGTGCGCGCTCTACGAATTGAGTGCGTTAGTTCAACCCGCTCGCAGTCGAGGAGGAAAGTTTCCATGCACCACTCTGAAGGATAGTGTGGATTATGGTTCACAATTTACTGAGGCTGTTTTGCTTTTTTTTCTTAATTTCCAGTTTTTAATTCATAAAAATTTACCTTCAATCCTCGAAGTAATTGATAGAAAAAGTATTGAAAATGTTGTTCCATGAGAGTCTGTCTTGAGTGGAGAATCTGATGAAGATCAGTTTCCATGAGATCCATAACTAGATAAATGTCCTTTCCATGAGCGCCCTCTGCAGTGAACATGTCTAACACAGCGATGATGTTCTCATGGAGCAGCTCACGAAGAATTCGAACTTCTCTCAATGATCGTTTGGCCAAAGTGTGTGCAGTGAAGGCTCGTGGGATTTTCTTGATTGCCACTTGTTTCTTATTTCTCTGTAATTGATTTTTCACAAGTTTTTAATTGTTTTTCAAAGTTTAAAGGAACATACCGTATCCATTGCTTTGCAAACCACACCATAAGCACCTGCTCCAACATTTTCCTCTGCCAAATACGGTGTTCCTTCTAACCAAAACCGACCGTCTAATCGAGCATGTGACTCTGCAGGAGCCGCCATTTTACTCTGAAATATTGATTTTTAATTAAACAATTTCTATCATAATCCACGAATAAATATGTTGTGTGGGAAAATACTATTACCTTATTGACAGTGTTTTTAGAAATTGAATATGTTTTGTGCTCTATAATATTGGTGGAATAATAATTAGGTGCTCTATAGAGCGTAGTTCTCGCACTCATTTTAATTTTGAAAAAAAAAGAAGTTTAAAATTATATTTTGTACCCTCTAATCCTTAGTTTTATATGAACAGAAAAAAGGTGTGGCATGTCAATTACAAGGTTATCAAATATTTGTTTTTGATATGAAAATTTCAAGAATGTTTCGTGCTAATTCGCACAAAGCACGTCGAAAATAGGAAAAAAGGTGCATACGTTTTCAGAAATGACGGGTTGATGACGATAAAGCTTCAACAGTACGTCTTATCACCATTTTTTCCCTTTCGGCTCCTCTCTCTCTCACGTTATCAGATTGAGAAAAAACGAGAGTTGGGGGTGGAGGGAAGCAGGAGGATGTCCTGTTTTTTTTCTGAAAAAAAAAAACATATTTTGTGATGTGGTTTTTAAAATATACACAGAAGTAGGCAAATTAAAACTGAGAAAAAATAATTGAAAAATTGTTCAGCTTCAAATAAAAAAACTGAATAAAATTTATATTATACTGGAGTTAGCTTATTTCAATTTCAGTGGAAGTACTTCATCTTCATTTTTTTGCTTAAACTTTTCAGATGACAAAAAATGATGTCATTGCACTGATTAAAAATTTTAAAGACGATTATTAAATGGGTCAAAGGAATTTGTAGGTGACAATTATGAAAAGTGAATTATCAGTCAACTTGAAGTGTGTTTTATGTGCGGTTTTTTGATTTTTAGCAAGATAAATTAAAATCAACTCGAAATAAGATTTTTCAGACGTTTCAAGAATTTGAAAAACAACTTTTTTCAATCCGTATTCTGATTTTCAAATTCCTTCAAAAAGTAACTGTATAACTGATAGTTTTAAAAAGTTTCAAAATTTTAGCTCTCACGAAAAACTGAATCGAAAAATCTTAGATATTCAGGAAAGAATAATATTTATCCACAATTAGCGAAGGAAATCGATAAGATCAGTGAAAAAAATAGAGGAAGAAAAAGAGAGATAGGAAGTGATGAAGAGAGTGTTAGAAATGAAAGAGACTGTCTGAAGAAATCAAGAAGACGTCTTCTTTCAATCAAGTTTTTCGTTTTTTTTTTCTGTCTTTTACCATTTTTTCTATCATCTTCTATCTTTTTCCTCTATCTCTTCTATCTTACTGTTGGAAAATGAATGAATGGTAGGCGATGATGAAGATGTAGATTTCGGATGATTTACACTGTGACTCATTTATTCAAACCGATCATAAAAGTTGGAGATTTTTTAGCATTAAAAAGATTTTAGGAATTAAAAAGGAAAAATGTGTTAATTATTTGAGAGCTATGAAAATTACTTTTCTGTCCTAAACCTACGTCTTCTTTGTTAAGTTACAGTATTCTTTCTGGGAAATTTTCAACAACTTGAAGGCAAAAGTTATTGTCTTTAATAATAATATAGTCTTTTATTTAATGTTCGGCTATTCCTCTTTCACATTAAAATTTCTCAATCTAATTCAAATTCTTTCGTGTTTTTTTTTAATTAAGTAGTTATCTTGTTAATTATTTGAAACACCTGTTACAAAATTGTGCAAGTCTGTTTCTAAATATTTTTAAAACAAAGTGATTGAAAGTTTAAAATATTAAACCAAGGAAAAAGTGTGTAGACATGAACTACTCTTGATCTTTTCTTTGTCAATTTTTGCGCAAAAATTTCTACGTATCAACTCTCCCACTATGCATCTCTCTTTATCTTTGTCTCTTGTTAACAAATTTCGGTTGAGAGGAGCGAAAGGTCAGACAACTGTGAGGAGGCTTTGTTTGATGATTATTGATACACTGTGATTTTCGAGTGTGAATTAGAATTACTTTCAAATAATTTATTGTTGAGGAAATAGTTGGAAAATAACTTAAGAAAATAAATAAAAATAAATAAAAAATAGTAAAGCAATCAACAATTGTCTCCTCCCTTGGTTGGTCGTCTCTTGATTCCGAGGGCTCTGTTGGCTTCATCGATACGAAGATTCTGAAGAGAACGACGTTTACGTCCTCCACCTCCGCATCCACAACATCCACATCCACATCCACATCCACAGCAACATGGACGGCAGCAAGTACAACATCTTGTACAACAGCAAGTACGGCAACATGTGCAGCAACGACGGCAACAGCAGCAGCATCTGGAAATTTTTAAATGTTCAATTACAGCGTCAGGCGTTTCCAAAAGTCACAGTATTGTTATTCATAAAAAGTATGGTATTCTACTAACCTTGGTCTACAACAGCAGCATCCGCATCCTCCACCTCCTCCACCACATCCACAGCATCCGCATCCACATCCACAGCAACCACATCCTCCTTGTCTTTTAACTCTGGATGATCCTAATGTATCAATTGATGTTTCAGATGATGAAGTAGTTGAAGCAGATGATCTCACTAGTGCAACCTCTGTTGAGGATACTGGCAATACGGCAGCTTGCACCTGACCGTAGTATGCTCCAAGAGCCAGAATCAAAGTTGAGAAAATAAATAGTTTGAACATAACGAATTGAAATGAAATGATCAATTCACTGCCCGTTTATATAGTCAGATACTTTTTTCCAGGTACACTTTGTTTGTTTGTCTTTTTCTGAGCGCGCGCTTGGCAAGCGTGATCACGGAAAATTTGACAGTTTCCGGACCGAACTGCCTGACGGAAATTTTTGGGGGTATAAAACTGATCAGTGAACACACCAAGAGTATTCCATCCCTTTGAAATGTCCAAGATCGCATACTCCACTTTAGCCATTCTGGCAATCATTGCAATTTCCCAGGTATCAGTATTTTCAGGTCACTCTTAAGAAGTTGAAGATGGTTGCAGGTTCAATCAGCAGTCTTGCCAGTGTCCTCAAAAGAAGTGGCGTTAGTAACATCATCAACTGATGCTTCAACTACTTCATCATCTGAAACATCAATTGATACATTAGGATCATCCAGAGTTAAAAGACAAGGAGGATGTGGTTGCTGTGGGTGCGGATGCGGATGCTGCGGATGTGGAGGAGGAGGTGGAGGATGCGGATGCTGCTGTTGTAGGCCAAGGTTGGTGGAAAACTGTACTTTTGTAGAAGAACAATATCACAAAAATCAATATCTCAATTTTTGACTTTTGGGAACGTCTGTCGCTGTAATTAAAAGCATAATTTTCCAGATGCTGCTGCTGTTGCCGTCGTTGCTGCACATGTTGCCGTACTTGCTGTTGTACAAGATGTTGTACCTGCTGCCGTCCATGTTGTTGTGGATGTGGATGTGGATGTTGTGGATGCGGAGGTGGAGGACGTAAACGTCGTTCTCTTCAGAATCTTCGTATCGATGAAGCCAACAGAGCCCTCGGAATCAAGAGACGACCAGCCAAGGGAGGAGACAAGTGCTAATTTTTTTAATTCGGGTTTAGGTGTTTTTTTTTCTAATTTTATTTAATTTACTATTAATATTGACAATAAATATAATCAATCGTAAACCTTTATTACAAGCCATTAATTAATAAAACAATATTATTACAAGTAGAAGTAAACTATCAAAATCCATAGATGTAATAGACGAGACTTCCTTTGGTAAAAACTCCAAATCCGATTTCAATGCCGATGAATGTCAAGAGCATAGTGAATCCAATGACTTGAAATATTAATGTTATTCAACTAACAGCTCAGCGGATAAAAACTTACTGAGTCCAGCACAAAATATTGTTTTCTCGATACGATACAAAACGTTCTGAGACTCGAATTTATCCACCTCCCGTTACCTCTTGTATATATACATATATATATTGTATATATTTTGTGAATTAAAAATTAAAATTTTATTTTTTTGTTGTATATTTTTGAGTATAATTTTCAATTTTATTTTTCAGATTTTCTGAAATCGACCGCGATGGCTCGTCCGAAACCTTTGATTGAGGAGAAAGTAAGTTTCCATAACCGATATAATTATCTTATTTACAATCGTTTTTTCCAGGCAAAGAAGCAAGAAAATGACGAGAAAAAGAATAGAGAGGCGAGCAGAAATTGTTGTGACTTGGCCTCAGTAGAGGTCCGCCGCCCCAACTTTGCGGATTATAATTATCGGCAAGAATTGCCCACAATCCAGCGATAATCATACGCCGGTAATTTACTCACACAATTCCGTTTGTTCGTTCTTAAATATTCCACCATTTAAATTAATTAAATTAAATAATTCTTATTTGAATTTGCCGCCAAGGATGCAAGCGCGCGCCATTGTACACATCGGAGTGTCGTAGCGCGCGCTGTTTATTCCCTTGCTCATATTAATTTCGGGCCTAAAATGTGGCTACTCTTCACTTCACTCTTCGTTCCCTTTCGTCACTGGCTGTCCGTCGCCGTTCTCCCGTTCTGTCCGTCGTCTTCTTGTCACTCCGAGGCTCTGGCTGCCTCTCGGACCGGAGTGTCAACAGAAATCGCTGGCAAGCAATGCCAGCCGATCAGAGAAGTCTGACTAACTCCGCCAAATACTCCCGATCTGTGATGAAAAAAGGAGAAAGAGCAGAAGGTTCAACCTGCGAAAAAGGCTGAAAAATCTATGAAAGAACAGGAGGAGGAGCGATTGGCAAAAAACAAAAAAGCTCAGGAAGAATATGCAAAAATGACGGCCAGCGCTAAGAAAGTTAGTTCATATTTATAAAAGCTAAATTTTCTGAGAATTTGAATACATATTGGTATCTGACAGTTGCCTTAATTAATGTATTTAATCTGTTAATCTAATAAGGAACTAATTTTTCTACTTTTTTCAGAGACGAAATGCGAAAAGGAGAGCGGGATGATGACTCGAGCACTGTGGCGGTGATTCGTGGAGCTGGAAAGAAATCTAAGAAAACGGCGAGCAAGGGGCCAAAGAAGGAGCTCAAAAATCCGAAGAAAAAGCCAAAGAAGAATCTGAAAAACAAAAAATCGAGAAATTCCGAGTCAGAAATGTCGGATTCCGGAAAAACGACGGACTGTGAAATGGAGATCAGCGACGCAGATGATTATCCACCAGTGAAGAGATATCCAAATCGTCGTCGATCACCACCACCACCTCCACCATCCGGTAGAGCTATCAGTGCTTATTAGAAAGGTATATATCAGATTTTTTTATTGATAATGTTTTAGTGATCTTTTAATCTAGTTCTACATTTCAAACTATTTTAAAATTGGACTAACGTGAATAATCTCGAATTCAGAAAATCCAGAAAAGAATGAAAAAAAAAAGCAAAATCAATTTTTTTTTTTCTAAATTCCTTCAAAATGAGAGCTCTCCGACCAATCAGCACTCTCGAACTCCGCCCACTCCATCTGATTGGTTGAAAATTGGGCGGAGCGAATTGCTAATTGGTCACGGTTCTTATTTCGGAGGGAATTTAGCTAAAATTGAATTTGTTTTTTTATTTTGGATCATTCTTTTCTATATTTTTCGTCCAATTTTAGACAATTTTGAGAGTTTTAAAGTAAAATCCTTTTTTAGTCTAAACCAGCATTCAACACATTTTTAATTCCAAAATGAAAATTTCCAGAAGACTGCCCATTCCGAATTCCTGTGCCATGTTCTTCGTCAATTCTGGTCTTCCCACGTGAATTTGTCAATTCTTCAAGTCAATGTTTGCAGCTGACATCTTACGAACTTGATTCAGACATTTTTATGTATGTATTATTATTTTTCGAAATTTAATTGTTAAAGGTCAACGACACATACTGACTTTCGCGAGATTCCATCAAGTTCAATTGGAAAAAAAAACTTTTGCGAAAAAAACCATGAAAAGGCAGTTTTCCGAACGATATTTTTTGTCTGAAACTCAAAAAACGATCATTTTCCTGAGAAATTCAAAAATTATGAACTTTCGTTTTATTTTTCAACAAATTTATGATTTTTTTTTTCATTAAATAACACAGCCTTTTGGACATTATTTCTGAAAAAAAAACCATTTTCTCATATTATCACAACGCAGGAAATTTCGTATTTTGAAATGGTTTTCATGTCGATAAAAATTGCACTTTTTCTAAAATTTCGAGTGTGATTTCTTGGGAAAAAAAAATCAAATTTATGAATTTTCGAGTATATTCTGAATTTTTCGCTTTTTCTATTAAAAAATCCAAAAATTGCCACGTAGAAAACGTCAATGCAGTCTCGTTGTGCTTAAATTAATCCCATTTTCCCCTTACAAAACAGTTCATTTATCCCAGTTACCTCTCTGCGTTTTTTAGTATTTTTTCCCCATTTCCCCATGCTTAAATTAATCTCATTTTACACATTTTTCCCCTATCAGCAGTTCTTTTTATCTCATTTTCCTCCCCTTTCTGCGTTTCTCTTAATCTGTTTTATGAACATTACTTAACAATTGCCACGAATAGCATACATTTATTTTTTGTCACAAATAATATTCCGGGTTTATTGCATTTTTTCCACAATACTAACCATATCTGTTATATAGTTGTTCGCATTATCCTCAACCTCATACACTTGCCGTTTTCCCTCATTTTTCTGTGAAAGTTTTTATTGTTTTTTATTGTGTGTGTGTGTTTTTTTTTATTATATTTCAATTGTGAATAATTTTGATTCGAGGATTTTTCGTTAGTAATAACTTTTGATTTTTTTAAATTTGTAATGGTCTAACTTTGAGAATTCATCTAATGGTCTAACTTTGAGAATTCATCTAATGGTCTAACTTTGGAAATTCATCTAATGGTCTAACTTTGAAAATTTATCTAATGGTCTAACTTTGAGAATTCATCTAATGGTCTAACTTTGGAAATTCATCTAATGGTCTAACTTTGAAAATTTATCTAATGGTCTAACTTTGGAAATTTATCTAATGGTCTAACTTTGGAAATTCATCTAATGGTCTAACTTTGGAAATTCATCTAATGGTCTAACTTTGGAAATTCATCTAATGGTCTAACTTTGAGAATTCATCTAATGGTCTAACTTTGAGAATTCATCTAATGGTCTAACTTTGGAAATTCATCTAATGGTCTAATTTTGGAAATTCATCTAATGGTCTAACTTTGAGAATTCATCTAATGGTCTAACTTTGGAAATTCATCTAATGGTCTAACTTTGAAAATTTATCTAATGGTCTAACTTTGAGAATTCATCTAATGGTCTAACTTTGGAAATTCATCTAATGGTCTAACTTTGGGAATTTATCTAATGGTCTAACTTTGGAAATTTATCTAATGGTCTAACTTTGGAAATTCATCTAATGGTCTAACTTTGGAAATTCATCTAATGGTCTAACTTTGGAAATTCATCTAATGGTCTAACTTTGGGAATTCATCTAATGGTCTAACTTTGGGAATTCATCTAATGGTCTAACTGATCAGAGCAGAGTGAATGAAACTTGCAGATGAGAAAAATTCGTGGAAAAATTTTTTGAAAACTTACCTGAAGCATGTGAAGGCTAATTCGCTACTTGGTTCCACCAGGTTAAAAAACGTCATATTAATTTATTCATACATATATCATATCTACCCAAAACCTTTGCATTGTTTACTCAATATTCGAGGTAATCAAATTTAAAATTACTTCCTTTTCCACAGACTACGAAAATACGAAAAATAACAACTTTAGTATGCCCAGGTATGAATTTAGTAACCTTTCTTTTTCAAGTTTTCATTTTGAGAAATTATATATTTTTATTCATCTTGTTTCGAAATTTTGGTTCATTTTTGCACGTCAATTTTTGGATTTTGAACCGATTCTAACTCGTAGATTCTATGAAGAAATAGAAAACCAGTGACTCATTTTGTGAGCAAACATTACGTTTTACACACGCTTTGTTAGAAGCAGATGACAAAAATAGTGGTTGCAATTGTCAAAAAATAGATGTGGTTTTTAAATTCTTTTTTTTTCAATTTCTAATACTTTATCTTCGCTTAATTTTTTATACTAGAATTTTCTCGTTTTTCAAAAATTTCCAAAAATACTTTAGCACGAAATAGACAAAAAAAACTAACTTTTGCCTCAAATTGAGTATGTTCCGCTTCACATGTTTCGTTCTAAACAATTAAAAAAGATGGAAATTGTGCTCTGGCACCCGGTGGCTCCGGCACTTCTCTTTCCAACATTTTTATTTTCTTTTTCTCAACCACACTCACAAATAAAAAAAAAACAGAAGAATATCTTCAGTTGTTTGTTGCAATTGAAAAATCAACTATTTTTCCTTCTCGTTTTCTCTACCTTTCATATTTCTCTCCAGCTCTTTTGTGCTCTCAAAAGTGTGAACAAGTTCTATTCACACTATTTATTTTCTTCATGTGCTTGTTCACATTTTATTAGAAACTACCTGATATTTGTAGTTTTGTATGATTTAGTAAATAGAAACATTGTGACCAAGCACAAAATATTCACCATGTTTCCATTTTCACAATTGCTCTACTTCTAAGTATTATTAATATATATGGAACATTTTGATCAAGAACGTAATCTTCTATATCGATACTTTAATTAATCGTGCAGTTATATCCTGTTCTCTGATAAGATGTGGTGTTTTGTTTCTTTGTTATCTCCCGAAAGCTGGCTTTTAATGTAGCGATGAAAAATGGTTGAAAATTTTGGTCATGCCAAGGAATAAACTGAAATAATTTTTCCAGTGAGTTATGTGCCATTTTCTGATTACTCAAAGTGACCAAAAACAATTTTTTAAATTAAAATATTAAAAATAAATATAATGGTTTTCTATGAAAAATGAATTTTAGCGGGTTCAAATTTCTCGCTATTTCTAGATTGGGTTCCCATAACTCTTCTTTAATTCTTATTTTTCATTTTGGTTACACGCAAATTTGAAATTGCTCCAATCTTTGGCACACTAATTAATAAGGTCTAAAAAATGGAGGGTGTCCATTTCACATAAATTCCTGTTCCTACTTGAATTGGCGAGAAATTTTTTTTTTCATAAAACATCCAGACACAATTAGTCTGATCAGTTTTTATCTGTATAAAAGATCAGCATCAAAACTGTATTTATTGATCCTTTCAAACAGACTAGATTGAGAAAAAGCTTTGAAATATATTGATTTTATTGGAAAACGTATGGTCTTAGTTTTGAGTAAATAAAACAAACTGCTCGTTTATTCCTGATTACATACTTGATATATGTACTTCAGTTTCAAAAAATATTTTTATTATTTAAATACGTTAATAATCAAGCATTCCTACAAGTAACTAGATTTATCGGCTGAGGAAATGCTTCAATTTGAGTCATCCACATTCCAACATAATTGCCCTCTTCTTCGCACGATATTGAGTAAGAATCAGTTCCTCCATCATTCCCTTCAACTTCAGTACCTGATTGATCGAAATATGCAATAGTTCCGGAAGGACATTGGAGCGTTGTTCTGAAAATTTTCTAAATTGAAATTTTGATTTGAAACATCTAACTAACTGGCAAGCAGTAGACCCGTAATCATTTATTCCAATTGTATAAGTCACTGGAATATCTTCTCCAATAGCACACCAATTTGTCGGACTGGGGACACCATATCCCATGCAACCAGTATTGTAGATTGGTGTGCAAGCAGAGCACGCTTAAAGTTTGATTTATTTAGAAAATTGAAAACCTTGAACTCACGATAAGGGACTGTTGTTGTGGTTGGATCTTCGGTAGTCGTTGTAGTTGTAGTGGTAATTGCTATTTTGGAAAATTATCTATACTCTTTCATAGTCAGTATGCTTGTACAACAACTCACGTTCAACTTCCTGAGTGGGAATACATCCGTTCATTATAGGCATCAATGAGAATAAGAGTAGAAACATAATATTGTCTGATCAAACTGTGACATGCTTCAGATCACTTTTATATCTTCCTTGCATATCTGTTCGCAACGCAATATTTCTTGTTCCGATTCGAAAAAACGTTCTTCATCCTTTGTTGGAGGAGACATTGCAATAAGTATCAAATTTTTATATTAGTCACGTGTAACATGCTTGAAGCTCAAAATTCGACTTTTTGTTTGAGCAGAAATATAGTATTTTCACTATAAGTCTTGCGTCCTTACGATCCAACCAAAAATTAGTTTTGCATCCTTTTTGCACTGGCATATTGCCAGCAACCTTACTTTTTGAAAATGTTAGTCGATTCAAAATATGGATAGAGTTTAATTAACTTACACCTGCATAAAGCGCCGATGAAATTAAGGAAACAAATTTTGATCAAGCGTCGGACAGGTGAAGCAGCAACAAGCTTTTTGCGCACCAAATGATATCCTGTTCTTTCGATTCATAACAAGCAATGATGTTTAGTGTCTTTGAATTTTTGCAGTTCAAAAAAGTGCGGTCTAGTTCCAAGTGAACATAATAGACATCAATATCAATATTTATTATATCTTGTATAATTTTAGAAATATTGAACCATAACATCTTGAAACTTTCATAAAGTACCATCAATATTTGTGCACTTCTACATGTTTCTGCATGTTGCTTGAGTAATTGGAGTAGGTATCCCACCAATTACTAACCGCCATATTCCAATATAAAAACCACCCGATTCTTCGCAGCTGACTGTGTATGAATCAGTGCCTCCGTTGCTTCCTTGCATTTCGGTTCCTGCTACAAAATAAGCAAATGTTCCAGTTGGGCATTGTAATGTCGTTCTAAAATATAAAGCAGTGTTCACTAGGGCATTGTGAAACATTTATGATAACTCACTCGCAACTAATAAGTCCTGCACCATCATCTACAAGTGAATAAGTAACGGGAATATCATCTCCAATAACACACCAATCTGTGGGACTTGGCATTCCAACTCCCATGCATCCAGTATTGTAAATTGGAGCACACATTGTGCAGGCTAGAAAGTGATTTAGGGTAGTTTAATTATACTCACAGTGATCTCACATCATCAATTATCATACACTCCAACAAATTTCGAATTTTTAAAATTTAGAAGCTTTTCATGAAACGCTTACGGTTCGGAGCTAATGTTAGAGTTGTTGTAGTTGCTTCCGTCGTTGTAGTTGTAGTAGTTGTGGTGGTTGTAGAAGATGTCGTTGTAGTAGTGCTGACTGGGTCAATAGCTGAAATTAAAGCAAGTTGTGCCACAAATTTTTTACTATGCAACATTCTTTCTAGGCATTCCAGTGTTCTTATATAAAAGGTTTCTAAATAATTTTCTCAATAACTTTACGATACAAGATTCAAAAAAATATTTAGCTAATACATTTATTTTCCATCAATTAAAAAATACTGCGAAGAACTTACGTTCAACTTCTTGAGTTGGGATACATGTAATAGCGACTTTAACAATAGAGAATAAAAGGAAGGCGATCATGTTGTCCCTGTAATGTCCTCAGACTACAATTCATTTTATATCGGTCTAGTGTTATGCAACATCGCTTCAATATCCTGTTTCAATGTGCGAATGATACCGATTTCTGTATTCGTGGATGATCTCAAATCGTAGAAGGTATGGATTTGGGTTTATTACGGGTTTCCTACATACCCAAAGATCAAATCAGACTTTTTTAAATCGAATTACGCCACTAGGTACTCCATGGGTTGCCTCTGGAAAACAAAATATCTAACAATGACTATCACTTTATTAGGATCTGTAGTATGGCCACAACCAACATGTTAAGGTCTTACCTAGGTGTATGTGTTCAATATAAATTCTGAACTGATAAACGAACAGCTGTTTACATGTTTCTTTGCCCACGTTTTTTGTTTCCACCAACCAACTTTTCATCTTCTTCTTATCATCTTCGCGTTTCATATCATACTCAATGCAAGGCATTTTTCCGTTTTCCTCTTCAAAATTCTAAAAAAATCAACATGGCATTGTTTTTCCCGCACGAATTAAGGCCTGCCACTTATTTAGTTGTAGCCAGTAATTTTCGTTTAAAATCATTTATTTCTCTGCATCAAATATCACCACATTCACACGAAGAACAATCAATATAATGTGGTTTTACAATGGTTCTGGCTCATGTAAACAAGCGCCTCAGAGATTAAAAGAACGGGCGCCGGAGAGATGGCGCAGAGAAGTAAAGTAAAAATGCATGTGGAGAGACATAACTGGTGTAGGAGAGGCACAAGACAAAGATAGAGTGCGCGAATGACCCCGTCTCCGCTATTAGTTGCTTCCGCGTGGGATTTTCTCACATTATATGAAAGATTTTTGCCGTTTATCTTTTTTTATCATTTGAATCGTCAAGAATAAAAACCACACAAAAAACCTCTTGTATCAGGTTTTTTGAAAAATTGTGAATTTCGATTTAAATTTTCTGAAGTCCCCGAAATGGGAGAAAACTGCAAAGAACAATTTTAAAAATCAATTTCGAGGAAATTTCGTGGTATTTTTCTCGAAAAAAAATCGACTTTATTCTTAAATATGATTTATTGCAATTTTGATGTCTTTTTTATTGCATTTTTTGCTTTTTTTCAAAATTGAAACAACAACGAATAAATTCCATCGAAAACACATTTTTGTTTCTCTACAAAAGGCGCCGATGGTCTCGCAACGAACCAGAAAAATTTTTTGGCAATGTGCATGCGCCTTTAAAATAGTACGGTAGACTACTTTTTGGAATCTTTCGAAAAAATTTAATTGTTTATTTTATTTTGTTTCAAGGAGTGTTTTTCTTTCACATTTTCAAACATATTACTGATAAAAATATAAAACTACAAAAATTGAACCTTTTTCAAGATGAATCACAGTATTTTCTTCATTTCCTATTACCAATTTGCCATTTCACAGCCAACTTTCTCTTTTTTTCCACACTTCTACAGTTTGTTCAGTGATTCATCACATTTTTCATGTTTCGCACTTGTAAAGATTACGAAACCAAGAAATATTAACTCTGAGAAACTTGCTTTTTATTCTTTCAGGGAGAAAACCCGCACTCCGGTCTGATTTTGACCATTCAAAGTCAAGACAGAAATATGGAGAGCGAAGATGAAGAGTCGCGGAGGCCTCAGACAACATCAAGTGGTCATCTGGAACCGAAAGATACAACTGAAAATAATTCAGGTTAGTTTTTCCGTGAAAATCAGAAATCACAAGGAATTCATAAATACATTTTGCACTTTTCCTTCTCTTTTCAAAAAGTTTCTTCTTGAACACACCAAAGTCAACAACATTTTCCAATTTCTTTTTCATTTTCAGTCGACTCATCTGTAATGCATGACCGTGGTATACCAGGACTCCTGCCAGCAACAAAAGCTTCAGATAAACAAAAGAAAGCTGTAATTCGGTTCCGAGAACACGAGGGAAGAGCAGACAGTCCGCCAAGCAACCTTAATGTCCGACGAGACAGCAAAACAGTTCACATTGATGAGGTAAGTGCAACTTTTCTTTTTTAACTCTAGATATTTATCTTTCAGGTATCCTCTCCACAGTCCTTGGATTATGGTGATAGTGATGATAGTTCTGATGACGATGAGATCCAATATTGTGACTGTGTTGCTGCTGCTTTACAGCAATCTCTTCCCGGAACACCTGGAAGAAAAGGTATTATTACTTTAAAAATTACTCATATTAAACGTGTTTGGTTAAGGAATCATTCCCTACATGTCAATTTATGATACTCAACAGCAAGCTCGTCGTCGAGGATATTGGATACCAGGAGTTCCGGTTAACGCGAAAATTGTAAAAGTCGAGAGAAATACGGATCGGGGAATTCACTTTATTAATACACTTCTGTGAGTTAGAGAATTTTGAAGTAAAATTGAAAAATCAACATTTTTCAGCTACACAATCGAGCTGGAACATGGACAATTTCGTTGGAGCGTCATCAGAAACTACAAAGATTTCACACTTCTCAACAATCGTCTCATGGCACATCGTGCTCGTGAACAATTTATGGCACCAATTAAAAGGTATTAATTGCCACTTTTTATTTTAATTTTCTCATTTTACACCTTTTATAATAAGTTTGAAGCTTTTTTTCTTGCAATTCACCCCATCGCTAACCTAAGACTAACCCCCATTCAGATTTCGTGGTAAAGTTCAGGATGAGTAAGTTTCTACACGCTGTTGTGCTTGTTTTGTTTATTTTTAGACTTGAATGGCTTGTTTTTGGACTGTTTTGTATGAAATTATAACTGCAAATTAATGTATTTTGCTATTTTTATTTATTTTCAGAACACAAGAGCGATTCGATAATTATTTGGAGCATATGGGTATTGATATTATTTCTGATCACAAGCCAGAGTGTCCATACTCAAATCAAAGCTCTAAACGGAAGAGACATCCGAAGGTATCTTTAAGAGTTTTTTATCTTATAAAGAAGTTTAAATATTTACAGCTGCAAGTTCTGAAGCGTGATTCGGATGGAATTGAAGAATCAAAGAATACATCTGCTCCACTAGCATCAGTTGAATCACCTGGAGAAGTAGAAGATGCATTCAAAAAGGAAGTTCACATGCAGCAAGCTGTACAATCTGGAATTCTCGATGAAACTGTCAATGAGGCTAATACATCCGAAGGAACACCTAAACGGCAGCGACGTCAACAGAGAAAGAAGGATCGGCACACTCTTCCACGTTTCCCAATGATGCCTGATTCGATGGTAACAAATTTGGAGCATCGTAAAGAGCTTCTCGAGAACTGGCTCCAAATGGTTCTTCACATTCCGATCAACAGAAATCATCACGAAACTGCTGAATTTTTGGAGGTTTCGAGATATTCATTTGTCAATGAGCTTGGTGGAAAACATACGGAAGGATTTGTCAAGAAACGTCCTGGAGGTTCGAGAGTGTTCCTTGGATGGAAGCAATGTTGTGTACGATATCTTCTACCGTGGAGTAAAAGGTTATTAAAAGTTTTGGTCAAAATTTTTCGATTTTTTCAGTAATAATCCAAAAATTCGAAAAATCTGAAAATCGACACCTTTTATCGTTTTTATCGAAATAAAATTAATAAAAACAATTTCAGATGGCTTATGGTTCGTGATTCATTTGTTGCATATATGGATCATCGAACTGAGCAGATTCGGATGGTATTGCTAATGGATCGTGATTTCAAAGTTGCAGCTGGAGGAAAAGAAACAGAAGGAATTCCGACAGGACTCATTATTACAAATAGTCAACAGTGAGATTATAATTCAGGAAAAATCAATAAAATCAAAATATAATTTTTCAGTGAGCTTCATCTAAAATGCCGCCGTCTTCAGGACACTGCCACGTGGAAATACATTATTGAGCAGGCTATGGGTGGAATCGGAAATACTTGGCTTCAACCACACAGATTCAGTTCCTCATTTCCAGTACGTGAGAACTGCCACGCGAAATGGTTTGTTGATGCGAAAACATACATGGAATATGCGGCTGATATGATGGAACTGGCTCGGGAAGAAATTTACATTACCGATTGGTGGCTCAGTCCAGAGATTTACATGAAACGGCCAGCTCTCGAAGGAAACTATTGGCGTTTGGATGAAATTTTGAAGAGAAAAGCTGAGCAAGGTGTGAAGATTTTCATATTGTTGTATAAAGAAATGGAAATGGCACTTGGTCTCAATAGTATTTACTCAAAACGGACACTTCAAGGACTTCATGAAAATATTAAAGTAATGAGGCATCCTGATCATTATCCATCAACTGGAACATTCTTCTGGGCTCACCACGAAAAACTTCTGATAATTGATCAATTGATCTCTTTTGTTGGAGGAGTTGATCTTTGCTTTGGACGATGGGATGATCATCGACATTTGCTGACTGATCTTGGATCCGTACAATATTCTGGTGCACATCAAGTTGCTACAAATATGGCCAGTGGATTGAGAAGCTTGATGACAGCTCCGTTAACGCTTTCTCCTTTGGGTCTTGAGGAACATGAGAAAGTGACGCCGAGAAACGAGAATGGAGGTAAAAATGGATCAGTAAAGCGTGTCGCTGTTGAGGAAATAAATGAAGTTGACGAGCCAAAAGAAGTTACTGGAAGAACACAAGAAACCGAATTGACCGATAATGAAGATATCTCTGAAGATTCTGATGTTAAAAAGATTATGGAAGAGACAATATTCACTGATAAAGAAACTGGTGGAGTCGTTGTCCGAACACTTAACCGATTCCCTGTGGATGAAGCTATACGTCATTCTAGTCCTGCTGATCCACAAAAGAACTGGAAAGAAACTAAAACAACTGTTGTAGAATCAACATCAACTTCTGGTGGAGTAACTTCTAAAACTACAACGACGACTACTACAACTAGAGTAGTAAAGGATAATACTCTCGAAAAGGAGAAGAATAAGAAAGAACTTCGTCGAGCTGTCACTTCATTGGAACGTCAGCGGAAGCATGTCCCACGTGAGATTCTGGACAAAGCTGGCCCTGCTCCGTCAATGATTGAGAAGGCTGCAAAGAGTGGAATGGATTTTGCATCGGCAGCCGAGAAATATAAGGAATACGTGGCAAGTGGAGCTGTTCAGAAGGAGAAACATCGAGCCCAGACCCCTCCGAATCGTCGAAAAGCCAAGAAAGATTCGAGAATAACTCGTGCTGTGGGTGCTGTGGGCAATTGGAAGAGCAACAGAGCCAAGAGAAAGTGGAAGCAAATGCTTGAAAGTGATGAAGCCACAATGGGATATGAGTTGGATTGGTTGCGACTTCGTGAAATGGACGAAAAAGGTGATGGAGATGATGAAATTGATGGAGGTGCAAAGTTATGGTATGGAAAGGATTATGTCAATTATATCGCGAAAGATTTCGTCGAAGTTGATATGCCATTCCATGGTAGGTCACTTTCTCTCAATTAAATTTCGATGATTAATAATATAAAATTTCAGATTTTATTGATCGTGGATCTACTCCAAGAATGCCATGGCATGACATCCATTCTGTAACTTTTGGTGCTCCAGCTCGTGATCTTGCTCGTCATTTTATTCAACGATGGAATGCTACAAAGACGGAGAAGCTGAAGGTAATTATCATCAGCAGTTAAATTTTCAACAAAAAAAAATCGAGAAAAAAGTTTTTTAAGTTTTCAAAATATTTTTAATTAAGTTTTTCTGGCAAAAATGTATTTTTCAAACATGTGAGCAAAACACACCGAAAATTCTGTAGTACTGAAAATTCATGAATATTTAAATTTTACATTTTTCCCGAAAAATTTTTTAAAAAATGCATTTTAAAATACTTATATATATATTTTTTTTTTGTTTCTCAAAATAGCTTTCCAATATTACAAAATGTTCGTTTTCTTTTTTTTCTCGTTTTTGTCGTGTATTATTTGCAAAAAAAAACTTTTCGTTCTCAAAAAAAAAATTCGGAGTACGGTAGTTTTCGAAACAGATCAGTTTCAGGCATTTTTTATCTTTGTTTTTTAATCTTTCTGTAATATTCAATATATAATACAACAAATTCCAATTTTAGTGGAAACGTTTCAAAATTTATTTTTAAACATTCGCAAAATTTATCATTTTCTCAATTTTTTAACCTTTTCTCTGGTGTGAATATTTCAAATTTTATCATGAAAAGTGTGTATTTTATTCAAATTTTAAAAAATATATAATGGATCCAGTTCTCCCAATTAATTATTTTTTTTCCAGGATGACAAGAATTATCCGTATCTCTTACCAAAAAGCTACGAGAATGTTCGTGTTCCACGTGTCTTCAAAACAGCGAATGCATCTGAAATGGTCAATGTACAAGTTCTCCGTTCCTTGTCTAACTGGTCAGGATTGATAAATCAAACTGAAGATTCGATTCAAATGGCATATCTTTCACTCATCGCCAACTCGAAGGTTTCATTTTTTCAGACATTTTTAGAAAAAATTAAAATTTATTCAGCACTACATCTACATTGAAAATCAATTTTTCGTTTCTATGATTGAATCAAATGATGTCACGAATGAAGTTTGCAAAGTTATTTATAATCGTATCGTCAGAGCTTACAAGTGAGTTTTATTTATTTTTTAAATTATAAATCAATTAAATTGATTTTCAGAGAAAAAGACAATTATCGTGTCTACATCATGATTCCACTTCTACCTGGATTCGAAGGAGACGTCGGTGCTCCTGGTGGATCTTCTCTTCAAGCAGTTCTTCATTGGACATATCAATCATTGAGTCAGGGACCGAATTCTTTGATTCAAAGATTGAAAGCTGTGATGCCTGATCCATTTAAATATATTCATGTAGGATCACTCAGAACCTATGATCAACTTGGACAGAAATTGGTGAGTTTCGTTGTATCATAGACATTTTTACTTTTCCCTTATCACTGGCCATTCTAAATATTTGGAAATTTTATTTGCATTGCATGCCCATTCACAAACAAACACACGTCTTTCATGTCATAAAATAAGCTTTTTCTCTATTTCTCCCACTCTCTCTTCACTTTATTCCTCATTTATACTATTTTTCAGGTATCTGAGCTCGTCTACATTCATTGTAAATTGCTCATCGTCGATGATGAGCATGTTATCATTGGATCAGCAAATATTAATGATAGATCACAGGTAATTTATAATTTATTTTAAATTTTAAACCGAAAAAGAAAAACAAGAAATTTGGATAAATTACTTTCTGAAGAAGCAAATGTAGACTGCGTAAAGTATTCCTGGAAGCCAGAAGAGCAGGCAAAATATAATATCAATGAGCACATTGATATCGCATTCTTTTGTGTGCCACCAGATTGCTAATGGCTGGAAATGAAAATATTTTAAGATCCCATTTTGAAAGAGAGGCTCAAATCAAAACTTACCGGGAGGAAAATGCAAAGAATGACCTCAATAATAACATCAGCATCTGTAGCCATCGTTCAAAAGTTCAAGCAAATATGAAAAAGTATCAAAACTCACTTCCTCTCATGTGTTTATATACGAGCCTCCTTGCCGAAAACTAAAAATTCTTCACGCCCGCCCATCCGCTTATCATCATAACTAAGGAATAGTGAAGTGATTCATGTGACATTTTTGCACTAAATGTGTGCTTAACTCGAAAAGAATGAGCAAAAAAAAAGGAAGAGAGTGAAATCAATGAAACAATAAATTGATTTTTCAGTGTGGAAATCGTGACTCTGAAGTATGCTGTGTGTACACTGACGTCGTCAAAGAACGTTCGGTTATGGATGGAAAACCATTCGAGGCTGGACGATTTGCAAAGAGCCTACGGATGCAATGCATGAGGGTACGGTAGTAGCTGTGCGGCAAATATTTTCGACAAATGCACAAAAGTGTCAATTTTAGTGTGATATTCCAACTTTTTGGATTTGAAATTGATATAAAAATGCACAAAAGTGTTTTTTGATCTAATAATATGTTTTCTTGAATAGTGCCTTTACCAACAATAGCGAATATTGTGATCAAACCATCATTTTTCTACATTTCTTTAATATTTCCTAATATATGTAAAAATTAGAATTAGCATACCGAAATCAACAATTTTTAACATTATCACCGTACATACCTGCTACGGTAGAAATCAGCAGTTCCACTCAATTTGCTTTTTTTTCAGGAACATCTTGGCCTACTTCCCGACTCCCGCCGGAAAGCGAAATTCCCGTATGCAGTGTCATGCGATGATCCTGTCGCCGATAGTTTCTTTGTTGATGTATGGCAATCAACTGCCAAGAGTAATGGTCAGATTTATGAAGAGGTTGGTTATATAAGTACATTGCAAATTTTGCGCCAGAATTACGGTACCAGGTCTCGGCACGGCAATTGTTCAATGCAAACGGGTATGCGCCTTTAAGGAGTACTGTAACTTCAAACAATCGTTACTGTGGAATTTTTATCGACTTTTCATAGTTTTTCATTAAAAATTAGTTTATTGAAAAATTGAACTAAAACAATTAAAAGCATATATATTTTTACAAATTATGAGAAAAACTATAAATAATCAAGGTAATTTTCGTAACAACAGAAGTCTGTAACTACAGTATCTTTTAAAGACGCGCATCCTTTTGCAAAATTTCGCTTCTCTGTATTAAAAGAGAATTCAAGTTCGAATAGTCAATATTTAATTTTCAGGTTTTCCGCTCCTACCCCACCGATTTCGTGGAAACTTTTGAAGAGTTCCAAAAATGGACATCACAGATTCCAATGTCCGAATATTCTCCACAACAAGCTGAGGAAAGAGTTCGAGATCTAAAAGGTTTGTACTTTGGAGTGTCTAGTTTAGCGTTGATGATAACTCCTCTTATCACTTGAGACATTTACAACTTTTGGCCTTTCAATTTACGAGAGAAAATGTGAAAATGTCACTGATGTCATTTCCTCGAATCGTTTCCGAAAAAAACCATTTTTTTGCAGGTGTCCTCGTCGATTTCCCACTCAACTTCCTTTGCAAAGCAGTTCTGACTCCAGGAATAACATCAAAAGAGGGACTTGTTCCAAGTGCTGTATTCACATAATTTTAATCATCAATTAATCAGATTTTCTGCCAGTTTTTTTTTGCTCTTTGCCAATGTGATTCTTTCAGAGTTTTCAGCTATTTTTTTGTGTGTAACTGCCGGTTTTCTTTTTTGTTAATGGCAGCTAAAGCCCCTGCTCCGCCAATTTGCCTGTGAAATACCCCCTAATAGTTCAATTGTCACTAATTCAGTGGAGATAACAAACCAGTAATTTTATAGTAAATTTCAGAGTTACTCTGAATAATATTGCTTGTATACCAAAAAAGACGAACCGAACTCCTCAATGCCAAATTTTTTAATTCTTATTTAGCTCATTTTCTCTATAAATAATGATTTTTCAAATTAATCATACAAGAATAAACATTTATTTTTATTTTTCTTCGTTATAACTGCATCCATAAAATCGTTGGTTTCGAGAAACTATCTGAGTCTTATTACCCAGATACGAAATTTTGCAGCTTTCGCCCAGAAATTACAGTATCCGGTCTCGAGGCGACAATTTTTTCTGAGTACAAACGGGTGCGCACCTTTAAAGACTACTGTAATTTCAAACTTTCATCGATTTTTCATAGTTTTTCCAACGATTTATTAAAATTATGAGTTTTTTAATGTCAATTTAAACGAAAAGTTAGCAACTACAGTACTCCTCAAAGGCAAACGATCCTTTGAATTAAGAGGAAACTATCGCTTCGAGACCGGGTACCGTATTTTTGGAGCAACATCTCGCATCTGGTTAATAGTAGCAAATATTGAAAAATAACAGTAATTAAATTTGTTTAAGAGAGCGAAATGGGTGATCAGGATGGAAAGAAAAGTAAGTCAAATTTGTTTTTAATTTCACAAAAAAATATATATTCTAGAGCCCCCATTTGATATGCCACCTCCACCGAAGCCACTTTCTTTCGAAATGCCAAAACCGCCAGTTCTCCAGCCAAATATTGCCTCACTTCTACAGAAAACTAACACTACTGGCGAAGACGTCAAATCAAAAGATGCACAACCATCAGTGACTCCAGTTCCACCTCCTACTTTCAATCCTGTACCGAATCCGTTTGCACCGAGACCTAAATCAGTGTCTCCGAATCCTCATCCTGATGTTCCAGCGGTTACTGTAGGAGCTTTGTCAGCTCCTGCTGACAAAAGTGAAACGGAAGGAGAGAAAATTGAAAAGCCATCTGAAACAGCACAGGCTCATGTGGAAAATGTGAAAAAACCTGAAAAGCCGTCAAGTTTGGGAACTCATCCTCTAACCACAGAAATTCCAATTACTCCAATGGTGGAAGAAGCTAAACCAGTAAATATTTATGATTTATTTCGAAATTTTAAATCAGAATATTTTAGATTACTTCGCCAGCCGTTGTAGAAGTCTCCAGTCATGCCGAATCCGTGAAATCTTCAATAGATTCCAGTAATTTATTCACTGATAAAGTAGACATGAGTGGTGGTCTCATGAGTTGGTTGACAAAAACAGTAACAGAAAGTAAACTTCTGAGTGATGTAGCTGGAAAAGCAAAAGCTGGTGTTGAGACTGTAATGACAACACTCGATCCAGGAATGAAACCTTTTCTTGCTGAACATGGCGTGGTTCGTTTCGTTTATAAATTTTTGCGATTTTTTTCACAAAAAGACAAAAATACTGTACCCGGTCTCGACGCGACATATTTAGAAACACATAAATTGCAATAAATTTTAAACTATGAAAACTATGTATGAAAAATCGATATGAAATTAAAGTACTCTTTAAAGACGCACACTTGTTTGTATTTTACAAAAATCGTCGCGTCGAGACCGGATACCGTATTTTTTTTTCTATTTTCCCGGCTGGTTAATAATGCTGAAATTATATTTGAATTTTCAGATTGAATTCGCCTTATTCAACTGTGACGCTGATTTGTTAACCGTCGCTTCTGATGCATTCACGAAATCCGGAGCCATGGCAATCTGTCGGGGACTCACGTCCGTTATCGCAAACTTCAGGCCATTAGTAGCTGGTGAAGAGAAGGCTCGCAAGATGTGTGAGATAAAAGTGGAAGCTGCACGAAAAACGAATAAAGCAAAAGAAGATGCTGCTGTTGTTGTGATTCAACCATTTTTAATGGAGATTTCTGGAAGGTAAATCTAGATCAAAAGTTCAAGACAAAAAATTACAGTCAATCTCATTTGCAGATATTACTCAACATGCAAAATAGTTCTACATCATGAATCGAAATATTTTGATGCGATTTCACAGCTTTTAGAAATTCCATCCACTCTTGTAGAAGTGATTCAACGAGCCGCCAAATCTGAAGGCCTTCCAGATGATGAATTTTCCACATCGGTGACACAAGCTATTAAAAATGTGAGACATGAAGTGGAAACATTAATCTTTACACCAGTTACTTTATAGGTTTACAAGACATCTGTTACCACGTGGGAGCCGGGAAGCTTTGCTCCGTACGACTCCAAAGAGCTTCTCTCAATTGCATTCGCGTCAGTTTCGCAACAGCTCTTGCGAAATCTGGCTCCAGTTAATTGAATTGGAGATAATGAGCTAACTCGATATTATATTTGCTCTCGCACTATTAGCATTTTAGTTTGGGTATCTGGTCTTTAAAATTTACATAACAAAACATTTATATTGTGATGATCTTTCCAACACCTCTAAATATTAACGCAATGGGATTCCGATTTTTATGTACAATAATTATTATGTCATTGGGTATACTCTTTGTCCAAATAAACAAACAATATTATTATCGATTTTCTTGATGAGTCCCCACATGTCAATTGACCTGACCTTGGCTGAAGACGCGTTGACATCTAATGAGAGCAAGAGACCACAAGAAGAGGAGACGCAGAGAAAGACTGTATGCATTTCTACGTCACGGTGTATGAACCTAATGCAAAAAAAAGCGCTAGTCAGACAATGTTCAAATTTATTGTCTTCAGGGTTCTGGTTTTCCATCATAAAATATCGGTTTTCTTTTGTTATTTGCTATGAACGTTTATCTTATCGGATTTATTTTGTACTTCTAGCTTAAAAGTATACTATTTTATTGTTTTTTTTTCTTTTCAGATAAGACAAAATGACAGATTCCCCTTCACCAATTGATTCATCATTTGACGCATCAGATGTTGCCACGCCTTGCACAGTTATTGCCGCAAAAATTTCTCTGAGAAATCGAAATGGTCTTGAGGAAGATCAAGAAAATCTGGACAGCTTTGATGCTTTTACAGAAACACATGAAACACAGGAATCGAAAAATATCGCACATGGAGAGCATGAAGAAGATGTTTCTAACATTTATGTGGATGATTTTTCCAAAGAGTTTGGTGATACTGTTTCGTCAGTTATGGAGCCACTTCCTAAACCTCTTACATTTGCCAGGACCATTACAAAGGTAATTAAGCAGGGATTTTTATCAATTTTAAGTTTAACAAAAAACAATTCAAATTCAACATTTCAGGTTTACTGTCACTTGGACGATCAAGAACATCCTTACATGGTGGAAGTGCACGTACCACCTGATTGCATAACTTTGCGAGATGTCAAACGGAAGCTGATGAGAACAAATTTCAAGTATTATTGCATCGCGCTGGATCCTGATACTGGATTGTAAGTTTTTACTGGGTTTTTGTTTTTTATTATCATGTTTATTATTGATAAACTGAATTTCAGGGAAGTGAAAGCTGAAGTTCGTGACGATTCTCGACGGCTATATCCTTTGAAAAATGGACGATTCGAGTTGTATTTGCTTACCGTCGAGGGATCTGTGCACTCTGACACCAGCTCAGGAAGACATAGAAGGAAGCAAGACGGATCCTCGAAGGGAAGCAGTGGATCGAGAGAATATCTCAGAGCTGCCCATCATTACGATAATCCAAGTTAGTTTAAAAAAAATATTTTCAAACAATACACTTGAATTTGCAGCTCCATTTTCTGATGACGAATCTCAAGCATCATCTCTTCCGACTTATGTTAAAAAGGCGCATGCTTACAATAGAAAACATGCACCGCAAGCTTATGGTAACTTTATAAAGGTTTTATATCTCCAAATCTCTTAATTTTGCAGAACGTCACCTGCCCCACATGAAGCACAACAACCGCCACAATCACCATCGTCAAAATCATTATGAAGAATCCACATTCGATGTAACAACAGAGTCGGATGATCATTACCGAGACGGTGTCACATATTATGATGAAGATGAAGACGACAGCAGATCCATCAATACTGATTTAACGTCGGTTTCGCAAGTTCATTTGAAGCAAAAATGGCGTCAACAGCAAAAGGAAATGAGGAACAAGTGGAAACGAATGCCATCAATCTCGACGGCTTCATCTTCATTTTCAAGCATCACCGGTGTGTATACTTAGTTTGTCTAAATTTTTGTATTCTCGAATTCCAATTCAATAATCCTGTCCTTTTTTTAGAATCGTCAATGGGTCTAGAAGTAATCACTGTTCGTTTGAACCTTGAAACAATACCACTTGGAATGACGCCTTCAGGACATACCAACGCTCGAGGAGATGCTGGTCTTTACGTTGGAGATATTCAGGATCGTGGAGCTGTTGCACTGGATGGTAGAATTGATATTGGAGATATGATCGTTGGAATCAATGAAATTAGTTTGGGAAATTACTCGAACAAGGAAGCAGTACAACTGTTACGAGAGGCAGTTCAGCGTCAATACTTGACATTGACGATTGCAAAAACTGGAGATCCAAAGCAAAATGCTTTTCCGAGAAATCCACGTGCAGAGCCAATTCGGCCAATTGATCCAAACGAATGGGTGAAGCATGCCACGAATGCTATGAAGGCAATGCCAAGTATATCTGAAGGTGAGGACATTTACATTTTAAGTCTGAAATTAAAAGAATTTTTCCTTACAGAAAGCTCGTCAACGCCCATTCCAGATGATTGGCCAACGAACAGTTCTGCGAGTGGAACTCCGTTTGGCGGGCCTCCGCCAGCTAACTGTTTGAACGTGATGACGGATAAGAAATATGTAGTAGAAGTAATGGCAGCTCCAGGATCAGGTCTTGACATCAAGGATCGTTACTGGTTTAAGATCCCAATCCCCATGTCTTTCTTGGGAACTGATCTAGTCGAGTGGCTTGTCAAGCATGTTCAAGGGCTTGAGACGAAGAAGAAAGCTCGTGAGTTTGCTGAGGAAATGTTGAAGCTTGGATACATCAGACCTGGAGTTGGAAAGCAGAGTTTTACGAAAGAATGCTACTACGTCATGGGAGATGAGTGTGCAGGTAAGGATTTGAAGAAAAATTCCAATTTAAAACATTTAAAATTCATTTTCTAGACTACACCCAACTGCGAGGACCTGACGGAGGATACAAGTATCCACAAAGTCACGCATCATCTGCGTCTGGTCATAGCAGCAACAATCTGATCTTCCCTCCATCAATGTACCCACCACAACCGCCAACAGCTGGCGCAGTGCAATCATCGAAATTCGGTCATTCTACCTTCTTCAATGACTGGCGGATACGCATCACTACCGGCGTCTCCATTTCCTCACGGAAAGGCATCTGTCAATGATTGCAGAAGGACGCGAGATGATCAGAGAAGTCAAGCGAGTGGGAGTAGTAGAGGAAGCTCGAGAAGGTGCAGATTGATAAATCATTTAAAAAAAATTTAAAACGTTTTATTCCTTTAGGTACGTCGAACTACCACGGAAGCCTGCATCACTCAGCAGTGGGTCTGGTTTAGCTGTTGATCTGGACCGCGTCGCTTCGAGAAGCTCGTTTCGAGCTGCAATGAACGGAAGTCATCCACAGTTTAACATTGATAATTGATTAGTAGATGTTCTTGTTTCTCTGTATTTTTTGATATGTTTTAATTTGTGTTAACTGTGTATTCCTCCCAACGGGATATTTGTCATTTTTAATCTCTCGACATCCACTGCCTTTTTCATGTTCTCATCTAAATAGCGACTTTTAATTTGATATCAGCACTTTTCATGTTCAATAATAAACGTTTTCAAAGTTTTAATAAAAATTTAATTTCGATTAAAAAAAGAATAAACGTGGCCACAATAAATAAGCGTGAAGTTAGCAAAAAATCCAAAGTTTGAATACATTTTCGTTTTGACGTGAATTAAAAACTTGAACTCTACACGTGGCAATCCAACTTGGAAAGGCTACCAATATCATTTTTATTTCGGCTTCCAATCAAAATGCCGTTGACAGTCCCTCTGCTCGGAAGAGAGCTATGTTTCTGGTGTATTGAAGGTAAAATTTCAGATATTTCCGAGCATTTTAATAGCTGAAATTTTAGCATTTCGAGAATGCCACATACACAACAATTTGAACGTTTTTTGGAACGACGTCACTGTGAGAAGCTACACAGGAGAAAGCGACGGTTTCCGGATTGTGGACGAAAAGGATTTGGTTAATGTGCAGACGACTGTACAGTGTGGGTTTAATTGTTTTTAGTAAATGAAAGAAGCGGTCACAGAGACTACAGTACTCTTTAATAAGAGTACTGTAGTTTCGAAGTACTCGCTGTTGTGAAATATTCTTCTATATTTCATAATTTCTTTGAAATTTATTTGCATTTTTTTCGTTTTATTTACAACTATATCATTATGTGTCTGGGTACATCTCGATCGTTACTCCAGTTTGTCCCCTGAGGACATTTCCAAATACATACAGTATATCGGGGTCTGACACCTCGGGAAGCGTCGCTCATCTGCTGGGATGCTCGAACACCCATTCACGCCCTCAAAACTCTGGGAGGATCCTAAATCAGAGGCGGAGGTCCTCGGTCTCCCCACAAAAGTCTTCGATTCATGAGGATCACCAGCCAGTATTTCGGGGTCTCTCAATAGTTTTTCTGTAGTCTTCCACTTCTTCCATCTTTTCTATTGAGATGACCTTTCAAAATACAGTCAGTATTTCGGGGTCTCACAATAGTTTTTCTGTAGTCTTCCATCTTTTCTATTGAGATGACCTTTCAAAATACAGCCAGTATTTCGGGGTCTCTCAATAGTTTTTCTGTAGTCTTCCATCTTTTCTATTGAGATGACCTTTCAAAATACAGCCAGTATTTCGGGGTCTCTCAATAGTTTTTCTGTAGTCTTCCATCTTTTCTATTGAGATGACCTTTCAAAATACAGCCAGTATTTCGGGGTCTCACAATAGTTTTTCTGTAGTCTTCCACTTGTTCCATTTTTTCTATTGAGATGACCTTTCAAAATACAGCCAGTATTTCGGGGTCTCTCAATAGTTTTTCTGTAGTCTTCCATCTTTTCTATTGAGATGACCTTTCAAAATACAGCCAGTATTTCGGGGTCTCTCAATAGTTTTTCTGTAGTATTCCATCTTTTCTATTGAGATGACCTTTCAAAATACAGCCAGTATTTCGGGGTCTCTCAACAGTTTCTCTGTAGTCTTCCTCTTTTCTATTGAGATGACCTTTCAAAATACAGCCAGTATTTCGGGGTCTCTCAATAGTTTTTTCTGTAGTCTTCCACTTCTTCCATCTTTTCTATTGAGATGACCTTTCAAAATACAGCCAGTATTTCGGGGTCTCTCAATAGTTTTTCTGTAGTCTTCCACTTCTTCCATCTTTTCTATTGAGATGACCTTTCAAAATACAGCCAGTATTTCGGGGTCTCACAATAGTTTTTCTGTAGTCTTCCATCTTTTCTATTGAGATGACCTTTCAAAATACAGCCAGTATTTCGGGGTCTCTCAATAGTTTTTCTGTAGTCTTCCATCTTTTCTATTGAGATAACCTTTCAAAATACAGTCAGTATTTCGGGGTCTCACAATAGTTTTTCTGTAGTCTACCATCTTTGCTATTGAGATAACCTTTCAAAATACAGCCAGTATTTCGGGGTCTCTCAATAGTTTTTCTGTAGTCTTCCATCTTTTCTATTGAGATGACCTTTCAAAATACAGCCAGTATTTCGGGGTCTCTTAATAGTTTTTCTGTAGTCTTCCATCTTTTCTATTGAGATGACCTTTCAAAATACAGCCAGTATTTCGGGGTCTCACAATAGTTTTTCTGTAGTCTTCCATCTTTTCTATTGAGATGACCTTTCAAAATACAGCCAGTATTTCGGGGTCTCTCAATAGTTTTTCTGTAGTCTTCCATCTTTTCTATTGAGATAACCTTTCAAAATACATCCAGTATTTCGGGGTCTCTCAATAGTTTTTCTGTAGTCTTCCATCTTTTCTATTGAGATTACCTTTCAAAATACAGCCAGTATTTCGGGGTCTCTCAATAGTTTTTCTGTAGTCTTCCATCTTTTCTATTGAGATGACCTTTCAAAATACAGCCAGTATTTCGGGGTCTCTCAATAGTTTTTCTGTAGTCTTCCATCTTTTCTATTGAGATGACCTTTCAAAATACAGCCAGTATTTCGGGGTCTCTCAATAGTTTTTCTGTAGTCTTCCATCTTTTCTATTGAGATGACCTTTCAAAATACAGCCAGTATTTCGGGGTCTCTCAATAGTTTTTCTGTAGTCTTCCATCTTTTCTATTGAGATGACCTTTCAAAATACAGCCAGTATTTCGGGGTCTCACAATAGTTTTTCTGTAGTCTTCCATCTTTTCTATTGAGATAACCTTTCAAAATACAGCCAGTATTTCGGGGCCTCTCAATAGTTTTTCTGTAGTCTTCCACTTCTTCCATTTTTTCTATTGAGATGACCTTTCAAAATACAGCCAGTATTTCGGGGTCTCTCAATAGTTTTTCTGTAGTCTTCCTCTTTTCTATTGAGATGACCTTTCAAAATACAGCCAGTATTTCGGGGTCTCTCAATGTTTTTCTGTAGTCTTCCTCTTTTCTATTGAGATGACCTTTCAAAATACAGCCAGTATTTCGGGGTCTCTCAATGTTTTTCTGTATTCTTCCATCTTTTCTATTGAGATGACCTTTCAAAATACAGCCAGTATTTCGGGGTCTCTCAATAGTTTTTCTGTAGTCTTCCATCTTTTCTATTGAGATGACCTTTCAAAATACAGCCAGTATTTCGGGGTCTCACAATAGTTTTTCTGTAGTCTTCCATCTTTTCTATTGAGATAACCTTTCAAAATACAGCCAGTATTTCGGGGCCTCTCAATAGTTTTTCTGTAGTCTTCCACTTCTTCCATTTTTTCTATTGAGATGACCTTTCAAAATACAGCCAGTATTTCGGGGTCTCTCAATAGTTTTTCTGTAGTCTTCCATCTTTTCTATTGAGATAACCTTTCAAAATACAGCCAGTATTTCGGGGTCTCTTAATAGTTTTTCTGTAGTCTTCCATCTTTTCTATTGAGATGACCTTTCAAAATACAGCCAGTATTTCGGGGTCTCTCAATAGTTTTTCTGTAGTCTTCCATCTTTTCTATTGAGATAACCTTTCAAAATACAGCCAGTATTTCGGGGTCTCTCAATAGTTTTTCTGTAGTCTTCCATCTTTTCTATTGAGATGACCTTTCAAAATACAGCCAGTATTTCGGGGTCTCTCAATAGTTTTTCTGTAGTCTTCCATCTTTTCTATTGAGATGACCTTTCAAAATACAGCCAGTATTTCGGGGTCTCTTAATAGTTATTCTGTAGTCTTCCATCTTTTCTATTGAGATGACCTTTCAAAATACAGCCAGTATTTCGGGGTCTCTCAATAGTTTTTCTGTAGTCTTCCATCTTTTCTATTGAGATGACCTTTCAAAATACAGCCAGTATTTCGGGGTCTCTCAATAGTTTTTCTGTAGTCTTCCACTTCTTCCATCTTTTCTATTGAGATGACCTTTCAAAATACAGCCAGTATTTCGGGGTCTCTCAATAGTTTTTCTGTAGTCTTCCATCTTTTCTATTGAGATAACCTTTCAAAATACAGTCAGTATTTCGGGGTCTCACAATAGTTTTTCTGTAGTCTTCCACTTCTTCCATTTTTTCTATTGAGATGACCTTTCAAAATACAGCCAGTATTTCGGGGTCTCTCAATAGTTTTTCTGTAGTCTTCCATCTTTTCTATTGAGATGACCTTTCAAAATACAGCCAGTATTTCGGGGTCTCTCAATAGTTTTTCTGTAGTCTTCCATCTTTTCTATTGAGATGACCTTTCAAAATACAGCCAGTATTTCGGGGTCTCTCAATAGTTTTTCTGTAGTCTTCCATCTTTTCTATTGAGATGACCTTTCAAAATACAGCCAGTATTTCGGGGTCTCTCAATAGTTTTTCTGTAGTCTTCCATCTTTTCTATTGAGATGACCTTTCAAAATACAGCCAGTATTTCGGGGTCTCTCAATAGTTTTTCTGTAGTCTTCCATCTTTTCTATTGAGATAACCTTTCAAAATACATCCAGTATTTCGGGGTCTCTCAATAGATTTTCTGTAGTCTTCCATTTTTTCTATTGAGATGACCTTTCAAAATACAGCCAGTATTTCGGGGTCTCTCAATAGTTTTTCTGTAGTCTTCCTCTTTTCTATTGAGATGACCTTTCAAAATACAGCCAGTATTTCGGGGTCTCTCAATGTTTTTCTGTATTCTTCCATCTTTTCTATTGAGATGACCTTTCAAAATACAGCCAGTATTTCGGGGTCTCTCAATAGTTTTTCTGTAGTCTTCCACTTCTTCCATTTTTTCTATTGAGATGACCTTTCAAAATACACCCAGTATTTCGGGGTCTCTCAATAGTTTTTCTGTAGTCTTCCATCTTTTCTATTGAGATGACCTTTCAAAATACAGCCAGTATTTCGGGGTCTCACAATAGTTTTTCTGTAGTCTTCCATCTTTTCTATTGAGATGACCTTTCAAAATACAGCCAGTATTTCGGGGTCTCTCAATAGTTTTTCTGTAGTCTTCCACTTCTTCCATTTTTTCTATTGAGATGACCTTTCAAAATACAGCCAGTATTTCGGGGTCTCTCATTAGTTTTTCTGTAGTCTTCCTTTTTTCTATTGTGATGACCTTTCAAAATACACTCACAAAAGGTAAGTAGGCAAACCTTCCTTGTTCACCTATATTAGAAAAAAAAAAAAAATTCTTTCAGTTTCTATGTGATACCTTTCGTTCACTCTTCGACATAATCTTCAGGCACATCTTGTTGGTTATCACGGATCAACCGACAGTAAGACCTTTAAAATGACATTAAAAAATTACTGTACGTTTCAGATGTTTAAGAGCAAATGATTCCAGTTTTGAAGAATATTCTCAGGAACAATGGCGTTGAAGATGAAGAAAGTTAAACGGAAATTTATTTTTACGCATTATGTGGATATTCTATCGTTTCTTGTTTTAAAATCAACTTTTATCGAACGTTCTAAAAGTCATGTTATTTATTATTATTATTATTATTCACGCATAGTTTTAACCATATCAAAAAATGTTTCAGCATGCCCGAAGAAGAAGCAGAAGCATATATTTTTCGAGAATAATCTCAATAACAGATGTTTCTTATGGACATCAATGATATAAGTTCTGGTTAACTTGGAAATCAGAATGCAAAAGTGGACAAATATGTTGTGTGCCAGTCGGGTGTCCTATAAGCGGATATATATGAGAAAACACATGAGCTTTGTGAAGGAAATTAGTTTTAGTTGGGTTGACAACACAGGGTAACTGCATACAAACTTCTTTCCTGCCCCCTTCTCAGTTTGGAAAGTAGTCAAGTTTCTAATTAATTTTTTTTACAAAATAGAAGATTAACTGAGAGATTTGCCTACTGGCCTGACCCCGAACAACTCCTAAGTTTTTAACTTCTTTGTGATTTTTTTTTAGATTTGTTGAGAATTGATTTTAACTTGTTAGACTAAGTTGAAAATTAAAACTCCTACGACTATTTTGAGCAGATCTCCGTCAATCTCAACAGTGCTCGAACTTTTGTTGAAAGATAGAGATCTATTTAGAAGTTCCCTAAAAATTTTTGATGAGTTTAGCTGACAATCTCAATTTCCTGATCACAGATGTTTTGAGCCACGCTGCCGCTAGGAGTTTTGTTTGTGGCCTAGTCAATGTTATAAAATTCCAATTTAGAACATTGAATTATTACTGTAACTTTGTAATGCACTAAATGTACAAATTACACTCCGCCCTTATCTTCGCTCGACGTAAGGCGAAATTTTCTTCTTGTTAGGAAATTGTCTATAATTCTGCCCATCTTGTCGACTACTTTCCCCGATTGATATACTTTTCTATCAAAACAAGCTCACCTGAGCCACGTTTACCCTCAAACAACAATCAGTAAAAGATAAAGTGATAGTAAGCACCATCAGATGGTGTGTTTGTTGTGCTTGGAAGCCCATTTCCCCTGTCGTTTGTCGCCTCCATGGCAACAGCTTCTTGTGCCTTCCCATCATCTACTTTGCTGTTGTTATTCAGCTGGCACAAGGCGCCGTCGCCGCCACATATACACTTTTCTTCTTCCCTCGTTCTGCCTTTTCTGCTCCGGCTTATCACCCAAATCCGACAAGCAGGTGGTCTTGGCTCTCACCGAGAGATTGCGGGATTTACAAAGGCGTTTCTAGTTTTTGTAGAATTTTGTTTCGTTTGCCAAAATACATACAGTAATCCTCAAATTATAAAATTTCAACTTTCAAGTACGGTTGTCTTTTTTGAACTCTAGGAATTTAGTTTTAGTCAAATTTAAAAAATAGTTCTTATTTGTTTTTTTGAAAGTTCTTCTAAAGGTAAAGTATCTGCAGTAAGATTGTTCAAAATCATTCTAGTGATCTAGAACAATTATCAAGTCATCTTTAGAAATCGGAACTTTTCTAAAACTTTGGAAATCGACCGAAACTTTGCCAGAAAAAAATGTATTAACAATTAACAGTTTTGGAGAGTTTTTTTTCTTATATTTTCATGTTGAACTACTTTTCCAAATCCTCTACTGACAATAATCATTAAATCTTTAAATCTTTTTCATCAGGTATGACCTCAACTATGTCATTTGGCAGTCCCAAAATAGATTTTGGAAAGAAATCTTCAAACCTTGAACAGAGTATTCAAAGAATCAAAGTTCGCAAGAGTCTTCTCATGGCTCAGATTTGTTTATCGGACAAACCAGATTTCACTTCCAAAGTGGAGAACAACAATCAACAATCAGAAAAGGTAACTGATAGGTTTTGATATGAGCTATTCTATATATGAATATTAATCTAATTTTCCTGACAGTTCTAAGATATTGTATATCCCCTATTAGTATTGTATGTAATACTTTTTCCATCGATTACTCTGAGTTTAGCTCTTGTAAATATTTCAATTTAATAAGATATATTATATTTAAATATTAGACTCACAAACATTTATTGAAATTGAAAACTTTCAACAAAAGACTACAAACTTACAGTAATCCCAATAGTCAATTGTTTTACACATATTTTATCAGTGTATGTTCATGAAAAATATATTGAAGGTCTACACAAAAGCTCAACGGTCATCTGTCAGGTTTCCAACATACGATGGATTGCTCCCCGCTGGCGGAACAGTAAGCGGAAGCTTATCTCTCTTTCTCCTGTTCTATCATTTTTTGGTATATTCTTCTGTTAGCAATTACTTTGAGAACCTTTTTTTCAATTGTATCTATCATGTTCTTTTCCTGAACACCATCAGTTCCTTCATATTTCAGTACATTTGCGATGAATGCAACAGCGACGAGCGGACCCCATTTCAGCTTTGTGAGCACAAGGCAATTTATCACAGGTTTGCCTATTTTTGAAGAATTTAATTTGTTAGCTATAACTTTTGTGTTTATAAATGTATACTCTGGCGTTTCAGTCCCCAAGACCAGAGGGTTTGGAAATGTGTGTACTGTCACACACAATTTGGAAGGCGAGGTGGACTTCGGAGGCATGTTCAGATGGTTCATATGCAGATGATGCATAAATGTCCCGTAGAGAATTGCACTCATCCAGGATACAAGTGCACAAAGGTGGTCATTTCAATCTTTTTATTGAAGGCAGGACCACGCGCTCGAATTTAAAATTTAAAAAAATTAGATTTATGGAGTACTGTAGTCCACATTTCTTCATTGTTGTTTCAATGTTTTCCGTTCGTTTACATAGGAGCTACAGTACTCCGTCATCCATCGGACGTGTCGAGACGAGATTTTGTATCAGTGGTAAAAACCTTTCAAAAAACGTAGCAAGATTCAAAGGAACCTTTGAACTCTTTTAACTTGAAGATGCAGCTCTAGATTGCCACTAGATTACCAAACGTTATAAATGTTTGAGAATTATTGGTTTCATTAATATTGATTTTTCAAGCCAAAAACACCCTTCAAGTCTATTCAAGTCTATGCTCTTTCAGGCTCTGAATGCTCATGTCAGAACTCATACTCGACCATATGCCTGCCATCGGTGTGATGCTAGCTTTGCACGAAAAAACGATCTACAGAGTCATCTATCAACTCATCAAGCTACTCCAGTCATTCATTAATTTATTATATTATCTCAATTTTCCGTTTCTCTATCTATCTTATTACGATTACCTCTTCTTTTTTTCTGTGATTGTACCATAAACCTCAAAGTCCAACGCGATTTCTCGAGGGTATACGGAAGGGTTGAGTTTTGCTTCCGGAAAAGTGTCAAATGCACTACGCACCGCGCAACCGCAGGCATACTTACGTAAATATTTGAGTGATATAAAAGAAAGCATGAATGGTTCAATGATACACTCGAACTTAACATGAACAAGCTCGTCTGCTCCACCTTCGCCATTCTGGCAATAATCGCAATTTCTCAGGTATCAACGTTTCAGGGGACTTGTGTAGAATTCGAAGATCCTTGCAGGTTCAATCAGCAGTACTACCAGTGTCCTCAAAAGAAGTAGCATTAATAACATCATCTGCTTCAACCACTTCATCATCTGAAACATCAATTGATACATTAGGATCATCCAGAGTTAAAAGACAAGGAGGATGTGGTTGCTGTGGATGCGGATGCGGATGCTGCGGATGTGGTGGAGGAGGTGGAGGAGGATGCGGATGTTGCTGTTGTAGACCAAAGTAAGTTCAGAATTCGACACTTCTACTTTTTTAATTGATAATTCCAGAAATGTTACATTCACTATTTGAAAGATCTTTAATCCTTTAAATCTCAAAGTTTTAAACTTTGTCGTTACGTTTTCAGACTCGTCTGCATCTTCAGCATTTTCAGAATGATGTAGCAAATTTTAGTTCAAATTTTAGTGTAGCAACATCTTTCTTAAAAGAACAGTATCTTTTAGGCACATCTGCCGTTGTAATTTAAAATTTAAAATTTTCAGATGCTGCTGCTGTTGCCGCCGTTGCTGTACATGTTGCCGTACTTGCTGTTGTACAAGATGTTGTACTTGCTGCCGTCCATGTTGTTGTGGATGTGGATGTGGATGTGGATGTTGTGGATGCGGAGGTGGAGGACGTAAACGTCGTTCTCTTCAGAATCTCCGTATTGCTTTGGCTAACAAAATCGAAGGAATCGCCAAAGTCGTGAAGGGATCCGCTGTAGAAGCTTCAGTTATGAACGCATTGGCTCCTGTCAATGATGCTACGGTTGAAGAGAAGAAAGACGTGATCAACTGAGCGATGCGTTTGTTAAACTAATTTAATTAATTTAATTTGAATTCTGTGATTCTCACTTCAGAGAAATAAATAGTTGATTCTCTCTTGATTAACGCAAATACCAAAAAAATGTTATATACATAGAATTAGATAAAAAACGAGTAGAGACAAAGTTCAACAACGTTGTTGTCCATACAAAGCCTTGGAATTTACCGGCCCCCAAAGTATGCCTGGTTTGAGAAACGCTGAAAAATCCTCAGAATTAGATCAGAAAACTCATCAGAAATTGTTGCTTGTAGTAGTGAAATTTTCTTGATTGATCTGAGAAGCTTAAACTTGTTACTAACTTTTCAATAACTCGTCTCATTCTAGAGAACCTGAAAGTAACCGGGAGCTTGTGTGGTAAAATTATTCTACATTGGAAGAAATGGCATATTTCCCTTTTCCCCTATTTTACATTAGGTTTCTATTTTCAATTTCGGTTCAAGAATCATCAATTTTTAATTCCTAGTCCCATTTAGAAATAATGTCGCAACACTCATTCTTCATTCCCAGAGTCTCGCCCATTTCTTTCCCATTGAAACACTAGCTTCTGGTTACCATGACAACTCCATCCTTGTGCTCCAGTAAAAACTGCTCTGTCTCCTCCTTCTCTTTATGCTCACTGCTCCCCCTCCCCACATATATACACCCTAACACGCAACATAATCGCATGTGTGGCCACCATCTAATCCTCCAACGAAAAGCTGCTTCTGTGCTCATGCTCATCCGATAATATTATGCGATTACCACTTCTTTTGACCTGCTTTTTGCCGCTTCTTTGTTTTTCTCAACAACTTCAGTGTTATCATTGTATCAATCGGTTGACGACAGCTGATATTACAAAAGATGAACGAAATGCGTTGAAGACAGCTCTTTTTGCAAGGTTCAACATTCCCCCATCTAGTGAATATTGTGCCGATGGGGGTAATGATGTTCTGTTCCGAACAGTTCAGAAAGAAGTTTGCCCCGTAATAAATGACACGTGTATTCGAATCGTATCCGAAGGTGAGCTCTATTGCCCAGACGAAACATTTTGCGCCAAAATTACGGTAGCCGGTCTCGACACGACAAATGTTTTGTTAAATGTTAAAGGGTGTGCGCCTGTAAAGAGTACTGTGGTTTCAAATGTTCCTTTCTGTGGAATTTTCGTGTTTTGCAGCTTTTCGACAACTTTACCTTTACTTTTTAGAAATTAAAAAGCTTTTTCATTTAAAATCGCAAATAAAACAATTGAAAACACTTGCATTTCTACCCTTGCATTAAAAAATTTATCGTGTCGAGACCAGTACCGTATTTTCAGCTCAAAAATCGCATAACTTCGAGCCTAGATAATAATTAAGCCATATTTCAGGCGATGAAAACAAGAAGCTCGTGCTCCGTGGATGTCAATCAACACTTGTAAAATCTGGTTTCGACCTAGTCACCAATTATTCTTGTCGTCATAATTCGGATACTACCACCTCTTCCGAATGCGTAACCACCTGCCAACAACCACTTTGTAACATTTCTCACGGATTGGAGCTAATCCCATTGCTAATTATCCTAAGCTTCCTGGTTTTCTAGGTCTTTCAATTGAATACCGCATTTTCGTACTAGAGTTTATGTATAAATATTTATGAACAATGTATTTATTCCTAGTATTAAAAAAATTAGAGAACTTGGAAAAGAAAGCAATAAAGAATGAGAATTCCGAGAAGTTCAGTAGAGATCATGTCTGGGACGCCGTTTTTAGAATAACTCGTTTCATGCACTGATTCCCATTTTTGCAAATGTCGCATCTATCTTGGCACTGGTGTCGTAATGCTGAAAAAAGTTGTGTAAGTTCTGAAATACAAATCCAGTTCTAGTACCTTTCCATGAGAATTGGTGAGTGTACTATTCACCATAACAATGTTCACATTTTCGCGCATATCCAAACCATGAAGAAGTTTTGGAGAGAGCAAAAAGTATTGAGTTTTGGAAAGTGTTCCAGTGGTTCCATTCCACATTCCAACCATAATATCAAACACTTTCCGTTCGTTTGTAGGATCCATTCCCTGATTAATCTCATCAATACATCTGAATGGAACTGGGCATAATTGTTGTAGAGCCAGAAGATAAAGCATCGTAGCCACACTTCGTTCACCTCCAGATTGAACTTTATTGTCAAGACGTTTCATACTTTCTCCTTTGCGGAAGCACACCATAATCATGATTCCATATTTTTCAATATCCAGTGGATTTTCGGGAACTTCAAGACTAACTTCTCCGCGACAACCAAGAGAATCAAAGAATTGAACGTAGTTTACATTGATTTGTTCAATCATTGTCTCAACTTCCTTACGCCAATTGTTGATCTCATCACCTAGTTTATCGTGGATACGTGCACGGTTTTCAATAAGCTTCTCTTGACGCGTTTTTTCCAAAACGAGATCATCATCAAGAACTTTTAATCTCTGTTCATGCACGATTGAACCATCTTCGCCGCTATCTTCAGCAAGTTTCAAACGGGTTTTCTCTGAAGTGATTGCTTGATCCAGAGTATTCATATCAGTCGGAACATCAGCTTCCTCGAACATCTGTGAATTTCAATATTATTTTCTCAAGTATTTATTTTCAACTCACTTTAACTAAAGATGAATAAATCTTATTTTCAGCGGGACTCATTTTCGATTCGTCTAAAGTTTTCAAAGAACATTCCTTCATCAATGCACTTGCTGCTGCTTTCTTGTGATTCAACGCAGTCTTCAGTAGATCTTCAGCAGCATCTTTGACGCTTTTCAAATCTTCAAGCTTCGATCGATGGGTTTCAGCTTCCGAATTTGATTTATTCACTCTCGATTTGCATATGGATTCACTCAGCTCGAAAATTCCAATTAAACGATGCTTGTCGATGATTTCTTTCTGAAAAATTAAATAATATATTAAAAATTACATTTAGGGTGAGATAACTAAAAACTATAAAAAAGTTTTTTTTTCAAAAGATAATTTGCAAAATACGAAAATTTTTATTTTTAGTCGAACCTGCAGAAATTCTTGAAATTTTGCAAAAAAAAAAATTTTTGGAAAACATTTTTTTGAAAACAAATCTGATTTATTTAATTTTTTAAAGCCTTCTATTATTATTTTGGCAATTTGATAATTCTTTAAGTAAGAAAAAACCTACATGCCACCGAATACTGTTCTCCAGCATCTTTTTCGTCTCAAGAATCGCCTTCTTTTCCACATTCGCATACTCTTCTTCAATTGCAGAAATATCAACAACTTCATTTTCGAGAGCTTCCAATTTTGCCATTTCACTCGCCAATTCTGTTTTCCATTTAGTATGAACTTGTTTCTTCGACTTCCATTGCATTTGCTCTTGACGTAAAACATCTCGTTCCTTCTGAATTGCTCCACGTTTCTCTCGTAGTTGTTCAGATCGAATATCGATTTCTGCTTTCTGAAAAACATATGATTAACATTGTTTAAAAATGTGTAAATTTCTAACCAGTTTTTGAATTTCTTCAAGAATACTGTTGTCGGTTCTCTTCGCAACTGGAGAAACTTTGAAGAACTGGTCTCGCCATGTATTTGCTTCGCGTGTGGCCGATTGAGATTGAAGAGTGTTATTTGCATATCTGGATTTCGAGTTTTGACACTGAAAAATTGATTATTAATTTACACGGAAATAGGAATTGTGAACTAACTCTAATATTGGCTGTCAAAAAAACTGAATATCTCGTTTGTTCGATCGCTTGCGATACTTCAGCGATCTTTTTCTCAACATCAGATCCTCCGAATGGAATTCTATTCAAACCGCTGACATTGCATAAGAATTGTTTGAGTGGGGCAGGAGCATCAAAGCAATTAGAAACGAGATATTTAAATCCAAGACGAGAAAGTTCAGATGGAAGCTGAGCATCGATATCTTCAGAATAGATTTTTTCAGCAGGGACCACTGAAGTGTTAATACGCCATGAATGTTGTTTTCCGTTGATCAAAAGTTCATCTTCCTTATAACAGCAAACGAACATAGTACGATCACGAACACCAACACTGTTCTCAAGAGCTTTTGCCGCTTCTGGAGTTTTGAGAACCATCTGAAACAGGGGTGTGCGGCAAATTTGCCGAATTTGCCGTTTGCCGCGCTCGGCAAATTTGCTGAATTTGCCGAGCACGGCAAATTTCAAAAAAGTAGATTTGCCGAATTTGCCGAGCTCGGCAAATTTCGAAATTTGCCGCACACGTCAAAAATTTGACAGTACAATTTTGACTAAAACTATTGATTTTTTAGCCAAAAATTTAGTAAAATGACACAAAATTGAGCTATTTTGATGCTTAAACAGACACACTACGCGGAACTTATTCAGAAACCAGATGTGTGTTAAGAATTCAGTAGTTTTAGTGCTCCAAAAAACATTAAAAATATCAAATTTTTCCGAGTTTGTTAAGCACGGCAAAATTGCCGAATTTGCCGAATTTGACGAGCTCGGCAAATTTGCCGAGTTTGCCGTGCTCGGCAAATATTGAAAAAAGAGATTTGCCGAATATGCCGAGCTCGGCAAATTTTGAGATTTGCCGCACATCTGAAATAAAAAAAATAATTTAAGAATTTTAATACGTTTCTTCCAAGCGATGTGCGTCAAATCTTTCGGAGAAACGAACAAAATCGCATATGTATTTTAGTTTGATAATTTTAATTTTTAAATTCAACATTGTAGGAACAGGTTCTTCCAATCTGAAAGTAATATTAATTAATGTTGAAACGTTCGAAAAAATTCTTCAAATAGTGCCTGAAAATTACCAAATAGTTTAACGGCAACTTTCTGAGTGCATTTTTCTAATTTTTCAACAAAAATAAATATTATTTTCAGTTCAAAAAAATATTTGACTTCATAAAAAGTGTGTCGGTTTTTTTTGTTTTTAGGAAAATTGAAAAATCTTTTTTCGTGGTTCTTTTTAGCTTAATTTTCTACACATTTTTTTCGATTTTTCTTATCTCTTCCTTACATCCATAATGGGCATATATACGTCTCCTTTGAATTGACTTCGATTCTGTTGATACCAGCGATAGGCTTTCGAGGCATCACTGCTGAAATTTTGAAGAACGCGATATCGATCTTGTCGATTTAACTGAGAATTCTGTTCTTCGTCTCGTTTTTCTGGAAAAAAGTTTTTTTGTAAAAGATATTTGATGATAAGTTATTTACTATTTTCCAGCTGCCGCATTTCATATGATTTCTTTTGAATTGCATCTTCTTCTTGACGACTGTCACGTTCAGCAGTCGAATACTTTTGCTCTAAACTCTTCATTTCGGATTGAAACTCTTCGTATCCATTAAGAGTATCAACGGCTTCCTGAAGTCTCGCTCGAGCTTGATCAATCATTTTTCGAGCTTTTTCGACATCTTTTTCATGTTGATCTGCTGCTTTTTTCGCCGATTCCAATTTTGCTTTAGCACGTTGCATCATATCTTCCATCAACTTTTTATCTCCTTTCTCTTGGACTTTTGCAAGGATTTCGTTACAAGAACGTTGCTGAAATGTCAATTATAATTTCTCAAAAATCGGCAGAATTTTTTACCATCTGACTGATTTGACTTCTGTCTTTTTTAATCCGATCTTCCAAATTTTTTCTGTGCTTTTCGCATTCTGCAATACTTTTCTCGACTTCTCGATACTCTATCATTGCTCCATCCATGTTTTGCAACTCAGCTTTATACTCCCGATCGAACTTTTCAAATTCCATAATTTTCATTTTCTTTTCGAGCAAACGGAGTTTTGACTGGAGAGCTAACTTCTTTCGATAGTTCTCAACGAGTGGCATAATTTTACCAATTTCATCTTCTAATCGTTTAATTGCATTTTCAGATGTTGTACATTTATCCTCAATTGAAGTCGAGTCTTCTCGCTGTTTCATGAGATCTATGTGTTGTTGATCGAGATCAGCCGACGCAGCTTTTTCTGTATTTCTTAACAATTCAATAGACGATTGCTCGGAAAAACTCTTGACTTTGTCTTGAGCAAGAAATGCACACGGATTGTCAATCTGCAGAAATATTAGTATTGAAGGTTTTGAAACATGAAGCTTACTTGAATATTGTAATGCTTTCTTAGATCGGCGATTTCACTTTGTGTTGTTGCACTATCATTTAAACGATATTTCGGCTGCTCTCCCACTCGAATCGTTAAGCGAACAACTTGTGGACCTTTTTGTTTGTCAGCACTGAAATTATACATTTTAATATGTTCTTCCGAACATTGACACAGTCAACACCTACATTGCAATTTCAACGTATCCTTCTGTGCATCCATGTCTAATATATTCCACGATTCTCTCTGATCTTCCCAATGATTTCGGACTTCCGCCGCAAGCCAGACAAATTCCACAAATAATCGAACTTTTTCCACTTCCATTATGTCCCAAAATCATATTCAGACTTGCAGTTGGAAGGAATGAGGTGTGTTCGTATGTTCTTCAAGTTAAAAAAGTTATAACATTGATTTTTTCTTGTTTAACTTACAGAAAATTATGAAATACAACGCGAAGGAGAGATCCATCCGGATAATCTTTATAATTTGCTGGCAAAGCCTCATCGCTGTCTTGCGAGGCCATAATCACCTGAAATTATGTATTTCATTACGAAAAAAATAAACAATAATAGTAAAATTAATTGATTGAAAAAGTTAAGAATGAGAAAATTATAATATTTCGAAAGAAGGCGCCTCCCGCGGAAATCGAAATAAAACAAAAATAGCAGGAGCAGTAGCGCGCATTTGCATTTGCAGTCGCTACGGAAAAGGGGAAGGTTGGTACTTAGAATGTGATCTGCTATTTTTTATAGCCAAGAGGGGAGGAATATTCTAAAATCTGTTACATATGGTAATGGAAAAAAATTAGTGTAATTTCTAGAAAAATAAAATATGGGATTCCGGTTCAAAAAAAAAAAGAGCCTATCCAGTGCGATCTGGTAATGAGCATATTTTCGTTCCAGCTGAGCTCTAGGCGATAATTTAGCGTTTGGTCTACAATAAGACTACTATGTAGCGGTTTCAGAATATTATAATGGGGACGAAAAAGGAGCAATCGCGCCCAAATGAAAACGCTCCGCCCCCAATAGATAGGTCTCGTTAGGTATTCGGCGCCATAACAGTAAATTCGAATGTTCTTCTTCAGTTTCGTCGATTTAGTCAATTTGCAAGAACTTTTAGTTTTTTAAAAGTCTTTTTATGTTGAAATTGTTGAAATAACGTTTATAAACAATTTCTTTGAAAACCTTATTCGCTTTTCAACTTTATCTGAATTTTTAACATTATTTAAACAAAAGACAAACGACGGTATTCATAAAAAAGTTTAAATTTACGGTTTTTCCGCCAAACACCTAACGAGACCCAACTTTTTGGGGCGGATCCTTTGCAATTGGCCGTAGAGCTCATTTGGAATTCTAGTTTTAATTAAACAATTTTAAATGAGCATTTTCTGCGTCCCCATAATATAGTATTTCAAAGTTCCTTGGGTAAATATTGGAACACTGATAATAAATTCAGACAGATCGTTATTTGTTCTGAACACATACATGTCTGGTTGTGTCATAGCATTTCAAAACATATTTCAGCTCTACGAGAAGAGGAAAAACATTTTTACATGTATACGTAACATTACATACTTCCGCCGTTTTTTTGTGCCGTAACTTCGGAATGCACCCACTGCCCTACAGTAAACAATTACATTTTTCCCCCAAGGCATTCGAAATCTTTCTCAACTTTTAATAATAATAATAATATTACCTACAAAACATGTTTAATTTGTGTGTTTATTACCGGTTAAAACACCAGTAGACTTTGTATTATTAACCGATTAAGTGTGCGACGTCAGAGGGGAGGGTAAACCCAGCGAATCAAAATTGGCAAAAGTTCACTTAGTTACCGCCGTTGATGACGTTCAACCATCGACCATTAAGCCTTCTATATAAAAAGACTTGTCATTTTTTGTATTTGGAACAAAATTTGGTTTTTTGCAGCTGATCAGACTGAAGTAATATGTTGGTTGCTCTTTTAATTTCTGCTAGAATTATTTCAAGTCTTTCATTGCCATCTGACGATGGATTTGATCTAGTTTTTGTGCAAGCTGTAGGTTTTCAGAGACACTTCTAAAATCTTATTGTTAATTTTTTTTGCGTTTTTAGCTCTGGAGGCATGGGGATCGAGCTGCACAGTACCCTTATAAGAATGATCAATTTGTGGAGGAAGATTGGAAGATAATTGGAAGTGGAATTGGACAACTCACATATGTAAGAGTGTACTGAAATTTTGATTTTTTTTTAATTTTAAATATTTTCAGAAAGGAGTGAAACAACAGATTCAACTAGGTGAAGCAATTCGCCAGAGATATATTGAATCGGGATTTTTGTCGCAGGGATTTGACCCTGAAATGGTAAGTTTTCAAGTTTTTTTGTGAGATAACGTAAATCAACAACACTACCAAAGTGTAATGGCCTGATTTTTAAATGGTCCGAACCAGAGAGCCTAGAGAGTATTTGAAAATGAAACATTTAAAGTGAGCTTTATACAAAAAAGAGCAGGAACCTATGCTAGCTCAATATTTCCACTTTTTCTAGATCAAATTCCGATCTACAAATCGCAACCGAACAATTCTCTCAGCCGAAGCTAACTTTTTGGGAATGTACCCAAATGAAGGAGCAGTCACCCTTCCGGTTACTGTACCCGATGACTATTCCAAAGATTGTGTGAATAATGTCATGTGCAAATGCCAACGAAGGAGCAAACTACAAAATATGGCAAAGAACCTTGAAGAGTACAAGAATATTGTAGAACATCCCAAGGTAATCATTTAATTCATTTTTCTTGATATCTGATAACTTCGAAATATTTTCCAGGTCAATTCTCTTTTTTCAAAGTTATCTGAACACACTGGAGAGGTTATCAATGCAGACAACTTTTGGAGAATCCCTGACACTTTGAGATGTGAAAAACAGAATTTCCCGTGTGAATTTGAGAAGAAAACTCCTTGGTACTCTGAGGGATTGCTCGATGAGCTCGAAGTTCTGAACACAAAAATCAATCGATTCACATCTGGATTGTACACTTCGAAAAGTGAAAATGGAGTGGATGTTGGAAAGGAGATTCAGAAGTTACGATCAGGACCATTAGTTTCTGAGATCTTTGAGAGAATGAAAAATAAGTTAGACTGTCAAGTTGGTGGAGGACGTGCTTCAAGATTAGGATGTTCGGAGACAGTTCAGAAGATGAAGTATTACGCATATTCATCTGTAAGTTGGACATTTGAAAAGGATTGGAATAGGCACGTCTTGATGCCTACATGTCTAGCTCATGCCTGCCTGAGCAATTTTTGAGATGATTGATATTTCTTATAAGAACATACAAAATCCAGAATATCAAAAATGACAAAACTTGTATCTTAAATATTTTCAGCACGACATGACTCTCTATGCTCTCCTCAATGCTCTCGGTATTGAAGATCTGACATCTTCTGAAATTGGTGGATGGCCATCTTATGCTTCTTCACTTTTCATCGAGCTTCTTCTCCGTCAAAGTGACAGAACTCCCTATTTTAGGGTAAGTCTAGATATTTTTTAATTTTAACCTTCCAAAATGAAATTGCAGGTAATCTACCGTAACCCATCTTCCTCAAATGAATTTTTAAATATCACTCCATTAATTCCAAATTGCCATGGATCTTCTTTCTGTCTTCTGGAGGCTTTTGAAGAAATCTACAACAAGTTCAAAATTGATCTGCCTATATCTGAATATTGCCATGTTACAGATGATCTCAGCTAATCGATTTGGTGCCAAAAATTAATTTATTTGTCTACACTTATAGGTTTAGAAAATCAGAAAATGAGAAAATAAATAAACTATTTATATATTTTGCATATTGGTGTTGCTAACTGTCCTGAAAAATTTGCATAATCTATGTAGGTTCATAGTTTTCCAGGAAACCAAGGAACACATCTAGGTAGCACTCTGTTTTGAAAAATAAATATTTGATTTCCAGATTTGTTAGTCTCACTAAAGCACCAGAGCACCTGAGAAGAGAAAAAAAATCAAATTTCGATACGAAAAGTTCAGAAATTCAAAGCAAATATAGCAAGTTTGGTTTAACATGATCGGGAGGTGCGCCCGGCGAACGAAACAGATTTATTTTTATTTCATATTTTCTATAGATTTCCACTACTATTCTCCTCTCTGTCCTTTTTCGGATATTCAATGTTAATCTGTTTTTCTCTCTTGAAATCATCACGTTTGTTTTAATGGTTTTTCCGAATTTTTATTAATGAAATGTGTTTTATATTGACTCTACTGTGCTATTAACTCAATAAGTCACACTCATTTGATTGCTTACAACTCGCCAACCCAATACGATAGAAATGAGAATGAACAATTATTAAGTCTATCAGCAAAAAAACTATATTTCCATCTTTGAATAGTCTCCAACGAAACCTGTTTTTGTTCTTATCACAGAATGTCTCTAGGATTATGAACTTTGTCAAATCATACGATTTACGAATACATATTCTATTTATTTCTGAATATTTTATATTTCAATTTTAGTAAATTAAATCCCGAATTCTTACAGAAAATTGCCTGTTTCCATGAAATGTCATATTATGTCTTGATTGCACTCTTCCTTGTTGGCAACATTTTCACAATTGAGATAAATGAGACAGTTCCAGAAGAGCTTCAGCTTATTTTTGTGCATACAGTAAGATATTATATCGAGAATATACCGAGTACCGTAAAATAATATTTGAACTTGGCAGGTTTGGAGACACGGTGACCGAAGCCAAGACGGTCATCTGAATAATGATCCGGTAGATCCCTCGAAATGGAATAAGGGAGGTGGTGGATATGGACAGTTGACTCCGGTAGAAATTGCACATTTTTAAAACTACAGTAATCCTCTTTTTCAGGAAGGCATGGAACAACAGTTCATTTTAGGTCAGAAGCTTCGTGATAAATATGTAAAAACGGGTTTTTTGCAAAATTTCTATGATTCTCAACAGGTTTGTGACACTAAACACTGAAATTTCCTATATGGTCATCAATATATGCAACAGATTTTCATACGCTCCACTGATGTAAACCGTACAATCAATTCTGCTATCTCGAACATGCTGGGCATGTTCTCCAGTTCCGTATCCCGACCAGGTCGGTTTTTTGTGTACGCACAAGTTCCCCGAATACTTGTCGGCCGCCATAGCTCAGTCGGTTAGAGCGTGGGTCTAATAAGCCCAAGGTCGCAGGTTCGACCCCTGCTGGCGGCAAAATTTTTTTTTTAATTTACAATGACTTTTGTAGTTTTGGCATTCCAGGTATCGACTATCCTGATATAGAAGGATGGCCACGTGGTTTTATGCCTGTACCAATTCATAGTGCTGGGCCGGCTGGTCAAGATTGTGTTGCTAGTGCATTTTGTATTTGTAGGCGCAGAGATGAACTTCTGAAAATAGCACACGAGGGAGAACAGTTTCAGAGTTATGTACAATCTGAAAAGGTATGAGAAGTGAAACCAGTTATAATTTAAAAATTTAATTCCAGTATGTGAACACAACTTTATTATTGTCTGAACTATTTAATCAAACATTTACATGGGATAACATGTGGCAAGTTCATGATGCTGTTATGATTCAAGTACTTGGTCTACTTAATTTTAAAACCTTTTAAAATTTAATTTTCAGAAAATTCACTTTCCAGAATCTGTACTAAATCAAACATGGTATTCTGATGAATTCTTTGAGAATCTTGACGATTTAGAAAGACCTTCAAAAGCATTCGTTACGGGACTTTATGATCCGCCAATTGTTCAAGGCATCAATGTACGAAGAGAAATCTTAAAAACACGGGGTGGCCCAATGATAAACGATATATCTGCAAGAATGAGAACGAAAGCAACTTGTGCTAAAAATGAAGCCAAATGTGACAATTATCACAAAAATCTGAAATACTACGCTTACTCTACAGTAATCACAACTCCTCTGTACTTGTATAATAGAATCATTTTAATTTCAGCATGATCACACAGTATTCGCTCTCCTCGCTGTGTTAGGAATTGAGGATATTGTTGCAGGACCTGAGAAATATGGCGAGTGGCCTGACTATGCTTCAGATATCGCGATCGAACTGTTCCATAATAAAACGGACGAGAAGCCCTATTTCAGAGTATGTTTCGATTCATAATGCCATCTCATCGCATAATTGCAGGTGCTGTATCAGAAAAATGTTCATTCAACTTTCGAAACTGTCACGTCGAGAATCAAGGGATGCCGAGGAGAACAGTTCTGCGACATGCGAACATTCGAAAACAAAGCAAAGGAATCCCGGCCAGACCGACCCATCCACGAGTTCTGCGAAATACCACCAGGGGAGGATAACAGAGTTACAACCTGGATAAGAAAATTTTTGCATCAAAATTCCGATTTCGAATCATCTTCACCACTCATTCCCTACTGGTACTCGATAATAATCATATTGCTGTTTTTCTAATGAAGCCTGATTTGAAACAACAATTTATTCCAACAACAAAAAACCGAGTTTACTCGTGGTCGCTTCCTGCGTCCTCTCCGTCGTTGATGTGGAAGTATCTGACCTCGTAGGTGTTCTTGTTGACAGCGACCACACGGAGCCAATCACGGAGGGAGTTTCTCTTGAGGTACTTCTTGGTAAGGTACTTGAGGTATCTGAATATAAAAATATGAGAACAAGTTTGATTGAATAAAATGCTACCTCTTCGAGAATGGGACCTCGGAGACGACTGAGACCTTGGACTTGGCGACCTCGACCTTGACGTTGTTAGCGGCCAAATGTCCGGTCTTTCCATTGACCTTGATCTTCTCGTTCAAGAAGGCTTCCTGAAAACAACCGGGACTTACTAGGGACCAATATATACCCTAAGCCTGGTCTTGCGATAGAGACGGGAACTCTATCGACTTGATGAGGCTGATTAATTTTAAAAAGCCTACAACTTACAAGATCTTCGATTCTGAGAATTCCATCCTCAACTGGGTTCTTGCACTCAACGTTGAACTTGAGGTGCACCTTCTTCTTGCGAAGAGCCTTCTTGGCCGACTTGGCGTGTGGCTTTGGGACCATGATTACCTGAAAGTAAAAATTGAGATCTTACAAAATATTATCGGCATCTTCAGGAATAAACGATCATGAAAATAACAAAAAACGATTTCGAAAGCTACACAATATTAAATTGTTTTAAATCTGCTGAAAAAAGCTTGCGTGAAGGTAAAACCCAGAAAAGAAGCAAATTTAGGCCGAGAACTCTACTCATTTTCCAAGTCGGCGTCCCAACACGACAATAACTACGGTCACACTCGTTTCAGCTGTGCGTACCTCCCTCTTATGCATCTGCGCTCTATGGCACTTCGAAGACGCCGGCTAGTTTAAATCATTGATTTTTCCTTTTCACATTTTGTTTCCATCTTTTTGCGGCAAAACGTGAACAATTTAAATTCTTTTGCATCATCGAAACAATTTTTGTATTCATTCCTACTAATTGAAAACTGGCATTCGTACTTTCTAGCTATTCATACTCGCACAAGTCAAAATGGAGGATCTAAACTTCGAAGAAAGAGGAAGCACCCAGATACCAGCCTCCTTGCAACAACACTTCAGTAAGTTTTATTTTAATATATTTATTTTACTTATAACGTCTTTGTTTTAGGTGCAAAGCTAGGCAGACAAAATGAACTTGAAAAGACACCTTCTCGTGGCGGTTTGGGGCTGGTTGTAAACTCGTCAAAAACTCCTGGCGGAAAATCGCTTCAGAGCTTGGCATCGGCTTGTAAAGTGCCACCTTCAACCAAGAAGAACACTATTCCAATTGCTTTTGAATGTTATGAAGATGAGACAGATGATCAGATTGCCGATGTGGCCACCATTAAAAAGGTGATGTTTTCTTCCAGCATAATTATTAAAAGAAAAGAAAACTACGGAAGTTTTAATCTTAAAACAATTAAAAGTATTGCTTCATAATTTTTATTTTCATCATTTTCTAGACCGAAAAACATCCATGCTCTCCAATCGACACTGCAAACCGATGTGAAACATTCGATTCGCTAGCTGCTGACATTGAGGACGATATGCTTAATTTGGAAGATCAAGACGTCGTACTTTCTGAAGATCGGCCATATGGAGACGTTATCGATCCGGCAGAGTCTGAAGCAGAAGCTCTTGCTGAATTGGGAGTCGAGGAATGGGACTCATATCCACCAATTGATCCAGCTTCAAGAATTGGCGACGATTTCAATTATGTGCTCAGAACAGAGGATTTCGCGGAAGAAGGTGATGTGAAACTCGAAGAAACTCGCCATCGGACTGTTATTGCTGATATTGATGAAGTGAAAATGAGTAAGGCTGAAAGAAATGAACTCTTTTCGATGCTTGCGGACGATTTGGATAGTTACGACCTCCTCGCCGAAGAAGCCAACCTTCCCCTGTGATTTCCCACGACGTCAGCCTCTTCTACCTGTTTTACATATATTGGCGAAATCACCCTCGCCCCACAATCATTCCCCCCACTGGTAATTTTCTATGTCCATTCTCTGAACAATGAAACGGTATATCAATGTATTTTATAACTGTTTCAGATGTTTTTGTCTTATAAAAAGTTTTCCAGGAGCTTTTCCCGAAAAATATGTACGGAAAGACGTTTGATGTCTACTATGAAAAGACATAGAAAAAATTCGCGAAGCATTTTTGGAATTTGTTTGAATTAATCTAATATTCCAGGTGTTGGATTGAAGTATTTATTTGACAGAAATTCGACATTTACCGAGGCAAAAACGATTGAGAGGAAATTTGTTTCAAATTATTTAATTCACTCGTAAGCGAAAAAACGGATGTTTTCCGTTTCGAAAGAAATGAATACAAGAAAAGACAAATTTGGCAAAAATTGTAATTTTCTTTCCTATAAATGAATGACTGCGCAGTGATAAAATATCGAAAAGATCGGGTGAAAAACATGGAAGCAAATTATATTCATCGGGATAGCAAAATCTCAGTGGTAGGATAAGTATGGAAATATACATTTGACGAGGTGTTTAGACATTGGTGGCTTTCATTGAGATTTTCATAGTGGATTGGTCAACATTGGATAATGTACGATTCGATCCCAACATGCTTCTGATTCGTTGGCGAAGTGTGTTACGATCGGCATTTGCGGAACTCAAGCTGACATCACCTCTGAAAAAATTAAACTTTGTTTGGAATTTTCAAAATTAAAATGCAAGAAAACCTTATGTCGTCAGCAGTTTTTTGATCTTCTTTCTTGGTCACAAGCTTCTTGAGCCATTGGACATCAACTCCCAAAGTATGACGTCCCATGGATCCTCTGCCATGCTTCTTCCTACGTTTTCCAGAATCTCTTGAGCTTATCTGAACTTGAAAAGTGAGAAAAAATCCAATAATATGGAAATGTTGTAAAATGTTTTGAAATCGATTTGGAAACGTGCTCAACTGCCAATTGAAAACGCTCCGCCACCAACAGTTGGGTCTTGTTAGGTAAACCGTAAACACAAATGTTTTCAAGTAGTTTCGCAGAGTGTTTGAGTTTAAGGTTTTGAAATACCTAACGAGACCCATCAATCGTGGGCGGAGCTTTAAAGCATTTTCTACGCTCTCATAACAATTCTGAAACTGAAGCTCACCGGTAATTGCTCATATGGGCTAACTGGTCGATTTTCAATTCCGTTTGCTACTACAGGTGTATTATTATTCTTCTCCTTTTTCCGTTTATCGACCAAATCATGTAATATCAACTGTTCAGGTTTTGATCTCATTGGTGACGGCGGTGGTTCTTGAGTTAACATTTCAACTTGCTCAATTCCACGCGGTTCCCCAATAAGATGCTCGACACATTGCACCGATGCAACTCTTGTGAATGTTGAGTTTTCAAGCTTCAGAGCTACAGTAGGTTCTGTATCCATTGCTTCAGAAGAGCTCACTGATGTAGATGAAATCAGTTGAGACTGATCCGCTTGGAGTCCACCAGGAGGTGTTGATGGCTCTTTTTCGGCACCACGTCGCGAAACATGGTAAGCAACGACGGATGCATGATCCAGTTTTCCTGGCATATCAGCGATCTTCTCACGAACCATTTTTCGCCTGGCTCTCTGTTCTGCTTTTGTCATTTTCTCTCGTTTGTAGAGTTCCGGATTCTCCAACACTCGACGCTTGGCACTGAAAAAAGGTTAGATGAAAGTGGAAAGAATTGATTTATAGGTCACAAAGCTGGAAAGGCGGTTTTTAATTGAAATACATTTAATTTTCAGACGAAAAAATTCAGCGAAAACCTGATTCTTTTAGGCAATGATCACAGCTAGCATTTCAATTTTTCTGTATTGCAATTTTTTAAAAATTTTCTTGTTATTCTAGCTCTGAAGACCAAAAAATATAGAAATAACTTACGTAGAAAGTTGAGTTGCAAAATGAATAAGTCGATGACAAAGAGTTGAAGCAGTGACTGGTGGATATTGATAATCTGATGCTGGGCCTCTTGGTGTTTCATTTCCAAATCCATTTGCAATTACATCTCTCATCCTAACTAACATCAACTCGTGCCGTTTGGCAGCATCTACACATGGAAGAGATGCAGCACATGGACGATTTCTTGCATATTCTGAATGTTTATCTTTTTCACCTCCACGAGTTGTTACATCCAAAGTTCGATCTTCTCTTGGCGGGAGATGTGCATTCTCTTTGTTCTCGTGCTCACTTTTCTTGATCACACAAAACTTTCCGACAACTGGATCGAAATTATCCGAAACACCATCAGAAGTGATGAATACAACATCACCTTCTTCCACAAATGTCATGGAGCATGTTAGATTGTGAAGTTGGGGATTCCTTCCATCAACTGGACCAAGAGCTCCACCAGCATCTCTCATATCTCTCATTTGATCAATATCATGACTTCCTAATGTAACTTCTCGAACTCCATAATGACGATTGTAAACAAAACACAGAGAATCACCAACATTGCACACACAAAGAGCCCATCCATTTCCACGTCGAACTGGAGCAACAAGAGCAACACACAGAGTTGTGAGCATTCCACCTTCTTGAAGAATAAGCGAATGAGCAGAGTGGAAAGCAGCGAGCATCTCGTGGAATACTTCCTGAAAGCATCTAATTGTAGAACCATTGATTTTTCAAATAACTTCTAGGTTGAAATCACCAAATATCATAGCGGAACTTTTCTAAAATATTTTGAAATTTTTTATTGACAGTTTGGTTAACCTCTAATAATTTTGGAAGTCGGCCAAAAAAATTCCTATATTTTAAACATTTTACTACTTTTATTTTTACATTTTAGGGTTTTCAATAAAAATAATTCTTTAAATATGTCAATTCAAAGTAACGAGAAAATTTAGAAAAATCTATAATACTTTGGGGTGTTTTATTTATAATAGTTTAGATATTTTGATTCTTTTAGAGTATATTTTTCACAGGAATTCCCACTGGCGCCATTTCAACTTTAAATTATCCAATTAAAAAAAAGTATCAGTTGAAAACTTTTCGGGAAATCCCGAGGCGATTAAAGGATCAATTAGTGAAATAAGTACTTACTGTAGTATCAGCTAAAGAATCTTTGATAACTCTTGTATTCAAATGATCTATCGCTCCTCGAATTGCACATCTCGCTGCCAACCTGGCACCTTCTCCCCAGTTAACTCCATCAGCTAATGCCATGACTCCATTATTATTTCTTCCAACAACTCCCCAAACATCGGCAATTGGTTCTCCTGCATTCACTCCACTTATTGGATTCTTCTCATAAAGTGATACACTCATTCCATATGCTCCTTGTTCATCAAATGAGCTCCAATCATAATCATCAGCTGATGGTCGGCCTGCACTGAAATCGTGATGCTCTCCATTTGGTCCGAGAATTGAAGAACATGAACCAAGAAGTAATGAATGTCTAGAGCTCTTTTTCAGATTCATAGATATTGGAGCATCTAGATCCTCTTCATCTTCAGCTTCTTCATCTGTTGTTCCATCAATTGACAAAGACATTTCATCGTCAATATTTGCCATACGAGCCATCGGATGTCCTTGTCGAACTTCTCCAACTTCAGTCAAACCACCTTCTGGTCCCGTGAAAGATGCAAATACATCTGCATCAAGAGTTTCTAATTGTATTGCAGGTAGATCTAGACCCGTCTTTCCAAAATAAACTTCAGGAAACTCGTGTCTCCTGAGATCGATTCCTCCCAAAAAGTGCTGAAGGTCCGAGTTGTTGTCACCGCGTGGAGTAGTTGGCTCATTATCCTAAAATTTTGTTGAATGTTGTTTTTTTCAGGAAAATATTGAAATTTTGCTAAAGTGAACAGTTAAAAAAAAAACTAGATCCGTTTTTAGCTCGCAGTGGTTTTCCAAAAGTTAATTCTTCTTTTGGCAATCTACTGCCAAAAAGTTTCAAATCATTCAATTCCACTAATTACCCTTGTGACCAGCGGAAATTTAATTTTATTTTCTGTTCCTTCTTTTCTTCAAAAGAAGCCAATTCCACTACCGACTTAACGACTCTGTTATCATTAGATTCGGTGACCAGCAACAGCATTGGCGGCGGCCATTTCGAAGGGTCTATTCATCAATTCATCTCTTCATTTATCTTCTACGGATACCAAAGAGAAAAGAAGATATTTTGGAACCAATTGAAACAATCGTAGTGAAATCACGTGGACCTACCGGATTATCATTATCCAGACTTGTTGATGGTCCGAACTTGTTTCGAAGCAAACCTCGGACGTGTTTTCTGATAAATGATGAAGGCATCGTTACCCTGAAAATGAAAAAATTTAATAAAGACAATGCAGAAGGAATTCTAAGAAAAAAGTTGAACGTATATAGCTAACAATGGGAAAGAAAATATGTTCCAGTGAGTTTTTGGAAGTAGGCATAGGTCGCATATGCCTACTTAGAACACTTGTAAGACTTTGTACTAACAGTAACTGACAAATCTAACATAGAATATAAGATCTAATTTTTCAAAATTTTAAATCTACAAGCCCTTGTAAATTTTGACACTAATTTGACCTTGTATTCGTCTTCAACACTCATAGTACCTTTAAACATTTTTGACGAAAATTCAAAGTGACAACAACCAAAATGAGAATGAAAAAAAGAGAGACGGGGGCAAGTTGAAAACTGGTCCTAAAGTGGCTGTTTTTGTTACTTTTTCAAGTAAGAGGAAGTAGAATAAACCGTAAGACTTTTTGATTCTTCAGGCTATAATAAGCAGAACCGATGTTCTTTTTGAAGAAAAAACGATTGACAGACACACCGGAAGGACAATTATTGAAGGAGGTGGAAACGAAAAAGAAGATGAAAAAAAACGAAAGAGAGAGAATGGAAGAGAGGAAGATTTATTGGCAGTGGACACGTTTTTGACAAGCGTGAACGGTGGCGGAATGCTTTGAAATGAGAAGGTATATAGGATTTGTAAGTTGTAAATAAGTACAGGTGTTATTGAAACGAGAGTTCAAAAGCTCAAATATTTGTTTCGAGGAATTGAGGTGTTATATAATAAGTTGCAAAAGCTTCTATGATAGCACGTTCTCATATCAAGCTACCTCAAAGCCTGCCTATCTGCCTTCCATTTTTATATTTTTGCATAATTTTTATTTTCAAATGGTTTGGCAATCTACCAAAATTTTGACTGAAAATAAAGCTTTTTACAAGATGGAAAACTAAACGTTCCAAAATTTTCGAAATTCTAAAACTTGAAAAAACTTGAAAAGAAGTAGTTTTTCTAGTAAATTGTTTATTTGTATATTCCATGTTAATTTAGAGCTTAAAATCTAGTTTTTCTAAGCAAATAGTAGAGTCAAATATCTGAAATTCTAGAAGAAGCCTTACCAATTTTAAAGTGACTAGGTTTTCTGGTTTATTTTTCTAAAAAAAAAATAAAACGATCAATTCCACAAAAAAAGGAGCAAAAAGAGTTGTAAGTGTATATAAATAAGAATGTATATAGATGGTGTCAATAAAGACACTGACAACTGTGTGCACATGTGTTTGTAATGCGAATCGTACACACCCCAATACAACACGAGAAAAAGAAGAAGAAGAAGAGGACAGTTTTCTCATATATGGATTCATTGAATATAAGGGATGGGACATGACAATTTAGTCAGTCATGTGTAGACGGTGTTTACACTCAGCCATTTGTGGAATTGAAGAGAGAAAATAGTTTGTATGCTTCCCCCATTAATTGATACCTATTATGGAATTGGGAAGTAAAGCCAGTTGTGGAATTATAATGGAGGTTATTGAGGTTATTTACAACAGTTACTGACTTTCATGTCACACTTGATTGAATAGCAAAAAAGCTTTCATGGACATTTATCGACTACTGTATGCACCACTGCCCACTTTGACACAATAAATTAACTTTTTGGGCAATAAAAAATATCGAGAAAAGTTACAAAAAGTTAAGCTAAAAAAGGTGCTGAAAAATTGTTAAAGTTGTCGTTTATTTTTGGCAGCTGCTTTTGGCAACTTCCAGTTCAGGTGCAAAAATTACAAAGTTAGTAAAAATTATTTTCTTGTCAATGGAACAGTTTTCTATATTTTTATTACATTTTTTTTTTAAATAAATTGAATTTTGAAACAAAAATGGGCATTTTTGAAGATTTACGTGCACCTAATTGCTCAGCTTCGACAGCTTATATCTACAGTATCTTTTGTTTAATCAAAAAGTTCTCAACTAACAAAGTGTTTATTATTTCTTTTTCTATAGTTTTGTATTAAGAAGTTTAATTATATCTTTGCAATGAGCCGAGATATAAGCTTTATTTTGTTAGTTAAAATTTGTTCACTATCAGTATATCATACAAGTGAAATTGTATGTTTTAAAAAAAATAAAAACTTCATGATATTCTCATAAAAAAAACTTAATCGGATAGCTCAAACATCGAATTTAGAATTAACCAAAGCTTAATTAAATGAATAGATTTGCAATATCACATTAGACATCTTACCAAACCGCGTTAAGACATCAAACAAGCATGTTTTCTTGTAAATGAGAACATAAATTGAAGTGGGTGAGTGCTCTTTGAAACGGAACCGAAAAAGTGACCATTTTCGGCCAAAGGGTGCCCCCACACGCGTTCGACATGTTCCTATCTCAAGAGTGACCGTTTCAACAGAAAGGACAGGTAGAATGCGATAGATAGTACTGCGGATAAGAGAGATTCAGACATTATGATTGAGAGATTGAGAGACGCAGGTGTAGGAAAGGTTTAGAGAAGGCAAAAAAAAGCACAGCAAGGCGGACAGATGGACAGCTAGCGCGTGCTTTACTATTTGGTTTTGATGGTTCAATGGAAGCAATAGTGGTTTTTGTATATGTTTGACCAACTGGTAGGGAACAAAACAATGATTTTAGATATAGATTTCTGATTCTTAAATTTGAAAATTGCCTGCATGCCTACGTACCTATATTAGGCAGGCGTAACGGTAACGACACCTACCTGCGACAGTCGCCTTCAAGGCATGCTACGACTGCCTTGTAGGTAGGCACATATGCAGGTTTTTGATGCTTCCTATAAAAGTTTATTCTGCATATATTTTTAAAATGACAGATATCAAAGTTTTTTGTTGAACTTTCTGTAAAAGAATTAACCGGAAGTACAGCTCTGACTGAATCTTCTTTTCATTTTCCTAAATAAAAAATTGAGCATTCGGAAACAGGAACAATAGAATAAAGGAGCATCACTCAATCAAGTAAGTGTGTCGCCCCAAAAAGAGAAAGAGTAGAGGATAAGGATGAACAGAAAAAAGATGATTGAGTGTTTTAGTAAAAGGGGAAACGACAAAAACGGCTTGCATGTTGGATATGTACTAAAAGTACAATTGGGTCAGGAAACTTGGTGTTTGGAGTTAGAGCCGGGATTTCTTTGGAAAAAGGTCTCGTTTATTGCAATGCCACGTCATAAAAGTTGCAGGGCACTTTGCACTTTCTTTAGCAACCTAACAAGATCCAGATGTACACGTGGAAAAGTGGCAACGTCACAAGGATAGGTCTAGGTCATCAACATGAAAAATGTATACTTTTTTCATTCACTTTCTCTATTTCTCACTCATTTCTCATTCTCCTCTGAAGCCATGTGTTCCATCGAGATGGAGGAGTAGGGGGATTATAAATGTATTAGACACTTTCGAAGCTCTTTTGGCATAATTATAAGAGAGCATAAACATTTACTTGTTTATGCAAAACTTTTGAAAAAGAAAATTGGAACTGAAACAACAATTGGAATACGTTTTCAAGAGGGTGGTTTGAATGAGAAAAAGAGACGGACAAAAAGAGGAACAAAGAATTGAGCCAATTTTACGAGCACTTTTCTCCTCACTCTCTTCTGTCTTTATGTTTTCATTCAGGCGTCTTTGTTCGTATTCAATGGGACCTACTTATGAAAACTGTCTGTATTTGAACAAGTTTCGATAATGGAACTGGAACTGCAATCATTTGATTTGAATATCCGGATTGAAATCAAAAATCGGAAAACATTATCATGTGATGGAAGGGATTGGAAGAAGAACACTTTGCTGTTTTTCATTCTGAAATAATTTCTCAATTTTAAGAGCCGTTCTGAAATCATATGTGTTACGCTTTCAGCAACGAAAATGACTGGAGATCAAGGAAAAATTTTCAGTCAAAGATTTGGCACATTTTCAAAATTTTCAAAATTACTTTCAAAAATATGAGTGGCAAAACACGACAAATTATAAAAGTTTAGTGAAACGCATTTGGACGATTTTCAAAAATATAAGAAGCTGGATTGCAAATTTTTTCTACTATACATATATTTCAAAATATATAATTTTTATTATTTTTAGTAAAAAAAACTAAAAAATTGTCATAATTTTGAAGATTTTTGAAGGAAATACAAAATTTGTGAACATCTCAAGCCAAAAATCATGGATAATATTGAACACTGACAGAGTTAAAGAATTTAGGAAAATTCTTTTTTCTTAAAATAGAATTATAAAAACAAAATTTGAAAGTTTAAAGAAAACGGCTACAGAATACAACTTAGAATCACTGAAGGTTGTGCAAAAATGCAGAAAATAGGTGGTAGACGGGCAGGACAAAGAAAAACCTACCTGCCTACTTTCCAAAAAAGCCTATAATTTCTACTGTTTGGATAAGTATGAAGGAATTTCACACATTTGAAAACTAGATTTCTAGAAAAAAAACGTATAATTCAAAACATCTGGATGCATTATTTTTATTATTCGTAAAGTTCCCATCCATCAAGCTCAATTATTCTCCCAAATGTTATGAATAAATCCAATAATTTCACAGGTGTGTCGCTTCCTTCTGTTGTACGAAAAAACTCATGAAAAACAAGGTTTAATTTGACAAAAACAAAAGTGTTCAGAATGTATACTAGATTCTCCATATAAATACACTGGTCGATTAGCCGACTTAATCTGAACAAGTTAACTAATCGTCTCAATCTCTCTAATCCAGTTGCACTTGGGCTTGAAAGAGCGAAAAGTGTGAGAATTGTGAAATGGGAGGCAACTTGCGCGAGAAATCGAGAAATCGAGGTCGGAATTGAAATGAAAATGGCGGAACACAAAGAGTCAATGATTTGCATGCGAAAAGCCACAACACAAGAGATGGGAGGGGGGATTATTCAAATAGACTCATCTCGCACCAATTCTCAATTCATCATTACAAATTCAAGGAGTAGAATGATGGATGAACATCTTGATTGACACGAAACATACTCAGATTTTATAAGAAGTTGTTGAACATGGAGAAAGCTGATATTCATTTGTATGATTTATTTCTTACTTTTAAATATAAAATTTTAGATCCTTGAGTTGTACTCAATTTAGGTAATCTGGGATGAAAGTTTTTGAAAATCACAATTAAAAAGGAAAAACCTACAAAAAATTGTAGTACACATTTTACTTGCTTTCCAACAAAAAATGCCAATTTTCGCCTTCAAAAAGTTGTAAAAACTTGAAATTGTGCGAAATATAAAACGGTTACGTTTTGATGAATTTTCTCAAAATTTTCATTTTCCCCTTTAAGGTGAAATTCCCACAAATTATGCAGTAATTTTCAACACATTTTTGAAATGTTTTTTTTTCATTTTTTTTTTTGGAACTGTGACGAGAAAAAACCTAGCTTTAACGAAATACTAGTTCTCACTCTAAAGCTGAAATATTTGGTCAACGATCAAGAATACCAAATATGTAACTGCAACAAATAAAAATAGGGGAGAAAAAGGTTTTTGTGGGCTCGAGAATGAACAAAGAGCAAACCCCATTTCGCTTGACCACACACACACACGAAAATGTCTTCTTCTTTTTCTTTTTTTTTCTCCCCCGTTTCCTCCTATTCTCACTTTTTCCGGCGCACAAAAGGTGTCAAAATACGCGGAAACAACGACGCACAGTGACCGGAAACAAAAATTGGTAGAAGTCTCTTCATTTCATCTGTATGTAATGAAACATTTTGACGGAGACTTGCTGTCTCCGTCAACTTGGAGACTTGAGGCATGAATAATGAAAGGAAATAAAGAATGCTTCTTATCTTTTGCATTTCAATGTGTACAATGTGCATAATTGACGGAAGATAGAGTCGATTAACCTTCGTATGTGAACCTCTAAGTACCCATTATTATTCGCAGAAAGATATAGGAGGACACATTAAGGAGAATGGGTTCGGGATGCGAAAGGGTTCAAAAATTATTGTTCGTAAGGAAAAGATATTCTAGGTAATTTTAGATTAACGTTTTGAGAGGTTATTCTTCGGAAAAATCGACATTTGACAATGCACATGCCACCAAAATCATGCACAATGCTGTGAGAATGAACAACATTTTACCAACTAATAATTGTTTGATTAAACCGAAGACAACCGAAGAAAGCTAGCTGCTAAACAAAAAAGGAAATCAATATTATATTTCACTTTTTTTTAACATTAATAAAGCAATATGACTTTTCAAATGAGAAAGTTCGTACCTAAATATTTGCACACGATTAAAAATTGAACACAGAGCAATTTTTCCAACCCTTTCGGTGGCACACTCTAACCTTTTTGTCTTTTGCTCTTACTGCTGCATCCTGACTAAAACGACTATACGAATCAATTTCTTTAGATGATTTATGCATGTCAAATTCAGAGAAAAAATACTCTGAAAGTGGTGTCAAGGAGGACCTCCAGAGCAGTGACAAACAACTTCATCTTATCCATAAATATATCAAAATGTTGAAATATTGTAGATGCTGGTGAGAATTAGAGAAACCTTGGAAAGAAGAGGATGAGCAGGGTCGGGAAGACAGGAAGAAAAAAATGAGGCTATTAGTATGGTTATGAAAAAATAAATGAGTATTGAGGCTGATGAGAGGAAACGAAAAATGGAAGGGAAAATGATGGAAGTTTAATTAGACAAGATGTTTTGTTTGCAATATTTAACTGGCTATTAATTAATAGGATACAGAAGCTTAGTTAAGAAAATAAGCCAATTAAGGGAGCTTGATTTTTTGCTTAGAATGATGTGATTTTTGAAAACAGGTATTTTCCGTAGATCTCATTAATCCATTTCAGTGTTTATGCTGAAAGTTCAAATTGAAAATTGATACCGTATTATTCAAAGTAGACTTCAACCTCAGTCTCTCTACTTTGACAGCTCATATCTCGGTTGTTTCAGTTTTTAGAATAGGGAATTTAGAACATTTAAATTAGAATGAGTTTGTTAAAGTTCATGAAATGAAAATTGGTAAGTTGTATTATTGCGTAGGTGTAGGCACTATGCTCAGGCGTAGCTTTCTAAAGCCTATGTGGAAGTCCTAGTAAAATATCATAATTCTAAACAAGGAATTTCAGCCACCTGAATTGTTTAAAATTTGAGACATGAGGATTACAGAGTCACTAAAGAAAACTCTTCGTAATTTGAGAATTCCCGTACAATAGACAAAAAACTACCAAAAATGCATTTTAAAATAAATAATTCAAAAAAAGGACAAGAATGCTGAAAAAGCGGAAAATGCTGAGTGAAAAAAAAAGATGTACGAGGGTAAACACAATAGAATCTCTCTTACTCTCTCTCTCCTGCTCAATGCTTCTACTACATCCAGCATTTTCTCTTCTAGTTTTGGTGTTGTAGAGAGATGGTGGGTGACACCATCATGAAGATACGCAGAGATCCAAATAAAAAAGAGAGAAAACGGGCGGTCACTCGGGGACGGAGAGCTCCACGACTTCGATGCTATATTTCTGCACTAAGTAGGGAGATGGGGGGGGGGGGGGGGGCGAGAGCAAAAAGGAAAGAAACTGGATGTGTTGCACACCACACACATCTGTATAGTTGAGAAGAAAAAGTTGGAAGAAACATTTCAAATAAGATTGGCAAGAATCAACACCAAAGTAACAATTATGGTCAGATGTTTTCTTGTCGAAAAAAACTCTATTGCAGGTGTAAGTGTATCCAGTAAATTGAGCAGTCACTGTAATTTTTTTTAAAACTTTTCAGTGATTTCCTTCCTATTTAGAAAGTTTCTTGAATAATTGAAATTACCACATTAGCCAATATGAATCCGTGAATTTTACCGATTTTTACGAAGATTACGATATTTGGCCTCGCCACGAACTATTTAAATGTTCTCAAATTGAATCTGTTAAAAATGTATGCGCCTATAAGTCTTACAGTAACCCATAGTTGGTTACTGTACTCCTTAGAGGCGCAAACTACTTTACCGTGTACTCGACGGACATATTTCGGTCGTAGCAAGATCAAGGACTGTATTTTTGAGTGAAAAACTGAATAATAATAGGTTTTACCTCACTTCGTGTGTTTTCTATACAAGTTTGGAATTAATATATAACCGCAGCCGCCAAAGGAGAATTCTTAATTCATTTGCGCAAAAATTAAAAAATAGTTTTGTAGAAATATTTTTGTTCCGAGAAAGTAGCCGTTCTCCTATAGGATATTATAAATATTGCTGAAGTGGAGAGAAAGTTTATAGTACAGTACTCCAAAAAAAATTCAGGGTATATCCGAGTCGCTAAAAAGGAGATTCGATTCGATTTTCTTCTGCAGTCACGAATTCAATTCAATTGGGAATAAATTCGAAACAAAACTAAACCAAAAACTTGCATAAAACATTTGAAAAAAGTGGCGCGGAAGTGACACTGACGGCTGTCCTTTATGTCCGTCCATGTACACAGCTGGAGTAGAAAGATCGATTGTGCTCAGAGCGTGATTTGGAGGAAGGTCGTATTTTATATGCAAGTGACAGTTTCAGATAACACATTTTTTCAGAGAACTACAGTAATGACATTGATTATTTTTCCGAAAGGTTTCTAGGTACTGAACAATTGGTCTTCAAAAATTTCGGAAACTCGTATCAGTGTTTTTCCAAATATTTTTAAAAACTGAGCGAATAACCAAAATATAATCTTCAAATTTGCTTGTGTATTCTAATGCTTTACAGTATACAGAGATAATAGGCTTGTTTATGTTCTCCTACAGTACCCCTCCACACTCGGGAATTATATATTCCTCATTTATCCTTCATTTTTAAATATTTTACATATATCTCATATGAATTCGTTGCTACTATGATCACCATTCTTTTTAATTTTCAGTTTAACACTGTCATGAAAAGTTTTGAAGAACATTTTCCAATATTCACTTCTATGTACTCATAAATTTCGTTTTCCTGCGTATTGTGTCTCTAGTAAGTGCCAATGGGGCGCGTTTTCATCAAAAATTTTTGAAGATATTTTTTTTCCTAGTATTTTTTTATTAATTTTCTTCACATTTTTTTCAAATTTAATACATTCGATTATATAACATATATTTTGCTTCATAAAATTCCCCATTTCCTATGTCCGTTTAAAAATATTTTGTCCCCTTCCGGAATTCCATGACCAATTCAATTCCTTCTAAAATATCAAATTACTGGAAGACTTTGACTTCTCGCTTTGTCCTTTTCGTTTCCAATTTTTAAAACAAATAAAAAGGCAGAAAATAAAACAGATTTTGTTCCAGATGAGATTGACTCGGATTTTGCGTGTTTTAATCAGAAGAAAAGACGGGCAGGCCGAATGGAAGGAAATCACGGAAAATCAGTTACCTAAAGGAGGAAAGAAGCTTTCTTTTAGAGAGGTCTATTTTGATAATCAATTTTAAAAACGAATTAAGTATTTTCCAGAACTCCCTAATCGCATTTGGAGTAGGCATGCTGATATTTTCTTATGCCTACTTCCAAGATGAGATCAATCCTGATTCAAAGTGGGCTAGTGAGTTGATATTCTCAATTAAAATGTTATCTTCAACTACTTAATTCTAGAAGCATACCGCACGTTCACACGAGAACCTCTTGCCTGGCTCACCAAGGGGCAAACCGATTCGCCTGTCTCATCTGATCACAAGCCTCCAGTTTTCTAATTTGCTCGGTTGTTTTTTAGCATTTATTTCCAAAGTTTCGTTAGTTATTTGTACATAAACCTATTATTTTTTCTTTTTTGTGTGAATTTCTGCTGCTTTCATTGCGAACTCGCTTTGTTGTCTGCGCTATGTCGTCAATTGCGGTGTTTGCGTCCAACCACTAATTTCCACGTCTTTTTTCATTTTCAGCTTTTAAAATCGATAGATTTTACTGTTTTTCGGCGTAAAGCTGGATTAATCAGTGATATGGTCGATGCCGCTGCACCTGCCAAAGCTGAAATGCTGGCAGCGGCCAGGAAAAAGGTGAGAATCGTGAGGAAACTTTATTAAAACAAAGTTTATAGAGTAAATTTTACAGCTGAAAGACTTTGAAGCACGTCAAAGACTCGATGGACGTAATTCTCCTGCATCAAGTATCATTTCATCAGAGCCGGGTGCTGGAGCAGGTTTAAATGGACGGAGCAGCGTTGTCAGTGAAGATTCGACAGCGCTTCAAATTCCACACTCATCTTCTTCTGCACAAAGTTTGAATGCAAGAAATGGATTGGATGTGAGAAAATCGATAACATCGTTAAATGAGTAAATGTTTTCTTCAGGCTTCACCATTTCAACCGAACGGAAACGAATGGTATCAGGCATATACACAATTGAAGACCCAGCATGACGAATTGGTAAGGATAATGAGAAATTGACAAATACAAAAACTAATTCGTTAATTATATGAATAATGATTTTATTAAAAAAAAAATCATTTTAGTGTGCCCATTACTCCCAACTTCATTCCGCTTATTCACAAGTCAATGCAAATGGAATACATGTGGATACAGAAAATCAAATTGTCCAACTCCAAAATGTAAGGATTACTCGTTTTATTTATTTTAATTTAATGATGGAGTATTCAGGCATTGTCTGCAATGGTTGAAGAGAAAGTTTCGTCTCAAAGTGATCTTCGTCAGGCAAACAAGCAAATCGAAAAACTTCGACACAAGCTGGCTGCTGCAGAGAACATTGCCAACCAAATGAGCAATTCAACATCATCTGGACTTTCGTCAAACGAAATTCGAAAACTCAATGAAGCAATTGCACAAAAAGATTCCCTATTAACTGCACGTCATCAAGAGCTAGAAGGAGCTCGACGAGAAGTTGCATCAATGCAAGCTAACCTGCTAAATGTTCAACACGAGAGAAGTGAAGCACAAGCACGTGTGAAAAGTATGATAAAAGAAACGGCGGCTCAAGAAAATCGCATCAGTCAGCTCATGAAAGACATTCAAATGAAAGATCTTTATTTGAAACAACTTGGAGCCACAGGACCGCCGGGAGGGATTCCGAATGAGAATACGAATTATGAAAACTTGCAACGTGAGCTGGAGAACGTTAAAGCTGAAAAATCACGTCTTCTCGTCGAATCTGCGACATTAAAAGCTCACTATGCTGATCGAGAGTATGCACTTCAACAAAAGCAAGCAGAGATGGCTTTAGAAATCGAGCATTTGCATAATCAAAAATTTTCTTCAAACGATCAAGTTGAACATCTCGAAAATCAACTCGAAATTGCTCAATCTGAACTGCAGAAGCTTCAAATGAATATGGATGTTTCTGAGAGGCATGATGAAATTCCAACTATCACAGAAGAAGATGTAGCAAGACGGATTCGTGAAGCGTGTTTCGTTGAAAGAGGGAAGTGGGAACGAAGAAGTGAGGATGATCAGAAACGCAGAGAAGAAGAAATTCTAGAAAAAGACAAAGTTATTTTCGAAAGAGAACAGTCATTGGCAGAACTTGAAATGAAATATCGACTTTTGGAAGAACGAACGTTAGAGTCAACTGCAAACGGAGCTGATTTGTTGTCTCTTTCAGAGCAACTACAGGTAGATTTACAATTTTCAATATTTTTCCCTGATTTTTCAAATTTTCGAATTTACAGAACGAAAAAGCGACCGTATCCCGCGCAGTGGCACAAAACAAAGAGCTTAAAGAACGTCTCTTGGAAACGGAAGACCGATTTGTTACTCTTACGAAAGAAAAAGCAGATGTCGAGCTTGCAAAACAATCTGCTGAGCATCAAGTACGGGAATTGACAAAGCAGTTGAATTTAGAAACCGCGGGTCTTGTTGGTAATCTGTCAGAAGTAATCGCTCGACAACCTCATCTCGAAGCATCACAAGAATCTGCTGCAAGTCAAGAACAACGTGAAGAATCTCAAGAAATCGTGAAACTCAATGAAGAATTGAAAGAAAATATCTCAACGCTTCAAAGAGAAAATGCAGAAATCAGATCCGATTTAGAGCTGAAAACTCATGAACTTCAACTGGTCCGTGCTGATTTGAGACGAAGTAACACTCATAATGAACAAATGGACGAAATAATGAGGCAAAATGCAGAAGATGAGAATCAGAATTCGATTCACGTTGAGCTCACTCAAGCAGTTGGCAGAGTTCAGGATCTTCATGCCGAAAATGAAGCACTCAGAGAAGCTTTTAATAATTGCCGTCAACAATTGGAAGATGAACGAGCTGATAGAAGAGCAGAGGAAGAACGGAAAGATCTCGAAAGCAAACAGGAACAGCTGGAGTTGAAAGAAACCAAGGTTCCAGAAGAAGCTGAAAATCAGCAGTCTTCTAGAGAGCTTCATGAAGATCTATGGGCACGAAAAGAATTAGAGAAACGATTCGCTCGAGCAATGCTTCAGAATGCTGAACTCGTTGAGACAATTGATCGATTAGAGCACATCAACCAGCAGCTAGAACTCGAAAATGACACAATTGCTGATCACGTTGTTCTCTATCAGCATCAGAGAAAATTGGTTCGTGAAAGGCTTCGTGTAAAAGATGAACAATTGAAGGCTATGGAAGAGGACAGAACGAAAACTGTTGCACGATGCCAAGAACTGCAAAATGTGTTAATGACTGTACTTAACAAAGGTGGAGTATTAAAGGTAATTAATCTATGAAACTGTAATACCTACAAGCTAATTTTTAGGAATACCAGACAAGCTCAATCTCCCGAAAAGCAGCTCGCCGAGTTTCCCGAAGCTATAGCCATTCGACAGTTGATGAAATGAGCGGAGACGAAGATGTTTTGGTGGACGCCAAATTGGAAGAAGTTCCAGAGCGTGAAAAAGTACATGGTAATAGTGATGATGAGAAGATTCCAAGTACTCCACCACCAACTGTGTTGGAAGCTCAAAATAGTCCACGATTATCGGATTGTTCTGCTGACAAAGATAATAGTGATACTTTCGGGCAAACCCAAGATGCATCTGTTAGACGAATTTTGGAAATTATTTCTGATATCAGTGTAAGTAGAATATTCTTTGATTCATCGTTCCCAAATATATCTTTACAGAGACCCCAAATTCTACCCGCTGGACAACTCCACTGTACACAATGCATTGGAGATCTTCAAGAACTCTGAATAAAAATGTGCATAATGACTTTACTGTAAACTTTCTTTTAGCTTATAATGTGGGTACAACTTTTAGCTAATTATTATTCTTTATTGTTTCCAGTCCCCGTTTTTTTTGTAAATTTCGACTCTCCCGCTGACTTATTTAAATTATCGTTTTCATCCCCCAATCACTTCCTGTGTTCATTTGTGATATTTATAAGTGACAATTTTCTATTAATTTTATTGAAGTCCGATTAGTTGGTAAGCAAATGGTAATTATTATTTATTTTTTCGTTAATTATTCTTCTTGGGAATAAATGTAAAAACTTTAAAATGTAACTCTCCCCAGTGCTCTTTTATCGGGTTCAACTTGATTTTCCAGAAACTTATTTTGATTTTCAGAGACTTGCTTTTCAAATACAAAGAAACTACCAATAGTTGCTTATTCCAGATTTCAATAAAAAATGCGATTACCATGTGAAGTGGTTTTTGCACGTTATAAAGCAAATGCCGGAGTTAATCCAAAACCCACGAAATCGCAAAAAGGATTTGTTATTCTGCAAAAACTTCGACAGGTAATTTAAATTTTCATAAGTTAATATGTAACAAAACAAAAAAATATTTCCAGACCCCTCCACAATATCAGATAACAGTGGCCGTGGCCGGTGACAAAACTGGAAATAAATTCGAGCTCAACAAGCCGCCAATTATTCTCGACAAATTTATTGCTCAAGGAAAAACCACTATCACATTTCAAACAACTCCTGCTGTGATGGTTTGCATCAGTAAAGTACGTGTAAAGCATTTTTCAATATAAAAATAATAATTTTTATTGTTCAGGCGAATCCAGAAGCGTTGGCACAACTGATAGAAGCCATCAGAAAAATTGTCAAAGGAGAAAATGTGGATATTGAGAAAGTGAAGGTATTAAGCTTGACGGTGGAATTGAAAGAATTAAAATAAAATACTATTTCAGGTAAAAAGTTCCGACTTCAAACCAACTACCATCACGGTCAACAATCAGGCAACGTACAAAAAGCAAATGCAATCATGCTCCGAATTCCTGAAAACACTAAAAATTGAGCCTATCGATTTACGGAGACCTGATAAAGCCTGGAGATTCTGCCATAATCTCACCAGATTAACACTCAATGGAAATCCAATTGGAGCTCATAATAGAGATCTTGACGTGTTTAGCAAGCTGAAGCAATTACAGTCACTCGAGATGAGAAGCTGTTCCCTGGAGTTGATTCCTGTTCCAGCAATGTGTACGATGTTCCGAGAACTACCGACTTCTATCTCATTACTGGATTTTGGAGATAATCATCTTTCAGTACGGCTCCGAAAATAATTATTTTATAATCTTCAAATTTATATTTCAGATTTTCCCTCCAATCTTCCATCTGAAACAGCTCAAGATTATTAATGCTGCTCATAACGCAATAAAATATCTTCCATCACGTATTGGAGTTCTACAGAATCTAAATACAATAGATGTTAGCAACAATCTTATGACAGCTTTACCTTATGTATTCTCAAAAATTCCAAGTATCGAACATGTGGGAATTAATGCCAATGATCAAATGGTTAGATTGTGAGTTTTTTAATTTTTGTTGGAAATATTTAATTTTTAATGTTCAAGCTGCAAAATCGGACTTATGATTTTCCAAGTAAGAACAATTAAATTTTTCAATTAAAATTGTTTACCAAAAAACTGCAAAATATATTTTAAACACACTATTTTGCATATAAAGTCCCGAAAAAGTTTCGGCAATCGGCAAGTTTGACAATTAGCTAATTAGCCAAAATAAAAATTTCCGAAAAAATTTGTAACAATTAAAAAAAACAACTATATTTTTAGTAAATTGCAAAAAAAATTCATGTTTTAACGAAAAGAATAAAAAAATTTTAAATAGGTGAAATTCCAACAGAATAAAAACTAAAAAAAAATAATTAAAATCGACAAGTCGATGCAGCCTATTGCAACCGATTTTTATTTTAGAGAAGAAGAAATTGGACCAATTTTCATACGTCGCCTGCTTACAAAAGTTGATAATATCGAATACACACACGAGGGAGGTGTCGACAAATTGGGCACAATTGCTGCGAATGCTATTCATCGAGAAGAGTACGAGAAATTAAAACTTTAAGAAAAAAATCTTAAATTGAATTCATTTCAGATGCTCAAAATCGATGAAATTTGGACGTCAATTCCTTCCACTCTCACTTCGTTTCGATATGGATGATCTGATGTTTGAAAAACCAGGAATATCATCTCTCGAATTGTGTACAGGATGTGTCAGACTTCGGCATATTCGATATATTCGACCACTTATTATACAATCCAGACAAATTGCTAATTCTGTCGACGTGATCGGAAGATTTGTCACATTTGAGTTAGTTTTTTTTTTCAAAAAATTAAATTTAAAAAAGTTGACAAGTGGTTTTAATCATTTGTCCAAATAAATTTTTCAAAAATGTAATAAGTTTAATTAATTGCAGCCGTCTTCTCTGTATCGACTGTTACCGGAGAACAACTTCAACAAACAATGGAGAACCGCCGTTCCAATGTGATTACTTCCAATTTGCAGTCTAATTTTTCATTATTATCTCACCTTACTCATTTTTAAATATGTAAAAATTAACCCGATCTCAGAATGGGTAAAAAATTGTCCGATGCCTTAAATTTCGAATCTCTCACTTTTGAATCTTGAATCTCACCTTAAGAATAAAAGTTTCCAAGCCTTTTTCTGCTTTTAATTGTTCAATTTAATATTCTAATACTGTTATGTTCGCGAATTTCATATATCTTTTATTCACAAAGTTTTTTTTTCTCAATTTCTGAATTAATTCAGACAAAAAATGCATGGAGTCGACGAAGATGATTTGGAGAGGCAGCGAATCGAAAAAATCAAAGAAGTTCAAGAAGCAGTCGCCAAGTTGACGGGCGCCAAATTCCAAAAATTGGAGAATTTGCAACGAATGGAACGAATGCTTAACAAGGAAATTGAACTACTTCAAAATGTATTTTATAGATTTTATGATTTTTAAATTAAGAATTTTCAGGCTACACGAAAAGCTCTAGAAACTCATTTGGTCACATGTAACTACGCATTCTACAAATCAATAATCGATGAAGTTGAGGAAATGGAAAATGCGACGGCCGTACTGAAAACGTTCAAACGGGATAATGTATCGGTTACTGTAGATATTGTGATGAAAGAACCGAATGTTTGGGTTAGTATTATACAAATCCGAGTTTTTGCCATTTTTCACCTAAAATTTGGTGCCCGGTCTCGACACGACAGTTTTTCGTATAAAACAAACAGGTGTGCGCTTTCAAAGAGTACTGTAATTTTTAATAAAACGAATTTTCGTCACTGTGAAATTTTTATCGATTTGTAATAGTTTTTCTCACAATTTGTATTAAAATTGTGTATTTTAATTGTTTTGTTTCAGTTCCTGAATTAAAAACAATATTTTTTACGAGAAACTGAAAAGTTTGAAATTACAGTACTCTTTTAAAGGCGCATACGCTTTAGCATTTCTCAAATATTTATCGCGTCGAGACCAGACACCGTATTTTTTGAACAAAAATCGCAAAGAAATCCGCATTTGGGTTATTATTAAACTCTTTTCATATATTTTCAAATAAAATTTTAATTTTTCTTTCAGATAAAACTTGTGAATCGCCCCGCCAAAACCGTTCTCATCGAATATCGAGACGGAAAACGAAATGGCGACGTTATTGCACAAATAAAGCAACATCTTTTCGTATCACGCCGTTTCAATCGACCACAAATACGAATTTACTTCAGAAATGGAGTTCTAGCAGAGATGGCCCAAAAACTCATTCGTCATGGAATTGTTGTTATTGGAGAGCACGTCGATAAATCAGATCCTAGTTTACGTGGAAAATGGAACGAAGAATTAATTGAACGGCTTGGAGAAGAGGAAGATTCTGACTGGGATGAAGTTGATGAAGATGCTGCTTCTATTCCAACGTAAGTTTAAATAGGTTTTGATGAAATAAGAAGCAAAACATTTTGCCGCCAGCAGGGGTCGAACCTGCGACCTTGGGCTTATTAGACCCACGCTCTAACCGACTGAGCTATGGCGGCCATGTTTTCTGTCCCGTTGAAAGGCAAACACGTTCTTGCGTCTCCCCATCTCTCTCTCTCTCTTTTCCCGTACTACAATAACTCTATTGCAGGCTACCCTCCTCACAATCGCAGTCAGAGTCAACACTGCCACGCTTAAATCTTGATATTTCGGCTGTGATGTTGTTAGTTTCGAACATGTGTGAACCTGGTGGTGTGAATTATCAATTCAAAGAGGAAATGATCAATAAGCATGTGGAATGTGAACGATTGAAACCTGCGAAGGCTGAAGTGCTGGAAAAATTGAAAGGTTTTGGATTGCAATTTTTGTCAAAAATAATATTATCAATGTTCAGGACATCATCTGATTATGTGTGAGCTTGCCTATAGAAGAGTAGCAGAAATCGTAAAAAATGTCGGCGGGCCTACGGAGAAGAAGCGATTCGAAGAGCTAAGCAAGACGATTGAGCGTGTTCAGGATCAACCATCAGATGAAATTGGAAGAGTTGTCAAATTACGAAATATCAAAGGAATAACGTCAATTACAAAGGTTTTGAAAAAACTTTATTCAATATTTAATTCATATATTTTCAGAGAGTCTTCTCATGCGCGGAAGTTACCAAAACGACTACTGTAACTGCCAATCAAAAGTTTTTGACACATTCTAGGGCTAAGGTATTTGCTAGTTAGCTAGGTATCAACTAATTATATATAATTTCAGCACATATACTTCGATGTCATCGAAATTCCACCACGTCCTCTTACCGAACAGAAAGAAGCTACTGCCAAAGTTATCTGAAGAACATATATTTTAAATTATCTAGTTCTTGTTTTGAATTATGTTTGTATTATTTAGGAACAAGTATAAGTTGCCTTCAACATTTCAATTGTGATGATCTTTATTATTTTGACCTCGGTTCGAGTATTATACTGTATTGAAAGTGTCCCGATGAAATTGATGAATTACTCTCCTTTTTTATAATTCTTTTGGATCTATTTTCTGGTTTAGCAGAAGCCATTCATATCTTACAAGTCTCAATTTGTTTTTCTGAAATTATTAAAAGTTGTATTTATCCAGTAAAATGTCAAAATGCCCAACGGTTCGTGCAAGAGCAATTGATTGTAAGCAAGGTGCAGTACGTGCGGTTCGATATAATGGTAAATTTGAAACAATATATTTTAATTCAATAAAGTCCATTTTCAGTCGATGGAAATTACTGTGTAACATGTGGAAGTGACAAAACTGTCAAATTATGGAATCCATTGAAGAGCAGTCTTCTTAAAACATATTCTGGAACTGGAAATGAGGTTCTTGACGCCGCTTCATCATCAGACAATTCACAGATAGCTGCTGGTGGAGCCGATAGAGCCTGTACAGTATTTGATGTAGAAACTGGAAAACAATTGAGACGGTGGAGAACACATGGAGGTAGTTAAGTATTACCCTGACGCGATATCTTGTGATTTTTGCGCTAAAATACGATCCCAGGTCTCGAGGCGCCTTTCAAGATTACTGTAGTTTCAAAAATTTTTGTTGCGCAATTTTTAAAATCGATTTTTCATTGTTTTTTAAAAAGGTTTTTTTTAATTCAAAAACTAAAATAAACCAGAAACATATGAAATTTGAAAAAATCGTGAAAAAGTATGTGAAAAAACTAGAAAAGTACTAAAAAACTACAGTAATCTTCAAAGGCGCATATCCGTTTGCATTTTACAAAAACGTGTCGTGTCGAGACCGGGTACCGTATTTTTTGCCCAAACAATTAAAATAATTTCGTTTATGTTGATTAAAAAAATGAGAAAAACATATAATTTTCCGCTAGAAAAAAAAATTTCCAGCATTTTTATGATATTTTTTACGAAAAATCTGAAGTTTTTTTTTCAAAATGCTGGAAAATCGAAAAGTCGAAAAACGAACATGTTTGATTTTTCAATTTTTTTTGAAATTCAAAAAACCAAAAATTACCGTTTTTTTAATGTTCCAAAAATAAACTGCACGTAATATCTCACCTGCAATATTTTCAGCACAAGTGAATGCAGTGGCATTTAACGAAGAATCATCTGTGGTATTCTCCGGCTCAATGGACTGTACAATGCAGGCATTTGACTGCAGATCTCGAAGTGAAAAACCTATTCAAATATTCAATGAATCAACTGATGGAATTCTCTCAATTGATGTTAATGGCCATGAGATTGTTGCTGGAAGTGCTGATGGAAATTACAGAGTCTATAGTATTAGAGATGGAAATGTAATTGAAAAAAAAAAAGAATTTTCAAGTTATTAGAAATTTCTAATTTTCAGATGACAGTCGACTACATGGGAGATTCAGTAAACAGTGTCAGCTTTACCCCAGACAGTAATTGCCTGTTGGCTGGAGTAATGGGTGGAATTGTTCGGCTTATTGATAAATCTAGTGGAAAATTGCTAGCAAGGTACATATTTTTGAATATTGTATGAAAATTGGAGCTATAAATTTATAAATTTTCAGCTATAAAGGTCATCAAAACACGGAATACAAATTAGACTGCCGAGTTTTACAATCCATCGAGCACGTGGCAAGTGGCTCAGAAGACGGATTCGTTTATGTGTATAGGTAGGTAACAATATTAGTTTCAAAAGAAAGAATAAATTACAGTCTCCTCGATTCACACATCGTGTCGAAACTCGAACATCCTTCAAAAGTGATTCATTCTCTGACGGCTCATCCGAAAAAAGAACGACTCATGACTGCAGCAGGACAAATGATTTACTTATGGGTTGCCGAAGATGATGCGGAAGTGCTCGGAGAATAACGATCATGAAATATATATTTATTTATTTTTGGTTAATAAAACTTATTATTATGATAGTTATGATGATTCGGATGTGTGTGAGTTTTGTAGAATGATACATGAAACAATTGACATGAGATTAGAAATCTCTATAATGTAGTTGGATAGGAAAGACACTAGCAATTTGGTTTTTGTTTGTAATGAAAAGTTCTACACGCAAGCAAATTTTGGAGGGGTTTGATGATTTTCAGAGAACAAATTAAGAAACTGAAAACTTTGTACACGAAACAGAGGATTAGAGAGAGAGAGAGAGAGAGAGAGAGAGAAAAGATATCACAATAAAATGAGAGAAAGAGACAGAAAAACTAGAAGAGAGAAAAATGACCAGAGAGAGAGAGAGAGAGAGAACAGAGAAACTACAGAAAATCAGTTTCCAGATGAAGTTTCAGCAGCAGCGCCAGTGTACATATCATCGGCACTGCTTGAATGATAATCATCCAAAGAATCATCTCGACTTCGCATTGGAGACAGGAAGACTGGCTGACGGCGTTGACGTTCACGAACTTCACCAATTGCACGCATTATACGACAAGATGAACCTCCGCTGAAACACCAGAAAATTATTTATTTGAAAATTAAATTTTAATGTTTTAAAATGCTTTTTGCTCGTAGAAGTACTTGATTATTACACAGACGCGTAATTTTGCGCTATAAATACGGTATGCGGTCTCGAAACGAAACATGTTTGTTAAAGGCAAAAAGGAATGCGCCTTTAAAGAGTACTGTATCTTCAAACTTTATATAATAAAAATTGTAATCAAATTAGCCTAGAAAAGAAAAAAGGCTTAAAAAATATTAGTGTAGAGAAAACTAACCCAACACCAATACTGAGCAGCTCGTCTCTTGTCACAAAATCCATCATATCGCTCTTTGTATAAGCTTCGGAGGCGATCAGAGCAATCGATCGTTCGTCAATTTCCAATCCACGTAGCCAACTGACAAGCTCCTCCTGAACACGTGTCACTTGATAATTATTCTCGGTTCCGGGTGGCATTATGATTTTCTGAGCAATTGGTTTTATTGAGGCGAAGCTCGGAGGTTGATTTGTAAATGTTCCTGACGGTTGAGCACCACATGAAGCACTGAATGGAGGAGTTGGGGGAGCATGAGCGACTGGTGGAGTACGGAATGGTGGATATGTGTTACGGTACATGGCAAAATCTCGGAAACGATTGGCTCTGGTGATTCCGGATTTGAGTTGAGCATTTAATTCTCTTTCCACTTGAAGCAATCGTTCAATTAGAATTTCATTTTCTTCTTGTAAAGTTCTCAATTCTTTTCGATCCTCACGAACTCGTTCTTCACGACTTGGAGGTCGAGATTCAATGAGAGCTTCACCTTCAGAAAGTGAGGAATTTCTGATTGCAACAATTGATGATGTGGATGGAAGATTATCTTGAGCATGAAGTAGGAGAGAAAGATCTGGACTTAGAATTGAAATGGCACATTGAACGGCTGAAGTGATTAGATTTGAAAGTGCAAACATCCAATGAGGCTTTATATCAAGGCGACGGAGAACAGGTTGAATTGAATCGGAGAAGTGGTAGAGAGCAAGGTTTATCTGAAAATTTGTATGTAAAGAGCATATAGGTTGAGATCTAAACTCTAGAAATTTCAACCAACCTGGCCAATTTTAGCAGTATCATAATCCAAAAGACCTCGAATATCATCAATCATTTTTTGCATCTTTGTATTATCCTTTTTCAACAAGAAATCTCTCATTCCATCAAGTAACATTTCCAACATATAGACAGTCACTACGAGTTCCGTGTCACTTTGTTTAATGAGCAATGTGCTCCAAGAGTCAATGATCAAGTCTTTGTAATCTTGCATGAATTGTCCCAAGGATCTTCTACGTTCTGAATCCTTTTGAAGCATGAAGAATCGACTTGAACTATTGGAACTTTCATCGGAAATTGTTCGATTGAGAAGTGCAGCTGATGAAAGTGGAGATCCCATTGTATTCAGAGAAATTGGAGAGACAATCAAATGAGGGTGATTTGTATCATCGACAATAGGACTTGATGGCTGACTCAATTGGAATCCAGGATGAGACATATTAGTTCCAGCAGATGATTGACCATCTGGTACTGGACTACTTGAACTGAATGTTCGATTCCTTGCATGATCAATCTTGAGATGAAGCTTCTTTTCTTCTCGTGCAGTTGACAATGCATTCGATACAGTTTGACTGTGAACATGAGAGAATCCAGCAGTAAGAGTGGCTGACATTGGTTCAGGTGTTGGTGGAGATCTTTCAACAACTCCCATTCCACCGATATGCGATGTTGAACGGAGCATTTCTCGTTGATTTTTCGATTTTTCCTTCTTTTCCTTGTCATGATTCAACTCGATTTTGGTGGCAGGTTTCTTGTTGATCGAGCCGCTACGCGTTCTTGAAATACTGAAATTAGAATGAGGTGGAAAATGGAAAATTAACAAAATGATAGACATGACTCCAACTTAAAAGGTGATGTTGGTGTAAAGAACTAAGGAATTTTTGTTTTAATATCCGAATTTTGTAATGAAACTTTCAAAGAAATGCTCAAAAATGTTGTATGGCTGTTTGAAAGTTTTAAAAGGGCAATAAATTTATAAGTATTTCGCCCAAAAAAAAATAAAAAAATAAAGATATCTACACCTATTATGACATACAAGGTTCTAGCTCGATAGCTTTTATTAGAAGCTCTAGAATAAAAAAAAAGTAATAAAAACTTACGAATGATGGTTGTGATAAATAAATGGATCTTGGAGAAGATCTTTTGCTGATGGACGATCACATGCTTCTGGCAAGAAACAACTTTTGATAAAGTTTCTACACTTTTCAGTAATTTCCGTTGGAATTGGAGGATGAGTTTTGAACATTCCAACTCTGAACATTGCCGCCTGCGGATTCTGCATCTCAACAAACGGAGGCCGCCCAGTTGCCATTTCAACCATTGTACACCCAAATGACCAAATATCTGCAGGTGCACCATATCCACGTTGTCCATGATCGATAACTTCTGGAGCCATATACTGAAGAGTTCCAGTGAAAGTTTCGGTTACTGGATTCAGCCCAGCAAGACGTTTGCATGTTCCAAAATCGGAAATTTTGCAGACTCCCGAGTAAGTGTTCACAAGAACATTGTCTCCTTTGATGTCTCGATGCACAATTTTTAGCTCGTGAAGATACTTAAGACCCTCCAGAATTTGCTTCCCGTAGTAGTTCATCGCATTTTCATTCATTGGACCCCACTTGGAACGAAGCAATGAACTGAGTGATCCTCCAGGAACATGCTCCATAAAAATCAAAAAGTGATCATTTGAGCCATCTTTTCCAACCAAATCACATCCAAGATATTGTACAATATTAGCATGGCACAACGTGGAATGAAGACTTATTTCTTCCATCAACGGTTGTACTTCCTCATCATACTTCACTTCAATTTCTTTTACAACAATTTGTCGCTGAGTATCCATATCTCGTGCAGCGTACACAGTTCCATAGGTTCCTTTTCCAAGAACGACACGCTCATTTGAATTACTCAATTCATACTCGAATCTGATCTTCTCATTATCCGGATTGCTTAGTACTCTTCCTTGGTAGTTTCCATCAGCAACATCGGCCATTGATTTCATGTCATCGTAGGCTCTGCAAATCTGAAATTATTTTACTTTTTTTTTAAATGAAAACCAACTTTTTGCAATGAGCCTTTGTCGGGAACAGAAGGTTGAAATCATCTGAATTTTCATGAACATAAAGGAATAATTGACGATCATCTCGTTTCGATTCAGTCACTGCTTTGATATTATTCCTTGCAAAATGCCATCGATGTATACCTCTCAACTCGGATTGATGAATCTTTTTCTGTTGGCTGTTTTCCAGAACATGACTCAGAATTACTGTTCCCTCTTCATTATTCAGAGTCAGATAAGAAGGTGTGAATTCCTTATTGAGTTCCAGAATAAGTACTGGGTATCTTGGGCAACTAATATCAGTGTCTGCCTCAGTTGCCTCCATGAAGAATTCACTCCAGAAAAGGAATTGTTGCTTCTCCTTCTCGATTGGACTGATTGTTGCTGCACATCGATTTATTAATTTGATATTTTCCATCGTAGACTTTAAATACCAAACTGGAGGTTTCAACTTGACCATCATCAAAGCTGCTTCACATGCTTTCTGGTAATTCTCTGCTAGAACAGAAACTTCGAAATAAGTTGCCACATCCCAATATTCCATTAGGTTCTGAAGTGCCCCTTTCCGTCCGAGCAACGAGTTGAGGACAACAGCGATTTGCTGCATTTCGAGATTATTCTCAAAGTGTTCTCCACTTGCTCGAAGAAGAGTTGTCAGATTTATTCCTGAATATTCCAGAGGTGACATTTCGAATGCACGGCGATACCATTCAATTGCACTGTTCAGGCTTTCACGGTCTTCGTAGTTGGATGCAATGAATTTATCTTTGTAGATACGGCCTGAAAATATTATTTTTAAGTGGTGAAGGTTGATAATGTTTAGTCAAATTGGCTGAGTAGCGACTTAAAACTGCGATATTGATTCATATGCATGAATTGTTTAATCCTCTAAAAGTTTGAAAGACAATTAAGATAAAATTTAAAAAAACTCCGTTTCACAAATCATTAGTTAGGGAGCTATTCAGTCAATTTTTCAAAACTCCGTATCACACTGCTTATGGTAATTCTTGAAAATTGAGCCTAAACCCCGTTTTATTTTTCGAATTTCAAAGGAAGTTTTTAATGCTAAAAGATTTCTTGAAATTTGGAAAAATCAGTTATCAACTTTTTAAAACCATCACAAATATAGCCTCAGTGATCTAGAATCTCGAGCTTAAATTTCGAGTACCTCTTGAAAACGTTTTCGACAAATCTACTTGTTCGAAAAAAAAAAACTCACCAGCAAGACAAACAACGTCTGGACTCAATGGGCCATTCTTCTCTTCGTTTTCAGTTGTTCCCTCCACCAAACTGAGTACGGTATTTAATGCCAAATCACGGTCCCCATCCTTGTTTCTTCTGAAAAAAATAGATTCTAGTTTCAAATTTCAAAATGTATCTTCCGTACCGGTTCAGAGCAAACGCATACTGATATCGAATAACCGGCGTGTCTACAACTTTCAAACAATCCGGAATTCTTTTCAAATCATCAACAAGACGAATCATTCCTCCATAATTCTGATTATCACGATAAGAGAGCATCATAAGGGATACGGTATCTGGATGTAATACATCCGGATTATCAAGTCTTGTTCTCATTTTATCAAGATAATCATTCTTCTGATCTCCATCTGTGATTTCACGAGCTTTTCGCAAATCCGACATGAACTTCTCGCGAGAATGTGCTGATGCTTCCACTTGAACACTTTTCAAAACTTGTTTCATTCGATGTTGAAAAGTTATTGTTTTTGCTGGAACATTTGTTCTAGCAAATGGAGGTTTTGAATCATCATCGTTATTATTCTGAAATAAAAATGACAGAATTTTAAAATTCAAGAGTATCTACTAACCTTATCATAACTCTGCAATTGATTTGAATCTTGATGATGAATATATACAATCATTGGAAGATGTGCATGAGTTTTCTTCAAAGCATCCATAATATGATATTCTGGATCAGGAGACCAATAAGTGAGTATCATATTGTATGACTGTCCCATGCTCTCACGAACTCCAATATGATAACAAAGACTTGGTTGTTGATGGGTTACCGTAACATCAACAAGTGCCACGTCAGCATTGTAGAATAGATCCAGAGTTTCTGTTTCGCCAAAGTCCAATTTGTCAAAATCGATGCGCTGAAACATTAAAATAAAAGTTTTCAAATGAAAATACTTTAAAGAGTCTTTAAATGGATCTAAGATTGCATAAACTTAAGTGAACAATCAATTAGAAAAATATCAACTTTTCAACAAAAAAAAGTTTGAAAAATTATTTCATATGCTTAAAACATTTTCTTGAATCTCTTTATATCTTTAAACTTAGTTTAAAAAAAAAACACAATTCCGCATTTTCAGATACTTACCGTTAAATTAACATTCAATGTGTCTGCCACTTTCTGTACATCTTTCAGAGCCATTTCTCGAACGCGTAAATTCTTTTGCACTTTCTGATCAATCACAATCACCACGTGAAGTTTTCGTGCATTTCCTGGAATCGCTGACTTTTCGAAAGATCCGTTGGTTGAGGATGAAGTTGCAGCCATTCGACTTGCGTGGTATGCGGTTGGAGGCGGAGCGCCACGTGGCGGTAGTGGCAAAGGACACACCTGAAAAATTTGTATTTTATTTGTAACTGGACAACTGGAATATGAAAACAAAAATCAATATGATTATTTTTATTTACAATTTCAATAATCTATTTCCGATTTAACTCACTTTTCGGAAGTTTGGAAACTTTTCCAAAAGCCAAGTCAAAAATTTTGCTATCTCGAACATTTTCAAAAGAACGAATACTAAATCCTAGCCGAAATTTTGAAAAATTTCCAGTGCGAAACAATTCCAAAATAATAAAACAAAATGTCATTTTTCTGCGACGCACGCACTTTTCATTTCAAGAGAGGTCTTGTCACTTTTTGAAGACGTCTAATATATCTCACATCGATGATTTGCTCCCAGACACTTTTTTGCAAGAATTTTTCGATTTTTTTTTCGGTATGTCTGGGGGGTTTTATTTTATTTTATGAAATGTATAGTTTAACCATTGAGGAAATTGATCAAAACTAATTATAGTAATAATTTTCAAAAATTCGTAGACTTAAAAAATTATATAAAAGTAGGAAATTCCTCCTACAATTATTATGGAAACCGACCCAAAGAAAATGTTTTAACGATTTTTTACAAGTTTCATATTAAAAAAAAATCGTAATGATTCGTATTCAACTGTTATTCAAAAAGTCCAAATTTTTGAAAATTTTCCCATTTACAAAAACTTTGACTGAAAATTTAGCACAGTTTTTTCAAAAGTTTTTTCCTAAAGAATAAAAAATACTTACATCATTAGACATCTCGTGATTATGCTGCACTTGCCTCTTGTTGTTCTGCGACATTTTCTTTTGATTCTTTTTTGTTTTATTCATAAATTAAAATTGTAAATTGGTCGGAGCCAAGAGTCACCGGATGGGCTCAAAAGTTGCACTTCTCACTTCTGAACACCATGGGGCTGCAGAAGTACAAGGGGAAAAGCTGAGGAGGTTTGCCTGAAAATTTCAGATTTTAAAATGATATAACGGGGAGGGTCTCTCTTTTTTGGATGACCACGGAACATCAAGCAAATGAAAAAAAGAAGAAGAGGAAAAGAAGATTAAATGAACGTGGGTGTCTATCAGAGTTTATCAGTGTATAAACCATTATAAACCACTGATATAAACATGGAAAGGTTCGGAAAATCAAATAAAGTGCTAAATTTGAGAATCGAAAGGGAAGAGGTGTAGAGATAAAGACGGAGGGCGAGAATAAACAACTAAAAATTTGCAAAAAAAATAAAAGATTGAAAGATTAAGTGATAGTTAAACCTAAGATTAATTGGGAATTCTAAAATTAGAATGCATATTTTGGAAAAATACAAGATCTTGCAGCCAACTGTGCAGAAACTGGAAAAGCAAAGCATCAATGAAACTGATCATTCCGATATGATAAACAAACTGTTTAAAGTAAAAATTATTTTAGAAATATATGAAAAATATTTGATTAATTTGAAATTAAGAATTATTTATATTGAGAAACTCGAGAAAAATTTCAAAAACTGGTTGAACATTGTCAATTGCCGAAAAATGTTCACAGCCCTTTTTGAGATTTTATTCGAGTTTTTAAATAAAACCAAATATTATTTTCAAACTTATCAGATTTTTTTAAAAAACTTTTACATTTGTTTTAATTTTACAAACTCCAGTGATCAAATTGGACTGGGAAGTTTCTGTAAATTTACCGAGGGATTGCTGCCCACAGGCAATATTACAGTGGGTATAAGATATATTTGAAAGTATGCTAGAAGTTTTTTTTAATTGAAAATTTACGAGAATTTAAATAATGATAGTTAAAACTAGATTTTTGTTCTAGTTTACAAGTTACAAAAACCAAAATATCACATCACAATTCAAAAATCGACAAGATTCTAATACTTTCACCTCTCCCCCTCTCAATTTCTCATTTTACACTTCTCTGTGTCAATTCTGAAGAGGATTATCATCTCGTTTCCAGCAGAGACCCTTTTCATGAACACTGAAGTGTCAAGGTCATGAAGTTGGAACCTGGCTGCCGCCAAAATAAAGAGGTTACGGTAATTTGAACCGACATGAAATGACCTTTTGTCAAATTAAAACAAAAGAGTTATCAAATTGGAAATTGTTTTCTAGAAAGCTTCATGTTGGAAAGAAATCTAACTATTGTAAACTGAAAAATGTATTCTCAGAAAAGTACAGTAATCTCACTTTTTGAAACCGTCTAGTCCAACAAGCTTCGCAAAACTCGTGAGAAAATCAATTAAAAAGTGAAAATGTAGCGTGTTTTCTGACACTGAACTTTGTGATTTGGTTTCTCAATTGTCCAGAGAACTAAGAATCGAAAAATCCGATTCTATACATAATAATATCTTGGCAAAAAAAGACAAAGAAAACCGGATGAGCGAGACGATTTTGCAGAGGAATGAAAACATTTGGGGAGGAAAAAAAGTTCAGAAGAATATCCGACAAATATTTGAGGAGATGCAGAGGAATTTTTGCAGGAAAGGCTTTTAGACGATTGTTATCTGGGAAAGAAAAATGTTCCAGAACTTTTGAATGCCTACTACCAAAACTAAAATTTAAAGCTGCCCGGAGTTTGTCTGGAAGTTTTTTTTTTTTTTTTTTCAAAAAATGACAGGCAAAAATTTCAAAACTTGAAGTTACTATTAGAGGCAGTTTGTTAGATGGAAAACAGATTTAAAAATTGAAAATTAATGAAGAAAATTCTCAAGATCTGGGACACCTATAAATCAAGGATCATCAAAAAGAGAAAATAAAGAACATGATAGGTGCTCCGGGAGCATGAGTTAGACGTTTCCAACGAGACACAATCACATGTCCATTGTCACGTTTTGCTCTCTTGCTCCAGCGTCTCCGTGTTTTGTCATCTGTGTTTTTGTTGGTCCTTTTTCTCTTATTTTCTCGTTTCTTCCATTTTCAGAAGAAGCAGCAGCGCTAGATGAGAAATAAGGAATGTGAAATGAGACGCAAAATAAACAGAGAATATGTAAACGGGGAGCAAAACTTTAAAATATTCAACGAAACTTTAGTTGATAACAATTTATTGTTGACTTGCCTTCTTGCAAAAGAATTCCTGATAAGAAATAGAACTCATAGAATAGAGTTTCCAAAAAAATCAAAAATTTTAGTTAATTTTAGTTTTTGTCTTTAAATTAAAATGTTGATATTTTTAATCAAGATTTTTTACGAAAACCGTTAAAAATTTGAATCAAAATAGTTAACAGTTTAGCTATAAAATAAAATAATTAAAAAATTAATGTTGCATAGTCGATGTTTTAGATTTATTTTCCAAAACAAATTGTTAAAAAGAAACTTTCAGATGTTGTAAAAAATAATTTCTTTGAATATTTTTCCAACAATTTACTGTTTATAATTTTTTTTTAACTTGTCATAAACTACTTAGTTGAATTTGCCGTCAAGTTCGGTACCTAGCTTCCGCAGTGGGCGACTTCGAGCTACAATACACCGGGTCTAAACTAAAAAACTCAAAACTGTAACTTTTAAAGTGTTTTATAACAATGTTAGGAAACTAAATAATATATTTAAATTTTATTTTAAATAAATTTAACAAATTTGTCTTCATTTTTCAAGTTTCAGCTTTACAAGTTTACACCTATTGTTGGTTTTGTGAAATGTTTTTGAAACTGAAGAAAAAGTACATAGTTATTTTGTTTTTAGTTCTTAATTGGTATTAAGTTATTGAAAGTCTAATTGGAAATGAAAGTCTGAAAAAAAAGGTGAAAAACAATTAGTACTCAATTGATAGACACACACTTAAACTGTCGGTGAGGGCAATAAAAAGAATCGACATACTAATGAAGAATCTACTGTAAAACACGAGAAAAAAGAAATAAACTTCGTTATTCATGTGTTATCATTGATATTGAATGACCAAAAATTGAAATTGTGACACACACTCCTGGAGAGGAGACATAACCCTCACCAGCAAAAAAGTGTGTCAAAAAATGGATGGAAACAAGTCAGACAGTGTTTTTACGGCTTATGGTTATTGGATACAAAATGGCAAAAATTGGTGGTGGTGGGTGAGGAAAAAAGGAAAAATAAAAGATATTAGTTTGTGTGATTATTGATGTGTTCAGATGAAAAGAGATTAGAGAATAAGTAGACAGTTGAGAGAGATAGAGAAAAATACAGAGTAAGGTGTATGTATAGCCTTATCAATATGAACAGTTCTTCTTCTTCTTTTTTCTTTTCTTTGATATTGTCGTGTGACTTGTGTATACCCACCACTGCCTGCCGCACCTCGCATATTCAATCAATGTGTCTTATTTTTTGACACTGTTCCCCTAAATTCTAAAAATACCAGGGATTTCAAGGTCATAAGAGATAGGCTTCGATTCTAGTTTGAAAGAAAATATAGCACTTCTTAAAGTGTACTTTTTATTGGGGGATTAACGTAGGCACAAGAATGCCTGCCTTCTAGGCAAACGACGCCTACCTGGCATCAACCAACAACTAGGAAACATAGGTAGGCAGGCATATAGGTTTTTTAGGCAGTAGGCACATGTAGGCACGCAGCTGTAAGGCAGGTGTTTGAACTTCCAAATTAACTGCCTGATACCCAGCCGTCAAGGCATGCCTGCTTACTTGCAAAGCTGCTCAAAATTAGTAAACTACGTGCCTCTTTCAAATAAAACAGAGTAGTAAAAATACTCCTTTGAATTATTAATACCAGTACATGAGAGTTCAAATTTGAAAATAAAATTTTTAAAGTAAAAAAAAAAAACGAAATCATTTTCTTCGTGATCACAAGTAATCACTGGGTGCATTGAGCCAACACCCTATCATTTTCAGAGAAAAATATCCAAAAAGTACTAGATCTCTGATTGATATTACAACCAGTTTTTGATCAGTAACGCATTGATTCCAGATCATGAAGAAAAATGAGAGAACCTTCTTGTTTACCAGACTGATCATCTATGGGACACGAAACAAAATCAAATATGTGTTGTTTAGCACCACCACTGCCACCACCCTTATGGTTTAGTCAATTGGTTGTTTTTGTGCGAAACTTGATCTACTAAATGAGCGTGTGTGCAATTGGGAATTTGTGAGTGTCTCGTTGTATACAATGTGTTTTACAATAGTTTGAGGAACTGATATGGGACATAGAACAGTTTTTTTTGGTATTAAGAAAATTTAACATTGGCAAACTTATAAAAAAATGTTACTTTATTTAAATTTAAATTTTCTGCTAAAAACAGAGACAACCGAGCTACAAACTGTTAAAATAGAGGAAAATCGAAAGATCCACTTTCCCACCAATCAGACGGAATCTGTCGTTAATTGGTGGACGTATCGTCTCATTTTTAAAGGGAGTTCAAAGAGAGAAGCTATCAAGAATTGAAAGATCGCGAATTTTAATGGTGTGAGACATTTTTAGGCATAGGCCTATCGTATGCCTGCCTCCATGCTTCCCTATCGAAAATGTCTGAATTATGGTGTGAATTCAAATGTTTTATGTTGTGCATTTCAATTAAGTTCAAAGATATTTATATGTGCCTTGGCACTAAGACAGCGTGTAGGCATGAGGTAGGCGTAGGTCGCCTGGTAGATAGGTAGGTATATTTGGATACTTAGTGGAACGCTACAAAAATTGCAAAGTTATTTTGCACAAAAACCTAGCAAGAACGCATCGTAAAGTTTAACTTATGCACTTTTGGGACTTTTATGTGAACTTTTCCGCATTTAAATATTTTGAACCAGCTGCAAAAACTGTCAATTTTATTAAAAATTTGCATGATTTCGACTTGAAAAAATTTATTTAATAAAGGATTATCGACTTAAAATGCATTGAATTTTGTTATTTTTTATATTTTTAGCATATCAACTTTATTATGGTCATTATTTTCTCATTATTGTTCTTCTTTATTTTTCTCTATTTATTATCTTTTTATTTTCTCTTTTTCTTACACTCTCCCTCCATATTCTCGAGAATTCTCTAACAACTCTCAATGGTCACAACTCGAAAATTATAGGGATATTAAACAGCTCTTCCTGCCTTCTATTTCTCCAAAAAAAGAGTGACGGGCCATAAAACAAATTGTCAAGTGAAAAGAATAAGGAAGAACGTTCATCGGGAAAAGGAGAAGAAGCAGAAGACACCAGAAGAAGGAAAAACACAGAAAAAAGCAAGAAAAAAGGATCTCCTCTCTCTCTAGTTCTTCCTTTCACGGGGCTTTAGAACGAGACGCACAGAGACGACAAAAAACTCGGCGAACCACACACGACGAGAGTCAGCACGGCAAATGAGGTGACGCAGAGATGGTGCGCAAAAAACGGCAACAACCTATACGAGAGCGGGGATGGAAAGAGTATGAGATGGTGAGAGAGTGTTAGAGTGAAGGAATGATAGAGAGATTGGGAGAAAAAGAGAGCAGAGTGCAAGCACTGAGACTCATTGATTTTGTTTTTGAGATGGAAAAAGAAAAAAAAACAAGCTAAATAAAACTAATTTGAAACTCGGAATATTTAGAGAACCTGGGAAGAGAGATGGGAAGATAACCTTTTGAAACACCAAGAATTTGGCGAACTACTTTGAAGATTTACTGCCTAGATTAGATAAACTCGATTAAAATCTACGGTAGTACATGTTTAGTATGAATAAAATATTTTGGTTAGAGAATTTTTAAAAAGCTTCAAAACTAAATACCAACCTTGTAGGATTACGCGACGAAACTATACAATTTTTGAAAAAAAGAAATGTAGAAATATAGAAAAATATTTAATTTATTTAAGTAGAAATAACATTTATTTCTACTAAAAAACTCGAAAAAAAAATTCTGAAACAGGTTGAAAGTTGTCTTTTAAATTTTTTGTATATGAAAAGAAATTCATTTTTGAACCAAAAAATTGGGTTGTCATTGAGAAGTGAGCAGTTGCATAACTGCTTGTCGCCTCCGGTAGAGCAATGAGCCAACCCGCGACCGATTTTGAGCAGGTCCAAAGGGAAACCCATAACGTGCAGCGGGCTTTGCCAAATGTTCATTTTCGTGTTGTGGACCATCTAGCGGTTATTGTTGTTAAAGTTTAAATTTCAACTTTCAAAAAAAAAATTTAAAAATACCAAAAAGTTTTATGTAGGAAATACCCATTGGACTAAATACATGCGCCTTTAGCTAGAAGTAGAAAAGTGTAGTTTAGAAATATTTGCAATAATATTAAAAGCTTTTTCCAGTTTACAGCAAGAGATAAATCTTTGAAATACCACTTACAAAAAGATTAAGGAAATTCTAAAGATATCTCTCAAAGCCGCCACCTAATTCAAAGGAATCTCAAAGAAATATTACTCACGGACCCTCTTGGACTGACGAAGAGAAGAATCTATCGATTCACTGTTACGTAATCCTCTTTGCATTGTGTTAGTATTATAAGAAGGGGTCAGGTGGTCAACACTCCTTTGGTACCTTTCAATCTTTATGTTTATTTGTGACTCAAGTTGTATACTTTGGTTGTTGAACGGTTATATTTTAAAAATTTCAAATAACGGAAAAATGTTTTCGAAAAAAAAAGCAGATGATTTCACATGGGCTTTTTGAAATTAAGAACATATATTCTAGCTGAATTAAAAAATTAGAAAAGCTAGAGCTTGCAAAATGTATTTTTTAAATTGACATCAAAATAAAGTAACTCTATTTAGAAGAACACAAAATGAGTACCGCAAAAAGTGATTAGAATACAAAAATGTTTAGTTTTAGTTTGAATTTTGCCTGATAAAAATATTATAAAAACATTTCGTAATCAGGAGAAGCATTTTTAGTCATTTTTAGTTATGAAACTCGTTTATTTAATGGTCAAAGTCTATTTTTAACAAGTTTCATGAAAAATGAATGAAGCCTATTTATTTTTAGATCATGGATCACAATGTAGTCTACCTCAAACATCGTTAGCTGGTTTTTTTCAATTTTGCCAGGATGTAGTTTGATGTTTTGTGGATAGACGATTAGAAAAATTTTTTCGAAAAATCTACAATGCTCTCCGATACGATAAAAAAGTTTAAACTTAAAAAGACCTGCTGCTAAATTTTTTCAGCAAACGACAAGTTTCAACCAGTTTTTGAAAGTTCAGTTCTCGAGTTTTTCAGTAAAAAATAAATTTTATTTTCAAACTAGTGATATATTTTTTTATAGTGAGCGGAAATTTCGTAGAAGTCACTGTCACAAAATAAATAACTTTTAAGAATTCGGGAATAAACTTTGTTCTGATAGCGTCGCCTCTCCAGCGCCCAGGGATCTCAAAAACTACAAGCAATATGGCCGCTTATCTAGACGTTGAAAAATTTCAACTGTTCGCCGGTCAACATAGGTCTATAAAATTTCTAGGCATTAGAACAAATTCGCCATCAACTTCCAACAATTACAAAAACAAGGGCTTTTACAAAACGTTTATTCCGAAATTTCAATTTGCAAGAGTTTCGCTAATTCTCATCGTTCTTTTCATCATCAGCTCCATCCTTCTCATCCTTTGACTCTTCTTTTTTCTCTTCCTTTTGCTTCTGTTTCAATTCCTTTCGTTTTTGAGCCGCCAACTTTCTCTCCTCTCTCTTTTGGTCCGACTGCTTCTGGATCCTCTCCTTTGCATCGCTCGCCTGAAATTAATTAAATTATTGATTAGATTTCAGCATTTAAGAGTTCAAGGGATTTGGGCGCTCTTAATTCAGGTGCGTTCATAAGATAACCCATGAGGAGTCAAGGCGTTTCAGGTGTTAGAGCAGCAAACTACAAAAGTATCTATTAAATTTCAAAATAAACATACCATTTTCTCCAGTGCAGTGATCTCCTCTTGAGCAGCTCCCCATATTTCAGCTCTTCTCTGTAGCTCTCCTCGAATAGCGAGGAGTCCCTTCTTCGTGTGCATCAGTCTCAGCTTCAGCTCGCCCAACATCTTTGCATTATCGACTGGTGGTTTTGTTGCCACCACTGGAGTTCCTCCTTCTGCCATACTTGATCGTTTTCGATAATCGAAAAATTCAGAATAAATTATTCTACGAAATTTTTAAACTGACATTTTTTTGGTTGAAGAAGGGGAGAGGGGGAAATTCCGTCCGTGAAAAGGGTTACGAAAAAATAAAAAATTTAAAATTGTAAATGAAAAATAAAAGTAAAATTTGTACGAAAACCGTTTTAAGATTAAAACCCTTAAAAAAAATGCTTGCCTGCCTGCGTGCCTACCTATTTTTTTGCATTTTAGCTCGACGAGTCCCGGTGTTTGGTAATGGTTTGGTAATGGCACACTGTAGATTCAAGGTTTTCAAAAAGTTCAATTAATTTACTGAAAGTTCAGCTTGCTTATGATTTGGCAGTAGGCACGAAGGAGGCGTAAGCAGCCTTCAAGACAATCAGGCATTTTTTGCGTCTTTGAGAAAAAAGAATCAAATAGTGTTCTGCATTGAATTAAATAGCTGGAAAAAAATCAAGAAGGTCCAAAGATTATTCAATTAGATATACAAAAAATTGCGAAATAAATTGTACAACTTTCAAAGGGTATGAAAATAATTGAATCAAATATTTGTGGTTTGATTTTTGAATAAATTTGAGAATACACAACGAACTGCAATATTTGTGAGACAGAAAAACGTGTGATGAAAATGGAGTTTGTGCCGCCTCGTCTGGAACAAAACTTAATTTTGTCTGAGAATACACGCTCCAATATCTCTTGGGACCGCTTTCACGATGAATTGAGAAATGAGGAAAAAGGCGTGGGCATCAACATTTTTTACTGAAAAAAAGGAAATTGGTTAGCCAACTTAGCAGGTGGAAGATGTTGGGGAAATATATAAGACCCTGAAAATAAAATCACCTGAAATCTTCAAAAGTTAAATTGAATCAAAAATTGAGTTTTTATTTTTGGTTATTTTTTTGCTGAGAATTTCGTTGAATATCATGGTAAGGATTTGGATTTTGAAAATTCAAAATGTGTTATCAACCCAAAGATCAGTTCCTGAAAAAAGGAGATGTTTGAAAAACAAACGTTTACAAACAGGAAAAAGGTCATATTAATATCCGATTAAATTTTTGCCTTGAACTTTAAAACTACTTTGGAACTTATAACTAAACTTCCGTCAAATTGAAGATATGAAATGAGATGCTTTCTTGTCGGAATATTCAAAAAATTTGAAAAATATCTAGTGAAACATTTTTTAGAGATTTTTGATAGGGCCGAACAGAGTAAGATGGGTTTTTCATGTTTTTTCATGCATAGTTATGCTGAAGCCAAAGACCTGTGCGGCAATAGATTAAAAATATATTTTCAAAATCATTCCTAAAATTTAACTCTTTCACGGATTTTAAAAATCATTAAATTAATTTATTAACTTTCTGAACTTTATGTGACGTGGCTATTGTAAAGATCTGGGACAAAGATAAGAGAGAAATTTGCTATAAATTGAGCAGAGTTTACCATAATCTTCACTGTAAGTTTCCACACTCTACAAAGAAGTCGCCAGTGCCCAATCCGTCCCACCAGGAGATATCCAGACCCAGCCGGGTACGAAGATCGTCTTCAATGCACCATACGATGACAAGCACACCTACCACATCAAGGTGATCAACTCCTCGGCTCGCCGTATTGGATACGGTATCAAGACCACCAATATGAAGAGACTTGGAGTTGATCCACCATGTGGAGTTTTGGACCCAAAGGAAGCAGTCCTTCTTGCTGTTTCCTGTGATGCCTTCGCCTTTGGACAGTAGGACACTAACAACGACCGTATTACTGTTGAGTGGACCAACACCCCGGATGGAGCTGCAAAGCAATTCCGCCGTGAATGGTTCCAAGGAGACGGTATGGTTCGTCGCAAGAACCTTCCAATTGAGTACAACCCATAGAGCCCTCTTCGACCTTGCTCAATAAATGAATTTTGAAAGCTCGTTGTTTTTTCTCTTGTTAAAAATGTTTAGGTTTAAAAGTGCACCAAATTTGGTGGAGGTAGAGGTCCACTCCCAACCGAGTTCAACCCAAAGAAGGCTTGATAAGAAAACCCTCGAGTACAATCCATAGAGCCCTGCTTGATCTTATTTAATGAATGAATTTTGCAAGTTTCATTCTTTTGCTCTCTTCAAAATTTCAGCTTTTAAAACGTTTTCAAATGGTTTACATTTAACCCACAAGAGGCCGCTTGATATCTCTTCTCTGTTCATTGGCAAAGGCATAATACAATGACTTGAATCCTCTTTGTCTAAACTTGGTATATCCGATTGTGTGTTGGAAACGAGGTGTGGTCGGTTTGTTATGTATGACTTACGACCACTGGACGCAAAAGGTTTTATAATGCTCACCGATTTGCAGCAGCAGGTGCGGCGAGATTTCCTTCAAATTCATGATATGGAAAAATGCATTCCGATTAATTACTTGTATGATTTCGCAAAAAAATATGCTTACAGTAAAGAGCACTTGTATAAACAGAACTCCAATTTTGTTTTGAGGAAAGTTTGAATTTATGTATGTTTTAAAAATTTTCAGTATGGAAAGTTCAACTTTGTTTTTCCGTTGAATTTCTGTTCAATCTGTTCGTTTCAATAATTTTCATTTGAACACGATTAGTCATCGCTGTGCGTCAGCTTTTTTTGTTTCAAATTCCATAATAGAATGTGTTCAAATAGATGCTATAAAACCAAAATTTTGAAGAAAATTCACTGCAAAAACATGAATTATTTATTCGCTTTGGTTCTGTTACCACTTCCTGTTTCAATTTTGGGAAAAAGTAGGAAACATAAAAACATTTTTAATTTAACTATATCTATTAGTTCCAGAATGTTGCCAATTCCCGGCTTATTCATTTTCCGCTATGACAAATGTTACAAAAGAAGACTTTAAATGTTCTGAACCAGTTTCAGTGCTTTGTCAAATTGACACTAATGGGAGTGGATATGTTGCAGTTGGAATTTCTGGAAATTTAACGGAACAGGCAGATACAAAGCCTTTAGTCGTGAGAAAACTTTTTTGAATTTTAAAAATATACTTTTTCGAGATCAAAAAAGGTTCATCTTCAATCTCGGCGTCTCTTGTATGCGACACTTCTTCTCAAATGTGGAAAGTTGATAAGAAATCCGATAAATATGACAATATTGGTTGTATCATGAGATCTACTGGCGGAGTTTGGATTGTTTATTGAGTATTTGGAATAAAATATATTTTTCTTTCAAAAATAGGAAAATGAGTAATAAAATAAATACTAAACTTCACAGTACATTCATTTAAAAAAAAATATTTTTCCCAAGTTTTGACTGAAATTTATGAAGAAAAAACCATTAATTGGAACCGAAATGCATAATGATTGTGTCTGAATACCCTAAAAGATCACATTTAAACATTTTTCAGAATATTTTGAACAACAAAAGTGCACTACAAGTTACTTGCCTTTAAGTTGACCTACGCCTCTAAAATTAGGCGTTTCGGTGCCTAAGCTAAATAAATATTTTACCGATGTATTCAATATATTCACAAACTTTAATTGTCAAGTTTCTCAGAGTAACACAAATTAATTTATTTCCGGACATAGATTTAAAATTTTAACAAATCATTAAAGTCTTGTTGGCAATTTTAGTTCACTCTTTCCATCTGAAAAAGTCACACATTTGTTTTTAAACAATTTATACTTCAAAACTTACAAATACAATTCTCTGGTGATCCTGCCCATTTTCCTGTTTTCAAGCACTTATAGATCTTCACAGGTTGCAGTGCAATTTCAAAAACATAAGATTGCGGGCAAACTTGAGTGATGAGCTCTCCGACAGAATAACTGCTTTTGATTTGTGAAGAAGTTGGACTGGAAGTGTAGGTCAAGTTCAGGGATGGTTCGATGCAAGTGATAGAGGAATTTGTGTTGTTGTAAGAAACTGTGAATGTTGATGGTGATGTTGATGAATCAGAAGATCCAGAAGATGAATTGGTTGGAAGTGTTGAGCCCTGAAAATTGATTTTTCCTGGCTTTTCCAGTGATTTTTCTATATAACTTACAGATTTGCCATTGTTAACTGCTTGAGTTGTTCCATTTGCTGCAGACGTTGTATTTTGCGAGAAATTTTTCCCGGAAGATGTTGTCCCTCCTGATGAGTTTGAAGGTTTTGAGGTAAAAGTCACCTATAAAAATTTGATACCTAAAATAATACTTGTATGTGAAGTTACATTCCCTCCAAATGCACTTGAAATTGTTGCTGATGTCGTTGAACCTGAATTAGTTTTTATTTGTAAATTGGTTTTAATAATCCTTTGGGCTACCTGTTAATTTTCCTGAAACAGTTGAAATATTTTTTCCTGAAGTTGTAGACGGACCAGAGGTTGTTGATTTTGTGCTTCCAGATGTTGTAGAAGGACCGGAAGTTGTTGAAGGTCCAGATGTTGTGGATGGACCTGATGTAGTGGATACAGTACTTCTAGAAGCGGTCGATGGCCCTGAACTAGTAGACGGACCAGATGTTGTTGATTGTGTGCTTCCAGACGTTGTAGAGGCTCCTGGTGTAGTTGAAACGGTACTTCCAGATGTTGTTGAAGGTCCAGATGTTGTGGATGGGCCTGATGTAGTAGATAACGTGCGCTCAGATACAGTGGAGGGTCCTGACGATGTAGTTGGACCAGAAGTAGTTGATTTTGTGGTTCCAGATGATGTTGATTGGCCAGAAGTAGTAGAAACTGTACTACCTGAAGAAGTTGATGGGCCTGAAGTAGTGGACGCACTGGAGGTTGTCGAGATAGTACTACCAGGTGTTGTAGAAGGACCGGAAGTTGTCGACTGCGTGGTTCCTAAAGTCGTAGAGGGTCCAGATGTTGTTGACGGACCAGAGGTGTCTGATACTGTACTTCCAGATGTAGTACTTGGTTCAGATGTGGTAGTAGGACCGGAAGTGGTCGACTGTGAGATTCCAGAAATGGTAGAAGGCCCTGGTGTTGTAGAAACAGAACTTCCAGGTGATTGTGATGATCCCAGTGATGTGGAGAATAGGCTACCGGATGTAGTAGAAGCCGTGCTTCCGGATGTTGTAGAAGGGCCTGTTGTAGTGGGATCATCAGATGCGGAGGAGGCTCTCGAAGTTGTCGATGTTCCACCCGATGTCAAAGCTGATGTTGTAGAAGGATCTGGATTGTTCGAGTCATCGGACAATATGGGTCCCTGTAATCCAATTTCTGTTGTGCGATCCTGAGAGTCTGTGGATCTGTCTGAAACAGATGAACTGTCCAGATCCGAGCGTTCACTTGAACTAGGTTCAGAGACAGTCGATCCAGGCCCAGTTGTGGTTTCAGTGTTTTTGAACTCCGAAGTAGACGAACCCGAGTTTGAATCTCCCGAAACTGTAGATGTATCATCTTTAGTTGTCGTGAATACAGTTGTTGTAGTACCATCAGACTCAGTAGTCTCAGAATTTCCACTTGAAGTTGAATCATATTCGGGTGTCGTAGAAACTGGTGACGTTGAAGAGTTAGTCTCTATTGAAGAGGTAGTTTCGGAAGATCTTGTAGATTCAGTGAAATCACTCTCAGTTGATGTTGAAAATTCCGAAGTAGGTTTAGGTGAAGATGATCTTTCAGTGCTTCCATAAGTTGAAGTAGAGTCCTCCGATGTGGTACCCTCTGTGGTTGTATCTCGTGTTGTTTCATGGGGAGAGGTGGATGATTGATCGGTTGAGCTGACAGGATCTTCGGTCGTTGTATCTTTTGTATCCGTTGTTGTAGAGATGCGTGGTTCAGTGCTGGTAGAGTCAGAAGTTGAGGTCTTCAAAGAAGTACTAGATATTGTGAATTCTGTTGAAGCAGTTGACGTGGTTTCTAAAAGAATAACATTTCAAATTGTAACTCAAGCAAGTTTAAACTTAGGATAATTGTCTAAACTTAAGATGACTGTTTCGGCAGTCACATTATAACTTTCAATTACTGAATTATCCTTATGAATTATTGTTTTTTTTTTCAGATACTGTGAGACTCATTTCCAAATACCTAATTTTGTTAAGAACTCTGATAGGGGCACCTTGAGTCTTTTTCTTGACACTACATCACAAGTATCCATTAATACTTTTATTTCACTTCCTACAATCAACTATTATTAACTAACCTGTACAGTTTGTCCACACAGGACTCGGATCCGAACAAGCTCCCTTCACACAAAACAAGAATTGTGTCAATCCATTCCAGCGTTCAGTTGTTTCTTCCGATTTAAGCAACCATTTCCATTCTTCACTATTTTCCAATTCTTCAACAGCTTCTGATGTACAACAAGTTCCCTTATACTCATTAGTTTTGTCAGTTGTTGCGAATGAATCTCCCAACCAATAACAGCTCAACGATGTTGTGGAAGGCTCAGTTGATGATTCTGAGAGAGCTTTACTGGGGTAAAGAAGGTAAAGTAAAGTTAGTCGAAAAGCTAGCATTCTGTGGAGAATTCAGCCAGCAAAAGGTGAAATTTAGAAAAGAGGAAGATTCTATGCATTTCCGTTGCATAGCATTATTTAACATCCATGGAGATTTTCGCATTGCTATGGAATTTTATGGCCTAGCCTGTCAACTATGGAAACTAGAAGCTCTAAAGTACCCCGTTGACAAATAATATCATCATTGAACAATATTAGTTTCTAATTGTGATTGCAAGACTCTCGAATCCTGTATAAAGTCCTGTCTTAAAAAGCGATTGAAACAATAATAATTATCCGAAATACTTTATTTGCTCATAAACCTTAATAAATATTGATGAAGGCAAATCTATTCATCATCTTCTCCACTGGCTTTCTTGTCAGATCTATCCGATTCACTGTCAAACTCCTTATTCTTCAACTTTCCGATCCAATCCAACTTTTTCGAAATCTTTGCTCCAGCTTCTGTGGCAGTTGTCTTAAGGAAGTTGATAATGTAGTCGTAATCAGGAGTTGTCTCGTATTGCATGTTATCAACATATGATACCAATCCTTTCAGACGTTTCAGAGTCGCAGAGACGGAAGAACTATCGACTGAAAAAATGAAAATGTGAAAAATGAAAGCATATATTTAAAGAATGCTTTAATACTTACAATTAGTGAAAAATTCGTTTTTCGACTTCAAGATCTCTTTGGGACTGCACAAAGATCTCCAAGGCATTCCATGGGATTCATCCATCAAATCAAACACCAAGTAGATCCAAGTCTCCAAATCATCCTTCCGTCCTTGTTCCTGTTGCATCATGCATGCCCGACAAGCATATCTCAATGTTCCCAGGAACTTTACTTTCTTTCTCTTCACTTTGTGTTCTCCATTCTCGTCCACATACAACTTGGCGATTCCAAAATCAAGCATGTAGACAGTATCTTCACGATCCTCCAGTCCAACTGCATAGTTTGCTGGCTTGATATCTCGATGGAGATAACCAATCGAATGAAGATCCTGAAGAGCAGTGACAGTTTGAATGGCAACATTGAATGATGTATGCTTTGAGAATGATCCAAGGAGATACTTGCGTCGAATGTCTTCAAGGGATGGTCCAACAAGACCCATCACAACGTACTGAAAATTAAATTTTTTATTGATTTTACTGCCATAAAAAAGAACTACCAAACATACCTTACACTTCAACTGCTCACACTTTCCTCGGTCCACGAATTCGATGAAGTTTTTGAACTTGTTTTCCTTCTTCTTTTCGGCAGTCTTCATCATCACAGTGACCTCGATTTTCAGACGCAAATATCTTTTCTCGCCCTCTTCACTTTCAGTCTTCAAAGCGTAGCATTTGGTGATGGGTTGACTCTCACGATGTACTTTGTACACATCTCCGAATCCACCAGAACCAAGAAGATTGATCACTTTCCAGCTGCAAATCGAAACTTATAATGCATGGTGCAACAGTGGTAATTTTGATTAAACACAATAGGCCTCGACCGCCAAAAATCCAGACTACAACAGTCTACCATACTCACCCATCCGTTGCTCCAACTCCCAGAATCACATCTCCTTTTGCAAGCTTCTTTCTTGTTGGTCTTTTCGGTTTCTTCCCTTTCGGTACAAAATCTCTGTCTCCCGTCATTCTGCAATCAACGCTACGATCCTGAAAAACATTTTATACGGTTTGGTTCAATGGCATGGATCTCATACCGTATCCCCGCCAATTTCATCAAGACCACACTTTCCCAACCAGTCACATGACTTCTTGTTGAGTTTCTGGGAAGTTTGAATACCGTTTATGAGGTTTTTGAAGCTGTCGTATTCCGGTGCACTCGTGAATTCGTATCCGTTGACTTTGGAAAGAAGAGGAGCCAATCCACGCGGAGCACGGCTGAATTGCTCTTTTCCGTCTGAAAAAACAATCACAATGTGTTATTCTTGATAGTATAACTATTCTTGATGTTTCATAGTCCACAGAAATGCAATCATTTTTTCAAGCTTACCACCAGTCATGAACAAGTCCTTTTGCTGTACAACAATTTGCGAATCCGCCTCATTCTTCCAACTCAAGGATCCATGATCAATCAAGTAGAATAGAGTGTATATCCAACTTTCCAAGTCATCCTTCCGTCCCTGATCCTTCGAATTTTGACAAGCTCTGTTCGCAAAGCGTCCACATCCAAACATCTTAACAGTCGATCTTGCTGTGACATGCTTCTTATTCTCTTCAAATTTTCTAACTTGACGAAAATCTTGCAAATACAAAGAAGTCTCGTCCATTCCTAGCCCACAATTGAACGCTGATGGATTGATGTTTCGGTGCACGTATCCCAGTGAATGAAGATTTTGAATAGCTCTCAACATCTGTAGACCAACTACAAATGAGCAATCCATTGAAAGTGGTCCATTTATAGTTTTCTTCAGAATCTCTTGCAGTGTTGAGCCATATGAAGAGACGACTAAGAACTCGAGCTTATCTTTCGAAACGTTTCCGTATTCTACCAGTGAAACAAAGCATTTGTCTCCAGGAATCTTTTCGAGGCGTCTGAGAAGAGCTGCTTCAATCTGAAAATTAAACACTTAAACTAAATGTATCTTCTTGAAAGCCAATGTACCTTTAATATCTGTAAGTCCTTTCTAGCAACTTTCATTCTATACTCTTCATCTGCTTCAACATCCTTCACCACATAAACATCATGATCCAGAAGTCTGGAGCTTTTACGAATCTGTGATAAGACTTTGAACTGATTCACTCCTTCCACAATTTCTCCATTCGCGAAACATTTCATTGGTGAAGGTTTCTTGCGAGATGATGGTTCCTTCTTCTTCATATCTCCAGTAGAAGCTCCTTTCTTTTCATTCATTGTGCTTGCAGTACTCACTTTTGTTTTCGACTTTGTTGGATTTGCTACTCCGTTCGGTGTCTGAAGAAATATACTGTAATTAATGTTTTATCCATCTCTCGTATGCTCTCACTATAAACTTAAAAACTTTCGAACAAAATGCACAAAAGAGGCACGAACGCACTAGAAAATTAGGCACTGAGATAGGCAAGTAGGCATGAAGCTGACGTATAGGTAGGGGAACGAGTAACTCACAGTTGGTTTCTTGCCACGACCGGAACCTTCAGGTGTTCTTGCTTTTGATGCTGCTACTGCTTTTCGTTTCTTCGACGTTTGTGCTTTCAAAAGTTTTGATTGTTGTTTCGACTCTGCTGCTATACCCATTTTAAAACGAAATTCCTGCCAACTTGTACAGATGGGTAAATGTATAAATTCAAAATAATCTGAGACGAGATTGATGCAGTTGTGGGAGGTGGAAACGTGACATTTTTTAATAAATAATAATTAGTGTTTTCTGGTTCACGCTACACCCATGATATCAATTGTTGTGCTTTTTTCAACATATTTTCATTGCTCACTTCTTCGGGGCGTTTTCAAGGCGAGAAGCGGGCTGGTGTGTGTCACCAGAAATTGGAATGTCTTGTGACTTTTGCAATTTGAGTGTAAAAATAGCATAGCTAAGGATTTTATTTTTATAAAAGAGTATCATATCATTGATATATATCAATTTTCTTGAAATTGCTTCTCATCAAGAACTGCTTTCCCAATTATTCCTCGTGTCGGTGGGATAAACTTCTTGCAAGATGGTTTTCCATTCTCCAGTTCGCATTTTTGTGATGGTGGACACACGACTGCGGCACATGCTGAATAATTCTCAAAATTGATATAATAAACTGACAAAGGAAACGTACTATTTGGAGTTTCGCAGGTTGCAATTTCCTTGCATGATCTACCAATGCAGGGACGAACTCGCTCAACACACACTTTTGGAGCACTGCATTCCATTCGTGCACAACCTGGGAAAAAGGATTTCAATTTATTAAGCATTTCGTAAACCATTTAAAGTCCACTGCTCGACTAAATAGTGTTTCTTTTGCAGATCCAATTTTAAAAAAATTCAACGAAAAGTACGGTACCCGGTCTCGGACTGAACGAAATTTTGCAGCTACAGTACCCGCAAGTACGTACTTCGAAATTTATATTATTTCTGATGTTTTTTTTTGAAATTGTTCTTTTTAGAAATTGTTCTTTTCATATCATTTCGTGGCGGGACCCAAATCTTTCCGCGAAAAATTAATTTGATAATAACTTCACTTCTCACCATTTGCTTCAACTGGCAAACAGGCCAAAATTGTTCTACATGGAGGCTTCACACATGGACCTGGCCTTTCATCACAAAAAGTCCCAGGTGGACAGAATTTATCAATGCAGGTGTCTAAATATCATGTTATCAAATGAATAATGCATTTCTAAAACTGTTTCTATACCTGCATCACAGAAAGAAATAACTATAATTACAAGAAAAAATCTATGAAGAATTGAATTCATAATGCTTTTGAAATGATATAACCAAATGAATACTTGACCTATAAATACTTCCTTTACTATGCCATTAGACAAAAGAGTTCAAAGTCGATTGGAAACTAGAAATGTGTGTAAAAGTGATGACAAATCATCATCGCCCCTCTCTATGCATGGAAACTAGAAGGCCATTCAAAATCACAAGCAATTTATTTTATATTCATCAAAGTAGAGACCAATTGTTAATAATTATGGTACAAACAAAAGATTTTAAAAATTATTTTACACAGAATAAATAAATCTTGGCTCTTGTCGGCACATGGTAATAAATCTATGTTCAGAAATGTCAGATAATGGTTTAGTTTTTAGTGCGTTTAAGTGAATTATATGGAGACGCTCCTCTTCTTTTCGAAACATTGTTCTTCTGCTTCTGTCCAGTTGCCGTTGAGAATCTGTGTACTTCTGTAGAATCGTTTGACGAAACGGAAATCAGTACGCCTTCATATTGGCGTCCAATCACATGAGCATTGACACACTCAAAAAGGGCTCGCTCAGCCAACACAGTCCTATCCGAGGTTTCAGAAATTTCCAGAATTTCGATCGAGTCATCGTGAACAATATACAGGAATGGTGATGTGTAGATGAACTCCATCGGCATCTTCTCCCATTCAATTGTTTCGTTTCGTGATTGTTCTCCGTGCAAATTCACAAAAATTCCCTGGTTTTGATAAGCCAGGAGCACTTCATTTTGATTTATCATCTGAGCACTGATCGGGAATTCGTTTTTATTTGGAGACATCAATTTTCGAGCGGAAACGTTGGACGAAGTTTGGTGATCCAAGGCGACATAATAGAATGTGTCACATGCGAAGATGATTCCCGATGGAGCACTTTCGATGAAGCTTATTGGTTCAGGAACGTCGAATTTCTGGAAATATTTAAATTATGAAATCTCAAATATATTTCTTCGAAACTAACCGCATATTGGCTGAAGATATCTCTAGTGGCATTATACTTTCTAACGTGCAAATGAGTATCATCCGAAATCAATAGGAATCGTTGTCCATTTTGTTGATGATACTTTATCATATGAACGTGCTCGAATTCTGGGAGAATTTCTGGTCGAATCGACGGTTGAGTGCTTTGCATGGCCAGAATAAGCGAATCCAATGGAATCATTGCCAACTGTCCACTGCTGTTCGCCACCATTGCAACACATTTGATTTCAGCCATAATCTCCAGCGAAGTAACTGAATTTGGTCCAGCGATTCGCATTGGGTTTCGAGGTTGAGAAATACTTGTGAAGAAGAGCCCAGTTTGAGTAGCAAATAGAATCCAGTCTTCGATGGTCTGAAAAGGAAATAGTGTTGGTTCTAAGTTCTTAGGAATCGAAAGTTTAACTCACATATGCCTTGAAAATCTTCAAGTTGTTCGGCGAATTGAGTACCAATAAACATGTGAACTCAGCAATCGAAGATTCTTTTGAGTTTAACATCATTCTTTTCCTTTGTGCAGTTTGAAGACATTCTGCCCATCTTCTTGCAGACGGTTGTGAAGGGGCAAGAATATACAAGCATCTACGTGGCATCTTGATCATCAGGACATTATTGGCTCTCATCGAATCATCACAATCCACCGGCATTTCTTGTCCAGTTCTTAGCACCCATTGCTCCTTATTCAGATCGATCGAAAAGAATGGTTTCTCGAGATCCGCACCATCATTTGTGTAGAAAGAGATACGAGTCAAATCCATCATTGCCCACGAAGCAATCCAAGTTGATCCAGTCATATCATCACGATATACTCTCAACCATCCATTCATTCTTCCTTCCGATACTCCACTTGACGACACTGTCGTATGATTCTCTCGATAATACGTGGCACATTGCAGCGGCATTCCACACGTATTATTGACTCGTGGCGCACATGATGCATGAACATGAACATCACAATGAGAGCATTTCTTGGCTTTTGCAAAAGCTGAGATTCCAACGAAGCAAAGTGAGCATTTCATTGAAAGAACTCCAACGTGGCGGAAGGCCTTCCATTTGTGAGGAATATCGTGCCGCATCGTTCCTTGCCTATTGGAGAGCTCACTTGCAGATTGACTTGATTTTGAAATTTCAGTGGTTGTGGTTGTGACAATCGTAGTGTTGGCAGTTGACTGAGATTTCTTCGAATCGACAAGTTGACGTCTTTTCTCCGCGAGATTACTCATCAGAGCCTGCCGTTGTTCTTCAAGAGCACGAACTTCTTCAGCTTCACGCATCTGTAAATTTAAAAATTGGTTATTAATTTGTGCGATATAAAAAATTATCTTACATAAACGGAAGTGTCCATTTCTGAAACCGTGCTCAGCAAAGTGCTTCTTCTGCCTAACTTTGGTTGCTTGGTCTGCTTCGCATCAATCTGGCTGTGCAAGTACGTCACCAGCTCCTTTGATTCGGCAATTTGTTGCTTTTTCTCCTGTAGCTCTTCTTCGAGTTTGTCTAGTTTGTCCTCTTTTGTAGCACTTTCTCGTTCAAGACGTTCACATGTTTCCTGCGAGTTTTGCCAGCTTCGTTTATATTCTTCAATTTTAGCGAGTGCATCTGCCATTCCTTTGCGAAGTCTGACATTTTCCTCAAGAATTTTCTCTTGGTGCTGGCGAACTTCTACGAGCATCAACTGGACCTTTTGATTATCTGCCTTGACCTCTTGAATAGTTTTCTTCGCACTTCGAAGTTCACTGTCCCGTTGTGAAAGTGTTAGGCGAAGATGATCAGCGTCTTCTTTTCCTTTGGTCTTCTCTGCCAACCGACTCAACTCTTGTCGATAATCCAAATGAACTTCTTGAATTTCCTCTTTCATGAACTCGATTTTCTTGGCTTGACGTGAATTTTCCGCTTTCAGCATTTCAACTTCTTGCTCCACTTTGCGTTGACTCTCAAGTGATGTTTGAAGATCTCTGATTCGAACCACCATCTCGTTGCACTGCTCAATGGCTCTTCTGCGAGATCCTTCGGCAGATTCTTTAAGCGATTTGAAAGTAGAACACTGTTGGTCGGCCATAATCAAATGTTTTCCCATTTGATCCAGTTTTTCTTGAGTTCTCGACAGCTCGTTCTTCGCAGATTCATGATCTTTTTTAATCATCTCGAAACTGAACATTTTCGTCTTCAACTCCTCGATTTGCTCATCACGTTCTGCCATCAACGACGTGAGGGACTGAAGTTCTCTTTCCACATTCCGCTTCACTTCTCTGATTTTTTGAACGTCAGCCAAAGCGTCGTCGCGTTCCTTTTCGAGCTCCTGCTTTAGCTTATCGAATCCTTCAACTTTTCGACGAGCTTCGAGGAGTTCACAGCGAATATCAGCTTTTTGACGAGTTAGCTGAAAAAGATCCAAGAATTATTTATAGAACAATAATTGAAAATTTTACCTTCATGTTCTCTTCATGCAAATACTTTGTCGCTTGTTCAGAATCTCCCAACGACGCTGTTGTAGTTTGACGAAGGTCTTCCAACTCTTCGTTCTTCATTTTCACCAGCTCCGTCTTGTCCGAAAGTTCTTTCGTCAAAGTCTCATTCTTGATCTTCAAATCGTTCATAGACTCCTCAATTACCTTTGCCGACAACTGGTGATACTCATCTAGCTCTCTTATTTTTGAAGCATTTTTTCTGACTGGTGTCAAAAACTCGAAATGAGCAGAAAGTTGCCTGACCTCACTCAAAACATTTTGAGTGGTGACCTGCTCTTTGTTCAACTCGAGGCTCTTGCGATCGTTCTCTTTCATGTCGTTCTTGTACTTCTCAAGCTTTTCTTCGAGCGCTTTCTTCTCCCGATTAGCTTCTGATAACTTTGTAACATACTCCATACGGAAACTAGTGAGCTCTTCATTCTTGTCATGCAGGTCCTTGGTCACCATAAAGATATCGTTGGCCTTCGCTGACAATTCTTTTTCCAGAACGTGTAGACGAGATCTTGAGGATTCCAACTCTGTCTCTGTTTCTTTCTTGTCGTCTTGTGCACGTTGAATAGTTTCTTGCAACGTTTGCTTCTCCATTTCAAGCGTTGAGCATTTGTTCTGCAGGATTCTGATCTGAGACTGATGATGCTTTAAGTCATCCTCCAGCAAGTTTACATCTCTTCTGTAGATCCGTGTTTCCTGAGTTGATACTCTCTTGCTTTGCTCGATTATGACACTCTCGTTCAATCCAGCCTTATCGACGAGTGTTTCATGAAGAGCATCCCTCTCGGATCGCAAATCCTGGATGATGTTCTCAGCGTCCAGAACACGTTTTTTGAGATCCTCGTGTGATTCGTTGTTGAGGTCGATCACCTGAAAAAAAAACTTTTAAGTTATTTCAAAAATTTAATGGGTAAGTTCACCTGGAAGGGAGAAGAGTACGGCTTCTGTTTCGGCGAGAGAGCTCTCCGTCGTGGGGTCTTCTTTGATGTGACTGACTGCGGTGTTGTGTAAACAGAGTCACACATCGCTGAAAATGATAAAACCTTGATTAATACGAATATAATTGACAATCTGACTGCTAAATACGACGAGAAACTTTTATTAAACAAACGAAACCATGCAAAACAGAGAAAAACAGCGACAAGAATTCAAAATTTTCATCTTGCCTCTCTCTTCCGCAAACACCGTCACGCAAAATTACACATAGAGAATCAGAGACACTGTGTAGAATGAGAGACACAGAGAAAAACTGCGAGGGAATTTGAAATGGATAAACGAGTTTGAAAGAGTTTTTGATTTATAAGAAATGAAAGTTAAAATAACTCGAAATAGCATACGGAACCCGTTTTCTTCATCTACTCACAAAAAAAAGGAATTTTGGTCAAAAGAGCATCGACCAGTTTTACATTGGAATGACAAATTAAAAAAGATTTCTGTGAAAGGATCAAGATCAAAAATAATTCAGAGCGCGGTGCGAGACCATTTCTCATGATTCGCTCTCCCTTTAAACTTATTGAAATACAAAGATTTTACACAGTTAGACTTTACAGGAAAAACTTCGAAAATAATGTATTAATGTCTTCATTCAAAGTAACAAGTTCTTATTTTTGAATGCATAAAATAGTCATTTTGTCGTCTCACACCAGACAAACATTTCACATCCGGTATTTTTAAGACGACCCAATTACAGTTCGATAGTTCAGAAAACTGAAAATTCCATTAAGCTTTTACAAAGCAGAACACACTTGAAAAGTATAAAATGGTTGGAAAAATATACTTATTGAATCTAAAATGAAGTTTATTTGCTTCTTAGCTTGCTTTTTTACTTTGGCATTCGCCAACTGTGAAGACGACGACACATGCTTCTGCCCGGACATTCGATCGGAACACTATAGAGGTTCGTAAACTAATTCTATCTCATTTTCTTTTTCCGAATCTGGATGGTCTCACAACGAATTAGAATACAATCTGAAATATTTATTTCCTCGCAGAATACGGTGGACATTGGCAATCCGAAGAACCTGATGATCGTCTTACATCCTCGGAAGGGCCTGGGTGCATTCGAAACTTGACTTGTATGCTCTCTTTCGACACATATTTCTCTTCTGGCTTTCAATGGTCGAATATTCCAGTTCCGGCGGATTCTGCTGGCTCACTTGTTCGTCGAATTTTTAAGCAACTAAAACCTAGTTTATTTTCAGTGGGTACATGCACAGAAACCCGGTAGCACTCCACCTGGGTCCTTTGCAGACTTACAAGAACTCTTTGGAATAATTTGTGAAGACTTGAAATGGAAAATTACAAAATTTCCATATGGCTATGTTTATATGCAAAAAGATACCTTTGAACATGTTCATGTGGATGCTTCGAAGATTGTTGGAAAATCGTATAAAGTAGAATTGAAGACTTTCTACTGGTGAGAGTTGGAAAGCTTCTTTCCTTCAAAGTTTTTAATACTTTCAGTGATGGAGAGCTTCATGATATTGAGTATTTCAAAAACCTGGGAAAGTAATACTGAAAATAAACTCATTTTATTTCAACTTCAAGAACCTTCAAAAATAAATTATGAGCGTTTAATGAACATTTGGGCTCCTTTTCTTGCAAGTTCATCCGCTTTTTCATTTCCATCAATTCCCGCATGACCACGAACATGTAGGAATTTAACCTAAATTCATAATATTTCAGAAAAAACAGCAGGTTAACTGCCAACCTTGAGTTTTTGTCTCAAATTATCAATTTTCATGAGAACATCCTGATTGAGAACCTCCGATCCTGTAGATGTTTTCCATCCTTTTCGCTTCCAACCATGAATCCAAATGTTCATTGACTGTACGAGAAGATTGGAATCAGTTTTGATAACAACTTTTGGAAGACGCTTCTCTATAGCCTAAAATTTGAATTATTTAGATTAAAAAAAAATATTTTTTTTAAAGTAATTTTAGCGTTTAAAAAAAAAGGGCCATAAGAAAATCGAAACAAGAAAAGCCAGTGGCCAACGGAAATGCAACTTTCTTTGGCATTTTTGTGCCCAATAAATAGTATTTCTTGACTTGTTTTTTGTTGTTTTTAAATGTTAATTACTTTTTCAATTGCTTTCTGAACAGCAATAAGTTCTCCTCTGTTGTTGGTAGGTGCTCCGTACACCGGTCCAAATTCATTGTCTTCACTGTCATCTCCCCAGTAGACACCCCATCCGGCTTTCGCATTTTTTGTTCCATTGGAAGAGCAAGCTCCGTCTGTGTACACAACTGGTGCATTGGCAAATTCGGGATCGATAACTGAAATTTTTTCGTGAAAATTATAATTAATTATAAATAAAGATTTTTATTGCAATAATCACCTTCTTCTTCTGTCTTCATTTTCTTAGCTTCTGTAAATTTTGTTCCTTCATGCGTCCGTTTTCTTGTGGCCGATGAAGTTGATACTGCAGGAGTAACCGGCTCTGAAAACTAAAGATTTCTGGAAAAACTGCCTGAAAGCTTACTTGATCCTGGAACACTCATATTATCGGCAACGAATTTACGAGCTTCAGCTTCAGTGGCGAATTTCTTGAATCTAAAACAACGTTTGACTCCTAAATTTTCAAAAAATCGTCCAGAAGAAACGAAAACGGAATTGCATTTACCTCGCATTTTGGAATCCGTCAATCTGCGTTTTGCACTCGTTCCATGTACGGTAGATACCAACCTGAATTATGCATATTAACCAAACGCGAGATTTTGCACCAAAAATACTGTACCCGGTCTCGACACGACAAGTTTATCAATAAATTCCAACGGGTCTGCGCCTTTAAGGGGTACTGTAAGTTCAAACTCCTTGTTGGTGCGAAATTTTTATCGACTTTTCAGAGTTTCTTCCAGTATTTGTTGAAAATTTTTGTTTTTATTGTTGATCTTTAGATCAATAAATGTTTTCATTCTAGTAAAAAAAAATTAAAAATCGATGAAATTTTCGCAAAATCTTAAGCTTGAAACTACAGTAACCTTACACATTTACCGTTTCGAGACCGGGAGCCGTATTTTTGTTAAAAATCGAATCTGAATACATTTTTTCCCTGAATTTTTACCTGTTTTCCACGTGCCACTGCATAATATTGATCGTTTTTTCCCATGTTCGAGCGACTGGCGCTCTTGTGAGAAAAGCGTTCAAAATCTGAAATTTTTCAAGTTTTGAGTATATTCTACTTTCTACAAAATATCAGTTAAAAAGGAAAATTGACCAAAGTAGAATCTCGAAAACATTTTACATGATAAACTGTTGTATTGAGGCAGAAAAACAATTGTAAAAATCAAATTATTTTACTTCTTTTTCTTCTTCTTCTCGACGGATTCCTCCTGGTCAGCCTTTCTCTTGGATTCTCGTTTCTCGGACTTATCCGGCTTCTCTTCATTTTCAGCTTTCTTGGCTTCCTCTTTTCCCTCGTAGTATTTGTGGAAGTAGGCGATGGCTTCCTCAAGGGTCGACCATTTTTTGTGCAATGGCTGTGGGTAGTTTTTGATCTGAAAATTAAAATTTTAAACTTGAAATAATAAAAATAATAATAAACTTACATGCTCCTTAACCTCGTTGTAGTTGGTGAAGACTCCAACAGAATGTCCACGTGCTACAGCATAGTAGGTGTCGTGAGTTGATTCAGGAAAGGTTGCTGTAAATGAAATGTTTTATTAAATGCAAAATTGATTTTATAAATGTGAAAATATGAGAAAGGCAACTCACATTCAACTTTCTTTGGCTTACGATCATCCACATATTTTTGAGCTTCTTCCTCGGTTTCAAACTTCTTGTAAACTGGCTGTGGGAACTTGTCGATTTGTTTCTTAGCTTCAGCCCACTCAGTGAAAACTCCACGCTTGAAACCGTGAGCCACACCATAGAACTTGCTCATTCTGGAATATCTGGAACGCAATTAGTGAATTTAGAGTTAGAAAATGACGGCAGAAATGAGAAAGCGAGTGGGATTTATTGTTTTGTATAGTATAATACATTGGCGTTTGGCGGATAATAAAATCGAGTAAGGGTTCCGTATATTACAGTAAGATGAATCTGTGGATCACAAAATGGGGAGAAAATGCTCAATCACGGAGCTCGGCAAGTCTTTGAGCCATTCCTTCAAAATCTTCCACCGCAGGAGTAACAACTCCTCCGATATTCGATTTGACTGCGAGAGGAGCTTTTCCAAGTTCTCCTTGAGTCACTTCCCAGAGGATATTCTCCACTTCTTCCTGAAAAAAAAAATTAATTATTAGTATTGTAACAACACTTTTTTGTTTAATTTTGTGAAAAACTACTACGAAATCCTATACATTTTTAAAATAAAAGGCAGAGGGCATCAACACATGTTTCGTGTGTGAGTGACTGACTACTGCCGCCCTCAAATGCGGTGATGACAACGGAAACGAGGAGACGAGGGAAAAGAGGAAAAGGGAAATATAAGAAAAACAACAAACTCAAGGGCAAATAGTTTCGAAATTAAGAGTCAAAGATCATGAATTTTGAGTTTAGTTGATCTGAATCAAGTCACCGAACAGCAATTCGACAGAATAAGCCATTAAAATTAGGTGATAAAATAGTGAAATTGATTAATCTGAAAATAACTTTATTTTAGTTGAAACAATTGAAAATGTGTTCAAAAATTGTTGCAAAATGCCTCTTAAAAATTAGACAATTTTAGTGCACTTTTTCTGTTATTTCAACTGTAATAGAAGCTATTTTCAGAAAAATCAAATGCGTTTTCACTTTTTCTGAAACAAAAATACTCACTTGAGCCTTTTCTTCTAGACCAGCTGGTTCGACACTCTCCAATGTTTCTTCGATCATTTCTTCGATAATTCCAAGTTTCATCATTTCTGCAGACATCTCTCGCATCGTTTTCATGATTTCGGGAACCTGAAAATGAATTATAAAACCTTCAAAAGTCCACTTTCAGTCTAAAAACCTTTACAAGTTGCTGCATACTCTTCATTACTTCCGTTGATTTTTGTAGAGATCCAGCCATTCTTATTGTTGCAAGTTGCTCCTGCATGCACATGATAACCGAGTTGATTTGAGCTTTTGAAACATGGATTTTACTGATGGCCTGCAATTAACATTTAATATTAAAATAAATAAATAAATTCTACCTTTCTTGATTGAATCATCGATTTTGCCAGAATTAGGCATACATCTTTATCTCCCTTCTTAGCAGCTTCCTTAATTTCTTTTGTTACTTTCTGTTCTTCACGTTGGATCGAATAAACTTGACGGTCCAACGACCGCATCTCTTGTCGCATTTTGCGTTGAAGCTCTCGAACCTCTTCCTTTGGGTCTTTCTTTTTCCCGAACAAACCCATCATCTGAAACAACAAATATTGCGAAACGATGACAACGTGGATTGGGAGAAATTTCATTTATATTAAGACGATAGTTAGGAGAATTATTATTTTAAAACTCACATAAAACCAAAAAATGTGATGTTGAGAAAAGAGTGAACTGCAAGAAAAGCAAAAGCTGAGCAAATTCTCTTAAGAATTATTGAGTAAATAAAAAATAAATGGAGTTTTCTAGGCCATGGACTAGGAATTTCCAAGCTCCGCCTACGAATCCGTGCCGCAGTAGTAAGCGAGCCGCAGTTTATTTTGGGAGAATTCTATTGATTTTCAGTTTTAAAGCTCCACGTTTGCTCTCGTTTTGCATGATTTCTTTGATAAAAGGTAGAATTTTGAAGATTTATATTGTTAATCATGTCAATAATCAGTTTTTAAGTAACGAAATAAGTGAAAATTGGTATTGCGAAACAGAAAACCATTGTCTGTTTCTTCATTTTTTATAATACAAAAGTAACACTTCATTTTTCCTTTGATAGAATATCGGAAAATGTATTTTTCTCGTGCAATCCTGATATACTGATGATTCACATCACATTTTTTACAAGCGTTCTTATCACTTTCCTCTTTTTTCTATGCAAACAAACGTCATTCAAACTTTTTCAGGTAAATAGAGTCAAGCCTACCACTGATATATGTCCATCGCAAATCTCAACAGACCAGCGGGTATTTAAAATTATTGAACAATTCTCAAATAATTTTTTTCATACTTTCAGACGCCTTTGAACAACTTGAGACCGAAGACGGTGTCAGACAAGGAGTTTGCCACATCCGCATTCAACAGCGTACAGGAAGAAAGACTATCACTACTGTTCAAGGTAAATAGTACGAATGAAACATTTAAAATATATGATCTAATTACAGGAATTGGCACGGAATACGATCTCAAAAGAATTGTTCAATACTTGAAGAAGGTATGTTTTTAACTAATAATTGTCTGAAAAAATTGCCTTGTTTTGCTGTTCTCCTTCGACTTTTCCTGTTTTCGTTTGTAGTGTTTCCATGTAAATCGTTATCCGGTACAGGCGCATTCTCACTGAAGGAAATCTGGAAGCAGCAAATCAGTGGCTACCAAATCTCGTTTTGTACCTTTTCACTTTTCAGTGAGAATGCGCACTACACTTCGTTTGTTGGCCAAATTGGTCGTTTTTCGTTGTATTTCTGTCTACCTTGTTGCTTCGTGGTTCGTTCCCGACGAAGTTTACCAGTCTGCTGAAGTTGCTCACCATCTCGTCTATGGCACTGGTCACCTTTCGTGGGAGTGGCGCCACTCGCTACGTTCATTCTTCCACCCTGCTTTGATTGCTGTTATTATTAAATTTCTAGATATTCTCTCTTTGAGTTCTCAACCCCTTATTTATCATATTCCTAGACTTGCTCATGCCCTTCTTTTTGCTTTAGCTGACTTTTCATTCTACAAAATTTGCCTACGTTTATGTAAGACTAAAGGAATAGCTGAGAACTCTTTTGTCACATATTTAAGTTCGTGGTTTGTATTTTATTGTGCACCCCGTACCCTATCCAATTCTCTTGAAACTTCTCTTACTTTAATTGCTTTAAATTGGTTTCCTTTTGAAACTAAAAACTTTAAAGGTCCAACGTGGCCTTATATTGCTTTAGGAGTTCTTACTATTATTATAAGGCCCACTGTAGCTTTAATTTGGCTTGTTTTTGGTGTATATCATTTGTATCACAGCCCCACTCCTGTTCGATTGATTTTTCAACTTGTTCTCCCTGTGACACTACCCATTCTGATTGTGACAACTCTCATCGATTCATGGGCTTATGGAACACCAACGATACCACTTTGGAATTTTCTACAGTTCAATGTCGTGCAAGGAGGAAGTGCTTTGTTTGGAGTTCATCCATGGTACTGGTATATCGTTTCTGGAATACCTGCAGTGCTCACTGTTCAAATGATTCCCATCATCGTCGGACTTCTCGGCCCAAACATATTCCGACCGTCGCTGCTTCCATTTTTTGCTACGATCACCTACATCATTGTTCACTCTTTGCTTCCGCACAAAGAGCAACGTTTCCTCCTCCCAATCATTCCACTACTTTGTATTTATGCAGGAGGAGCATTTCAAAATTTGAAGAAGTGGCGAGGAAGTGCTATGGCTGTTATGATCGCAATAAACATAGGAATCGCACTATTCACATCTCGATATCATCAAGTTGGACCATTTACTGCTCCTCGAAGAATAATGGAAGAATGGAGAGGTCATCATGGAAAACTGTCAGTTGCTGCTCTAATGCCATGCTACTCTATTCCAGGTCATGCTTTTTGGCATGATCATCTCGATAATCTACGACTTCTTGATTGCTCGCCGGATTTGGAACAACTTCGAGGACCAACTGAGCTCGACGAATCGGATCAATTTCATGGAAATGCTACCAAATGGCTTATTGAAACGTTTTCTCTGGAGCATCACAAGTATCAGAGAGTCCTTATGTATGAAAAATATTATGAGACATCCCGTCGCTGGTTCGAATCGAATGGATGGTATCAATGTATCGAAAAGATTTGGCACTCTATAGCGTTAACCTCTTCACGGGAAGATAACTACATGATTGTGTTGTGTCGGAATGGGTACTAGGTCCTATTATTTCTTATTAATCTCCTTGATATCATTTTTCTCTTGTGCTTTAATCAATCATTGAGCTTCACTTGTTCTTTTTGTCCATTAAATAAACTGAAAATTGTATTTTTTTTTGCAAACAATGTTTTTATTTGATTTCAGAAGCACAGTTGCAATGGAACTATTGTCGAGCATCCAGAATATGGAGAGGTTATCCAATTGACAGGAGATCAGCGTGACAAGGTCAAGGACTTCCTCATCAAGGTATGAATTGGAAATCAAATTTTTATTCACTGCTTTAATTGTAAAATTTGATATTATTTCGAAAAAAAATCCAGTTTAATAGAAAATTGCTGAAATAAAATGAACAGACTATTTTCCTATTATTTATGGATGTTTTTTTTTTTTTGAAAAAGAATATCAAAATCATACGAAATTGGAGACAGTTTTAAAATATCTTATTATTGACTTACCAATAAAATAAATTTAATAAAACAATCTTCCAGGTCGGTATCGTAAATGAGTCCAACTGCAGAGTGCACGGTTTCTAAGCTCCAAACTCCAAAAACTGACCAAAATGATGATGACGCCGTACTTTTCTCTCCCAATCTTGCTTCCTTTTTGAAGTATTGAGTTCCCTTTCTATTTCGCTTTCTTTGGTATAATATTGTCCCTTTTCCCCCAATCCTGTCTCCGAATTTCTCCCAAGGATCTGTCCGCGCCCATTTTCGTGTTATTCTATCTTTTCTTTATACATGAACTTGTTATTTGGTTTTCGACTGCTTCATTAAAAATTTCAGAACAAAAATACAAGTAAATGATGTGAGAAAAGGAAATAAAAAAATTCGACCCATAAAAGTTGTACATTGATTATTTAAACTCATAAAGATGACGAAAAGAGTGCGATATCTCGCACACAATCGATCCGAGGATTGAGAAGACTGATTGAAGATGATCACGAAGGATTTGAAGGATGAGCAGAGTTGAAGCACGAAGGAGTAAGGATTTATTCAACGATCAAACCCTTGAAGAAGCGGTGTGGCCAAATATCTTCTATCGATGCCACATTGGAGAACGAGGTGAATGCATCCAGGACTTTCTGAAATTTTTATTTTTAGAGATTGAAATCCGATTCACACAAACTTTGTCCTTCTTCAATCTTCCTATTTCCAGTTCAAAGGTCTCCTTAATCTCCATCAAATTTTTAATATCTTTGCCAGAAGATTCTGAAATTTCAAATAAGAATTTTTAGACTAAGAACAAACGAAAAAATTAACAAACCTCCAAACACAGCTTTCTGAAAAATCGATTAGTTGCACCAATACTCCATTGCTCAGCCTAATCGGTTTTCCATTCAGTTTGTACAATAGGGTCTTTTTGTTTGTTCTCTCGACCAGCACATTGCCCATGTTAACATCGTTGTCTTCCATGGAGATCATTTCCTTGGCAATGAACATAGTGAATGCCAATTGTGCAAGGATCGACAACATCTCGAGCGGATTGAGATCATCGCGGCAGACTGATATCGGAACTCCTCCCCTTTTCATAAGTATGAGAAGGTATCGCGTGTATCGCGGTACCCCCAAATGATGCGTAAGGCATATGTCATTTGGGATACGCTGAACTACTCTGTGGGCTAGATATTCGATGATGTTCGGGGTCGTATTCTTCAACACTTTCAGTCGCATCAGCGCATCCACCTCGTTCATTCGACCTTGCTTCAGGTTAACTGCACTCCAAGGTATCGTTTTCATAACCACTTCAATTCTTTCCCATAAAACTCGAAATACTTGTCCTCGAGCTCCTCTTCCAAGTTTTGATATCACTTGCACTCCGAAATCCTCCCAGTCATCATCGTCATAACTATCTGTAAATATGATTTATTAAGTTTCAATATGAATTGTTGCAGAAATGTATGAAATACAACTAATTAGCGAGCGAAGTTTGTAGTGAATGTACTCTGTGAAGTTTTAGCTTATTGTACGATGATTACTGTAGTTTTAGAAAATATGAGTTTTTGTTGTTTGCAGGGTTTAGGGATATGGTCGGAGTACTGTAGAAGTACTGCAGGGATACTGTAGAAGTAATATAAGAAAAATGGTGGAACCCATCGTTTGGCTGATTGATTAAGATAAATTTAATACCTATAGGATACCAAAAATCACCGAAACATGTTAGCTCGCGACTTTAAATGTACCATAATCGAGTGAATAATATGACAAAAATTACCAAAATAAGCAATAGAAGTTGCTTATTTCCAACAGCTCTCTGACACGGAAAAAATGGTAAAATTTGAGATCAGCTTAACTTTTTCTAAATTGTGAACCGCCATAAAATTTTTGAGAAATATTTTGAGAAGTTTCATACAAAAAATCGTTCATTTGAGTACATTTTGAGTCTATTCGTTTGAAATTCAAAATCTGGAATTTTTCTAGAAGACATTCTTAAAGTTTTAAAACCACACTGTAGCAGTTTTTTAGTTCTCAAAACAGTTTCTAAAACGCATTTAACGTATTTAAAACGTTCAGATAAAAATAGAAATTGGAAATGATCTTTGGCTCGGGCGAGGCTGGTGCTCAATAATGGGATATATTTGATTTAGGAAATCTAATTTAAAATTTTTGAATTGATATCGCATATTGCTGGTTCATGAGCTGAACTTGCTATCTGGTTTTTAAATGTTTTATTAGATTATTTCAAAAAATAAAAATCAAAGTGAATGTTGGGAGAAAAGGAAAGAATGCAGACCCATAGAAATGAATATAAGTTGAACAAAATTATAATAATTATTAGAAGGAGGAGGTTGTAACCGAGGAATGACTAGACTAGACGAGCATCGGGGAAGCACACGCAGGATCATTTCTGTTTCAAGTAACTTCACAACACAATTTGTCGGTCATCAAAGAAATGTGATCGACGCATTGCATTGATTTCATTTCGTGTTCTTCTATTCTTCGGAGTCGTGAAATCATCAATTCCTCCACCACATCTTCCAGATGGACGGTACGGTGTTGAGGTGGCGGTTACGTTTCGATTCTCGTCAATCTGGAAAATTAAATTAAAAAAAAAAAGTCCAAAAAAAGGAAAATTTTCACCGAGTGTGTTTTTTGTTGAGCTCTAGGATTTTCTAGGGAGATGCATTTGTCCACATTGGTCTCGCAACGCGAAGGTTTTCAAAAATTAATTATGCCACACTAAAGTTACAGTAGAGTTTTGAATTTGAGTACTTTTCAAAACGTTCATCTGAACTTGGAGTATTTATCAGAGAGATCCTGTTCTACAAAAACTAGAAAACGGGGAATTTATATTACCATTTTTCTACAAAAATACAGGTCTCATCAGGACAATTTTTTATTGAATAAAAGCAGGTGTGTGCCTATAATGAGTACAGTAACTTGAAACTTTTGTGTATAAATTTGATCGATTTTTAATAGTTTTTATACCGATTTTTAGAAAAATCCGTGTTTTAAATTCTTTTATTTTGATTTTGTTTTGGTAAAATTTCAGCGCGATTCATCCTCTTTTTTACCACTTCCCGAAATTCAACAAATAAGTAATAAAGTCTCACCTTCGTTAATGCTGTCGAATGACGATTGAATGTCCTGAGCGGCCGTTCAACTGTGCTCATAGCCGCCAATTGCTTAAAATTTGTCTTTTGCCATTGGACAAAGTGAAGCGTACACGGTAGATGACTTTCGAGAACCGAGTGATGTGTGAGCATCATTTGAAGAGTTGGGAATGGTTTTTTTGTGGCGGAGAGCTGGAAAATAATTAGGTAATGATTTGTTCAGTAACTTCAAAAGCTTCTTACCTTCAATCGGAATCCTTGCTCATTTCTGATAATAAGATAATGTGAGATTCCCGATGGATTGTGACTGCACGGAACACGCATTGAAAGTGCCAAACATTTCGATTTACTTTCCGAATATCGAATCACAAATGCACCTTCCGGTTGTGTATTCAGATTGTAGACCATTGAATCCCTAAAAGATTTGAAATGAGAATCCGTTAATTGGTGGGCCGAGCAAGCTTAAGCCTTCGATAAACATTCAAAAAAATAAGGATGCGTTAATTAGTCTACGGGCTCGCCGAGCAGCTGTTCGCATTCCCATGTCATTTTCAATATTCCTGGCGGGTAATGCTTTTGTTTGTACAGGCATGCTAACAGGTGTTATGAGCCAATTTTAAAACTAATTGTGATGCGAAAGTCAAAAAGTCAAAAAAAAGAAGAACTCACTTTGTAGGTTGTCCCACAAAATAGCTGCAATTGTCAAGTTGCGTCATCAAAGCCTGATCGATCGGATAGATCCATTCTCCCAATTTTTCATCGTATACCAACGCCGTCTGCGGAGCTGGTGGAACTGGTGACGTGTCAGTGGAAGATGATGAGCCATTTGAGGAGCTTGACGATGCAACAGAGGATGTGGAAGTTGTCGTGGAAGCTGCACAAAGATCAGTTGGTCTAGGTTCTTCTGGAACTGGAGATGATGCAGCACAACGCATTTGGTTCTGTAGTTGGAGTAGTTGCTCGCGAGTTGGTGCTTGCGGCTCGATTGTGCTCATCTGAAATTGAGAAATATTTTGTAAAAAATATTTTTGAGACCTAGTAAGTAAGTAACGAAAAAGAGAATATGTATATAGTTTGAGGGGCAACCCAACATGGCTAACCTTTTTCTAATTACGTAATGTTTTATAACACTAGAGAGTAGACGAGACGGAGGGTGGGGGACCTTCTTAAGGAGAAGGCAACGTGGATAGGATTACGCAACTAAATACTACCTCTGTGTGAAAAGGAAAAGAAGAAGAAGAAGAGAAACAATTATTCACGACTGGATAAACATGGCACTTTAGCTTCTAGTGGGGGCACTTATACAAGCCACTGTTCCTGGTGCTCAGGCTCATGGATATGGTAGGCTGCCTTTTACATGCCTACGTGTCTGTCTACCGGCTGCGTTTTGTTACGTGGCGCAAACTGATGTCTTTCGTGGTTGAAAAAGTAGGTTAGAATATAACAACACTTGAAATTTGGCAATAGGCACGAGAAGTCCGATTGGCAGGCATTTTAATTCCTTCACAGTAAAGCGTAGGCTCATGAGCTAGGCAAGACATTTTTCTATGAATAACCTGAAAAACAATGCGCGTAAAATTTTGTGTAATCAGTACGTGCTTTCATTTGCCTAGTTAACCATGTTGATATTATCTCAAATAATCTATGAAATTATGTACTTTGCATGAGTAAAACATGACATGTCACACTCGTGTCCTTGTCATGTAACTTGACCTGATAACCATCAACGGAAGGAGACGTGTTACGTCATCAGAAGGGGCAGGAAATGCGATCAGATGATTATAGGTTAACCACCCCGTTGTGGTGGTGGGTACGCTGGCAGCAATTAGGTTACTTACTCGTTTCGGATTCACGGAAGACGTTGAACTCGACAGACGATGAATTGCTGATGAGAACACTGCTGATACTGGACGACGTTTTCTGGAAATATAAATTGATTGTGAGCTATGCCGGATGAAGAGACAATCTAGAGACCATTGTTAATTTAGGAGGTGGCAATGGAAAGAAGGAAGAGAAAAGATAATTGAGATCGTAAAACCGGGTGGTAATTTTATTACTCTGCGATTTTCTCCGTATAAGCTAGTATATTTTCAAATCGATATTTGGAGAAAAGGAAGTGCTCTATTTTGACTGTTTCTATTCTGGCTGCATTTGGTTTTATTAAATAAGGTTAAACTAAAACAATATTGGTTGAATTTTTTCTAATTTTTAAAGTTGAACCATTTTGAACTAACTGCAAACTAGCCAACATACAGATTGTGAAAAAGATGAATTAGCTAGAGGTGCAAGATTTTGATAGGTAATTTTTTTTAAATTTCAAATTTCTTAAACTATTAAACCAGAGCAGTAAAATTTAAAAGTTTATGTAAATTAACATGTGCAATTCTCTAAGTTTTTCGGTACATTCTCGTAATTTGACCGTCTTTTTATTTTATTTTATTTATTTATTTATTCATTATTTATTAAATTTGAAGGTCATATCTCATAAATAACTCACATTATCAAAAAGTTTTTAACTGGAAAAATATAGTTTGAACTTTTTTCTGCATTCAATTAGTTAAACAATTTTTGATTAATTTAAGACTAAATGAGATACAGACTACCAAAAATTTTGCACTCATGATAAAGCAGGAAAAATGAAAAATTGTTTTCTTACTTTTTTGATGCATTCTTGAAATTGGAATGTCTCAGTTTTAAAGGTTTTTCCAAGAACTACTTATATTATCCAAAAATTCTCAATTGTCAAAAATAAGCTCCAGATGTTTTTCTAAACACTTTCAGTTTACAACTTTTTGGTATCATAAAAAAGAACCAAAATATGAAACTTCAAAATATTACTTACCGCTTGCACTGTCCACTCTCATCTACAGTTTGACTTCCTTTTTTGCCCAAAAATCGGTTGAGAAAAACAGTCGACGCACTTCTTTTCTCAGTCATCGTTGATGCAGTGTTCGTCGGATGCATCTGAAAAAAACTTTAATTTTTAATGTAAAAAACGTTCAAGTAAGAAAATGATAGAAAATAGAGCAAAGAGTGGGAAACATGGGGGGAGAGGTTGTACAAGACACTTGATTTGTTTGTGTTCGACGCTCCGGTTACCATCATAAACGGACCCAGGGGGTGCCTAAAAACCAGCAAACAGTTGCACATGGACTCATGGACAAGATATGTCGTGTTACTTGGAATTTATTTGGGGGAAGTTAATTTTTTTAATATAAAAATAAGAGATTTGAAAGAATGCCAGAAATATACATTTGGCTGCCCATTTTTTAACGGTTTCCTACGTATAAAAAGCAAAACTATTGTAAAATCCAAAAAGTTTTGAAACCAAATGCTAAATCCTAAATGTCTTGATTATTCCACGAAAGAAAAACAAAATTATAAAAGTAAAAAGGAAATGAGATGACATCCGTTCATGCGAATCAAATGGTACCTCCCTCTCTCATTAGGCCACGCCCATTTCCTGAGACCTCCCTCGAGAGGGAGAAGAACAATAGGATGCTAATCTCGGGGGCTCATTCGATCGACACAGAGTGAAGAGACGTTTGGCTTGACGGAATCATAAATGATCATAAACCCCCGAGAGCGGCGGCTTTAGGTGATGTAATCACGGAGAACATTAACATTGTAAAACTGTTCAAGAAGAGCAGGTGTCCCTGTAATGGGGGGTTCTCATGGCTATCAATCGAGAATGATAAGAAGGTGATGGTGACTTGATGATAACAATTATATAGTATGTTTACAGCGTGTGTTCGAAAAAAGTCGGGAAGATCAAAAGCACACCTCAAAAGGAAACTCAGCCTCAGACTTCAATCGAGGCATAACTCATGTTTTGAATAGCTTAACATTTTATCTGAATTTTTTTCAGTAAATTTTTTTCAGAAATCTTAAAGTTCGTTAAATTGCTCCAAACCCAGTTTAACACAGAATTTCAATTTTTGGTTTTAGCTCCCGGTGAAGTTTTTAGGACTAGGCAAACATTCAGGGAACTTTTTTATGTACGAAAAATAATATGTTGCCTAACAATAAAATGTTAATATATCTTCAAAAAACCTTCCAAAATGTTGGAGCATTCTACGTGCAACGATCGAAATTTCAGAAAACTCGAAACTTTAAAATACACTAATTATAAAAAATTTAAAAGAACTTTTCAAAATCTATTTGAAAAAAATTCTGGTAAACTGAAACATGATCTGTAATACCTGAAGAAAAAAATAATTCAATCTCAACTTAAACTCCACTGAATGCCTGGTGATCAAAGTAACAACATAACATTCATCTTCACACAGTAACCCCCAACACCACAATAAAATCTATAAAATAATGATTTCTCACGATGTCCACAAAAAACTACTTTCGGAAACATTATATTACTTATACGAGCTGTATTTCCCCTGTAATAGCGCAGTCGACTGGCAATCCGAAAGAGCATATTTATCAAAAGATCGACCGACTAAAGAATACTTACCGAAGACGTTGAAACTGCGGATTTTGGTTGCTTGGCAGCCAGAACTTGAGACTGATTGGCGTTGCGGAGCACGTTCTCGATCTCTTCGGCCTGGAAAATTGTACTATTATTAAAGGGAACATTTTTTTATCGGGGGGGGGGGGGGGGGGGGGTGAATTGAGATTCTTGAAGAAGAGGGTGTTCCTAATTTTTTGACACACTTTCAACAGCTTTTCAGAAAGTGCAAATATTATTTTATTTTTTCTGTACGAATTTTGAATTAATAAATTCGACATAATAGAAAGAGAAAAAGGTGGAATTTTGTAATTTGAATGTACTGCTCTGAAAGTTGAATATACGTGGTTTTGAAAAAAACCGTCTTGACCAAACTATCAAAAAAAACATAATACCAAGATCTATAGCAAGTAAAATAATAAAATCTTAATAAAAAAGGATAGTGAAGTAGAGGGCATGCTTCTTCTTCTTCTTATTCTACTTCTCCTCAATCTTCTTCATCTGCTTTTACTAGATTCCATGGAATAGAATCTTCCAATCTCCTTCCGCTCAAGGGAATTGGTGAGAAGTGAACAACTGGTGGTATAGAGGAGACAGAAAGATTGAATCGCGCAAAAAGAATAGATGAATAGAAATATCGAGGAAAATTAAGGGGCATTGGGTCAGTGATGAATGGGCCTTTCGAGAGGAAAAACTGTTGATTAAAGTTTCCCATCGCAAGTCTAGAGACAACTCTCGGGGATTAAAGAGAATAATGTACCAACACCGATAACTTGGTACGTCTTTTATCTCACCCCTGTCACAAATCGATGCGGACACTGAAAGGTGAGAATTCGGAGGAGCTCAGCGGGGTGTGAACCCGAGTGTCACCATGTATACAGTTGACTGGAACAAGAAAATACACGACTTGCACCTATCGATGAACTTTTGAATAGATTGAAAGAATGGATGTGGGTGGACATGGGAACGCGTAGATAAGTGGCTCAGCGTTTTTTGCTCCACTTATTTTTATATTATTCTCTTGTTTTTTGAGAAGATAATTTATTATTTCCATCAGAAAGAACTAAGTGGTATAGTTCCGTTCTTATTATACACTTGGAGCAGGTTTATGTATCTAGTCTTATACGTTTAAAAATAAATCAAGCTAGATTATTTCCAGACATGAAACTAGACATGCAGCATATGATATTTTGCCCCCAATTTTCAGATCTTCATTGGAACAAGCTCATAAATCTTGTCTAATTACTTCGTTGTATTTCGAAACCCCTTCATCGAAAAGATCCGAATATCAGATAGAAGACCCCAAGTCGTTGAGACAACTTTTTCTAATTGAGGCAAGAGGGCCACCGTGCCAGGGCGCGCGTATTTCGATCAAATCAGATAAGCGCTTCGTTTCGTAAAAACCAGAACGTCAGTTGGAACGGTGCCAATAGCTGACAAGAAGTGATCTACAGTCTGTTTGGAAATAGCCGCCGAATTGAAGAAATAGTAAGAAGAGAGTGAAAAATGAACAACTGACACCCAAAAGTGCATTCGAAACAGTTGTCAGTCTTCTCTAGTAATACTTAAACCAGAATATATAAAATCCGGAGAGGAGGTTAATAAATCTATAAAGACACGAGCTCAGTGCTATGTATATGTATTGCCATCTGGAAGCAGGTGTTATCTTGTTTTTTGGATGTGTGTCTGGGGTGCGGGCGTACAAATTGCGGTTTTGAAGATGATTGGAAATTAGGAAATATGGAATAGGCAGCAGATGGATGACACAGGAACATGATTCATTTTTGAAATTTATGTATGTATGTACATGGTATTTTGGAATGGAGAGAAATCAAATAATTTTTAACCGGAGAATTGGAGACTTTAAAAATTGTAATTTCCGGGTCTTGCTGATCAAAAATATTTCGGCCCATAAACATTTTAAAAATCTTAATTGCCCACATTTCAAAATTATTCTGTAAATTCTTTCCAATTTTGAAATTATATAGATTCAATCTGAGAGCTTGAGATAGAAATAGTTTATGATATGGTACTTTTTGGAATTTTAAAAAGAAATCTGTTTTTATTGTATGGATTCACAAACTCTTAGAATGGCTTTCCCAGCTTATAGCACTAGCTAGCAAAACTGGCTGAAAACTTAAACAAAATTTGTTTTCAAATTTAATTATCATAGAAAATGAAACATACAGTATCGTGATTTTCCATAAACTATATGCAAATATATCCAAACTCCCATTAATCACCGTAGCCAACGGGCGCCTACTAATAAAATTTCCGTATCTAATGGAACTCGTGAGGGGGCACCTAGTGTGACTGTTATAAGAGTACCGACATAGCGGCGCCTAATAATCGCCCGCCATTTTAATTCGCCAAAGGGTGGAAAAGCAAAGGCAAAAGAGAAGAATGGGCGCCAATTGTGTGATGAATGAAATGAAATTGTGGAAGAAGGTGGAGTTGGAGAGAGATCAAAGAGAAAAAGAGTAAAGGTTCTATCAATGAAACAGTGATCTTTTCGAAATGGTAATTGGAGTGATAAGGGATGGAATTTGAATATTCAAAAGGGGATGGTGTGCGTGGAAAGAGAACTGATCAGTAATGAGATTTTAAAAAAACTGTAGATCGTGTTCATGGCACCGACTTTTAGTAAATGAAACAAAAATTTGGTGGAAAAATTTTTTGACCGAATTCCAAAATGTTGCTTGACTGAAAATTAAACAATTTTAAAATTTTTTGAAAGAATTCATCATAATTTTTCAAAAAGTACTGTAGATGTTCTAGTCATGTTTTTGACCTACTTTAATACCATATTCCTAAGTCAGGTGCTAATCTCACTTTGCACTCAAACTAAACACGAAGATAAAATCTATATCTTTCTACAGTACCACTTGAGGAAAAATAGACAAAATGGTTGGTGACACATGTCAAAAGTGATTCTCTTCTTCTTCCGTTTCTTGTTCTTTTGTCAATTTATATTCTGCCAAGACATTGCAAAAAACAGTGTTTTGAAAATACGAAATCAAGCGGAAATGGCGGAGGGCCGAAAGCAACAAAAGTTATTCCAAGAGAAAGAGATAGTGGTTAATTTCAAAAAAAATGAGAGAAGGTCAATTCATTCAGTTCGATGTAAATGAGTCGAAACGAACGAAATGAAGAGATTGGGTGGGAGGTGGGTGAGAAGAGACGTTTTTTTGCTGTTGTATGAGGATCGGAATGAAGAGAGGGTCAACACGTGTGATGGTCAAAATGAAGTGTCACTTTGAAATTGAGACGGTAAGAGAGGGAGTTGGTTAATTTATTAGTTAGTTCAAGTGTCAGATATCTAGGTGTTTTTGCTTTCTTGGAAAATGTACACAGTAATAGTTCTACTTTGAATCATTTTGCAAGAATTTTTTACACCAATACATTTTCGATTTCCAAATAAAAAGTTGCAAAAGTTCGCCAGACATTTGTAAAAATTCGAAAAAAATATGAAAAAGTAAACTAAATTTTATCGAAAGTTTCAAAAATTTGGTAAGAAATTGGCACATCTTGCCAAAAATTTTTTAACTTTCTCAAAGAGTTTCAAAAGCTTTACAGGAAATTGGAACTGTTTGTCAAGAAATTTTGGCAAAGTTACAAAATTTTGTGAGTAAAAATGAAAAAAAAAATTGTCAAGAAGTTGCACCGAAATGCCAACTTTCTCTCAACATATTTAGAAAAGGTTTAAAAGTTGTCAGTTCTTTGTTGCCAGAGACTTTTTCATTAAAAATGCCAGCGGTTTCCCTTGTGAGTCACGCTTTCTTAGACTGTTCGATATGCTTGAAAGCACTTTTATATTGAATTGGTGACTCACAGGAAACAAAATCAGATAAAAAACAAGAAAAAACTTGCTAGAACATTTTTCTGTAGCTCCTACAAACGTTGTGCATGCTCAAAGTGAACCCCAAACGGTACAAGTTTTGAATCATACTTTGCCTATTAGTCACAGGCCCACACCGCTTGACACCTACCGTGCCAATACACAAATGAAGTGAAGCAGAAGAATTTCTCGTCTCATTGACCAGTACGGTCATTTCTCGAGAAATTGGATAGGGGAAAGGCGAGGAAATGGGAAATAGGGAAGAGATTTACAATCCGGAACCAAACAATTTGGCGTTTGTCAGGTGTAAAGTTTTACGGATGGGTGTTTAACTTTTACAATACTTTTTCATGAGAATTCAAAATAATTTTTTATTGAGATTCTTGAGCTGGAAAAATCGGGGAGGCTAATTTTATTGAAAAAAGTTTTAAATACAAAAATGCTGACCCATTTTAAAACTGACAAACTGTGAAAGTACAAAAGACGAGTCTAGCAGTTGATGGATTTTTTTGGTAGGCAGGACTTTTTAGACTTGCCTACCTGTACTGTAAGTTTCTACCTACCGCATACTTAATGTGCTTTGACGTCAACATTAATAAATTTGTACAATTTTCAACTATGGTAGTAGGCACGAGGTAGGCGTAGGTTGCCTCGAAAGCAATTATTTTTGGATTTAAATTTATTTTGGAAAAATTTGAACTATAAAGTAACTACTTAAATTATAAAAGAAGCCCGCAAGAAGATAGTTCAAGAAAGTGAATGAAAATTGAATTTCGCTTCTTCCGAAATTGACGCCAATAAAACAGTGTTTCAATTGAAATGGTTGGTTCAAAAGTGCGCCTAATCATCAAAACCAAATCAAATAAAACTAGACGGAAACCGGTAAGAAATTCGGGGGACGAAAAAGGTGTCGACATGCTGATTTTATCGACTTTCAATTTATTTATATTGACACTTTTTCGCAGAGGGTGGTCTTAGAAATTTGGATATATAAAAAGAAACGGCACCTTATAAACATTGAGCAAGGATATACAAAGGGTATATAGATCTTTCAGATACCGAAAAAGAGCAACAGGTGTTACAATATGATGGTCTGCAATCGGAGCAAAAAGAGCCCAAACACCTGTTGAACTTTTCCTGTTTTCTGATTTGCCCGGCAATTTGACATTAACACTATGAATTTTCAAACTAACCTCTTTAAGACTTTGACAATGAAAAACATGACAGAGCCGGCGATAAGTTCTTCCAACAGGTTCTGTTGCCACGTAGCCAATATTTTGAGTATCCGGACGAGCTGAGATGTCAGTGACACGGCGAAGTGAGTGGGACATAAGAACTGTCTGAAATAAGATGAAATGAGATAAAGGAAGTTGAAAGATATTATTTCAAAAAAGAAAAATGGCTGTGTATTGGCAGCTGGTAGTGATTTTGTATGTTTGTTATACGCGGGGAGAGGACATCTGCCTAGAAGCGAAGAGGATAAATGCGATTTTTTGATTCGATATTATTGAATTCGGGTCAGTAAATGACTTTGAGGAAGAAAAAGCGGATGTGTCAGGGAGGATGATTAATTGGAGGGAATCAGGTTCATTTGAATATTATTTTGAAAACTGATTAGGTTCTATTAGTAGTGTGCTCCAAGTTTTATCGGTAGAAATGTGAAAAATACACGGAGGGGAAAAAGTTTTAACCTACAAGATAAACCCCTTTACAAGATAAACCCCTTTACAAGATAAACCCTTTAACTAGTTTTTGGCGCAACTGTGAAATTTTATCTCTTAATGAAAATTAGATTAAGGTATGTTCTTTATTAGTGATGCACCCCATTGTCCAACTTTGGTTGTTTATATCTCGGTAGTCTTTTGTTTTATGTAAATACGGTATGTTGGAAAAATATGAAAACTGGTTTTTGTCAGAAACTTAAAGCTGACTGCTTCATGTCTCTAGACTAAAAATATTAAAAGATATAGGGTTAAATTAAAAAAAAATTTTTTTTTAAGTAAAACTGCCTTGAAGAACAGAATGAACAAACGGGATACATAAACATTTACGGTTGTTACCCGTATAAACAAAATCCCATAATCCAAAAATTTCCTGTCATTCAAGAAAATATCGACTTTGATTTCAGATTTACAGCCCGGAACCAAATTATTTTATGGTAGGGGCTGTCATTTGTAAAACTTGACACCTCTCTCGATCTGTCATTTTTATGACTTCGGTTCTGCTTCCCAAGAGAAGGAGTTGGGATCAATTTGACTGTCTAAAAATATTTCTGAAAATTGGGAAGAATTTGGAGTACACTTCTTTTGAGCAAAAAAGCTTGAAAACTTTCTACTTTCAATAAATTCCAATAGACAGGGAAATGTCAGAAAACTTGCCAAACAATCCCAAGAATTATGGTCCCATATCACTCCCTCTCAACCAAGTCCCCTCTCAAGTTTTAGTCCCCCACCCCATTTCCACGATTAATGTCCTGTTGAATGGGCCACTCCCTGGTATTTTCTACCCCATCAATCAAAAAACCGCAGCCCCCTTCCTATACACAAGATTTGGCGAAAAGGTGGGATGCGAGGCGAATCTTGGCGCAAAATCTTCTCCATCCTTCCTGTCACCTAAAAGTCCTTGAGGTATCAAATTTGGAAACACTCATTGGCAGTTTACGTCATAAATATGCATACACATGCAACTGGAGAGTAGGGGGTACTTAATTAGCAAAGGGAAATGGATGGAGTTCATATCTCGGGTTTTAGAAGGTTAATTATATGGTTAGAGATCACTTGAGCAGATTGCTTCAGCTCATTTGATATTCTCACACACTTTCATAAGGAGCAGAGCTGTTTGGCTCTTACGTAAAAACTCCACTTAATTTGATCTCCCAACTGGAGAAGTGAAATTTCTAATTTGTACCTCTAGCCAATAAAAACGCGAGGTATGTAGATCATAAAAGTTGGCGGCTGGTTTATTATTAGTGTCGGCACCCAGAAATTCTGCACCAAAAGCCAACCGTCGGTTTCACCACAAAAGGCGAACAAGTCCATAAAATTGTGTCCATTTGGGATTACTCAAGGACAAGGAGAGGTGGAATTGAGTATCTATGACACAATAGGATATGAGAGATTGTTACCTGATTGAGTGATGTTTTGTGCAGATGTTGTAATAAATTCTATACCGTTAATTTTATGGATTTGAAGTTATTCAAATAATTACATTTAATCTGGAAACTTTTTTTGATGATAGGAGTTAAAAAGAGCGCTTAGGTTCTTCTACTTCCAAAATTTATATTGAAAGAGAATTAGTTCTCGGCGAATCTAGAGTATGCAAATAACACAGGCAACAGGCATGTCGGAAAACGTGTCTGAATACTATGGTAGCCTTACAGTCTTTGGTAAGTTACAACAAAATGTCTGCCTTCAAAGTAACCCACGTCTGTCTCTCAACCATTAAACACCTAAGTAGGCGGTAGGCAGGCAGGCAGGTAGGCACCCCTCTAGGAACTTATCTAAACTGTCAAAAAGTGGCAACTGAATAATTTCATTCAAGTATTTTGCGCAACACCCTTCATTAATATGCAAATTTCAATCTCTCTTGCCCCACGTGGGGTTTCACATCATTTCCACCAATCTCTCATAAATTCAAACAGTCTTCGCGAAGCTAATTAAGCACATCTCGGCCGTTATACACTTTACAGTTGTGAATATTGCACAATAAAGAAACACGTGTTGCGCGCGCGTATGGTCTTGTTGTACCCCGCCGATTATCTGGTCAAGCTGGCGAACAATGTCTTTGTTTTGGGGTAGCGTCGCCGGCTTTTTGATGAGCCCGTGCCGACAATCAATCGAGCATGAATTTTTCAGTAGATTGCGTAATCGAGAGAGCGTATTTGAATTTAGAAAAACAATTGAGAAAAGCGATTACCTTCTCACAGCAAATTTTCACTCCAAGAACTGAAATCGATAGCTCCACACTTTGCATTCCTCCACTTGTCGTTGGCTGAAATGAGTCGATGCGTCTTCCCAAATTGTCCACATAGGATCCCGAGATGGGGAATGATCCGATGTACTGAAATAATATGACCTCGTTATTCAAATCAAAGAGCGCGGCTATGTAGCAAGAAAGCGGGCCCATATTTGTGCTCTACAAGTACTCGAGACCCTCAAGTGGGCCACCAACGGAGTTCAATGCAATGGTAACATAATCAGGTGAACCTGGAGACATGGTCACTTGACACTTTTGAACATGGTCAGGATTAAAGGACATTGGGGATGGGAGGTGCACAGAGCTCAGGTTACGGTATTTGCACAATGTTCTTTTAATTGGTTAGGCATTCGGGAAACACTTAAACAATCATTTGAATATGCATATAGCTTTCAGCAATACATTTAGAAATGCTTCGGCTATAATAGTTTAGCATGAAGTCAGAAAAAGAGCACCTTTTCTGAAAAGGCAAATAAAATATTTTATTACTATAGAAGATTATAGAAGATTTTATTACTATAGGGGCAAAATGATCTGAACTTTCCCAATGAGACTTCTTAAAAACATTTTTAAAATACCTGAATTTAGCTGAAATCTTCAAATTTGCCTAAATTTAAGTGTGAAAAATTGCAGTCATCAGAAAGATCCATTATAAAAAAGACCATTTTGAGCAATGAAGTTACCTTATCTTTAATTTTTCAGCGATATTTTTCAAATAAATTTACGGAAATTTACAAAAAAATTATAGGAGTCTCTAAGTAGTGTGTAACTTTTCATAATCCTAATACTAAATTTTATTTCCTGCCAGATCCGTATTTAAAAATCAAGACCATGTTTCAAACCACCTGCACTCTTCCTACTATCTGCTCATAAATCATAACATTCTCTCAATTTCTTTACGACCTAGTGGTGCTCATTTTCTTCCGGAGCATCCTATTGCCCCTATTTCATCGTGTTGTAAACATTTGACCCATCCGTGGACCGAACAATTTGAAAAGAGCCCAGCGCGTGTAACTTGATATCTGCAGAGCTTTGATCAGCTGCGCAATGAGACTAGGATACAGTGTCTCAATTTTTGGAACGGCGAGGGAAAGGGAGTGTCTTCTTTTGTCACCGCCCGGGTGTCAACAGGTGTGAAGCTCAGGTCATTATGGGGTGGGGAATAATTTTGAATGTAGAGGTATTCTAAATAGGCATGAAAATTGCTGCCTGTCCGTACCTAGTTTTCCTGAAGTTCGCATCAAAAATAGGCACATAGCTGGCAGGTAGGCATAGAGCCTCTTGTGAAAGTGTTATATTAGCCGAAGGAGGATTTGTATGTTGAGATATCAAAGTTGGAGAAATTTACAGAAAATACAAAAAGTTTAGTGAAAATTGCAAGCAATTTTGGAAAAAATATATTTGACTGTAACTTTTTCTTGAGCTGGCGCGTAAATTAAAAACACTTTTTGCTCACTTTTGGTCAACGTACGTTTTTAAACATAGGCTTCTTCTGGCTTTCTGATTCTTTAAAAAATTTCCATATCTGTCAGGTAAGGTAATTTTACAAAATATATTAGAGGTGAAACTAATTTGCTAGAAATTAGCAAAAAAATTATGCGAATTTACAAATCTCAATTATACAGAAAGGGTTGTTTTGAAAAAAAAAACCGTGAGAACTTGAAAAGGCAGGTCCCCCCCCCAAAACATATACCACCTGCAGGTGGTATATGTTTTGAGAAAACACTAACCTGAACATTCCACGAAAGTGCTGGTAATCCGGAAGACATAATGAATGATGTCTCGTTAGTATCCTCGTAATCACACGTAAATGACGAATTGCCACCAGCAGATGAGAAACTGGAAGCGAGAAGGTCCGAATAGAAAGTACTAGCCGAATTAGAGGACGTCTCGTCGAGATACACCTCTTGCGGCGCCAAAGGGGCGTGGCCTGATGTATCGATGGTTTGCTGATGGTGACGGGATGAAGGTTTTGTGGTGACGAAAGAGACAGAGTGCTGGTACGAACTGTGGGCGGAGTCCGGATCGTAGACATCGTTGAGTTGACACTCGGCCAGAGAATGGCGTAATCTGGAAAACAAGTGATCATCATGGGAAACTGGGTTATAAGGAGTTCAGATAAATTTAAGTTTCAGAGTTTCTAATAGCCTAGAAGTCTCAACTTGTGCTTCTGATGCTTCTGATTAGATTTTGAAAATTCTAGAGACTTCGGAAAACTATTCTAGGCACTATTTTGAATAGGGATTTCTAATAGGGAGAATTGGGAAACATGTTCAAATTTACAGTTTGAGATATAGAAATTTTTCGATTTGGGTTTTTCCACAATCAAAATTTATAATTTAAAAAATTGCACCGAGACTATAGCTGTAACATCGAAAATATCGGTTCCCGTCAGAGGTGTGCGGCAAATCTCAAAATTTGCAGAGTTCAGCAAATTCGGCAAATCTTTTTTTTTTTCAATATATGCCGAGCACGGCAAATTAGGCAATTTCGGCAAATTTGCCGTGCTTAACAAACTCTGAAATTTTTGATATTTTTTTATGTTGTCAGTTTACTAAATTTTTGGGGAGAAAATCAATTTTTTTGGTCAAAATTGTATTGTCATATTTTCCGTGCTCGGCAAATTCGGCAACTTTGCCTAATTAGGTCTCACTGAAAATCACCAAAATCCAAACTCAAGTCTCTGAGCTTTAAAAATGTTTCGCAAAAGAAGTATAGTATTTAAAAGTCAGATCTTTTCTCCTTTCAGATTTCAAACTGAAGCCAAGCGGTTTCCATCATGTCTCAAAAAAAATTACATACCTCTTTTTTTCCTCTTTGGTCAATCCATTGTAGCTCGGATTTGATGAAGAATTTGCTCCTTTTTGAAAATGATTGAGCAGGGAAGATTTGAGACGACTGTACATTCTGCAAAGAAAAAATAATCGTTTTAGAAGACTTGATGAAATGTGTTTATAGAAAAGAAACAAATCTTACTTTCTTGCTAGCTTTGAGAGCACTGGCATGATTCAGAGGTTGAGAGAATTTTAGGAGAAAAGTTTAGTATTTAATAAGAAACTAGGGTAGAGATTGTCAAAGAGATAGTATTTGAGAAACATGTTTCACGGCTCAAACACAGACAAACAAAAATGTGTTTTTTTGTTTTTACGAAGGTCATTCGATTTTATTTTGGATTAGGAATGTTTTATTCATTTCTATATTCAACTTGTTAGCTTTATCACATATTGTTTGAAGTCTACACGTGTCTGCCAAGATTGTTCTGGATTTTGAATATGTCGGCTTTTGGCCAAGAAGTTGGCCTCGAGATTCTGATAATGTTTTGGAAACATGCGCAAGGAAAGCTGGTTGGAATGCACTATTGCTTTCGAACTGTTTTGATAATTCTCTCCCTCGATGTTTTCAGATTGAAATGATTATCTTTAATTGAAGAGCGCCTATAGCTTCAAAAAGCTATGCGAGCAATCTGGAAGTTTTTTTGGATTTTTCCCGTATGTGTGTGAAAAATTTACGAACAATTTTCTATATTTAGGCAAGGATTTCCAAGCACTTCCAGAATTTTTTCGAGGTCAGCTTGTGAATCAATTACACGAACCTTGAAGTATGTGATTAAAAAGAATCACTGAAAAAATTTCAAGATGGTAGGAGTTATGTTCTGCGCCTTTTAATTTCAGTCATAATCTATCTCTCCATCTAATTAAACAAGTCTTGTTTTGAATTCTGGAAGTAAACTGTCCTATCTACCTTGTAAGGAATCTTTGAATTGGTTATTATTGCAAACCTAATTTTTGATTCAAATTATTGTTAACTTCACTATGGCATTTGTGAATTGTACACAATTTCCATAGGCGAGATAACTGTAGGTACCAAACCCATTAAGTGCCAATTTAACATACATATGTCAATTAGAGTGACATGAATGAACTCCCATGAAGTTGAAAAATCTTTAATTCATTTTTCCATGTTTGTTTATCAATTTGCCCAATAACTTATTGCCCATTCCAAAAAGTGTCACCACGGGCTCATCAACAAATTGACACTGACACCAAACATATCCATGAAGACATACAAAGACTGAACCTAATCAGAAACAGTCGGCGTCTCTCACTTCTCCACACTGTCTCATGGTGCATCCAACTGAGAAGTGTAAACAGCAACGGAATGACACCAAACAATTCCTCTATAGGAAGTGAGATGCAAAATGGAAATTGTGGTTCGAATGAGGGAGGATAATCTTGGGATGGAGCATCCCTCTGAGCTCTAATTGCGTAATTGGTTAAGTATGGTCATTACGATTACATGTATTAACATCATTTGGGAACTTTTAGTGTCAAAGTGGAGAAGATGGGAACATTCTACATTCTAGCATTACAATCTAGATTTTTTGTATCTATTTTTCCATACAAGAAAAACCAAAAAAGTTCAATAATTCTATATAGTAAGCAACATTTTGTTAACTCGCTATAACTAAAATTTAGAATAATTACCAATTTACATATAACAAAATTTACATGAGAAAACCAAGCTGTTGAAGTCGAGCAATTTGATAAAAGTGTATTGTTTTCCAACATGGCTTCTGTCCAATTACAGATAATTTGTCTTCTAAGATTTACATATAGTATCGAAACGTCTACCTTCCAATCTACGCCTTCCTGACGCCTAGACGCCTACTGCTAGCCTACATGTGCACATTTTTATCTTAATTTTCAAAAAGTTAATAGACTGTCCAAAACCTTGTGGACACCAAACAAAATAGTTCACATCAAGAAACAGAACGAATAGGTGCAGGAATGAGGCAGGTTCATACACCTGGAAAAATTGAAGCTCTATTGATCACCGTTGATAAAAACGGAGCGGACGATTAATTTTGAAATTCAAAATATTCACATTTAAAAATTTCGTAAAAATTTAGAAGCTTTTAAGAAAGCTTTAGAACAGTTCAGACTACTTGAACCAAATATTCAAATATCCAATTGTTTACCTTGAAAAATAGATTGCTTAAATGAATACAAGTCAAGTCATGTCACTCTAATTGCCACCTGTCTTCCAAATCACCTATCCTCTCCCACCCCAATTCGCAACATTCCGTGGCATTGGCGCCCTCAATTAGATTGTCACACTAAGAAAATGATATTGAGAAATTGCATGTAATGAATACTAGTTACTAGAACGAAACCACATCTTTCTAAATAAAATGCCAGACAAACTGGAAACGCTAAAAATACATATAAAATCTTTCACAGTACTTTGCACTTTTTTTGGGCCGGTGTTTGGTTGGTAAAAACTAGTAGACAGTTGTAAAAAATATGTTTAATTGGTACACAGATATATTGTGGGATCAAGTGAAAAGAGAAACTATACTGCATTTAATTTTAAAATTTGGAGTTAACATGAAAATTGACACACCTTAAAATTAGGCATCTAAATACAACCCGGCCTAGAAAAATGTTAGTAAAAATTATATTCCCAACTTCGTCCAATATGTAGTTTCACCTTATTAAAAAAATTTACCTTTAATTGTCTTCATATTGGCATAATTTCTGGTATTGCTAAAATCTGGTCAGGTACAAGTTTTCTACGACTGTAATTAACTTTTAATAAGGTCCATAAAATTGATGGCTAAAAGATTCAGCTTTCTATAATACTGAAAAATTCAAAACCTAATACAATGAAATCTGATTCCAAGTTAACTTCTCAAGAACCCTTTAGTCGCACCTTCATGACGTGGCAAACACTTGTTCAAGTGAGTGCTGCTCTCACACTTTTACTCCTTCACAATGTTCGGGGGGAATCAAACCATATTTGAACAGGCGGTACGGTTGTGTGAAGAACGACGAGTTGATACACTGGCATAAAGCTCATTGTGCAACACAGATAGTATACATTACGTTCGACATGGCGTAACACTTTTGGTCAATAATCGGTATCCTTTTACAGAGCAGGAAGGGATTTTGTATATGGCATGGGTGACGTTATGGGAGGATTAGGAGTGAAAATGGTAATGGATACAGAGTTGAAAAAATGATATAGGAAGATCTTGGGGAAAATCGGTTAATTTAATATTTATGTCTTAAATTAAAGATTATTTGGAAAATTGAAACCAACAGTTCAAACTTTCTAATGTATGTACATACATATGAAGTGTAATCCTTTTTCTGATGAATCCGATTTTTTTTGTCAGTTTGAAGTGCCCACGAACAATTGTTTTTACAAAAATCTTGAATACTTTTTATGTATATCTTTTTAGAGACAATTCCGAAAAGAGTTTCAATGTGAGGCAACTGTTCTTACTTTTCCTTCGGAAGTATACAAAACAGTCGTATATTTTTGCAAGTTGACAGACCATACTAACTTTGGTAATTTTCTGGAAACATCTCAAACTTCTTGAGACGTTTTTGACAGTCTTTCTTGCCTGGGCTGGGTACGCAAAAAATTAAACTTTCAGGTAATAGGATGATAGTTTTTTTTTGTTAACTTTCATTATTAACTTACCACAATCTTTAAAAAAAATCTAGTAGAAACTAATGGATATGAAGAAAACCACGAAATTCCGTCGTTTTGTTTCGTTGATTTGTCAAATGGTTTGGTTGAAAAATCTGAAAAATTTTCTTTGATTGCAAGCACCATTACGATCAGAAAATGATGAAAAAATGAGGGGAAGATGAGAATTCCTCTCAGAACAATAATAGGAGAAAGTTTGTTTGCATTTTCTTTTTTTTCACACAAGCATACTCACTTGCACTTTTATGCTCAACGATTTTTAAGGAGGAAAAATTTTGAAATTTAACTTTTTTAGATGAAGAGAAAGAGAAAGGGACGGACAGGTCAAAGTCAGAATGTCTTGAAATATTTGAATTAAAACAAACAAAAATTGAGAGGACAGGTGTCTGGAGACGGTTTCAATCAAAGGAATATTTGGGGAAATGAGTCAGTTGGTAACGAAATAAGATGGAAACAAGACGATGGGTTTTGGAACAAGAAGAAGAAGAAGATGGATGATGTATTCAGGATTCTTGGGAAATTTATTTTAGGAAAGAAATATGGACATATTTGGAAGAGTTCCAGTTGTGAAATATAGTTATGGTAATCAACTTGAAACTGAAATATTTTCAGAAACAATCATGCGATTTACATTCTAAATAAAAATTTATTTTATTGAAATTTTCTTAAACAAAATGGTTCAATTTTTCGTTCAATGCACACATGTTGTACTTTTTGAAATTACTGTTTAAACTGAAAAATGCAAATTTTGTATTATTTTTCTGAGATTCAGGGTTATGATTCAAAAAATTTTAACAATTAATGGTAAGTAAACCATAAAACATTTTCCGAAATTCTACAAAACTTCAAAAAATTAGGAAAAATTTTCTAAATAATATTTTTGATGTCCCTCTATTAAAAAAAATTCAGAAAAATTTGTAAGAAACACACATTTGGACAAACTGAAAAAATCTAAATTTATCGAAAAAAAAATTAAAAAATCTTGTAAGTAAACACTGAAAAGTATTTTTGAACTCTGAATGAAAATTCAAAATTGAGTAGAATATCAATTTAAACTAACATTTAGTTAATTTGACCTTAACCCTGGTCATCAGACTATATTGAACACTCGACAATCCCTGAGCAACTTTGAATCTTTTGAAAAGCAAATGTATCGAGACTAATCAAACACAACGATAAAAAATCTACTAGAGAAAACATACGTCCAACTTTTGCAAAACTTTCTCTAAGATTGATAAGACAAAAAGTTGTTTCAGAATGATAAGTACAGGTCAAGAGGAGAGTACTGAAGGCACTTGATGTGTGAGAATTGCTCTCTCTTTACCCGTCTTTTACTAGTTTCGATCAGTGCAATTTATTTGCACAAATCGCTACGATGAACCCTCTAATTATCTTTATAAAGATGAGCTAGACGAACGAGCAAATAGAATCATTGAACATCAAAAAACTGTGCCGAGGGAACAGGAGGGAAAAATGATTGGCATGACAATCACTGATAAGATAAGAATAAAATAATTGAAGCAAGTTTTGAGGCAAAGAAGATTTAATAAAAAAGAATTGAGTGGGTTTACTGAATAATTGGTTAGATTTCATGTCAATTATCGAATTAGGCACTGGAGAAAACAAGAGAAATCGATGATTTTTGCAAGGTAAAGCGGTTTCAAAGCAACGAAGGGTATGTTTTTGAGAAAGCTTCTGACTGTCTTTCTGAGTCTTGAAACAAGAGCTACAGAAATTATTTCAGTAGATCTGGTGAAAAATGTTTTAAGGAGATAATAAAGAATTTTTGATGCTCCAAGAAAATGTCTTTTTTTTCCAGAATCTCACTGATGTGAGAGTTGTTTGAAATGTTTATTGGATCCCTGGATAGACCTGGATAGACCACATCGATTCAATTATCTTTGAATTTTTTCGGAACAATTTATCAAACGTACCAAAAAAGTTCTTCCCAACAATTCCAGAAAAATAAACGGTTCAAAAAAGTTTATAAAACATCCAAGAATTTTCAAGTTCTATATGCGAAAAGAATCAATTTTTTCCAACAATTTCTTACTAAAATAAATTCCAGCTGTGTTTCAAACGAGCTCTTCAAAAGTTGTGATCTACACAACTCGATACAATACCTATTTTATTCATTTATTTTATTAATGCAAATTCAAATTATACGAAACATCCAAAAGGCTACTGAAAATCAAAAAATCAACTTTCGAAGATGTCAATTGAAACCATGCTTTTCCACCAGATTCACCTCAAACCTACGTCTCCGCACCTTCAATGATCTCTAGCTAACACACATTGAAACACTAAAGGAACCATGGAGTAAAAAGAAAAAAGAAAGAATTTGTGGGTGCCAATGAGATTGATATCAAAAAGAAACAGAGTGGAGGAGGGGGAAAAAAGAGCACAAACACTTGTTTTCTATTCACTTCCCTCACATCTCTTATCACTTGATATCTCATTATCAGTGGAGTAAAGCCGATTGATTACATTTACTCGTTTTATTGTGGTTAACAGTGATAAGAAAGATATAAGGGAACGGAAATAATAATAAAAGTAGATAAGAAACGATTGACCTGATTTGGAAATGAGAAGCTGAAGTGAGAAGTATTATCAAATATGTATGGCTTTAAAACTGATTAGCTAGATACTTTCATAAATTAAATACTTCAAAATATTCAAAAAATATATATATATAAAATAACCGTTCAAAAAAGAGCAAGTGTTCATAAGAGGAACAAGAAAACGGGGGAGAAATTGAGCACACTGCGATTGTTTGTTTTCTTTCAAAAATCTTGTTCTTGCTTTCTGGAGAGTGAATTTGACAAGATTTTCACAAAGTGCTGCTGTATAATATGCTTTTGACAATGTAAATCATGCCCCTCAATTGAAAAAAAAATTCGAAGAAAACTGAAAGACAGCCATGATATGGTATGTCTCAATAGTTTGTCTCAAGACTACTGTAGAAAATTTTCGACAATCTGCATTTTTGGAATTTGCCAACAATTTTTGGAAATTTCAAACCTAACTATATTTCGAAAATTAAAACAAATTATTTCACATTGTATTTTTATTCGATTTTGTTTTCAAAATAGAATGTTTAAGCCTTTGAGCTTCTATTTTTTCAACAAAGTACATCTCTAGTTATATTGCAATCGATAGCTTAGGGAATTGGCGAAGTTACACACCTACAGTAGGCATCCCTTGGAGGCGAACATGCGAGTTTAGAGGCGATTTACAGGCGTAACGCCTCGACTGGAGAGAATCTCTGAACAAGAATCTCGTGCCAAAGTTGAGGCTCCTTTTCCAAAAAAAAACAAAACCAGAAACTTAAAAACTACGCGCAGGAAGCGTAACATGAACTTTACGAAATAAAAAAACCTACCTATGTGTGTGACGAAAGTGCACAACTTACTTATTTCCTAGTCTCTCAGTTTTTTTGTTCCACAAGTCCCATCCATCTCATTTTTCATATTTACAACTACCCATTGATCCTCTCGTTTTCTCTCCCAAAGATCATCATTTTTGTGTGACAGCTTGACGACTAGCATGACACATTTCACCAGAAACATTGGGACAAATGCCAAGATAAAAAACAAAACAAATCGGCAGAATTAGGGGATGATCAGAGGGGGAAAAGAGGAAATATATAAACAGAGTTTGGGCAATTTTTAGAAGAATTGGAAGGAGTAACAAGAGAACGATGCATGTGAAAATCTAATTTTTGAATAACTTTTTTGTTTTTTTTTTCTGGTTTTTTTTTTGGAAACCGAACAAGGTAGAACCCTGATTTAGTTTGGAAATCCAGTCTGACTATAACACACGCTTGCTGGGAAACCAAGTGGTTTCCAAATTACCCATTTTTATAAATTAAAAAATTGTGCATAAGTTAGCTCTTAAAGGAAATATTCTGTCTCTCCGTTCATTTTCAGAAACTTTTTGCGAGCCGAAGAAACATAATCCCCTTTTAGGTTCAAATGAAATTTGTCATAAAATCAAAAACAAAACTACATAACAAGAGCTAGATAACCTACAAACACCCAATCGGGCGCCAGGGCGAGTGAAAGGGCAAGTGTGAGGCGCCCTCGGCACAAAAATACACATTTTTATAATGGAAGGAATTGTAAACTAAATTCTCAAGAGTTGTTTTCTGTGTGTCTGGTCACTCAACCGATTGCCACACGAGTTGTTCAGTGAACATTCCAGTGTAAACTATATGAAATAAATCCGAGAGGTCCGAGAGTTCTTCAATTTTCTTAATGGTTTTAAGGGCACTTGGAGAAACTTTTATACTGAATCCAGACCCCGAACGAGAAGGCACAAAAAATGACCGAGAGTCAGGAAGCACTTAGAGGACGGAATGGGTTAGAAGAGAGACGAGATTGATGGATGAAAGGGACAAAAGTTTGGATAGAGACGAGAACAAAAAAATGGAATGGAATTGGATAATTGGCAAGTGGTTTTCATTGTTTTTGTTTTGTTTTATTGCTATGGAAGTCAGAATTCGACTATTCAGGTCTCCATTTATCATGTGTTTTGAGAAGGTTTGGAATTTAGAAACTGATTAAATTTTATTCTAGAGAACCCCTCTACCACAAATTTTATTTCGTTTGCCCTTAAGCTTATCAAAAAATTTCTAACCTATATAATATTTGTCAGAATGTCTTCTTAAATTTTGAATATAATCTGATTATTGAACTTGCTAAATTGCGTATCTTCAATCTGTGGTATCTTGAAAAATACACATTTAAAAAACAAATGCTCAAGTAACAAAATAATTAGAAATATTTTGTCTTTCTTGTATATTATTAATCATCACAAAATACCAACAATTTGCTGGGCTACACAGACTCAAACACAATTTACCATAATCCACCAAAAATGTTCAGATCTTTTTGGTTCGACTATTGATAACTCAACATTTATGGAATTTCAGAAGAAAAATTGTCTTGAGTAGTAACTGGGAAACATTTTACCGCATTTTACCAATTTTAAGTTATTTGATATTTTCCTGTTTAGCCAAGTTACAGGCCGTTTCCTGAAAAAATCCAGTTTTGCTCATAAAACTCTTCATATTCAACGTAGAAACTTGAAATTTGGACGAAACATCGCCCTTTTTAGTGCTCTATAAGGTTCCATCAAAAAATTTTGAAAAATAATGTTCATCTCGAAAATCGTCCTCCGCTCCAAAAAATGAAATCGGACTTTTGGTTTTTGAAAAATGGGCGAAAAAATTAAATTGCGATTTTTGGGTCGAAAAATATATTTTTAGAAAGCTGAGAACACGTTATTTACGAATTTCATATTCATTTGTGATGAATCGTAGCTTCAAATGACCTAATAATTAAAACAAAAAGCTCATTTTGGTTCTCACGTGAAAATTGTTCTCTTAAAAACAACAGGAAAATTGATCAGTTTGTTTTTGGGCAAGAACATTTTTACGTGAGAATCAAAATGAGCTTTTTGTTTTAATTATTAGGTCATTTGAAGCTACGATTCATCAAAAATGAATATGAAATTCGTAAATAACGTGTTCTCAGCTTTCTAAAAATATATTTCTCGACCTCAATATCCCAATTTCATTTTTTGATCATTTTCCGAAAAGCAAAAGTCCGATTTCATTTTTCGGAGCGAAGGACGATTTTCGAGATGAACATTATTTTTCGAAAATTTTTGATGGAACCTGGTAGAGCACCAAAGAGTGCGATGTTTCGTCCAAAATTCAAGTTTCTACGTTGAATATGAAGAGTTTTATGAGCAAAACTGGATTTTTTCAGGAAACGGCCTGTAACTTGGCTAAACAGGAAAATATCAAATAACTTAAAATTGGTAAAATGCGGTAAAATGTTTCCCAGTTACTACTCAAGACAATTTTTCTTCTGAAATTCCATAAATGTTGAGTTATCAATAGTCGAACCAAAAAGATCTGAAAATTTTTGGTGGCTTTTGGTAAAATGTCGTTTACACTGTGTAACTCAGCAAATAGTTGATATTTTGCAATAAATACTAATGCAAAAGAAAATAAAAATATTTTTGATCATTTTGTCAGTTAAAAATTTGTTTTCGAGACTTGTATTTTTCAAGATACGCCAGTTTGAAGATAGACAATTTAGAGAATTTAACAAGAGATTGTCAATGACTATAAACATTTTTGTACGTTAATTGAGAGCCTCACTTATTTTCCTATACTTTCATTTTATTGGATTAACAAAAATGAGATCGAGAAGACCATGATTTTGGAGCCAATGAATATTTGTCTTTTAAACATAATTGACCACAGTTAAATTCCTTAAGATACACATGGATGTGGCCTAACCCAAGTTTTGTCTAACTTTTTCTAAGCGTCTGCCAATTAGTTTGCACTGGAAAAATTTGAGACTGCGAGACTATAAGTACATATAAACTTTGAAATTTCATCAAAAACTACCGGAAGAGTACAACAAAAACAAACTATTGAATAACACCGTTCAATTGAATGTCCAAAAATCGAATCGGTGCACAACTGTCGAGAATTGAATAGGCAAGAGTATGCAAAAAAGGGAAAAATGAGAGAGAAAAAGAGAAATGGAGGTAGGAAACAGTTTCTTTCTCTAGTTGCTGCTGCTTTACTTACGTAAAAAAGGAGGTATGGTACTATTGGTTGTCCGGAAATGTGTATATTCATGGTCATACATACAGGTCAAAAGCTTAGTTTTTTATATGACTCTGGGAAAAGAGAAGAAAACTTTCACAAGGTTAGATCCTAGAATGTTATCAAACTTGAGGTTATTTGATAATCGTCTGGAAAAATCATAAAACAGTAAAGAAGATTATAGGTTATGAAGAGCACACTATGTTTTGAGACGGAATTCACAATTTACTGTATTTTTTTCAGATTTAAAATATTGTGCCAGATTTTGAAATATTGAGTAAAAATTAGTCGCTATCAAAAAGTTTTTTTTGAAAAAAATTTAAATATACTCTACTTTGACAATATATATCTCGGTTGGTTATAGTTTTATCAAAAAATGTTTTACAATGGAAATGTAGAGAATTACTTTGCACATTTTTTCTTAGTTGAAAATATTTTTGTGAAGTCAAAGATAATCGATATATAAATTGTTAAAGTAGATACTATTTAATCTCAACGGTTAAAATCAATTCAATAAGCTATTAGGAAAAAAACGATAAATCAAAGAATGCAATATTTGGTCAAAATGGCAACATCATTAAGCGGTGAGAAAGAATATCCGGTCGAATCTAAGCAATCAGCCAAATGATAAGCCATATAGCGGCTGATAGGAGGGGGGCCTTTGTTTGGTTTTGCCGGGGGCAGAAACATTCGCCTCACACAAATATACACACACACACATTTTTGGATTTATGATAATCGAAAAGAATGGAAACAAAACGAGGGGATCTCGTGAGAGAAAGAATTCTTGAGAATTTTATGAAGAACTGGAATTTTTTATGGCTAACATCGGGCCAGCCGAGTGGAAAGAAGGAGGGGAATAGCTGGGAGGGAATATGAAAATATAATTATGTGTTGATGTTACAGGGGAATATAGTATTTATCAATAGACAAAGTCAGAGAAAAATGACAGTTAAAAATTGAAAAAAAAACTATCTGCAAAAGCTTATAAGTTGATAAACTTGAACATTTTAGCTAATGGTGAGTTATTAACCTTGAACTCATTTCAAAGCTTTCACGAATTTTAATAAGTTTATAAAAGTATCTAAAACGTTACTGAAATTTATTTGAGGTTGATTTTCAAGAAAAATCTTTTAAAAAACTGAAAAACAAACGGAGCTAAATTTTTATTAGGTTTCAAATAAGCAGCCTAAAATATCAAAAATACCAAGAATTTGGTTTGGTCAATCTGGGATTTGAATCCTCGGGAGATAAAAAATTCAGCACCGAAAAAATCCGCAAAACTTCCTTTTGATAGAACTTTGATAATTGGAAATAATCGAGTTTGTTAGTAGATTGTTAGGTAATTAAAGTTTAAAAAAATAGTTAATTTAGAAGAGGATTTTTGGTTCCAGACGGATACAGATTTCCAAATACTGGCTTTTCCAAAGTTTTTAAAAATTTCGCAGGAAGAAGGCTCACCTTTAGGAAATCCTGAACTATAGATACAGTCTGAATTAGTCACAAAACGTTAGGAAGCTTCAGGAAAAAAACAAATACTATTACAGTACTCGAATTTTAAAGGCGCAATAAAAACTCCGACATATGATACTGGATATCTGAAAGTCCGCAAAAATCACAAATTTGATGCTTCAGTTTTCTTATTGTAATTAGATACTTCTTATCATTGAGATCAAACTACACTCTTATCAGTTACAATCACAAAAAACTGAGAAAACGTCCTCTAGAAGAACTTCAAACCAAATTGGAAGAGATAAGAAACGCAGACGGCTAAACAATATATACAAAACAGTAAGATACATGGGAATATAGTTGATTTGATAATATTCGGAAAGAAAATCAAGAAGTAAATCGCGATCTTGGATATTTTCACAGCGGGAGACGCAGAAGGATAGTGATAAAAATATGTTTTATTATTTCTTTTTCTTTCTTCTATTTATCACTTCGGGAATATGGGAAAAGAAATAGAGAAAGATAGTGATAATAGGTAATTATTGTGAATATAATTGTAACCTGCAGTTTAAAATGATTGATTAGGGTTATTCAATAATTATTAGTGTGTTCCAATTACGGAATTGGAACACACTAATTGACCTGGAACATTGGAATCGAAAACTATATGAGAACTGGAAATTTGCAATTTCTCATGACAAAAAGGTGGTGCAAAAAATAAAAAGAATAAGCAGAGTTTTTCCAGTTTACCAGTCGTTTAGTTCAACTAGTTTTTCCATTTTTCAAATTGACTATATACAATTCGAACTTTCATTTTAATTTTTAAAGTATCCGAAATTTGTAAATATATTTTATCAAAATATCCGCGTCGGTTGCAATGGTTGCCTGAAAAAAACCTAATTTCAATCCTTTATTACAGACTCGGTCTACCATAACGTTTTCATCTATTCAAATTAGGTACTGTTCATTTCGTTGTTATCCTAAATATTTGTTTCATTTTTTTCCAATGTCATTCGAACTGGTCAGTGAATTGAAACAGGTGTTCTTATATCGATTTCTGATTTCCCATAGTTGGTGTGGATAAAATGCTCGAATGGCCATTGAATTTCTTAAATTCTTTTCTATTTTGTGGCTTGCAACTTGATAATTTCGATTTTATAATGTCTTTTTGAATGTGATTAGTTAAATATGCATCTCTCGAAGATCTACAATATCCTAGAAGTTTCATTCAAATCGAACGAATTGCTGCGTATGCAAGCGCGCTCTACTGTCACATCGCCGCAACCAATTTTCAAACGCTTTTGCCATTCTTCATTTTCGCATAAGTTTTCGTAATTTCAGCTTTTCTTTGTGGCCTAAAATCAAAATGAGTGATTCAACTCAAATGGAGGCCAATGCTGCTATTAATGAAATTAAAAAACGAACGAGAAAGCTAGACCAATCGCTGCAAATGAGGGTAATTCGCACTTTGACGAAAAAACCATTCAAATGCTTTTTATTTTAGTTTTGCGCTGATCAGTTTTTCATCGGCAATCATTGCACCAAACTGGCATCCGGAAAGTCAATAATTATCTCGCAGAATTCCAAGGTTAGTTCGAGAATTAATTTGTTACTTATATTTTATATTGTCATTTTCAGAATCGGATATGCCTTCGCTTTTTCATGGCAGCGGATCCTTTGGTGGGCTACACTGGACGAGATTTTGGAATCGCTTTCAATCAGATAGACCACATTTCGGTAATTTATCGAGTTTAATTTTCGAAAAGCTTTAACTAATAATTTCAGCTGAAAGATGAGCAACAAGAGAATCCCGCTGTACTCATTTGCACTTTGAACCTCTCAAGCTACACAAAAATGTGTAAGCTCCAAACCGGCTTGAAGGATGTCGTCGAGAAACCATTTCTGTATAACAAATCTCTTGCACGGAATTTGACATTCATACTTAAACCGTGGAACGATGACCCTGACACGTTTGTGAAGATCTCATACAATGATGAACACCGAGAGTATGTGCACAGCTATGATTACGATGTGGCCAAGTCCTTAATGTTCAAAGAGGTGAGGATTGAATTCATACGATGATATTTTAAAGTTTTGCAAGTTTTCAGGTCCAAGCCGTTTGGGAACAATCACTCAAAGAGCAGCTACAACGTCGTCACCAAACCGGTCGAGTTTATTTGACAAGTCAACTCAGTGAAATGACTCCTCGAGAATGGGTTCAGTTTCTTGCTGATCAGAAGCTATCTAAAATTGTGTGTCACAACGGTTCTATTCAATATGCGAGAGTAGAAGACAATCCACATGGACGAAAACATACAGCAGTTGCCACAAACGGTTGGCTGAAAATATTTGAATCCAAGATTAATTTGATCTCATTTCAGGCTTCGACCACCGAGGAACCAGAGTATTGAATTCATTTGGCAAAGCACATGCATCTCTTGCTACTCAAGAAAAATCATATGCAAAGAAGAGGTAAGTTGAAAGAAAATCGTATCCAGAAATTGTAGTTCTTTTTTTTTCAGGAAACTCACGGAACAATCTCTCAAGGTAAGAAACAACTATTTTTCGACACCTAAAATACCCAAGCCACGGACACAGTGTTTATAACGCCCTTTATGTTCCACCACTATCTGAACTCACATTTAATTTATATTTTCTTTACTCGTTGTATTGTCATATTTTAAGTCTAAAACTCAGTGAGTTATTCTAGCTTATTTATCGAAATGATCGGAGTGTTTGGCTAGAAGGAAGTTGTGCGAAGAACTTGAAGATGCCAAAGATCAATTCGGAGCCAAATATGGGAGAATTCATGGGATGGCCAGATATGGATAACGCAATGGTATGTCAAAGGTCTCGGCGTCCTGTGACTGCAATTTGAATGAATTGTAGACCCACCCGACGTCAAATTTCGAGAATGAAGATGTGATGAAAAGTACAAAGCAACCGAACGATTTCGTCAGTTTTGAACAACTGCAAGCTCCTCCACCAGTTCTCCAACGACAAAATGGAGCTATTTATTCTACTCAATCCGTCGCTTTTACACACATTTCCGGAAATGATGGTGTTGAGGATCTCACTGAAAAAATAAGTCATTTGGGAGAAGAAGCGTACAACATTGATATGGCAAATGCTCTTCATGCCTTCAGTGACAACTGGCATTATGAAATTCATCCTAACACTGGTAGTTAGATGATCGGCACTGATTTCAAATCATTAAAATTGATTTTCAGTGCACAACGCCTCTTTCGAACAATTGCACATCGGAGATGGGAATTCGAGCATCGGAACCATCGGATTCAACCCATTAGAGCCCTATCCTCAAAGTTCATTCCCACAAAGCAATAATTGGCAACAGGTTTGGTTTGCTCTTGCTCACCGAAATCAACCTATACTAACAAAAATACTCCATTTTCCCCATTTTTCTTTCTGTTCCCTTGTTCATCTAAAAAATTTAAAACACTGTGCTCCGAGGCTCTTTTCTAGGGTATTTTCAAATATTATTAAATTTTCAGGCTCATGGTGACTTCACGTTTCCCCAAGTGTCGTTTCCAAATACACAACAGGGCTCATGTTTGCCGGTAGGCATCGTGGATAAACCTCTTTTGATTTAATTTTTTTTTTCAGAGTACTCCGACTGCAGCGCTGCCTCCAACTCGACCAGTTGTTGAGAAAATACCTCCAGATACGCAACTTTTCACGTTCCCACCTTCTGGCTCTTGCACAACGGGAATGGATCCTGTAGTGTGTAAGTTTAATATTACTCGGATTTTTGTTGAATTCAAACAGTTATGCCCCTTTAAAAAAATATTGTAGCTTCAAGACTTTTCTGGATTTTCATCAATTTTTTTCATTTTTTTCATTTTTGAAAAACACCAAGAAATAATAATATAAACTTTATTTAAAGGCGCATACCTATTTGCATTTAACAAAACTTTATTGTGGTGAGACCAAGCAAAGTACTGTCTGCGCAAAATAGGTTACTGTAACTGTTCCCTCATAGAATCCATGAATTTCAGTGCTCGTCAAGGATATCAAAACACTGGATCGCAAAGAATTCCTGAATGACAGCGTCATGGCATTTATGCTGAATTATATTGCATTTATGCTTTCGTCCGAGCTGTAAGTTTCATTAAACATCATTGGATTTTAAAAATTATAATTTAATTACAGAATGAAATCCGTGCATATGTGCAACACGTTCTTATTCGTCAATCTGACTCGCCTACTTCCACCATTGTGCTTCTCCAAAAGACGACCAATCGAACCAGAACACATAAAAATCGTGAAAGACAATTGCCCTCGAGTTCTCCGTTGGACACGAAAATTCGATGTTCTTGCCAAAGATTATATTATCATTCCGATCAACGAAGATCTTCACTGGCTCGTCATCGCTGTTATCAATCCATCGGGTGCAATTGTCGATATGTCGAATGAGGAAGCTTCCAGAGCTGCTCCGAAGTGTTATATTGTATTCTTCGATCCGTTGAGTGGTCTCGATCCAAGCAAGAAGAATCATATGTGTCACTGCATCAAGATTTATTTGGCTCAATTGTATGAAAACACTAAGGCTCCTGGAATGAAATTTGCGTCGAAGAATCCAACGATTTACGATGAGGAGAGAGTTGTCGTGACTCGTGCTGAAAACACTCCAATCCAAGACAACTTTTATGATTGTGGACTTTATGTATTGCATTTCATTGAAGGGCTCTTCTGTTATCCGAACCGTCCGGTCAATGTGAACGTAAGTAAATCTTCATGAAACATCACAATAAATAAACACTTTTAATTCAGGATTTTCCAAACTTTGACTGGTCAAAGTTCTTCCCGGAGGCCAATAAAATGTGTGACTTGATGCGAGACAAAGTTTACAATTTGATTCTTCAACAAGCGGATAAACCTGCGAGAAGCCGTCTCGCCAAGTTCGAAAGGGAGAACAAATGTGGATTGTCGCGTGAAGGAGCTCTTAGGAAAGCACGTCGTCATAGTGCAGTGAATGAACGTCGTACGAAACGGCACAGAGACTATTATGCACGTCACTATTCCTTGAGCCCGCCACACCGAAATGTGATGAACGATGATCCGACGTTCATGAATCCACGTGGATTGGCGGAAATGCCAATAACTCGACTTGTTCGTCGCCTCAGAATTCCGGAGGATAACTTCCCAATCGCTTACTAGGCATTTTGATCAAAAATTTGTCTCCCCTCTCAAAAATTGCCGGTATTTTCTTCTCTTAGTTAATTTATTTTTTAAAGATTTTATTATCCTCCCATTTTTACGCTCTCTCCTTATTTCTGCGTTCTCCGTCATAAAGTGACAATTGTTATTTTTTCTTTATAACTTGATCACTCAATTTAATATTTTCAGTTGATCTCCACTCTTTTTTCCTCCTTTTATTAAAATTTCAATATTCTGTTCCATCAATTTTCCTTTTGTACACCCATTTCACATCTCCGCAACGGTTTCTAAATTTTCTATTTGACTTCAGATTGTTTTCTTACCGTGTATGCGTTTTTCCGTCGATAAATTCGCGTTTTTAATTAATTTTTTTCATGTTCTGTCTGAAGAAAATGGTCGATTTCCATAGGTTCTCTTCAGCAACCCTGGCACGCTATTAGTCTCCGCCCACTTTTCCCTGCCGCAGTTTCCTATTTGTAAGCAAAATGTCCGCCAAACGATTGAAACGCTCATTTCACTTCATTGTTTCTCTGTTTTATTAAATTTCCAGACATTCTCACACTCTCTTTCAATTTCAGATATATCTCTTCGTCTTAAAGACCAGAAAAACACTCAAAAATGTCGATTATGAGCTACACTGGTGGAACCGTCGTCGCCATGGCTGGAGACGAGTAAGTTTTAAATTTCATGGTTGAAATATTATTTTATTCTTATCTTTTCAGATGTGTGTGCATTGCTTCGGATCTTCGTATTGGAGAGCAGATGACAACAATTGCAACTGATCAGAAGAAAGTGCATAAGGTGACAGACAAGGTCTACGTAGGACTTGCTGGATTCCAATCCGATGCTCGCACAGTCTTGGAGAAAATTATGTTCCGCAAGAATTTGTATGAGCTCCGTGAGAATCGCAACATCAAGCCACAAGTGTTGTCCGAGATGATCTCGAATCTGGCTTATCAGCACCGCTTTGGCAGTTATTTCACCGAGCCACTCGTTGCTGGTTTGGACGACACCAACAAGCCATATATCTGCTGCATGGACACTATCGGATGTGTATCTGCTCCACGCGATTTCGTTGCTGTCGGAACGGGACAAGAGTACTTGCTTGGAGTTTGTGAAAGTGAGTTTTTTGAATTTTGTTTAACGTTCAATTTAAATACTTTTTACAGACTTCTGGCGCGAGAACATGAAGCCGGATGAGCTCTTCGAGGCTACTGCTCAGTCGATTCTTTCTTGCTTGGAGCGTGATGCTGCATCAGGTTGGGGAGCAGTCGTGTACACAATCACTAAGGATAAGGTTAACGTCTCAACTATCAAGGCTCGTATGGATTGAGAAATTTTCCCCGTTCCCAACATTAAGTGTATACAATTTAATCTAATTTATTTGTTTCTCTTTTCCCTGTCTCATCCCCACACCCCAGACCGACCGGTTACCGTATTTTTCAACTTTTAAATTCTTTTGTGTTGGTTCTTCAATATCGAGAATACATTTATCACCCATTATGACTTGTAAATGTTTTATCTTTAGTCTCCCGAAGTTTATGGCAACAATTCTACGAACAAAAAAAATACTACACAGATCCTAAGAATTAGAAAAATTTCACAATTAAATCATGCTTATAGACATCTGGATTCAGCAGGGTCAATGCTTGATGCAACATTACACCAGAAAGCCCCCAAACTCGCTGGGTGGAATGAAGATACTCGTTCGGAGCATTGTGATGGACCTGAAAAACTTAACATTTTTTCGGAAATTATTTAAAAAATAAACCTTGAACTCCGTGGAATCGAACGAAGGCAGTGTGTACTTCATTCTCTTGCTTTGGAATTTAGTTAGTCCGGCTTTTTTGATAAGTTCATCAATTGGAATCGTGAAAACAGCTTGTACTTCATCAGAGTTGACCACCAGATTCTCGAGAACTCGCTCATCGGAAATGTATCCAACAATCGGAGTAACATTGAAATCCGCTTGCCGTCTTATCACACTTTTCAAATGACCCCAGATTTCCACACTTTCAGCGTTAACCCCGATTTCTTCAAACGTTTCACGGAGAGCAGTTTCAGTTGTAGTTTCTCCTGGATCCATTCGACCACCTGGAAAACATACTTCACCACGATGCGATCTGAGATGAATCGATCGTTTCGTTAGAAGCACAGAATCACGACCGTCAACAGTCACAAGCGGAATCAGAACAGACATTGCCGAATTCGCGTCGGAATCCGAGACTAGGCGAGGATGTTTCGATGCGGGAATAGATGAAAGATTCTGAAAATGAGCATTCTTGGTCTCTAGTTGGCTAAATGATTGCAGTATTAAATACCTTCAGAAATTGTTCTTTGGCATCCTTCCCGAAGAATCTTCTACTACAAACATTGATCAGACTCCTCTGAGCACTGAGTCCATATCTCATTTGGTTCTGAATCAAATACGAAATGTTTTATAATAAAAGTTGAGAACGTGAGGTACTAATAGGCAAGGCCTTTCTTAATATGCAAAACAAATGGAAAACATCTTTTGTAAAAACTTCTTCATCAAAAAATATAAAATAAATCTGTGAACACATAAAGGGTTCAAGGAGTCAGAAGAACAGAAGAAATTTATATGAATAGAATGTGTACAGTTTTTGGAAGGAAACGCCAAAAACTGTAGATTGTGGGCGGGAGAGGCGGGGGTTGCACAATTTACAGACACTTCTCGGTGTTCGAAAACAACGCGAGATTCTCAAAATTAATCAATTAAACTGAATGATTAGAAACTAGAATGACATAGAATTGAACTTTTTGGAGGAGCAAGGATTGGGTATCACAGCCTGGAGCTCACCGCTTTCCTGTCATAGATATCAGTCTGAAAGCAGGTTACAATAAATAAATAAGGAATTAAATGGGGGAACTGTCAAATGGTAGAAGAAAGAAAATTTGCGGATCCCGTGCCGTATACCCGAAAAGAAAACAGAAAAGTGGGGAGCACATTACTGTACACGAAAGAGAGAAAAAAGGACAAATGAGGGTAAAGCACACTATACACATGATGATGGTGGATGTTGACAGAAAATACAGAAGAACAAAGGGATGTAGAGATGATTAGGCATTTGGAGGAGCATTCAGTGCGCTGTTTATGTTTATGAACATCCAGGCGATGAAGACGAGGAATCCAAGGACGAGAATGCTGAAAAAAAAACAAAGGAATAAAAATAGATTAAAAATAAAATTGTGGTTAATGTCATAGTGGTAAAAGCTGTTATCAGTCACATAAGGGTGCAAGCGTAAAGCGTATTAGAAAGTTAACATTAAAACAAAGTGCTCCTACTCACCTAGCCATCGCCGTCGGCAATTCTCGACGGGTCTCGGAAGCAAGTGATCTAAAAATTAGTGGTGTGAGGGTGTTATTGAGGGCGCAATGGAAACAAAAAAACTGGGTGAGCACAAAGGACACTAAAACTCAGATTCGTGCAAACAAAAGACGTGCACATTTACCTTGTATGGAACATAGAGAGATAGTGGGAATATCACGAAAATCTGAAACCGTAGAAAAATAAAATGATAAGAAACCGCAAGGAGGGAGAGAAAATTAATATTTCTAGATTTCTCTTTTAAAAATAATGAAAACTATTACCTCCATGGAAGTGCTCCACTCATTTTCTGTGTATCCAACAGAGTCTGCGGCTCTTCGGATCCAGCGTGTGCTCTCATGCTCATCACTTCGTCGATAGATCGATTCAAAACCTGAAACAATGTTTTCTTTCCGATTTTCAATTTGTTGGGGCACCTGTTGATGCGAGGCACTCGTTAAAAGCCGATTCTCTTGTTCGAATCCTTGGGTTACTGTATTGAGCTCAATCTCCAATTTTTCAACTTTCTGGCGAAGCTTCTCATTTTCTTCTTTCATTTCTTTGAAAGCTTGAACAGAAGTCATACTGTCTTCACTCACTGGACGAGAATTGTATTCCTGAAAATACAAATATTTAATGAATGTGCCTATTTCCATGTATCACATACCAGTTCATCAATCACTGCTTTAGCTTTTTGCAGAGCAGTCGCGTTGACCTCCAATTCAGCAGTTCGTTTTTTGAGTATCTCATCAACTTGAGCCTGGTTAGTCTCCGCACGCATTTTAGCTTCTCTCATCTGTTGAGCTTCAACTTCTGCTTTCTCCAGCTGAATTTTTAAACCAACAACGTCGCCGCTAGCGTGTTCCTGGTTCTTGAGAAGATTCTCTTGAAGATCTTCAATCTGCTGCTGGAGCTCTTCAATTTGCTTGGTGGCGAATAGTTTCTCCTCTTCCAAAACGCCATTTTTACTTTTCAGCGTGATAAGCTCCCCTTTCAGCGGCTCCAACGATTCCAGCTCTTGAATACGCTCCGTTAGTCGTTTGTTCTCAATTTCCAATGGCAACGTGTTCTTCTCACTGAAAGGTCTAGGCGGCATATAGAATCGGTGGAAAGTTCGTTTTTAACTTACTCAAACGACAGATTTCCTGCTTCAAACATAGACTCATGAAGCGATCGTGGAGTGACAGCTTCTTCTAAAAATCAGAAATAATTAAGGATATTGAATGTTTATAAACTAACTGAAAATAAGTTGGTTTTCCAGCCGGTTCCGCTCTTCAATCAATTCGTCTTTTCGATCTTCCAACTCTTTGACTTTCTCCTTATGCTGAATCAATTGGATCTCTAACTGCTCAACACATCGTTTCTTTGAATCCAGAGAAGCTTTTAACTCAGTGTTAAGAGCAGTCAAACCGCCAACTTGTGTCCGCAACTGAGCAATCCCATTTTTGTTAGCATCTTCCAACGTTGCACTTTTGACATGATGATCGAGCCGCGATTTCAATGCTTTGTTTTGGGAAAGCAACTCCTTGATTTCCTTATCTTGTTGCTTGGAGAGTTCCGCTTCTTTTTGATATTGATTGGCTACAGTTTTCCATTCATCTAAATCGGATTGAGCAGCATCCAGCACTGTTTGTAGTCTCTGTCTCTCTTTGTCCGATCTACGAAGCACATCATTCTCGTTGGTAAGTTCAAAAACGATCCCTTTAAACTGATCCACAGCAGCATCCAACTCGAGATTCTTTTCTTCCAACTCTCGACGTTTCTGCCGGAGTTCCTCATTTTGCTTCTCCAAGATGCTGATATCACCTGATTCAGAATTTGATGACATATCGTGTTGTGCAGTTTCAAAGGATTTAGTCAGCCGTTCAATTTCTTTCCTCTGATTCTCTGTTTCAGTCCGTAAACGTTCAATTTCCAGCTCTGCGTCAACGAGAATTTGATCAGCATTACTCCTCCGCTCACTAGAACCATTTCCATTCAATTTTCCAGACGATTCTGACAGTGAATTGAGTTCGCTCTGCGATCCGTGAAGCTCCGATATTTCATGAAAGCACGGATTTTCTGGCATTTCATCTATCACAGTGGTGACCATCTTAGCCACATTTGACATCATTGATTTGTGTGTCGAAGTAAGAGCTTTAGAATAATCCACAAATCTCTTTGCATTCTTTCCTATGTGAGCAAGCGTAACAACTGCCATTCCCAGATTAACCATAGCGGGTAAATCTGATTCGTAGATTCCATCGATACGTTCATGAATATCCGTCCAACGGGAACTGACGACCGTCCGATTGATGTGATTCACGTAATCAAACATTTTTCGCCAGAGTTTTCTAGTACAACTTCGGAACACCATAATATTTGTGGTCCTGTTCTCGGGCATTGTTTCAAGCCAGCCGTCGGTGAAGAAATTTTTGTCTCTGTAATAAAATCAGCGTAAATTTTTAACAGAAACAATGAGAACTCTTACACGTTATGGAGTACTTCTGAAAATGCACGACCATTGCAGAGAAGTTGTGGATCGTTCAGAGGTAGTTTAGTGGCATCTAGTCCTTCCATCTGAAATATTAATCAAGATTGCTCCAGAAATTGACACGAAATGTTTACCCAAACTGCCATATCAGCCAAGTCCGCCTGCAAGTCTTCCAACGATCGTTCTTCTTTAAATGGTTTGCTTGTGCCAACTTCTCGTCCGTCTATGGAATCTTCGTACTTGCTATTTCCGTTGTCTGACGACTCAGATTCTTTGTTTGTCAGGTCTAACATGATTTTGTTCTGAAAAAAAAGAAATTGATAGATTTTCCGAATAACACAGACAAAAAAGAAGAGAAAACAAAATATTTACAAAAATGTTGTTTTCTACTCTCAAAATTTATCAATCGATCCTTGGACTTTTTTGTTCCGCAGAGGCTGGTAGAGTTTACAAGCGTACGACATGGTTCAACTTATGATTAAAGCTTTATAAATGGAACATACGATGAGTATTTCGATGCAAAAAGAATCAGCAAAAAAGCTCACAGCCCCGTCCTTCTCTGCCGAAAAACGCCTTTTAAGGATCGATTGCTAAATTTTGGCGGTAAATAGTATTTATTTTTTTCATAGTTTGGTAGATCAAATAATTCTAGATCATTTTAGTTTTGAATTAGGGCGCCAATTTTTGAAATCTAAGATTTCTGAATAGAAAAAAACTAGTCGTCTCTGCACGATTGCATCGATGAAGGTCTGGATTTTTCTACTTCTCGTCGGAGTTATTAACAAAGTGAGCACGGACAACAAGAATGATGTTATCGAAAAGGTCGGATGCGGACTCCACTCGACAAATGTTGAGCTTGCACAGACACGATCCGCACAGGAGCCAGCAGATTATGTGGTTAGCTTATTTCAGAAATAAAATTAAAACTAATCGAATAACTTCAGACTTTGGATCACCGACTTATTGGTGGATCGGAAAGCAGCCCACACTCTTGGCCATGGACTGTTCAACTTCTTTCACGCCTTGGCCATCATCGTTGCGGCGGATCGCTAATCGATCCCAATTTTGTGCTCACCGCAGCCCACTGTTTTGCCAAAGAGTCAGTGAACAGCCGTCCAGCCAATCTATTTATTGATTTTTACAGCCGCCGTCCAACGTCTTATTCGGTACGAGTGGGAGGACATCGTTCAGGTTCTGGAAGTCCACACCGTGTGACAGCTGTATCGATTCATCCATGGTATAACATTGGATTTCCAAGTTCCTATGACTTCGCGATTATGAGGTGATTTCAAATTTCCAAGTTTCTATTGGAAATTTAAAATTTCAGAATTCATCCGCCAGTCAATACTTCAACTACAGCTCGCCCGATATGTTTGCCAAGCCTTCCAGCCGTCGAAAATCGGCTTTGTGTGGTTACCGGCTGGGGATCAACAATCGAAGGAAGCTCATTATCGGCACCGACTTTGCGTGAAATCCATGTTCCACTTCTATCAACGTTGTTCTGTAGCAGTCTTCCCAACTACATTGGCCGAATTCATCTCCCGTCTATGCTATGCGCTGGTTATAGTTATGGAAAAATAGACTCATGCCAGGTAACAGCTGAAATTTCTGCATTTGTGAAGCTTACCGAGTATATATTTGATTCGAGAAGCGTCGAGTTGGTTAGATCATCATAATTTTGAATAATGTGAATTTAAATGCTATTTTACACTTTTTCAAATGTGGAAACGTGAATGATAAAAATTGAAATGCGTTTAAAATTTATATTTTTACAGGGAGATAGTGGCGGCCCTCTTATGTGCGCTCGCGACGGTCATTGGGAGCTGACAGGTGTTGTGAGTTGGGGAATTGGTTGTGCTCGTCCCGGAATGCCTGGAGTTTATGGAAATGTGCATTCGGCATCCACGTGGATCAACCTCGAAATGAACAGACTTCGAATCTAATTCTCTACCGTTTTTTTTCTATAAGTTTAGAATATTTTCTGTACATATTTGGTTTTTTTTTTCATACTTACCCGTAAATTTATGTGAATGAAATGTTTACCGTCTTTGATTAGGATTTTAAATTTTCAAAAAACAACATCAAATAGAGAATTGGACAGATGGAACCATAAAAAACACTTTAAGAAAATGTGCAATAGAATAAATTTATAAGCAATAAGCAGAGCAAGACATGAACAGCAAATGACAACCGGCAACATTCTTTAAATAATTTTTACAGAGAGAAAATACAATATAAACAGACATTTTTCTTTAGATTTTACGTTTAGTAGCAGTGAAACGTTCTTGATAAGCATCATATCCTGGTAAATCTTGAAAATCTTTCAATTGGAATCGATTTCCGTCGTATGACATCACGGAAATTGTTGAAGATTCTAGTAAATCGCGAGTGAACTCCGACTTCTCCAAACAGTTTTCATCGAGACGAAGAGTCCTCAGTCGTGTAGTTTTGGCAAGATTTGATGGATTTAAGGAGCTCAGTCGATTTTGATTCAGACTTAACTCGATAACTTTCAAATTGGATATCTGAAAAAATGGGAATATAAATTCAGTGAAGTTCAATTTGAAACTTACATCGTCAGGGAGAGATTCAATTTGGTTTCCATTTAAATTGAGTATATCCAATTGCAAACAGCCAATCACTGCTACAGGAAAAACGGTGAAAACGTTGGATGATAAGTCGATGGTTTTCAAATCGGTGCAACCGACAATTGTGTCGGGCAACGCTTTCAGCTTGTTTCCCGCCAAATTCAAAATCTCCAGCTTTTTCATCGATCCAAGTTCATCAGGTAGAAATTCAAGACAGTTATTAGCCAAATGAAGTTGCTTGAGTTGAGAAAATTGACCAATAAAGATAGGAATTTCTCGAATTTTGTTTTCACTGAGTTCCAAGTTGCGGAGAACATCAGCTAATGGTTCGATTTCGTCAGGAACTTTCTTGAGCCCAGTTCCTTTTAGCTGAAGAATCCGACTTTTGCTTGCCATTTCGAGATGCTTATTGACCGTTGATGTCGATGGACCGGATTTTCCTGAAATACTAATGATTGTCAGAATCGACTAATTACCATTTTGACCAATAATCTTCCGTGCATTATCACCAATTGATTTTGTTTTAGATGAATCGTTTCCCATTTCCTGCAAAGAAGAAATCAAAAATCAACCAGAGAGCAAAAATAAAAATCGAGTTGGTTAGTTGTCGTCAAATTCGGCGCATAATGTGCAAACACCGTGGATGTAAAATGCACAGAATTCTGTTCGAACTAAATTTAGATTTTATACAATTTCTGGCAAAGTACTTTTATTGTTTTTCAATATATTTTGCTATTCAAAAAGTGGGAAAATGTTTTTAATTGTTATTATGAGTCAGTAAGGCATGTAGTATAGATAAAAATAAAAATTGAACCCGAACAAACCTGCAAATCAGTTGTATGCATTTGCGAAACATTTCTTTCAAATGAAATACGAATTTCTCGTGGCGCATTCACAAGGAATTGTTCAATTTCGTCGCGATTTAGTTGGTTATCGTCCACGTTTACTGCACGCAAGCGTTCACAGCGAAGCAAATTAGCGGTGTTGAGAGAGAGAAGCCGGTTTTTGTTGAGGATCACGCTAATTGCCCGTAGCGAATGAATCTACAAGGAAATAGAATAAAGGTGACTGGGCAAACTGTGCGTAGACTTACTTCGTCTGGAAGTTTCTCGATCCGATTTTCAGTTAACAAGCATGTTTCGAGATTTGGACATTTGCACACACCAGCTGGGAAGATGATGAATTGGTTTTCTATCGCCTCTACTGTCTTTAATGAGACACACTGTGACAGATCGGGAAGCTCTGTCAGTTTGTTTTGTGAGACATTTAAAACTTCAAGACACGCCAGGGAGTTGATCTCCAAAGGAAGAGATTCTATAAAATATGATAAATTAATTGTTTAAACAGTGGGATTTGAAACCTAGTTGATTTCTGGACAAATTTAAATTCTTAAGATGAGACATTGACCCAATAAACGGGGGAAGTTGAGTCAGATAATTAATACTCATATCCAGATGCTTCAACATTGTTAGATCTTTCACGTCATCAGGAATACGGTGCAGGGCAGACTCCTTCAGGCTCAGGACTCGCGTTTTAGAAGCATTTGCAAGGCGTGCACGCACTGTTGGATTGTAGGAATCAATTCCCATCTGCAAATAATATTTTTATTAGGAAAAGTATTTATAAAAAAATTGGAAAAGAGCATAAAATCGTTGAAAATTCAAAAAGTTGCAAAAAAGTAAACGATGATTTTTAACGAAGGTACGACACTCCGCTACCAGAGAAGCGCGTGTTGTTTAGTACAACTTTTTTCGTTTCATTTTTTTCTTAATATTTTAAAAATTAGAGGATTCTCTTTATCAAAATACTAATTTTAAGCATTTTAGATGGCAGAAACATTAGAAGCTGTAGAAGATGCAGTGGACATTCTTGAAAAAGAGGTAGCGTACACACATCCTCGAAAAGTGGCCGAGAAACAAAACATTTTAATTTCAGATGCTCTCCTTCTGCAACCTGATTCCAGTTAACTCTTGGGGATTTGATGATGATGTCAAAGAATCATTGAAGATGCGAAAACACAGTTTGGTTAATCGACAACTCAGCAAAAGTAATTTATTGATAAATTTCTTTAAAATTCTGTATGTTTTTCAGAGGAAAGAAAGTCAATGTCTGCACAACAGAAACAACATCTGGCGAAAGGCTTAGGATTGGTTCCAAACACTGTTCAAGAAGTCCTCGAGTGGATGTCTAAAAGCAAGCAGCATTCGAAAGTGCAACCACAAAAGGTTGTTGCACCGGTGAAGAGACCAGCGGATCAGAACAAGAATAAAGAAAAAGTAGTGAAGAAAGACCAGAAAAAGCAAGATAAGAAAGCTGATTCTGATTCAGAAGAGGATGATTCATCTGACGACGAGGAGAAAGAAGAAACAGACGAGCCAGTTGCTAAGAAGCAAAAGAAAGAAGAATCTTCAGATGATGATGAAGACAGTGAAGATGGAGAAGAGCCTGAAGGAAATAATGGAGCTGTAGAGGCTGAGGACAGCGATTCAACGGACGAAGAAGAAGAAACACCATCTAAACCCAACAAAACCGTAGCACAATCTACTCTGAAATCGAATGGAAAAATTGACAAGGAGATTCAAAAGTTGGAAGACGATGAAGACAATGAATCCCCCGAAATCAGACGTCAAATCGCTTTGCTGAGACTGCAGAAAAAGCTGAAGGAAATGAAAGTTGAGCGGAAAGGAAAAGGACCGGCGAAGGTAACATCAGCGATGGCTGAAAAAATGGCAGAGGAGAAGCGTTTGAAAAGACGGGAGAGCAAGCTGAAGCTGAAACAAAGAAGAGCAGAGGAGAAGAAAGGAAAAGAGGCAGCAGCTCAAGTGAAGAAAGAGACTGTTGAAAGCACAGAAAATGGCAATGAGCCTGTCGAGAAGCAGAAATCTGGAATTTCATTCAATAATCTCAAGTTTGAAATCAAAGAAGACAAGCAGAGGGGCAAGAAACAAAGAGTGAGTAAAAATATTTTTATCTGAAATATCTGAAATTTTCAGACCGCCAAAAAAGATCGAGCTCTTAAACTTACCGGACGTGACTATAAATCACTTATCGCTAAAGTCGAAGAGACAAAAGCAACAATTGCCAAAGTTCGCGAAGCTGATCCACATAAGGCTACCATCATGGAAGATGAGCTAAAGTGGGAGAAAACACTGAAAAGAGCAGCTGGTGGAAAAGTGAAAGATAATTTGGGAATGCTCAAGAAGGCTTTGGTGAAGAAGAATAAGATGAAGGATAGAAGAAAGCAGAAATGGGAGAACCGAGAGAATAAGACGGAGGGAGAGAAGCAAACGGTATGTTGATTGGTAGAAAATCCTTTAAGATTTGAATTTTTATTTTTCAGAAGCAAGACAAGAGAAAGAAGAATCTCCAGAAGCGCATCGATGACGTCAAGAAGAGAAAGATGAACAAGTTGAGAAACAAGGGAAGAATCCTCTAAACAACACACATTTATCCGCTTTTAATTTCTCGTTGTTGAACATTTTTTTGTTAATTTTTACTGTTAACTTTTTTCTTTAAATCTGTGGCCTGTTGTTAAGTTTTTAAGTTTTCAAATTATACTAAATTCTTTGAAAAATATTCTCTTTTTTTTTGAAACTTGTGCCGTTGTTTCGGTAATTAATTATTTTAAAAGTTGTTAATGTATGTTCGATGGTTGTATTGTTCTAGATCTCAAATGGCAGAAACAGATGAACGAAGTCTACGGGATTTGCTCCTGGAATCTGCAGATGATTTGGAGCATATTGTTAAAATGGTACGTTCTAAAAAAATTTGAAACAATATTATAGTTTATTTTAAAATTACTTTTTACTGTGAGTTCATCTTATAGAATTCATGAACCCACATAATCAATTATTGTTTCAGATCGTCGATACACTCATCAATCGGGACAAAAGTGTTATGCTGAAAAATGGAGAAACCGTTACGAACATTATCAAGCTGTTTGACTCAAAACAGGATAGCATAAAGACTTTGCTGAAGAGGGTTCCTGAGTTTCAAGAACGAGAGCAGCTCATTCGGACGCTTGAAGCCCACGTGGAGAAACGAGACGAAGTTATTCAACAACTTGAAACGAATTTGAAGTCATGTGAGGTGGCTCTGACGCGATCTTGTTTTCATGTAAATTTTGTTGGAAACAAAGACTTTTTTCGAAATACGTTTATTTCAGGCAAACCAGAAGCTCAAGCAAATGAAAGAAGCTGAATTGAGACCAGTCAATAGTGAGATGCTCATCAAACTGGCTCATCAGATCAGTAAGCACAACTCCGTATCTGCACCACTCACTTGGCAAATGGGAGATCCATCGCGTCCGTTTCCTCAGGAACACGAATTTCGAGCTGGTCACCTATTGAATTCAAAAGTTCAGAGCACTGGACCTCAGCTTTTACCCGGAAAGAACGTCGCTCAGAGGCCGCTTATTACGGTATGTTTATGGAAACTTGTTGAAATGTGAATCCTCACCTGAAATATTTGATAAATGCATTTATAAATGCATTTATATAAATGCAATACTTCTAATGTTTTCTACGTTAATCTGAAATTCTTTTCACACTGTAACCGAACAGCTGTGAATCACGTGATTTATGTCTTATCTTCTTACATTATCTAACAGTCATTCCTTCTAATGATCAAATTATGAGTGATAAGAAATATTCAGTTCATATTGTGATCTCTTTCCTTCTACGTTATTCGTAGTAAATTTTATAAATAAAATTAAGATTCAACGTTCAATCAATATTATTTCAGTCTCCATCCGCATCCTCATCCAACGGTGGAACAGCTCCAATTCGAACTGTCGGCACTCCTCTTATTAATTCTGCTCCGACTGGAGATTTCAGTCCACGAACTGGTTTTGGCACCGACGAGCCTCCACCGATTCAACAGCAAGTACTCCGTGGAGCCACTCCAAATGAAAAGCAATGGCAGAATCCGGGAGTTTCAGGAGCCACCTCAACGCAATCCCCTTACAACCGTGTCTCGCAGGTCAGTGCAAACCGAGTGTACATAGACAGTGTTACTGGCGGCCCGCAAATGATGCACGGGTGGCGCAGTGGTAACGCGTTTGCCCGTTGTTCAGCTGTCCACCAGTTCGATTCTCAATGCACACAGAAAGTCGAGATTGCCGGCTTCAAAGGCTTTATCGTTGATTACGTGTGCTATAACAACGCCATAGGTATCATTCTTCGTCTTCTTAGGCGCGGAACATCTAAATATGGCTACATTTATCTGCTATTTTATAATTTTCCAATAAATAACATATTTTCAGAGTCCTTCTTCCTCGCCAAACGTGAAGCTGAAAATTACTGGACTTCCGAATCGTCCAGGAGGTATCGATCAAGTTCAAGATGTGCGGGATGTCGAACAAATGTCGTCGGACAGCTCCAACTCGTCAGATAGTTCAGATGATGAAGGCGCATCGAAAAAGACTGGCAGTAGCAATAAATAATGAAAGATCTCTGTAAATTCTGGTATTTTACTTATTGTACGTTGATAAATAAACACAATTTTCTATATATCTTGTGTTTAACAGTGACACTAACTGATTGCATGTGGTTCAGTGTCCACGCCATGTTTACCGCTATGCCAGCTGCCTTTCTTTCTTTCTTTATGTCCTCTAATCTATTTACTCCTTGAACTTTTTTTTCAACAATTCTAGTAACTAATTATATTTAGAAATATGCCAAATTTTGGAATATACCTAAGTTAGCTTTTGATTCAAATCTTATTTTAAAAAAACACTCACCCCATCTAGAGACGCAGAAACGAAAGGGACCACCCATGACAAGAGAGATGCGGAGTACGTGAAAAGATGCACAAAACATGTTGCAGTGAAAGTGTTGTTAGCCATCACTTTTTTTTGTTTTTGTGGGCTCAAATCAGTTTGAAGAAAAGTTGAAGTTGTAAAATTTCGCCTCCTTTCGTTTTTTATGTCATTTTATATTACTTGCCCTTTGGTAATAGATAAGAAATTATCTCTCCCATCAGACACATTCCCACACATCTTCTTTTGACTTGCCTCCACACAACTAATCTAGATATAGATGGGCGGTCCTGATTCTTGAATACAATACATGTGGAATGTTTTGTTTCGGAAGGATTCTTCAAGATTTCATTTGAATTTTCTTAATTGAATTAATACTTTCTATCTTATTATACTCTTAAATTTGCGATTTTTCGGCAAAAAATACTGCATCTGGTCTCGACAAAGCTTTCTTTAATTTGTTGTTAAATACAAACGGATGTGCACCTTTAAAGAGTACTGTACTTTCAAACTTTTGTTGCTATATAATTTTCATCGATTTTCCGATAGTTTTCGATAGAATAAAGCATAAATTTCACCAAAATCAACACGACAGTTTGAACACACCTTTCTTATTTAGAAAAAATGAAACAATTGTCGTGGCGAGATCAGGCATCGTACTTTTGACGCAAAACATTGCGTCTAGATAATAATTTCCATGTTTTCAGATATGGTAACTGAAATGAGCCATGCAGAATCCATCAAACGAGTTGTCGACCAAAAACTCTCCTCACACGAAGGATTTGAATCCCATATGTTCAAGGTAATTCCAAAATCATTTAAATCATCAAGTTCGTCCTTCAGATTGGATCTTACAATGAAGCAGTAGGTGAGAGTAGCCCATTTGCTCTTCCGTACGATGACTCAACAATGGCTCTTCTAATTCTCAGCACTCCTGACATGTTTGACGTTGCATTCCGTAAATGGGTTGTACAGAAAACAATGGATTTCGGATCGTTCGATGAAGTTTGTGAGATGGTCTCATCTCCAATTCAGAGCTTTTTGGAGGATCGTCTTGAAATTATGAGCGAGGTTTGTTGGGAAAATTGAGAAATTAAAAAAGAAAATGAATTCTTTTTCTTTTCAGAAACTGCGAAAAGTCGAGGAAAACTTTGAAATTTTGCACGATTACTCGATGACTCCACAACGAAGACCGAAAATTCTGATGCAAACATGCGGGCATGTTGCTGGAGCAGCTTTCTACTATCAGCCTTGTCATTTTCAAGAAGACGGAGTTACATGGCCTCCTGCAGGCCGTATGGGTCCAAATTTGGTTTGTTTTTTTTTCAAATTGAAATGGAAAAGAGAGAAAACGAACGAGGAGCTTTGAAAAATATTTATTTAGCAGCAAAAAACAGTATCCTCGTTGTATGTAAAAATAATGAAAGGATCCATTTTCCCTGCAAATTTGAAAGAATCTCGATTGGATAACTTTTCGAAGAGAATATCCTGAAATTATGGCCCAGCCAAAAAACAAAAAAAGACGAGCTATCAATGAAAGTTTATTGGTTTTGGAAAAAGTTCAAGATGTATTTCCTATGGGTTGTACTCGATTGGGAGGTTCTTACGACGAACCATACCGTCTCCTTGAAACCATTCCCGACGGAATTGCTTAGCAGCACCATCCGGAGTGTTGGTCCACTCAACAGTGATACGATCGTTGTTAGTGTCCTCCTGTCCGAAAGCGAAGGCATCGCAGGAAACAGCAAGAAGAACAGCTTCCTTTGGGTCCAAAACTCCACATGGTGGATCAACTCCAAGTCTCTTTATATTGGTGGTCTTGATACCGTATCCAATACGGCGAGCCGAGGAGTTGATCACCTTGATGTGGTAGGTGTGCTTGTCGTCGTACGGTGCATTGAACACGATCTTCGTACCCGGCTGGGTCTGGATATCTCCTGGTGGGACGGATTGGGCACTGGCGACTTCTTTGTAGAGTGTGGAAACTTACAGTGAAGATTATGGTAAACTCTGCTCAATTTATAGCAAATTTCTCTCTTATCTTTGTCCCAGATCTTCACATTAATATCCTCACGTAAAGGTCATAATGGATATTTTGTCACATCTCTAATATTAGTTCAAAAAGTTAATAAATAAATACAATTATTTTTGAAATCCGTAAAACTTCTCACAAATTGAATGCTTTTTATGATTTCAAAAATCTTATACAATTTAAGAAATTTTCCTCCAGGATTGCCTAACTTGACCGAACTAATTAATCTAGTCAGACCCAACTTCCCACAATTTATCAAATTTTCCGAGCTGTCTAGAAAATCTATAGAAAATTGAAAATTTCCTCCACTTCGAAATTTTTAATCATAAATAATAGCTTTCTATATGCAATTTTAAAATTTTAAAATTATATAAGTAATTTTCTACATCTAACAAACATATTTGCGAAAATTTGGCACCTGTAGCGGCCACTTGAACTGAGTTCGTGGCGAGACCCACTCGAAAATACATGATGTGCCTTTAAACTGACCTGGCAATTTTTTGCGAATCTACAATAACAAAAACTGGCAACATTAAGAATATTCCATCTATTCTAAAAACAAAATAATATTAAAAACCCTTTTTTATTAAATAAATTTAATAAATCTATAAACATTTTACAGAAATTCATCGGCCTCAGTCTACATCCAATCTACGGTGGACACTTCGCATTTCGATCGGTTCTCATCTTCCCCAATGTCAAAATTCCGGAATTCTGCGAAAAGGAACCCCGTCCGATTCTGACGGCTTCTGAAGATGTTCGCACAGCACTGGAGAAATTCAATTACAATTGGAAGGACTCTGGATTCCGTGATTTTGGAAATCCAACGCGACGATATTCCACGACTCAAATGGAATTTTTTGGACGCCCCGTCGCGGAGAGATGGGAGGTTTTGAGACCATGGGTCGACGGAGGAGCAAAGAATATCGACTAATATTAGATTAAATGTTTTTGAGATTTTATCTGATTTTTTAGCCATAATTTTTATAGGTGCTGTGTTATATTAGTTTAATAGAATCTATTATTAGTTAAGCCCTACCCTTATTGCCATTTCTTCAATTGATGAGCAGCTTTGTATTATGCCATTTCACACGAATCTACACATTACCCACGGGATATTTTATTGTCGAATTCTATCTTATTATCGCTCAATTTCCAGCGAAAGCCTTGGTTGTGATCATTGTTCTCCCAGTGTATAGCTTTTTTTCATAAATTTGAACGGTGACTAAAAATGTATTTATTGTTGCAAAAAGAAAAGAAGGTTCATTCATTGAGGCATTGTTGCTCCAGGCCATTGGGATGGTGGAATCGATGCGGATACGGTAGCTGGATCCGCTTTCGGAAGACCAACATAGACGGATGAGCTGGGTGCATTCTTTTCGGTGGATTCCGGTGCAAGGTTTCCGACAATCTCCTTTGGTTGTTGCTCAGTTGGCTGTTCATGCTTCTCATCTGACGCTGGAACCTTTACAGACTCGGGAGCAATGTCAGCAGACTTTTGAGCATCCCATGATTCAGGAGCAGTCTTGGATGGATCGATTTTCTCGCGTTCCGAAGTTGGAGCCGAGTTTGTGGGACGCGAAAAAGCCAAATAATTCCAAAAATCAGACTGAAACAAAACGGAAATTCGATGTTAAATCCTCCTAGTATTCTTACAATTTTATCTCTGAAATTCCAAACAACAATCGCAATTCCAACAGCAGCAACTGTCACAATCGCTTCTTTTCGAAAACTTCTCCTCGGAACTGCTGGTGTGATTGCTCGCGACATTTCGATTTGATTAAATTGTGAAATAATTGAAATATTTGGTTTTTCCTGACTTATTATTGTTGGATGTACGTGAAAAACTGAATTTAATTTATTTTTATTCGAAAAAAAAATTATTTATATTTAAGACTAATCAAAAAGTGGTTGCCCGTTGATTTCAATCACCCCTTCATCGCCTTCGACATTTTCGATTATTTGATGATCCACATCTTCGACATGTTCTTCTTCTAGAGTATCATCTTCGTTCACTAAGATCATTTGCTGAAATTTACGAATTTTATAAAAAACAATTTTCAAAATTCCACTCACCACATTACCCATATTATCCCAGTCATTTCCTAGATCCATTTGAAACTGATCATATTCATTTTCAGCAACTTCTCCTTCAATTTCAGCATTTTCCAATGCCATCATCTCATCGCCCTCTTCAATTATCTGCTCCTCGCCTTCATGATTTATTTCAAATTGAGGAACGAGGTGATGATGATCGATAGTTCCATCTGGTTGTTGTAATGGGACCAATTGAATTTTCGTTCCATTCTCATCGTAAATATAATAAGTTTCTCTGAGATCATATCCTTCTGGTAAGAGAACTTGAATATTTCCATGCTCATCATGAATCATTTGTGGGAAGTTGTGTTGTTCTGCTGCTTCATTTGCATCCTCATCTGGAATCATTGCTTGGGATGTAGATGGAATATCATTCGGATCTTCGGAGCTTTCAACAACGACTTCTTCATGTTGAGTTGGAATATGAAGACGTCGATGTTCGATGAACTCCGGACGATTGTCGAATTTAGAATCACAGCACGTCCAAAAGATCTCACCATTTGATACTTCTAATCTGCAAAAATATTTTTTCTAGATATTTTTCTTGTTTAAAACAAATAATTACTCAAAGGTAGGGAGACCTCCTGTCTCAACCATACAAGAAAACGAAGATTTCATATGAACTCGTTCCATGTGCTTGAACAAAAGACGAGGTCGATTCAACTTTAGTCCGCATTCTGGACATGTAACTCGTCCGGCAGTGTCTCCATCAGAAATCTCTCCAAGAATTGGCAGTCGAATTGACATTTCATCAGCCATTTCAAAATTTGTTCGTCGCCGCAATCGTTTTTGTTCTTCATCATATTGGTAAAATGTTCGACGTGATTTCAGGTATTCTGGTACATTTGCCCATGCTGTCTGAAAATGAAAAAATTAATCGAAAATGTTGAATTTAAATCTAACTTACATAATTATGAACATCGTTTTTATGGAGATTCAACTCTGACATACTGTGAGAGATATGACCGCAGAACTTGCAAATATATTTTTTTCGTCGGGTGTGATGCGATGTAACGTGGGCTCTTAGCTTCCCATCATCAGGAAATACTAATGAGCATAATTCACACGTCAGATTCTGAACCTCGTGAGCTCCTAATCGATCAATAAGCTGTAATCGAAGCTCGTCATTCTTTTTGTGTGCTCTTTGATGAGATTCCATGGCTGTTGGATGTGCTATGTTGACGAGCATATTACAGATTGTACAAGCTTCATATTGTTCTCCTCCTACAGTCGGCTGATCTTAAAATGTACATTTTATTATATATTTATTTATTTTTTTCTAATTTTACTTACTTCCAGCAAGAACAGCTTTTACAAGTTGATGTGCTCTTGCTTCGTGTCTCATTTTATCCATTGTTAGTCGATCGCGAGATCGGAGCCGTTCGAACTGAAATCTTTATTTTGTTTTAAAAAAAGTTACAATTTTCTAAATTTAAAATACCTCTCTTTTCTTCCATTCTCCACAAATTGTATTAATATCTAGCATGATATCGTCTAAATTCTGCAGGTGACACTCTCTTCCATGCTTTTCAAGTCCTGATGCAGTCAAAAAAATTTTCTCCTCACAAAATCGGCATGGATAAGATTCGACATCGTTAGCGATTCCTGGCAATTTCTTCGGTTTGAAGTTGGATGGGTGATTCTGAATATTAATAATTTTTCCTACAATAATTTAATACTTAAATTAAATAACAAATCTACCTCATTTACAGTCAATACTCCTGATTGTACTTCATATCCTTCTCGTTTAACTTTTTCACCTTCGTCGTCTCGAACATCTATAATGATTTGAATTATGACTTCTGCGACTAAAAACAATATTTTTATACCTTTCCGCGTATGTTTAAGCGCTACATTTTTTCGTATGATTCTTGGCGGTTTTCGTGGTCCTCCACCTATAATTGCAGCCATCTAAAAACAAAAAAGTTTACTAAATTGTAGAAAGTTAGAGGAATTAAAACTAAAAAATACATGGCAAAACCGATAAAAATTCAATAAATAAAATTTAATGTAAGTGCGCTCCATTGGATGCAAGCGAGAGAACGGAGACGCAGCGTTGGAGTCGACTTTGTGGGAAGGGCCACTAGACGAGTAAATTGGACCAAAAAGTATTAAAAATAATCGTATATTTTTTGTTCGGTAAGCAAAACTGTACGTACTCTTCATGTCTTCAGCTCTGAATTCCAATTTTGATGTAAATTATGAAAATAACAACAAATCCAAGACAATTGCGAGATCTACAGTACTCCTTTAAATCTAGTTGGTCGTTTCGAGACCGGGTACCGTATTTTTTCGTAAATTGCCAGGTAATTAGTGAAGAACGGAAATTTAAATTAATTTTTTTTATTAATTAAAGTTTACATTGTAATAGTCATTTTGTTAGATATGAACTGTTCTCAATTCTTCATTATTACACTAGTGTCTCAAATATGCTGACTATAAAAAAGAGCATTCTCAAATCACGTAAGACCAACAGAATCACACCTTAATATTAGCAAGGATGATAAATGTGGCAAGACGCGTCTCTAGTTTCCTCGATTTTCTCCCAATTCCAAGCAATTGTCATCATTTTGGCAACCTTTCTCGTACATTTTTAATGCCGCCTTACTTCGAAAAAAAAACACGATGAGAATGACAAACAAATTGAATGAAGGAGACAGTATAAAAGAGAATGTTTGAATTGGTCTTTCATCATTCGACTCCAAACACACTATGGTCCACTATAAACTTTCATATTTTCCAATTCGATTTGCTGGAGAAATTCCACGACAGATTCTGGCATATGCCGGGCAAAAGTTTGAGGATCACCGGATTCCACAGGCTGATTGGCCAGCTCTCAAGTCGAGTGAGTTTTTGAAACTTTTTTTTTCAAAATACTATTTATTCGTGATTAAAATGTTGTGCCGCTCTAACCGCTGTGGGCGTGGCGAGATCCACTTGATAAAATCTTGATTAGACCTGACACCAATATTCTGGGTCTTATTATAAATCATTGATTTTTGTTCACAAAAACTGACCTGAAAGCAATCTCAGAACTACCTTTTTTGGTTCAAAGTTCCCGTATAAATCTAACTTTTTTGTAGGGACCTATTTAGAAGGTGCTCTTTGAAATGAAATATGTATAGTTCCAAAATCGAGATATATGTTAAAGTATCTTCCATGTAATAGAATAACAAATACGATCACTTTTAATTGCGAGGCTGGCGGGATATTTGTGTACAGGTTTTTCTAATTTAATTTTTTTATGTCTAAAAATGTTGTATTGAATTTTCTATATTTCCAGCTATGCCGTTCGGAACTCTTCCTGTCCTTTATCAGGATGGGAAACCACTTGGACAATCCCATGCAATTTCTCGTTTTCTTGCTCGCCAATTTGGAATAAATGGAAGATGTCCATGGGAAGAAGCTCAAGTGAATGCAATTGCAGATCAATTCAAAGATTATCTCAATGACATCCGATCTTATAATCTCGTGAAAATGGGATTTGCACAAGGAGATGCCGATGCTCTTTACAAGGACACATTCCTTCCAAATTTCAAGAAAAACTACCAATTCTTCACCAATTTCCTTAAAGCCAGTGGATCTGGATTCTTGATCGGTGACTCTGTCACCTGGGTTGATCTGTTGATTGCTCAACATACATCAGATCTTCTCAGTGACAGTGGATCTGTGTTTGCTGCCAGTCAATCACTTCTAGACGAATTCCCAGAACTCAAGGCTCATCAAAAGAAGATTCATTCTATTCCAAATATCAAAAAATGGGTTGAGACTCGTCCAGTTACACCATTTTAATTCTAGGAACACTTTACCAACTTTTTTGTTGAAAATAAAGTAATTTCATGATTCAATACATCAAAACACTACATCGAAGTGCGGGAAGTAATTGAATCAAGAAAATTAATTGCAATTTAGTTTATTTCCTTAAAACGGCAACAATCTAAAAAAAGAATATTATTACAGAGACACTTAATAGAGTTATTGGGAATTTTGGCAATATTTTAGTATGCAGATACTGCAGAAATTTAAACCACTTTGCAATGCAAACAGAAACCAAAAATTCCAGGCTTCTTTTGGAATCATTTCGGCAGAACCTGCAGAAATGTTAAAGTTCGGTTTTTTTAAAAGAACTGATCGAAGAAACATTGCAGTGTCGAGCCAGCTAATCCAGAGGAAAATGCTCAAACTAGTGGAAAGGAAGCTCTTTTTTCGAGCATGACAATATTATCTCGTTTGAAAATCTCTGAAAATCTGTTCAAGTAAAAAAACAAAAAACGAACTATCAATGAAAATTTATTGAAATTTTGGAAGTTCACAGATCCTATGGGTTGTACTCAATTGGGAGGTTCTTACGACGGACCATACCGTCTCCTTGGAACCATTCCCGACGGAATTGCTTAGCAGCACCATCCGGAGTGTTGGTCCACTCAACAGTGATACGATCGTTGTTAGTGTCCTCCTGTCCAAAGGCGAAGGCATCGCAGGAAACTGCCAGAAGCACAGCTTCCTTTGGGTCCAGAACTCCACATGGTGGATCAACTCCAAGTCTCTTCATATTGGTGGTCTTGATACCGTATCCAATACGGCGAGCAGATGAGTTGATCACCTTGATGTGGTAGGTGTGCTTGTCATCGTATGGTGCATTGAAGACGATCTTCGTACCCGGCTGGGTCTGGATGTCTCCTGGTGGGACGGATTGGGTCATGGCGACTTCTTGATTGGGAGTTAAAACTCACAGTGAAGTTTATGACAAAACCTGCTCAATTTATAGCAAATTTCTCTCTTATCTTTGTCCTAGATCTTTACAATAGCCACGTCAAATAAAGTTCCAAAAGTTAATAAATAAATAAAATGATTTTTGAAATCCGTGAAAATTCTGACGACTTCAATTTTCTGCATTTATGATTTCAGAAATCTTATTCAAATCAATTTTTCTCCAGGATTGTCCGCTAGGCGTACCCGTGCGCTGCCAGGCATCAGAGTTGAAACCTTGCCTGCCTACCATGAAAGTCTTCTTGGAAACTTTTTCAGCACGACGCTTCGGCTTAAAGACGTCATCCTCATGCTCCACACCGTCATCGTCAGAATCGAAATCGATTTCTTCCTGAAAATATATTTTAGAAGTTGAACAAATTTCAGGGGGAAAGATTTGCCGATTAAAATTGGAATTCTGAAAAAAAGAGCAAAACCACAATTTTCCGAAAATGTACTGCAATTTGCCGATTTGCCGGAAAGTTCAATTTAACGAGTAGTGAAAAAATACACTGAAAAAATTTAGATCGACTTTTTTCTTGTCCAAAGTGCGCCTCTCATGCGAAAAATTTTGTAGGGACATAAAAAAGGTTCTTTTTCAAATGATGTAGGTTTCAACAGTATTCTAACAATGAGCAGAAATACTTTCTTTTTAATCACTGTACAGTGGATATTGTGGTTATTGCTAAAAAGACCGGAAATCATGTTTTGCAGATGAGGACGAAGTTACATTCTGATGCTTGGGCAAACGTTTGCCTGCTCAGTGATCGTTCTTTTATAATTTGTATCTTATCTGAATTCAAACAACTGTTTTTCGGCAATCAATTTATTCAAATCATGTGGAATTTCACAAAAAGTTCTCTTTCTATCCGTCGAGTTGGTATCCTGGGAGAGCCTTGCGGCAAAGAACAGTGACACTCGAAGCACAAGCAGGTCCACGAGCCGAGTGCTCCTTTCCTTGATAACCGTATCCGTACGACTCGTTGCGAACATCGACCTTGGCAAGGATCTGCTTTCCGCCTGGAAGGTTAACCACTCCAACAGAAATATCTCCCTTGTGGTTGTTGACGTGCACTGGCTTCCAGATCTTTCCAGCGTCGAAGTTTGCAGCTTCTGGGAATGGAATCCAACCATATTCGTATCCAACGACGTGTGGTCCGAGACGGACGAGCAACTGAATGGAGCCAACGTTCTTGCAATATTCATTGTTGAACCAAGAGAAGTTGGCGGCAACCTGAAAATTCCAGATTTAAATTTCAGATTTTCATAAGATCAACTAACCTTTCCTCCCTCATTCCAAACACGACCCATGACAGGTTCACCCTGCATGTACCACAAGGCAACATACTGATCTGCACTGACTCCTGGAAGGGTGTCCAAGGATTTGTCCAAAGCTTTAACAAGCTTGCGAGTTGGCCATGGATCTCCCTCGCGGATGTCGATCCATTCGTCGTGCATGACACGTGGTGGTGGTGGGCCCGGTGGTGGGATTGGTGGTGGTGGCGGAAGCTTCGGACAGTTCTCACACTCGCAGTATGGTGGTCCTCCGACGCAGTTACGAGTGATGATGTACATGTCATTCAACTGTGGTCCGACTTGTTTGATCACTTTTCCGTTGAACGAGAACCATCCTTCCTCTGTCTTGTTGTCGACGTATCCAAGGAGATTTCCTTCCTTTCTCTTCCAGAAGATTGGGAAAGAATCCCCACAACGAACAAGTTGATGCTTGTCATCGATCTTCTCAATGCGATCCTTGTATTTGATCCATTCATACCAGAATCCTAAATATTATCGTTATTCTCAGAATCTTCTAAAACTTTTAAGCTTACCTTGGTTGTTGTGATCTCCAACATACTGCAGAACCTGGATTTGTCCTTCGAGCTGTTGCTTGGTCGTCAACTCTGCCTCCTTGTATGGGAAGGAGCATTCAACGACTCCTCCGTTATTCCAGGAACGCCCATGAATTGGCTTGCCATGTTTGTACCAGAGAGCCACATACATGTTCTGCTCTCCCATACACTTGACGGGGCTCGGCGGAAATGGGGATCCAATAGGCTGGAACGCTCCATGTGTCTTCTTTTGGTGGCGGATTCGGCTTCGGCGTCATCGATGTTGATTACGATGATTGAAGGCGATCGAAGATTCCAATATGAGAAGTTATGACAATTTCGATGCCTTTTATAGGCAAATAATCCAACACAGCCTTTTTTTTATTAGGGAGAGTGACCACGTAAATTTTTAATGTAACTCCATAGATATTCCAAAATAAACATTTGTTTTTTTTAATATTTAACGCAGATTCACATGTTTTTTGAACAAAAAAAATTAATGAAGTAAACATTGAAGCTCACAAAGATTGGAAAACGTCTTATGTGCACCTCCGGAACGTACATACAAAAATTATGTGGTAATCTAAATTTAATAAAATGTATCGATAATTTCATAAATTTTATCAAATTAAAATTTGAAATTGTCATTTTTTCTTCTAATTTTGTAGTTCTTTACTAAGCTTTGGCTAAAAATTCCACGGGTTTTTAGGATTCTTATTTTGGCATTTTGGAAGAAAATTTGAATGCTACTCTCGATTTTTCCGGCGGCTTTTTCAAAAGGTTTTTTCAAGAAATTTTATTCTGAAACATTCTTCAAAAAAGTATGAATTGTGAAGAAAAAATTGTTCCTGGTTTCCAAAATAAAAAGTGTCTAAAATGCGATTAAAATCATGGGGCAATATTAAAAAAATAAATAAAAACACTTAATTTAAAATGAATAAAAAAACCTCCGGAAAACATTCAATATTACCGTGACACCATATAACCTTTTTTCTAACACTAATGCTATATAAAGGGGCAAAATACTGTACTAACATCAGTTCGAAGTTTTTGAAAACTTCAAACATCCAGCATGAGGACAATGGCAGTGGCACAGTGGCGATGGTTCAATGGGGTTCGGATGTCGACATTGGCTCGATGGTATCTAAGTGGTTCAATGGCTGGCCTTGGCCCTTCGGTCTTTCGGTGTTTAGGGAAGGGCTCAGAGTGAGCTCAGTGGCTTAGAGGTGGTGGCTGAACGGCCACTTCACTGTGACTCTGTATCTCAGAGGTGGTGGCCGAAAAGCCACTTCTCGTCGGCTCACTGGCTCTTGTCGCTTTGAAAAAGGCCTCATTTTTTTTAGGGTCTTGCTGATATTTGCAGATTTGTTTTTTTTTTGTTTCTGCCAAGCAGCCTCTAATAAATGCCGAGTGTACAGACTCTGCCCCTTTTTCGCGTTTTTTCGCGTTTTTTTTGGCTTGCGAAAAAATGTCACACTTCGTTTTCATTAATAACTCCAGAGCCGTGTGACTTCATGCTCTAATATTTGAAATCCTACTAGAAATATTTTGCCCCACGGTGGAGCAGAAAACGGCACTAAGTTCGGAGCAAAACTGAGCTCAGGGCGGCTTTCCCCAGTTTGAAAAATATTTTTGTTGCTCTTTTTACCCCCAAAAAACCATGTTTTAATTGAATTAAAATTCGGGTTTTGCTCGGTTTTGTTTCAAACTCATGTGCAAGACTCAGAGAGACTGATTTTTTGAAAAAAAGTTTGAGTTGATAAGTGCAAAAGGAAAAAAGTTGTGATAAAACAAAAGGCCAAAAAATGCCATTTTGCCAAAAAAAAATTTTTTTTCCGAAAAAGTAGTTTTTCGTCTTTATCTCAAGTTCTACTTCTTCTTTTTTGATATTTTTTTGTTTACCCCACGTAAAAAAGTACGCTGAACACGATTTTCAACTCAGAATTGAGAAAAGTTCTATGAGTCGGCCGAGCAAGACGAATAAGTGCCAAATTTTGCACACTTTCCCGTTTTCGCGAATCTACTTTTTCCATCATAACTCGGTCAGTTTTCAAGTTTTCAAAGTTTTCTAAAAACTGATGTGTAGGTCTCATCGAGACGCATCGAGACATATAAAATTTGTAAAAAGTTCAGTGGGAAAATTTTTCAAGAAAAAAATAATTCAAAAATTTAGTACTGGGGGGAGTGGTTTCCTGGGTCCCCTGAACATTTTTTCCACTAAAGTTTTGCGGAATGTATTTTTGATTCATAGTTTTTGATTTTATCTAATGGAAGATGAAGTTTCGTCGCGTTAGCAATGCTCTGCCAAGAGATATTATTTTTTTAATTTTCAGGCCAAAACTTGTTTATTTTCTACAAATCAAACAGTTTACAAGATATAGCCCTCAACTGTACGTCTCCTTTTCGGGAATTCAATAATGAGTACATCCTGTAATAAAATTTTCAAAAATTCGTTTTCCCGCTGACTTATCAGTGATAAACGGTTTTCAAACATCTTTTCTCAAATTGACATTATTGGAGAAAGCGGAATCGAAAGACGACTCCTGTCCAGAAATTTTTCTTCCCTACATCCCTGTTTGAGGAATATCCCGCATGGCCGAGTGGTTATTGCGTATGTCTTAGAAATTTTGGTAGTTGGTTCAATTCTGCCAACTGACAAACTTTTTTGTTTTTTGTGAGTAATCGGGATTCGAATAGAAATACTCGATTCTATACAAAATATGGGTACGTCTCCCCCTTCGCCTCTTCAAACTTCAATCAATCAAAACTCAGCTTTAACTGATTCAACGGGTGCTTCTGTTTTTGGTCAAACCGAACTCAAAAATCAAGAAGACTCCCATTGACCTACTGAAATTTTCACGAACCCACTAACAGGTTCGAGGCGAAGCCGAGAACCTACGCCCGGCAAGGGGACTCGCCTTACACCCCCTACAACTGGCGGGCCCGCAGGGCTCGCTAGTCAGAGTAATATGGTAAATTGGCTCTTGTCACAAATTTCATAAATAAACATTTTTATATTTTAAAAGTTCTTCTGTGTTATGTATCAGGTTGTCCCATAAGTTTTTGTACTATTTTTTTTTTGAAAAAAATTTATTTCTCTCAAGCGACAAGTAGTACTATTCACACAAGTATTCACCATTAGTGTCCACCACTTGTTGCCATTTACTAGGTAACATCATGATGCCACGGGAGAAGAAATCCGGCGAACGCGATGAGAAGAAAGTGGAGAGTTCAGTTTTGAGATGCTCTTCGTCGTCGAATTGCTTGTCGCGCATGTAGTCACTGAGAGACAAGAACAAATGGTAGTCGGTTGGTGCAAGATCTGGAGAATATGGTGGATGCGGTAAAACAGTCCAACCAAGATCTTGCAGCTTTTGGAAAGTCTTCTTGGCGACATGAGGCCTAGCATTATCGTGAAGAAAATATAGTTTTTCATATTTTCCGTTGGTCTTTTCTGCAACTCGGTCCAATTGGGCACAATAGTAATCAGCAGTGATAGTTTTATTAGTTGGCAACAATTCCCAGTGCACGGGTCCTTGAACACCCCACCAGACACAGATCATAATCTTTTTTGGGTGAAGATCAGGCTTTGGCGTCGGTATTCCTTTCTCACCGATCGGAAGCCATTGACGTTTTCTGGAATGGTTAACATAGAGCACCCACTTCTCATCTCCAGTAACCAGATTGTTCAGCCAATCGAACTTTCGACGAAAAGTTAGAAGTTGAGTACAAACGTTGACCCGAGTGAGCTTCTGTGATGCCGAAAGTTCATGAGGCACCCAAATTCCAAGTTTTGAAGTAAAACCAAGGCGACCCAAGTGACGTGCAATTGTGCTATGACAACACTCAAGCTTCTCTTCCATTTCACGAAGACTAAGACGAGGCTCTTCCTCCACCAGCTTCACTAGGTCTTCTTCATTTAACTCTACCGGTCGCCCAGAACGTTCTATTTCTTCGAGACTGAAGTCGCCGTTCTTGAACTTTTGAAACCAACTCTTTGCTGTATTATAAGAGAGTGCTCCCTCACCCATCGCACCGCATATGTTTCGTTCCGCTTCCATTGCTGAATGACCAAGACGAAATTCATAAAGAAGAAGCAATCTAACGTCTCGACGTTCAAGTTTGATGATTGTCATCGTGGCAAAGTAGAAATGGATGAAATGAATCTTTTCTGAAAGGGGACGACCCGACCTTGACACGACCTACGATGAAAAAATTTTAAAACTCTAGAAGTTTTGGAAAAATATTTGAAAAAAAGTACAAAAACTTATGGGACAACCTGATATATCGTGTCAAGATGACTGTATAGAATGATTTGAAAATAGTTATATATGACTACTGTATGCCTGAAAAATGTAGTTTTCGAAATTAGAAAAGAATGCAGAAATTAATTGAAGGCTCCTTGCCAGTATCACTAGACATTTCTCCTGCGTTGATGCTGGAAAATGCTGTTATTTTAAACCAGCTGGTTTGATGAGCGGACAAGAGAGAGGCTTTTCTGAATTAGTCTCAGCTTTTGGTTTCAACTTTTCTCTACAGAAAATTTTTCTATGATGATAATCGACCGGAGCTTTTTTGGCTTTACTTCCATCAGCTTCGCTTCGAGTGTTGAACCTATAAAATTCCAATAATGTGGAAGACAAACAGGCAGATCGATCTGTTGAAATACTGGGCACAGCGGTTGTAGCCTGAGGACAGAGTCGTGTTGTTTCTACAGTACCCAAATCGCAATTGATCAATTGAATACTTTATTTATAGGATGGAACCGCATACGTGCAACTATTTGCGGATTGTTCGAAAAATCATAAAACTCCTGAACCTATAAGTATACCTTTGGTAAATCGATTATGATCGACGCCGAAGCTAGTATAATTGTCGCATGTACCCCTAGCTTCAACATACGTTGATTGGACTGACTTCGACGTTGATCAGAATCGATTTACCAGAGTACGTAAAAATTTCATTTTTCATTTTAGAAATTTACTGAAAAATGACAGAAAAAATAAACTGAACATGTTTCTTTTTAAAAAATGCTCCTCGAATACTTTGTTCATTCCGGTATCAAAGAACATTTCTTGCACATTTTCCCATCTTCTAAAGTGTTTTTTATCAGTTGATAATTTAAAGTTTTCATCAAACTTCATTGATCTCTTTGTCAGCTGTCAAATAGCCACAACATTGAACACATGATGATGTTGATCCTTTTGTTTATTGATTTATTTTTTCAATGCTAGAGTTTTATATTTTTGATTAGAAATAGGTAGTTTCCGCATTAAGAATAAAAACTATTTAAAGCTTCAAATGTATTTCCAGATTTTAAATATATGCGCACTTTTCATTCGATAATTCTGTTTCTGCACGCCTTTTTTGAAATGTTTTAAACTTTTCAAATATATTTTTAAAAGTTAGCATCTGTCAAAATTCTTGAACAACATAGAAAATTCCATAATTTCAAGCTTTTAATCAAAGTGCAAAAAGTGCCTCAATTGACGTCATCACCCGGCTTCTCTTGGAGAATCACGTGAACTTATCGGAATTCCTTGTTTGCCTCACCTCATGCACATTGTGCACATGTGCATGTATTTTCTAGTCAACATTCCGTTATTCTTATCAGTGACCTATGCCACGTTTTCCATAATCACTTGGACGGGGTGTGCCTCTGTAAGACCTGGAGAAACATTTCGTTCTCGTTGACATTCAATTATCATTTTTTGTGTCTGTCGACCTGTTTCATTTTTTCTTTCAAATTGAATTCCTTTTCTAAAATTTGAAAAATTATTATAAAACTTTTTCTAAAAAGTATATATATATGAACTGCCAAAATGATAGAGTACTTCTTCTACTTGAAGATATTTTTACCATCGTATTTAGTTCTCAAAACTCTATTTTGAAGAATTTTCAGAACTATGGGTAAAGTGACCTTATTACTGCTATTTGTTCTATTAGCTTTCGCCAATGCGGCACCTCGATTTGACTGTCTTCCCGAACCAAATGGAAATCAAGGAGCGTGTGAAGCAAGAGGATGTATTTGGAAAGAAGATGATACTGGTGTAAGTTGTTCCTTTTTGTTTTTAACTTCACTTGAAACGTATATTAATATTTGTAATCGTACCATCTATTTCTAGAAAAATGCTCCATGGTGTTACTTCAAAGACGGTGTCGGCTATAACCTGGATTCTCAACAAGGATCTACTTATAACTTGAGAAAAAATGGTGGCCCATCAAACCCATGGGGCGCAGATTCAACTGAAATCAAGTTGACGACTAAGTCTATTGGAAGCGTACTTAACGTGAAAATTGGAATTGATGGCAGGTTGGTACTTTGAGAACAAAGTTAAGAACACTATAGGATAACTAAAGGTTCAGGGAATTCTGAATGAATATACTCAAAATGTACTCAAATGAATGAATTTCGTAAGGAGACTTCTCAAAACTTTTCAAAAAAATTTTTGGTTTTATCAAAAATTGTCAACTAAAAAAATATGTGCAACATATTTCTCTAAATTTTGACGAATAATTTTTTACAGCGAACCTTTCCTCAATAAAATTTATGAAAACATATAATTCGTCAAACTTGAGAAATGCAGGTGCAAGTCTTTTAGGGAAAATACGGAAAGTATTTAATTATTAAAATTTCAGATATGAACCGCCAGTTGACTTTCCAAGAGAAACTCAATCATCTACAGAATCCTTATCTCTTTCCACCTCATTTTCAAACGGCGTTTTCTCATTCTCAGTTGTTCGACAGAGCACAAACAGAAAACTTTTCGATACCTCAATTGGCGGGCTCATTTTCTCGGATCAATTCATTCAAATTGCCACGTATCTGCCAAGTGAAAATATGTATGGATGGGGAGAAAATACTCATCAGAGTTTGAGAGTAAGTTTTCAAAAACTTTTATTCTGAAATTGATTAGTATTTTAGCATGATTTCACTAAATACCTGACCTGGGCTATGTTTGCCCGTGATCAACCACCAAATTCTGGAAGTCTTGACACAGTGAACCTCTATGGAGTTCATCCATATTATATGATCCTTGAACCAGATGGCAAAGCTCATGGAGTTCTGATCATTAACTCAAATGCTCAAGAAGTGACAACTGCTCCAGGACCATCATTGATCTACCGTACCATCGGAGGAAATCTCGATATGTACTTCTTCCCTGGTCCAACACCTGAAATGGTTACTCAACAATACTTGAAGTTTATCGGAAAACCATTCCTTCCAGCATACTGGGCACTGGGGTATCAGTTATCCAGATATGGATACAAAGGATTGGCTGAGATGAAAACTAGAATTCAAGCTGTCCGTGATGCTGGAATTCCAATTGATATTGGAGTTGCTGATATTGATTATATGCAGAGATACAAGGATTTCACTACTGGAGACGTAAGTTAAAAAACTAATAAAATCAAAAAAATAATTTCCATTTAAGCGCTTTCAGAATTTAATTACAAAGTTTTTTTAGGTGCCAGAAGCTTCCTGTTCAATCAAAAAAAACTGACCTTCAGGCATATAAATGACCGTATTTTTTAATGGGAGATTTACTAAGTTTTCATAACTTTAAAAATTAATATCTGACTTAAAATGAACTTTTTTGAAAATGTTTCTTCGGGGACTTGTTTCAAATTTTAAGCGCTTTCCGAATTTGATTACAAAATTTTTCTAGGTGCCAGTTGCTTCCAGTTCAATCAAAAAACTGACCTTCAGGCATATAAATGACCTCATTTTTTATTGGGTGATTTAAATCTTTTTTTTTTAGATCACCCAATAAAAATCGCGGTCATTTATATGGCTGAAGGTCAGTTTTTTGATTGAACTGAAAGCTTCTGGCACCTAGAAAAATATTGTAATTAAATTCTGAAAGCGCTTAAAATTTGAAACAAGTCCCCGAATAAACATTTTCAAAAAATTTGGTTTTAAGCCAGATATTAATTTTTAAAGCTATGAAAACTAAATAAATCACCCAATAAAAAATTCCCTTTGTAGTTATATTCTGAATCGTAATATTTGACAGAATGTGGAATTTTAATTGTGCATTCTGAGATAGCAAGTTTTTGCCTATCAATTTTCAAAAATTCTACTCATTTCAGGACTGGGCTGGATTTAGTGACTATGTGAAGACAATGCATGATTGGGGAATGAAGCTCATTTTGATTTTCGATCCAGCCATTGAAGCCACTTATCCATCTTTCCAACGAGCAATCGCTGCAAATGCAAAGTTCATTGAATGGGAAACCAAAGCTCAAGTTCAAACTGCTATTCAAAATTTATATCCAATGGCTAAGGACACTAAGATCATGTTGGGAGTTGTTTGGCCAGATAATCACGTGGCATTCCCTGACTTTCTGGATTCCACAAATAACACTCAGAACTGGTGGATCAATGAATTTGTGAACTATCAATCACAAGTTGCATTTGATGGAATTTGGATTGATATGAATGAACCATCGAATTTCGGAACAAATCAAGATCATCCATGGTACTTTGACAGTGATGATCATCCGAATGATGCTCCACTTTTCTGTCCAACAAATGGATCTTCACCATGGGAAATGCCACCTTACAAAACTCGTGCTGTTTGGAGATTCGGAGATGCCAACTCTGGAGCATTCTTGTCCTCAAACACTTTGTGTATGCTTGCTCAACAGGACGGAGGGAAACAAAGATTCTACAATGTAAAGAATCTATATGGATTAACAGAAGCAATCAATACACAGAAAGCATTGTTCAAGGCAACTGGAAAGAGAGGAGCTGTTGTTTCTAGATCAACATATCCATCTGCTGGAAGATATGCAGGACATTGGTTGGGAGATAACACCGCTAGATGGGAGGATTTGAGAACATCCGTGATTGGTGCACAAGAGTTCAATTTGTTCGGAATTCCGTAAGTTAAAGATTTTGAAACCGTTCAAACCTCAAATGTTCCTACATTATTTGCACCTACACCTCGGCCAGCAATTTTTATTGATAAAAAAATTTCCAACTTTAAAGTTGTAGATTAAATGATGATCTACAACTTGGTAGTTATTCTATTTTTCAAAGCATTTTTTCTGCAAAATTGTAGGTCTCCAAAGACAATACGTTAATAGATACACGTTTGCAAACTTACCTCAAATTTTTATATAAATGTTTGTACTGAAAATTAAATTAATGAAACATAGTAAACTATATATGCTCTACACATTTGGTAAGTTTTGAAAAAATTTGAAATAAAATCGCATCCAACTGGTGCACAAAAAACAAAAAGCTTGAAAAAAAATAAATAAAACCCTTAAATATACTTCTTATTTTTGATAGACTATTCTGAATACGTGTGAATGCTTCTGACATGATGTATTTGCAGTGAAATTCTTCGAATTCTTAAATACTTGTTTCCGAGTTAAAACAAGTTTTATCAGATGCATTATCAAGTGTTCTTTAAGGTCAACATTTGTCAAACTCTTAGAAAGTTCTAGACTTACCGAATGAGAACAGTTTTTCATAACAAAACAAAGAACCACAAAACAATTGATATGTTTCATTTGTGTGTGTACGTAACTTGTAAATATATATCAAAAACAAATCATAAGTTAGGTATAAGTTCGGGGAAGATAAAAAGTGGTTGGGTGGGAAAATGATGATGTTTGTGATCATGAGATGAGATTTGTGGAAATGATTTGGTGTCTGTGTCCTATATACATTTATTACACTGAGAGCATCCGTGATTGAGAGCATCCATTGAAAGCTGAAGGAGCTGGAGATGAGAGCTAGAAGGTTTTGTAGAAGGAGTTGAAGAAGAAGCCATTCAGAAGAAGAAAAGATCAGCACAATCAGAGAGAGTTCCACCGTCGATGCGAATTGAGGGAGGGCAACGATCCATATTTATCTGGAAAGATAGTGGTTTAGAAAGTGTTTAATATTTAACAAAAAGAAAGCACCAAAAAAAGTTTTTAGGATAGTATGAGTTTGTGAATGGAGAGTTGGGGTACGGTAGGTAATTAATGTCTATCTGCCTACATGCAATAAACTTTCAACAAATGAAATAATGAGAATAATAGAGGATAGGCAGGCAGGCTCAGAGAGCGCATAGGCCTAAAACTCCATGGTTGGAAAATCTAATGGCATGATAAAAAGGTTTCAAGCCATTAAGTTTTATAAAACGAAGGAGAAGCCCACTTAAGAAGTAAATGACATTGTAGATAAGATGACACAAAATCATTCAAATATTTGAAATATTTCAAACCGGAGAAGAATAGGGCGGAAAAAAGGGTGACGAGACAGGTGTAAAAATGCGGAACCATTACGTGTAGTAAGCCATGAGTACGTAGCCACTGCTTTATAGAAAGAACATCAACTTCCTAATGTGATAAATCAACTTCTTATCAATATATCAATGAAGTGATAAGATTGATTCGGTTCGTCAAATAAAAGTGGTGTGGGTCGAAAGATCTGGTCTCTCGCATTCACTGAATCAATTCAAGTCATTTAGTATTTTGACAAACTATTGTCAACTACGAAACCTATTTATAGATGTTTGTCTGGTGGCACTTCTTTGGAGGTAACACATTACACATCGCCCCTAAGAAAAATGTATGCAATGCAGTCGTCTTCAAGAAGCAAGAAAACGGGGGAGAATTTTATTAGCTTAGTCACATAATGAGAATTCTAATGACGTCTTACTGTCTTGTATCTACCGTATTGTTCTACTGGGAAAGGTTGAGAGTAGTGAATCAGTGATAGAGGTCGAAAGCCTAATAATGATTTCCAGATTTGATCTCTAAACGGGTCATACGTATCACTTGATTTGTTGCAAAAACAAAATCACTAATCATGTGATTTGACTTTTCAGCAAATAAAACTGCAAAACAAGGTAGTTGCAGATTTAGAGACTATATTTAGAGTTATAGCATCACTTGAGGTGACTGAAAATAAACAGTATGGACTTTGGTTTTATAGGTCAATTATGTTAGGGATCTGATGATGTGGGGGTCTACTGAGCAGTCTAAATGTTCCGTAATTTGATAACTACATTCGTCTATTATCTCTTGTAATTTATGAGACAGACTGTGGTGTTCAAAGTTCAAACTTCCTTTTTTTCGAAAACTTTCTAGTTAGTGGAAATAATTTCGGCATTTGTGTAGGCAAAGAATAGTACCTGCGGCTACTTTGTGACTACTGCAAAATTGAATTTTGAAAACTGATGTAGTTTTTTTAATGATTAAAGGAACCAAGGAAACTTCAGGCCGTTTTGGGCTACCTAAAAAACTGTGCAAACATGAACTCCAATGCACAATATTGTACGAGTAATTTTGGTCAATTTGATGTTGTCAAAGGTTATTTAATTTCTGCCACGCTTCTAGACAACAAATAGAAGATTTTGCCAAAGATTCTGTAGGCATAACTTCAAAAAAAAAAAAAGATTCTGTAGGTGTAGGCATAACAACACCTGCCTCGTGCCTACCCCTAAACGCCACAAGAAAAGCTGTTCACCTATATATGAAATCCCAGAAAACATAGACCGCTGGAAAGCACTCGATAGTTTTCAATGCAATCAGAACCTTAATTTCAGGCTGGCGAATAGGCGTAGGCAGGTACGCCTGGAGATGTGCTGCCTAGAAGTAATACCTAACATAATATAGAAGTAGAAGGAGAAAACGGAGAATAACATTTTTAGCTTTATGTTGTTTAATTTTTGATGGAAAATGCTCTTCAATCTCTACAATCTGTTGGAGCTGTTTTTCAGTCCTGTGATTAACAATAAGAACAATCCTAAACATTAATACTACGACAGTAATAGAAGTTCAACCACTAGTTCAAAATGTGAATGTAGATCCTTTGACGGGTGTGTCCAGGAGACATGTAGGTGTGAATAGTGAAATGGTATTTTGCAAAAGAGGGAGTTTCCACGGACTCCACCTCTTATATTTTTCTGTGCCCGAACGTCGCTTTTTTTTTCTTGTCTCGGTTGCCCTTACCGTATTCCTAAACGCCTCCTTTTGACCATTCTAAGTCTCTCACTCTCTTTCCTCATGTTTTGATTAGCCCTCACAAGACCACACCCTAATTATAATTTGATATGCTCACCGTGAAATCGTGTTAACACATCAAATCAGAAGTAAATGAAAACGTGGCTGTGGGTGTGAAGATGGAAGAACGGTCGACTGACTGACTTGTGTCACGTATTCAGATTCAACATTCCATGCCTCTACAGTAGGGTCTTTAGATTCTAAAACGGGCAACAAAAATTGTCAATGTCGAGATCGAATTAGGGGCCTCTTTGGTGGTGGTTTTTTGTGTTGTTGAACCGTCCCGACCGAAGGTGTTTAGCAATATTGGGGGGAGGGGGGGGACACACCCTGTCCTGTTCTCGTTGTTTTGACGTCACAACACATTTCGCCTGATGCCACAACGTCTGCAATTATCCCACCGCGTCTTTTTCCAACAACTTTCTCGATTAACTGACTGACCTCTCTATCTCGCTCAATTCATGTGACGTAGTTGTTGATGAAGAGGAGTTGATGGGCATGGAACATTTTCTACAGTACCCCTAAAGATGGTTCTTTGATGTTTGAATGTGGCAAGAAGCATGTAAGCCTAGATTAGCAGAATTTACTCTATTAAAATTGATTTCAATGTAAGGTTGGAGCAGAGCCGGGAGCTACAATAATTTTGAATGAACAACGACGTCGGTTTAACCGCTGAAAATCTCAACTTTTCCTGAAGGTGGGATTTGAGAATGGGCAACTACAAAATTAATAGAAAACCACATTTCGTAAAATTCAATTCTGGTACTTTGATCGTACCGTAGTACTGCAGTAATACCAGTATAAGCTGCGTAGTTGAAAGTTGTGTAGTGCCGAATATGGCAGCTAACTGTTGTTATTGATTTAAAAAATTGTCTTTATCATTTTGTGATTAATTTTTTTGTGGCACATGAGCCGAGATGTAAATTGCTAAAATGAAGCAAGGAAAAAATTTTGAAATGCAGTAAATAAATGTATTGTACAAATAACTGACCTAAATTTTTGAAATCGTAATTTCGTTCGGAAAAATAAAAATAAAACTAGGTAGTTCTTTCTACAACTCCATTTTTTGTCAAGATTCTGTGATTTTCGAAAATTTCAGAGAATATTGAGCAATTTTTTGGTTGAATTTTAGATAAATTATAAAACATTTAAAGCTGTCAACACTTAAAATATGCAAAAATAAATTTTCAGATATGTTGGAAGTGACGTCTGCGGATTCATCGGAACGACGACTGAGGAGCTTTGTTTGAGATGGCAGCAGATGGGAGCCTTCCACTCTTTCTTCAGGTATTTCTGAAACAAAAATTATGCACTCAATGCATTCAAGTACACATTTTCAGAAATCACAATACAATTGGAGCACCCGCCCAGGATCCAGCTGTCTGGCCTTCAGTTGCAGCTGCTACAAAGAAAGCCAATCTTTTTAGATATCAGTACTTGCCATATTTGTTCAGGTATACTTTATCCTACACTATTTCCTTTATCTGTATATTTAAGCCTTCACTTCACTGCTTCTCTATCAGGAGCTACAGTAATCCGTCCAGTATTCTTTGAATATCCAACCGATGCAGAGACTTTCAATCTTGGATATGAATTCATGTGGGGATCAAGAATTCTAGTCGCACCAGTTATTTATCAAGGAACAACATCAGTGAATGCATATTTGCCAACTGATAGATGGTATTCACTATTCGACTACAGATACGGTAGCATTATGTCGCCAGGATATGCAACTGTTCCAGCACCAACTACTTCCAGAATTCCAGTTTTTGTAAGAGGTACGGTATTTAATTTTTAAATTTTGAAAAGATTGGGAGACAATTTTGAATTTTTCTAAAACGTTGAGTATATTCTAAAAGTAATAATTTTCAAAAATGGCGAAGGAAAACCTTATAAACTTAAAAAGAGTAGAGCCCAAATTGCCAAAGCGTTGACCAAAAAATTGTTAAATCTGGAAGTGGGAAAATTCCTGAATATCAAAATGCGGCAGTTACCCAAAACTTCGGTAGAAATTTTTCAACAAATCCGAAAATTGTCATGTTAAACTATTGTTGGTTATGAGTGAACTTAAACAAAATCCCCACAGACCACCCTTGATCACCCTTGAAAATTCTGAAGTTGGCAGCATAGATTTAACGGAAAATCCACGGGAAAAGCTATGGCTCAAGGCTAGGAGCCGAGCATTGTAGAGAAACCAGTCCCATCGTCATCAAAGATTTGGTGCAAGCAACTTCGACTTTGAGACTCCAAGTTCTTGCACGGGGCTCGAGTGAGCAGTGAATAGTCGTCTCCATAACAGCACACCTTCCGAGAAGCTTGAGCCAAAGAGCCAAATCTTCGAAGACCCTCACAACGATTTGAAGTTTGAGTTCTTCCGCATGAGAGGATAAAAATTGGAAATAGAATAAATTCAATGGAAGTTACACGGATTAAAAAAAAATATTAATGTTTATGTGAACTTTACATGACGTGGCTAAAGTGAAGATCTAGGACAGAGATAAGAGAGAAATTTGCTATAAATTGAGCAGGTTTTGTCATAAACTTCACTGTGAGTTTTAACTCCCAATCAAGAAGTCGCCATGGCCCAATCCGTCCCACCAGGAGACATCCAGACCCAGCCGGGTACGAAGATCGTCTTCAATGCACCATACGATGACAAGCACACCTACCACATCAAGGTGATCAACTCATCTGCTCGCCGTATTGGATACGGTATCAAGACCACCAATATGAAGAGACTTGGAGTTGATCCACCATGTGGAGTTCTGGACCCAAAGGAAGCTGTGCTTCTGGCAGTTTCCTGCGATGCCTTCGCTTTTGGACAGGAGGACACTAACAACGACCGTATTACTGTTGAGTGGACCAACACCCCGGATGGAGCTGCCAAGCAATTCCGCCGTGAATGGTTCCAAGGAGACGGTATGGTCCGTCGTAAGAACCTCCCAATCGAGTACAACCCATAGGATCTGTGAACTGGGCTTTTATAAAATAAAGATTGTTCTACTAGTTCTGTGTTTTTGTTTCTTATACTCTAAAAAAAAGTTGATGTTTCCGAATGTGCCTCTTCTGGGTACGAAAGTTGCTCGCCGATGAATAGTGTTGACATTGCACTTGGTTCAGATTTCATCGGGCGCATAATTCGCACACCTTTCTTTCGGAAGTTTTAAGCTTAATACTTCGAATTAACTTTGAAAAATAGTTCTTCAAGAACACCTCGTGAAATCTGATAGCTCCAATTTTTAACCAAGCTTTGAAACTCTTTGAAGTCTTTTGATCATTCTCTGCAAAAGACCAAAAGTTCCTAAATTGAAGAAATTGTGGTTTTTGCAAAAGAAATAGAATAAATAGAATGAATACTTCCACATTCCAGACATTTCTGTGGTCATCACATTATCTACGTAGTGATGAGAGAGGAGGCAAAATGGAAGCCAATTAATTAGAAAGAAACGACACAATTGTAGACGCGAGGGCAAAAAAGTGTGGAATGAGATGAGACCAAAATCACTCTAGCATGTTGAATGTGCTTGATATAGACGAGATCAAAGATAGATCGACTTAATTTGGAAACGAGTGGGGGAAGAAGGGTCATAGGTGGAATATGTCAACATGGGGAACTGAAATAAGTATTTAAAATTTATTCTAACGCTTTTCCGGAACTATCTTAGCATTGGCAGTTACAGAAATACGGTTCCCGGTCTCGAAACGATATTTTATGAAAGTTGCAAAAGAGAACATGCGCCTTTAAAGAGTACGGTAGTTTCACAAAAAACTTATTGACAGCCTTCAATTATAAACATTTTTGGATCTTGTCGATACCGGTTACCGTATATTTGGTACAGAAACTATACAGAAAGCCCTAAAGAGATTCCCGGTTCGATTGAAACTCCTGTTCACCCCGAAGTTTGCAAATTTCTAGTCAACTATCTAAAGTTTATATTTAAGGATACAGTGTTATTCCACGTCAAACACCATCAATCACAACAACTGCAACTCGATCGAATCCATTCGAATTATTGATTGCACCATGTCCACTTGGAATGGGAGAAGGAACATTGTATTGGGATGACGGAGAGACAATTGTCAATGATTTCAATTCTTATGATTATCATCAATTTGATTTCATGTATAATTCAACTGCAACTGGTGGAAGTGTTACTATAACTCACTCGAAAAAGGTATCAGGATCACTTTTCTGATTAATTGATACATTTTGCAATTTCAGAGCTCCAAAATCTCGCTTCCAACTTTGGATATCATTGAAATTTTCAACTATCCAAGTGCTCCAAACTTCCGATCATTCACAATCAATGGAAAATTAGTGAATGTCAATGTTCAGAGATCAACATATTCTGGAATTACCAAAATATTGTACATTTCCACAGAAGGGCTCGTAAATTTGTCATCTGCTGATTCTATTGTACTTCAGTGGTCGAATGCTGGAAATAGTATGTTCGATATTTCGTCCGCTAGTTCAGATGAAGTGGGAAAGATGAAGGCGTTGAACACAAACCGATACGACGAATTGTATTTTTAATTTTAATTTTTTATGCACATTTTTTCATCCGAACAATTGTTATTAAAATAAAATCTTTTTAATTGAAATTGAATTCGAATAAACTAATTTTCCGGAATAAAGATTCCCATTGAGATTTTTTTTTTGAAAACATGTTTTTTTCTCGATGAGAAGATACTGTAAATGTAAAGACGCGAAATCGGATTAAAACTTTCGCTGCGAAACCAGGCGATAGAAACATTCAGTGCGCCTTTAAAGTTACTGTATATTAACTTTTAAATCAATTTCCATTTCTATCGGAATTTCATGCATTTTATAGGATTATTTTGTGCATTTTCAACAAGAAATGACATTTTTTCAATTTTAAAAACTTTATAAACACATATGTTTTTTTTAATAGTTTTTTCCAGAAAATGCCGAAGGGAGGGCCGTCGGGGCTGTCTCCGGTCTACGCAGGAATCCGAGAAGACCTTGATACGCTTTTACGAGCATACCTGCAATTTAAGTCTGTACGGTTAGTGGAATATTGATTTTTATTCAATGAAAATTCTATTTTAAGATTTTACGACTACAAAATGATGTTCGAGCGACGCGGAATGGTGGATATTTTCAATGGAAGAAGTGAAAGCTCAGAAATCATTGAGGTAAACTTTATGAAAATGTTTAGTGTCGTAATAATATTTAATTTGAAGTTCAACGAGCATCTACTAGTTCAATGTTTGTCATATATGGAAGAAGAAGCTTGTCCAGGAATGCCACGAAGTCTGAAAGAACGGCTTTTTGGCCTTTATTCGTTGTATACTTTCTTCTTCATTCAACAAGAATCACACGTTGTTCAAATTCGAATGAATCCAGACTGTGCAAGAAACTTCCGAAAGTTTGCACAATTTCTGCTAGTGGAGAAGATTTATGATGCTTATGTGGTGTGCAAGAAACTTCTCCAGAACAACACCATCAAACACGTTGCATTTCTATCGATTGCGAGTTTTCAAATGAAAACCTGAATTTTCTAATTTTCTAATTTTTCCAGCACGATCCCTGCTACGCCAAGTCAAACCAAACCGATGAAAAGAGCCATGGAGTTCCAGTTTTAGCGAATCTAAATGATCCATTATGCCGTGTGAAAGCTCTGACTGAACAATTTGACATGTTGGGAGTTATTCACCGTGAATATTCTAAATTAAAAGATAAATTTGGAATCACTGGAAACCCGCTGAATGACCCAACAGAGATTTTATCCAGAGTCATCGAAAAAAATTTGAAGGCAATTGAGGATTCCGCTATTGAAAAGGTGCATATCAGGGGTGTGCCGCAAATTTGCCGAATTTGCCGAGCACGGCACATTTCAAAAAAGTAGATTTGCCGAATTTGCCGAGCTCGGCAAATTTTGAGATTTGCCGCACATGTCAAAAGCATATATCGAAAAAAAAATTCCCCATTTTGAGAAGCAAAATTTGAGAAAAAAATATATATTTCTTCTGAATAATAGCCAAAAATTGTAACTACTTTTCGAGAAAACGAAAGTTTTCGAATTCTTCTTTTTTAATCGAAAAACAAGGCCTGGGCTTGCATAACCAAATATCTTTCAGGTATTTGATGTGGATCAAGACGAACAATCTTCAGTAGACGCTCTCAGTTCCGATGGAGATGACGAAGAAACTGAAAAGGATCCTGACATCGCTGAAAATGATGATAACGTGGAAGAAACGATTGAACCGTCATTGCCATCGAGAAAACGGAAGAGAAAACGGCGCCAGTCAAAGACCGTCCCAATCAGTGATCCCGAAGTTTTGGATGATCTTTTTGCACGGGAAATTCTTCGAGATAATCAACCAACGGTAGGTACTATACAAACGAGAAATTTTGAAATTTTAGTGCCAAAAATACGATATTCGGCCTTGAAACGATAAATTGTTGTTAAATGCGGAAAGGTGTGCGTCTTTGGAGAGTACTGTACTTTTAAACTATTGTTGGTGTGGAATTTTCATCAAATTTTATATATTCTGTATTTTTGGCACAAAAATTGCAAAATTCGTATGAAATAAACTGGTATCACTAGATAATTTTTTGGAATTTTAGACATCGGATGATTCTGCACAGAGGATGAATGTCGATTCGAAGATTGTCCCCGGTAGAAAGAAGTCACGAAAGATGTCCGCAAAAAAAGCTAAAATAAATTTGCCGAGAATTGTAAAATCGGAACAAATTCCACCATTGAGAGGGATAATGAAGAATGAAGATTTGAACAATTCAGAGAGTTGTATTCATGAAAATGTAGATATTGTTCTGACACAAAGTGACTCTCTTAAAAATGAAATTAAATCGGAGATAGTAGCATTAAATTCCTCCACGAAAACTTCATTTAAATCTTCTCGACGAGTATCTTTCCGTGAAAAGGTAATTTTAGAAATATATTCTTCACTTGAAATTTAATTTTCAGGAAAACGGTGAGCTCGACAACACAATCCACGAGATTCCAAGAAGATGCCACAGTTCTGATGAATCGGACGAAGAGAACTCCGATGAAGATCCTGTTGCCGAGTCTTCTCACAGGCCTCACCTAACTATACAGCTGAAACCAATTCATGAAAAATACGAAACTTCCATAAGTATGAATTTAATTTATATGAAAAATAAAGAAAAACTCATTTCAGCTGATGATTTCAATATATTCAAGCCAGTGGAAGGTGCTGAAGAGACTTTTGAGACGCCATTCGATTCGCTTATTCCAGAGGATATCGATTCCGACGATGAAATTTAGCCTACATTTTATTTATTAGAATTTTTGCTTGCTTTTGGTATTTGTTACATGTTTTTTTTGTTTTCGTTGTTTTTTTTTCATTTAAATTTAAAATTTTTTTTCATTCTTAAATATTCGCAGATGTCGTGGGACAGAGTTGCAAAATGTCAAGAGTGGTGTGTGTCGGTATGGGAAAATAAGAAGCATGACAATAGTGTCTGATAAGTTAAAAGAGGGGAAGAGGGAGGGAGAGAGAGAGAGTGTGCATTTTGGACCAGTAGATGAAGATGGGTCGTAATGATGTAGGAACACAATTATATTTATCAGAGAAACGGGATAAAACAACAAACTCGATTCGAGTTGATCATAAATCTGTGTTATCACAAGAATTCGACGAAACAGGAGTTGGTGGACGATTGACGAGGATATTCGACCCGATGGCAAGGGAAAAAGTATTGATTTTTTGGGAATTATTCTTCCTCACGATCATTTCGCTGGAAATTGACTGGTGGAGAGTGGAGTGGATGGTTGTGCTGAAATTAAACATTTTTGTTAATTTTTAGCAAAAAAATTAATAAAAAATTAGTTAGCGCTTTTCTAAACATATTTTTTTTCAGAAGACGGCAGATGAATTTTTGAAAATAAATTGTTGATCGCGAAATGCTGATATTTTGCAACAAAAATACGGTATCCGGTCTCGACACGACAACTGTCAGTGAACCTCTAGGGGTACTGTAGTTCCAAATTTTTTTCTGCGAAATTATATTTGAAATTCTTTGAAAAAATGCCAAAATGTATTAAAATTCTCCAAGCTTCGAAGAAAAGAGAATTTGATCGCTTGAATACCGGTTGCCGTATGTCTGGAGCAATTAACCGAAAAATCTCGCTTCCGGGTAATAAAAAAGAATTCCTAACCTGTTGCTGTTGTACATTAACTCCCAACATTGCATTATTCTGTGGAAGCTGTGCCTGTTGTTGCATTAATTGATTCAAAGGTTGAACGAAATGTTGATCGTCAACTCGATTATGAGCTGCCAGCGGTGCAGCTTCTCCAAAAACTGCGACTCGATGCTGTTGTTGAAGTGGAGCTGGCTGTGGAAGTGGATCCGATGCGGCAGCTGCCAACGATGGATTTGATTTTGACTGAAACTTAATATTTGAATTTATGGTTTTTTTTTAAATAAAATTTTCATCGCAAAAATTCAGAAAATCATCAGCTTCATTCTAGTTACAGAAATATTAAACGGGAACCAAACCTAGCTAAAAATTTTGCAAAAAATTGGAATTTTGTTACCTCGACTAATGTTTTTAAAATCAAATTATCATTTTTAGCCACATTTTATATCGATAGGCATCAAATTTTGGTTATTTGTATTTAAAATATGTCTAAATCAACGAAATGACGCGAACTAAACTACCAAAACTTGCAATAAAGTGTTATAATTAAGTTATAAAAACGTTTAAATACATACCTTCACAATAGGGCACGCAAAATCCACATGTCGACTTCTAGCCTCTTCTTTCTCCCACGAGCAATGTACAAATGGTCGCTGGACATAATTATAGATGACTTCTGCCTTATTGAAACGCTTCTTAATCTTCTCTTTGTGTGTTGGATAACCTTCCATACCAAGTCGTATCTTCTTCAATCCTCGCTCTTTCAGCACTTGTTTCGCGCAATCTCGATTTTCAGCATACTTGAAGAACTTGTAGAGATGTGTAGAGTATACAACATGTGTTGTTTCCTCACCCATCTGTGGTGGATACTCATCATCCCAATCTACAACATCATCATCGAGAAGGACAACGAGATGACATTCTCGTTCTCCGTGTTCTGTTGAGGCAACCAATTGTGGTAGAATTATTTCTTCGAGAAATTGTGAAAACTGTTCACGTGCTCCTTCGTTCGAAAGCTCGTGAAGTAAAGCATGCAAATTTTGGCATTTGACGGTCTGTGCATTGAATGGAACCAGTAAATAGTCACATGCCTCCCGGAGTTCAGACACAGAAACTGATGATGGACATCTCATTGTACCCGATTGATAGTAATCTAAAATGGCTCTGAAGCAAGATGACGTCATTCCATCAGCCACTTCAAATTCATCCCGTTCATTTGGTGAAACCAGATCAGCTCCCAAATCACCACAAGATGCACGCATTGAGAACATCCGGCCGAGCATTGTATCGGGTTTCGATGTCAGCAGACGTTGTGAGACTAGGAATCGGGTTTGATCGACTAAAAGGCATACTTTGTCGCCTTCTCCCGGTGAACAGTCGACTGTGTTTCCTTGACGGCCACCCAATTGTGACATGAGCATTTCATGAGCAGGACCTCCAAGTGACATTGATCTTTGTCCACGATAATGACCGTCCTGAAAATTTAATTGCTTGGAATTGTAAAACGTTTATAATAATTGCGTATTGAAAAATAATTATATTTTAAATGACTATACCTTGGCAGAATGTTTCAGTGCTGGAGCAAGTGGAGGTGTTGTCAGAGATCTATCAGGATTTGATTCACCCGAAGAGGAGCAGCCTGCGTTACGTGCTGGGGATTCTGAAAATTGCAAAATTTCGTAATTTTTGCAACAAAAAAATTATAAAGCCGGGTCTCAACATGACTTTTAGGAAGTACTGTAGCCTTCAACTTGTTGTTTTTGCAAATTTTCAAAGTTTCGCTCCGATTTCACCGAAATTTAGTGACAATCTGAAGAAGAGAAAATTCCGCAAACAACGAGAAGTTGAGAACTACAGTACTACTTAAAGGCGCGTACACTTTTCCATTTGAGAAAATCTCTCGTGTCGAGACCAGGTACAGTATTTTTTAGCCAAAAATTTAAACTTTTCGAATCAAAAATTGGTTTTAGAACATTCTCAATTGCTTGAGTTTTTTTTAGCAGAGAAAAACTATTTACAAAAAAAAACTATTGGTCTAAAAAAACTTACCAGAAGGTGACGGACTCGTGTGTCCAGATGACGACGCGGATCCTCGTCCTCCCACAAGCGACGATTTACGAGCTGTCGAAGTGGAAGCTGATGGACCCGCTTGTGATGATGATGACGTGGCGGAGTAGGCAGGAACTGAAAAATTTGAATTTTGAAAAAAAAAAACACGGATTTTTAAAGTTTAGTTTATTCTGAATCTACCAACACAGTACTCAGAACTAACCCGAACAGGATAATGATGAATGAGGAAAAGTAGAAAATGAGCTCATTATAAAACGAGAAAACAGATGGAGCCAATAGAAGAGGAGATGTTATTTGTAGCTGTGGATAATGATTATATGGTGTTGGAAGAAGATGGAAGAAGTAAAGTGAGCGTCTAGCCTCTTTTCCTCCAAGCTAGGGGTGCGCAAAAAGGGGCGCAGCTGATACAGAGAAGCATCAGGGGAGAGTGCAGAGTTTGCAGAGGGTTCAGAGAAAAATGCGACGATATAATGATGACAATGGAGCGACGTATTGAAGAAAGATAATGTGGTGATGTGATAAAACTGGAGAGACGCCGAGAGAGATCATCAAGACGGACTGGATACGATGGGAGACGAAGACGAAGGAGGAGGGTCTAGACAAAAACGATGAACGGAAGGAAGCAAGGAATGGTGGTCGCTTCCTGTCCTACTTTAATCAAGTGCTTTTGCTCTTGAAAAAGTGTGTCTTTCTTTCACAGACTGTGTCAGCTGAGATTTTTCTGTCTTGAGCACGTGGGAATTTCATGGTGGTGACAATTTCTGTGTTGTATTACACAGATTCTAAAGCTTGGAAAGATCAAAATGGCAAACTTTGGAGTAGAATTTTCCTTTCAAGAAAAGTGCCTTTCATTTTGATTTTTTTTTAATATTTACAATGAATCATCACATTCTGTGTGTTTTTGTATGTTTTCAATTCATGCGTGTGCATGTGCCATCATCAATACTTTTTGTCGTTCGCTTTGGAGCTAGAATAGTGATAGAGCGGAGTAAAGTGTGACAAGGTAAGCAAATAGAACACTCTCTTTCTCACAAACACCTACAAAATTTGGTTTTTTTCAATTTTTAACTGAACAAGATAGATGATGTATACTATTTATGTGATCTTAGATTATATCGACCTTAAAAATTGCACTTTTAGGTTATTGATGAGAAATTTCTTACTTTTCAAACAGAAAATTGGATGAATCAGAGATTATATCAACAATTAGCTTTTTGGGTGTTGATCAGACAGCAGTGTAAAAAATCTTTAGCAAAAGTTAAATTCGAAGAAAAAAAAGCGACAAGATCCGATTCTCTACCAATCGAGACGAGAAATGAAAAGGTCACAGTGATGATGACATGACTTTACACCGAAAAACAGATGAGACAACCTCAACGGGGTAAACGACTACAGAGAAAAGATTGAAGATGAAGATGAAATGGGTCAGTTAATTTCTGTTTTCAAAAAAAAACAACACAAATAAATTGAACGGCGCTCTTACAATATACGCTGAGGGGGAACACAAAACAAAAAAATAAATGGTGGAAAATCGCCTCCAAACCCAGTGCAACGAGGGAGAAAGATTGGAAGAAAAAACATAGAAGAGGCAAAAAGAATGCGAAATAGCAGAAGAAGATTAGCCGGAGACGGACGGACGGACGGGTGGACGAATGGACAGCCGAACTGATGAGAAGAGGAAACTCAAACAATGTGGGTGAAGGAGATGGAAGAATGAGGAGATGGAGGCATTATTTTTGGTAGAGTTCTAGCTATAAAAGTGGGCAAGGTCATACATTTTAAAGTATCTGTGATGAAGTTGCAAACGGCTGCAAGTCAAGGGAGAATCCTTATGACAAAGATGAACTTTTTCTCACTTGAAAAGTAGAATTACAAAAATGATTTAGGGTTTCCACTTGAATTTTCTCCAAAATGAGAAACCACGCCAGCTAATTTTTTTTTGGCATTTTAAAGCAAAAACTACGGTATGGGACTATAAACAAAATTCTAATTACACTTTTTCAAAATTATGAAGTGCCAAGTCGTTTGGGGATGCGAAAACCCCAGAGAAGATGGTCCACAGAGTCCATCAAAACATTCACAACTTTTCCACATGACTCTTGAAACTTTTTATTTTGAAATCCGAACCCTTGAGGTGTCATCATGACGTAAATAATAATTCGGCGATGGATGGAGATATGAAAAAATGAAGAAAGTTAAGAAAACGGAGAGAGGGACAGTTGGCAACATTCGACCACCTGTTCACTTTTCTAAATTGTTTTCATTTTCTTCTTGGTCTTCGCTTTTTCCTCTTTGCACTTTTTGCCCAATAGAAAAGGATCTAGATAACTCAACTTTCAGTTCACAAACGAAAGAAAAACAAAATCGAGAATTCAGAATTATTATTCATCTTTTTATGAATCTATGATTATTTGTCAGATGGTCAAATGTCATTCAACGCCAATAAAAAGCATTTTTACAGGACAAAGACTCGTTGTATGTAATACAAAAGTCATTTAAAATTGAAATAAAATAGATAACATCAATGTTAAAAGTCTTCACATTTTCAGAAAACTAATCTCGTGTTTAAATTTTCAAATCCAACTAAATCCCAATCAGACTAAAAGGATGTTTTTGAGCTTTGACTCACCATTATCCGAAAATGTTACTTTCATCTCGTGGGGAAAAGTAGAAAAGAAATTATTAATAATTTGCACAGATATCCAAATTTAGAAACGAATTATAGCCTTGAGCAGGTGCAGAATTGCTTTTTTGGTTATTTTCTAAAACTCTAAGCCGATTTGTAATGATCGGATGTTTGGAGATTGAAAAATCTGGAGTCAATAAGCAAATATGTGTTTGTTTAAACATTAAAAACATATGTGAAGAAAAAAAGAGCGTTTTTCTTCTGCCAAAAGGTGAACGAGCCGGAAATAGTGATTTTCTTCCAATTTCGTAGAGCAATTTACGTCACAATGACGAGGGACACACAAAAACAAGAAAAGAAACGGAAATTTACCTTTTTTGAGTCCGGCAGGCGGTTGAGAGTGTGGAGTCGCAGGTTTAGCTCCAAATGACCAAGAAACCTGGAAAAATGAGATTTAGAGGCTATTTTTAGAATTATTGCGGTGAAAAGCGGAAATTTTTAATTTTAGTTTGCAATTTTTCCTCAAAAATACATTTCTGTGAAATACGAACAAGTGTGCGCTTTAAAGTTAATTTATTTCATAGTTTTTTTGCGAAAAAATGTTTCTTATACCAAAAATAACAATATAAACACATAAATATTAACGAATCGTGAGAAAAAGTAGAAAAAATTGATAAAAAATTCTGCAGGAGCGAGAGATTGAAAATACTGTACTTTTTAAAGGCGCACACTTGTTTGTTATCTACGAAACACTGTCGTGTCGATACCGAGAACCGCATTTACGGGTGTGCGCCTTTAAAAATTACTGTAACTTAAAACTTTTGTGGTATTTTTATCGACTTTTCATGGTTTTTATGTCTTCATATCGTTTTTTTTTGATAATTTTTATTAAAAAAACAAATATATTACCTGCTGTGGTGCACGAACAGTTCTTGTTGATGACGTGCTGGCATGATCTTTGCGAGATCTCTCGCTCTTCAGACATCCACGACTTGAAGAGGAACCGTCAGTTTCAGCCCCGGTTTTGTCTGAAAAAAATAAATTATTGATTTTTATTCAATCTGAATGAAAAATTCGAATTCTTACCATCATTATCCAGTGAAACATCAGATTCGTCAGAAGTGTTATCGAAGAGTCGTCGCGCAGGAGCATCTGGCACATTAACGCCATTATTTGCTGGGTTTCCAAAATTTGAAGATGATGGAATGTCTTTGTTCTGTTCTTCCGATTGAGACATGTTGTAGAATGGTGGAAGACGAAGAAGATGATAAGAGTGACAGTTTAATTACTGAAAATGTGCGAAATTTTATATAGTTTTATTTATTTAGGAAACAGATAGTGAAAGTTTGGGAGGAGTTGAACAGTATAAAATAAGAATGACAGGCAGAATGGCTGGGTAAATATTATTCAAATACAAGTATTTTCAAAATTCCGCAAATTTGAACAAGTTTTCATTTAAAAAACACATTTCGAACGGAAAATTTGGGTAAAAGAAAGCTTGGAACATAGTGAAAAAGGACTTTGCGAACAAATAAATTAAAATTTGCTTGATTTCAATTTGTTTTTTTCATTTTTTACAGAAACAACAAATTTCACAGCAGCGTTCTCCTGACTATCACACTTTTTTTTTGAAACAAAAACGAATAAAACAAGCTTGAAATAAAACTTTTGGTACCCAGACGTCTCTGGCCCCAAAAAATTTAAGTTGACGGGTGTCGACAGAGGGAAATGAGTGGCTTTTGGAAGGAGACCTGGGGCCACCAGTCAGCTTCTCGCTTCTTTTTTTTTCTCTAGCACTCTCTCAACTTTACAATACACTCTACGCGCTGCTGCAACTTTTCTGTCAAGTTGTCTGCCGTCTCTTCAGTTGAACTTGGTTTACTTTCGTGGCGAGACACATCAAAGTGACGGCCGACATGTGCCTTTGAGGCTGATGAAATTATTCCCGCAATTTCCAGAAATTTTTGCACTGATTCTGAAATAAAATGACGTTGCAATCTTTAATTTTACTCTTCGTTGTTCAAAAACTTTTCAATTTTATTCTCGTTACAATATTTCACTCTTCATTGACCAAATTTCGCAAATAGAGCGCTTAAATTCAGATTTTAAGTTAAGCATTTAAAATTAATACTCTTTTTTTTTAATAATAATAATAATTTATTACGCTCGCTGGGAGACGTGAAGGAATATAGAATACAAAAGTTATCATTGTTCGCTCGAACTAGAATTGGTGCAGTCGGGCAATCGTTTCCATTCCATTAGAATGTTGTCCTTGTCCTTGCGTTGTCCTTGCGTAGACTCCCCCATAGTGGGCGAGCGATTCCCGAGTGAAAATAATCACGGAATGCCATTTTTAAGCGATGCCATTTTCTATTTCTTGAACTATATATTTTTAAGAATATTTTAATCTGCGCTTTATCATGGATTTTCAATTCAACTTTATATTACTTTTCTAACTTCAATATAAAATTATTTAATAAATATATTTTTATTTTTAAGAAAATGTCCGAGGAGATCAAGCCTTCTGCTCCAGATGCGCCGACTGCTTCGCCAATTGTGACCAGAGACGAGCAAAATTTGGTTGTCTCATTCCTTCAGTTTATCCGCCAGAAGGTTTCACAAAATCAGGCCACTGCCGAGCAAGCGGAAGCTCTTGAAGGTTTTTTCCTATTTATTTCTATAAATTTAGCTTAAGATATATTAAAATTTCAGTTGCAATTCAATGTCTCGAACACTCGTTTGGTCTTGATGATGCCTCATACGCTTTCCAACCATCACGCCCAATTCTCGAACTTTTCAAGAGCGCCGAAGGACTTCCAGAGGGAGAATCTGCTCTTCCAACACCGAGCGATAGTGATATTTCTCAAGCTAACAAGCTTAAAGAAGAAGGAAACGATTTAATGAAAGCCTCCCAATTTGAAGCTGCTGTTCAAAAGTACAATGCCGCCATCAAGCTCAACAGAGATCCAGTCTACTTCTGTAACCGCGCTGCTGCTTATTGCCGCCTGGAACAATATGATTTGGCCATCCAAGATTGTCGTACAGCTCTTGCCCTTGATCCATCTTACTCAAAAGCTTGGGGAAGAATGGGTCTTGCATATTCTTGCCAAAACAGATATGAGCATGCCGCTGAGGCATACAAGAAGGCTTTGGAGCTTGAACCAAATCAAGAGAGTTACAAGAATAATTTGAAAATTGCTGAAGACAAATTGAAGGAGCTGGAAAGCTCGCGACCGGCACCAGGTGCCAATCCATTGGCTGGGCTTTTGGGAGCCATGGGAGGAGGACCGGGAGGAATGCCGGCTATGCCAGGAATGCCAAACATGCAAAACCTTATGAACGAGCCAGGACTTATGCAAGCTGCTTCACAGATGATGAGCGATCCAGCACTTTCTGATATGGTAAGTATCAAATTTTCGGGAATAAAAGATTTAATTGAAATGGCAATGCACGTGGCCGTCAAAATTAATTGTTTTTCATTATTATTGCTTGTTTTTTGATGATGTATGCTCTAAAATATTGAATTTTTCAGTTCAACAACATGATGTCTGGAAATGGATCAATCGCTGATTTGATGGCTGCTGGCCAGCAAATGGCTGCTCGCATGCAAGAGACCAATCCAGAACTTATTGAAAATCTTCGACGCCAATTCGGCCCCGGAGCCGATGGAGGAGCACCACCACCAAACCCACCACAATAGATAATCTCTTCCGCCAATCTCCTTCCGCATCACGAATTTCCATTTCGTTATCTCTCTCTCTCTCTCTTTCCCCTTCTCTCGTCTTTACTTTCTGCTCTCATGTGATTTGAAAAAGCCGAAGTCGCTTATGGTTACTCGTTTTTTTTAGTTTCTCTCGCAGAATTTCCCCTTACAATGATGATGTTATAATCGCCCCCGATTCAAGCCTTATCGAAATATTGTTTTTAATTAGATGGTCATGTTTTAACTACCAACAAAAAATTGGGTCAATTTTCTTTTTTTTCACGAATAATAAATATTGTCGAAATATTCTTTCCATCACAGACACACTGGTTGCAAACGCGCTCCAACACGAAATTATCGATTTGCACCCAAACGAAAGATAGCGCGGGAGTACTCACATTTTCTTTATTTTTGATTTTTTTGTTGAAATATTTTAGTATTAAATTAAACAATTTAAATTGTAAAAAACCTCAAATTTGAAAATAAATTCAGAATGCAACGCCACGAAAGGATTCGATTTTTCATAACTGAACAATGTCGTAATCTGGATCCAACGTATAGAAATTATGTAGGAATTTAATTTTCTGTCAATCTAAATTCTTTTAAAAGTTATTTTCAGATGTACCCGAAACAAATTCTTCTCGGTGACGTTCCTCTACCACTTCTCCCTAATTCTTCACTGACGTTTCGAGTCAATTCAGCTGTAAGTAGAAAATTTATTGCGTGACGAGCATTATTGTGTTTTAAAAACTCTAAAAATGATCAAATAAATTTAATTTTTTTTAGGAAAAAATCTGCTTCCGTATTCGACTTTCGATTGATGACAGCCAGGAACCATTGAATATTGGAATTCCATTATCACAAGTTGAAAGTGTTTCAATTAAAGATCATAGTGCGAAACATCCAGAACCTGCTCTTCTTTTTTTACTTAAGAAAGGAGCTTTAGAGAGATTTATTCAGGTACACTATAATTTTTTCGATTTTCGCACGACAAATTTTTGTAAAATGAAAGAAGGTGTGCGCCTTTGAAAAGAGTACTGTAATTTCAAATTCTCGTTTATGCAGAATTTTTATCGATTTCCATAGATTTTCACTAACAACTTGTGTTTGAAAAAACACATGAACTCGTCAATTCACTGCAAAAAAATTCGAAAAAATTGAAGATTCCGTAGCAACGAAAGTTTGAAGTTACAGTATTATTTAAAGGCGCACACCAGTTTTCACTTAACGGACAATTTTCGTGTCGAGACCAGACCCCGTATAAAACGAATTATTTCAGGTCTGTAATCCACTATTGGGCGAACTTCACACATATCATGGACGAAAACGTAAAATGCTGACATATCTAACAGTAATTCTCGGAATGGATCCACACTTGGAGCAACCGAATCCAGTTTATTGCCGTGTTTCATTAATGGCTAACAAATTCACATTCCCATTTGGAACAGCGAAGAAAATTTTATTAAAAGATGTGAGTTTTGATTTACCGCGTTTTCTAAAAAAAACACCAACAAAAACGTTTTTTCCCGGGGAAAAAAGACGAAAAATGAGTTTTATTCATCTGAAAATACATGAAAAATTAGATTTTTTAAATTAAAGATTTCCCAAAAAAATTATCAGAAAATTTCCAATTTTTCCATAAGAAAACGCAAAGATGTATATTTTTCAACTAAAATATTGCGATTTTTCCAAGAAAAAAAACTATTAAAAATAAATACAATCCAATTTTCCAGTTACCAATAATGTGGCAAGAAGTCTTGGATAAACAATACGATCGTCGTCTGAAAACTGGAATTCATCATGATAGAGAACGAATGGCAGAGATGGATGATGAAGCATGGGATTGGCTTATGTCATTTCTAAATGTTAAATGGGACAAATGTCCCAGTGGTGGACGTTGGTTCGTTAGAGATAAGGATGGTACGTTTTTTTTTTGCTCCGAAAACATTAATAGCCAGTTGTGAAATTCGGTGATTTCGAATAAAAATACGGTACTCGGTCTCAACACGACTAGAACTTAAAAGCTACCGTACCCAGAAGTATTTTGCAATTTCCTAAAATGTGGCAATATTAATTTTTTCATAGAAATACCAAGTTTTTTTAGCACTATAAATCTTGAAAAATTTAAGGAAAAATTGTGGAATACTTGTGAGTTTTGTAGCTGCAAAGTTTCTTGAAAATCGAAAAATTAAAACTACCATAACTACAATGCAATCTAATTTCAGAACTCGAAACTTCAGTCAACGAGCATAATGAGTAAGTTTCCTATATTTTACAACTAAAATTAACTCTGAATTTCCAGAAATCTTGCAATCAAACGAGAAGCTTCACCACAAGATGATCTACTGGCTAAACCAATGAAGCAAATAAAATATTCCGATTCAGATGTTGGTTCTCCAAATTCTATATCTTCGGAATCTTCAGCTTCTATTATGACACGATAAAACACTCGTTTAAAAATCATTTGTTTTCAACCCCGCTAGAACACTTTTTACTATCAGTTTTCCATCTAATTCTTCACCAAAAAATCAAAAATCGATACTCACAGCTGCTCCTTTACAATTTCAGCCGTTGAGTTCTCATCATGACTGGAAATGTATCATTTGGCTGAGTCTATTCAGCGACATTAACCATTTCAACTTTTTTGGCATCAAATGTTTTATAATTTTATTCTTATTTTACTGCACTTTATTGTCATTAATGGCTCAATAAAAATGTTAATAATCAAGTTTTAAACACTGAGACATGCCAGGAGTAAACATTTTCAGATACAGTACCCACAAGAACGGTAGACTCGAAATTTGAATTTTTCAGAGGAAAACAGTAGTTTCACGAGCTGAAAACAAATTTTTTGTGTTGATAAAAGTCCAAAAGCATTTCTGTTCAGAAATTAATTCCAAAATTAATTTATCGTAGACTCAGAATCCGTTGTAGGAGTCTATGACTCCAGGCTCGTCTCTCGGACTCTGAATATCAAAAGACGAAGTGAAGAAGCTTATTGAGATGGAGGAGAAGCCGAAGGAACTTTGGAAGAACTCGTTTTGGCAATTTGCATTTCTATTAACTATTGAATAAATGATTATATGTACATAATATCAACTAGGACCCTTTGGGTCCTGCAAATCATATGGGCCTTCAAATGGCCTGAAATGCCGTATGGGACCATATTTAGCTTAAAAGCTGAAAGGTTCAATACAGAAAAAACAAGGAGATTTCGATTTATTGCACAAGAAGTCTATTAAAAACAAATTGAACTTTCTTATTAAGCCTTCTAAAGGTTGTATTCGATTTGGAGATCCACACAAGCTCCTTTAGGGACCAAAATTTAAAAGCTGAAAAGTTTAAGACACAAAAAACTGAACTTTCAAATTTCATTTATTGAACGTATTGCAAGTTCACAGATCCTATGGGTTGTACTCAATTGGGAGGTTCTTGCGACGGACCATACCGTCTCCTTGGAACCATTCCCGACGGAATTGCTTAGCAGCACCATCCGGGGTGTTGGTCCACTCAACAGTGATACGATCGTTGTTAGTGTCCTCCTGTCCAAAAGCGAAGGCATCGCAGGAAACTGCCAGAAGAACAGCTTCCTTTGGATCGAGCACTCCACATGGTGGATCAACTCCAAGTCTCTTCATATTGGTGGTCTTGATACCGTATCCAATACGGCGAGCCGAGGAGTTAATCACCTTGATGTGGTAGGTGTGCTTGTCGTCGTATGGTGCATTGAAGACGATCTTCGTACCCGGCTGGGTCTGGATCATACCTGTGCGGCATTCGGAATTTTTCGGCATAACGGCATAACGGCATATGCCGCCAAAAATTTTTTTCGGCATATCGGCATATGCCGATATGCCGTCCATTTTTCTTTTCGGCAAAACGGCATTTTCGGCATATGCCGTGAATTTTGAAATCGGCATTTCGGCATATGCCGCGCTCCAAAAACCAGCATTATGCCGGCATTCGGCATTCGGCATTTCGGCATTTTTAATTTAATTTAATTTAATTTATTACGATAGTAAAATATCGTGAGGTAGAAAAAAAAACACACATTAATAGATACAAACCATCACAAGTGGTTACATAAATAAATTACACAAATAAAACGAAACAAAAATAAAAAGAGATGAGAAGAAAATGATGGCTACATTGGAGAAGAAGCAAAAACAGAAATATCGATGTATAAATGGCAAGAATAAATGATGGATAGAAGTGAGGATAAGGTAACATTAGATCAGTGTTGCTTCATTGTGGGTAGTGTTCTGTTAACAAAAAAGTGTCTCCTAAGTTTAGATTTTCCTGTGCTCCAGATATATTTCTTTTTAGAACGAGTGTGGGTCTCTTGTTGCTCAAAAAACTCAGATGTTTTTAAGTCTACTTTACCAGTATTCATTCTGATTATTTGGATTCTGTCAATTATTTTACGTCTCGTGCTTAAGGTTTGGAAGTCGAATAGTTCGTTACGTTCCATGGCAGTTTTGTAATCTTTATCAGTTGGATTAATATATCTTTTTTTGATTCTACTATAAAGGCGCCTAGTGAATGCGTTTTGTACAGACTCTATTGCTTTCTCATCCGATTTTTTTGTCGGAGAAGACACTACTGTTCCATATTCTAAACGAGGGCGGATGAAAGTTTTGAATAAGAGAATCATTAGTTTCTTATTGGAGGTACTGTACTGGTTGAACATGTTGGCCAGTTGAAATTTAGCTAGATTGATACATTTCCTCCAATGCTCAGAGAAATCCAGCTTTTCAGAGATTAAAAATCCAAGGTCTCGGGTAATAGCTTTTCGCTCAATAGGGTAACCGTCTAGGTGGTATTTGAAATCTATTCTACGTTTTCCTACTGTGACGTGAACTGTCTTAGATTGGTTTAGAGTGAGTTTTGATCCCCTTGTCCAATCTACTACAGCATCTAGAGCAGACTGTAAATTGTTTTCGCTTTCAGTCTTAGGGGTCGATACATACAATTTCGTGTCATCTGCAAACTGCTTACATGCTACTTTTTCGGGTAATATTGATGATATATCATTAACATAGATACCAAACAAAAGTGGTGACAGAACTGCGCTTTGTGGGACGCCACAAGTGGCCAATTTTCTGGATGGCAGCGTTTGCCCAATTCTAACCCTAAAGCTTCTATTTGACAGAAATTCATTCAACCATATCAGTAAATTTTTGTTCATTCTTAAAGATACGAGTTTATCTAAAAGTAAGTCATGTGGGAGGCGGTCGAAAGCCTTGGAAAAGTCTAGGTATATGATATCGATTTGCTCACCGAGATCAATACTTTTAGTCCAATCATTCAAAGATTCTAACATATTAGTCACCGTTGATTTTCTGGGGCGGAATCCATGTTGATTTTGTGACCAAAATTTGTTATCTACTAGAAATAACTCAATTTTTGCTAATATACATCTTTCGTAAACTCTGCACAAGTGCGAGGTCAAGCTAATGGGTCTGAAGTCGGTTGGATTGTTAGCGTTAGTGATTTTTCCAAGAGGTATTACAATGGATTTGGTCCAAGCGTGCGGGACTTGCCCTCTCATCATGCTCAAGTTGAAAATCTGGGCCAGAACGCTACTGATGAGAGGCGATAGTATTTTTATAAACGTAAATGGGACCTGGTCGCTTGTTACAGAGCAAGACTTTTTCGAGGCCATGATCACTTTTAGAACTTCTGCATCAGTAACCCAGGGAATTGGTTGCTCTGATACAAAATCATCGGCTAGAGCAAAGTTCTTGTTATTTTGATTTGTATACTGAGCCTCAAAGTAGGATGCTAGAAGATTTGCTTTGTCTAGTTCAGAGACAATTTCATTTTCGTCATTATCTATCAGGGTTGGAACACTACAGTTTCGCGGGTTCAGAAGAGTTTTTGCGTGTTTACTAAACTTACTATTGCCCTTTTTTTTAATAACTTTACCTCCAGGTTACTTAGATACTTCCGCAACTTTTTTCTATATTTTCTCTCTAGGTAAATGTATTCTATAAAATCATTCATAGTTTTCGACATTATCGTTTTGCTGAATTGGTTTTTTACCATTTGTTCAAAAGACCTTAAATATTGAGGCACTGGTTTTGAAGTCTCTGGCATCGGCATAGTTGGGACTGCCTGCGAAAACATTGTTCTAATGTGGCCTAGAAAGCATTCATAAATATCGTTCACGTGGGAACGGGTATCAAATACCTTTCCCCACTCTATGTTTTCAAAGTATGTTGCACAGCAGGGCCAGTCCAGTTTCGAAAAATCTGGTATCATTTTCTTAGGGACAGATATATTTTGTAAGAGCTGTACCGTAAATTTAATGGTATTGTGGTCACTAGACCCTATTGGGGCCATGATGTTTAAATTGCTGATTACGGAATTAGAAAGAGCAACATCCAGAATTTTCGATTTGCGGGTTGGCATTTTGACACATTGTTCCAGATTATGGTTTTTGCACAGATCTACTAATAAAGAACCTAATTTAGTTTAGTCGTTGAGGCCCCAGTCGATACCTCCAATATTAAGATCTCCCACAACTACAACTTTGCCTTGATGTTCCACAAGGTCTTCAATTTTACTAATTAGTCTAACAGTATTTTGATAAGTGCAAGAAGGAGCACGATATATGTTTATGATTCTAAAGGGAACTATTGTTTTCCAGTTACAAAAAATCAACATGATTTGAATGTTTTCAATCAAACTTCCATGTTCTTTATATCATTACCAATATCTAACAAATAGTATTCGTCTGATTTTGGTATGTGGCGTAACACTGGCTTTTGACAAGATATTGAGTTGGGGTTATTGGTTAGATGTTTTTAGGTTTCTATAGGAGTACTTTAATGCGCCCAACTGCTATCAATCCCCCTCCATTTGAGCTGTATAGGGCATCTGCGAACTTTATTGGGAAACTAATATTGGCATACCAAAAAACCTATGTATCTACAATTTTATACTCACATTTCAAATTGAAGGATAAAGAGCAAAAAGTTGAAAAGTCGACCGTCCAAATGCTATGGGACACCCTGACTAGGAATCCGTCAGAAGGTGCTCATGCGACTTACATATTAGATCTATTTCATTCAATCTCATACAGTTACGGTTATAGCAGCTGACATCCGGCGGGTTGGTATTTTGACAGAAATTGTTAAGTGACGCACAACTTTAAAACTAGATGTTTTCATAAAACAAAGTTTGACAAGAAAAAAATTTCCACAAATTTTTCTACATTTTACAATTTGTTTCTTTGTCACGAAGTGGCCAGGAACATTTATACGATTTATACGAAATCTATACGAAATATTAAACCTTCAATAGAAGGGTAAGAATTGACAACATGTTTTCATAATGCATGCAATATTTTTTTGAAATCAAATTCTGGGTTGAAAAACTTTTTATACATGTTAAAACTATTCGCATTTTAAGTTTTCCATGCGAAAACTGCTCTGTGAAAAGTTTGAATTCGATTTTCAGAACATGCTTAAAATGTCAAACTTTGTGCTTCATTTTTAATTGTTTTCATAGAATCTCCTGGTCTATTTGTAACAAAAAACACATTGCAAAACGTAGAACACTTTATGGAAATTATTTTCTCATTAAACTTTGTTTCTTGAAAACATCTAGTTTCAAAGTTGTGAATCATTTAGAAATTCAAGTCAAAAACGGAACCACCGGATGTCAGCTGCTGTAATTTTTTTTGGAACAGAGTTGGATTATTTTTACAAAATAAAAAATGTAGAAAAAGTAATCGGCAACATTTTGTTAGTTTGGAATATTTTGCTAACTATTACAGTTTTTGAGTTACACGTGTTTGAACAACTCAAGCTAATCACCCACATACCGAAAACGAATAGAATATTGGCCGGCACTGTATGTAAGTCCGATGGGCACCTTCTGACGGATCATTAGTGAGATTTTCGAGAATTTCACACAAAATTCTCATTTTTTCGCAAAACATTAAATTTTCCAGTTTCAAAATAACATTTAATGGAGTACATTGGTAGTGTACTTTTTGTTTTTTATATCATGGAAATTACTGAAAACATGCAAAAAAATTCAAATATGTTAATGTACACGCGTTGAAACATATTGGTGCATTTTCAGACAATTTTCGATCCAAGCAAAAATTGTTGCAGAAATTTTCTAAATGCTTGAGCAAAAAGCTTCAGGAAATCTCAAATATGGAACAATCCGCGAAAAAACCTTACTATTTGCAAGATCTTTATGTTTCATCGGATACACGAAAATTATGAAAATATGGTTTTTGGCAAAAAAAAACCAAAGCCAAAAATGCAAAAAAAAAACGGCATAATGCCGACATAATGTCGGCATTATGCCGTTATGCCGGTCATTTTATTTTTCGGCATAACGGCATTTACGGCATATGCCGTGAAATTTGAAACCGGCATAACGGCATATGCCGCGCTCCAAAATCCGCTCCAAAATCCGGCATTATCGGCATATGCCGAATGCCGAATGCCGCACAGGTATGGTCTGGATGTCTCCTGGTGGGACGGATTGGGCCATGGCGATTTATTTGTAGAGTATGGAAACTCACAGTGAAGATTATGGTAAAACCTGCTCAATTTATAGCAAATTTCGCTCTTATCTCTGTCCTAGATCTAAACGTTGTATTTATTAATATTTCGTTTTAACAAAATGTTTTTAGTTTTGTTGCTATTAGAGATTGTTATGATATATACTCTGTTCTGACAGTAATGGTTGTCAATCTTAGAGTTCCTCAGAAATTTTTCTACTTCAGTCAATCTTTGTGTCTCTGAATCTCTGAAATTTTGATGTTGACTATAGTAACCCACTCACAAGGTTAGAAGAGAGAAGTTCCCACTATATAGTCAGATCAGATCTCTCATCGTTTCCCAAGAGTTATGTGCCTACTGCTCAAAAATGAGACCACAGAAATAGGCATGATTTAGGCACGATTACCTATTGATTTCCTATCCGTTTTAATTGTACATAAATCAATGAAATAACTTTTCAGACCGTGTAGTTTCAAATCAAAGATGTTGCTATTATATAATGGTTTATTTATTGTTTGATAGCTTGGTATATTTTACGAGGTAGATAAAAATGAACACTAAAATAAATAGTTCTATAATTTATCTAGATGTAACTGGTCTTTTTTCAATCCATTTTTTAACATTTGGAATACTATGAATTTTCTTCTGATGATCTTTCATCTCCAAGAATGTATCAAGAATTTTTCCATCTGCTTCCAAGAGATCAGCTGAATGTTGAGCAATGGCCAAATCCATCCAAGTTAAAGAATCTCCAACAAGGAAACCACTTCCACTGGATTTCAAAGATTCAGTGAAAATTGAGTACATTTTATTGAAAGCCGGAACGAATAAATCTTTGTAAAGTTGATCTACATCTCCATCGGAAAATCCCATTTTGGCCCTAAAGAATGGCCGTGCTTCAACACGATAATCCTTGAATTGGTCACCGAGAGCATCAACTTGAGCTTCTTCCCATGATGATTTTCCAGAAATTCCAAATTGTTTTGATAGATACCGAACAATTGTAATCGATTGTGCCAGTTGTCTTCCATCAACTTCTAGAACTGGAACTTGTCCAAATGGGGTCACTGAAAATTATATTAAGATAAGAAATATTTATGTTTCTGAGCACAGGATTTTTTGTTCGTTTAAAGAATGATTTTTGATAATTTTTGAAATTGTTGAATAAAAAAAAATTTTCAAGTGATCTCCTATTTTTCGATATTCTTTTGAAGATTTGAATAAAAGTTTCACGAATTTTCAAAAGTTCATTCAACTTTTCGAACATTATGTGACGTAAAGATCTAGGACAGTGATAAGGATTTGCATAAATAGAGAAGGTTTTGTCATAATCTTCACTGTGAGTTTTCTCACTCTACAAAGAAGTCGCCATGGCCCAATCCGTCCCACCAGGAGATATCCAGACCCAGCCGGGTACGAAGATCGTGTTCAATGCCCCGTACGACGACAAGCACACCTACCACATCAAGGTGATCAACTCATCTGCTCGCCGTATTGGATACGGTATCAAGACCACCAATATGAAGAGACTTGGAGTTGATCCACCATGTGGAGTTCTGGACCCAAAGGAAGCTGTTTTTCTGGCAGTTTCCTGCGATGCCTTCGCCTTTGGACAGGAGGACACTAACAACGATCGTATCACTGTTGAGTGGACCAACACTCCGGATGGTGCTGCTAAGCAATTCCGTCGGGAATGGTTCCAAGGAGACGGTATGGTTCGTCGTAAGAACCTCCCAATCGAGTACAACCCATAGGATTTGTGAACTTTCCAAAACTTCAATAAACTTTCATTGATAGCTCGTTTTTTGTTTTTTTTTACTTGAACATATTTTCAGAGATTTTCAAACGAGATAATATTGTCATGCTCGAAAAAAGAGCTTCCTTTCCACTCCTCGTTTGAGCATTTTCCTCTAGATCAGCTGGCTCGACACTACAATGTTTCTTCGATCATCTCTTTAAAAAAACCGAACTTTAATATTTCTGCAGGTTCTGCCAAAATGATTCCAAAAGAAGCCTGGAATTTTTGATTTTTTTTTTGCATTGCAAAGTTTTTTAAATTTCTGCAGTATCTGCCAAAATCCCCAATAATAAATATATATTTGAATTGTTATATTTTCGATTTTTTTCAGTAGAAAATCGAATTGAATTTATTTAATAATGTGGAAAAATCGAATAAAATTGTAAAATGGGTTACTGTACTGCTTAAAGGCACACCTTAATCTTTATGTGAGGATATTTTGTTCGTGGCGGGATACCACTTAAAAACTGAAGCATTTCGCTACATTGTAATTAATCAACTTTTTAAACTGAGGATTTCATTCTAAAATGCAACTTTTGAACTTACTATTTTTAATTTCTGCCCACTGCTCTTTAGAAATACGCTCATCAATAAATTCTTGGCCGGCAAAAGCGAAAACTTGACGAGCGATTTCTCCATTTCCACGAGATTGAAAATAAATTAGTTTATAGGAAACCATTTTTCAGAATAAAATGAAGAATTCGTCACAATCTGGCGCTTTTGAACCCTTCGCTCTCAGTGTCTGCGTTTCTCATTTCTCACTAAATCGACATCAGAAAACCACAAACATCAACTTTTTTTTCCAAAAACCAACATTGATGTATTTCACAATATTCTCATAAGTTTTCAAATTTTCATTCAACTTTTCGTTTACGTGCAACATAAAATTATATAAACCGAGGAAAATCTACACATAATTATTTAGCTAAACTCATGCAATATATAAATCATTTTTAAATACTAAAATTATGTGATAACAGTTGGAGCCTTGCGATTAGTGAACTGCTCCATTTTGCAAGTATCAAGTGCAATCAACACCAATGGTTTGAGCAATTCGTGAGCTGGAAGTAGAAGGCGAGAAGTGTCATTTGAAGGAATGTACGAATCAACGTAGAGACGGATGGTAGCACCGGCAGATCCTGTTCCAGAGAGTCGGAATACCAATCGAGATCCATCTTCGAAGACAATTCGGAGTCCTTGTTTGGTTGCAACTGAACCATCCACTGGATCAGTATATTGGAAATTGTCAGCGACAGCAACCTGGAAATAGTATTTTTTAGAAAAAATAAATCTTTTCGAACTTTCTCTCACCTTATATGTAACCCCATTTGCCGAGAAATCTCTTCCAACAAATGCTGGCAATTGAGCTTCAAGGAAAGTCATCAACAAGTTGGCACCAGCTGCATCCACATTCTCATAGTCGTAACGAGTGAACACATTTCTTCCATATTTCTGCCAATGCTTCGTCACAATTTCCTCGACGGATTCTTTTCGGTCTGCGAGAATTTGAAGCCATGCAAGAAGTGCCCAAACGCCATCCTTCTCACGAATGTGATCAGATCCAGTTCCGAATGATTCTTCTCCACAAATAGCAATTCTTCCAGCATCCATAAGATTTCCAAAGTACTTCCAACCGGTCGGTGTCTCATACACTTGAAGTCCCTTTGCCTTGGCAACCAAATCAACAGCTCCAGCAGTTGGCATTGAACGAGCAAAACCAGCAACCTTACGAGTCTTGAAATATGGAATATAATCAATGTTATCAGCAATAACAGCTAAAGAATCACTGGGGCAAACGAAGAAGCCATTCTTTCCAAGAATCATATTACGATCACCATCTCCATCAAATGCAGCTCCTAAATCGTGTTCTCCGGTGTGGAGGCGTTCAACAAGAGTTTTTGCGTAGGTGAGATTTGGATCTGGATGACCTCCACCGAAATCTGGCTTTGGAACAGTTCTCAAAAGATCAGAAGGATCAGCTCCAAGATGATCGACAAGAATTGTAGAGATGTATGGTCCAGTTGCTCCGTGCATCGAATCAAGTAAAACTCTGAGTTTGCGTCCAGTAAGTTCACCAGCGAGAAGGGATTTGATTTTTGGGAAATCAAAGATTTTCTGCATGAGGTTGATGTATTCGGTAACTGAATCAATGACGTCAACGACAAAGTGACCAACTCCCTCAATATCATATTCATATCTGAAAATTAATGTACATCAATGTAATCAAAATATTGATGTGTTTACCTTCCAACTTGTGTAAAATCGCATTCTAAATCCTTGGCAATCAAGTATTTATCGATTTTAGTTGTGATCTGATAAATGGCATCAGTGACTTGATCTGGAGCAGGTCCACCATTTTCGCAGTTGAATTTGATTCCAAAATCTCCCTTTGGACCTCCTGGATTGTGACTAGCAGTGAGAATTATTCCTCCATCAACAACACGACCTTCGTGTCCTTTTCTGATAAGATTCGAGAGAGCTGGCGTCGACAAGAAACCGTTTTGACCGACGATAAGACGGGAAAGCTGAAAAACTCAAATTTATAAAAAAATTACTAAAATTTCTCAATATTTCTTACCCCATTGGCTGCTGCAATTTTAATAATCACATTTGTGGCTTCCATCGAAAGAAACCGTCCATCTCCACCAACAACCAACTGAGAACCCTTCTTTTTCGATCCAAGACCAGCATCCAAAATTGCTTGAACAAAGTTTTCCGTGTAATTCTGCTGCTGGAATTCCGGAACCCGTTTGCGAAGACCAGATGTTCCGGGTTTCTGTCCTGCGAATGGTTTTGTGGGGGTTTCAACGACGGCGATTCCCATTTTAGGCTGAAAATAAATATTATAGATCAGAAAATAAAATGGACTGACTATGAGAAAAGAGAAAATAGTAAACAGAAAATGATCGCTTCGTATCTTATCACGAAAGTCAAGTGGTTGGTCAATGTTCAGTGATAGTAAACATAGAAAAATGAATAACTTTAGAAATGGGCCGACCTAAAATGTGCTCGAACTCTTCTGGGATAACTTTTGACCTCAAATGCAACTTTTAAATGGGGTTTTTAAAGTCCAGGTAGACAGACATGTTAAGAACACGAAGAATTTATTTATCTTCTGGTGGGTGGGCAGGAATAGTTCAGATTTCGCAGCGAAAAAAGAAAAGAAATGCCAGCTGCAGTTGTTGGCGCCAAAGGAGAGCACCCACACAAACAGAGAGTTCAGAGAAATAGAGAGCAACAAAATACGTGTAGAAATGGAACAACTGCTGCTGTTCATCAAAAAAGATAAAGAAAAATGAAAAGAAATCAATGAGCGAAAAAAAATTTATCTTCTTTATACTCTCTTTCGAAAATTCGAGACGCCCCCTATTGCTTATCAAGGTTTTCATCGCTACAAACTATTGAATATATTGTGTCGAACACAAAAACAACGAAATTTCGGGAAAAAGAACGATACAAATGGTGAATACCGCGCGCGCATTTCGAGTAATTTGTTTTTTTCAAACAAAATTTCAATAATGGTATGCGGTAATTAAAATCGCTGCGATACTGACAAACACTTTTTTCCTTCTGTGCCTTTAAACCGACCGTAATTAATAAAAAACTTTTTTTTGATAGTAACCGAATGAAATTTGGAGAAAATATTGATAAGTATTTAAGAAAAACTCAACTTTTTATTGAAACAAAATGACTCGCTTTTTGTTTTTTAAACGAATTCCGATTGTAGGTTAAGGTAGTTAAAATCGTTGCGGAGCACACGAAAACTTATTCATGCTGCGCCTTTAATTCTACCGTGGTTAATGTTTCACTTTAATGAAATTTTTCAAAAAACCAAAAACAGTTTTTTACCCAAAAATTATATGAATAAAAGAATCTAAATTATTTATAAAAACAAAGTGACGCTCTCACTAAAAATAAAACAACGGACTTTGTGCTGTTTTTGTTTTGTGCTGGAAGAATCACTGAAGAATAAAACATGTTTAAAAAACACAAATGTTTCTAATGTAACATTTTATAACAAAACTTCAAAGTAATATTTCCAAAAATCATATGAATCATCGCCAAGATGTTTGAAATTGATCGAAATATGATTTTGTAACGTCTTCAAATACAGTAATCGGGTTCACCTGACGGTCATCGCGTCTCTTATTCAAACAATGGATTTTCCCCTGAAAATATATAATGAAAATCTGAAAAATTGATAAAAACCTACAGAAAATGGCATATCTCTAGTTTTCCGTAAATGTAAAACGCAAACGGAAGGAATTAGAATTGCACCAAGTGCCAAATTAATATCAAAAAGTGAAATCATAACTTGACCCGAATATGTTTTTGAACCCAGATATACTCTAGGAACTACAATAAATATAATAACAAAAAATATGAGAAAAACCAACATGGAGCTCATAACTTGCAGATATTTAATAATTTTCACATTTTCTTCAACTTGAAACTTCTTGCTCAATGTATAATTTACATTTTTCATTTTCCGAAGATTCTCAGCTTTCCATGATAATCTCTTGGATTCTTGTACATTATAATAGTAAAGGCACATTAAAACCTAAAAAATGAAGAAATTATTTTGAAAAATGGGCATTGTGCTTCTTACAATGTTTGAGAAAACTGCCCATAGTGATGCGAATAGAATAATATACAACAAAGAAGCTTCAACTGAAAATAACTATTTTTGATGTTAAGAATGTGAATTGTGAAAAGAGTATATGCCTGCCAGTGCCTATACCTACCCCTTTTTTGTTTTTAAAATTAGGTTATTTTGCTGCTTTTTTGAAAATAGAAAATCCCAAAAAACCCCTTTTGGAAAGTTGTGTGTTCTGCAAATTTTCTTGTGTTTTTTTCCAAGTTTTTCCAAGGACGCAGGCAGGCACGTAGGCACAAAAACTGTAAGAGAATAAAACTTACAGAAACAAATGGGAATCACAAAACATTGAGTATAGGTTAGGCTGACCAAAGCACAAAATGCAGCAACCCAACATCTGTGCTTCGTTTCATAATCGACCACATAATAAGTTGCAAATGCTCGTTCAATAGTTACTACTAAAATTGCACTTAAACTAACTCCATAATGTTCCATTCTCAATATTCCCGCTACGAGGAGATACGGCGTGTCGAGATCTGAAAAATATTGAGCTACCGAGTCATATAAGTTTAAAATTTGAAAAAAAAACATATATGGCGTTGGACAATTTTTACCATTTAAAAATTACTGGAACGACTGAATTTCTGATTGAATTTTAAATTTGCGTGCAAAGAAAATCTGAAAAATCTACAATTTCAGTCACATTTACAATCCCCACAAGTATACACATATTTTTTCAACTTTTGATTTTATTATTTTGTGAAAATGTTACCCAACTTCCACCAGCTCATTCATTTGGAACATGTTATGGCAGCTCCATACAACATGACTTGAAGAATGTTCAACATACATCGCTAACACCAATGATATGAGTCGTGTTTTCAAAATTCCATTTTAAAATGTAACTATTATAAATTTTGGAAATTTCAGATTTTTCAGAAAATGTGTGATTTGCCAATGTTTATCTTGTCGTTTTTCAGTCAAATAAGTGTAAACCTCTTTCAGAACAAGTTAAATCTTACCAGAAAGCATATGAGACGAAAGTTTTTTTACAAACCTGTGACAAACTTTAATTGAACCAAAATCATGTAGAATCTGGCCAGACTTCCAAAAATATATAAAGTCGTGAAGAGCAAAAATAGATATTGTAAATTCAAATGTACAATTTGGAAACTTTTCACAAAATAATTGAAATAAACCATTAGAAACATTCCAACACAAATCAAAATACTTTCAGATGCATAAATAAACTGTAGTGTTGGCGTCAATGGAGCATTTATATCCACTAAAATTGGCACATCAAATGTGATATTGAGCCATTGGCCCTCCACCAATGGAATTGGCTCAGCAAGTAGTGAGAGAATTTTGGCAAGAAATTCCTGGATAATGTGCATTTTATCTTTAACTCAAAATAAGGAAAATGTTTTCTAAAAATAAGGAGTAGTAAGAGTAAGCATGAAATTATATATGCAGGTGGAGTAATTGATCGGGTTCAGAAAACGCTTTTAGATTATAAAGTTTGATGTGAATATCTATAGAAACGAATGATCACTTGTAATCGAATTTTAAAGAATGTTCGCCAAAACAGCGGTGACATGGAGGCGTGAGTTATGAAAAAAAAACTCAGAGAACAGGAAGTGTTAGCACATTAGTTGCAGTGTTGGTCAATACAAATAGAACATATAAAATCAAAATGTATTCATTAGAATATCAGTAATTTTTTAACTTTGAAAACCTTTTTTATTCGTTAAAATTCAAGATGCCCTAGTATTTTTTTACTAAGTGTTGCACAGATACTTTTAAATATTTGAATAGTTAACTTCAGAAAAATGGGGTTACCAAAAGAAACGGAAAAGACAGCTCTAGGCTAATAGGTTTTCTCTATATAGTTATATTCAAACAGTGTACGTTGAAAATTTTGAAGGAATACCATTTTGTTTAAAACCTTAAAAAACAGACATAAAATATTCATTACATTTTGATACGGGTTTATTCATTGCATTACAGAAGGAGTATCATCAATGAGGGAAATTTCTTAAAAATGTAGCTTGTCGCGAATACGATGGAGAAGAATCTCCAACGATCACGACTTTCATAATTAGAGTCACCAAGTGTACTGTTAGTTTAACTTATATAAAATACCACTGAACGCAATGCGAAACATAGCTCAAATGCTGAAACTTACCAAAAATAGGTAAACGGAAAAAAATCCGTTAACACTGTAAATTGTGCCACCAAACGAAAGTGACTCAAAGATTTCAAATGAAAGTGGTAACAACTTTAATAATTTTAAAGGGACAGTTTTAAAACGTGATTCTCTAAAACCAGGTCTGTCATTTATTTATCATTCCCACTCAAAACAGGTGAAAATGAACAACTACACTAGAAAGAAAAACGTAAAACTTTGTGATCTCAAAAGCAAATCGGCAATTATTTCAGAGTCGCGAGAAATACACGTACTAGGCTAACCCCACAATTTGTCATGTTACTTATTTTTTGTTCGGTTAATTCAATCAATTGTCCCTGCCATGGAGTATGTCCTTTCACAGCTCAACGAACAAATTTTGATTTGCAAGTGAAACTTGGGCTCGATGTGTCGGAATATGTTTCAAAAAATGTGATATTAATTTAATTGATTATATAAAGCAGCTGCAAAATTGGTATTTTTTCCTAGAATAATTTTCGAGGAATGTGTACCGACTATTGAACAGAACACATTTTGTTCAACTTGTGCAAAAATTAGAAATTTGCTAGCTTTTCATTTTTGAAAGCCTTTCAGGAACGTACTAATTGACAACGAAAAACTTTTTCACTTTAGTGTGCAAAACAGAATTGATCCCTTTTCAGAATAAATCGACAGAGATAAGGTAAACAGTTCAAAAACAATTCTGAACGATCATTGACATAACTACAAAAAGGTTTGATCGAAAGTTAATAATCATTTCCCACGCTTGAGTCTTGTCATATCTAAATTTAATTCTCCCTTCTGCCGCAATTTTACATTACTCAGTTTTCCAAAAAACCAAATGATTACTCAACTAAAATTCAATCAATTTTTGTCTATGAATTATATTTTCATTGTAGTTTATTCAATTTCAAAACTAGAATTGAACGATTATTTAGAATTGAGTCTCTGGACGAGTTTCCAACCACTTCTTGATATTGGCATTTGAATGAACCTTCTCCTGATGCGCCTTAAATTGTGGGAATTCTTCGAGAAGAGCTGGATCAGTACTCAATATATCCGCAGTGTGCTGAGCAATGAGCAAATCCACAAACGTCAGCGAGTCTCCAACCAAGTAACCGGATCCTGCAGTTTTAAGGAAATTATAAATGAATCCGTAGTGCTTCTTGAATCCTGGAAGAAAGACATCCTTGGAAAGAGCATCAAGATCTCCTTCAGCAAATCCCATCTTCACCATCACATATGGACGAACTTCGTTGCGATAATCTTTGAACTGATCAGCGATCGAGTTGACTTGAGCCTCCTCCCATGCACACTTTCCATTGATTCCGAATTGACGAGCCAAAAAGCGAGCGATAGAATGAGATTGTGGAAGAACCTTTCCATCGACCTCTAGAAGTGGAAGTTGCCCGAATGGGGTGGCTGAAAGTCATTGTTAAGCTGCTTGAACTTCAGAAACTTCAAAAATTACAAATAGAATGTTTGAGGAAAAACTATGTTTCTCGTCTCTTTTATATGTTTTTTTGATGAAGCCAATGACAACTAAAAAAACATCTGATCAATTGAATTGAACTTATTGTTAAATAGCTTAAACTCACTTGGTTTGACAGCTGCCCATTCCTCTATTGAAATTCTATGATCCTCAAAGCTTTGTCCAGCATATACAAATATCTGTCGAATAACCTCTCCAGCTCCACGGATGGGGAAATATGATAGCTTGTAGTGGACCATTATTACTACCACTTTTCAAGTAATTGGGGAGTACAAGTCTGTGATACAGTTTGAAATAAAAACCAAGAAGTTTCTATTTATACTCATATTCTCTAAGTGTGTGTGTACTGTTAAGTCATCACTGCTTTGATCGCACTCTGCTGACAACAAACCACAAATATAGTTTGGCGTTATGTCTGTTTCAATGAACTGGTTGAATTAGATAAATGTACATTAAAATAAAGAGTATATTGGAAACTTTAAAGTTTGTCATCATTTACTCTTCCCACTGCGCAGATGTTACTGACAACTCAGTTCAAAAAGTGCCTTTTCATGATGATTCGGATGTCTGAACAAATATATCGGTTGCTTCTGCTATCTTATTTTTTAGAGAACTTTTCAGAATAAATAGATTTCAATGCAATCATTTATCCCATATCAATACAAAAATACATAAAGAGACCATGTGAATTTGGAAATCATTTAGAATGGAGTAACTGGACGAGTCTCCAACCACTTCTTGATGTTGGCATTCGAGTGAACCTTTTCCTGATGAGCCTTGAATTGTGGGAATTCATCGAGAAGAGCTGCGTTGGCAGCCAGAAGATCAGCAGTGTGCTGAGCGACGAGCAAGTCGACAAAGGTCAAAGAGTCTCCAACCAAGTATCCGGATCCAGCCGACTTGAGGAAGTTAGCAAAGAATCCATAGTGCTTCTTGAATCCTGGAAGGAAGACGTCCTTGGCAAGAGCATCGAGATCTCCTTCAGCAAATCCCATCTTCACCATGAAGTATGGACGAACTTCGTTGAGGTAATCCTTGAATTGATCAGCAACCGAGTTGACTTGAGCCTCCTCCCATGCACACTTTCCATTGATTCCGAACTGACGAGCCAAGTAACGGGCGATAGCATGAGATTGGGCAAGAACCTTTCCGTCAACTTCAAGGAGTGGAAGCTGTCCGAATGGAGTGCCTGAAAAATAATATAATTAAAACCTAAAGTTCAAAGTTTTCTTTGAGTAAACAATCATTGACTCCAAACTTCTATCTCTCAGTCATACCAAGCACTTTGTTTACATCTCTAGGTGTCAAACTGCCTAGAGTTTAGCCTTGAATTTTTTTTTCCTTTTTCAAGGTCTATTCATTCGAACACCGAAATTTCAATAACTTTCAAAAAGTAACTCAATAACAACTTCAATCTACTCTAAAGGCAAAAAGGCAATTTGTGTGACCTAGTTAATAGGAACAGGAAAGGTAAGGAATATACCGTACCTGCTACTTTAACGGCTTACATCTCGGTTCTCTTAACTTTTATCAAAAAATGTTTAACTGACAATATTTAAAAGTATATTCTTCACGTATTTTGTCAGTCAAAATTTTTTTGATAAAACCAAAGACAGCTTAACTAAAAGCCTGCAACTATTTCTAAAATGAATTTTTAATTTGGAACTACTTATAAGATTTCAACTAACAATTTCAATATCTATGCACCTATTCAAACAATAATTTTCAATCCCAAACTCACTTGGCTTGACAGCTGGCCATTCCTCCTTTGGGATTCTGTTGTCCTCGAAGTCTTGTCCAGCGTAGGCCAAGATCTGACGAGCAATCTCTCCAGCTCCACGAATTGGGAAGTACGATACCTTGTAGTGGACCATTGTTGAAATAACCAAGCAAGAAATCGAGTGGTCGATGAGAAGGGTTGAACACTGAATGCCGGCCGTCTCTATTTATACCCATTTCTCAAATGTCTGTCGTCTCTCCACTCACCATATTCTGTAGTTTGTCATCATTTGCTCTACACATTGCGCGCACGTTGTTGACTAGAAATCATAAAGTGTAGTCATCGTTTTTTGTTGTTGCAATGTTACGATGAACAGAGTAGGTCAAAATAATATTGGTTGAAAAAAATATATGCAAGGTTTTGTGACTTTTCCAGATCTTTCGAAGGGAATGTTGTGTCACAATTTGTGACTACTCACAAATATAAACCCATGGCATCAATCATCTTGTTACGCTTGCCATTATTATTGAAGATACCATGATAAGAAACTACTATAACTGACACAAAAAGTCACAAAAAATATTTTTTTTTGTTTCTGAAATTTTTCCGACAGTACAACACAATTTCATAATCTCGCGCAAAAGAGGCGTAGGCATTTACCGCAGCCTACGTGCCTGCCTACAGCCTAATTTCTGGGAAGGTGCCTGATGAACAATGATTTCCTATGGAATTTGTCTTTGAAATAATTTAAGTCTCACTTTGAAACACAAACGTGCTTTCTTTTGAGGGTTATACACCTGCCTTTGAAAAGACTATCCTCCAAAAATAAATAAAAGATTACATATTTATTGTGCCCACCGAAATTTGAAAATTCTTATTATGTTCATGTTCCAGAAAACGACGCTTTTGTAATTTTTGACAATAAAAGTCAAATTAACATTATGACGTGATTGGTTTTGTGCTTTGAACATTGTGTCTCACCAGGGAATGTTCGGAAAGTTTTAGCTATGATGGTAAACCACAAAGGAAGGCGGTGTAGGTCTGATTTGTACCTAAAAGCATGCCTACTTCCCAGGCTTTTGTAAATATCCTGTATATTTCAACACTCTTGCAATGCAAAAAGCTTCTATAGAAACATCCTGCTGAAAACTTTACCATAAAATTTTTAAAAGAACAATTCATTCAAGATATTTTAGAAACATCGATTTCCATTAAAACAAATTAGCAAAAAATTGCTTCTTGAAATATGAATTAAAAAATAATACAAAATTGCAAACTCATTTCAATTTAGAATGGGTAATCTGGACGGTTTGCAATATACTTCTGAATTCTGTCGATGCTCTGAACCTTCTTACGATGTGCCAAAACCTTCTTGAACTCCTCAACAACTGCCAAATCTTTATCCAAAATATCTTGAACGTGCTGCGAAATCAAAAGATCCACCCATGTCAAAGAGTTTCCAACAAAGAAACCACTGTGATTAGATGCCAGAATGTTCTCGAAAAACTCGAAATTCTTTTTGAAAGCTGGAACAAAAACATCAGTTCTCAGTTGATCCTTGTCTCCAGGTTTGAATCCAGCAAGAACTGTTAAATATGGGGAGACATCGTTGAGATAATCCTTGAATTGATCAGCAATTGCATCCACTTCTGCCGCCTCGGTGTCATTTTGTCCAGCAATTCCGAACTCTCTGGCCAAGTACCGAGCAATTGCATATGACTGTCCCAATGGTTTTCCATCGACTTCCAAAATTGGCAATTGACCGAATGGAGTGTCTAGAAATTTGAAATTTGAGGAGAAGTGTTTTAAAATAAAATCTAATCTTAATTTTAAAAAAGTATGAAGGTCTTAGAAAATTTTTCGGATTAGTTCGATCTCCAGGAGCGACTTTTCCACAGTGTCCAAGATGTTGTCAGAAAGCACAATTCCATAAAAAGTTTCAAGCATCAAGTTTTCCTCGTACCTACAACCTTTTTTCTGAACTTCTGACTGATCACCCTAAATCAGGAAATAAAAAAAACAATCAGAAGCATAATCCCAATTTGCAAAGTGATTTTTTTAAAGTATTGAATCATGGAATACTGTTCTAGTTCGGATGTGAAAAGTTAGAGAACTTTTGTTTGCAATTATCTACAATTTAAAAAATAAACAAATACCGAAATGTATGAAACGTAGTTTTCAAGTTTTGAAACCATTTATCTTTGCCAAAAGTGTATAAACTCACTATTTTTGCGTGCTGGCCATTGTTCAAAGCTCAGATTCTCCTCGGAATAATCCTGTCCTGCATAGGCAAAGATTTGTCGAGCAATTTCAGCACGGGCTCTTAATGGGAAGTAGACGAGCTTGTAGTGAACCATTTCGTGAAATTTTTTCCTACAAAATGAATGTGAATTATCATCAAATACTGGGTTATTCTTATCATTTTTTGTGTGCTCTACTATCATTATTTACTTTTCAATATATGACTGAAGATATTTGATGACAAAACCAAAACTTGAGAGCACAGCGTTTTTCGGATCACTTTCAAGATTGACTATAGTATGATCAACCGTGATTTCAGAAATCAAAAAGGCTTTGAGAGGATAATTAATTTTAAAGCTTTATGGGGAATATACAGTCTGTTACTTCTTGATATCATGTCAATTCTTGATAATTTCTTTTTTGGAAAGACCTGAAATTAAGAAAAAAACACATAATTGCTTACTTATTAAAATAGATTTAGGAACATTTATAGGATGCGTACAATTTCGCCGATTAAAATTGAAATTCTGAAATTTTGGTAATTTCTGATTTCCGGCAAAATGCCGGTTTACCGTTATTGCCGGTTTCCCGTTTTTTTGCCGTAAAAAAACATTTGCCGCTCACACCTGAAGTGCCTTAGAGTTGCATTTCTTTTCCTATACTTTCATATTTTCAAAGTTCCAATCTTGGTATACATCACACTCAACGGACCAAATAACTTCCTAAAATCGCTAAACTGAGCATCTTCAAACTGGCGTATCTCGAAAAATACAAGTCTGAAAAACAATTTTTAACTAACAAAATGATCAGAAACATTTGTTCTTTCTATTACATTAATTTGTATATCAACAACTTTTTGTAGAGTTACACAGAGTCAAAGCCATTTTTCCAAAATTCAAAGAAAAATTTGAGAACTCTTTTGTTGTACCCTTTATAACTCAATATTCATTGAATTTCAAAAGATAAATTTTGTTAAGTAGTAAGTGAAAAATATTTCTCCACATTTTATCCGTTTTAAGTTTTTCGATATTTTCATGTTCCGCCAAGTTATAGACCGTTTTCTGAAAAAATCCAATCTCCGTCATAAAAATCTTCATATCCAACGTATCGACTTGAAATTTTGAAAAATGATCATTTTTTTGAGGTTTCTACAATGTCCTAGAAAATCTTTCAAAAATGTGGGCTCATCTCCAAAATCGTCCTCCGCTCCAAAATAAGAAATGGGACTTTTGCTTTTCGAAAAATGAGCGGAAAAATGAAATTGCGATTTTTGGGTCGAAAAAAATATTTTTAGAAAGCTGAGAACACGCTATTTACGAATTTCATGTTCATTTTAAGTGATTTCTTCTCTGAAACGACCTAAAAATTCTCTGTGCAACTCTGCAAATAATTAGTTTTTTGCAGTGAAAAGTAATGCAAATAAAAGTAAAAATATTTTGAATCATTTTGTTAGTTAGCAATTTTTGCTCAAGACTTGTATTTTTCCAGATACGGCAGCTTGAAGTTACGCAATTTAGTGGGTTTAGAAAATTAAGTTGACCACCGAGGCTTCCACTTTTGCTGGCAAGTTTATCCGTTTTGCAATTCAATTTTTTCAAATCTGCGATATTAGTAGAATTTTTGATTAATTGTTATTATCGTGAATATAGCAAAAAAGTGAACATTCACATTTTTGTGAAACTATTTTTTTGGAAATTTACTCTTGCTGGTATGACTATACCTTGTTTTCAGATATCATTAACTTTTTATTCTCATTCCATTTCTGTCTCACTCATTTTCATTTTCAATCCTTTTCTCTCTTTTTCCATCACTTTTTCGTTTTTCATCGTCGGACGGACGAGAGACCTCACCAAGTACCACACCACAACAGGCAGCAGTTTATTAGCAAGTTTCTCACGTCTCTCGTTTTCAGGAAACGTTGGAAAATGGAAGAATGATGAAAGAAGAAGATGAAGAAAGCCCTGTCATTGGTTATGGTTCTTTTTTGAGAAAACGGTTATTTGCGGCTTGATTGATATCGCTTTTCATTGGCAGAATGAAAAATGAGGAGAATTTTTGAATAATTAATGGGAAGTTAGTGTCAATTTTTACAGTTGTGCCCACTTGAAATATAACATATTTTTTAGTATCTATCCTGTTTTTATATCGACAAAGAATTTAGGCTAGTTTTTGTAAAAACCCATATTGAAAATTTTAAACAAAACACCTACTCGTTGGGTTAGTTAGTTAGCCTTGATATATAGTTTAAGCTTGTCTTGAATTCTCCGAAAAATTACAAGCTGGCACTACTTTTGGCAATTTTTGGCAACCTTTCAGGTTTGTGTACAGATATTTCTGAAATATCTAGACACTTAACGAATGTTGTAATTGAACATTACACGTATTCGGATCTGCAAAAGACAACATTTTGATTGTTAAAAATTATGATTTCAGTTTCTAGCAAGTTGGAATAGAGATACTATTTACTAGAAATGTTTAAAATAGTAAGGAACTAGTACTGACTTCTTGATCTTCCGGAATCTGTAACTTTTTTCAACGCCCGATTTCTGCGAATGTGGAAATTTTTATCTGAAAATTTAGAAGCTCCAGTTGTTCGCTAAAGTTTATTATGGAGGTACAAAATTTCAAAAAAGGGTCCGATTGAGCTATTGTCTGAATTGCCTGGAATATTTCCAAGTTTTTCTTGTCATAAAAATTATGTTTTAGAAAAAATGCCAATTGAATAAAAAATGCAAAAATAAATATACTTCAATCTAAAGTTCGTCAACTATTTTATAGCGAGATCAATCTAGACCGAAATACGTACGAGCACCGCCTTATGCGAAACCGCAAAGTTTCAAAGGGGAGAAGAGCCGGAACTTGTAGAAAATCATTCCAATGGTTCTAAAATAAACAATTAATTTTCTATTTGCAGTGATAAAGTCTAGATTACTCAATGTCACCACTCATAAGTTTGGAAGCCTATTAAAAAAACTAGTTTTTCTACGAGTTGTACATATACTCTAATTTTTTTCGAATTACTTGGATTAGTAAACTGTAGGTGTTAAAGCATGTAAAATTGCTTTAAATTTTTCAGTGAGCACAAAGTGTTGGTTAATTGATTTATTAACCAAAACTGTGACTAAAAACTTTCCAAAACTTTAACTGGAAATTTTCAAGAATCTAAAACGTATGTATTTTATTATGCCATTTCGTTCTTCTGTATTTTTTGAGTTTTAAACATAATCCCTATTAAACTAGTTCCGGCAGCTCGAAACGTTTGTGTCTTCTGTAGAATCTTTAGAATCTCTAGAATCTTATCTCAAGCTTGCACTTGTTCCTTAAAATTTCTCACGTACCTAAGAAAGCAACTCTATCAATCCAATCCCCTCTCTCTCTCTCTCTTTAAAATGTTGCTAGTCACATCTCGCTTAGCGGCCAGTAAATCAATGAGCGCGATTTGTGATCGTCTCTTTTTTCGCTTTTTATTCTTCAAACGGAACGAAATCACCCATGTTCATCTTTCCCTCATTTCGACACCCATAGCTGCCAATTTTTGAGGTTTTAGCGTTTCAAACGCTACCAATCTTACAAAAAATCGCGATTTACACAACCTGAAAATGTTGAACCAGGAAGATTTTAAAATTGATTTTTTGAACGAAGGAACCGTTCAGTATGTTATCATTTTTTTAATCAATTTTAACAATATCAGAACGTTTTGCTGAGAGTGTCAGTGTCCTTCGAGAACTTTCACTTTTCAATAAATGAGAGGGAAAGTACAAAAAACAAACAGAGAGAGAGATAAAAACGAGAAAATCGGTTTAGGTTCATCGGGTCGTTTGGAAGGACAATAAGGAGATATCATTAACATCACTGATTTGAAATAGCTTAGATATTCTAATGATAATGTTATTAGACGGGATAAAATACCTTTAATTTAGATTTATTATTTAGTGAAATTTATATATTTTCAATTGGAAAATTGTATTTTCTGAAACTCTCATAATTTTCAGTTGTTGTAACGCAAAGATCTGAAATTTCAGATGCTTTCCTGAAAAAAAAAACGAATTTTTTCTATGAATTTCTAGATTCAAAAAATCCATTACTCAAAAAATCTCATATTCACTGTGGGCGTTCTAGTAGAAAAATGCACTGAATTTCACTTAGGTACAACAGTGACCGCTCGTGCATTAAAGTAACAAAGGATTTTTTTTGAAATGTTTTGTCTTAATTGAGCTTTCACCAAGTTACCTGTACTTATACGAGAAAATAGGCATTGTAGGCAAGAAGGCAGGCAGAAGGTAGGCACGCACGGTCGCTTTTTGGTTTTTTTATTTCTATAGATTTTCGATGAGTATAATTCAAAAACTAGAGGTTCTAGCAAGTAATTTTCAACAATCAAGATATTGGCCATATATGTAATTGTCTACATTTCAAAATAAAACATTTGATCATGTAGATTTTTTTTGTTCAAGAACGTCTTTGAAATCATCGGTTCACATTAAGTTACCAAAGATTTCGGCAAAGGACGACTTCAAGAAGATTTGCAGTGAGATGAAGCTTCAGGTATTTTTCAAGTTTCTTTTCAGCAAATTACAGTGAGTTTTTCAGATTCGTGGAATTCACGGAGAATATTCGGATTTGAAGGAAGGAATCTATGACATCTCGAACAAGCAACGCCTTGGACTTACTGAGTATCAAGCCGTTCGTCAGATGTACGATGGATTGAAAAAGTTGATTGAGTTGTGGAGAAAGCCGCCGAATAAGAACTAGTATCATTTTCAATGAAATAAATTTTTTAGTAGATGATTTTTTTTTCATCCCCGGTTGTTTGCAGTTTCAAAGAATTGGGTTTTTAGATCAGAAAAATTAGAAAGTATATCGACACATTCTAACAATTTTAACTTGATTTAACTTCCTTCTAATTTTCTTCGAACGTTTTTTCTTCTTTCAACAGGTTTCATGAAAATATTGCAAATACATTTTATTGATCACAATCCAAATAAATAGAAAAAGGAATAACAAATATTTTGTTAGTGGACATTTTTGTATAGAAAAAGTGAGATATAAGCTGACAAAATTGAACAATGGGGTACAATACAAAACGATGAAATACGATAGGTGGTTGTGAAGCCGACATTGAACATACACCCCGGATAATTTTGCACTTTCAGGATTACTGTAACTGGCAACTACATGATGGATCATTGATCAGATTGCTTGACCCGAAACCTATCAAAATGCATTTAATCTATTGAACCTGATGATTACTGTAATAATGTTGGACCTCACATTATTTCAGCTTCTCCATCAATCTTACCAGCAAATGACAGTGACAATCACAAACAAACCACCTGATTCGAACAATCACATGCATCTTTGGAACGTCTTCATAAACGTTGTTCACATGCCACACCCAATTGCCAGCCGAAAGTCTGCCCTTGGAGATGGGCAAAAAGTGAATAACACAGTGAACCGAATATATATCCAATTCACATTATCAATACGCGTATCACTACTTTCATTCGTTCATCATCTATACCTGACTGTTATCATTTGATAATGAGAATGTGAAGTATGTGTACATAAAGAGAAGAAAGGTTCTAAAAAAAGGGGATATCAAAAGAATGAAGCTAAAGGGACAGAAGAAGTTTATGACAAGGTATGAACAGAAGAAAAATGATGTTCTGACGCAGCCGCCATCAGTTGGTCAGAGTACTGGAACGCGGAAGGAGAATAATGTTGAATAAGTATACCAAAAGCTCAAAAGCTGAAATTTTTCTTAAGAAAAGTACAATTTTTAATATATTATCAGTAAACGAAAAATCTTAGAATTTACCGAAATTTTTGGAAAAAAATTCCAAGTGATGAGGTCCTACATTCTGGAACTTAGATCTGAAATTCTTTCAGAGTTATTTCTTCAAAAATCAGATTTCGAAGCTCATGGAATTGCCCTGACACATTTTTAATAGACTTCTGAATATTTCGAGAGTGCTTAGAAATAGACAAATAATCTGAAAGTTTATTTAAATTAAAAACAAATATTTCTGTCAATTTAAAAATATTCGATTAAAGTTCCAGATTTGTTTTAAAAAAACACGAATTCCCTAAAAAATCTAGAACATTGATTACCAAAAAAAAAAAACAAAAACAAAAACAACAAGAATTTACATTACAGACAGCAGAGCTGAATGCCAATTTTGTGACACCCTAGTATTAACGTCAGGCCTTTGTGAGTATACTTGTAAGCAAACTATACATCAAACTCCTTTTTAGGAAATACTGCCCCTCTACGTTTATCTACAAAACAAACTGAGCACCTCAATTCACTGTTCCGAGTTGATTTTAAAAATGAGGAACTAAATCATTGCAACTTTGAAATAACTTTGAAATAATGTTCATAGTATCATAATCATAAAAGTAATGATCAGATCACCAGCATATCACCTACAACTACCTCTCTCTCTTTCCCTCTTCTTACAAGCGGATCAAGCTTCTTCTCTCATGGCATGGGAAAGGGCGTCGGGTAGGTGGTGCTTCACTCCGAGACATGTATCTGATAAGTCGAAGAGAGGCGATGTATCTCTGACGCTCTCCTCAAAATGAACAATATTTTGGGCAAAAGCTTAGGCGATATTCAACAGAACAACAAAAAAAGGAGCAAAAAGGGTAGGCGACCGCTGCAGACCCGAATCGCTTATAAGACCGGTGATGGCGAGAGGAGAAACACATCTTTGCTTCATTCTAGCTTCATCTTCTCATTTTATTCTCATTATTACTTCTAAATATTATTCTTTAATTATTTTTAATTAAATTTTTAAAAATAATCTAAACATTATTTTTTGTAGTTATAACTCTAAACAACTCTCATAATTTCTGACTTTCTGATTTCTAAACTTCAATCCATCATTTTCCATTGTTACAGTATGAGCCAAGACGATAAGCAAAAGCTTGTGGAGGTCGAGACCGTGAAGAAATTCGCGTTCTTCGGAATTGCAGTCTCCACTGTTGCCACTTTGACAGCTATCGTTGCAGTCCCAATGCTTTGCATGTACATGCAAAACGTTCAATCCGGACTTCAAGATGAGATCAATTTCTGCCGTACTCGTTCCGACTCTCTTCGTGGAGAATACACCAAGCTCGATCAATTCCGTAAAGCTGAGAGCCGTGAGAAGCGTCAAACCTACCAATGCTGCTCTTGCGGAATTGGACCAGCTGGATCCGTTGGAAACCCAGGACAAGACGGAGCCCCAGGAAATGACGGAAGACCAGGAGCCCCAGGAGCCCCAGGACCAGATGCTCCAAATGAGCACGTTCAACCAACTCCAGCCGATTTCTGCTTCGAGTGCCCACCAGGACCAGCCGGAAACGCCGGAAACCCAGGACCAAAGGGACCACCAGGACAGCCAGGAGCACCAGGAGAGCAAGGACCAAATGGACGCCCAGGAGCCCCAGGAGCCCCAGGACCACAAGGACCACCAGGAACCGCAGGAAATGACGGAACTCCAGGACAACCAGGAGCCCCCGGACAAGTCCGCACCGTCCCAGCCCCACCAGGTAACCCAGGACAGCCAGGAGAGCCAGGAGCCCAAGGACCACCAGGAGAGGATGGACGCCCAGGAAACTCAGGACCACAAGGACCACCAGGACCACAAGGAGAGCCAGGACAAGATGGAGCTCCAGGAAACCCAGGAGCACCAGGAGAGGCTGGAGAGCCAGGAAAGGACGGAGCCAAGGGTAAGTATTTATTCAATTTTTGTACATTTCTCTTATCATTCCCTAATTCCAGGAGGATGCGATCACTGCCCAATCCCAAGAACTGCTCCAGGATATTAATTCCTCAATTGCTATTTTCTTGCTTAAATTATTTCTCTTTCTCTCTACTTGTATTTATAATACCTGTCGAAACATTTCACGGGGCTCTTCAACAAGAAACCAATAAAACTATTGAAATTAATTGAACTTGTAAAGAGAATTGGATGAATAGGAAAAGAAAGGTGAAGAGATAGAAAGTGAAAATGAGTGAATGTAATGATGGACGGTCATTTAAAAGGAAGGTGACTCGTAAAACAAAACTATTATGATTCGTTTAAAGAACGGTGACAATGTGGAAAAATATTGGTAATAGAAATTATGAAAACACAAAAGTTAAAGAAGCTCTTCGATACGCTTAGTTTTGAGCTTAAGGTTTTGAAACTTTTTTTCGCGTTAACAAAACTTAATTCACACTAATGAATCAAAAAACTAATATTTGAAATTTAATTTTTTATAATTTTTAAAAAAATTCTTTACGGCGAATAAACTCTAGGAAGACCAAAACTTTAGAGTAGTTACCAGATGCGAAATTTTATAGAAACAATGGCAACGTTGAGCTGCGGAATGTAGGCCTCCAGCTAGTTGTGGAAAATACATCACGAGGCATAAATGTGATCAAAACCTGCCTGTAAATTTCAGTTTTAAAGTAATTTTTAATAAAAATTGAATTGTATACTTTTTTTGTGGACACTTTTTCAGACGAGGCTTTTTATCAACTTTTTTTGTGACCTCAACTAGTGGAAATTGGGAATGGGCACAAAAACATTTTCTGCAATTTGGTATTTGCCACTTTTGGAGCTGTCAAAAAAGAAATAGGCTTCTCACTCTTTCAGCAAACCGGAAAAGATCGAGCTCAAAAACTTGGCAGTTGTGAGGTAAAATTTCGGAAAAGTTAAATTGCAATGAATTTTAAAAAATGAATACCTGAAATGTTTTTCTGTCACATAACAAAAGCTCGTCCCTTTACCAAATTATAGATTTTGCAATGTTCTACTCGGAATTTTGGATTGCCGAATGGTATTATCTGGTTTTTATTGACACTCGCGAAAATAGGTTCTAAAAATCCTGAAACATTTTCAACAAAGGAAAAGTTTTATGTTGCTACCCCTATCAAATTTTAAGAAATAACTTCCGTCATTTTTCTATTTTCCATCACAACGGCACGATTGCCGATTGCAAGGAATGATAACAGTTCAGATCGGTTCGTTTTTCTGTTTTCTTTTTTCTTCCCAGGCAACGGTCTTCTACGTCTCCCTTCAAGCCAACCCCGAAAACCAATCAGCCCCCAAATTGTCGAGCGTCTCCAATTTTCAGATGATCCCTCTTCAAGCATCTTCTTTTTTTTCCTGGAAAGCCTACTCCCACTCTCCTATCTCTAGTAGTTACTGTACACCGACGCTATCGGTTCCCAAGCGAAACTATAAAAGAAGGGGTCGAAAGTTGTGGAAACCATCACACTAACGGACATGGCCGACGAGAAGTCAATCAAGTACGCTGAGGCGGATTCCGTCAAAAAATTCGCCTTCTTCGGTAATTATTTTTTAAAAATCAATTTCTTTGTTTTCAAAAACTTTAATATATTATAAGATGTTTAATATCATTTTGCCAAAGATTATCATAACTCCTATTATTCAATTGTTCACACTTTCATTTTCTAGGTGTGGCTGTTTCCACCATTGCCACCTTGACGGCTATCATTGCCGTGCCAATGCTCTGTCTGCACATGCAAAATGTGCAATCTGGCCTCCAAGAGGAGCTTGTCTTCTGTAAATCAAAGAATGCTGATCTTAAATCCGAATTCTTCAAGCTCGACAAGGTCCGATCTAACGCTGTTTCTGATCGTCAAAAGCGTCAGTCTGAGTACCAATGCTGTTCTTGCGGAATTGGAGCCGCCGGAGCCCCAGGATCTCCAGGAGAGGACGGAGCTCCAGGAGATGATGGAAAGCCAGGAAATGATGGAGAGCCAGGTCGCGATTCTACCGATAAGGACGAGAAGCCAACTGCCGCTGACTTCTGCTTCGATTGCCCAGTTGGACCAGCTGGACCAGCCGGAGGACCAGGACCAAAGGGACCACCAGGACCACCAGGAGGACACGGAGAACCAGGACCAGCTGGACGTGGAGGACCACGTGGCCCACCAGGACCAGGAGGACCACAAGGAGAGGCCGGAGAAGATGGAGGAGCCGGAAACCCAGGAACTCCAGGACAAGTTCGTTCTCTTCCATCCCCACCAGGAGAGCCAGGACAACCAGGAGAGCCAGGAGGTCCAGGAGAGCCAGGAGCCGATGGACGACCAGGACACCCAGGAAGAGCCGGACCTCCAGGACCACCAGGAGACAATGGACCAAACGGAGAGCCAGGAAAGGACGGGGAGGATGGAGCTCCAGGAGCCGCAGGAAACGCCGGAGCCAAGGGATCTTGCGATCACTGCCCACCACCAAGAACTGCTCCAGGATATTAGATTGTCTTTCTATGTTTTTAAATTCTTCTTTTCTTTCTGGTCGTTTATGTTTTTCACTCAAAATGAAGAACTTTCGAGTATATTAGTTGATTCGAATTATCATATAAGTGTGTTTTCAAAAAAGTTTAGTTCAACAACAGGAAGTTTCTTTCAGAAGCGATTTCAAACTTGATAAGAAGATACGGTAATAGTTCTAATGACCATTGAAATAGTTGTAGGAAACCATTTATGTCTGGTGAATGTGTTGCCATAGATACTACTACGTTTCATGTAATTTTCGATGAAGATGTCAGACTGGTCACAAATCCTTTTGATCTATAGGAAATGCGCTCAACCGAAAAATGATAAAAACCAAGTCATGTCGCTTTGATTCGAGATTCTTCTATAAATCTGAAGCGGTTTCCAAGAAGCAATTTAAGTCAAAAATAAATTTAGAAATATTGAAAAATATTTGATTAATTTAAAAATAATATTCCTAACTAATAAAATGTGCAAAAAAACATCTGAAAACTGGCTGAAAGTTGTCGAAATTTTGAGGGCCGTGTTTGAGGATTTTTCCAACGTTTTAAACATATTTTCCAATAAGTTGGATTGTTAAACTGAAAATTGACAATGTTCCTGGATATCCTGAAAAATGACTACAAGTTATGCTAACCATCTTTCAGATTTCAGGGGTTTTTCTTAAACTGTTATTTCTAATTCCAATTCAAAAGTTCAAAAAGAAGGGTGGTATAGTACAAGGCGTTCCATCTGCATTCCTCAAAAACCGAGACGTTCAACGATCATAGTGTAATACAGAAGAAGTCACGAAAAAAAGAGAGGGAAACCAACGAAAAAAAACTAAAACTTGGTCGCGATTTTCGATTTTTTCCTCTTTCTCCTATGTTCGTTTTTACCCTCATTGACGCCACAGAAAAAAACATCTGTGTTTGGGAATTTTAATTAAATTAATCAAATCTTCGAGAATAAGGTGAGACACAAAAGTGATTGAAATGAGGAGTGGAGATTTGTGGATTTGGATGCAATCACTATCACCTTCTTAATCCAAACAATTTTGTTCGGAACAAAAGATGGAGGAAGCAACAGGGGAAGGTGAATGTGTAAGGGATTAGTTCCTTCTTGGAAAGAAGGTGGTCAGAGAAAAATCTAAAATGCGGTAGGCAGATACATAAGCAGGCAGACAAAGGCAGTTTACTTACATGAAAAATCGACATAAGAAGTTTTGAATTCGATCTCATAACTGTCAAATAACAGTAGATACCCATTACAATTTGGGGGCTTCAAGACCAAACTAGAGTTCACTAGGACTCTAGAAATTCAGATTTTACTGCAAAATAACTATTGATATTGTGCTTACAAAGTAATAAATTTTATTTAAATACATAAACATTTTAAGCTTATTAAGTTTATAAAAAAAAGCGTAGATCTACAATATGCGAGCATCAATCGTAGAAACTACGGTTCGGATCAAAATCTAAAAATAGCGGTAGGCCTAGGCACAGCTGCTTAGACATACCTGCCTTCTATGTGTCAAAATGACAAGTAAATTCAGTTAGATAAACTTGCTATTAAATTTCGAATTTCAAATTTCACGAAATTGTTACAGTGAGATATAAGCTGTCAACAAGGAACATCATGGTGCAATGTTTATAGTGGAATCCCTATTGCATTACAAAATCAGTTAAAACCGTTCAGGATCGTCTATCACCTCATCCATCCAATCAACTTCATTATTCCTTCCATATCAACCAACTGATCATTTCATATATCTCAAAACGGATGCCATCTGCCTTCTTTTTCTTCCCTGATTTTTCCCTTTTTTCTTCAGCTTTTTTGCTTCTATGTTCCCTGCGTAAAAACTGGCAACGGTACGGGGTGGGGCGAGAAAAAAGCGGTTATCCATCGGAGATGGTTGCCTGGGGGTGAGGAGTCGGGCGAGTCGATACGATTGAGGTGGGAGGGGCTTAGGAGTATATAAAGCAATGATGGAGAAGCTGAATCTCATCGAATCACTCACTCAGATTTACAATTCATAAAACTTTTCGTGGATCATATCAATCAGCATCAAATTTATTTTTTATCACTTTTAAATATCTTTTGTTGTAATTTATTTGATAATTTAATAATTTATCTTTATTTTTGTTCACTTAAAAATTTCAAATCTCAAGTTCCTCTTCAAATTTTGAATGTCTTTAATTCCAGATGGAGGAGAAGCAGAAACTTGTCGAAGTCGAGACCGTGAAGAAATTCGCGTTCTTCGGAATCGCAGTCTCCACTGTTGCCACTTTGACAGCTATCGTTGCAGTCCCAATGCTTTGCATGTACATGCAAAACGTTCAATCCGGACTTCAAGATGAGATCAATTTCTGCCGTACTCGTTCCGACTCTCTTCGTGGAGAATACACCAAGCTCGATCAATTCCGTAAAACTGAGAGCCGTGAGAAGCGTCAAACCTACCAATGCTGCTCTTGTGGAATCGGACCAGCTGGATCCGTTGGAAACCCAGGACAAGACGGAGCCCCAGGAAATGACGGAAGACCAGGAGCCCCAGGAGCTCCAGGACCAGATGCTCCAAATGATCATGTTCAACCAACCCCCGCCGATTTCTGCTTCGAGTGCCCACCAGGACCAGCCGGAAACGCCGGAAACCCAGGACCAAAGGGACCACCAGGACAGCCAGGAGCACCAGGAGAGCAAGGACCAAATGGACGCCCAGGAACCCCAGGAGCCCCAGGACCACAAGGACCACCAGGAACCCCAGGACAAGACGGAACTCCAGGACAACCAGGAGCCCCAGGACAAGTCCGCACCGTCCCAGCCCCACCAGGGAACCCAGGACAGCCAGGAGAGCCAGGAGCCCAAGGACCACCAGGACCAGACGGACACCCAGGAAGCGCTGGACCACAAGGACCACCAGGACCACAAGGAGATGCTGGACAAGACGGAGCTCCAGGAAACCCAGGAGCCCCAGGAGAGACCGGAGAGCCAGGAAAGGACGGATCCAAGGGATCTTGCGATCACTGCCCACCACCAAGAACTGCTCCAGGATATTAAGCGCAACTTCTCCAAAAGTTTGCTTCTTATTTTGGTAAGCTACTGCATTGTCTTAAAATGTTTTAAGTGTCTCATTTTCAGGGTACGAGTATCAATGACATCTATCACTTCATTCTTCCTCTTCTTGTCATCCGACAAACCATCTCAGACACCTCGCATAACCTCCCTAATTTATTTTGAATTCTTCTTCTTCCCTTTTTTGTCAAAATCTTATTTTTGTTCTGACCGACCGTTTGTCCGTACAGGGTATACGTGAGCTTAACAGTGTAAATAAACGATTGATTATTATCATATCAATTAACATCTACAGAATATATAAATATCAGAGAATGTTGTTAGCGACCCGACGTGTTCCAAGTTTTCAGTTTTTGTCCCCCGAAAACAGGAGGCGACAGGTATTGCCCCGTTTGGACATGTTTGTTAGCCAGTTTTTGCAACAGTCATCAAGACATTTTTGTGCGCCGCGTTGTCATCACAGAGATAGAACTGGGTAAAGTTCGGGAGAATTGAAAACGAAAAGAATGTGAAAGCAAGTGGGAATGATGAGGGGATAGACTGATTTATGGGTTTAAACCATTTATGTATCTAATGGGGATGGAAAGGGGTTAAACATGATGTTTGTGATTTGGAATCTCAAAAGGTATCATATTTTCCGACAAGACAGCCATGAATAATTAATTTTTTAAAGGAATTCCTGGAATTGGTACTTTCCATAACATAAGTTGAGTAGACATGAAAACTAAAATTTCTTGGTTTCTGGTCTAGAACTAATGTTGAGAAGCTACACGGAAAAACAGGAAAAGCTCATAAAGTCGGTTCAATACACAAACATAGTTGAATTCCATTGTCCAAAAAAATCGAAAAAGTTTTAGTGTTTTATTGTACTCCTTGATAAATAATCTAAAGTATAAAATAAAAAAAATTATTTTTCAGAAAACTTTTATTCATTTGAGATTCAAAAATAAGTTCTCTTCATATCTTCTAAGGCATCTGCACATAGTTAGATGCTCCAGCAGTAGATTCATTCACAAACAATGGAATTTCACTTTTTCTCGAAGGGCTTGGAGGAGAGGTTGGTGGTCCGATAGCGCAGGTCTTGGTCTTGTTCATGGATGACACTTTGCTGATTGTAGTCATCTGAGTCTTGCAAGTAGATGCAGCTTTCGGAGTCATTGGTCTCGCATTCTTCTCAGCCGGTTTGTGATCCTTTTCGGCTGCTTTCGCATTCTTCTCAGCTGGTTTTACATCCTTTTCAGCAGCAGCTTGAGGCTGAAATAAAAGTGAGAGTTAAGAATTCACAAAATGTATTAATTTTACCTTTAGCTTATGCTGTTTGACCGGAAGAAGTGCAACTGGGTTCACTTCATCATCTCCTTCAAATTCGTCGGCTTTCTTGTCAATTTGTGTGGTAGTGATGTTGAACTTGACGTTTGCTGAAAACGATGAAGTTCAAGTTGTGGAGATTTTGAATTAAAGTGACTAGCGCGTCAAACGCGCTAGGCTTCGCAGTAAATTAAGTTGGTAAACTGGGGAAATTTTGGATCATTTTGAACCAAAATTGACTGAGCCATGGTCATTTAAAGATAATATTTTTTCTGGGTATTTTTTAAGTGTATTCGGGCCTGCGGCCCTCAACCTGATTTATTGGGCTTAGAGTAGGTTCAACGATTGTCCAACACTTCTATGTGTATTCGGGCCTGCGGGCCTCAATCCGGATTAACTGTTCTTTCCAAAAACAGACGTAGTTATAGAAACATACGTCTCATAGAAGGCCTCCGGCCTGCTCTGCTGGGAGTAGGGATACAAGTGGCTCAAAGTTTCTAAGAGTAAGAGAGCGGCTCTAATCCCTGATTTTTGGGTTTGAGGGAAATACAATAGCATCGCAGGCGTCCAGCCTGCCTAGTGAGGTTAAAATTGGACAAAATGTTCGAATAGTGTGGTCCAGGGGTGTGCGGCAAATCTCAAAATTTCGATTAACCATCACAATAACTCAATTTTGTGCTATTTTACTAAACTTTTGTAGACAAAAGCCAATAGGTTTCGTCAAAAGTGTAATGCCAAATTTTTGATGTGTGCGGCAAAGTTCAAAATTTGCCGAGCTCGGCAAATTCGGCAAATTTGCGGCACAACCCTGGTGCGATTCGAGAAAAAGTAAAAATCTCGAAAAATCTTTAAAATTAAATTCTCCTCACGTTATAAAAATAAGAAATGAAAATTATCGAATTCATTCCCAAAATAGAGAGAGAGAGAGAGAGTGGTAGAAAAGTTTTTCACGTTTAATCCATCTTTTTGATTTTGCAGAAATTGAATGATGGCCTACATTTTGGAAAGTGTGTCATTTTTTTTCAAAATAGTTTCAAAAAATTGGTAATTCGAAGTTCTCTCTTGTGCACAAATTGGAATCAAATGTCAGAAAAACTGCTCGTATGGGATTGAAAAATATAAAACTCTTCAGTACAAAGAAAATATTCAATTGTCGCGGTCTCCAGAAACCCGCGCAAATCAGTGTTCTACCCTTCCCAAAACCAATCCTCTCAATAATGACCATGGTGGGGCAACTATTTTTGAGTCATTCGCACTTAGTGAATGCAAAAGCGCCAGCTATGAGCCAAGTTATTAAAGCTCAAAGTTTGTACATTTTTGTCGGACACCCCATTACGACAACGTGCCCTTATTTTTTATTTCTGTCAAGAATGCAATTTCAGGATTTAATATAGGAAGAGGCAGATTCAAATGACCCCAAAAAAAATATAAATTCCTCACCTTCACTTTTGTCCGTCTTCTGCGTTTTTGCACACTCCGAGGTTGACTGTGAGGCCTCCGGAGCAACTGGAACCGGCTTTCGCTCGGATTGCTTCGGTGCCATCTTCTTCTTTGCCTGAAAGTGAATAAAACCAGTTAATTCAATAGAAAAGATTTAACTTACACAAGTGAGGAAGATATTTCCAATGATCACGAAGCAGAACAATTGAAGCGACATTTCTATAATCGCTAATCCAGAAATAGTCATTTTTTGGATATAGTGATACACAGATCGTCTATACAAATATGTAATAATTCGATTTTCTTTTTTATTTGAACAATTTTAACTTCGTTGCAAAGTTCACGGATTGAATATATTTGGAAATCGTTCTCTGATTTTACAATTTCCATAATAATTTGTTTTTTTAAATTATTTGCATTATTTACGTGATGTTCAACTGACCTTTATGAACTCTAAGATCGTGTGGTGTAGTATAAATAGAGGAGATTTGAACAAAAATTCAGTTTATCGTTTTGTCACAAGCGATTATCAACCAATCAAGAAAGAAGAGCCATGGCTGTCGATATGATTGTCGAGCCCAAATGGGTTGTCCAAAACTTTGGAAACATCCGAATCCTCGATGCTTCATGGACCTTCAAGCCGAAAGCCGATGTTGCCGAGTACAAGGCCAAGTACTACAACAAGTTCGGTGTTGGAATGAATGAGTTGAAGAATCCCGAGTACCTTGCCGAGCACATCAATGGAGCTGCACACTTCAACTTCGACATTGCCTACTACCCATCGGAGGACGAACGTTTCACTTTGTACACTCCAGAGGAATTCTCGTCGTATGTCAAGAGATTGGGTGTCTTCAATGGAGATCACTTGGTTATCTATGGACGTGGAAAAGATGGTGGTATGGCTGCTGCTTCTCGTGCATACTGGACATTCAGAGTTAGTTTCAAACAGTTTCAGAATACAATTTTAATCCTCGTTTTTTCAGTACTACGGTTATACAACTGTATCTGTGTTGAACGGTGGAATCGAAGCATTCAAACTTGCCCAAGGTGTCGTTCAATCTGGTGAGAGCATGATCTCATCTGGAAACTACGAAGTTAAGTCGGTGGACAACAACATTCTTGCCAAGATGACCGATATTCCATTTGGCAACTTGGCCAGCATCAAGTACTTGGATGCTCGTTCAAGGAAGAATTCATCGGAAAAGTTCCAATCGGATATCCAGATTCGAAGGCCGAGGGTATTCGTTGCAAGGATGCAATTCACTTCCCAATCGGAGAAGTTTGTGCTGCAAAGGGATTCAAGAAGAAGACTGATTGTGATCAAGGTTAGATTATATAATTTTAAACTATTCACTAATGACACTTTTTTTCAGCTTTTGCCGCCAAGGGAATCAAGGTCGGAGACACTGTCGTCATTAGCTGCGGAATCGGACTTTCGGCTTCTGCCATCTGCCTCGCCGCTGCTCGTTCTGGAATCGTTGCCAAGCTGTACAATGGAGGAGTCCACGAGTTGGCTTACAAGGCTCCACAACACCTCAACATGCGAGTCACTTTGTTACTACACGCGATTACTGTACTTAGATGTACATACATACATTTTACCTTTTTGTATGCAATTGTAATAAAGATTGAAAGAATTGTCTGACTGTTAAATTACATTTGCCTGCCTGCCTATGCCGAAAGGTGTTAATTTTTTCCTTCTCGTAAAATATGAAGTTCACACTTTAAACTGTAATTTTTACAGGTTTTAAAATATATTTTTGAACTGTCATATTTTTAAAAGTGAAAATTGATTAGCAATAAAATGTTTTATTCTACCAGTCGGAGAAACTTTTGTGGACAACTTGGTTCGATTTTTCCAAAAACAGTAGGCAGGCAAAAGACAGGGAGGTAGGCAGGCATTCGGGAAAATGAAAAGAAAATTGGTTGAATAGGACTAAACTTTGGGTGGCCGGGATCCAGTTTATTTTCGGATTTGTGTTTTTTGAAAAGCAGGTATGCAGGCAGTCACACAAGTAGGTAAAACCGTGGAAATGGTGCAGGTGTGATGTAGGGGAAGCTATGTGGAAATGAAGACATGAGGCAGGATCGTGTGTCAGCATGATTTAGACATGATGTAGTCACATAAGAGATAGCCGAGGAAATATTGGTATTCATTCGATTAGAAAACTATTAGGCAGATCATTTAGAGCATTTAGCAGTAGACATTTAGGCCTTCGCCGTAACGGCATGACTGAGTACTATAACAAAAAAAAGAACGAGCCATAAATAAATACTTTATTGAATAGTGTCAAATAGAATTGACACTTTTAAAAATAAGCCGGCTTGTCATTTTGTCGTTTCTTTTGGTTCATCTCTCAATTCGCAGAAGATTCCTCAAGTCCTCCCCACCATGGATGAATGTAGTGCACCATGTTTCCTCCAGCCTTCACGCTAAAGAAGATTGCAACTGCGATGAAGACGAGCAGCACCACCAATCCGACAACTGAAAAATATAATTGTATAATTGAAACCTTAGGTGTAGGTACAATGTTGCCTGCCTGAGTGCCTACAAGGAACTTTCCGTACACCTTCTAGGCAAGCTGATAGGCATTCTCGTGCCTGCAGACTTGGCCATCCAACTCACCGATTCCAGCACAAAAGATGGTTCCCTCGATTCGAAACAAGAAGTTCTGCGATTCGAACTTGTCGGCCTTTCTGACTTTCTTGGTCTTTGACTTTCCTTTCGACTTCTTTCCTTTTTTGCCCTTCTTATCCTTCTTCTTCTTCTCTTCCTTCTTGTCCAGTGCTCCGAGCAGATCCAGCATTGCTGATGAGCCTCCTTGAGGTTTAGCACCTTGTGTTGGGTCACCTGCATCCGTGAATGAGACGTTGTCATCAGCCATTTTCCTTTTATGCCCTTTGTTTCTCTGAAATACGGATAATTTTGAGAACTTCGACTGTGATCGTGGCGAGACTCGCTGAACGCGCACCTAATTGAGGCCTCTTAGTCTGAAGTAGTACTAAATTAGCACCAAAACAAGTCATAAAAAGAGTGGCACCTTCTCATCCACCGTATCTGCGAGTACTGTAGCTTAACTCCAAAAAGTTTAGCAAATATAGTTACGTATGGCTCTCCAAAAATCTCACGAAGCGTATAGCCTGCTAATTTTGAGCAAATGGCTAAAAGTTGAACATCAGAGCATGCCACAGATTGGAAGATCTTCGTTCAGCCTCCACTTGCCCGAGAGAAACATCTTCCCAACCATTTCGAGGATACTCACCTTTTAGAGCTCAATGAACAACCGGCGCCTTTTGAATACTTTGTTGTAAGCAATGAATTTTTGAATAAGGAAACACGTGAGAATAAATAATAAAGATTAAATTATTTATTTTAGAATGTCACTGGATTTATTAATTATTTTCAATTACTTATTTTTTCATCCTTTTTAATTTTAAAAGAAATTTCCAAATTTGAAAAGTTCATGTAGACGGCGTGAACTTTCCGTGGAATATTCTTATCTTTGTCCTAGATCTTTCCTTATATAACGGGGCAGAAAACCTCAGTCAATCAGTATTCTGAGCAAGTTTCTCTGAATAACCCCAAACGAAAGACAACGATGGCGGACAAGTCGGCTTACATGGGCGCTGGAGGCTATGGATCAGGCTACATGGGATCCAATGCCTCGTCGTCGGGATATGCCCGCGAAGACTATGCACAAGGAGGAAATGGTGGTGGACAACAACAGCAGAACCAGGGTTCCGGAGGAAACACCAACCCAGGTGGACAGGTCTTCAAGGCCCGCACTGACCAATCGTGCTACCTTGGACCATAAGATGATCGACACTAGAAGAGCCAGTAGCCAACAGAAATGCAACTTTCTTTGGCCTTTTGTGCCCAATAAATAGTTTTTCTTAGCTCGTTTTTTGTTGTTTTTTAATGTTAATTACTTTCTCAATTGTTTTCTCAACAGCAATAAGTTCTCCTCTGTTGTTGGTAGGTGCTCCGTACACCGGCCCAAATTCGTTGTCCTCACCTAGTCTTCTCCCTAGTAAAATTCGGGATTGATAACTGAAATGTTTTTGTTAAAACTATAATTTATATATAAATAAATAAATATATATATAAATAAATAAAGAATTTTAATTCAATAAGCACCTTCTTCTTCTTTCTTCAGTTTCTTAGCTTTCTGTCAATTTTGTTCCTTTGTAAGTCCGCTTTCTTGTGGCTGATGGATGGTTTTGATACTGCAGGAGTAACCGGCTTGAAAGATCATGCTTATTATACAGCCAATAACAAGGTAGCCGGTCTCGACACGACAAATTTATCAATAAATGCAAACGGGTCTGCGCCTTTGAGGAGTACTGTAGTTCCAAACTTCTCGTTGTTGCAGGATTTTATCTGATGTTCCATAAATTTTCAAACAATTTTATTTCATAAAAATTATTTTATTTCATAATGTCCCGAGAAATTGATTTTTAATTAATTGCGAGGTTTTGAACAATTTCGCGATTCCTGCCTCAAAAATACGATACCTGGTCTCGAAGCGATTGTTTTTCTCAAGTGCGCTTTTAAGAAGTACTGTAGTTCCCAACTCCTCGTTGTTGTAGGATTTTATTTATGTTCCATAAACTTTCACCCGTTTCTTTGAAAAATATATTTACAAAAACAATAAATTTTTAAGAAACTGGCGAAAAACCAGGAAAAATCGAAATAATTCCGTAACTACAGTACTCCACAAAGGCGCACGTTTTTTCGGAATTAATGAAATCTGTCGATGCGAGACCTGGTACTTTTCTTTTGGAGAACTCATATCAAACTTCTAGATAATCGGTAATATCTTTATTTCAATTGTTTCAATGATATTCACAGCGACACGCATAATCTGAATGGGTTTTGGAATAAGGCTTCGAGGGAAAAGGGGGAGGAAGAGTGATGAATTCAGTATCTGAACTGACTTCGTTGCATAAAATACTAAACATAAAACGGTAACACAAAAACACACTCGTGACCAGTACAGTTCACTAATTTTACAATTTTTGATTATGGTATGGAACAGTTAATATGTCTACTTGGTAGGAAGGGGGAAATAATAATACTACAGCGGATAAAATATAAATTGAAATTTCTTCTTAAGCGAGTCGATTACAGTGAGTGCATCGATTTTGAACGGTACACGGGACACAGCACAAGAAGATCAATCCAAATGGGAATGTGAAGATTGTGAGCATAATCAGACATAGAAGACAGCACATATCAGTTTGACGAGTGATCACTCCAACGGTCTGAAAGTTTTTTAATTGATTGATTGAATAAAGATTTAATCAAAGCTTACACAACGACGGCATGGTGCTCCAGGTTGAACATGAACTATGACATTACTTCCAGCAGGATTTTGAATACGAACTGCTCGAACGATCTGCTCAATTGCGGCCGGTTGTGGGAGACGCGTTTGTGCTGAAAATGTTTAATATAAAAAACGGATTACTTATTTGTTATTGTTTGAAATTAAAAGTTATTTGTTGCTTTCCGAGCTTCAAAGATTTATTAAAACTTACTAATCTGTGGTGGCTGGTAGTAGATCGGCGGTTGCCCTCCATTGTGATATTTAGGATCAGTCGATCCACCGTACGTCGGTGCAGCTGGATATGACATGGCAGCCTGATAGGATGGTGGTGGCATATCGTAGGAACTCATAGTAGGAGCTGGTCCAGCAGAAGCATGCGGTGGTGGTGGTCCTGCTGGAACTGGAGCGCTGACATGAACTTCTGAAGAGTTTTGAATGTCTGTGCTGGGATAGACAAATCCAGCCGGTGGAGGTGGACGAGACGGCGATGTTGGCTGTTGCTCGGGAGCTGATGGAGCCGATGGCTGAGCTGATGAGCTTGACATTCCTTCGTCAGTTGGAGGCTGAAATTTTATTTTGAATTATTTTTAATGTATAGAACTCGAGAAAATATAATTCAAGTTCAAATGGCTTTTTAATCAAAAAAAAAACTCACACTGTCTGGAAGAGGCTGCTTAACTGGATCCTGATGACCGGTCATTTCTAGAAATCTGAAAACGTGAGCGTTTGAGTGAAAATCTCGAGAATAATTTTACAAATGAAAAATGAATGCAACGATTGGAAAATAACCAATATTCCGAGAAGAGTTCAATTTTATAAAAGATCTTATTATTTTTTGTGGTCTTTATCTATAAATATAGCCTAATCTAATGAAAAAGCGAATCCTAATGAAATATTAAGAAAAGAAGAAAACACGTTGTCAAATATAAATAACCAAGAAGAAAAGAAGAGTCGACTGTACTGGGATTTGAGCAAAACACTGAGAAACAAAAATAGAAAAATTGAGCATTCTGATTACATTTAATTTTTTTAAAAAAGGCAGAAGGAGAAACAAATTATGAGAAAGACATAAAAAAAAGAACAAATCAAACAAAAAAACGGGCTATTTAAAGAAATCTGTTCAAATACAAAAAAAAAAAACAAGATTTGGCGTTGGAGATGATTTCCCTTGGTTGCAGACGATGTTTTTCTTCTGAAAAAATAAATCTTTGTTTTTATCGATTTTTTCCTAAAAAACACAGTGAGTGGTGGTAATGGAGGGTTCACTTTGTGATAAAAATGTATTCAGCGCGGACAAAATGATAATATGATAACACTGGCCAACGAATGAGACAGAGACTGAATTGACGAGAGAGTGAATGGAAGAGGAGACGATGAGAGAAAAATCGTTTGAAACAGTGTTTGCTGCTGTGGTCGGTGTGTCCCAGCACTCTATATTAATATGATAATTTCAACATGCAACAGTGACATTTTATTCAAAAGAGCCAGGGATACCACCGATGAATGTTAAATAATCAAAATTATCACAATTGAATAATCTGGGTTACTGTAGTTCAACTATCTGGATAATTTCGAGAGGAACAGATTTGATTGATAAAAAAAAAGCCAAGCAGTTTTTAGCTTTTGTAGGATGTAAGTTTTATAACTTGACAGAAAATACCTATTTTGGCAAAAAAAAATTTCTCGTTTTCTATAGATTTCAACAATAAAAACGTCGATTTGCCTCTGACACTTGAAATTAGAGACAAAGTGACTATTTTAATTTTAAATTAAAAAATAGTAAGCGAAAATATCCTACTATCAATAATATTATTACCCATACGCGGAATATTGCGGCTTTTGTGCGCCAAAAGTACGGTACCGGGTCTCGACACGACAATTTTGTTATATGCAAACTGATAAGATTACTGTAATTTCAAATTTTTGTTGTTGTGGAATTTTAATCGATTTTCTATAATGTTTCTCGCGATTTGTTAAAATTATTATTTTAATCAAAAAAAAAATGAAAAATTGATGGAAATTCGAAAGTTTTTTTTTTAGAATTTTCAGTTTTTTTGTCGTGTCGAGACCGGGTACCGTATTTTTGACGTAAAAGGTAATAGCAGAAAGAAAATTCAGAGCTTTCTGTGATTGGAATTTCTGAAAATTAACTATTTTTTGCAAAAAAGCTAATATCAATGTGAACAATCTCAAACACAAGAAGCGTCTGCTTCGTTTGTTTTCAATTGAATGTGAGATATGGATCTCTAGTCTCGCGCGTTTTCTAATCTCAATAGGGGAAAATCAAAAGAAGATTATGCCATATGAAATACATTTGTCCCGTGTCTGACCACGAGATCTTTTTTCTTTTTAATATTTCGCAATATTTCAGGTATTGTTCTAGAACATGTTCTGATAACACAATGAGAAATATTCTAGGCGAAAATAGTTTGTGGGGGACAGTAAATAACTAAGAAAATTGAAAAATCTTTAAAAAAAAAACAAAACACATGTATTAATGTTTTAGAATTTATCCCTGGAGACGTCAGACCGAAACAGAAAGAAAAAAGAAGACGTTGTGTAGTAGAATACAACAACCATGGCGACTTCAAGAAGAGGACGACAACCGGTTTAGTGATACAATAGTCAAAGAAATTGGCAGAGGGAGACGAAAATGTGACTCATTAAATTTTCAATGAAATTCTTACGAATAATCAGTATAAAATTTTCAACTTTTATGATATTGCAAATTGTATCTGGAATATTAATCATTGAGCTAATAAAAGCATTGTCGCTACTCAAAAATCATTGAATTAGTTATTTTTCAACAATATATCCAAAACTTTAATCAAATCGATTTATGAACAGCTAAAACATTCGTCATTCTTGCTCGTTAGGATCGAGACGAACACAAGATAGAAACATTCTAGAGAAAATAGAGAAAAATGAGCAAATCAGAGTGCAACTTCCGGGCGGAAATGGAAGGAAAACGAGAGAAGATAGAGAAAAAAGAAGAAGACGAAAAAATGTAAAATCTGTCAACGATGAGAAGACGAAATATTATTACCCATACGCGAAAATTTGCGCCAGAAATGCGGTACTCGGTCCCGACACGAAATTGTTTTTAAATTTTAGTACTGTAGTACTAAACTTTCGTTCTGGTGGAATTTTAAAGAATTTTACAGTTTTTGCAAGATTTGCAAAGTTTTTAATTGTTTTGTAGTTTTTCAAGTAAATATGTTTTTAACGGAAATCTATGAAAATTCGATTGAAAAAAGCGTGTCGAGACCCGTATTTTTCGCGAAAAATCAAAAAATTTTTGGTCTGGACAATGTTGAGAAGTAGTGGAGGTGAAGAGAATTACGTCACTACAGTTGACCCGATTGTTGCCTCGCGAACCAATTATTGAATCGTTCTCTATCGAAAACTGTCTCTAAAGTCGAGTGAAACGGGCGTTGGGGGCGTCAGCTGTTACCAGATAGTTTATTGATTTTAGCCGCAGGTGTTTTTTTAATACTTCTAAAACAAATGTTCAAGAGCGGGGGGACAAACTTAAGAAAGTGAAGAGTAGTTTGCAGAAAACTAGATGGAATAAATGGTGAACAAGGCACTGACATTTAGTTATAAAAACAAAAATCGAACAGCTGAAAACAAGGCAGAAAGTGTGACAAATCTTCGTTTTAAATTCTAGAACATTCAAATGTTTCGTAACTATTTCGTTTCGAAAATCGAGGAATAACAAGGAAAGTGAACGTGGGTGCGCTCTCTTTTTCTCTATTTCTCATCATCTCTACTACAATCGTGTGGAATACATTAATGATCTGTCAGGGTGACGGCCGTTTTACGAGTAAAGATTTCGGAACGGTGAAGATTTTTAATTGAAGTTTTTTTTTTCTATAAAACTGATAGCCAAAAAAAAACGCAACTTTTTGTGTTTTTTTGAGTTCTTTTTGAGCTTAATTTTGATGATGTTCAGAAACTTGTGAGATCCAAATAGTTTTCAAAAAATTATGTAGACACCGCAAAGTTCTGACGAATTTTTGGATAAATTAGACATTAGAGAATTTTTTGAATTTTGTTAGCAAAGATCAGCTCCACAATCACGTTCACATGCAAAAAAAAACTTACCGCTGACTGACTCACTCCAAACCATCGCAATGTTTACGTTTATTCGCTGGACAGGCGGTGAGCTGTAAAAATAAACAAAAATGCTGACTTCTTAATCAATTTTTGATCTATTCACCTCTAAGCGGGAGCATCAACGGCATTTCGTCGGCAACCGTGCAAGAATGCTCTTCTCCACGGAAAATGTAGCGGACTGTGAGCATTTTGGGCTCTCCGGGGCATGGATCGTAGAATCCTGGTAGTTGACTCTGAAAATGATTAGATTTTAGTAGTGGAAATTTTTGAAATTTTCATAAAACATTTGTAGAGTAAAGATTTAGTTTTTTGATAAACTAAGCGAAGATGCCGGTTTTTCGTTTTTCCGATATTTTGAAAAAAAAAACCATTTTTGGAAAAAAAGCTTAAAATTTTGGTTATTTTCCTTCTTTTCATACAAATTTTTTTTTCTTGTTGTTTTTCATCAACTTAAACTAGATTTGAGAAACAAATTTTTATGGTCAATTTTCTAAATTTTTTTTTTGATTTTTTCAATTTCTCAGAAAATCGAAAATTTTTGTTCTTTGATTTTTCGATTTTACGAAGAGGCTTTAAGAAAATGTATTGCTTACCTTAACGGTATAAACTCTCAATTGACTGTCATTGACCATAGCTTGAAGTGGAACTGTGACGTCAATCGTTCGTTCTCCAGCCAATGGATAAGCTCTTGTTCCACTAACATCACATTGTCCATATTTTGCACTTTCAATGATAACTCCTTGTTTTGATTCTTCATCTCGTTTAATTCTTTCAGCAGTTGCCCTCATTAAACTCACAATATTCGCGGCTTCTTCTTTTTTAGCAACATCAACTTCTTGTTCACGAGAATTATCCTCAAACATTGATTTAAACTTTTCCCACCATGGACGGAAGATCACTTTAGCAAGTTGGAATGAGAAATATGGAATTGCGACTCCATACAGTACACTTCTTGAAAGAGCTTCTTTGTCATCACAGAGCACAATTTGCCAGTCAAAAGTTGATTGTCCAGCTTTTAATTTGAATTTCGTATACAATAAACATGATGGGAATGAGAAATGGAATGAGCATGATATTCTTGAATATCTCGACAATCTACGATCCATGCTTATAGCTGGATTGACACCATATGTTGTCAATTGAACAGACATTTCGGTTATTGAATCATTTTCCGGCTTCCGAATGTAGTAAACTAGACGAACATTCGAATTAATTGGAGATAACGTCAGACTTCCTACAGCCTTCGCATGATTATTCTCTGTATGGACCATTGTAGTTGTAAGAGCATTTGCAATTGGGGAGATGTTCAGTACAATACTTCCTTGCCATCGAGTGTGCAACCGCATTGAGTAAACTGCAAGTTATTAAAGTTTTTTTTTTCGGAAAAATGCTAATTTCATTAATTTTTCGAATATTTTTTGGAGAATTATTGTGCAAAATTGAGAGTTTAAAAAATTATGTACATTTTATTTCTTGCAAATTTGTACAAAAATCATGAACATGGAATCTTGCAGAAAATTGAAGAATCAGTAAATAGGCGGTCTTTTTCAGAATACACCTTTTTAATTCTATTTAACATACTCATGGCAATAGATGGAATAATTGCTTCGTGAAGCATATTATATTGCAACTGCGGCTGTACGATCACTGCAGCTCTGGTGAAAACATTTCGAGCGGCACGACATGTCAATGAAACAGACTCGGCGGATAGTGAAATAGTGTTCTGAAGTAAACATTTGTATCATTATAAACTTCATTGTATCATCGTACCTCTAGATTATAACTTCCAGCTACTCGTTTCCAAACAGCTGAAACACTTCCATCTCCACGTCCATTTCCAGTTTTAACTCTCCCCGAAAGACCGAAACGATCAACACCAGTAAATGCACAATCAACAGATTGAGATAGTGAAATTCCTAATAATTGAGGAGGATATCTATCTTCATCGTTTTCTTGAAACATTCCAGCGATTGTCGTTTTTATCATAAAAGCACTCGTTGGATGAACTCGTTGGAGCATCAATTCTCGATCTTTCAGACGTTGTAGGAATTCATATTCCTTCCGGATGTTTTCTGGATTAGCAGATCTTGAAACCAACTCCCATCCCTGTGTGTCAAGGCCTTGAACTCCAAGAGCATCGTATATTGCTCGTTGCTTTGGATCCAGCAAGACTTCATGAGCTCTCCGAAGTTTCACAAAAACTCGTTCAGCGTCCTTCTTCTCGTCATTATCGACAAATCTATCAGGATGGAACATGAGACATCGCTTTCTGTATGCTTTGATAATTTCATCATCTGTCGCCTGGAAAATAATAGGTTACGGTTTTTTTCAAAATTACAATTTAAATACATCTTTCGGAACATTCAGAATTGCGTAAAAATCGATTTCCTCCTCTTCATCGAGTAGCAAATCTCCGTCTTCATCGCCACATATAGAAGAACTTGAGGACATGGACATCCTGTAATTTTTTTAATTTTTAGAAATTTGATATCACTGATGCAATTTAAGGGAAAATACTTTTGACACAAAATAATTAATAAAAACATCAATATTTGAGTGCACTCTTAAAAATTAAATCAAATTTCGAACTTCAGACATTAAAAAACAAACGAAAACATTTTTTTTGCATGACAGTTTCAAAAAAAAACAATTGATCGGCAATTGCGCCAACCCGCACTGAAAAAGCGCCAGCATAACCCCTTGCGCGTTTCTTGATTTTCAGCGGGAGTTTGAACACGAGTTTTTCAATATCAAGAAATTGGCAGTTTTGGTCGAACTACTGTAGTTTTATACTGCATTTTTTTATACTGTATTTTTACTTTTCCATAGATTTTCCAGTCTTCCACATAAAAAACAAAAGATATGTGTTTATTGCATGATGCGGTTTGTTCATTTCAATTCACAATTTAATGCAAAATCCAATTTATCCAGGCGTAAAGGGCACTGTGTGGCATATACGGAGAGATCTTAAAATAAGAATAGATCACAATCAACAAGGTAATATCAAATTATTCAATTCTTGTTGGAATTCAAAAAAAAAACATAATAATAATAATAAATAAGGATTGTTGTTTTGTTGTTTGGTTGGTTGGCGAGATGTTGGTGGAATGTAAGGTGAGGGGGCGTTGGCGATAAGATCAAGAGGAGATACAGAAGGGATTACGCTAGAATGACGTGTTGATGGTTCAGAAGATGTTACTGAAGAATTGAAGACTACCGTGAAGCAGCTGGAACAGGTGTCATTGTTTCCCTTTCTGCTTGATCGATCGGAGGGGAAACTGAAATCTAAATATTAATTAATCAGATTACTTCGTGATCTCTCTAGTTTTTGTGTTAAGAATTTCTGCCATTTATCACGTGGTATTGCACAAGTTCAGTCTACCCGACAGCTGGCATTTATTCATGATTTTTGACGATTTCCCACATGAACAGGTGAAACCATTTTGTGCAGATGAATTCTGACGCTACGATGCTCAAAGTTCACACTAACCTCGAAAGGATCTGCACTAAACTCGTCGGTATAATCAGAAATCGGTTGACCCCGTCGTTGCCTGTCCAGTACATCAGTGAGAACTGAGAACTCGTCGAAATAACCATCGGGTATGCTCTTTCGATATCTTCTCAATACTTGTTCATTATCAATCATTCGTTCTAATTTTTGTATTGTCTGAAAAATAAATATTTTAAAATTTATCTCAAATTATATGTGGACCCCATTTTGAAAGCGATGCTCAAGCTTGCTCCACGGTAAAACGCTCCGCCCCCGAACCATGGGTCTCGTTAGGTATTTGGCGCAAAACCGTAAATTTAAATGTTTTCAATTAGTTTTGCCGATTTCACCCGCTTTGGGGCATTTTTTGTGATGTTCTCCGTTGTAAAAAAAGCATTTATTACATAAATTTTGACATAAAAATTATTATTCAGAAACAACGGAGAATATTTTTAACAATACAAAAAAAAACCTGAAAACTTTTACCTAACGAGACCCAAATTATGAGGGCGGATCGTTTTCATTTTTGCGTTGGAGCGCGATTACGCTTTAATTTATATATCCACGAAAGTAATTTTCTAGAGTTTTTACTTCTTGAAATCCATAATTTATGTCACTTAACATATTTTTGATATAATTTAAAAGTCATAAATTAAACAAATGTTTAGATCATAAGAATTTGATCAACTGACCTGATAATAAGGTGTAGGTACTCTCCTCACTACCATCATGGGACTGGAGGCTATGAATTGTGTGAGCAGTAATACGATAAAGAGAAATCGAAACACGAAGTGATTATAAGTGTTGCTCATTTGAACACACTTGTGATTTACCTGAAAATATTTATGTTTCAGATGAGAAATCTGATTTAAAAAAAAAGAATAAAGAGAGAAACAGAGATGATTGTCTAGAAGGAGGAGGAGCTTCGTTTGCAGATGTTTTCTGAAACTAATGACGTCGTTCGAAACAGTATTGAAAACATTGAAAGAGTTGTTCTTCAAAACAACACATCGTTTCTTTTGGGAGATATATAGACTTCTGATCTAATTATTCAATCTACCATAACTTGATAAGGAGTTTCGGAGAGGGGGGAATACATCATGTCGGGTGGAGATGACGGCGACGGACCGGAAGTAAATTACGCCTGGGGTCTTTGGAATGAGAGCACGACGGAGCAGCAAAAATAGAGCAGAATACACGAATTACTTAAGCATGATTAGCCACCTCCAACGCCATTTCATTTCGTTTCATTTCGATTTTTGATGTGATTTGGAGTGAAGGTGTTCAATTGAAAATTTTGCATTTTATCTCCAAAATATGGCACCCGGTTTTAACACGACAAAGTTGTGTTAAATACGAAAGGGTGTGTGCCTTTAAAGAGTACTGTAAATTCCAGTTTTCGTCAATGCGGAATTTTCATAGATTTTCTCACGATTTGTTTAAATCCATATGTTGCACTCGAATTTTTTTTATCAAAAATCTATGAAAAGTTGATGAATATTCCGCATCAGTTGGAAACTACAGTACTCTTAAAAGGCGTACACCTTTTCCTTTTTTTCACAAAAATTGTCGTGTCGAGACCCGATAGTTGTTGCTGTATAATAGGAAATTGTAGGATTTTCGAAATTTTAACACTTCCATGTCATGAATCCGTACAAAATCTTTTGGGTGGGCCAAGAGAAGATCAACGTTCAGCTCAGCTTCCAAAAATAGGGGCGAGAAGCAGTGGAAAAGCGGATTAGCTATTTTTAGAGAGAGAGGGAGAGTATGGGCGGAAAGATAAAATGTCAAAGTGCATTGGGGCAAAGGAATATGTTCTTGGACATAGATGAAGAAAAGAAGAGGGAAATGATCTGAAAATAGGTAGGATTGGGTAGGTAGGTAGAAATGCATTCAAGTGTTATGTCTCGAAAGAGATTTCGGATTTCAAAGATTTTCAAAAATCGGGTGCAGATGCAAATGTTTTTGAAATAAGAAAAATAAACACAATATTTGTAGTGAAGAGAATAAATACTTTAGTTCCAATTTATGAAAAATCAAATTAGAGTCAAATTTAGTTGGCAATAATAACTTTGACGTAATGACTTCAGACTATGGCAGTAGATTTTAATATACTTGGGAAGTATACCTTGATTCAATTTACTAAATTTTATTTGGGATCAATACATAAGCAGGCTTGAAATAAAATAATTTTTATGTGAAAAAAGAGAAAATTAATAAAAAGAGCTACCGAAAAGTTGATAATTGCATTTTTCTAATTTTCTACAACTTTTATCATAGATTACAGTAATCGAAAGAATTTATGGTAGAGCTTTTTTATATATAAAAAAAAGTAAATCTTGACAATACGAAGAAAGTCGCAAAAATAAAAAAAAAATGCGGAATGGCAAAGTTGAAAACTGAACATTTATATTTTCCTGTAGAAGAAATCAAAATATCCGAATTTTACGAAATTTCGTGAAACCTTACAATAGTCTAGGAAATGATAAAGTTCTCGGGATTAAACTCTATTTGAATTTCATGAGAAATAGATCTCATGAGATCCCGCCCTATATTTGGATAACAACTGGTGCTCTCATAAACAATATATAGTCAACTCTAGACGTAAATGACGCCGCTTACCTCACTTGAACCTACTCATCACGATGCTATCACAAACTATGACGCATTCTCTTTTCAGACAATTGTTGTGTTGTTTCCTAATTTAAACGAACCTCCCTCAGTCTCATCAAGGGCTCAAATCAGATTAGGAGTGCAGAGCATCAGCAGCAGCAAAATGAAAGTTGAGTTGAGAACATTTTGTAAAACGGAGGTGTTGTATTTGAAATCACCTGGTTTTTTTTCTTTTTTGTTAGCACACTACTAATGAGATCACCAGAGATTTGTTTCTGAACACGAATACATTATGATATCTACTAACTGAAATTATGGAACATGTGAATGTTTTTAAAGCCTTTTTGCATTATTTAGAGAAATTGTTTAAATTAAGCATTCAAAAATTGGAAAATTAGGCAATGTTTAATCAATGATTTTTTCTCAATAATGCCCATTTCTTTAGAAGCGTGAGGCAGGAGAAAGGCGAGTGTGGAGGTGGCTGAGCGGCGCCTTCTTTGATGGCTTATATCACAGTTGTCTTAAGTTTTATTAAAACATGTTCAACTGTAAAAATGTTGAAAAATGTTTAAGACATATTTTGTTAGTTGGCAACTTTTCTGTAAAACCAGAGACAACCGAGATATAAGCTGTTAAAATAGAGCCAGATAACTTAAAGGCACATGTTTTTGGCAAATATTGCTGTTTTTTGGGCTACTGTAGGATTACTGTAGTTAAACTTAAAAATCAGTTTAAAATCATTAGACTTATAAACTTTTGATTGGAAATTATGTGTAGACCCCAAGATATTTGTATGCCTACCAGGCGGCCTACACCTGTCTTATGCCATCCCCAAAAGTTGCAGAGGATATGCAGTAGGCAGGCAGGCATGAACAGTTAAAGACGGTAGATGAAAAAGTCAAATTTTAATTGGATTTAATTATTAATCGATTGTTCAATAGAAATATTATTTTTTAGAATTCCAAATCCAAAAACTGAGATTTTCAATTGTCTAAAATATGAATACAAACTACTATACACAGTGGCTTTGAAATAGATGTCTAGAAGCCAACAACTAAAATTCCAGACTCACTGGTCATTTTTTACTACTAGACAACTATGCGGTGACGTCAAAAAAGTTCGACACCAGAAAACTTCGGGATGAGAGATGGTGAAGTAGTAGAGTGCCCATTAGGTCAGAGTAGATGACGAAATAGAATGCCTCTGCAAAAAAATAAAAGAATGCACTAGCCTTTCTTCTCACATGGTGGTGGGTGGGTGGACAGCGGAGAGCAACCTTCTCGGAGCACAGAAAAACTTGGGACACAAAAATTTATGTACATCTAAAATTCAGAACAAATATTGATGATGTTTGGAAGGAGGAATTGTTAACTCATTCAGATGGGTTCCACTCTTTATACCTACAAGTAAGTGTGGAAAAAAAGATGGAGGGAGGCGGAGTTTCTTGGTTTCTTCCAGATGTTTTTCGTTTCAAAATTTAGAGGTCAAAAGTGAGAATAGGGTAGACTGAACGAAATTTTATGACTTAAAACCTAATGAGGGCATCTCCGAGCCATTGGTTTGAGCTGTTTGCTAGAACATTCTCAAAAAGTTCAGTGTTCTATTTTTGACGTAAGACTTCAAAATGAGCTTCTGTAGAGCTATCATGATCATGATTCGATTTTGAACGTTATACCGTATTTTCATGAATAGTATTGCAACCCACTAGTTAACTTTGAAAGGTTATATGTACCTTGGTTTATTCTAAAGATATAAATGATTAATTAACTAAAAAACGAAAGAAAAATGTTTAACAAACAACTATAATATATGTAAGCTGTCAAAGTTGCAGAACGAGGTGCAATATTAATAGAGAAAATTCGGGAAATCTAACTCTAGAAAAACTTCGTTTGAGAATTCAGAGCTTTAATATAATTTTGAACTCAATTTCGAAAAGCTTTAAGTACAAATATTTTGAATAGAATTAACGCAATTTTCCAAAGAATTTTCTCCGCCCATTTATTGGCTTAGTTTCGGTTCGCATGCCTACTTAAAGCTTGTCAGCCTACGTGCCTGCCTAACGTTATTTTTCCGCAAAAAATGCTCCCGAACTTTTTGCCCTATAGAGCACATTAATTTAGGTAGGTAAAATCATTAAACCAAAAATTTGCACTTTTGAAACTTTGCATATTCCTTTGTAAGCGCTAGGTCAACATCTCAAATTTCTGTTCAACATTTAAAAAAAGTTTACATCACCACCATCTACTTTTCAAAAGTTTGAGATGTTCTACACAAATGGTTCCAAATCGGAACAATTGGTTACTGTAGATCATCAACTTGTGACGTAACACAGAAAAAAAAGACATATAAAAATGGCAAATGACTTACGGTCCGGTTGTACGGAGAACAAAAAGACGGAGAAGAAGAAAAATTGAGAAAAAGTGAAATTTGTGTAAAAGGGAAGTAATGCGACTTGATTGATATAAGTTTTGCAAAAAAATTGAAGACTTTTTTGCAGCGAGGTCGGCGCCAATGACTTAAAATTTGTTGGACAGAAGAAAACAACTGTATTACACATTCACTGATGACATCATCATTGAAAAAATGGAATAACTAATTAAATACTGTACATGACCACTTGTCCAGCGTGACCATGTTCAGCAAACAATCCTAATTTCACGGTCTGCCCTCTGTCATGGCGCCCACGCACATTTGGTTTTGCAGAAAAGAAAAATAGTTTGCAAACCGACCGGACAAAAAATTGGCATATGACATCACAAATGGTGTGTGAGGGAGTGAGTACCACGAGAATTGGACCAAAATAAAGAACGTTATGACTTGAATAGACCCAGAAATAAGAGCAGATACATGGGAATATGGTAATTGGAGATTTGAAGCCCACAAAAGATTAAAGAAAAGGGCAAATAAAAGTGAATAATGATGGTCTTTGAAGAGGAAAAGTGTTCCAAGTTTGGAGCCACAAGAAAATGGAATCTCCACATGAGATCAGTTTTGAATAGTAGTTCCAGAAATGTGGAATTCTTTTCAATTGGAATTTTTAGAACTCAAAATTTATGTTCTCGATATAACATTTTTGTCAAAAACTTTTACAGATTTTTGTTACAAATTACAATTTCTAAATTTCCTAGCTATAAAAGTTATTATAGAAAAAGCAGCTCTACTTTCTCAAAAAATATGAATTCTCCAAAAAATGCCTGTGACGTGCCACGGTCCTAGAAATGCAATTATATACATTCAACTTCTAAAAAAAATAATTCAATAGATTGCTTTTTTGATTTATTCGAAAAGAAACGGACTTTGAAAGTAGGCTGTGAATGTGCACCTGCTCCGGTTTCAAACTGACCAAACCCACTTTCAGGGAACCACGTCATTTTGCAGACTATGAAATTTTGTGACGTTGGATAGTTTTCAGCAGAGAGACAATTTCAGAGAGTTGTTTAAAAATTACTTTTAAGAATTTTAATTTGAATGAAAACGAACGAATTGGTCATTTATGATTTTTTCGGAATCAAATTGTTATGCGGGGAATTGTTTTGAGTCTGGAATTAGAAGAATATTTGGGAATTTGTTTGGCAACTTCAGAAAATGCGTAGACATTCAGGAATACGTTTTCCAGAGAACAGTTGTTGAATGTGAATTGAAAATAGATCAAAAAGTTGAAAAAGTATTTTTAGCTTTAGAGATGGAACATTTCGAGGGGGTGAGAAATTAATGCTAAACGCCTGCCTGCGCCTACCTACGCCTACCTGAGTTTTCAAGTAGATAAGAAAATGCTTTCATTTCTCTACTCAAAATTCAACTGTTAGATTTATAAAATAGATTGTGTAGTTCACATCGCCCAAACTCCTAGCTCGAGAGAAAATACAAACTGCTGAAAATAGGCAGTAGGCAGGCACAAGGCATGCCTGAAAAGTTTTGACTGCTTGCCATGTAAGTCGACTACCTAAAACGTGTTTTTCCTTAAAAATATTTTTAGATGCTTATCGAATTTAGTATCTAAATTTGGTTTCAAATAATTTTGCTTTACGAATTTCGAAATTCGTGAAGCCATTTAGCCTCCAAATCTACATCATTATCAGATTAACAATCGTCATCTAAAATTTCCAAAATTCCTGAAATCTTTCCCCTTATACCAAGTGCACACCCGGATTAGTAATTAGCAGGGATTATTGAGAATTGAAATTTTTGAACCGAGATGACGTGAGGACACGAAGCACTGTAACATTTTTCACTGTTCGCTATGATTTCCGGGATTCTTACTGGAAAATGTTACGAAAATGATGTCACAGCAAGTTTAAGGAAAATAAGGAACAAATTTGGAAAAATGCTGAAATGCTGGAGGCTGGTAATTGAATTAATCTAATTTTGAGTCGGAACGGATAAATAATTTAAGCCGGTTGCAAAAACTGGAAGAGGTTGAAATTAGTTTTCAAGAGAATTGGAAAACAAGTTCAAAAAGACTAGTGTCTGAAAATCTTACAATTTTCTATTCTAGGATAATAGGAACTCAAATGCCTGCCTGCCTTCAAGGTAGCCTGTACCGGATTCGCCTGCTTGCCTATATCTGCAAAACGTTTCTCATATTAAAATTTTAATAGACCACCCAGAATTCCTCAAAGTTGAAAATTGTGTGTAAATTTTTGATCAATTATCAAAGTTGTTCGTATCAAATACCTAAATGTTCAAACCAAATACGCATGCAATACAGTAATCCATCCTAAATTTGGAACCGAAATGTGATTTCGTGATGAGTCAGGTTTTGAGGGGGGCTAAAAGTAATGCAAAAAGGTAATCAAGTGGTCAGAAGGGACACCGCATTCAATGACGCAGAGTATTCAAGAGGATAAGTATTTTAGAAATTGAGAGAGAAGAGTCAAAACATAATTAACATTCATCTATCTGTCTCTTTCCATTTCATCCCATATGTGAAAGTATTCAGTATATATAGATACACTTCTCACTAATACTACTAATTTCATAAATGACCCTGACTCAATGAAAAGTGTATAGTAATTTTCGGATGGAACTCGAAAATATTCCAATTTGGCGTCTATAGAATATTTAGATTTTACGAATTCTGAACCAACTGAATTTTAAGTTTTTTCTTTCAGTGTAGACAAGAATGTTTTCAATAGAAAATGACGTGGATAACTTGCAATGATTGAATAAAAATAAGAAAATCTTGATTGAATTGAGTTGGTGTTCGGGAAAATGAACTATGATGGGAGAGGGTTCAGCGATGTGAAGATTAGAGGTAGAAGAAGCAAGGATTACTATATTATATTAGTCTGTGAGGAGGATTTAGTTAACTTTTTCATCTGGAACACATTTATTCAAATAGTTCAATTTCGAGCGGAAATTTGGATCAAGTAGATAGCACAACCATTTCGGGATGAAGGAACAATACATTGTGTGGCGAATGCTGCAACGATCAAGATGGACAAATTGAACTGTATATACAACTATGTAGCAATAGCTATTTAAAAACTGAAAACAAAGAAGGTGATGAGAAACTTTTCATTGAGAACAATAGCCATGAGTTGAGTTGCCTTTTGGCTGAGTACTGGCTCTTCTAGTGTCGATCATCTTATGGTCCAAGGTAGCACGATTGGTCAGTGCGGGCCTTGAAGACCTGTCCACCTGGGTTGGTGTTTCCTCCGGAACCCTGGTTCTGCTGTTGTTGTCCACCACCATTCCCTCCTTGTGCATAGTCTTCGCGGGCATATCCCGACGACGAGGCATTGGATCCCATGTAGCCTGATCCATAGCCTCCAGCGCCCATGTATGCCGACTTGTCCGCCATCGTTTTCTTTCGTTTGGGGTTATTCAGAGAAACTTGCTCAGAATACTGATTGACTGAGGTTTTCTGCCCCGTTATATAAGGAAAGATCTAGGACAAAGATAAGAATATTCCACGGAAAGTTCACGCCGTCTACATGAACTTTTCAACTTTTGAAATTTCTTTCAAAATTAAAAAGGATGAAAAAATAAGTAATTGAAAACAATTAATAATTCCCGTGACATTCTGAAATAATTACAACTGTCTTGGAAAAATCCGTTGTCAACAAATTTTCTCACTTAAAAATTCACAATATTCAATCCGTGAACTTTGTAACGAAGTTAAAACTGTTCAAATAAAAAAGAAAATCGAATTATTACATATTTGTATAGACGATCTGTGTATCACTATATCCAAAAAATGACTATTTCTGGATTAGCGATTATAGAAATGTCGCTTCAATTGTTCTGCTTCGTGATCATTGGAAATATCTTCCTCACTTGTGTAAGTTAAATCTTTTCTATTGAATTAACTGGTTTTATTCACTTTCAGGCAAAGAAGAAGATGGCACCGAAGCAATCCGAGCGAAAGCCGGTTCCAGTTGCTCCGGAGGCCTCACAGTCAACCTCGGAGTGTGCAAAAACGCAGAAGACGGACAAAAGTGAAGGTGAGGAATTTATTATTTTTTTTGGGGTCATTTGAATCACTTTAATTCAAAATCTCCACAACTTGAACTTCATCGTTTTCAGCAAACGTCAAGTTCAACATCACTACCACACAAATTGACAAGAAAGCCGACGAATTTGAAGGAGATGATGAAGTGAACCCAGTTGCACTTCTTCCGGTCAAACTGCATAAGCAAAAGGTAACATAAATATATTTTGTCAATTCTTAACTCTCACTTTTATTTCAGCCTCAAGCTGCTGCTGAAAAGGATGTCAAACCAGCTGAGAAGAATGCGAAAGCAGCCGAAAAGGATCACAAACCGACTGAGAAGAATGCGAGACCAATGACTCCGAAAGCTGCATCTACTTGCAAGACTCAGATGACTACAATCAGCAAAGTGTCATCCATGAACAAGACCAAGACCTGCGCTATCGGACCACCAACCTCTCCTCCAAGCCCTTCGAGAAAAAGTGAAATTCCATTGTTTGTGAATGAATCTACTGCTGGAGCATCTAACTATGTGCAGATGCCTTAGAAGATATGAAGAGAACTTATTTTTGAATCTCAAATGAATAAAAGTTTTCTGAAAAGTAATTTTTTTATTTTATACTTTTAATGATCACTAACGCCTCATGAGCCCCAATACCAGATGCTCCTAATTAGCGGCATGCAGTTGATACTGCGCCAGGTTTTAAAGGAGTTCAAGGAGGATCCTCGACAATGCTTTCTGTCGCATTTTATCAACTTTTCTGAGAAAGCTGAGTCGATTTACTGTCTGGGGTATAATATTAAATGAATATCGTGTTTGGTGGGAGTGTAGGCACAAGGCAGGCGTTATATTGCCTATTCGGTAGACTGATGTCTGGAGTATTTTATAACTTGCTCGAACTAAAAAAAGTGGAAGTTCATTCAAGTTTTTGCAAAACTAAGAGTTCTAACTCTAAAAAATGGATTCAATTTTAAAAACAAAATTATCCGAAAAACGAGGCAAATATGTGCACGTATTCAAGTTCATTGGTTCATGAAAAGTGACCCAGATGCTCCTCTCTCTTTAGAAAATGACCTTCCTTTTTCGCATATATTTCTATCTTTTCTCACTCGAATTTCAACACCCTCCATGTTTCGGGTCAAATCAATTGGAAAATGGGTCCCCAGGGATATTATGGGGAATATTTATTTTTGCAAAAAAAAAATGGTATTGAGGGTTTTTGTTACCTAACTAAGTTCAATTGAATTAGGAAATTAGGTTAATTAGGTAGCAAATATGTAAATTGAACGCCCAATAGGACAATAATCTTCTGATCTTCCACATAATAGACATTTTAAAATTATAGCATTTGTAGAATGTGGGGGCAAAATATATAAAGAACCACTTGAAATCACATCATTGACTATTTATGTCAACCTTTAATTAGTTCCATCATTTTTCTTTCAAATGATATCATTTATTAAAAAAAAAACTTAAAGAACGCCTAGATGTAACCGATCGTTGAGCAACTGCTCAAAAGGGCAATTCATAGAAATATGTCTTCTGGAAAAAATAAAATAAGTTTTTCGACAAAACAGGATAAGCATGAAAAAAGAAAAATGAAAAAATAAAGTTTGAAATGGAACACGAAACGTCACTTTGAAGTGGATGCAACTGCGAAAATTTGTGCGAGTGTGTGAAGTGGTGATGGCCCACGAGGCATGGGACATATGACGACACAAAATAGTTTTCAGATTTAAATTATATTTTAGAGGGGAGAAGTGGAATACAATGGCACGAATTTTTATGAAAAATTAACGTTTCGGGCTGAAAATACGGAATCTTCAAGCTTGTTGGCTTAAAGGTTCCGATGGCGTTAAGATTTTTAAGCTACAGCCACGTAGTAAAATCCGCTGAAAAATTCCAAAACTAATTGCCAAATTTCAGCCTTATCCTTGACTGAAATAGAAACTGTCAGTGTTCAAAACGGGATGCATCTCTTTGTGAGCACACATTCAAAGAATTGGGGAATAATGAAAAATTTTAAAAATTTTAAACATATTTTCCAGAAATTTTATACTCTGACTTTGAGCTCATTGTGCACTCCATAGCTTTTCCAGTGCACGGTGGGCCGAAAAATACGCCTGTTTTCCACCTGCACTTTTGAAATATGATGTGAGGCAGTGGGCGCTAGACTAGAAATGCCAAGTTTTGCAATTCTAATTTTATTGGATTAAATGTTCGACCAAATAACATTAATTTTTTCCTGAAAAACGTTCGCTTTGCCAGAAAATTATAATATTTTTGATATCATTTTTAGATGTTGGTTTCTGAAAGAAAAAATTGGGCATTTCAAAATAGGGATATTAAAAGTGATAGGAGAGGAGCGGTTGAATTAGAAGAAAGATCTAGAATAATTTTCCAAAATTGCAAAAATAAATCGAATACTCTAAAAATTCCTTTGTCTAGCCAGAAAACCGAGTTATCAAGATTGTTTGCAAATGAAACAATGTGCTCTTTGTGCATCAAAATTGTTTGCAAAAAAAAGATGCATCTTTTCTTCTGCAAAATCTTCCCCCTATCTCTTCTCTATTTTTGATCAATCTGGTGAGGGCGGGAATGTCGAAATAAAATTATTTGTATCATCATCATCGTCATCACATCACCAAAAAGCAAGAGACAGAGGCGTTAGGTTGAGTTGCAACAAATAAATAAAAAAGAACGAATATTAAAGAAAATAATAATAATATGCCAATCAAAATTGACGTCAGGTTCGTTTCCTTTGAATAATTCAAACGGGAAATGAATGAGCAAACGTCTGGAAGAAATTGAAAATAAAAATAAATTTCAAGAAAAATGTAAAAGTTGAAGAAACGAGACACAAGAAGCTGTGAAAGATCAATGAGCAAACAGACAAACTTTTAATTGACTTCAGAGCTCCAAGAAATGAGTAGTGTGTGCCATTTTGTCCCCAAACTTTTGAGTACGTGAAAATGATAGAGTAAAGTTAATTATAAATAAAGGAAAGGCGAAAATGTCCGGAATAGAAACAAATATTTCAGGAAGGAAATTTAATGGGAAAATAGAATATGAAAAGAGGGGGGGAAATGGATGAATGTTCTTGAAGTTTATATGAAATTAATGATCACGTCATTTCTAAAGGTTTCACTGAACTTTAACTCTTGGGTCTCACAACGAGAGAATTGCTGAAAATTTTCTGGAGAAAAAGATTGGTGTATGTACCGTTTCCTGTAACTGTTGATTTGCTGTAAAAAGAGTGAACTCTTTCATAATTTACGAGAAGAAAAATGAGCAGCTTTCAGAATAGTCAGGCAGTCCATCTTTTTCAGACAATAAAAGACAATGAAAGTAAGCAACATTAAACACATTTTTTCTTTCAATATTTATTACAAACATACAAAAAAGTATCAGCGACTTGCAGACTTCAGGAATGATATCCCTTTGTGTTGAGGTGTTGTAGAAGCTTGTAAGCCTACTCGTAGACTCCTCCATTGTACAGCTTGGCAACGATTCCTGCAACAGCGAGCCAGATGGCAGAAGCTATGGATTCTTCAGCTCATTCATTCCAACACCGAACTTGTTGTAGCACTAGGCCTTGTTTTCTTCAACATCCGCTCTTGGCTTGAAGGTCCACGGAGCATCGATTCGGACGCGACCTCGTAAATTTCTTCTCGTAAATTTTGGACAACTCCACTTGGGCTCGACAATCATATCTACAGCTGTGGCTCTTCTTTCTTGATTGGTTGGTAATCGTTGTTGTGACAAAACGATAAACTGAATTTTTGATCGAATCTCCTCTATTTACCCTATTCTTATCAGAATGACACGATCTAAGATGTCACAAAGATCAGCATCACGTAAAAATTAATTTTATGGAAATTATGGAAAACACTTACAAACTCAAGAAGAATTCCAAAAGGTGGTTAAAAACTGGGACACCGTTCAGGCAGTACTCGAGACCATTTTCAATGTCTCCTGCCTGCAACAGATTTGCGTATTTTCTCCCGCGTTTTTTGAAGATCAAATCGAAATAAGACATTTTGATTTCCCGTGTCTGCCTACGTACATGCCTCACCTGCCTTCGTGCCAATTTTTTTTAAAATCTATTGGTACACTTCCATTAATTTTCTATAGACTTTAAAAATTGTTTTCCAACGTGACACATCCTATTTCCAATATTTCCAATTTTAAGGAAGGGGTCAAAATGACGTGGCCCTATCACTTTTCTCCTATGGAAAAATCACTTCACAAATTTGTCGCCGTAGAGAAACACCGAACAATATTTGAAGGTAATTGTTTCTCTATTCAATGTAATTTATGTTCTTCATTTACAGAATAATGGGACTGTTTCACGATGTCTTCGACGCGGCTCAAAAGAACGGAATAGTAATTCCATCGGCTCCATCGGTGGTTCGTACCGCAAAATGTTCATCAGCTGCTACTTCTGTTGCTGCTCCGATTGAATTTGGCTCCAGTCAATTCTATGCAATGTGTGCTCTTGGAGGATCTCTTTCCTGTGGATTAACTCATTTTGCCATCACTCCGTTGGATATTGTCAAGTGCCGTATTCAGGTATCGCCCAAGGTCTATGTTTCAGTTACCAATATTACAATTTCAGGTCAACAAGGAAAAGTATGGAAGCATGGTGCAAGGTTTCAAAGTGACAATTGCCGAGGATGGAGTTCGTGGTCTTGCTCGTGGATGGGCTCCAACATTCATTGGCTATTCGGCTCAAGGACTGGGAAAATTCGGATTCTATGAAGTTTTCAAAAACATCTACAGCTCGGCTTTAGGAGAGGAGAATGCTTATATTTGGAGAACTTCGATCTATCTTGCCGCATCTGCCTCTGCTGAATTCTTTGCCGACATATTCTTGGCTCCAATGGAAGCAGTGAAAGTTCGTATGCAAACATCTCCAACTGCTCCAACAACTCTTCGTGCATGTGCTCCAATGATTTACAAGCAGGAAGGGCTCACTGGATTCTTCAAGGGACTTCCACCTCTTTGGACTCGCCAAATTCCATACACCATGATGAAGTTCACTTGCTTCGAGAAAACTGTCGAGCTTCTCTATCAGTACGTTGTTCCGAAACCACGTGCTCAATGCTCAAAGTCGGAACAATTGGCAGTTACTTTCACAGCTGGATACATTGCTGGTGTTTTCTGTGCAGTCGTGTCCCATCCTCCAGATGTTCTTGTTTCAAAACTGAATCAAGATTCAAATGCTAGTGTTGGAAGTCTTGTCAAACAACTTGGATTCAAGGGACTTTGGGGAGGACTTGGCCCAAGAATCATTATGGTTGGAACTTTGACTGCTCTTCAATGGTTCATCTATGATTCGTTCAAGGTAAGGTTGTTCTCTACGTTTCTTTAAAACTATATCTCTTGCTTCAGGTTGCAATGAATCTTCCACGTCCACCACCACCACGAATGCCAGAATCTTTGAAGAAGAAGCTCGGAATTCCGGGAACCACTGAAGTTGCTCCAGTTGCTGAAAAAGTTGCTGCTCCAGAAAAGAGTGCGAAATCTGAGAAACCAGGAAAAGTCGACAAGAAGCAAGAAAAGAAGGAGAAGAAAGAAAAGAAGGCCAAGAAGGAAGAAGCTGTTTAACAATGTTGATAACTATAATTGGGCTCTTTTAGTTTGATTGCGTAGTAATAAAAGATTTCTGGGATTTCAGTTCATTTTTGTCGTTGTTTGTCAATCTTAAAAGTATATCGAGCTTTAATGCTAGGAGCAACTTCCACTTCGCAGTTTTAATATCTCATCATGTCACATTCTGGATGAAAACTAATGATTATTCTGTGCTGTGCGACAATCGGAAGTTGTAAAAGTACCAGAATGCTTATATTTTTAGCAATCCCTGAAGGTGACGAACTTCGACAACTGGCCGATCGGGAGGGTTTTTCTATTTTTTGGCCGATTCCAGTTGGTTTGAAGTTGACCAATTTCGGAACATGTATAAGTAGATCATATTAATAATAGAGGAAGTTTACATGGAAATGGGAAAGAGTTGCAACAAAAATCGCTGAGATGGCTAGGAAGCATCCTACGTTGAGTCCAGCAATTGCCTGTAGAAATTTACATGTTTAAAGCTGTCAGTTTGAAAGAAATCTAAGAATTTCTGCCAGCCCCTGTGTGGGACCCGTTTTCAATGCGAAGCCGGTCATATGCAGAGCGCGAGCGACCGTGGAAAAGTTGCGGGAAACACCGGCCGACTATAGTATATATATATACGGGAGAGTACTTATAATTGAACAATTCAGGAAAATATTTATTTCTTTATCACTGTTCTGACAGTTTTCAGCAGTTCGATTCCATTTCCACGAATTGTCTCACGATCATCACATTTTGTCGAGCTGGCAGTGGGCATGTCTGAATCTCACGGGCTCTGTAGAGCTTGAAGACGGGAACCTCTGCTTCAGATTCTTCGAAATTCTGAAAATATATAATTGTTAACCAGTTCATATTGATTTTCCAAACCTCAACATCCATAGTGACAATTGTGTAGACAAACAAAAATAGGATGGATTGTGCAATGAATCCAGCGATTCTCATTGACTTAACATGAATTGCATCAGCATCTTCTTCAAGAATAGCAGCCACTTTGATGTTCTGAGCTGGAGCAAAAGCAGTTGCCTTGGTGGTGTTTGTGTAGACCTCGAGAGGTGATACCACTGGAGCGAACACTGGCACTGTGACATTCGTGTAAAACTGCACTGGCTTCTTGTAGACATCGCCTGGAGCCGGAAGCATCAGAGGCTTTTTGGTGATTTGGCAGACGCCATTAGATGCAAGCGTCGTGTGGAAAACTGCCAGAAGAGCAATGAGAAGAACAACTGAAAAAGGGAGCAATGGTATGAAAACCAGAAAAATGTAAAACTTACTGTTAAGCATGGTTAGTTGAGGAGGCTTCGATTTGGTTAGTTGTCCAGAAAATCAAGAACTGATTGAGTATTCACAAAACTTTGACTTTTTATTGATTATATTTTTCTAACAAAATAGTTCACGTAAATTATATGTTAAAATTTGAAGTTCTTAAAATTTTCCGATATTTAACATTTACGTGGACTATCTTTAAAAAACCGCGCGATGGATAAAAATCAATAATTAAAAAATCGAAGTTTTGTGAAAGACTAATCAGTTCTTGATTTTTCTGGACAACTAACCAACTCGAAGCCTCCTCAACTAACCATGCTTAACATTAAGTTTTACATTTTTCTGGTTTTCATACCATTTCTCACTTTGTCAGTTATTCTTCTCATTGCTCTTCTGGCAGTTTTCAACACGACGCTTGCATCTAACAGCATCTGCCACATCACCAGAAAGCCACTGATGCTTCCGGCTCCAGGCGATGTCTACAAGAAGCCAGTACAGTTTTACACGAATGTCACAGTGTCAGTGTTTGCTCCAGTAGTGTCACCTCTTGATGTCTACACAAACACCACCAAGTCAACTGCTTTTGCTCCAGCTCAGAACATCAAAGTGGCTGATATTCTTGAAGAAGATGCTGATGCAAGTCATGTTAGGGTAATGAGAATCGCTGGATTCATTGCACAATCCACCATCTTTCTGTTTGTCTACACCATTGTCACTATGGATGTTGAGGTTTGGAAAATCAATATAGACAGGTTAACAATTCAATATTTTCAGAATTTCGAAGAATCTGAAGCAGAGGTTCCCGTCTTCAAGCTCTACAGAGCCCGTGAGATTCAGACATGCCCACTGCCAGCTCGACAAAATGTGATGATCGTGAGACAATTCGTGGAAACGGAATCGAACTGCTGAAAACTGTCAGAACAGTGATAAAGAAATAAATATTTTCCTGAATTATTCAATTATAAGTGTTATGTTTTTCTGAAGCAGTGTCTTTGTTCTACGGGTACTTCTCTGGAAGAGACAACGGAAAAGTAGACCGATCTCTGCTGGGTTTTTACTTGAGCTTGCAAACTGAGTTCCGGACGATTAATTGTCCGGTCTTTACAAATACCCGGTCTACAGAGTCCTACTTTTTTAGATTCTGGACGTTTGGCGTCTGGGCATTTTTTCAACAGAATGGAATCCAGATTTCGTTTCGCACAAAATTGTTGGAAATTTATATTCGCATTCGTTTGTTGTTCCTTGCTGTTCAACAGCTTCTCGATGTTAGGCTTAAAATAATAATAAAAAACGTTTCAATAGTTAAAAGCATATGCACATTTTTCATTCACAACTGAGATATGGTTGAGCTAAAACTTTGATCTTTTAGGTTAAGTTATAAAATTTTTATCGAAATCTTATATGATTGCAGTGATTTATACGGAATAAAATAAAGTGCAATAAATATGATCAAAAGTTAAACTTTCTTGTTATGTATGTACTTGATGGTGTTTTAGTTTTTATAAGTTTTACAAAATGAGGGGAAACCTAAATGTTCGTCGATATAAACCCAAAATTGATCACAAATCCACAAAAGCCACGAAAAATTATGTTATAAATCACGGAACTTTATTGAAGAAAAAATAGGAACAGTCATAGATTCAGGGTAAGATTCACATTATTAGTGGCAGACGCTATTAGATGCAAGCGTCGTGTTGAAAACTGCCAGAAGAGCAATGAGAAGAACAACTGAAAAGGGATAAATGATTTGAAAACCAGAAAAATTTAAAACTTACTGTTAAGCATGGTTAGTTGCGAAGACTTCGAGCTGGTTAGTTAGGGAGAAAAATCAAGAACTGATTAGTTTTTTACTCAAAAATTGTCAGTTTCTCGTACGTGATGCTGATCTTTGTGACATCTTAGATCGTGTCATTCTGATAAGAATAGAGTAAATAGAGGAGATTTGAACAAAAATTCAGTATATCGTTTTGTCACAAGCGATTATCAATCAATCAAGAAAGAAAAGCCATGGCTATCGATATGATTGTCGAGCCCAAGTGGGTTGTCCAAAACTTTGGAAACATCCGCATCCTCGATGTCTCGTGGACCTTCAAGCCGGAAGCGGATGTTGAAGAAAACAAGGCCTAGTGCTACAACAAGTTCGGTGTTGGAATGAATGAGTTGAAGAATCCATAGCTTCTGCCATCTGGCTCGCTGTTGCTGGAATCGTTGCCAATCTGTACAATGGAGGAGTCTACTAGTTGGCTTACAAGGCTCCACAACACCTCAACACAAAAGGATAATTGGCAATTATTCCTGATGTCTGCATCCAACAAGTCGCTGATACCTTTTTGTATGTTTGTAATAAATATTGAAAGAAAAAATGTAATACTGTTCACTTTTATTGTCTGAAAAAGATAGAATGTCTGCCTATTCTGAAGGCTGCTCATTTTTCTACTCGTAAATCAAGAAAGAGTTCACACTTGATACTGCACGCGATTACTGTACTTAAAGGTACATACACACATTTGCGCGGTCTCGATGGGAAAACATTTTGCAGACAAGCCAATTGAATGCAAAAAATGATGAACTTCTTTGATCGGCTTAACATAGTTTATCAATGTCATCTGTGAATACGAATATGTAAATTATGTTTATTTTATTTTAATGCTTATAAATTATTCCAATAAAAACCGTAAAATCGATAATAAACTCTACAGAAATGACAAAATCACAATATTGATACCCGTAACTTAAATAAAAAATTGATTATGGCTTCACAACAACTGAATCACGATTTCTAACTGCTTCAAAATGATCATGAAGTAGGCAAATATATGGAACTCCTTTCATCACATAAGCTTCGGTTAGACGCTCGGCAGCTTCTTTGTCATTCTTTCCATACACGAAGCACTTTGGCAGTTCACTGCAAACAATTCCTGGCAGGAATCTGAGCCAATCGATGTCAGCTTCATGGTTATTGTTCGGATGATTAAAAGAGTCGGAGAATCGCTCGGATTGGAATCTATAAAAAGTTTTTTTTAATATTGAGATGTTGACTGATTCTTACTCTGATTCCTGCCGGGTGTCTAGCACATAAACCATTTTTCTTTCAATTCTCCATATTAACTCTTCTGATGACATTCGTGGACAATGAATACTGGAAAGTTGTTGAAGTGAAAGGCCTGCCATAGAATTTGGAAGACAATAAATGTCCCCAGCATAGTTTTCTGAAATATTCTTATTTTAGAAATTATAGTTTAAAAATTACTAGTACCTTTCCATGGACTAGCATGGGCGCGGAACGTACAACTTGGAGGGATGAGCTTCTCATATCCACGTGAATTTTTTATAATCTCATCGATAGACAAATCAGGTTGATCATGAATTATGATAATCATTTCGTTGAAATTCACAGCCAAAAGTTTATCTCTGAGACGGTTCAACATGGCAAGAGCAATCATTAATGGGAATGCATTTCCATGCATCATTGTTTCATCCCAAAGAAGTACAAGTTTGGATAGTGGAAGCTCATGGGCAAAGCATGTTAAGAACCATGGAATTGCGAAGAGTTCAGCGTCGAATCCATTGATTTTCAGGTGTTTGTAGAGGACTGGGTCTGTGTATGCAACGAGATGATAGAAGATGCCAAGATATTCTGAAATTGGCAGAATTTTCAGCAGAATATTTTTGAATTCAATGTTTTTTCAATAGGGAAAGTTTAAGATGCGAAACTTTCCTCCAAAAGTACGGTAACGGGTCTTGAAGCGACAAATCTTCATCAAGGAGTACTGTAGTTTTCAACTTCTCGTTGCTGCGGAATTTTCGTTTTTTTCTCTGATTTATTTTTCAAAGTTTGATGTGTTTTTTGAATCCTATGTTTAATTAAATTCTGAAGTCATTAGTGGAAACTTATGAATCATCGAAGAAAACCCTGTAACCAGAAGTTAAGAACTACAGTACTCCTCAAAGGCACACACTCCTTTTCATTGAAGAAATTCTGTTGCTTCGAGAAGAGACCAGGTACCGTATTTTTTTAGGCGAAAAGCGTAAAATTTTGAGGGAAAATTATTCAAAAAATCAACAAAAATTGTTTGATTTTTCGAATTTTTACAGATTTATTTTTTTTTAATATTGATTTTCCTTTACTGCTCAAAAACTCACCTTTGATCACTTCCGAATTATCTTTCAAATAAAATTTATGACAATATCGATATGTGAATTCTTTGAAACAGGCGAATGCTACATCTGAAAATATCTATTTTTTAAAAATTAATTTAATAAAAAACTTACGAGGTTTACTCATATTCGCTAATAAAAATGGAGTTGCCAAACTGTCACATCCTTGCCAATAGACAAAATGTTGAGATTCCGTGACAATTTGCCATCCTTTCAGAACTTTTCGAAGTGATTCTTGAATTGCTGGAGTTGTCATGTAACTATCATATTGATGACAACGTGGAATATCCACTTCAAGCTGACGATCACTGGAATGTGATGCGAGAACATCAAGATTCAGATAATCACGCCATTTTGTTTCGTTTATATCCAATAGTGTGCACCAGACTGAAAATATTCTCGAATATTATTATGAAATTGGGAAAAATCGCAATTTTTGAGATAAAGATACGGTACGTGGTCTCGACAGGATTGAAATTTCGCAGCTACCGTAACCGCAGCAAGTTTTTTTCAGATAAAATCGAATAATTAAAAAAATAAAAGCATCATATTTTGTCAAAATTAATAACACAGATATTTATAGTTTTTTTGGCACAAAAAATATTTAAAGAACACCCAAAATATCAAGAAACTCTGCGAAATTACGATCGTTTCGAGACCAGGTACCGTATTCGGGACTCGAAGATCACATTATTTCGCGAATGTGTAATATTACTTACCATCGGCTCTTTGGGTAGGAATGACACCAATATTTGTAAGTCGAGATATAATCGAGGATATTCCAAAAACTGCCGAAGCATTCAAAAGATGATCAACTGTGAGCATATTTGAAGCTGTTTCATAGAGAATATTTCCGTTCAGAAGATCCTTGTCCTCTAGAATGCCAATTTTGTGAAACATTCGTGCAGACACCCTCTGACCGGTTTCTTTTCGCTGAAAAATTAAATTGTTTCTTTTTTTTTGCTGAAGTATTATTTACTCACAGTCAAAGTTTTCTTACTCGGCAGATCAAAAACCCCATATTCAAAAGTTGATTGACTATCAACTCCTGAATCTAATCGTAAAAAATCATCAAATCGAACTGTTGGATAAGATGATATTGGAGCATGATTCTGTATTATTCCTTTCTTGAGCAAAATTATTTCCGGTGTTGATCCGCAGGTTTTCCATAAATAAAATGAATTTTCAACTGATAACTTTTCAAATCCATCATTATTATCTGCTACTTCTTTTCTAACGGCTGCACGCATTTCTTCCACCGTTTTCACTTTATATTCATATTTATTATTGTTATTCTTCACTCCATTAATATTTATTTCAATCTCAGCAGCCACTTCTGTTATAGAACATCGTTTGGAGCAGCACATTTGAAGACATTTCCGAATAATTGCTTCCAGCTGAAAAAATACAGAATTTTATTAAATATTCCTTCTATAATATTAATATAAATAATTACCCATTCACATTTTTTGTGATATGGTAGTCGCTTTTTATCAGCTAATAGTTGAATAAGATCCTCCATGACAGTGCTAAGCTTCTCCTGATCATCTGTGTAGTATTTATTGAGTATTTCCAAGTATTCCGTCTCAGTAACTTCGGCTTCCAGTGAGATTCCCTGAAAAAGACCAATTTATTGAAAAGCCCCAAACAAAAAAAGCAAACCAAATAAATTTGTAAAATAATAAATCCCAATTCCCAAACATCTGATTGATAAGTGGCGGCAAATAAAGAATCCTCATCATTCAATATTCTCTCCGGAGCCAAAAATGCGCCAAATTTTATCGATGAAGCGGTATCCTTACCGTAATTTGTTAAAAACCTGAAATTTTCCTTAAGATAAATAATTTAAGTTAATTTCACGAACGGTAGTCCATATCCAGAAAGTTTCACTGATAATTTCTGATTTTTACGATCGGTGATATATATTGAATTAAGATGAAGAAATCCGTGTACAATATTTCGTGTATGTAGATAATCGAGTGCTGATGATATTTCAGAGTAGAAATTATTGTTTAAACTTTCATCTTTTAAATTTCCAGTTTTCAATATATCTTCAAGATTCATAGTGTAATGCTCCATCACGACAATAACCAAATCGCGAGCTGAAAAACTATTTTTTGAATTAAATATTTAAAAATGTCCACCTTACCAATAACGGTTTCAGAGAAATGAAGGTAAACCGATAGATTATCATGTTGAAGAGATTGCAAATATGGAAATCTAAAAAAAAACTAGCGTAATTCGTTTCAGCTTGATATTTATATTACCTTCCGAGCATTTGTTTGGCTGGAGAAGCGACCGGTAAGCCATTTATACAAGTTCTTCCGTCTTTCTCTTGTGCTCGAAGTATGAATGCTCCGAAGTTTGGAAAACTACCCATTCTGAAAAAGTTTTGATTTGGAAGAAAATGAGAAGCCTAGGTTTGGTTCAAAATAAACAAAAATACGTAAACAATCGCACATATGTATATAGATGAGATGTTAAATAACAAAGTCGATGTTGGATTTGCCTTCAAAATGAGTATTTTTGACTTTAATATTCCACAAATTGAATTTTATATTAAAATTAAGTTAAAAATTACTCTAAATTTGATGTTGAAAATAAAAAAATAAAATTCGTCAAAATTGTCGTCAAAATATAAAGTGAAGGTGTTTTGTCCGCAAACACAGTGCAGACACAAAAATGCGCGGGTGTTCAAATTTTATTTTTTTTGCCAACCGTACTTGCAATTTCAGCAAGTATATTATGATTTTTCAAATGACAATAATAATTTTAAAAGTTCATTCATTTTCATGCAGTAACCAAATAAATAAAATTTGACATAAAAAATCAATAAATTATGTAGGACTGCATCATGACCATGAAGATTAAGTTTTTCTTACTGTAGGTATAAATTTGTTATTTTAAATTGTTAGCAAGTTATTTATTACTTAAACGTTTTAATGATGATATTTTTGCAACATAATAATTTACGGGTCACTTCAGCATCATATTTTTACACCGTTGAAGAGATGTCATCAACAGCTGTCCAAAATACACCATCTCATATTGCACCATTAAGTGCAGGCACATGAGCAGAGGGTGAACCTTTTCGACAAATCAATAATATAACGTCTTCTGTCTCTATTCTATTTCCTATTCATCAGTAAAAATGGAAGAATTAAATGCATTTCCAATTCTACAATTGCCTTCTAGATCACTTCAAAAAACACTTCGAATTATGACACCCTTGAATCTGTAAGTTTGTTCTCAATATTATTATTCAGTCACAAAACCTTTAAAATTTGCACTTTTAATTCGATTTTTTGAATTTCATTACAACCAAAGTACCTACTCATTCCTGTAGCTTTGCAGGTACATATGCAAAGTTGATTTGATTTTGGGGGCTGCAGAAATTAAATTTTTTTTTCAGATTCACACTCTCGTTCATCTCCAAGAAAACGAATAGTTTAATAGAACGTCTAAACATAAAAGCCCGTGTTAGTATAAGATTGGATTCCGAAGTAGTAATCATTATTAGAACCGATGAACACCGTGACATGAGTATATACTTCCTAACTGATATATTTCGTATACCCGGAGCATTAAACTATCAAAGAATAGGCCCTCCCTTCCAAAATATGCCCGGCTTGATTGAATTAGTGCTCAGTAATGACTTCGTACCACTAGATCAACCCTATTTACCAGAGGATGAATCTTCTTGGGAAATGCCACAATTAGGACCTAAAGAGTGTATTCATCACATTTTTAAACTTTTTCATACAAATAAGATAGATACGATTTTATTCTGGCGACATAACTTTGATTTTTATTCGGTGTTTACTGATTTCAAAGATTTTGAAATTGGGGCAATAAGAAGATGTTCTCTTAGTTGCCCACCATTTTCTTCTCAAAGTTTGCCAGACTTATTATCACTGACTGAACAGATCTCATTTAATTTCGATAGTTCGTATTTCTCAAAATTAGAGAAATTTAAAGAAATTGTATCAAAAAATCTGAGTTATCTTTCTCTAGAAGACTCAATACCACTCACCGATTTATTGATTTTAAATTGCATATATTTACAAGTTTTCGGCCCAATTAGCTCATTTGATATGAATTTATTTCTGAAACACTGGATCAATGGTTCAAATTCACAATTGGAAAGATTCTCGATGGATGTGGCAGGTTCAAAAGAAGAAGGAATTCAACAAATATTAAAACATATTGAATATGTCACTTCTCCAGACAATCGAATACGGAATTTTAAAACATCATTCTTCAATTCGATTGTTTACGGAAATTCAAAAATGGAGGAAGTCCGAGGAGGAATGGATATTAAACGACTGGATGGTACATGTGCAACTCTTACGTTTGATCATAATACACCCGGAGATCATTTTGAACGAGTTTATGTTAATATGTTTGTTTGGATTTAAAATTACTTTAAAAGATATTTATTTCTTTATTTTATTCGAAAGCTTACATTTTTCTATTTAATAAATATATTTTACACATGACTTAAAACGTTTTAAAGTGTGTATGTTCTAGAAGTATTCAAACTTTTCGATTAAAGTGAAATCCGCCATTAAAAATTATCCTGAAAGTTAGCTTGTAATTGAAACATTTTGCAATGTTGTTCTCAAAATTTTTGATACTTGAACGGTAACATTGCATATGTCTTTTGAGCTCTCTCGCATTCAAAATTATCAGAATATGACCGTTTGCTGCGCCTACGAAAAACTGGAAATCGTTGAATTATAATGAAGATTTTGAACAACTGGAGAAAAAATCATTTTCTCATGAATCAACTCTAGAGAGAAATCCAAATGAGCATAAGGTTTCCGGTAACTTCTGAGATGTACTGGGGAAACGTATACGAGCCAATCTAGACGAATAGCTACAGTTTTCTGTATCTCTCTAAAAACGGAAAATTGAAGGAAGTCGCACGTCGTAAGTTGCGAATGATGCAAAGACTGAGAGTTACAACTAAAACATCATTTTCTCAAAAAAGCTTTATTGAAATAAAAAGCCTTCTTTGGGCTGTACTCGATTGGAAAGTGGCCTCCATTCCACCAAATTTGGCCATTCCACCAAAACCACCAAAAAAAACAACGAGCTTTCAAAATTCATTTATTGAACGACAAAAAACCAACGAGGGCTCTATGGGTTGTACTCAATTGGGAGGTTCTTACGACGAACCATGCCGTCTCCTTGGAACCACTCACGGCGGAATTGCTTAGCAGCTCCATCCGGGGTGTTGGTCCACTCAACAGTAATACGGTCGTTGTTAGTGTCCTCCTGTCCGAAAGCGAAGGCATCGCAGGAAACAGCAAGAAGAACAGCTTCCTTTGGGTCCAAAACTCCACATGGTGGATCAACTCCAAGTCTCTTCATATTGGTGGTCTTGATTCCATATCCAATACGGCGAGCAGATGAATTGATCACCTTAATGTGGTAGGTGTGCTTGTCGTCGTATGGTGCATTGAAGACGATCTTCGTACCCGGCTGGGTCTGGATATCTCCTGGTGGGACGGATTGGGCCATCGCGACTTCTTTGTAGAGTGAGAAAACTCACAGTGAAGATTATGATAAAACCTTCTCTATTTATGCAAATCCTTATCACTGTCCTAGATCTCAAAGTTCATCCAAATATAGGAGATCACGAGAAAATATTAAAAAGATACATTAATGAACTGTCAAAACGGGACGTGCCAAAAAATTAAAACAAATTGATTAAAAATCCACACTTCGCTACGTGTGAACTTTATGCCAACAATAATACCGTTCGATTAATTTATTGCTTAACTTTTACGAGACGAAAATTCAAATCTCTCAAAATTTTAAACGTCGTTATGGACAAGAACAATGAACTGTGAGTTTAGATTTTTTTTTCTTCAACCAATTCAATTGAGTTATTTCAGAACTCTTCCCGAAAAAACTGGCCAGGACAATAATCAAGGTAGCAAGAAAGGTCAAACGGATTCGAAGAAAAAGGATCAAGGAAGCAGGAAAGCTCGTGGAAACTCCAAAAAGAAAAATCACTCAAGCAAGAAGGTAGTTCGGAAGACTTCCAAAAAGAAAAAGAATGCGGCAAGCCCGAATGCCCAGTTGATCCCTGTTGCCAAAAGCCCGGGAAATGACAAATCTCCAGCTGGATTTGGTAGGAAAAAGGCCGGAGAAAATCTAAACGAGGTGATGAAGCATCTGAGGGCACCAACTCCACGTGCACAACAAGAATTGGAAAAGACTAATTGGAAGACGACAACTACTGAGACGGAGGATGAGGATGTTGCTGGGCAGAAGTATATCAAATTCATGGATCAAGTTGCGTTCATTGGTAAGAAGTTTGATAAATTAATATATTCTAAGGAGTTGTGCAAACTGGGATTTTGCTCTAGAATTATCGATGAGAACATTTAAAATTTTTGTCAGTTTATGTTTCTTTAATTTTAAAGCATTCCCAGAACTCGCAACCCCTATGTTATAATGCCACATGCTTCTTCTCCTGATCTCAAATTAGTATTTCAGAAAATGGAACGACACTCAGCACCTTCTTCTCGAACCACCTCATGAATATTGCACCAACTTCAAGATCGGATGCATTCCACGGAAACACTTTCAAGAATCAGAGAAAGGATGTGCCTTGCATTGATGACACCAGGGTCAAATTGGCGGATCCAAACATTGTATATTATATTCATGCGAATCATATAATGTTTGACCATCTCAAGAAAACCTACATAACTACGCAACATCCACTTCCTGGAACACTCAACGACTTTTGGGCGATGGTCGCGGATCAGAAGGTTGAGACAATCGTCTCCCTCACCAGTTCATCGTCTGCCAGCAACCCCAACGTGTATCCGATGTACTACCCAAACAAACCAGAAACATTCAACAATTTTGGACAATTCTTCGTTTATTGCAAGACCGTCACTCAGCCAAAGACGAAATACGGATGCAAAGAGTACAAGTTCGAATTGGTGGTTCAAGCGGACAATGAGGAACGCCGATCAGTTCGTCTGTACCATTATCCTCATTGGACAAAGAATATGGTTCCAGCAAGTTCAAAAGTAGTGCTGAATCTTGTTAAGAAGATTGGAAAGAAGAAGAGTCAAGCTCCAGTGGTTGTTCAATGTGAGACGGGAGTCAACCAATCGGCAGAATTGGTTTTCGTGGATGCAATGTGCACATTGTTGACAAGACAAGTGGAAGTTAATGTGAGTTTAATAGTTTTCTGTACATCAATCATTCAAAAATATTTCAGTTTGATGTTTTATTCCGTCAAATGCGTAGTCAAAAGGCGCTTGCAATGACGCAACTTCTTCATTTTCTTCACTCAATTGCAACGGTCATGAAGTTTATCAAGGTGAGCATACACTTTTTTTCGGATTATGAAATGAGATCATTTTCAGATTCGGTTCTCAGCAATGCCGTCACATTATGCAGCCCAAATGGATTCAATTTTGCCTGCAATCTCCAAGGATTTTGGCTACAATATGTGTATTGAGCCATCAGAGCCCCAGCTGAGAAGTCCAACAATGGAAGAAATCGTGATTGAAAAGGAAGGAAAATAGATTTAATGCCTTCTACTAGTTTCATTGAATAAATTACTTGGAATCGAACAACTTGTTATTTTATTATATTAACATTAAGATTTTAACTTATGAAAAGTTTTTAAAATACCTACGAAAGCTCAGATTTTCTATACTTGGGTGTACACTCTCTATTGGCTCGAGTCTACCCTGACATCACACATGATGAACAAGTATCAATTTCACGAAGTTAAAACTTGATCATCTAATATAAAAGTATTGCCTGTATTGCCTGTAAAAGTATAGCCACAAATCTTTATTTTTAGAGCTACATAACGCCTCTTCTATTTCTTCTATAGTCTTCCACTCCTTTCTGAAATACTCTTTCCAACTAGGCCTGGGCATCCGTACCTCCAAAAATGTTTGGTTATCCGTTGCCGCCTACCTACACGCCTACCTGAATTCAACGCCATGACGATATACAATCTGTTGAATTTTTACTAAAATTGTATTTTTGTCTATAACAGGGGCTGTTCACAGCCCTCCTTCACCTATTCGGGTACACTGTGACGCAATGATCACGTAGCCATTCGGTTTTGTACACTTTAGAAAGTTGCGTAACGGATGCGCAATTGTGATTGGGTTCGGTAGAGTATAGCCTATACGTGATGGGGGGCTACAGAATACATAACCGAATGCCGTTTTCACCATTCACGCAGATTTTTAGGTTATAAGGTAATACCGGTTTTAATTTCATTTAGATCACAACCTCGAAGTCTGAGATTAAAATACTTTAAAGGTATAATATAAGTTGTATAAATATTTTTAAACATATCAGATAGTGCAAAATACTATGATATTTGAGTTACATAAATATATGTTTTCAATTTGAAAACATTAAAAATTGAGCAATCGAATGACATTCTAATCGGTATAGATTTGCAAACGTTTTTTTTTAAATCAGCAAAATATACTCCACTATTTAATATCAACTTCCCATAAGGCTTCCATGTCTCTCTCCGATACTGTGCCTACCACCTTGGTTGCAGGTAATTCACCCATAGGTCTGGCAAAAAAGTGCGATGAGTGCTAATATTTCAAAACCTCTCGTTATTTGCTAAAGAATGATAGTCAGCATGCGTGTAGGCAGGCAGGCAGACAGTTTTCTATATATGGAAGTTTCCGTGCGATCGCCTTGTTAATTCTTTGGAATTCCACTTTTTGGAAATTTCTCCCCAGCCACATGAGACCAATATCTTTCCCACTATTCGTATCTTATCTATATTTTCACGCTTGATCCCCATGGGTGGCATTTTTCATCTGAACACCTCGTTTTTGACATCATACTTTTTTTTAAATAAAAAAGTCCTTTTTCACTTTCATAATATTGACTGATAGTATCATCCAGCACTCATCACTTTCTTATCCATCCCTCTCTCTCTTTCATTCTCTTATTTGATTCCCGAATAGTGTGTCTGTGTCAAAGAGGACAAATCAGTGTTGGCTGTCCTTGGCCCCCTCTCCATCTCTCGCATAAGACGAAAAAGAAGACAAGTTCCCAACGTCTGCATCCTCTAACCGATCCGTCTTCTCGCCAACCTTTTCCTAATTCCCCTCATTGTCTTTTTCTACTTCTCATCACTGTGTTTTTTTCCGACTTGTTTCAATTCAAACTTAATGGGTGGCAGACAAACAGTTTCCCTTTTGTTTTCCCAGAATCATCTGGTATTTCCTGCGTTCCAGATGATTGTCCCTCCACTTAAGGAAGAACGTGGTCACATTATTCTGACCTACAACTACATAAATGACAACATTTGTGAAATTCGTTCAGTTACTTCTAAATTTGTTTCAAAAAATTATGACCCTCTCGGGTGGAACTATTGATATTTTGAAAACTCGATCTTTGGCAAAACTACAAGGTTCAAAGGAGGTAACTTTTTGGCAACTTTTATAGTGAAAACATACATTTTGGACCATGAAGAAATATTACCTGGATTTTTTGAAAAGGGTGAAAATTTATTTATGGGGTTCTGCTCAGCTAACTCTAGGAGCATATCATATGAAAATCAGGGTTGTCTTCTCGAGAACCTTCAAAATATTTTTGTTATAGTATCAAGCCTTGCAATAGTGTCGAAATTTTATGCCACAAATAAAAATATTAAAGGGCTCATTTTAAAGTTAAATAAAAAAAGCGTTTTCTGAAGAAGCGAGTGAGCGACCTGAAAAAGTGTGAAAATTTATATTCTCTTTTGTTGTGAACTTATTTGAATTCTTGGAAAATAGAAGTGAAGACCATAATAATGTATTATTTATGACATCTATTGAAACGAATAGCGACTAACTCGGTATTTTATGAGAATTCTAGGAATGTGGTCCTTCCTTTCTGAAGTTTTTTTAAAGTAAGATTTCCATTGAAATCATATCTCCATGTTTGTCGTTCGTTCCTCCTGACCCATTCCTGACATATAATAGAGATTGAATATATTAAATCGTCATAAATTGTCATAAATCGCGGATTATTTTCCTTTCAAGTATTATAGTTTCCGGTTTCTAACAATAAACTTCTTTCTGAGCTTTCACAATATTTCAGGTGATGAAACAAAAGCTTGAAATCCCGATTCATGGTTCGGTAACTGATAACATATTCTCAGAAGTTCGTGACTCTTTTCGCCGGAATTTTACTGAAGGATGGGAGAAAGCTGGAGCCGCGTTTTGTGTTATTCATAAGGGAAAAGTGATTGTTGATCTTTGGGGTGGATATGCTGATAAAGAATGTTTGTGAGTGTATTAATTTTTTTCCTACGAATGTAAAAAAATCGAGCTACTCTAAAGTTAAAAAAACACATTCGAAATTGGACATGTGCAGTCTATAAAAATTTAATAGATTTATCAATTTTGAAATGTAGGCAGGCGCGTAGGAAGACGAATGGGCAGGTAACTAGACAGGAAGGCATAAGGGTGTCTGCCTTATGCCTGCCTACGCGTCTACCTGATGATTATTACATGTCTACCTTATTCCTGTCCCCACTTTGTATATGCCTGCCTACGCCCTTGCTTAATAAACATACGTTTCATTTTCAGCAAAGAATGGAAAGAGGATACAATTTCTACAATCTTCAGTTGCACGAAAAGTGTAACTGCTATATGCTTTGCAATTCTTGTCGATAGAGGTCTGCTCAAATATTCCGATAAAGTCACGAAATACTGGCCAGAATTTGGACAGAATGGGAAACAAGATATCACCATTGAGATGGTTCTTTCTCATACGGTAAGAACAAATTATTTGAAAATTAAATCAAAATTCCTGATAAGTTTCAAGGCAGGCCTTCCATACTTCCCAGGAGTAAAGTTCACAGAAGAAGATCTCACTGATAATAACAAGCTTTCTCATATGATTGAGAACTTAAAGCCCGTTTTTGCACCGGGTACACGAACTGCATATCACGCACTTACATTTGGATGGCTCACTGATCAGGTAACTTAGGAAAATATGAATTGAAAATTAAAAAAAAGTTTTTTAGATTTTCCGGAGAGTCGATTCACAGAAAAGAACTGTGGGACAATTTTTCAAGGATGAAATAGCCACAAAACATTGTAAGCTATTTCTCAGTTTTTCTGCTTTAGGGCTTTCTTTATATCAAATCAATAAATTTACAGATATCGATATTCATATCGGAGAGTGTTCAAATGAAGAGAATCGTCTTGCTAGACTATTCAAGTGCCCTGCAACTCTTGTTAGCCGAGAAATCGCCTATGATCGTTCGATCTTGAAACTAGCTCGATACTACTACAATCCACGTGGCCTGTTCGCAGCAGCCAGACGGAATCTGAGTCTTCATGGATCTGACTTCACAATGTTTAATAATAGTGATTTGAGAGTAGTTGGGCAGCCTGCAGTCAATGGAATTGGGTCAGCGAGAGCAATGGCACAGTTACACCAGCTAGTTCTTGATGGGACACTTCTTTCGAAGGAGACTTTTGATGTGAGATATTTTATGGAAAAACGGATGAGTTGTTTAGTTTTGGATCAGCTTCACGAAAGTTGTCAGTCGCTTAAAACTTTCTAATATTTGGGAAAAATTCGGCTCCAATGCGTGCAGGTGCGAAGAAGTTGTAGCTTGCCGTGAAGGCAGGCGGATAGTTATTTTGTGCCAACTTGAAAGGTTCCAACTTTGTAGAATTAAAATATGAACATTTAACCTTTGATGATAACTGGGAATAATTACAAAAAAGTATCTCTTGAAAAAGATTTTGATACATTTTGAAAATTTTTAATCAAAATGAAAGTTATTTTTGGAAAAAAGGAGTAATTTTGTTTTTTTTTGAGTAAGATGCAGCACTGATCTGATAGCAATAAAACAATTAAAATCTATAAAAAAATTAAAACAAATAAAAATACCATTGATAAGTATATAATTTTTCGCAAACATACATGTTTTTCAGATAATCAAACATCCTCGAAAAATGACATCTTTTGACTATCTCATCGGCGAGCCTCAGAATAAGGAGCACGGCTTTACATATTTCAAATCACCACTAAACACGTGGCAATTTGGACATCCAGGCGTTGGTGGACAAATGGTTCGAGTAGATGTTGAAAATGATTTGATAGTTGCTTATTTAACAAATGGAATGAAAACTGCCGGATGTGAGGATCACGTGTTCACATTCAATCGATTACAACGAAAAGTTTACGAGTGTCTGAAAAGGATTCCGAAATTTGAATTGCCGCCACCGGAGGATATTGTTGAAAATGAATAATTGAACGTTTGTTACGTGTATTTCTTTTTGTCGCTTTTTGTCACTTGTCACTTTTTACTAAAAATCCGCCATAAACCAGAAAATCATCTCTCCAACTTGCTACCTGCTTCCTATTGACATTATACAAACACATAACACTCAAGATTTGACTGTTTAGTGGTGATCAGAATGAGAGGGGGATATCGTTAACACTCGAGTGAGCAACGACTCTCTTGGGCTCACTGAGCAAAATCATACAACTAATTAATGAGGTCGTTCTTTCCGTCTTCCTGCTTTTGGGGCAACAGATATGTGAATTTATTAGTGTTGGTATTCAGGTGCTCGTTTTAATTAGGAGTTCCATTTCAATGTGAAGTTTTATTGTGTAAATCTCTACAGAACTTTAAATCAATATGACTACTCAGGCGTGGATAATGCTTGAAGTTTGTAGTCTGTAGTTTGCAAAAAAGTTTCAAATATATTACTCAAAATTGCTCAGAAAACCCTGTTGCTTTGTGATTTATTTTAATGTATGTGAGGATTGGTTTTCAAAATGCTGATTATTATATCAACACAACCTTTATTTGAAAAATTAAATGTTGATAAAATAAGTCTAAAATATGAATTTTTGGACCAAAGCCGTATATTATAATTTTGATTAATTTTGGCTGAAAACTACAAGCGAAATCTCTAATAAATTCTTTTGCAAACTATAGTTTGGTAATATTTGTCGGCAATTTTGAAATTTCGATTTTAGAGTGCAAAATTGTAAGTGCCCTATAAATTTTCAACGAACTATTATGAAAATTAAGTAAATTCTATAAAAATATCTATAGAACATGGAAAAAATTTCTAAAGTACACTGTTGTAATCGTTTTTTCATATATTCAATCCCTTGCCACATTAAAAACAAAACCGCTAGCACAAATTCCGATATTTTACAACTATTTGTCAATTATTCATTCCTATCAACTTGCCGCTATTTGGTACCATTCTTCCCTTTTATCTTATCATTTTTGTCATAAGAAGCGGCCATCATTTATGTGGGAAACGTGCCATAACTTTTCGTCAGATAAAATATTCTGAAAATAAAAGAAATAACTCAAATGACACTACCAATTACCTCTTGAATATGTCCACCAACACCTCATCCTCAATTCCCGTTCGTTCCCTCTCATTTCTTTTCATGGTAACATATAATTTTGAAAGCGAGATAGAAGCTGCCACCCCCAACCTCAGCTACCAGCCGTTCACCATTGTATTTCTAACTGCTTTAAGGTTAACATACATGCTATTATTTTCTAGAAGTTCATTTCCTGAAAAAGTTTACTCTGAAAATGTTGCAGTAACAAATTACATCTTATAGTTGAAAACCTTCTTTTGTTCTTGTGTTTTTGAATTCAAATTTTGTTCACAAAAATTTGTCACAAAATTCTTAATTTTTTTTCGAAAAACCCACAACAATTTTATCAAACAATTCTGATAATTTTCACTTAAAATGTTGAAAATTTTGTTAACAAAGTTCGAAATTTTCAGTTAAAAATTGGAAAGCTTCAATTATGTTTGCCAAAATTGAATAAAATTATTCTAAACTATGTGAAGTTCCAATTTTGTACTGCGATTTCATTTCGAGCAATGCATTCGAATTTTATTTTTCAGAATTTCCAAAAGTAAAACTTTAAAATTATAGACTTCAAAGATTTCATAAACATAATAACAATAAAATATAAATCAAAACGTATACATTTACTACTTTTTCTTTCATTCCAGCTGCTGATCTCCCGCCTAAAGTCATAAAAGTGTGAATAGAAAGAGCTCTCCCTGCCCGTTCTGCATAAGAATCACCGGCAGAGGCTCGGAAGGATATTAGTTGAATTGAATAGAGACTCGTCAATCATTCCGAAATTAATTCCAAACATGCGTTCACTTTCATTATGTGCACTATGCTCTTTCGAATGTGAGCTGTAGTTTGGTATTCGAAATCTCAAAAGTTTTTCAAAATCTCGTCGATTTCAATTAATCCTTGAAAAAATAAACATTGTCTCAGATTTCAGTTAAGTTTTCAATTTTTTTGCCTCTATTCTTTTTACCAGTATTTGTTTGTTCAAGACTTTTCTCTTCATTTTATATCGTTGAAATTCTTAGCCGGACTAACGTCATTTGAGGATTTTGTTACAATTTGTTCTTGTTTCTTTTTTGAAACTTTAGATATTGCTCATTTGGAAACAATTTCAAAACAAAACTGTACAGGTATTTTGTGAAATTTCCAAAAATCCTGCGCAACAACAAAAACAATTCTCGCCCACAAAAATGTGTTCGAACCATTTGGTTTCTTCCCACTAATCCAGTGTTTTTTGTTGTGTTTTCCAATCAGAAATGTCTACAACAATCATTGGAATCCTTCCGTTCGTTTAGATTCTATTTGTTTTATTTTTCTATAATCGGTGATCTACGCGCGCTCGCTGAGATTCACAGAAAAGTACAGTTGCTGCAAAGAATGAAACAGCTGTTGAAATATTTTAGTTTTGCTACTTCATTTAAAGTGATTTTTCAGATTTTTTAATTTGCAATTTTTGCAAAGTTTGAAGTCTATAGTTATCGTTCTTTCTATGTTGTTATTTGCAACTAGTGCGCATATTGTTTTTTGGAATTTAAATACCAAAATACATTTGTAAAATAAATTTTGTACATCTAAACAAAAACTACTATAGGTATTCAAATATTGAAAATATTATCGGAATGATATTGCAAGTTATGTACGAAAATTAAACTGTAGATTCTATGGTGAAATCTCCAAATTTCCAAGAATTTTTAAATTGTCAAATTGATTAACACAGTCAAACACTCTTTAAATTTTCAATTATCTAATAGGCTATAAAGTTCTCAATTTCTAGGTTTAAGCTGCTCAGCATCCTATAAGTGTTCATACGATTTCTGCATGTATATGTAGCAACGTAGAAAGCTATAATAGAAAAGGAACACACATTTGAACAGTAGCACACCTTTTCCAACTGACGATCTATCCAAATAAAGATAGATATCTGGCCCTCCATCCCATTAAAACAAACATAATTTACTATGAAGTACCTCTCCTAGGCTCTGTGTCGGTAGGGCCATTTAGAGAAGCAGCAGCAAGATGGTGTAATTTGATCTTTTCTCCCGCGTTGCCTTACCCAGGTTACTCTTTATTTTCTCCCTCCTCTTTTAATCGTTTGTTTCCTTAATTCTTTTGAGTTTTGAAACACACTTGATGTGTATAATAGATGAAGAACAATTGAACGAAAAATGGGTGACGGATGGCAGTAATTGGTAGGAAGTTAATGGGGTTCCTTATCCCAACTTTCTTCTTTTTTACTCATTATTGTCTCGTTTCGTGATCATGGATTATTCATCAGAAAATCCAGTTAGCTTTGTCTTGTTTTTTTCTTGGAGGTTTTTGTTTGTTCTTCAAAGTATGTTAGTCTGAAAATTTATGTTTATGAAAGGTATGGGTCGGTTTTAAAATTAACGAATTAAATTGTAAAATCCTATTCGGTTGCAAACTTTAAGGAAACCGAAAACTGAGTTTCTTTTTTCCTTTGAAATTTTCATCTTTTTTTTCAAAACCTATGTAGAAAGTTTTTGAACTCATGTGGCTTTACAGAAACCCCGTCTTTCCAAATTCCAAATATTTCCTACCAAGCACATCTAAAGTGCATCTCTTATTCTCTGTCTCTGCATATAAATCATCTCCTTCCTTCGAATTTGTTTGTATGTATGTTGTAATCGTTTGGGTGGTCTGGTCATACGTAATCCCTACCAGCCGTTAAAGGGTCATCTGAGGACTTTGAGGCCATTCATACTTGTGCTCTTTTCTACAACTACTTGAACACCCAAGAAACTTGAGAAAAGAGATCATGGAGATGATGTTGTGTTGGTTACTCTCTCACTCATTCAATTGCGTGGAAATAAAATAGGAATACATTTGATTTGTGAACGAGTGAAGAAGGGTAAAGGATCCGCGAAATTTTACACCCGTTCGTCCTCTGGCCCCGTCACAATGAGATCATTCCCATATGACACCTCTTTAAATTGGCGGTCTTCATAAAGAACCGCGGTTTTGTTTTCTTGCAACTAAATGTTTCTAACATTTTTTTTCAATTGAAGTGCCCTGATTGTTTTTCTGGAAATTTATATAGAAATGTAGATGAGAATTTGTACTTTTTGAAAGCAATATCATGTTTAATAAAAACAATTCGAAGTCGCAATGTGCCCATCGGCACATTCATCCGGCACATTGAGGCATATATGGCGGTTTTTGAGCAAATTTTTGAAACTACGAACTAATTAAAAATAAAGTTCTTTTCGGAAATTTCTTTTGTATTTCTAAATAAGTTTCCAAAAGAGGCACAATGGTAAGAAAAATGTGATGTTGGAAATGTGCCGATCGGCATATGCCGCACATATCTGATCAGGAACATATTAGTTTTGTATACAGTTTGGAACAATTTTAAACTGAAACTTTGATTTACAATTCGCATTGAAATTATTAAACAGACCCTGGAATTTTTTTTTTGTACTGTTACTTCCAAACAGCTGGAAAAACATCCCATTTCAAGTCAGGGAATTGCGGGGTAAATAAATAGAATAAGTGACAATTAGTAAAGTAAAGTGGAGCAGAGGTAGGTGAATCTCGAGTGGTTTCACTATACAACTCGCTTTGTTTTTTGGTGGAATGATGATGACTGCAAATTTATCGATGCTTTATCATGCGAGTTTAAAGAAGGAAATATTTTTTCATTTAGGTATTTTGAAATGAAGCGTCAGCTATTGTCGCTCCGTGAACACGCAGAGTCGGGGAACCGTTTTCAAGCCCGGGAGGCGCCATTTAATCTCTACAATGTTCTTCACTAAATTTGGAGAAACCAGACAAAATCGAACAATTCCAAAAAGGTTTCTAACCTACTGAGTTTTCGAAAATACTTGAAAATCTACAGAAACTTTTTTTTATTGAACCGCGTACCAATAGGGTTTCAGAGCTCATTTTTTTCTAATATATTTTTGATAAATCAAGCAGTTTCCAAATTTTAATTTAAAAAAAAAAACCGGAAGTCATTAGATCCTCCAAACCCATAAATCCATCTCCTTATCCCAAATAACCGTTCTCTTACCCCTCTTTCCTCTCTTTTTGGTAGTGTACCGCCTGTTCAATGTGGCACATTGCACAATCTGTTCACTTTTATGCTTTTGCTTGGGATTAGCAGTTTGCTACCAGACCTCCTCTCTCCCATTGCTCCGCGCATTCTGGGCGGGACCTAGTTGTGACCTAGTTTCTGATGTCCACAAGATGAATGATATTCTTATACATTTTATAAAATTTTTTATGGAAACAGGAAAAACTTTCCAAATTCCAGAAAGACTTAGTTTGATTGGCTGCAATCGTGGGTGTCCTTGAAAAATGGCCGGTCATCTTTCAATGGATTACATTGAAATGTGTCGGGCTCGCCTTTTTTCTTTCCCCGTTTTTATACACTTTTTCGATTCCTTTTTGTAAACTTTTTTTCATCCACATTCTACCACATTCTAATTTTGCTCAGTTCTTTCGGAATTTTTGTCTAGTGCAATTTGAAAAAAAAACAGTTTTTCGAAATGCCAATTTTTTTGAAAAAACTTGAAAATTTTGAAAAATTACCGTATTTTGCCTATTAGACTTGCCACCCTTATTGCTCTACTTTGACGGCGTATGTCTCGGTTGTCTTTGATTTTTTCAAAACATGTTTCGCTGTCCAAATGTAGTAATGTGTTTTGCACGTATTTTGTCAGTTTACAATTTTTTTGATAAATTTATAGGAAACTGAATTTCTTGTCTGCCTGAAATCATTATTTTTTTGGAAATATTTTACAATAATCTTCATCTTTTAAAAATTATCAGTTACATTTGTAGCTAACCGAAACTTTTCAGTGTTTCAATTTACCAAAAAACATTGATACTGCTTTGAACAAGTTCTCATTTGCTCCGCGCAACTAGAAAATCTCAAAAAATCTCCGCTACCAACTATTATTATTTTTTTTCGGGTTCATGACTCTATGAAGAGGTATAGAAGAGATGGCTCTTTTGGTTTGCGTGTTTGTGAATAATTCACACAGAAACCGACGGGGCCCCTGAGCTTTTTACCTCTTTTCATCGCGCCCCGCTATACCACGGGAAATCAGGGATGCAGTTGGTTTTTTTTTTGGGATGGGCATTTGGATGGGCCATAGCAAAAACAACGAGAGAAAATGTTCACAATATATCCAATGCAATAGTTGTTAGTGGGGAAATCTAAATTAGAATACCTTTTAGAAAAATAAAAAAGTTTTTTTTTTTTGAAATTCACAAATTTCAGACATTTTTAATTATAGGCTACTCTTCCCATATACTTAAAAACCAATACTTTTTTGATGAAGTTTTATTCCTTCTCCGCTCTTCTTTCCCCCACCTAGTCAGTTTTATATATTTTTTACCCGTGAGAACATATTTTTGTTTCCTTGACAACTTTTTTCCTCCGCACTACCATCACGTTGCAGACACATCAAAAATCGGGATTTTTCGGGACGATGCTCCAAAAACTACAACGATGATGATGCTTATTCGGTGTATTTCAATATTTTTGCTATTTGGATTTGTGAACGCGTTGATTGGTGAGTTTTTTATCTTAAAAATTGAAAAACAATAGACAAACTTTATAAGAAATTAACTTAACTTAAAAAATAAAAAGAATTCAATAAAAATAGTCAACGGGTTAAAAAAAAACTTATTTCAAAAGCTATGCGCATTTCCAAAAAAACTATCCTGTCTGCTTACGAAGTAATCGACGTGGGAAATAAGGCGGCAGACAGGCAGGTAGGCATAAAAAGGAATTTGCAAAATTTTTACTTCACATAGTTTTCTAGCCCTACAATTTCAAAAATGTTATCTGAAAATTTTGGTCTGAAATTTTTCAGTATTAAACGATTTCTTGCCATGAAATACAGTAACCGTGACTTAAAGGCTCATACATAGATTCTGCATTTTCTGGACATACTATCTGATAAATGACAAAAAGTTTCCCACTAGCTTTCTGTCAAAAAAATAGTTGATTTGAACTTCAGAAAACTTCCGATTCACCTAATTCTTCCTATGAAAAAAGAACATCGTCCCCCGCAAGCATGTCAAATCCTCCCAGCGTCCGCTTAGGTCAACAAAAATGCTTCTGGATTTAGTAGGGCCGTTTGTGTCCACTTCACCGGCACACACATTCCCATTTTTCATCCAGCTTTTCCTTCCCCATTTTTCACAACAAAATGAGCATCTCTCCGCTGAATTAATGCAAAATTTGTCATCTGGGGAGCGATTTTTTGTGTTGAGGTTGGTTCTTACTGCTTCAAGGGGAACATGACAATAAAAGATGGGTCGGGAGAGAGGGTAAGGAGAGGTGAGAATAGAATTATGATAGTATACATTCGAAGGCGGCAAGTGCACACACACATCCACACACAAATTTGATTGTTGCCACTTGACACCTCAGGGGGGAGCCTTTTTGCTCCGTGTTCGCTCATCTCCTAGCTTTACCGCAAATGCTACTTTATAACCAATAATTATGATATATGCCACGTGCCAATCATACATGATGGCTCGCGACGTGTTTTGTAAAGAGGGGATGTGCCGGGGGTGCCGAAAGTGCTCGACAGATTGCGTTCGGATCAAATAATCAAGCTCGCTGTGTTGTGGAGAACAACTAAGCCTATGATGAACGGCTGAAGATTAAGTGTGAAGAGCAAGAAGAAGAAGAACATGAGGAAAATAAATGAGAGGTCATTTGAAATAGTTTGATGGGATCAGCCTGACAAAGGTGTCACTTTTGAAGCTGAATTACATTGATTAATGAGCATGTGTGCTCGCAAGATGGGCTCCGAAAAATGTGTTGCCCAAAAACTTGCTCAATTTTTAAAATGGCAAGATAGATTTTTGTAGCAATATTTTAGGGGAAAATGTAATAAGGAATTTTCAAAGAAGAATCTGAATGCTTTTCTTAAGTATTTTTTAAAAGTATTTTTTTATTCCTGAGAAATACTTTACTTTCTGTATTTGTCTTGCACCGACCTTGCTCTTTTATGTAAAAATGTATCTCAGGTATTTTCGAGTTCAACAAAAATTGTTCAATAAATGAAGTATAAAAAAGAGTAACTCACTATCATTTTTATGAGAAACCAAAAAATAAATAAAATTTTGAAAAAGAGTTGCCAATTTTCGTCCAGTTTTGAGCTCATTTTAAGCTTTCTAGGTATGCTTAGGTATGCTTGAATTTTATTAACAGTTTAGAAGTTCTAAACATTAATTCAAGTTTATCCTATTTTTCAATTCTCCTCAAAAATCCTACCACCCATTTGCCTTTAACCAAACGATATTGCTTTTCTGAATTAAGAAAAACCATATTTTATTCCAAAAAAATCATCCAAATATTTTTTCTTCCCATAATCAAAACGGGAAATAATTTGACATGGCTGCTTAACCAAACAAAAGAAGCGTAGCATGTGTTGTGTCCGTTTCTTGCGAGGTAATAGATTATGTAATAAATGGTTGTCTCTCCTTCCATGATGGTTCGATGATTACTAGTCTGTTACCTAATGAGATTCGAAAAGACGAATCTCCCGTTCTAAATTGCTCACGTCTCAGCACACGGTTGTGATGATGAACTGAGAAGAAGGCACGATTAATGAACCGAAATAACTGGTTCCATAGGGAAAACTGAGAGAACGAGGAAAGAGATACTTGAAGAATTGAAATGAGATATTCTCTTTCAAACTGATTTCCTTGATGGAGATTGGTGTTCAATATTTGGGATATTAGGAGAGGGCTGAGAGTAAAAGGGACTTCTGAAAATTTAATTGTAAGGTTAAACTAGGTGCCAAGAATCAGAGGTGTGCGGCAATCGGAAGTTTTGACAGTTGCTGGTTTCTGAAATTTATTTCAACGAGAGACTTTGAGCTTGAAAAGCGAAAATTTTGGAATTTCAGGGCAGTCTTAGTTATCACTTTTTCCAACCAATTGCAGTTTAAAATGTCTGATTTCAAAATTTTCAAATAGTCTAGAAGAATTTCTGAATCCAATTAAGTTAAAAAATAATATCATTTTAAAATAAATAGTTTTTCATGCAAATAACTTTTTCAGACGAAGCCTCATGCCCAATTGGATGGCAAATTGCCAGCGATCAATGTGTCCGAATAGTCATTGCTCCAGCCAACTTGAAACATTCAAAGAAGTACTGCCATCATGAAGGAGGGGAACTAATGGATACAAGTGTTACACTTCTTTTAGAAGATGTTATGGATTTGCTGAAGAACCTTCATGAAAATGGATTATCAGAGCCAACGTTTCATGTTGGTGGCATGGGACAGGCATTGAATAGAACTGAAGACGGAAATTATAAAATGTAAGTTCACAATTTTTAAAAGTCAAATAATACAAAACGTTTTAATTTCAGAATAACAATCAATCCATCATCACACTTTCCATTCATCTGCTCTCTGAATAAAATGGCTCGCCGATCGTTGCTCTTTCAGCAGAAGCTTCTTCCAGTTGGTGCCCCACAAATCAGTTTAACTGGACAATCAGAAATATATTTCCATCCAAGACATGATGCTGATTATATTGCATTACCATGCACAGTTCAAGGAAATCCAAAACCAACTGTGGCATGGTACAAGAATGATGTGGAAGTGGTGAGTTTTTCGCTGTTGGAAAACTGAAAGCGGGAAATAATTGTTTATAAAAAACGCTAAATAGTGCTAGGAATCAATTTTTATTAGCCAAAATTCGAATAAGTTCAACAATTTCTTACATTGAAAGTATCAAGAAAGATCAAGCCGGGAATGTCCAATATTTATTTAGGTTTTCTAGGTTCTAATGTAAGAAAAAACATTTCTAAATTTCCCTGATTTTTCCTTAATACATAGTCTAGACAAAAAAGTCCTAAAAACTTTGACACACAAATTTATGTGTAAAACCTTTTTTTTGTTGTCCGAAATATGATTAATTGTTTTTTAAAAATGTTGAAACATATGAATATGTCCTAAATATTTATGTTATTATTTATGAATTTTTTCATAAAATATTTTTATTTTTTCCAATTTTATATTAAAAATTTTAGCTGAGTCCTTCAATGTCAAATGTATCATATCTTCTCTCTGGTGGAAATCTTCTAGTTCCCGCATCTTCTACCCTTGCTTATTCATCCTTCCACTGTACCGCAAGAAATTCTCTTGGAGAAGTCAGAAGTCCTCCGATCCTCCTGAAGCCTTCATTCATCGATCCCTTCCGTCCACATCGCCTGGACGTTTATTCCCTAGCAACTGGCGGAGCAAAACTGGATTGCGATGCTCCAGCACATCAACCAAGTAAGTTAATTTTAAAGAGATAAGGGTAGTCGCTCAATTTTTCTCTAAACTTCCAAAAAGAAGATGTGCCGACGACAAGCGACAGCATTAGGGGCCTCTTTTTTCTGTCTATGTGTGCATGCGCATGGGACCACCAAACTTCTTCTTCCTCTCGTCATGTATTTGTATGTTCTTGGCAAATTCAAAGCGAAAAGATACAAACTTCACTCCTTGGTTTTCACAACGACTTATCCCACAGTTTCTTGCTTTTCCTGAATTTCTCACACTCGATTTCCATTTAGATCAGGTTACATTTCGAACCACTTCTAGAGAGCTCGGCGGAACCTCTTGAAAATTCGAAATTTTAGATTTTCGTCAGTTTCAAACAATTCAAAAAGTATTATTCTAGCATAAAATTTTAGATTTTTGAATTTCGTTTTTGATTTTTTTTTATTTTCAAAAAATTACAAGAGTCTTACACGATAATTTCTCTATTATTTTCTAATGACAAAATTTGATCAACGATCTTCTGGAGCTTTGCATCAGATATCTAAATGGGCTAAAACTTTACATTTTATTTTAATTGAGGATTGTCAGGTAGGCATGGTTTCTAGCGTTGGCGCCTGCCTTATGCTTGCCTACATACGGTTTTTTGAAAGCGTAACCGTAGGCTGAGGCAATGATATCCATTTTAGCTATATTTTTGTGTTGTAGCTCCCTCCAAAACCACAGTTTAAAGTTGTTCTTATTTTTGTAAAATTTTCACTCAAATTTTTAACATTTTCAGTTTTTTTGTAGTTTTAAGTACCCAGTTTCACAGTTTCCCCCTCTTTTTGCAATCTCGATTTCTCATTCCATTCATTTTTCTTAAATTTCCTTTCAATTTCCTTTCACTCCTTCTCCTCTTCACCTATCAATCAAATCGAGAGAATCTAGAATTAACTACTCTCCAAAAAAAAATAAGAGAAGGGGTCCGTGTTCTTTTTAAGGAAAAGTAGGTACTTCTTTTTTTTTGAAAAAGAAGTCATGAAAAGAGATTAGTCAAGTGTATGTTCTACGATGATGGATTGGATTCTGCTGCATTTTATTTTCATTGTGCACTTCTTGAAATACGACGAATCTTGGAGCTTGACTTGCTCAGAAATTTCCTAAAAATTCAACTTTCCTAACAAAATACGAGAAACATTCCTTTTCTTTTTTTCTCCTTTCTTCCCAATGACACATTGCTATACAGTTTTTTTGTGATTTTATGGAGAGGCACCAACTTTCCCATGATACATTTCTTTGTCAAAAATATTTCGATTCTTTAAAATGTTACACAATGCTCAAAAGTGCTTTTTTCTCGTGAGCTGTTCATTTTTTTCGACCAATTATTACACATTGGTGTAGCATCGAACTTTGTGCCACCTGACTCTTCTCAAAATAATTCTAATTGCGAAAGGCGGTCATGACGTGGCACCGGATGTACTGTGGGTGTCATTGATTAATAAAATAGAAAAAATTAATATTTGAGAGAAATATTTCTGAACAACATTTTAATAGTTTACATTTTTGTAAAGTCTCCTAGTCTTAGAGTTATACTCATTTGAAACTTTGCAAAATTTTACATATATCACACGATTTTGGATTTAATTATGACCGGCACTGTCCACCCTTTTTAAAGAAACCCCCTTTACTATTAGTTTCCCTTACCCTCTTCCCTCTTCGAAATGACAACTTCCCGTCGCAATTGCCGAACTCGTAAAAACTTGTAAATGCAGATTTATGTAGGTGCCCATCATTTGCATTCGAGCGCTTCTATAGGAGCCCCCACTTCAATCGTGATTAGCCAAAGTAGGGAGAAACGCTCCTCCTACTCCACCATCTCTTCTTCACACGTCGGCTCTGTAGATGAATTTGTCCCTTGAGAGAGAAAAGGAAGCGACAAGCTTTTCTCCCTTTTGGAAAATATGTCAAATATAGAAGAAGATGTCTTCTTTTGTGTTCTTTCTGGTTTTGATGGGTTGTTCCGTTTTCTCAGCTTTTTGAATTCAGTGGTCGCACCAGTAACTTGTTGAACTTTTTGAAATATTTCTGGCAAACCTCCGAAAATTTATTTTTAGTAAAAGAACCTGCCAAAAGGCATACTGTACAAATTTTGAAATATAAAAGTTAGTTTGCTTGATAATTTGAATCACATCAATTTTGTTGTGATCGCTCGGTGTTGTACATATCACTGAATACATCACAATGAGCTCATGTTGCTCTCAAGCAGAAATCCTAGAAGCTTCTTTGAGCAGGAGAAGCCACCTGTCGATGATTTATCTTTTCGAGTTCCTTCACCAATTTTGCGAAACGAAGAGAAGAGCCGCCTGGTTCCTTCGCGTTTTCTTGCATTCAACTTTATCTCCTCATTGATGTTTAATGTACTATCAGTAAGTGCGATTGATAGATAAAAGTCCGCATTTTCACATTATCGGTGCCCACAAGAAATAATGGTCCCGCCTTCTAAAAGCCTTCAGATTAAAGAGATCAGACCTAGGTTAGGGTAAGGAACTTTGAAAAAAAAAGAAAGAAACTTGAGCTTACTTTATGTATCAATAACTTTTGAATTGTTCTCTTTAATAAAACTGAAAGTTCTAATAATAAGATATAACTTGGCTTAACGGATTTAATTAATAAATTTTGTCGAATCTAGAATCTACACAGGATCTACAGCTACTACATAGGTTTCCAAATATTTTAAATTTACCGTATTTTAGAACTAATGACATTTTCCAACTTGACATAATGTTTAGCCTGCTATTTTTAAAGTGTTCACATCTGAAAGTGAAAAGAGGAACACAAGAGTTTTTAGTTTGGTTTAGTTTTACTATTAGTCTAGCCCTCCTATTCTACCCGAATCTAGTGCAAATCTTTAAATCTACTACGAGTATTCCGAATATTCCCAAAGTAAGTTGAAAGTGTGGCCATCTCAAACCGCTTCAGCACCAGCCATTTATTTTCTTTTTTTCCGCAGCCCTAACTCCCTACGCTTTTCCATTTTCTAACGCTTTTTCGAGTTCCGCTTCTTCTCTCATCAGCTTCTTACTAACTATCGAGAGATGGTGCAACAACTCGCTCAATTTGACCCTAACCTGATTAGAACTCCCCATATTCCCTCGGGGAAAAGACAGAAGATTCGGCGCCTTCATCTCCCATCCGTCAACTTTCTTGTAATCTTCGATTCGCCCCGTATCTTGTTCCTAGTCTTCTATCCAAATACTTCCTTATCAACTGTATCTCTCTGTGTTTTTTTAGTTTTGATTCATCCGTCTTTTCCGACTTTTTTCTTGCACGGCAGCCCGCGCGCAGAAGCGGACGCGGAAGAATAAAATGAAAAACCAATGCGAAAAGGAAAACTCGATAAGATGCCTGGATATAACGTTCATTTCGCTTTCAAGGAGAAGCATTGGAAGAAGAAACACTTGAGACGATGACGATGTTGTTAGCCTGAGTGTCTTCTGGCCTCTGTTCGCTTTAAGAGATATCTCTCTTGTTTACGTAACGGTCACTAATTAGGTACAATTATGCCAATATAGCTTTATTCGGCATGCTTAAATTCTGGCAGAGATCTTTAGGATTTTGTAGGCATAACAGTTAAAAAGTCGTCTAGTTTCATTCGATCATTATGCTTAAATCAACCAAGATTAAAATAGATTTCAATCTTGGAAATATGATTAAAAAAAGGGTTTTCTGAATAATCTTCCCTAAATTATCTTCCCTCATTGAAGTCAGTTTTAAAAAGTTAACATTGCTTCTGTGTAAATTGGAGGAAAATATTGTCGTAAGGGCTGTTAGGCAATTTTGTGACTTTCTAGAAGCCTCGAATAATTCAATTCGAAAAAGTTTATAGCTTACAATTAGCTTTGTCAACTTCTATCTCGAATGTCCTTGATTTTAATAAAAAATTCTTCAACTGCAAAAATATTTCTCACATCTTTCTTTATACTTTTGTAGTTGGCAAATTTTGTATACCCTTCAAACCAACCAAGATAAATGTCACTGAAGACTAGTGTAGATGAACTGCTTCTCGTCGAAAACTAGGTTATCACATAGTTAATGTTATTTTCTTTTTCGTTCCCAAACGGAACATCTGCGGTGGAATAGATATATTCATGTAATATATCTTCATTGTCTTTCATCGTCTTCTCGGCCTTGGAACGACGATCTCATTAAATTTCTCTCTTCATTTTTTTTCAATTGCAATGATGATTCCCCGTTCTCAAACACCTTTTGTTTCTGTTTGGCTGTCTCCAATCGCGCCGCAATCAATCTTGATTTAGTCTATCAAATCGAAATGTCAATAATATAAAGATTGAGCAAACACTGAGAACGGCTCCTCCTGGCGGTTTCGGGTGGAGCCCATCCTTCATGCTTTTCCAAATTATTTGACACTTTTCATCTTTAGATTGTTCTCTAAATTAAGACATGTCTTGCAAGACATCATATATATATTCCATTCTCATTTTGTTTGGTTTATTCTTGTCTTGTCCTACTAAGCTTTCAAGTGCTATATCAAGAATTGTTCAACATAAACATTTTTGTCTTCGAAAGAGAAACTAGATTCACTGGTCTCTTTTTTTGGTGACGTGGCAGTGTAAACTATCTTTAGATAGATGAAGACTAGATATGTTGAAAGTTACGTACACATTTAGTGTGTGAGAAAATGTTTACAAAATGTATACACAAAAGGATGTTCAGATTTCAAAGAATCTGCATTCTAGACGATTTAGTTGTAGTTTATTAAAGTATTCTGAGACTTTTTCCGTGTCATCTTTATCAAAACTTTATACTAGATTTTTAGAATTATTTCTTTAAAAAATTATATAAAATTTTCTCAAGTTCTTATAATTGGGTCTCGCCACGAAATTATGTTTTTATCGGCCCCTGACAGTACTTTTTAGTTAAATTTTCTCGGTCTTTAAAATGGTCCGATTCTGAAATTTTCAGAGAGAATCGCAATAATGTTGTTCCTTTGGTAGTCATACAACCCAAGTCGCTACAAAATTAGGAACTGAAATTTTTTTTAATTTTCAGAACCGTCGGGAAACAAGGGAAACTATTTTTGGGGAAAATTTATAGACTCAAAGTTCAGTGATTGTTAAGTGTATGTGTGTCGGTTCAATCATCATCAATTAAACGTTCTTATCAATTTTTAATCAAATTGCAACCAACTCCTTCCATTCTCCCCCTTCCTTATCAACACTTTTCCCTTTTTCTTCACTTTCTTCTAATGTTTTACACATAAATTTCCTCCTGTTTTGTTTCCACTTTTTCGTAACAGAAAAAACCATTCAGAAAATTGTTCATTCAGATAGATAAAGAATTCCTTGCATTCTTCCCACAATGCTCTCACTTGCACCATTTCCCGATTGTCCGTCGTCCCCCACCGCTGGCTGGTTCAAAGCCTTCCTACTAACATACACTTTTGCACCATTCCACGAGCACCTCCTAACCCATTTTCCGAATGTGTTCCCATCACCTTCCAATGCACTCGCACCCATTGCTCCGAGAGGCTTATCTTGTTGAGCTACACCTCCGATCATTCAGTTGATCTTTTTGTGTTCCATCCACGAGAACACCACATTTATACTCACTCTTTTGTTTGCACTTGCACACCAAATCACTGCACAATCACAGAAATGTTACAGCTTGAGAGAAACAAGAGTCTAGAAATGGCTGAAATTAAAGCTTGCCTTGCAGCATGAGCCTTATAACTAACCCTCTAATAGTAGTGCACAGAAAAGATGCACAATTACAGTAACACTAAATTCTGAGAATGCGTAAGCTACAGTACTTCTTCCAATTACTACTGTAGTTCGATTTTGAATTACTGTCGTTTTAGCTACGAGATCAAAATTTAGTATTACCGTAATACTACATATTAGAGTGATCTCTCAGCGTAACATGCACTTGCACTAAAATCACTCAAGCTTCTGGATGGATAATTTTCTTCAAATGGTTCACATATTCACACTGTCAGGTTTTTTCGTTGTTGTTGTGATAATTACCTCCCTTAATACGGTTTTTTTGAGCTCTGTAGATATTTGACTTATTTTTTTTAGTTTCAATTGTGATTGACTCTTTATCATTTCACCTCTATTTAATATATCTTGCCGGAATGAAACATGAGCTTTTTGACTGTCTTTTTGTCTTTTCAACACATCACAAAACTACAGTAATATTTTTTTCTTTCCTACCGTAATCCTGGCAGCACATACACGTACACATACACACACACACTCAATACCTAATATCGCTTCAACTTCTTTATTTTACCGCTGACCCATTTTTTGATTTTTGCATGTTTGGTGGTGTCTCTTCCCATCTTCAAATCCTATCACTTTGTGGTCATATGCACAAACACGCACAGACAGAAGCTTCTTGTCCAGCATCTTTTTTTGAGAATAGAAACAGATTTTTTATTGGGAGGAAACTGAGAAATGTTGAGCGACTGGATTGTTGGGTAGAACTAATATTGTTAGATGAGACTAACTGTAACCTTTTCAGAATCATTAACCTACTCCTGGTTGTACGGATCTTCGACGGATCGGATCTTAAGTCAAAATGAACGAAAGTTTATATCTTTGGATGGAACACTTTTCTTCTCATATGTCACTGCAGAGGATGAGGATAGGTAAGATCGAAAAAATCTGAACTTTGGTGAGCATAATTGAATTCCGTTTTGTTTTAAATAAACCCCATTACGTCTCGATTAAAGTTCATTACTTCATTATCAGTAAAACCAATGAATATTTTAATAAGATTAAAATATTTAATTCTCCAAATCTGATTATAAGACCTCCTATGATAACTTGGGCTTGAATTGATTCTTTCGGAAAAGTTGAGACTACAAAATAACCTAATCCTTTCCAGCTATGCCTGCTCACTTTCTGTCTACTCTACACAATCTGGGCACTATGGACCATTCTTCAGACTAATTTCTTCCACTCCAAAACTTGTAAATTCAACGTTCCCACCGAAATTGGACTCTACCCAGCCTCAAATCTTTCCTGAAGACCCAAAAGTTGGAGATTCAATTTATCTGGAATGTTTTGCATATGCCAGGTTAGTGTAATAGTTTGATTTTTAAAGTAAAAATTAAAAAAAAATTTCAGTCCACTTCCTCAGTATAAATGGTCTCGAGTAGATGGGAAGCCTATTCCAGCACGATCGCACATTTCAAATTATGGGCGAGTTTTGAAGATTGAAAAAGTGAATTATGGAGATGCTGGAAAGTACAAGTGTGTAGCTATGAATGCATTTGGGTCTGCTGCTGGAGAAGTTCATGTCAAATTAAGAGGTAATATAATTGCTGGATGTCTACTTTGAAACCTCAATTTCAAATTTCAGCGCCACCATCCATCCTACAAGGATTGCATGATCGTCTTGTTCCAACCGAGTCAAATGTCAGCTTCGAATGTCTCTTATCAAATGCTGATAGTTATTCATCTGTGGAATGGTTTAAGGATGCAAAACCAATTGTTCCATTACTTCTTCCCGCTGAAAAACGAAAGCGTCTAAAAATAGATCACAACGTTCTTCACCTGAAGTTTGCTGATGAAACCGATTCCGGAGTCTACCAATGTGTAGCTTCAAATGATGTTGGAAGCTCATCAAGTTCTGCACTCCTAACAGTAAAAGATTCTGCTCCAGTGTTCCCTCCAAATGCGATGTCGAGAAAAGTATTCGCAGCATTTGGATCAACAGTTAGCATACCATGCATCTTTGAAGCTTCGCCTAGATTCCATGGAAAATGGGCAGATGCTGGAGGATCAAAGCTTCCACAAAAGGGAAGGATCAGAGATGAGGAGGGAGTTATTAGCATTGAGAAGGTACTTCATGAAGATGCTGGATTATTCTTCTGTACTGCTCATAATAAACTTGGAAAAGCTCACGCTCAAGTTCAATTGATCGTCGTAAATAAGCCATCAATCAAGACAAACTTTTTGGATGAAGAGACTGTAAACATGAGTTGTGAAGTTGAATTAACATGTGAAAATAGTGCAGAATGCCCTGAAGCTCTATTTGAATGGAAAATCAATGATCGACCAGCCAAGGAATATCCATCACTGAAATCAAAAGTTCATGAGAAGAAATCAGGGCACAAGGGACGTCACTTGAAGCAGAAAGTTGATCTTGAAGTTCCAAAAAGTTTGGCAGGAAGCCGACAAATCGGAAGATTCGCGTGCTCATCACTGTATGGAGGAAGTTCAGAGTTTGTGACCAAACCTCAGCTCCCATCACCAATTGCGTTAACAGTTGAACAGATGGATGAGGATGGGAAGAAGAAGAAAATGTTCAGATTGAGATGGAGACTTCCACCTCAACATAGGGATACTAGAGATCATTCGGTTAGTTGGAACTATTATTCTAGATTTTACTAAATATTTGATTTCAGCCAAAAGTTGAAGGATATCTTGTGGAACTTCGAACGCGTAAAAATCGGAAATGGAGAGCAGCAGAACGTCAACTAGTTGGGAATATGGAAAAGGACAGTATCACTGTCGAGAATCTTCTGCCGAACACTGAATATCAATTCCGTGTCCGATCAGTCGAATCCGCTGCAATTGGGGAACCATCGATTCCAAGTGATTGGGTTAAAACGGCTCCTGGAGCCCCATCTGAAACTATTGATAATCTGAAATGGAGATCTTTGGATTCACAGACGTTGCTCGTTGAATGGCAGCCTATCGAAATAGGACAAGAATCTTCTGGAGACAATTTGAGATATCGAGTTTCATGGAGTGAAGCTACAGTTGGAAAGAATGCAACTGATGATATGAAACTTTCAAATCAAGATGATGACTTTGAAAATCATTTAGGTATTCAATTGAAGAAATTTATTTCGAATATACAAAAAATAACTTTCAGATTCCGATCAACCACAAGCAATTTTGAAGTTGAACACCACCGAGGGCTGCAGGATGGTTGTGCTGGCCGTTCGGCCAGTCAATGATCAAGGAAATGGGAGTGTTGGCACAGATACTATTGCGTTTCTAAATAGCCATGGTGAGTTTGTAGTATTTTCAGCGAAACTTCGAAAAAATTTTTTCAGTTACTGTAGTGGTACTAAATATATAATAAATATCGGTCGCGCCAAGACCATTTACCGTATTTTTGATTTGTACGTTAGAAATTGAGTTACTGTAGGGATTACTGTAGCGGTACGGTATGTCATAACTAATTAATTTGCAGGTGAACTCAAAAAAGTGTCACTTCACAACGTGAAACCAATCAACGCATCGCATGTGAACATCTCATGGACATGGGACAACACTTCCGATTGTGATACCAAACACGCCGTTCAAATAACCTGTATCAATCTATCGGGATCCGAAATCTCTGCAACTGTTGCCAGCGATCGAATATTCTGGATGTTGGGTGGACTGGAGGCAGAAACTGCTTACGATTGTGATCTAAAAGCAATCGATAATCATGGCAGTTTCGGGCCGGCTAGTAAGAAGTTCAGAATTCACACGAAACAGCATCCACCGAGTGAAACGCCGTTGATCGGGAAGTTGATGATGAAACAGATGGTAATATTAATATTTGGAAACTGGAACTTTTAGTAATTTCAAAAAATTTCAGAAGGATACCTACACTACAATTCTGGAATGGTCATCCATCGAACTTCAGAAACCGAATAGAACAGAAAATGGATGTGGATATAAAGTAAGTTTTGAAGAATCTGAATTCGATGTTTAATATATGAAAATTCCAGATCTTCATCTACATATCTGAAACTGCTACTGAAGCAATTGAGCTTGACATGCCACTGCAACGTCTTTCGGATCGTCGGAATCCATCGGCTCGTCTAGATGGATTGAAGCTGATGTACATGTACACAATTAAAGTTGCAGGATATAATCCTGGAGGCATCGGTCCTATCAGCGAGCCTCGAAGTATACGACTAGGTTCCCCGGGAACCATGGATTATACAACTGGAAGCTCCGATGTACCAATTCCATCTCTATTGTTATTATTGTTATTATTACTATGGAGACTCTAAGTTCCCAATTCTTTCATCCCAGTCATGACTTGAATGTTCTCTTTTTCTGCCAAAAACCTTTCTACAGAAATACCGGTGATTATCAACTTGTAATTTTTTAATAAATACATTTTTTATTGAAATTAGTCATGAAGTAGCAAAATAGAGATTAAACATTAAAAGCAGTAATAAGTCCGGTAGTAAGCAGCCACAGGTTATGCGGTGTATTTCTTGGATTCCTCCACGATTTTCGAGTTGTTCCAAATTTGGTTTCCGGTTTCTTCGGTCTGTGTCGCGTTGATCATCGCTTGAGCAATGGCTGTGGCAGAACTTGAAAAACGATTGGAGAAAAGTCCGAGTGGTGCAGTGACAATTTTTCCGAGGAACTCTCCGATTCGGAATTCTGGACGTTTCGCTTCAATCAATCCTGGACGCATTATGACGAACTTTTCAAAATTGAGCTCTCCGATCTCTTTTTCAACTTCTCCCTTGGTTTTCGGGTACAAGAATCGAGAACTAGCGTCGGCGCCAACGGAACTAACAAGGACGAATTGTTTGACTCCTGAAAATTATATATTGATTGATCATAATATATAGGTCGCTGCTATCTACCATTTTCCTTTGCCATCTTTGCCGCGCTCATCACATAATCGTGATCGACCTTGTAGAATCCATCAGCACCGGACTTTCCACGTGTAGTTCCCAAAGCACAGAATGCCACGTCAACTCCTTGAATATCCTCGGCGTTCTCTTCAAGCTTATCAAAGTCGACAGTTTTTTGAATCAGCTTGTCTCCAGTGGCTCCGTCGACTGGTCTTCTAGCGAGAACAACCACTTTTGAAAACTTTGTAGACTCGGCAAGCAGCTTGACGAGCTCAGAACCAACAGCTCCGGTTGCTCCAACGACGAAAGCGCTGCTCATTTTGCTGTAATGGATAAATTAAAGTTAATCTTAAAATAGATTATTGGAAATTCAGACATAAACGAAGAACAAACAAATTCAAACAAACGGCAATAAGTTAGAGGTAGAATCTGGCAATGAACCAGTAGTTTTGAAATTGACAAAATTAGAACCAACATACCAATATAATTTTTATGTATTCTTTTGTAGTAAAACCCGAAAAAAAAAGTTTTTGAGAATTTAGGAGTTCAGTTGAATGCCGCAAGCATTGTCTGGAATAGTTCTTCAACGGAAAGTGCATCCATTTCCGTGAGTATCAATATTCCTTTAGCTGGTCGTGATTTCAATTTTGACATTTCAACGATGAGATGAAGTCGAAGTTGCTCGGCGAGAAAAGTGAGACTCCGTGAGCTTTCAGTTCCGATTGTCAATGTGTGATAGGATGTTCCATCCTTGGCACAGCTTGCCTTCACCAATATGTTATCAGAAGACGTAGATGGTATGCACATTACAATGTGATCTTCTTGTACATTTGGAACGTTTAGAATTGATTTGAATACTTGAGGCACAGAGATCACAGTATCTGGACTGCCAGAGAGAAGATTGATAAGAGAATTTGGAAGCCGAATTGTTGAAGTGAAACTCTGAAAACTGCGAATTTGATCATCTATCTAATATTTGTATCCTACCGTTTCCATATTCTTCCGCTCTACTCTCTGTGCTTGATTCCAAGCTGTTACGAGAATAGGATCCAGCTTCACTTTGAAGCATTTCACAATTCCTCCAAGTTGATAAGTTCTTAGAAGAGACAATTGTAGAAGGACAGGAGGATCCTTGCATGTCAACTGGCATTGGAATGTTTTCCGAATACCAGGAAGAAGGCTTCCGACATTGATTGTTTGACAGCACGAAGATGAGCTATTCGGGAAGATGGACGTGGGATTAATTGAAATAACCCAATCAATCATCGGCTGATTTGTGATATTGTGAATGGTTACGAGAAGTAGAATTGTGCCATCATGTAGATATCGAATTTCCCCATAGGTTGCCACAATTCTGTCGATTCGTTTTGTATAACATTCCTCCATTTGCTTGCAAATCATGAAGAGGCTTCGCACCTAAAAACACCATTGTTTATAGGAGTTATTAGAGCTACAATATTATATAATTACTATGAAGCGAAATGTTGCGTCAAAAGGACGGTACTCGGTCTCGACACGAAAAATTTTCAAACATTTTTAAAAAGGGGTTGCGCCTTTACAGGTTACTGTACTTTCAAATTGTCGTTGCTGCAGAAACAAAAGTTTAAAATTACAGTGCTCTTTAAAGGCGCACGCCTTTTCGCATTGAAAATAAAATTGTCGTGACCAGGGGAGATACCAAAAATGAATTTTTTCGCATCTTCGTAATATGAAACTGTGCTGAAAACCCACTTCAACAGCTAAATCATCTAATTTTTTCGATTCTTCTTTCAACTTTTGATATTTCTCAATTATCGATTTTCTATCCATCGTGTGTGATGACGTCGGCGCTCCCGCATCGAATGAATCGTCGGAATCAATTTGTATGGGCTCCGTGTCCATTCTATTATCGAAGCCTCCAAAAATATCATCGTCGCTTATATCTGACATTTATCTGGAATTGAGTTATAGTTACAGGGGAAAAAGTGGTAAAAGAAAATAATAAATGGAACTGATCCAATTAAAAATATACCAAATAAACGTAAATATAAGAAAATTGAACTTTTTTTTTAAATATTTATAACTAGTTAACTGCTATTTAAAACAATTAAAATATCACATATTAACAACTGATGTTATTTTTATTTTCCCGTAATTTTAGACAAAATAAGTTAGACAATAATAAGTTAATAGGCACTGACAAATTATAAAAGTGATAATCTCTGAAGAATATCTCGGACAGTTTCATCGTGACTGGCTTCATTCCGGAGATCCTGAATGATTGCGTCAAGGCGTTTTTGCAAATGAGCAGGCGAGCCTACTGATCGTTTCAGAAGACCTCGGATCGTGGAGCGCATCTGAAAATTTGAGGGTAGTTAAGATAGTTAACGGTTCAGTGAATACCTCTTCATGAATTTCAAATAACATGACAACATTTTCCAGTGTAATTACTGCAATGGTTGGGTCATTGGCGAGTGAGAATAGTTTTGTGATGACGTCAGAAATGTTGCAATCCACTCGAATTCTGGAAAATATATTTTTAGATTATTTAAATTTCAAAGTTGTCAATTGTTTTTCTTGAATTTTTCAAAAATTTTTTAAAGACTCACAAATGATCATCATCGCCGAAATGCAATTTTTGACTGCTATCTGCTCGAAGTGGATCAACTTTTCGGCATGTACACAGGTAACGGAGCATATTGATATAAATCTCTGCCAGTGGAACTCCTTTATACTCTTTTGACCATTCTTCGTGATTTCTGAAACATTTTTAAATTATTGTTCACAAATCTCAATAAATTCACCTTTCAACAATTGCAAGTATTTTCGAAAAATGCGAAAGAGACGGCATTTCTTCATTAAATCCTTCTGGGCAGAAACTGAGTGTTGCGAGGAACTGACTGATGAGAGGGGATACTGTAGCACACACAGAAGGACCGTTTGTGCTCATTTCGTCGAGATATTCTATCACACGCACACTCGACATTTCCATCTAAAAGGTTTATGTTTTATTTATATTTTGGCAAGCTTGTTGGAAAAATACTTGAGGAAGAAAATTGGCAAGAAGGCACATTTGAATGTTTTGCACAGTCATCTTGACGCGTCGGGACGGATCTCGGACAGCTGGGATTGTAAGTGATAGATTTGTGATGCACACTCTCATAAAATCCGCTTTTCGCTTTCCAGACTTTTGAGTACGATGGATGAACTGTGTGAAATTGAACAAAGTTTCAATGATGTGCTGTAAATATTTAAGTTTTTTTTTTCAAATTGTTTCTAATTCAAAACTAACAATTAAACTATTCTGCCGTAATCCCATGTCTTCTCGACATCTGACTATTAATTCAATGCATTGATCCAAATTTGTAAATGCTTGGAAATCAATCAGAGAAAGTGAAGAGCAAACAAGTTGCTCCGCAGCTTTGACTTCTTCTGATTCTTCCAGTCTATACGCTTTGCACAAAGTTCGACATTTCTCAATAATGAATTGACAGGCAGATATATCGGAAATCGTGTGGCGTGTGAAGGTTTTAGAGAAAATTTCCAAAATTCGTCGAGAACAGTCTGATGTTGATTGAATATCATAACCGATTAGATCTACTATTTTGATGAAACTATTTGACGTGACAATGTCCAAACAATCAGATTTATTTGCATTATGTTCCAGGAAGGCGGCAATTAGATTGATGAGAAGAGCCGTGTTTTCTGGCTTCTGAAAATTTTAATATTTTGGTAAACATTTTTATATCGGTGTAAATACATTTTCGGGTTTTTTGTTGTAAAATCTATTAAAAAACCGAAACTAACCTTAGTTTGATCATCAATTCTGAGCCGAACCAAAACCAATTCCAGAATCTTTGTGACTTCCTTCAAGGTGTAATATTTTGTAATATAAGATGTCCATGCAGCACAGCAATCGACAAAAGTTTGAAAATTCGAAATATCTGCTACACGCATCCATACTGACCTGAAACAACTCTCAAAACAATAGAGAGAAGTAGAGATAATGAGAAGGCGAATTGAGTTATACTTTAGACGGAGACAGCCGTTTGTGAGCAAGTGAGCACAATTTCGGTCACAAATAGACACAGACGTTATGTTGTGATGACGAATGTAGGGGAATTGGGGAAACGTGATGCGTAAGGCAACGTTTTTGATCCAAAAAAATTTTTCATGTCAAGAAGGAAAAATGGAGGAAATTTCCTTTTTGTAGGGGGAATATTCTCTCAAAAACATTTTTTAAGAACAAAATTTAGAAAAAGTCTGAAATTAGACCAGCCATAAACTTTTTTGGGAAATTTTTAAAGACCATCTCGAATATAATAAAATACCAAATGTTTCTGATCGGCTATTTCTCCTTAATTCATAAATTCGGATTTTTTTTGATTTCGAAAATAAATTTAGCCACTTATTTACTTTTTCACAAATTTTCTATTTTCCTCGATCGGCGCCATATTGAGATATCGTTTTCCGAGACGTGTGAGCGGTTCTTCAAAATCTTCATGTAATGCAAAAATAATATCCAGTACTTGTTCAGAATGCACGGATAAATATTTCGATGGTAATCCTTCTATCACAGCTGACACCAAAATAAACGTTTTCTCATCAAGTGGAGAAGTTTTTCGGCAGTATGCAAAAAGTGGAACAAGATCATCAACAGTGTGAGCTCCGTGAGCAACACATTGAACAATCCAGGAAACTCCTTGAATTGAGACTGCTTCTTTTCTGGCGTCCGCGAGTGAAGTTTTCTTTCGATGGAGCTCTTCCATAACATCTTTCGGTGCCTGCATCCAATCATGTAGAACTCTCCAGTGAGGAGTACGATTTAATGGATCAATGAGCATACTGTAGCGGGTTATGTGAACTCGAGCAAATATTGAAGAGAGATCATCGTTGAATTCTGAAATTATATTGATGGGTTGAATTTTTTGAAGAAAAAAACCCACGGGAGCACATTATAGCGAGGCGTTCCAAATTTATTGATAGATTTGCTGCATCGAAAAATTTCAGACACGCAATCATCGAGCATTCAACTGAAAATATTTCAATTTTTTTCTTATAAACTGAGTGGTTCTTACTATAAAACCGAATTGGAATATCTATAATTTCAGATAATTTCAGAAACCAATTCATTGCCATATCCTTCACATTTTTCGGTACCTGCTCCACGGTGAAATTCGCAGAAAGATCGGTTTGACCGTTTTTGTTTCGAGCCTGAAAATATTTAATATGATTTTTAAATTTTCTGCTCATTTTCATACCTCGTTTGACTTTGCAAGTAATCGATCGTAGAGTAATTTTCCAAATGTATCAACAACATCAATTGCAAGAAGCCAGTAATATGGATATTCTTCCGATTGTGGAGGTATAGACTGTAGAAGATTTGCCGATTCAATTACAATCTGAATTTAAATCATTTACTTATTAAACAGTAATTTATGTTATTCTGAAATCCTTACTTTAAATGATTCTACTCGATCTTCTCTTCCCCATGCGGTAATTAGATTTTCCCTGAGAATTAAAAATCTCTGCGATACATCTCCAGCTTTCTTCACATTTTTCAAATTCTTCTCATCGGAAAGTGATTTCAGGCGAGCTCGTAGAACATCAATTTGTGACATTCCAAATTCTTTTGGTTTTGCAACCAGAGCAATTTGAGCTCGTTTCTCTCTCCACGCTTGAAATTCGGGCAATTCTATGTTGAAACTCGAGTGATCGGATCGTTTGTTTTCAAGAGTGTTATCCAATGAAAAACTACGAATTGATTTCGTACTTTGCTGTAATATGTCTCGATCAACAGTTTCCTCGCCGTCTGCAGCTCCAAATGTAGCGCCTGAAATTTAAATCTATTTGTTTTTCTTCAAATTCGTCTAACCGACCAAGAGGATCTTCAAAATCATACGTTTCTTTTCCTTTTTCTTCCGATTTCTTCGATTCTAGTTTTTTGCTTTCCCATTTTGTCCAAAACGCAGCTATTTTATTTTTAGTTTCTGCGTCTTCTAACGGGTGTTGAACGGCCGGAATTACCAAATCCGGGTCGGTTTCGAATTTTCGGGCGGCGGGTCTAACTTTCCAGATTGACTCGGCCGCCATACCTTAAAAATTGAAAAATAAAAAATTATCCAGTTCGTTTTTAAGAAAAATATAAAAAAATATATAGAAAAACAAGCAAAAAAAGCAGAAATTGACTCTGAAAACATAAATAAATATATTGTCCGAGAGGAGTACACGGCCGGCGGCCGAGTCGGATGTTAGGCCACAGTGCGCGGTTGTTCAAAATAGGATTTTCCGCGAAATTTCCACTGATTTCAGTTTGTTCGTTGTATTTTTGGCATTTAAAATGAATAGTTTTCAAGAATTCAAACATGAAAACATGATAAAAACTTTATTAATCAAAATCTCAGAATCTATCGACCGAGCCACGCATTTTTCAACAAAGAATTTATCTGATCAGCAGTCACTCTTTTGTCCATTGTCCCACCGTCCGCCAACGACTCCCAATTTGGAATAACATCTGAAAACATATTATAAATTTTGAAAGTTAAACTGATCAAGCTAAAAATAAGTAAGCTAACGCACCTTCATCAACTTGTCTGTCGATTTCGTAGCGAAAAGGGACCCAATTATCATGAGAATACATTTGGTTGTACATCAGAATTGGTGAAGGATCATAGTCGAATCGTTTAGTCTGAAATTAACAAATAAAAACTCGAATTAGTGCGAAAAAAGTGCAAACATTCACCCAATTAGTACTGCAAGCTTCAAAACGCTCAACGAATCAAGTGGGCGTGGCCAAACGAGACTCCGAATTCCGCACGGCAGTTTACAGTTCTACGTGGCGTAGAAACCCCTAATTTTTGACTTTTGCGCCAATAATACCGTAAATGGTCTCGACACGACAAATTTTCATCGAATGTAAAATGGTGTGCTCCTTTAAAGAGTACTGTAGTTTAGACCTTTAGTTGCTACTGAATTTTATTGATGTTTCACAATTTTTGAGTAAGAATGTATGTATTTATGTTGGAAACTAGTATTAAATTCTGAAAAACCTTTAAGTTGTTAACGAAATGCGAAATAACAGGGAAAATTCATTGAAATTTCGAATTGCCACAGCATCGAAAGTTTGAAGTTACAGTACTCTTTAAAGGCGCACACCGTTTTTAATTTAATAAACATGTGTCATTTACCTGGTACCGTATTTTTAGCTCAAAAAACACAAAATTTTGTCTCTGGATAGTTTCAAAGGTGTTGATTATTTAATTTTTTTTTAATTATTCAAAATTGTTTTAAATTTAAAAAATTACATTAAAAAATAATAAAGTCTAACCTGAATATAATACGAGAAGACAGTGTTGCAAAAGTAGAATAGTAGCAATACGACAAATGTAAAAACCGTCATTTTGAGAGCGGACCACTCTGAAATGAAAACGATGAAAATTGATGGAAATATGTTCAAAGAACGAAATTATTAAGTAAAATGAATTGAAAATTATATTATATTTTATGTGTTCCAAGCATACACAAAACAATAACATTTTTATCCAGGAGCGGCAGCAAGGTCCATGTTATTTTCATTTTATTCTTATTTTTGGCCAACAGCGTCAGCACAACTAATTTCAGAATGGAGGAGGTCCAGGGGAGGGTCTTGAAGGCAATAATTAGCCTGATTAGTCTTCGAATACGTCATTCTGTTCATTGAGAACAAGATTTCTGATTTTCTTTTGGAACATTTTGGAGAAGAATTAGTTTGAACTTGACACGCGAACAATCTTTTTTTCTTTTCCGAAAATTGTTACGTGATGGATATATCGGTGTGGTCTGAAGACCCCATGAGTCTATTTTGTGACGTCATAAAATTACCAAAAAGGTCTGGAAATGACATGGAACGGACATTCACCTGAAAACTAGAATAGTAAACATTTGAGAAAAATTTTCATAGTTAAAAAAAACAAGAAGAAACCATCATATAAAGTATTTTTTTTAGAAAACTTATTGAAAATTATTTTTTAGTCAAATGTTTATTCACATAATTTTTTTTCAAAACAATTGCACAAAATAAAAGACGTGAAGACAAAAAAATAGGGATTTAAAAAAAACCACGGGAATTCAAAATCGAATTCAATCACTTCTCAATATACTAACCCTACGAAACTAGCGAATTTTGAATTAACATGACAAAAGTAAGTTTTTAATACTTTTTACACGGTCTGGCATATATTTGGTTCTGCGCCACACTATTTTCAACTGTTTTTTTGTTGAAAATTGAAAAATCACTGTTTTTGTGGCATTTCTTTGGGGTATTAGCTCAGTTTTCTGTTTTACAGATGCTTCACAAGAAATACGCGAAAACTGGACCACTCTTAAAGCAATGGACGGCCCGAAAGCAATGGCTAATATTATGGGTGAATTATGATCCAGAGGTAAGTATTATTTTTTATATTTTAAACATTTACTAACATTATCAATAATTGCAGTTAGAATTGCAAACTCCAGAGCCAGAAGACCCAGTTCCAGAGCTCGAAGCCACTCTAAAGACCGATCACATTCCACCTGAGGTACGTTAAAAATTATGTAAAATTCTGAAATATTGCGTAGTATTAGTTTAATTCGTTAATTCCCCTAAAAACTGTCAAATTTGTAGATATCCGACGAGAGTCGCAGATGCAATCATCAGCAACTGATAAACAATTATAACGAGAAAGTTGCGGACATTCAGAAAAGAGTAGATGGTCTGAACGTTCTATATGCAAACATTCTCCTGGCTAAAGAACAATGTCGTGAATCCAACTGTTATCATGTAATAAATAAAATTTTATTAATTTGATGTTTAAGCTGACACACTACACGGAACTTTTTCAGAAATCAGATATGTGATAAAACAAACAGTAGTTATCGATGCTCCAAAAATTTATCATTTTTCGGAGTTTGTTAAGCACGGCAAGTTTGCCTAGTTTGCCGAATTTATATTTGAGTCAAAATTTATCCTCTTTTTTTAATAAGACCGGAAAAATCGGTCCTAATCTACATAAAACACAAACCATCGCACAAGTTGAACTCTTTTTCCTGACATGAAATACTTCACACACACTTTACATCCGAACAAATTTTAAAAAATGAAAAAACAAACAAACAAGCAAACAAGCGAGACAGTATCCGTGTGTCTGCTAACAAATCCCAAAGTCTCATTTTTCTGGTGCTATCGTTTTCGGAGAAGCAAACACGATGGTTTGTCTACTCAATGCCCTCTGGCCGGCCGGCCACTGCTGACATAGATAGATTGAAACGTATTGAAAATGTACAAGAAACAAATAGACACAGAAAAAAACGGGCGAACGATGGTCAATTCAATATGCTTCATTGTTTTGGGAAATGCCCGAGAGAAATGGATCAATGTCATATACCAGAATGCAGAGACTGGATTCGATTGAAGGATGACCCTGAAGGTGCCGAGAAGACCGGATCATTCAGACAATGAAACCATACGACATTTCATGATATTGCACAGAGCTGTTCCTTTTTCTTTTCGGTTTACTTTTCTTTTTTTACATACATACACTTTTGAAGCTTTCGTTACAAAGTGTAAAACTCAAAAGTTCTCTCTCCTTCTAACTTCTGAAATTATGGAAATATCATAAAAATTATGTTTAAAAAAGGAGAAAAGTTAATTTGCTTCTAAAATTGTATTTTTAAAGCCGTCAGACAATCAGAATTTCTTTGTAGTGAAGTTACAAAATCTCCTTTTTCGCCCTGTTTTGTCGATGTTTTGATTGAAAATTTCCAATTTTTCTTTTTGAAAATAACTTTACCCTCATTCGAAAATTTTTGAGAAATTGCTCAAAAACTTCCGGAAAGTAATGAATCAGTTTTTTCCTCATATTTCTACATAAACTTCTAATTAAAGCCGACGACAGGACAATGAGAACCAGAGGAGTTTATAAGATTTCCGAGTGAACCAAAGAAATATTCCGCATATTTCAGGTTGAAGTGAAATTGTGTAAACCTGATGTAAAATATAATGTGAAACATGTACACAGAGCCACGAATTTATTTACAATACGAATTGGCCTGGAACCAGTATGGCAACATAGGCCTCCTGTAAGTCATATAAAATCAAATCCGGAAGTTTTCAAAAGCGGAACATTTTAAGACTGAAATAAAAACGAGGAACTTGAAAGTAATTTATTGAACACAAGTTCAGGCAGGGCTCAATGGATTGTACTCAATGGGGAGGTTCTTACGACGAACCATACCGTCTCCTTGGAACCATTCCCGACGGAACTGCTTGGCAGCTCCATCCGGGGTCTTGGTCCACTCAACAGTGATACGATCGTTGTTAGTGTCCTCCTGTCCGAAGGCGAAGGCATCACACGAAACTGCCAGGAGAACAGCTTCCTTTGGATCGAGGACTCCACATGGTGGATCAACTCCAAGTCTCTTCATGTTGGTGGTCTTGATAGCGTATCCCATACGGCGAGCTTGTCGTCGTATGGTGCATTGAAGACGATCTTCGTACCCGCCTGGGTCTGGATGTCTCCTGGTGGGACGGATTGGGCCATGTCGATTTGTCGGAAGAGTTATAAAAACTCAGACTGAAGATTATGGCAAAACCTTCTCTATTTATGCAAATCCTTATCACTGTCTGGATCTCAAAGTTCATAAGTTTACGTTGAATTTTAATTGAATTAATTTATTTATTTTATTTTTTCCCAAAATGTTTTTAGTTTTGTTGCTCTCGGCGGGTTACCACGTAAAATGAGTCTTCTTCTCTCTTTTTTAGAAGACAATGACACAAAATTGAGTTATTCTGATGATGCTCCAAAAAACATTAAAAAATAACATTTTTCGGAGTTTGTTAAGAACGGCAAATTTGTCGAGTTTGCCGAATTTGCCATGCTCGGCAAATTTGGAGATTTGCCGCACATACTATCTAGAACCACAAAATATATTATTTTAGTTTTTAACATGAGTATTAATGTAAGTAATAAAAAAGTTTCATTCCAATCCAGAGGAGCCATTGTACCTAGCAAAAACCTGTTTTTATAAGCAATAGGAAGGGCAATTCCCAGCATTAGTATGATAGGACCATTTTTCCAGAAATCGCCTATTGATTAATTGTAATGAAAAAGGTATTCTAAAACATTCCAAAAAGTATTATAAGACTTTTCAAATTGGTGGGATTTGCTTGTAAAAAATATAAAAAATGATGAAATTACTTTAAAAATGGGAAGAAGAATCATGTTACGTGGTAACTCGCCGAGAGCAACAAAACTACAAACATTTTGTGAAAAACAAAAAAATAAATTAATTCAAGTAAAATCCAACGTATGAACTTTATGAACTTTGAGATCTAGACAGTGATAAGGATTTGCATAAATAGAGAAGGTTTTGCCATAATCTTCAGTCTGAGTTTTCACACTCTTCCAACAAGTCGCCATGGCCCAATCCGTCCCACCAGGAGACATCCAAACCCAGCCGGGTACGAAGATCGTCTTCAATGCACCATACGACGACAAGCACACCTACCACATTAAGGTGATCAATTCATCTGCTCGCCGTATTGGATATGGAATCAAGACCACCAATATGAAGAGACTTGGAGTTGATCCACCATGTGGAGTTTTGGACCCAAAGGAAGCTGTGCTTCTTGCCGTGTCATGCGATGCCTTCGCCTTCGGACAGGAGGACACTAACAACGATCGTATCACTGTTGAGTGGACCAACACCCCGGATGGAGCTGCCAGGCAGTTCCGCCGAGAGTGGTTCCAAGGAGACGGTATGGTTCGTCGTAAGAACCTCCCCATTGAGTACAATCCATAGAGCCCTGCTTGATCTTGTGTTCAATAAATGACTTTTGAAAATTCCTCGTTGTTGTTTCTGTCTTGTTCAGATTTTAAATGTTTCCGAATTTGATCCCATAAGACTTGCATTAGGTGCCAGACTGCTTCCAGGCCTATGTTGCCTCCCAACTGAGTACAATCCGTAGGCATGTATGAACTATCATGCATCAAAAGTTTAAAATAAAGTCGTATTGTATTGGCTTTGTGTTCTTGGTTTTATATCTTTAAACTAAGTTTAAAAAGATCCAGGATGAACTAGTACTTGACTGGAACTGGGGATCTTCCAGAAAATTCGAATCAGTTTTTCATGGTCGTGTCGAAGTTTGCAATTTAATAGTAATATAGATAAAACATCAACTTTTAATCGAAAGTTTTGAGAAATTGCTCAAGAGTTGGCATTGAATAGGATTCGGTGAATTTTAGAAAATTTCTTTATGGTTCCAATTAAAAGCAAAATTTTTTAAGAAGGAACGATATAAAATTTTTCATTTTGCTTTATTTCAGTTAATACACCAATCCACATCAAAACAAAGTTTTTCATCATCATAATGTACCCAATTTCTCTACGTCTCTTCCTCTGCTTTCCCTCTAATTCGGCTTAACAAATGTTACTGTTTTGTTCTCGTTTTCCTACGGAACGGGGGGTCATCTTGCCTAATTCTATTGTGACACAATTGCTAAGTTTCCAAAAAAGAGAGATTTACGTGGGGGTGGTGGAAGAATGCTCTCAGATTGAGAGAAGACATAGTTAATATCTGTTTTGCTCAAGAACTGTACATCTTTCGTTTGTATTTTTGTATTTTTCTGTAATTTTTTTTTGCACGCCTGCCTGCCTACAGTCTAGGCAGGCAGAGGTCCTCTCGAAGGCAGCCAGGTCCTTGGAACCTTTTATAATTTTTTCCAGGTTGAGAATCTAATTTTTAGTCTGTTGCAATATTGCAGATTATTTTGTCTCCAAAAATATTTGGGAATCACAATTCTATAAAGCAAGTTTATATTACAACATTAAACTAAAAACTGGAAAATAATCTCCAAAAAAATTGAAATAACTGCGAGAAACAAAGCTCAATATAAAATGCTCGAAGAGGTCAGTGCAAACCGTCTCGACGCGTGTCTCCGCCCAATCTCGATCCACTTGAAAATCTCGAGCAGCGATTTTTTGTCGGCTTCACCTACCTATGCCCCCAGTTTTGGATTGAAATCTTAATTTTGCACATTCTCTCTTGATACTCTCCTGATAGCTTGAATTCCCCTTCTTCTCATATTTTCACATACATTGATGATGTGGCAAGTTTTTCTCAATTTTCAATCCTTATTGAATATTCATGAAAAATTTACAGAATGACCGTACGAAAAAAGAAAGAAAATACAATGACGACAGCGAGTTGGAGCTATAAAAACTCATTTTTCGCCTTCAATCCATCATACGGATTTCAACTAACCGACAAAAAAAAGTGAGTTTTTTTATTTACCAATTCACTTTAAAAAAGTTCCAATTATAAACACTAAAGATTACATTTCAAAAGTTATACCTTGAGAGTAGGCACGCAGGCCCGGTAGGCGCTGGTTTCCTTGGTAAAAAAAGAAAACGAGTACTTAACACATAGCAATCTGTTTAAAGAAAATTTGAGACTGGTTTAGAAGTTTCAAAAATAAAAACTTCAAAAATTTCTTCAGACTTGCAGAGTTTTTGGACTCAAAAACCCTCAAAAACCAATACATAGTTCCAATCATTTTCAAAAGTCCAGTTCTCCAGAGATTATTAACCTATTGACCATCAACTCACCGCCACACTGGTCATCCACTATTTTTATTTCTGTTTCGTAATCTCTTAGCGCCCCCGAAGCTTCTCAAGAATAGCTTGTTAACAGTCATCAGGTGTCTGCGTCTCTCGCACAGTCTACAATATTTACGATGCTCTTCAAAATGTCGGTCAGCAAGAACAAGATAGTGGACAAGAGGAGCTGATTTGTCTTTTGAGCATTTTCTCTCTGTCTGTCTTTCTTATCCCTCACTACTTTTTCCAACCATTTTTGGTCCACTCTGCGCCGCCTATTTCGGGCCGCCTACAGTTATCTGTGCACTAATTACTGTTAAACTTGTCAAACTGGGCGCCGTTGACGCTTCTGACGATATCAAAATTGTGTCGGTCGAGGAGAAAATCCTTCAAAAGTGAGTAGAGCTGATACGGTGGCTTTTTAGATTTTTGAGTTAAATTAAATATATTTTTTACAATCAGATTTTTCTACTGAACCCCTTAATTTTGAACTTGTTCCGCTAAAAATTTTCAAAATCATAAAATTAACGTCTGTTTTTAACTGTTTCCCTTTTTGAATTTCTGTGTGCTAAACATCGACCACATAGTCTTTCAGGCCTAAACGTCTGCCGGCCGCCTATTTTTTGCTTTAACTCAAATGCTTGGCGTTTGCACAGTTTTTCTTTAAGAGTCTTATGCTTCATATCAAAAAATTTATATATTTTAAATTGGAAATTGAACGAAAGCACTATCTAGGTCGCCTTAAAGGCAGGAATTTTGTGTTTACAAGACATAGCATTTTTAGTAGTTAAAAAGGTATCCTAATATTCAAAATTTAAATTCAGTTCCAATTCTAAAAGGTGAACTTAGCCGAGTCAAAATATTTAAAAATTTGTTCCGAATCTATTTTCCAGAAAAATCCTAAACTTTTCCCAAATTAGTGTCAATTTTCGAGGAATTTATTGAACCAGATTTTAAAAAATTTCACCAAATTCAGATAGTTTTTATTACTATCAATAGCAATAATGATCTGTCACTAAAAATTGAAGTGTTAAATTTTTCAGCCGTCGCCAAAATACCTCTTCTACAACCATAACAACGAACTCCGGGGGAGGAAGGTAAGTATTTCAAATTGTTTCATTAACAGCTTATTAGTATAAACTCTTTACCGCGTTTGGCAAAACTCAACTATTTCCAGGTCAAATTCTTCCTCCGGAGCCACAGAAATAAGTGATTGCTCATCGAGTGACGTCAGCCATTTGGAACATTTTCCAGACCGGTTAGTTATTCCATCTTTCGAAATTCGATGATTCATTTCCAATTTCCATAATATACACATATTTCCTTTACATAATAGGATTTCAAAAATCCTAACCTCGTAATGTCAATATTTGAACACCTAAGAAGAGAGAAGGGGGTCGGCTACTTGAAAGCAGTAGGTGCGCTTTGTGTGAAAACATTCGAAACTGACCAATGAGGGTGGAGAGTAGTTTAGAGGGATTGTGATAAGAAAAAGAAGTTCAAGTGGTTCAGATCACGTTTCTTTTTTCAAAAGCTGAACTTTGGAATTTTTTGGAAATATTGGAGGGGATCAGAAGTTCAATTACTCAATTTCTCAAAGGCGCCACAATCAACTTTAAAGTAGTTCATCTCGGTTGTCTTCAGTTTTATCAAATACATGTTCATTGTGAAAACATAGATAAATATTTTGCACATTCTTTGTCAGTTGGCAATTAATTGTTTAAACTTAAAAACCGAGATATGAGCTTTCAAAGTTTTTCCTGCTGTCAACATATTTTACTCCAAAAAAATGTCAACATATTTTACTCCAATTTTGCTCCACAATCTGTCGGAAAATCTTAAATTGTCTGAACTACTAATATAGCCCAAGTGAGCTCGGTTTTTCCAAAAAAAAAAATACACACAACTTACAAGTTCATTCTGAATCGCTCGAAGTTGAAGTATAATTTAAATAACTTATGCCAAAGACCTTTGTATATCTTTAAATTTTAAATATCTGATAATTTTTCTCTGCGCCAATACGCATCACCATGACCAAAAAAAAATTTCAAAGTAGATTGACTTGAAAACTTCCAAAAATTGTGAACTAATTGTAAGTAATGCTTTCTCAAAATTTATTAACCGATTTCCCATTGTGACAGCTTTTTTTTTCTTCGAAAATAGATATATCACTTCGACGTGCTTTTTTGTTATGTTTTTTGCAGGAAATCAATCCATCATCAGAGACAGGTGACTGACCTTTCATGTTACTCTTATATCTTTGTTTTTGTTTTTCATCCGGGTTGTTACTTAAACTAAAAACTTAAACTAAACTTGAAATTTAGGATTTTTTTAAAATCCTTCACCAATTCAGTCCGCTTCAGTCAATTCAGTCAATTAGAAAAATTGAGTGATTCATATTTTCAAGGGAGTTCTGGTTGAACTATGAACTGAAACTCATTGACTACACAAAGGTAACAAAAATTCTACAAAAGGATCGGAATCCAGTTAGCATCATAATTCTTTCATTTGCAAAACTGCGACACCTAAATTCCTATTCGGTAATCTCTGCGTCTCTTCATCTCCCACACTATTCCAAAGAAACCGGCTCCAAGAGGTGGAGCTCCTCTCTTCTGCTCCCGTGAGCCAACTTCTCTCTTTCTCTGCCTCGGTGCTTTCAAACCGATTGTGTGAGTGTGGCAATCCGATTGTCTGGCGTCCCTTCCGTCGTTGTGCAAACTACCTGACACTTTCCGATTATCATTATCACTTTTTGAAAGCACAAACACACTTCCTCAGGTTTTGTTATGCGTGATCATAATCAACGTCGGTGACTGGTTATTTCTACTGGAAAACGATTGTTCTTTGACATGAACAAGAAATCGAAAACTGTTATGATCGACTACTCGATCACCAAAATTTTGGAACGAAACAAAAAGTAAGAATTACATTTTTATTTTAAAGCTTGGAAATTGCCCTTCTGTAGATTTGTCTAGGCCATGAAGCCTTTTTTGTCTATTTTTCAAAACTATTTTTGACGATTTTTAGGCAAATTTAAACTAGCCCTCAAATGTAGGCACACAATCTGCCCGCCTGACTTCTCGGTGACCACCGCCTGCCTTGTTCCTACTTAACTACTGCCGAATGCACATGGTTGTCAACTGTCTAATTTGAAATGACAAAATTGAATATTTGAGTTCACATCAAATATCTAGTTTGAGAAAATACAATGAAAACCTTTGTTCCGAAATCCAAAAATAAAATTATTTCGCCAGTTTTTCAAAAAAAAAAAAACCGTTAAAATTTTGTGGTTTCGGTGTTCCTAAAACATTCTAAAAACGAAACTGTCTACTCCTAAGATCAGACTAGACTTTTCCACCAACTAATGCAAATAAATCACTTTTTCTTGATCCTTTGACATTTGATCTCCACACAACCTGTAAATCTTCTTACAAATATCCTTCCAATTTTTTTCTCTATCCTAGATGTTTCGATATTTGTTCCCGAGCTGTTTCCGAGTCTGTCTCCAATTTTTGATTTCTGTCTCGTTCTTTTTTATTCGTGGGTTGCCGCGGTCACTTTCCAAAGAGCATTGTTACATCCAAATTGCGACCAAATATGGGTTGCTCTGCTCTCTTTTATAACCATTTTGATGAGGAGAGAGCCGAAAAAAAAACTAGATTTTTTTTGAAGATTGACATTTGAAATATGCACGCAGATGTGATGTAAGAAAAGTGGAATAAGAAAAATTTAATTGAAGATGAAATTTTGAAAATTTATGACAACTGAAATTAATCTGATAATTTTGTTTTTGGGCTGAATTTACAAAATCCCTACTACCGCTACTCTAAAACCTTTTCTGAAAAATACTACATCAGTCTAGAATTTGTAATTTCTTCTCCGACAGTTTTTGTGGAAGCTCTTGTAGAAATAGTGTTTCTAGTTTACACCCATCTCCGCTATTTGCATATTCTCAAGATGTTAGAACATCAAGCATCATATCCTCTGCTCTTCACACTTTGCTGAGCTTTAAGCTTGATCTACACCATATCCCGAACCAAAGTTCAAAACGGAAAGTGAGATGATTCCACTATCATATCCAGTTATCCTAATGTTTTCCTGACCACCCACCCTTTTTTCTGTACTCCAACGCGTATTTACAAAAGCCGTTAGTCTCAAGTGTCTCCCCCATCACTTTGGCAAATGCGACTGCGTCTCTCAATTATTGAATCTCTAGATTTGCATTTCGGACAACGCTAATCAGTCTCGGGAAGTTGCGCGCTGCAAGCCATTGTGAAGGTTTTTTCAAAACTCTTAAATTTACATAGTGTCTATTCGTTGTTGGCACCTCACGTTGGCAATGACGTGGAGATTATGGAAAATTGGTGGGAGAGCAAAAGACTGAGCAAACAAAATTATAAACGATTTGATTAGGGAAAGCAAAAAAATGAAACGAAATAATGGAAATGTTGCAGGAACGCTCGATTGGCAGCAGTGTTCGCCGCCCTTTTCATTCTCACACTTCTCATTTCAATATCATTTATCACAATTGTGGCGATCCTTTCGGATGGGTTCTCCACTCTTATCTCAGGTATTCCAGTTTTTATTAGCCACGTGGCAAGCTTTCTCTTATCTACCTATTAATAGTACGATATCAACTACTACAAGTAGTTACATTACTTCAACTCCAGGCTCTGAACTCTGCTCGAACACGGAAGGAGATGCATATGAAGTTAAAAACTCGAATCATGTTAACTATGGATCCGACAACTCGACATGTCTAACACCGGAATGTATTCGTCTCGCTGCGAGTTATCTGAATAATATGAATCGGGATGCCAACCCATGTGAAGACTTTTATGAATTTGCATGCGGAAAATATGCAACAAGGAAAGTGATTGCGGAGCATGAGAAGAAGGTTACTGTGCTCAGTGAGATGAAAAAGGAAATGGATAGGCATTTGAAAGGTAATTTGAAAAGTCATTTGAAAAGTAAAGTTGTGTGTTGGGATAACATGGTAGGCAGGTGCCCTGTCTATAGCTTGATGACGTAATTTTTGTGGGATAAAACCTCATGCTTCTTCTTTATTCTTTGTGTTCTATCTCGCATTCGTCATTTCCAAAAAAAAGTTCGAAACCTATGCAATTGAGTTATTGTCAGTGATAATATTAAACATTTTATTCAAAACAGACAAAATACTGAAAACTTGAAAAAAATCAATGTATCTCTAAGATCCATATTCACTTTCTAGATATTCTCGAAAAGACCTCCAGAGAAAACACAACTCGATCTATGAAACTTGCTCAAATCTATTTCGACTCTTGTATGGATGAGTTTTCTCAAGACGATTTGGGAGTTCAACCTCTAATGTCAATGATTTCAAATCTCGGTGGCTGGCCTCTTTTGACAAATGCTCGATTCGATTCTATTGATTTTCAATGGGAAGTTCTTGCTGGCCATTTGGCATTATATGGAGTTGATGGAATATTTCGAGTCTTTGTGCATTCTTCATTTGATGATAGCGACAAAAATGTGTTAATGGTAAGTCAAAAGATTAATTGCAACAAAAAAATTGAAATTTAAGTTTTCCCCGCCAAAGTTGTTCCTGGAAAAGAAGAAGTTCTATCGTGAAGTTCCATCGTCAAATGTGTATCTGCAATATTATCGACAGTACATTCTATCACTTTTGTCCCTTTTGGGAGTTGATATGGAAGATGAAACTGGAGTTATTGAGTATCAAGTTGATGATATTATTGACTTTGAGAGACGAATCGCGAATGTAAGTTGTGAGATTTTTGAAGAAGCAAGGTGTAAAATATATATTTTACTAATAAATATTTTCAGCTCACCCGAATAGAACTCTCCCGCAACCACAGTTCCATCAACAACATGATAACGTTTGGAGAATTCAAAAGAAAATATGACAAAATCAATTGGGATGCATTTTTCAATGAAGAAATGAGAGGAAACCTGGGAAGAATGCCAGATTCCTTGGTGATAAATGTGGTTGATGTCAATTATTTTGACAATTTATATTCACTTATCAAGTCGAAACCATTGAGCTCAATTAACAACTTTTTAATGTGGTGCCTTGTGTCGAATTATGATATGTATTTGCCAGCGAAGTATCGCAAGCCGATGCTCGATTTTAGGCAGAAGATGTACGGAGTTAGTTCTGATGTGAGTTTAAAAAAACTAATTTTAAAAAAATTATACTAAAAGATACAATTAAAAAGAGATACAAGAAGTAGGAAAATATGTGTAAAGTAGCATTTATTTTGAATTGAACTCGAAACTTTTCTGTTTATTTTGACTGGTCGTGCCCTCCAATAGTGTCTTCTAAATATAGTTTCAAGGCTTTTGAAGGAATTTCTGAACAACATTTGTATACTTCTGATAGAAATTTTGCGATAAAACTTACGTCTGTAAATAATATAACCAATGTCTGTATATATGAATTTGAGGCCACGATCTGTGAGCCTTCATATACCTTAGCTCAAAGTCTTGATTCAATTCATAATTGTGTTTATGCAAGGCACTTAACGATATGGGAAATTCGGAATAAACGTTAATGTTGGATTGTATTTCTTCTTCACTTCTCCCTTTAGTACATCCATGTTCAATGATTATATTAATATTAAGGCAGTCATCATTTTCCCAGCCGTATAGTTCAAATTCCCCGCTTTCGGAAACTTGTACCTCATCCAAAAGGATATCCCAGAAATCAACTAAACATTTTTTAAATTGAGTTTATATTTCTTTGACTTACGATTGTCGTCTACCATTATGATTTTTCCTCGCGTAGGTTGTCCTTTGCACTTCAAGACTCCTTCGATTTTAAAATTTGATATATTATAGGAAAATACATTTTTTGAAATAGCCAGAAGTATGATACAATAGAGTAAAAACGTATTCATTGGAAGTTGAATAGTTATGATTGATTATGAGTATTTGTTCATTCCAAATTACGTTTCTGTTACGACAAAGATAAGATAATATACTGTTAGTCTGTCAGGCTGTTAGTCGAGGCGACAATTCGGCGCTAAACTTTCGCACCTTATCGGTATGTCGACTTTTCAAATAAGTTTTTTAATATTAATATTTTCATTTAGCAACACAAATTTAATGTTTTAGGATCCACTGTGGGAAGTATGTGTCGGAGAAGTTCGGGAGAACCTTGCAATGCCCCTATCCACAGAATATGCTCAGAAATTTTTCACAAAGAAGGACAAGTTAGTTGTGAGTTTTTTTCTAAACTAGACTTTAAAAAATGATTTTCAATGGTTTTAAGAATGAGAAAAAAAATTGGAATTGTTTCAAAACTGGAGTTAGCTAAACGTAGGCTGGAAGATGTACTTGACTAATATGCAAGGCCTAGGTTGATATTCATAAATTGACAGGCAGAAGACATGATCCGAGATTTGAAAAAAGCTATGGAGCAGACGCTGCTCAACGCTGACTGGATCGATGAGTCAACACGAGAAGCTGCACTGATGAAGTTGGATGCAATGGGTCACAAAATTGGGTAATTTGGACTTTGCACAAGTTTAATTATTACAAAAAATATGTTAAGATTCCCCGACTCACTTCTCAATGAAACTGCCGTTCTGCTCCCTTATGCAGGAGTTCGACTGACTGCAAATCAATATTTTGATAATGCGATTTCCTTGAAAAAAGCAGCATATAGGTATGAACTGCTGAGATTTACATTTCAACTTATTCAAATTAAAATTAAATTTCTCTGTCAGGGATGCTCTTTCAAAACTCCACCGGACTCCGTCACTAATCGACTGGGCGTCGCCAATCATTGCTGTTGACGCATTTCATTATTTCACTGGGAATGAAATTAGTGAGTTCTTGTAAAAACAAAATTAACTTATTTGAACATTCCCAAATTGTTTCAGTCTTCCCTGCTGGAATTCTTCAATTCCCAATGTTTGTGCCCGATGCACCGGCTTTCTCCAATTACGGAGCAATCGGAATGGGCATCGGTCATGAAATAACCCACGGATACGATGACCTTGGAGCTCAATACGACGACAAAGGCAATCTGCGTGGATGGTGGCATACTGAAACAATGACAACATTCCAAAAGAAGAAACAATGTTTTGTGGCACAATATGGAAGTAAAATCGAACCACAAACTGGCCGAAAAGTCGATGGAAAAATGACAATTGGAGAGAATATTGCCGATAATGGAGGATTAAGAGTTGCGTTTCAAGCTTATCAATTGAGATCTGATAGGGAAAAGGAAACGAGAAGACTGCCTGGATTAACCGATTTCAGTCCGAATCAGCTGTTTTTCCTAGCCTACGCAAATGTAAGTTCTTGGAAAATAGAGTTTTACGTAGCCAGATAATAATTAGGACAGAACACAAAGTAAGCAATACTAAAAGCCACCAATCAATTAATATTTCAGACATGGTGTGAAGCCCTGAAACCATCAGCAATTGATCATATAATGGACACAGATGTTCATTCATTGGGAATGTTTCGTGTGAATGTGCCCCTTCAAAACCTTCCAGCATTTTCTAAAGAATTCGATTGTCCAATTGGATCACCTATGAATCCATTTGAAAAGTGTCGTATCTGGTAGAACATGTCTCATAATTTTTTTTTGGGCCAAGTCTCTCTCCTCGTTCACATGACTTTCTGTATTACAAATCTTTTATTCTCTGAAAATCTACGCAACAAAAAATACCTAGTCTTCTCTGAATGATCTCATCTCATTGATATTGCTTATATGTTTTTCTAATTTTGAATTTTCGATCCGCTGATCCGGGTAAACACTTCAGTTGATTATAACTTTAAGAATTCAATAAAATATTATTCATGGATTGTTATGTGATTGAAAAATATGCTCAAAAAATGATTTCGGAAATTTTTTCTTGTAACGGGATTTTTTGATGTAGGAGCTGAACAATGTCGTAAGACTCTAATTTGAACGTTCCAAAACTGGCAAAAAACAAGAGATCAGACAGAAAATTTACTGATTTAGTTGATGTGTTGTAGAGGTAAATTTAATCAATTGTAGTTAATCATTTAAAAAATACAAAATGAAAAAAGACCAGTACCAGGAAAATGAATAAAAAGTTAAATCTCTTTCCGTTAGAATTCGTAGTTTTCAAGCATTTACCAATTGGCCGCGTCTTCCAGGTGTGTTTTCCAAACAACCTCTCAACGTTTTTATACATTTCACTGAAAATTTAAGCGCCTTGTTAGCACGTTTACGACCAACTTACGTTTGTTTCACATGTAACCAGTATCTGTATATAGAAAATTTAGGCCACGATCTCTCAGCTACCATATACACCAGCTCAAAGCTAAACGTCCAATCATGATTGTGGGTTTCCAAGTGTTTTGAGGCAATGGAATATTCAGAATATATGTCGCGGGTTGTTCGACTTTCTTCATCATTTCGCTCTATAGTACATCCGTGTTCAACAAATAATTTAACATGGAGACATTCATCAGGCAGCCAGCCGTATAACACGAATACTCCGTCGTCCGAGACTTCGACTTCGTCCAAGAGGTGATCCCAATGATCAACTGAATATAATTAAAATCAGTTTAATTTGTTAAAAACATACGATTGTCATCAACCATCAAGATGGTTCCTCGGGTAGGTGTTCCTTTGCACCTTAAGATTCCTTCAATTTTGAAATTGGATTCATTATAGGAAAATGCAGATTTTGGGATAACCAAAAGTAGGGTGAATAAAAGAAGAAAAGTATTCATTGGAAGTCGAAGAGTTATGAATGATTTTGATCATTTGCTCATTCCAAATTACGTTTATGTTACCGCTAACAAACACGATAAGACACTATACAACTATGAGAAGGCGACAGGTCGGCGCTAAACTATAAAAAATCTTGAATTCAGTTTAGAAAAAAAATACATGTTTCCTGTAACAAATAAAGTGTGCGTCGTTGTAGTAAACTGTCGAGAATAATCAACTCATACTTGTAAAATCACATTAGTTTGCCGATCCAAGTTGATAATAATTTCAAAAATTAAATTGCATATTGTTCATTGATTATCAAGTGGAAATATCCAAAGGAACATAACAAAACAAAAGACAGGATTTTCATGCTTATCAAGAATGAATTTCTCGTATCCTCATCCACTATCATTTCTCAATACACAACACTTGGATAATCACAGATGACTACTACTCGGCAACTATTTTTTCTCGTTACTCTACTATTCTTCTTTGAGTAATCTTTACAGATTTCAGTTTAGTCAATCAATACAGATTTTAGACATGTTTCTGCACTAAACGCAAACGAGAAACTAATCGCCTGTTGTGCTCATGATCCAGAAATCGATGCGGGATGTGCAAATAAATATTGCAATTTTGGACAGATTAATCAACTTATGGTTAGCAAGAAATGATTGGCATATTAAATAATATCTGTGTTCAGGTCCTGCCATTCATTGCAGAATGTGGCCCAAAAGGAAAAACTGTGTCTAGAATTTGGGATTGTATAAGTTCGAAGCATGATCATAGTGCATGTTGTACCAATCAGGTAAATATTTGTTTCAATACATTTTGGTGTAAAAAATATAGGACTTTATTTATACCGTTGAGAACTTTCTTTTTTTCTGAAATTTTCTAAAAGTTTTACTTATTAGAATTGCACCCACCTTACTCTTCTTTGACAGCTTATATCTCGATTTTTTTGGTGTTATCAAAAATTGTCAACTGACAAAATTTGTCCGAAATATTTTTTCTACATTTTGAAAGTGAAACATTCTTTGATAAAACTTAAGACAGTCGAGATATAAGCCGTCAAATAACATGGCCGTAGGTACAAGGCAGATGTAGGTTTTTTGAAGGCTCACAAACAGGTGCAGAATGCATTAAAGGCAGGCAAGCAGGAATTTTTGTAAAAAAGGATGAATAGTTCAGAATAGTTAATTTTTACAATCATTTGTTGTAATCAATGTTTTTATAAAACTTTTAAGCTGATCACAGGAAAAATAAGTTAGCCAGATACTCGTATACATATATTTTTTTCTGTATTAATTGCCGCAGAAATTTTCCAAAAATTTCCAATATGCTTCCAACTTCTTAAAATGTTTCCCCAATTTCAGAATGTTCTCCCACTGTGTCGTGCGTTCTGCAACGCGTCAAAATCCGTTCCAACCGATGTTCTTAAATATGGATTTTGTACATCTGAATTTGACAAGTACCGTCTATGTTTCCGTACCCATCTTAAACATCACAAAGCAATTCGTCAGTGAACATACATTCTTGAATTCTAATAAATTATAAACTTCCTTCTGTTTTGTTGAATTTCAACTGTCTTCGTTTTCAATTGAATTGTTATACGTCAGAATTGACGACGGTAAGAAAAAAATTGAAGAACAACAAGAGAATAATTCGAAGCGAAAATGGTGATGGATAAGAAAAAAAAAGAAAAGCGATTAGGCAATTGAACCGGTTTTCGGTGTGGGACATTTTGATGGTCAGCTAACAAGAGAAACACTTGCCATTATCTGGCTTCTCTTATCAATATATACATCTCTTATTATCACACAATCATTTTTCTTTTCCTCACAATTGCAACAAAATGACATTGCTTGTGAGGAATGATATATAGTTTGATGACGTTATCTAGGTGTAGTTCTGAATCTGAATGTTTATTTTGTTGGTGGTTGAAATTCTGTGTGACCTATCTGATTTTTTTTTCAAATTTAATTTTACGACTTTTTTCGATTGAAAACAGTTAAACCATTGTGAAAATTGGGAAATAGCTTCACACTGTAATTTTGATCACCCGAACTTGAGATCTAGACTACATTCAATTGCAACTACCTCCACCCATCATTTCTCAATAAACCTTTCTGTCACAGCTTCTCTTCTTCGTTTTGTTCTATACTATAATCTTCAGTGAAACTTGAACAATCCCCTCCTATCGGTAGTATTCTTTTTCATTCTGAAACCTATAGTTGTCTGTGTTTTATGTCAGTTTCTTCAGTCTTTGACTGACATTGAGATTACTTTTGACATCACTTCTATTACAGTTTCAATTCCCCGTCTGATGACTAATTCGGCTTACACTTTTTTGTTTACACTGTAACAAAATGCTGTATAAATTTGGTTTAAAATCAGATTTTTGGTCTCAATTTTGACCATTTTAAGCTGATCGAAGCTTATATTTTCTGATAATTTTTTTGGCACAAAGTTCTTAAGAAAACACAAAAGTGTATGTTCAAGCTGATTTTAACATTGTAATAATTATGTCATACTTGTGGTCGAACAAAACACATGTACATTTTGAGATTACCTAGATTTAGTTAATCCGGATGACAATGAAAAGTTTTGTTTCTTTTTCAGAAAGTGGGTAAAACCTAGAAACCTTGCCATAGAACGTTTCAGAGCTTTTATAAATTAGGTGCAGTAGAGCTTAGCTTTCAAGACGGATCTGAAGATTTCGTGTTCAATTCAGATACGATTTAATGCCTACCTGCCTCTCGAGAGCCTATCCACGTGCCTACCTAGTTTTTACTATCTGGCGTAAGCTTGGGTATTTGGAATTTTTATAAGATCCAAAAAATATCTAGAAATTTAACCTTGAGAAATTTGAAAAAAAAATTCCAAACTTGGCAGCAAAAGCTGCCAAATTTGAGCAATAGAATATGATTTCTCTAATTAAATCCCTTCAAATTTTTGTTTTTATTTTGCTTTCACAAATGCCACCTTAGCTTCAAAATATCTTCCCCTAATTTCCAGCATGAACTACCTAATCCTTGGCAGTCTCCTAATCGTATGTGTTTCTGGTCAAGGTTGGCAATGGAATCCATTCAACCAATGGCAACAACCAGCTGCACCAGCATGGCCACAACATCAATGGGGAGCTCCAGCTGGATTTGGAGCACAGCCACAGACACAGGCTGTCGCTGGACCAGCTCAACACGGAGTCACAAATGCCGTTCAGGATCGTATCCAATTAATGTAAGCAATTATAATTTTGTTTAAAAACTTGAAATGGGAATTTTTAGCTATGGAGTTCCTGGAAGACGTAATGCCAATCAAAAATTGAGAGTGTGCTGTAGATCTTTGAAGGACGCCGATGTGGATTGTAGAAGAAAATATTGCGATTTTGATGCTTTCAGACCAGACCAGGTAACAATTATCAAAAAAAAATTATCTTACACATGCCTGCCTAACTTCCAGGTTCTTGGCTTCCTCGGTGAATGCTCTCCAAAGGGTCCAACAGTCGGTCAAATGTGGGATTGTGCATCTTCTCGTGCTGACCATACTGCTTGCTGCCAGCGTCAAGGCGTTATTCCAGGATGTATGGCTTACTGTGAAACTACCAAAGGAGTACCTACTGATTACTTGAAATATGCTCTCTGCATTGGACAATTTGATAGAATCCGATACTGCTTCCGTGAGCATCTTGAAGGACATCCAAATATTAAGGGAGACTCTTAAAGAGTTTTGGAATCGAACATTTGTCACTGCTTTATTATAATGCTATCTGCCTTGTCTTTCAGTATCCATGTGTGTTTTTCGATATTTATCTGTAAATATAAATATTCTTCACAGTAATTGTTCTAATAATAAAGTTTGAAACAAAAACTTTTGCATCCATGTTTCCAAACTTCTTAATTTCCAAATTCTGCAAAAAATTTCTAATAAAAAAAATTGGAGCTACCGAAGATCTAAAAATTTTGAATTTTTTTCTCCAGATGTTTCTAAGAAATGTTAATTTTTCAAAAAAAAACTCTTAAATTTTTGCTACATTTTTTTAGGTGGTTGCAATGAGATGGGAGCACGAATTATAATATAACTTCGCTAAAATTTTCGAAAGTTTGAAAAAAGGAATACAATCGTTTTTTTTTTGAAATTTTAATATGAGCATTCTCCATCATCGATTTCAACATTTTTCTCCAATTTTACGACCAATAAAATCTAATAAAAGCTTTTGCTTACATAATTTTCCATGCTAAAATTCTCCAAATTATCAATAAAAAACATCATCCCATGCCGAAAAATGTGACCCCGGTCAAGCGATCACACCCTCCCTGATAAGAGCTGTCAATCGAGCCCCGTTCAGCGAAAAATTGGTTATCAGTACACCTCAAACTCGATAATCGACAACTTATAACCATCATTTCTTGTTTTCCGCATTGACAAATCTCAGTTTTTGTGGTAAGTGTTCTATTTTTAAAGGTATTCCAATTCCATCTGCTTTGTTGACCTACCGATAAGCGCTTCCGTAAACTGTACACAAAATACTCACTAATTTGGTCTTAAAACTTGAGCAAATATTTTTTTAAAAACGAGAAGAGAAGGTCTTTAGGATTTTGCATATAAAAGGTCAGTCACATCCAACGAGAAGCTTTAGTTTTTTTTTTGCGTTTTTTTCAATTCAATTTCTACATGACAATTTCAGTGCCAAAATTTTTTGGAAATTTCTGAAAATTTAGAAAATCTGCAAAACACCGAAAAATTGTTTCCTGAATATTTCGTTTCTTTTATAATGCGGGCACCCCCCCCTCCCAAGCTTCATATCTGAATCACATTTCCCAATTTAAAAGTTAATGCGAACGCGTCATACCTACTTTTAGAAACGGATTTCTATTGACGTTTTTCTTGCAATTGCTATTTATTTTAGGAGAGCTGATTCATAGATGTTCATAGCCAATCAAGTGACGCACGCAAGAATCGTACGCACTTGTCGCAAAAAATTTCATGGTCATTTCCATTTTTCTCATACTTGACTTTTCATTCATTTTATTCTATGATAACTGTGTCAAATTACATGTGTTTCGGTCAGCTGATTCCTTTTCCGAAGAGACTTGTTTATTGTCCAGATTTTCTTTTCTGATAAGACTGTTAAACAACACTTTTAAATCACAAATTTGCGTGGAATTGACAGCTGGTGAAAATAAAATGATGTGTTTGTGATGGGAGGGAATGTTCAAAGAAAATTTATCAATGTTGAAACAGTCATCATAAATTTTGAGTCGTTTTCCCGGAAATTGAAAATTTGATTTTTTTCAAAAGTTGAATAGTTGTATTCTTTGTATGCCTGTAATGCAATGAGAATGGTGTTTTTCTTTCAAAAAAATGTGAAAAAAATTAATTCCATACTTTTATATGTTTTTTGCTTCATTTTGTTTCTTTTTTAAGAATTTAGTTTTAGACTATGAAGCGTAAAAATTTTTAACAAACTACGCTTCAAATCTTATTCTACAAGTTGATAGTAAAATACTGATTTTTAAAATCAAAATTTAATTTTTAGATTACAAAAAATCAAAATTGGATTTTTCCATTTATTCACTCTTGTGTTTTTCTGATTCAACTAAAATATGCTCGAGTGTTTTTGTCCACTTTAAAAACTTTGAAAACCAAAATTCAAAAAACTAGTTTTTTTCCTCATCTACCGCCAACTTATTCATCTCAGCGGGAGACAATCTAAGATCCTTGTTAGGTCATGCCTTTCAGTTTTAATTCAATTTTTTCCCATCATTGCATTAAACTTTCCCATAATTCTTCACCCTACACTTATTATTCTTACTCACCTTTAACCCTTAAGACAAATTGACTTTTGAAAAAGAGTATATCTGGCTGTACCGATCTGTTTGTTCTCTTTTCTTTTTCCATTCCACACTTATAAACGACCGGTTCACTCTCTCTGTGTCAACCTCATTTGCTGAATACCCTTTGCACCCTTTTCTCGTTTCTTCGTGTGTTTTTTGTCTGTTTAAACCATTAGGAAAGCTTAATGGTCTAGGAAAGCTTTCTGGAATTTTTTTCTGGTAATTTGGCTCTTAAAAATGAATTAAATTGGAGCTTTTAAGCCTAATGTTTTCCTTTAACAAAAGTTTTAGAAACAATTCTTTAAGGTAGAGTAGAGTCAGTTGGGATTTTGTCTAACTTCACTCTTAATGTTTTAGCGTGGCCAAACATTATATAAAAATACCCCAAAATTTGTTATAATTCTGGAAATGTGTAGTCAAATTTTTGTTTAATGGTCAAAACTTGAATAATCAGAATTTTCTTAAAAATCAAAGATATTGTAGGCAGACAGTCAGGCATTTCCTTTGCCAGCATAACAACTTCAGCTTCATTCTTCAAACCCTAATTTCAAATCTTCCCCCTCTCCCCTTGGGTGGCTAACAACGTCTGTTCCTTTTCTTCCTGTTTCCACCTGCCCTCTTTCAATCTTAATTGACTCATCATTCTCCGCCGGAAAATGAGTTTAAATAAGGAACAGATGAAGAAAAAAAGAATCTTGTAACCTTCAAAAGTTGAATAGAGACACACTAGGTTGACGGAAGAAAAATAAGAAAATGAGAAGATGTGTCGGTCTTATCCTTTTCATCTTTCAACTTCGAATTCGCATCTCTCATTGATTGTTTTGATCGCTCTTGGTGGTTTTGTCTATTTTTGGAAATTGATTGGAATATTAGCTTATTAGCTTTTTTTCTGTAAAAAATATTTTTGGTTTTCTAAAATTCCAAGCTCCTCTGAAAATTAAAGGAACTCAAATTTGAGCGCCTATGGGGATTTTATTTTAAATATTAGAAGATGGGTTCAAAATAAACTAAGTTTCCTAATTTTTTGAAATGAATTTTTCCAGTGTTACAAAATAAATTTCAAATGGTCAGGTCTTTAATGGAATAACAAGAAAAGTCAAAAACAAAACTCTAAAATTTTAGTAGTCATTATGACCCTATTTTCCATATTTTAAAACAGAATCCCTCCGGACGATACCCCACATTTAAATTTGTGCAGCTTTTGAAAGAATTTAGTTGAATTTTTTTTAACTTTACAAAAAGTTGTGTTTATTAATATTTCGTTTCAAAATTCCAGTCAGCTTTTGCTCGTCAGTCTTGAACTGTGACCTCCATACGATTGTTTGTCGTTCAAAATAAAATCAACAAGCTTTTTTTCAATATGTGCAAAAGTGATTGCTTTTGATCTTCACCCCAGCTGATTGATCTTTCTTTTTTCTCCAACAATTTACTTTTCAAAATCTTCTAACCGATCCGCAAAAGGTTCTTCTATTCTATTCTATTCTAATTATTCTGGAAACGAACGCTTTCATTTGACACACTCAGAACTAGTTATTTTCTACGTTCAAACTGCACTTTTCTACTTTTTCCTTTATTTCTTAATGTGAAATAATACTGCCGTTGAATGCACATATGCGGGCGTAAACCCCAAACTGAGGCCTGCCTGCGTGCCTACCTGCCTATACCGAATTTCATGTAGGTAAAAGTATAAGGGTTGCCCATTCTATAACTCAAGCGGTTTCTTGCACTCTGCCATTAGGTTCGTATGTAGGCACAAGGTAGGCATGTTTGAGACTTCATAGCAGGCTCAGTCTGAAGTTTCTTGAATCATCTGGAATTATAATTTTTATTAATTCAGAGAGCTCAAAGATAAAATTAATTTACTTCTCTTGAGATTTTTCTGGAGTTTTCTAATCTCAATCAATATTTTTATGACTCTACTGCAGTTGTAGCGTACGTGATATATGAATTCTGTGACTTTCCCCCCTGTATGTTCATCACGTGTGATAGTTTGTTGTCCTCTGAAACTTTAATTTGAATATATCAACTATCTTTTATTCTCTCTCTGCCCTGTTCATAATCATATTCTGGTGTGTAATTCAAAGAGTTTACGAGTACACTCAGACTATGTATACAATGTGGCTTTGATCTTTTTTGTTTGTTTCTTATATGTTTGAATTTTTCTAAATTTTTTTTCCAGGTGGGAAGTCCAAAATGCTGGACAAAATACGATTCACAGTGTTACTCGATCGGCCATTTTATCAACCTGGACAAACTATTCAAGTGGGTGTTAAAAAAAAATTTTATTGCGATAAAATGGGTGGTATGTATTTTATTTACTGGAACCGAAAATTAAAAACTTGCGGTATTTGAAAGGAATAGTCTACATACTAGATTTATTCAAAATTTCCCATCGATCAGGTTTCAATTCCATGATCTATATTTTGAGTCAAGGACTGATCATTGGCACCCGCAGCATCTATGCAACATAAAAGTATTGAAACTTCGAATTTAAGTTCTATGAAGACCTGTATTTCACATCACATTTCCAGGGTCACGTCGTCTGCGAACCCCACCACCCTCTCGAAATCGACTGTGTAGAAGGCAGACTTCATGGAGAAATTCAATATTTCCAACAACTTCCACCTAATCACAACCGTAATGGATCGCCACTTCCACCATCAAAAACACGAGTTCTAATTGACGAAAAAGCTCAACTTTGGAAGTATCAAACAGTTAGCGAAATGCTTGGATTGGATGTATTCTATGATGAAAATCAAAATCGGCATTTTTCAAGCGAATCTGCATCTGCATCATCTTCCTCTTTATTCACAACAGCTGCAACATTTCCTATTCAAATTGAACTACCTCATTTTGCACCTCCGAGTTTTTATTGCCCAGGATCTCCGGTATCCATAAGGTTCACGTTGGAAGTAAGTTGTCTATTAATGCTGGCACACTTTTAAGTCAACGTGCCTAGTTTCTCGTGTAGGCTCAAAAGGTAAAACCCATCTTCAGGCAAACTACGCATTTGTCGGCAAAACTTTACACGTTTTCAAAAGCAAGGAGTTCAAGATTCTGAAACTTAAAAATAATATTTTTCAGATCCAACTTTACAACCAAGGATTTAAAATTGCATCTCACGAAGAAAATCTCGTCGTACTAAATTATGAATCTATCAAACGGCAGGTCACTCCGAAGCCGGTCAATTTTCAGAAAACTTTTAACTTTCCAAAGTAAGAATGAATTTTGACAGGAAACTCAAATTCAAATATGCAACCATACCCAAAAATTGTTCAAATTTGAATTAAAAATTGAAAAAAAAATTAAAGAAGTTTCAAAAATATTTTAAACACCAGTTCTACAAAATTAATATTATTCCAGGGAGCGATCAATTTCTTTGGAAATGCTCCTACCTACAGATGTTTTCACAACTACTGCCAGACTAGAAAATTGTATCACTATTTGTAATAGGTTGGTTTCGGAAAAATTTAATATGTTATAAATTTTAAGGTTACTTATTCAGATGGAAACAATCACTAAAATATGTGCATTTGAACATTGTTCGTCGCATTTCTGCTTTGAATCAAAATAATGAAGTTATCGATACGGTTAAAATTGATACTACAGGTAAATGGTACTTTTTTAATTTATAATAATATCTACTTCAAAAACCTCAAAAATTAGCTAAAATTAACTTATCAAAACTTAAAAAAGTACAATTTCAGGAGTTGGCCTTCCCAGTAAAACAAAAATCGCTGTTGGGGAAACCTACTCATTCCGTCCGACATTCAATGTTCCTGCTTTACCACCAAATATTCATGTGAATGGATTGTTTAAAACGGAATATTCATTAAAAGTGACAATTGGAAGAGCTCATAATTTTGTTTTGGCATCCTATGAAGTTCCCATTACAATTGTTACAATGGATCAGAGTTCCAGAAGGTCAATGCAAAAAGAAGGTAAGTTTTCAGGGCAGAAATTAAAACCAGGTCCAAATTACTAAATTAAAATAAACAATTTTGACAAACAACAAAGAAACAAACACTTACAAAACTTTTCAAAATAAAATTAGATTTTGGATATTATAAATTGGACCAAATAAAATAAATCGACCACTTGATTTATTTATACGGTGCTCTAAAATTTTTACGCTGTGCTCAAGTTGCACCAAATTCCAAATATTATAAAAACTAAAAAGCTGGAAACCCATACTTCCGTAGGCAACATTGAGCAGACATTTAAATATTCTTGTGCCTGCCTGGCTGTCTTATAAATATTTTTGAACATATTCACTTGATCATAAATTCCCAAATGTCTGAATTTTCAGACATTCTCGTCGATATCTCTGCATCCAACAACACTCTTAATAATTTACCGGTAGATTTGCTTGCTTGAAATTAATTTTTAATAAATCATTTATTGTATTTAAAAAAAACAATATGAACAGAAAAACTCCGGAAAAATCAATAAAACTTGTCATAAAGCGTTTTGGGTAACGAGGTCCTTTGTGTTGTTGTCTTCCACTATTGCACACTACAGTGTAATCATTATTTTGAATAAATTGATTGAATAAATTGATTTATTTCGGAGGACTGTCGGAGCCAACAACAGCGACGGGCGTGATTTCTACTGGTTGTGGGGCGTTGGATTCTGAAATTATTTGAAAATAAGTTTAAATATATTTTTTGCAGTTAGAAAAAGCCATGCAGTTAATTTTGCACACCTTGCCCGATGACTTCAGTGCTAGCCAAAGTTTGTAGTGACGCCACCACCGCAATGGTTTTCCCCAACTTTTTCGAATTTCGACGCACTTTCTCGCGTTCTGGAGCACAATTTTGCTCAATTAATTGAAAGAAATTGCGAAATTACCTTCTTTCTTTTCCTTGTCAGTGAGTGGAGCTCCAGTAATCGTACGGATTCTTCCACGGAGCAACGCGGATCCCCACATTGTTGGAGCATCACTTTCATTGACAAGCTTCCCATTGATCATTTTACGGCCGTCTGGAAAAAATTGAATCAGTTCTTGAACTCAGAAAGCCGAAATTTTTAATTTTTAATTTTTTTTTTTCAAAAATTTGATAACTTTTTTGCACACGGCCTCAGAATTAGCTTTTTTTCACTTTTTCTAGAGTTAGTGCGACAGAAATTCGACGGTATTCAACCAAAAGTTAACAATATGCGAGAGAAAGGTGACGTTGTAAAATAGCTTACCTTCTGTATAAGAAACCACATCTTTCTGCTTAACTTCTGAGAATTTCTTCAATTCTTCAGAATTCTCCGCCGCACTTCCCAGCTCATCGGAAACTTTTCGGTTTGTGGCGTAAAACTCCACAGAATCGGAAGGCGAGTTCATCATGCCGAGCATTTTTGTAAATGTGTGAAACTTCTGAAATGAAACCAAATAGTAAGTTTTGAAATCAAAACCAGGTAGAATTGAGGGAAAATGGAAAAGAGAAGATCGTGATCATTAAGTTGTAAAATCGAGGAAACGGATAGATGAATGATAAGATCGGAATGTGATTGTATTGTGTCTTCTGATTTAAACTTTTTATCAGATATCAGAGAATAAATTAAAAATCAGTTAATCAATAGAATGGAAATAATATTTGAAATGAATAATGGAATACCATAAAACTTTGTGGAAAACTTTTAGTTTTATACAACGACCTGCCTTCTCAAAAATTGGAGGCAAAAATGGGCGGAGTTTCGGGGAGGGGGTCATTTGTCTTTGACGAACAAGGGAAAGACGGTTTGCAGGAAGAAGTCAAGAAAAAACGGGTGGAATGTGACTTGTTTCTGAATCACTTCACCATCACTGCCGACCTGATTCACTTACGGCTCACTAGGTTTTGATCTGATTAGGATGACGTGGCGATGGGACACGAGACGTTGTGACGTCTTAAGTTGAAGGCGCTGGTGTAGTAAATTTGTGTTACTTGTGATGTGTAGTTTGTGGTCTCGAGTTATCTTGGTTTAGTGTGCGGAAAAGCGTTTCTAGAAGTTTCGGAAATTGGGAATTATGGCATGATATCTCACGGGGCTCGGCTCACCTCTCTCCACTCTCCCGGAAAGGCCCCCGAATGTCACGTAGTTCTCCAAAGTGTGTTCTCTTGATTTGATCTCCGGGAATTGCGCCAACTTTAGCTACAGACTTTTTGACTGGTTTTGCAAGACAAAGAGCGTGTCACGTCACACTTTTCCTGAGCGAGAGCCTGCCAGAATTTTCAAAGTTCCAACAAAGATGGAACACTCTGACACCATGTGATTTCTGGAGCTCCAAAAAGCTAAATAAAATGTGAACACAGGACTGTTGGAATGGCGTGAGGAGGCGAGTGAGAGGCGTCCACGCTCAATTTGCCAAATTCCATCTGTATTCCTACGATGTTTCAAACAATAACTTTCAGGCACAATCCAATTTCTAAAACGTTCAAGCATGTTATAGTTTATCTTTAGTTTGATTGGTTTCAATGAAAATTTCAGACTTTTCTAAATATTACAGTTTTTAGTTCTGGTTTGGAAAATTGACGATCCGAGTTCTATCACGAAAGCTCAAATCAATTGAATGAAAAACCAAACTTTTAGTATTTCGCAAGAATCGTAGCCTCCCAACATCTACATCCTACAAAACACATTGAGAGGTTCAGCGGAAGAGATATCTACACATGGTTTGGCTAATAAGACTACATTTGTGTCTGCTGTATCGTCACGTCACTGTAAACAATCTTATTTATTTGGACAAGTGTTCTAGTTCTTCAATCTTTAATAATTGATAGCAAACAGCTGGAAGTGGTTGTAAAATGGGAAAACTACAATTTTAGGGCTTCAAAAAGTTGTGCAGAATCTCGCTTATGTATATTTTCTGAACTTTTTTTTTTAATTTTTGCTTTTTGATTGATCTCTTAGTTCTTAATTGTCATTATTCTGAAAGTGTTCCCCGGCTGGAAAACATGGGAAATAGAGAGGCAAATGTAGGTGAGAATTTTGAAATCTATCGGAATCGGAAATATCGAACCTTCCAGACTGTGAATTTTGGCAGAAGTTTATGAACTTTGATTTTTCTCAAAGTGAGAACCCCCTTCCGCACAAGCCACAAATCACAGTTTGGCTAGTAAAACCCATGTGGCTTATGTCACATTTAGAGTTATATCTTATCAAATCAAATATTTGATTTCCTTTTTCAAGTGTCTCCGTGGTTGTGAATTTCTGGAGACTTGTTTTTAACCCGGGTCAAACAATAATGAGCTACAGTACCCAGTTCCTAATTCAACCAATTCTTCTAGTCTACCACCACTCTACCATTTTTATTTCTAATTGTCTCCCAAACAACAGATGACGTTGTAGAGATAAGTACTCGATTCGTGACGTCGAGAACGGAAAGAAAAAATGAAGAAGAAAAAAATGACAGCTGAGAACAGATATGGATCACGCACGGCTTGTGTTTTTCTCATCAGAGTCAGTCTTGATGTTCTTAATCAAATTGGAAATTAATTTGGCGAGGAACTTTTTTTCCTGATGTTATTGGTTTTGTTTCTTGTGGGTATGTGGTTCTGAATTTTTGATTTGAAAATCAAAATTTCAGTTAAATCTAGAAAAATTGCCTTCGAGTAGCACCTGAGTTGCCTGCCTACTTCTGAGGCAGGCATGTACACTTGTGTAACTGCAAGCCAAATTATCTAAAAATATTGACAAGTTGGACTACGCTTAAAATAAAGAATATGTAAAGCTTGAACCAAGTTTCAAAAGCAAATTGAGAACTGTAGTACGCCGTCATACCTACCTATTCTATCATAAAAAAAACATTCTATTAAATTGGTACAAATGACCAGGAACTAACTGGTTTCAATTGTTGAATTTATGAAAATTGTAATTAGAAAGATGATGGTGAGGAACAATGGTCAAGAAATGGGCGACGACCCGGAAGAAAGTAAAAAAAAAGAAATGAGAAAGGTTCTAGTTTTTAAATTGGGAATTTCAATGGGTACAGTGTTTTATGGGGCTGTAATTGCATCACGACTGGGTACTGTACAATGTAGAAAAGTATTTTTGTTAATCCTGGGAAAATCATTAATTAAAAACGGCATTCTCCGTGCAGTCAGAAAGAATCTCTGGCTGGATTGAAGACGAACTACGCAAGCGTCTGGATTGTCAATTTAAATAATTGTTTATGTAAAAACAGGCGTAGACAGGCACGAATGCCTGAACATGTTTATTTTCTAATTTTTCGTGATAAAACATGTTTAACGTACAATTTTCATGTTTCTCCTTCAAATTCAACACTAACAAACTTGCCGAATATAACCAAAAAATTATCAAAAACACAAGAAAAAAGGTTCACGAAGTACCGAATCTACACTTTTGTTTTTCATAAAACGTTTTTGCCGTTATTGAATTAGTTCTGGCAGAGACGTCACAGCTAGGGTGACAATTGAATGGATTCCTCAAAAATTAAAACAGAAAAAAAACAAAGTTCTTCAAAAGATTTGAAAACTGATAGCTGTGAGAAACTGTAATTTATAGTAAGCGAACTATACTCAACCTTGAAATTGGAATCATGAGACATTCGAATTATTTGAAGATTTTCATTTCAGATAACAATGACGAATAACATGGAAAAGAAACATGGTAAACATTTGCAAATGTTCACGATTTTTATTCTTTTTGAAAAGTTTTTTTTCGCGGAAGTGGGTGTGAGAATATTTTTGAATAGATTTCGAAACTGAAAGATGGAGAACATGACAGAAAAAAACAATTTTCTCAACTGATAAAAATTGGAACAAATCTGTTAATCATCCTAGGCACATGATAAAACCTTTCTAAGAAAACAGACGTCACTTAAACTAAATAACACTACATATTGCAGAGAATTCAGAAGATGTAATAATATGATAAAAACCGTGATTACTTGATGATTGATCTATTATGTTCATGCAAATCACATTAGCATGTCATCCCTCTTGTTTTCTTGAAAGAGAAAGTTTTAGGGAATTATGGGGGAATTAGTATACTGTACTATTTACACAGATTCATTGTCCCAAATGCAGCTTGAAATGGTGTAAGAATTAATTATATTGGAAACGACAAGTACATGTGATCTTTGGAAATGTTTCATCCAGTAGAAAGTCTCGAAATAAATAGAAAAAAGAAAATAAATATATTTTAAAATTCATTTCACATTCAGATTTACAGGGTTGGTTCTCCTAGTCTGGCTAAAAAATTGTTCCCACCACAGAAGTGTAGAATTTCAATAATATTCTGAAAGAAGCTAATTCCTGTTTCTCACATGATATTTTATCTACCTGTTTCCATGTAAAATTATTTTATACAAATGAACAAATGGAAGAGCTGTTGATTGCTTGTTTGCTAGTTCTATATCGATTTCCAGTGTATTATTATTTCTGTGCAAGTCTTCCAAATCAATTGTAAATTTCGAAAATCGATTGACTTTTTGATTAGTTCTTCTAAAAGTGAAATTATGGCATTTGTGCTCAACGATGAGAACAGCGTTGAGGGAATCGTCATTTGGTTCTCCAAACAAACGGAATTTCCCGCTTCTGGGTATTTCGCTGAAGTTTAATAAATGATCGAAGACTATATCTGAAAAAGTGGTGTTTTTAGTAAATGTAACATGTTTTAGTTTCTAAAACTATATGCATAGGCGAACTTACAGAATCTATCGACCATAGTGACAATGCCGTTAATTGGATATCCATTGCATTTTAATTTGCCATGAATTACAAAGCTTGGATGATCCTTTGCAGAAACTCCCATTTTTGAAATTGCCAAGATAATCAGAAAAACATACAACATATTTACGGAGAGTTTTTCAAAAAGTTGTGATTATTGCTGAGAGTAACTTAACTTTTATAGTACACTGCTCAACATAGTCTTATCATTTTTGAAAAAGGGGTGGGAAAACTATTATCTTCTTTTGTACCAGATTGATATAATTCGTCCTTTTGGGTTTTAAAATCAGGAAAATAAACTAATCTTTACAGATTTTTTTTGCTTGATTTCAGGCGGAGCATTCGAGCATCCTGGTACATACTTCCATCCTCAACTTGGCAACCAACGGTACCTCTTTGGTTTTATCGAAAATTCTCAATTGACCAAATGTTCAAATTGTTCTGTCAAAGTTAATTTGCAATAAAAAAATATTCAGTAGGAGCCTTACAGCATTAAAAGTTTGAACTTTGCAACAAGTGCAAGACTAATACAATTTTTTTGAACTGATCAGAGAGCATTTTCAGTTTCTGTCCCGAAACTCATAGATTATGGATAGAATGAATAATTCCATTCAATTCAAAATTTAAAACCATTCCGAGCACTTTCACTTATTACTTTTTACTATTGTTTACTCTTTTCCGTTATTTCTTTCCAACTGGTCACTGCAATTCCAGAGATAACAAATGTCTTTGTTATAACGTACTACATGTTCCTCCAAACTGACTGCCAATTGACAATCAAACTAAAGAACAAATATATTGTTTAGTACAATAAGTGATAGCGAAAATAATGATGGGTATAAACGTACGCCTGAATGAATCATTATGAAAATAACTGGGAGCTCGTGGTTCTGGCTGCGGAGTACAGATGGCAAATAAGAAGACAAATAACGCCGGAAATTAGTGAAGAGCCAAGTGATCATTCAGGTGATACTGATATATTATTGTATGATAATTTGATGACACATGACGTATTTACAACTGTTCTTTTTGAAATGAGCAATATTTAAATGTATAGAACATTGGCAAAATAGCATAGAGAAGATGGGGGTTGTGCGCTCTTATAAAGACAAAAGAATTGTACTGCTCAAAATTTTTCGACAATTGAATTATAACCAGATTTTTTGGTCAAACATTTAATTTGAATTTTAAATTACATTTGCGTGACGTCACACGATTTCTTGAGATCAAACAGGAGGTGGAGCTCTTGAATTCACTCGAACAAAGTTTTGAACTAAAACCTTTTAATTTGAATTTTTTTTTTGTAGAAAATCTTTGAAAATTGAAAATTACAATGTTTCGCTTCGGCTTGTGATGAATCGGCGGAAACGGGAGTTTTTGAATCACTGAGTGCCTGGAACTTTGCCCACTCATGCTTCTTTAGTCAGTGTGCAAATATATTATGAGTCAGTTAATTTTTATATTGGAATTTTGCTGAATAAATACATTATACGAGCTTGGAGATACAATTGAGAAAATGTAAGCTGAGTAATGAAATTATTGAGGCTTCTTCAGGTTACCGTGCCTAACTAACGTCTATTATAAAAAACGTTGGCAGTAGGTATGCGTGCAGGCGGATAACATAAAAACTCCTGTAATCCAAAAGACAAATTTTTGGTAGCTCTTCTTCTTTTTTCACAGGTCAATTTTTTCTACTTGGCCGCAAAAAAAATAGTGGCCGAGGGTTTTTGTGACACTGAAACATTCTGAAGTTTGACTAAAAATTATCTGAAAAAGTTCCCGAAACAGTCCAATGCTCCGTTTGCAGTTTGGCCGAGTCTGTCTACGTGTCCTTGAACACATCAAACGCGGAAGTTCCTTCATTTGATTTAATTTCGATTTTTTTGGTTCTAAGAAACAATGAGGAATAATTGTTATTTTTTTCATTTTGCTTTCGTTAGTTTTGCTTATTTTTGCAACCCAATGTTATCGCGAACTCAAAAGTATTCCAAAGTAGTACACCAAACTGATGGTAACTCTTTCCCTACTCTCCACCTACTTTTTTGCCAATTGATAAGCGCTCTTTACTAACTTAGCCATTGTACTATAAATACAGAGGACTTGTACACAATTTTGACTCATATTTGAAAAAAAATGATTTTGGCAATTCTATTATTGGTTGTTCCTTTGCTGGAAGTTGCTGCTGGATCTTCAAAGTTTAAAACTTTCAAAATTCGAGGAATGTTAACGTGCCGTGGGGATCCAATAAAAGGGAATATTATAATGGTTGATGATAATTGTGAGTTTTTGATAATTATTATGCGCTTAAAATGAAATAATTTCAGGGTCCTTCACGGATCATCTTCTCAGTGAACGAAAAGTCACTGAAGACGGTAAATTCAGTTTGGCGGGGGAGCCGGACGATGATTGTCTCAACGTGAAGCTCATTGTTCAGCACAGATGCCATGATATGAAAACTGGAAGAAGTGATTCAAGAATTAAAGGATTTTCTGAATTTTCAATTCATTTGGAGGATCTTATCAGAAGCAATTATGATCTAGAAATGAATATTGAGTTGGTGGGAAACAGTGTTCGTATGTCATCTCCTGTTATTCCGGCTTATAAGGCTTGGCTTTATGGAAAACGGTTCGTTTTTTTTTCTATTTATATTTGCAATTATATTACACAGACGCGAAATTTTGCGATTTTTATGCTGAAAATATAGTTTTTCGTCAAATACAAACATTTGTGCGCCTTTAAAGATTACTGTAATCTCAAAGTTTCGTTAATGCTTAATTTTCATCGATTTTATTCAATTTTTCTCAAGATTTGTTTAAATTTTAGTTTTTTTTAGTTCATTTTATATATATAGCTACCTAGTTTATTCATTAATGAACAACTATGAAAAATCCATAAAAATACTACAGCAACAGAAGTTTGAAACTACAGTAATCTTTAAAGGCGCACAACATTTTGCATTTAATGAAAATTTGTCGTGTCGAGACCAGTTACGGTATTATTGGTACAAAAGCGGCAAAATAGGGGTTTCTATGTCAAAACAGCACTGTAAACTGCCAAGCGGAATTCGGAGTCTCGTTTGGCCACGCCCACTTGGTTCTTTGAACGTTTTTGCTTCACGAAAAAATGTCGTGTAGAGACCCAAATATGTTTCGATTTTTAGAATGTTCCTGGACACGATCGAACGCTTCCGGAATCTTAAAATATGGAGCAATGTATAATTTTTTGTTTTCTTGTTCACATACACATATTCTTGTTCTTACGGGTGTTTCTATTGAGAATGTATAAATAAAATGTAGATTTTTTATAAAAAATTTGTATTTATTTAGTTGATTCTGAAAATAAAAACTCAACGACAAATTCATAAACAATCAGTAGAGGGAATGTGGATGGGCAAAATGAAAACTTAGGGGGCGATAAAGTTTTATTATACTCAGAGAACGAATGATTACTATTCACAGGAAGATGGGTGAACTATGCTGGGGGGGGAGGTCATTCTAATATGGGTGAGGCTGGGTGTAATATGATTTAAAAATTAAAAAGAAATCATCAGTTATAAATGGTTAAAATCGAGGGTCTAGTTATGGTAATTACTGTTTTGAGATTAAAAGAGGATGGGAAAAACTTTAACAATCGGCTTCAATGCACACTTCCAGATGGAGAACACAATTGTTCCAGACATCAGTGAAGGAGAGGAGTGAACGGTCGAAGGTTGACGTGGAGCCCGGTAGCCACTGGAGGAAGGAGCGTCGGACGGATGAGTCGGACAGCATTGCAGCCACTGGTCGGCAGTTGATTTTGAATTGATTCTGAAATATTATTATTATTATTATTATTATTATTATTATTATTATCAATTAGAAATCAAAGAAATTAAGAGCAATTATCTGAAATTTGATTTACTTCTGTTTGCCTCAACACTTGCTCCTCGGTTATTCCGAATGTGTAAAGCCGGAAGAAGAGTCTCGAGTGTCTAGCAGTCCTCTCATCCTTCCACGCAAACTCCAGAAGTGCCTTACAGAAACCGTCAAACTCGACAGAAGCCACGTGAGCCAGTTCAGTCGGCAGAATGAGGTACATATCTTGCGTTGGGAAAATACGCTTGACGTTGGCGCAAACGTTCTGAAATGCAGTTGCCGACATCCCACTCTGCTCGAACATTCCCATCGATTCCGCAAAACACGTGGCAATCTCATCGCCGGCCTGCATGTCCACTTCGACGCGTTCGAAGTGATCCCGCTCGTGACGAGGTCTTATAATATTGTGATCCGTCACAAACATCTCATCGAATCGCATTTCTGTGAAGATCCTTTTATTCGACCACATCTCATGATCGATTGAAGAGTATTCCGTCATGAAACGGATATTGATTGATTTAACACGCCAAGCTTTGACAATCCTGTCAATAACCTCTCGAGGATGAGCCAATGTACCCTTTGACCACATACATCTGTCAGAGAACACAAGATCCAGTTGATCACAGTTAACATCTTGGGTAATCATTTTGGTGAGACGACTGAATGCTTCTTCTCTGCTTCCAACCATTGTAACGCAATGAAGAGCAATCTCTGCCAATAATCTGAAAATTCGTATAAAATTCACGACTCTTTGAAAAATTTAAATTACATTTCGGTAACAATCAATTGTTCATACGATTTTTTTCCCAGAATCGGGTTAATTAATGTACAAAATTGCACAGGACCGTAGATGCTCACACGGGAAGCAATTTCCGAGCACACTGCACATCCATTGCACAGCTCGTCGGCGCCTTTGTACGAATTCAGCGAATACCAGTTTCCGTCGAGCAGGCTGTATAAAATGCACTCGTGAATACGTTGATCTGGAGAAGTGAATCCAGAGAAGAGGAGATCGCGAACACGAATTCGAGCCACTGAATTTAAAAATCTGGAAAAATATAAATTTTTGAAGAATTGAAGATTTCCACAAACTCGAAGAATCTGGGCACTTGGGAGAACCACGTCCTCCGGTCATTTATCATAAATGATCGATCTTCAATATCATTTGACTCATCATATTCTGGTTCCTCTTTTTCATCTGCTCCTTCCGGCTGCTGATACGGACACACCTGCACCATTTTAAATTCAGCACGAACTTTGCTGAGAACCACGTTGTTGAATGATCTGCTCACTAACTGAAAGAAATATATTAATTTATTTTTGTGTTGATATTGTCTAAACCCGCAATCGCAAATTATCCAAAATCGATTTGTCGCCATCAACCGTGTATTCGATGATATCGTGGAGAATGTGCTGGTTGCTGAAAACTTTGGTGGCAGCGTCGACTTGAATGTCCAATTTTTTCTGCAAAATGAGAAATAATCAATTATATATCAAAACTGTTGGTTAAAACAAACAATTTTGCGCTTCGGACAGTCATCTTCTTCTCCATCGACAATTGCCTCGTGCAGCTTCTTTCTCAGCTGCATTTCCGTTGGATCTGAAAAAAATAAATTAATGGATTCGTGAAGAGGAGAAAACTAAAAAGAGAAGAACGTTTAATAATACCGAACGCTGCGGGAAGACAGAGTTTGGCAGCCGGCTGGTAGATCAAAAATGTGTTTTAACAATTTTGAGATCACTTTTTTTTTAAAATTTTCAGGTATAATATTTTTTCGGCCTGATTTTTAATTTTTTTTTAAATCAGAACAATCGAAAAAATGTCTAATTAGCTTAAAAACACAAAATGAGAAAGAAAATTTAATTTTAATAATTTTCGGTCTACTTGTCCGAGAGGACTACACAGTGCGTGGTCTAGGAGTTTCTTCAGCCACGGGCGTGGTTTTCAGAACTTGTGACATGAAAATCTGTGAGAAAAAAGCGGAGCATAGATGAAAAACTCTGAGAAAGTGAAAGTAGCTGTGATAAATGTAGCTGTGACAAAAAACACATATTTTCTGAACACTATTTTATTGAAATAAATCTCGAATCTAGTTCACATTCTAGTCCTGTTGCTCCACCGGCGCCACTTTTCTCACGAAGCTACGGACACACTGACTTTTTGCGTAGGTTTTGAGAAGTGAGCTCTGAAAATTATATATTTTGGGTCTTGTCACGAACTCAGTAAATGTATACCATCACACTAGTACGTTCCCTGCGCCAAACGTGATCTTCAACAAGTTCTGTGAACGCTGGATTTGGCTGTAAAATGTAACTTTTCAGTACTCTCAAGATAGGCAAGCAAGCAGAAGTTTCTCCTGTAACAACTTACATTCTCCCGCATGTCCTTGATGAAATCATCGAAGTGAAAGCTGATGATTGTGGCCTGACATGATCCAAGCAAGGTTGTGATCCTGCTGTTGTGAGTAACCAGGAGCATCTGCTTGATGTAGTGCAAGTCCTCATAGTTCTGCAAAAACTACATCAATATGGGTTTCTGGAATATTGTAGCTCACCTGAACAAGTTCTTCCATCATGTGCTTCTCAATTGTTGGGAAAAGCGGGCTAACTTCCAGTGGTACAATCATATCCGAAAGCTCAAGAATTTCCGCCACCATATTTGGTGTGAGCTTCGCCGGTGGATGATAGGTCTCAGTTGAGAGCCATGTGATCACCTGAAGAATTTTGTTGTCAAATTATGATGATGTTGACGCAATTTGGGAACCTGTTACCACACGTTCTCAGCCAATCTGTTTCAATGATTCCCCTCGTGTGTTCTATGGTGAAGTTTTTCTGTTAACATCAGTTGAACACCTTTCTTGTCGATAAGAAGGATAATTTTAAATTGAACTTTGGTATGTTAAAAAGTTGTTTAAGGTTAATTTTGTTTAATAAATATAATGATGCTCGTGCACTTGTGAATAAAGTTTTGCCGGGAAAAAAACTTGCTGGAAAAATCCCACAAATGGTAGAATACTTTTCCGGCATTTTCCAACATTTGGACATTTTTGAGCACTTTTTTAATATTTCCAGGTTATTTTCAGATGAAGAAAATTTTTTTTAGAAATTTATATTCTTGGAAAAACATGTCACACTGGCTCATGTTATAGAATTGCTGGACGGCAATTCTTACCCCTGGTTTGAACAAGTGTATGTACATTCTGGAATAATTTTTCAGAAAATCAATTTTAAATGTTTTATTTCGTACAAATTTATACACAATCGTAAACAATTAAACAAGAAAAAAATATAAACATGAGATGTATAATTGTTGAAGCAAAGCAGTGAGGGGGGAGTTTGTTTGTCAAATTCAATTGAACCCGTAACAATTTTAAGAATTTTTGGTTTTTGGTGGGCAATGTACATAATCAATTCTAGGTCTAAAACGATAGACTACGTCGGAAAATGAACTTTGAATTTAGAATTTCTCTACAGTAGTCGAAGTACTCTTTTGATCTTCCAAATCTTGCTCGGATCTATTGTCAACTTCAGATGTTCCTATTGTCCATTGAGCTGGTTCAGTGCTGGAGAAGGCAATGAAGATCAGATTGGAGACGAAGACAATGCAGAAGATGATTCTGAAAATGGGGAAAGTAGAAGTAGAAGTTTTTGAAATTAAATGTAAAGAAACTTACAAGAAAAGTCGTGTCCATTCGTTGTGTGTATCATTTGGAGCAACAAAGTTAACAAGTAATGGCAGGAACAATCCAACACTTCCATTGTAAAATGCTCTAGCAGTGTAGACAAATGACATATGCTGCTTGCAAACCAGCTGAGCACTTCTTGTAATTCCAACTCCATTCAGTCCATTGGCAACGATCACCAAACTATAGCAGAGTTGCCCGACTGAGGACCATGTCTGTGGGATGAACATGAGGACAAGGAAGCAGATGGCCATTGTGCCCTGGGAAATTGTAGTGGTGACAATTGCAGCAAGACGTTCTCCGAGGAATGAGCAATTGGCTGACAATGGTTGAGCAACAATGCGGGCAATGCAAGAGAAGATGTAAGGAACTGCTGCAGTCCATCCAGTAGTCGAGAGATTGTAATGAAGAACTTTATTGAGATAAGTTGGGCCGTATTGCAAGAAAATGGAGAATCCGATCGTTCCTCCAACTGATGTGATCCAAATCGCCCAGACAGCTGGATCCTTGTGAATTGCGACGAATGGAGTCTTACTCTTCTCAACATGCTTCTCTTCCAATGATTTCCCATCTTCAATTGCCTTCAGCTCTCCCTTTGAAACAAATTTGCTCTCCGATGGTTTGTCAGTGTAGAACACAGCAAACAAGACAATCAGAATAGCTGTAATAGTTCCTTGAGTATAATAAACTGAACTCCATCCTCCCACACTGCACATCAAAGCTGACAGAGGCATGGTTAACAGTGGAGCAATTTGGTAGTGAGCTGCCAGAATAGATACATATGTTCCATTTTCAGTGAGAGTTGACCAGTGACATGTCACCACGGAGACAACGATTCCAAGAATTGCAGTTGGAAGTCCTTGGAAGAAGCGAGCCGCCCAGAAGAACCAAAAGCCATACTGAGTAGCGATTGGCGTGAGGATCGTGGATAGGAATGAGAGCATCGAGCAGATCAGGAATGTTGTTTTAACTCCGGATCTATTGGTCAAAAAGTATAAAATGATAATAGAAGGTAGTGGAGCAATGTAGGCAGCTGAGAATAGAAGATCTTGCTCGAATTTTGAAAAGTTAAAGTTTAAGGATGATGGGAGAATTGTCTCGTTTCTTGATAGGCTTTCTGAAATAGAAATAAAAATCAAATCAGATTGTTGGATACTTGAAATAACTCACCATTATTTGCCTTTTCCTGTTCTTCCTGCATACATAAAACCGTAAAATTATAAACATGAACATTTGCTTGAACAAGAGTCATCAATCCCGTAACTATTGCACAGATGTACCACCTCATTCTTCCTGGAATCTTCTTTTGTTTTGCCTCCACATATTCCTCGTCCGAAAATTGGTGAAGGTCTTCCACGGAAATTGATTTTGAAGCTTTCAGCATTTTGTTTTATCTGAAAATTGGTTTAGTTTTTAAGAGGTAAGAAAAGATCAATACGGCAAGAAGTAGAAGTATGAGGAAGGGAAAAATAAAAATATAAAATAGAAGAAAAATGCAGAGATAGAACGGGAGTGGGGAAGCTTTTAAAAACCCTTACTACAGTAGTCCAGATGACCTTGAGCCAACTCTCTTCTCTCATTGATCATTATCAATATCTTTGGATCACGATGTTTATCAAGGTCATTCCTTTTTTAGTTTGGTAAACAGTTTTGTTTTATTGTGAAACCTTTAACTTAATTAAATATATTGTTCACTATCAGTGCTCGACCCCAATTGCTTTACTTTGCCAGCCAGTATCTCGATTATCGTTAGTTCAATCAAAATACTTTTAGGGGTGATAGACTGTAGAAAATTATTTGAATTATCTGAAAATAAATTTTATTTTCGTTGGAAAAATCGAGAAAGTGCTCAAAATGTGTCCGAAAGTTTATTTTTTGATTAAATAAGTTGTCGATTTTTTTTTCGGCAATTTCTACTTTTAGAAATTTTTTAAAACTGTTCCAACTAAAATAAAATGTATTTTCAGATAAAGAAAATATGTTTCTATATTTTATCACTAGAGTTTAATGAAAAATAGTGGGAGAACATGCCAGACTGGCCCAGTCCTGGTATGGGTGCATAGCTAACTTTACTAGCAAATAGCAAGATTACTTCAATTCAACTAAAAATTAAAAATGTGGAAGTTTTCAAAATACTTCTAAAGAGTTTCCCTTTACTTCTTAAGTTACTGAATTCCAACTAAAACTACAAATATTCAAGATATAAGCTGTAAAAGACAAGAACCTACCTGACCCAAATCTATACTATGTAGGCACCTACTCCTACGTCTGCCTACAACTTCAATTAATGAAAAACAAAAAGAAATTGAAATTAAAAATCTAGAACAAATAAACTTGAGACCTATGCATTGCTTATAAAGTCCAGACTATACGGAAATAAATGGGGGCGGGCACCCGATGCGCGAACTGAGTCATGCTCTCACTCTCTTCTTCTTCATATTCGTAAATCATATACAATCATTTGTACAATTAAAATGACGCCATCTTCATGTTCCATTGTACACTTCTACGTAGCATGGTGGAGAGGCGGATATGATGTGTATGTATGAAGTTGATCGATCAGAGAAGACCAAGTCGCTGAACTTCACGAAACCAAGGCAACAACAACAGAGATCATTGTCTTAAAGGGGTACTGTAGATGGTTTGGCATTTTGGCATCCATGGTGATCAACACATTTGCATTAATTTAATGACACATTTTTCAAAATGTCCCGATCAAAATAAAACTCAAAGATCTTTTTCAACTTTCTCACGGCAAACTTCACGTGAAGATAGATCACCGTTATCAATCGTTTTTCAGTAGAACCCACGTGATTTAATATGACACCAAACAACATTTTTGTAAAGGTCGCGGGTTCATGATCTGTCACAGTCTAGAAGGTTCTCTATTCTTCTTTTTTTTGTTGAAAAGTTAACTAACTAGTTTGATACTTATATACTGGGCGATCTTTTGATAAATCAATTTTGAAATTGAAGAATAGGTCTAACTAATGGACTTCCCATAGGATTGAGTAATTTTCTACACTATTCCAAGACAAAATAAAACTTGAAATTGGAGAAAATTCATCAAATCCAGTGGATTGAATTTAATTTAGAAAGTCATATACTTTTTTCTTCTCTTGTGGAAATACCACTCCCTAGTGACGTAGGTATTCTTTCAAGGCGCCTATGCCTACCTCGTGGGTGCCTAACTATTCGTAAAAAGGTCCTAAAGGTTGATCAAATCCTAAATTAATTATAGAACAATCTGTCAGTTTGACAACTTTTTGTAGTCCCACTAGACACATTTAATGCCCTAAAAATAACTAGTTAAAAGTTGGAAGTCCTTTCAGACACTAAACTGAAAATTCCCTACGCCTGACGACATCTTTTATACAACTTTTAAAGACAAGTCACATGTTCACCTTTAACTTACTGAATTTCATGTTTAAACAAAACAATAATGACGTGGAATATCGAGGAAGGTCATTGATGTAAAGAGACCACCTATATAAAAAGAGATAAAAAGTTATCATTTGAGGAGGCAGTTTATGAGCGAACGACACATTAACATGTAGCAAAAATACGTGTCTGCCTACCTGCCTACAAGATCCATACGCCTACCGCGTGCCTAGCGACCTACGCCTGCATACAAGGTGTGCCAACGCGGTTAAATTCCAATGAAAACTGATGCATTTACGAAAGATTGTCTATCTACTAAAATCAGTTAAATCTCGGGCTTCCAAGTAGGCGCCAAAACGCCTGCCTTGCGCCTTCACACGAGGTAGGGATGTTTGCAGACTGCACTTTTTTTGCCTCAATTAATTAAGCAAGGTTAGAATCTGGAATTTCATTGGTTAGTCTTATAACGGGAAAACAACAAAAAGAAGAATAAAACTATAGTTTATTGCTTCTTTATTAACAAAATCAAAAAGCAATAATTTTTCATTATTTTTTGCCAACTTCTAGATTAAACATTTCTACACGATCTCCATAATCGAGCCAGACATCGTAGAACCATTGACAGCGAATCAAAGATGATCTGATTGAGAATGAATGCGTGTGGCAGCGGAGATTTGTATGCGCGGATGGGCGGCGCGGGAAAAGGGGCGTGACACACACTTGACTACTGTATCGGAATGTGGCACGTGAATGAATCACGTGAATCCACTTTATGCACTTTGACACCTTACGGCTTCTACAGAAGCTTTATTGTTGCAGAAGGGGAATTGATAAGGTAAGAAAATTTAAGAAAAATGAGTGAAAGCAAAGCTTCAAACTGCAAAAGTTTAAACTATAATTTATCAACTTTATAAAATGCGTACTTAAGGACCCAAAAATTTATTATGTAATTATATTACCGGGTCTCGCCACGACAAATTGTTTTATTGCGAAGAGGTTTGCGCCTATAAAGAGTACTGTAATTTTGCTTTTTGGAAGACTAATCAATTTTTGATAGATTCCCGATAAGAATATATTTATTTTTACATTTTTTGTCGTGTCGAGACCGGGAACCGTATTTTTGCCCAAATGTCGGGAAAGTAGAATACATTTGTGCACCCACTTCGGAATGTTAAGATAAAGTAGCAAGAACAAAAATAAATTTCAAATAAGCGAAGGACTTTTTTCGCTGCAAGACCCATTCAAAAATATGAACAAAAAGAAAAAATAGTTATCAGCTATCAGAAAAAAAAAACTAAAACGAAGAAAACAATGGCTAGTGTCGTCGTCCAGGTCCGACCACTCCGTCCATCGTCCTCCCATTTATAAAACTTTCAGGTCTCCATGATGTCTCTCCATTTTATGTACACTCTCTACAATTGAAAATACTTCTGAAATGATCACTTTGAAGGCGAAGTCACATTTTTCTGATTTTTGAAAGTTGAAAGTCGCCTTTTTCTTTTTCAATAGCTCTCTTATCAAATTCGAAGAAATTCCTACGCGTGGGTGGTGGCGACTAACCACTGTTCGGGGGAAATAACAAGTGTTATAGATCTTTCTTTGTATTTCTTTTTTGGACCGAGAGATGTTTGACGAATTGTATATGATTCATTCACGCTCCCGTTTGGATATTTTACAGCGGAATTTTTGATCCCAGCAGGTTCAAACTAGGTGCATGGGGAACTACTTCGAGGAACTTATGGATGGTTTTTTTAAACAATTCCAGATTTGTAAGTTTATTTTCAGGACAATTTTTGCCAGCCTCCAAGGCGAACGACGCCTGCCCGGGGCCTACCTAGTAGGCATGTGAACAGGTAGACACGCCTGAAGACGTACTTGCCCGCAGTGGGAGCCTTAAAAGTAAATTTATAATTTATAGAAAAATTTGCAAAATGGTACATTTCCTTACTTTTCTTTAGGTTTAGGCTTATGTTGGACGTGTAAAAATCATGAAATACGCTATTGTATATTCGTAGGACCTAGACATATCTACTTAAATGCGCACGGATTCGTTCAGGTGGGCCTCGGAATAAATCCGTGCGCCTTTAACAGGATATCTCAGAATTCTGCAAAATTAAGATACCCGCTGCTGCCACGATGAAAACATTTCGAATTGGGTCTTCTCGAAAGCGCCTTTAAGTTGTACAGTAACCTACCTCTCGTAATTTTGTGACTTCCTTGGGTATTGATTTATTTTGCATGTATTTGCAAAAAAAGCGGAATAATGGCTAAGTGGTTACTGTACTTTTTAAAGGCTCACACCGCAGTTTCAATTCAAAAAAATTCGTGGTGAGACCATAAGGAAGCTGACAAGCATTTCGAAGTACAGTATTTAGCACATCACACATCGAGTTTCGGCAAAGAGTTTCGCAAAAACCATGGGCAAATCTGTGTCATAAATCACTATACTCTTTCGTTTTTTATCTTCCTTTTTGTCTTTTCACTTCTCTTTATAGCCAAAGTTCTCACGGGCTTCACGTGATTCCAACATGTCCAAAACGGGTACACACTGACCGCGTAAGATGTTGCCAAGATATATAATATCATTGATGTTAATCTGATAATCAAATGTCTCTCATCTTAAGAATAGTCTGACTGATTACGGGGTCAGGAGGACAACGTCGTCCTAAAAGTGTGTGGAGAACAATAGAAACAAAAAATATCTATAAACAACTGTTATTTTCTACTGTTAAAAGTTGAAAAATTGTACAAAAGATTCTACAATACTTATGAAATATTTACAATTTGAAAATAGAAAAATGATATCTATATTTTGGGGATGTATTGTTGACTGGGAATGGAATTAGGCGAAGAGGTTCTTGTAGGTGTCACGGAGAACGTTTTTCTGGACCTTAGTGATGTGATTTCGTGGCAAATCATCCAGTACAATCACTCGCTTTGGAACCTGAAATGTTAGACATTGAGCTTTGATAATTTGATTTTAATATTTGTATCCTATTTGCAGAATAGGTATGTTATCAAACATTTATAAAAATCACATGTTTTTTTTATAGAAGTTGATTGAAAACAGGTTGTTATAACTTGAAAAATTACAAATATCTGAACGAGAATTGCGGTGTCCGATGGAAATTTGAAAACTCAAAAAAAAAGTTTTAAGGGGATTATTATGAGATTTTTGACGCAAAAGTACGGTACCCGGTCTCGACATGACACATTTTTGTTAAATGCAAAAAGTTGTGCGCCTTTAAAGAGTACTGTAACGTAAAACTTTAGTTTCTGCGGGATTTTTCATAATTTTATTTTAGTGCTTCTAATTAATAAATTACTTACTGAATAAGTAAGTAATCATCGTTAACGAAAATTTGAGATTACAGTAATCTTGGCGCACACAGAAAAAAAATGAAAAAGAAAATTGAAAACAGCAAGACGAATTCAATTTTTTTAAAGTTTTTCTGCATTTATTGATTAGTTTCACAACAAAAAAATAAAAATGGCAGAAAATATTAGCCAAACGCGAAATTTTTTTTGTCAAATACAAAAAGGTGTGCGCCTTTGAAGAGTACTGTAGCTTAAAATTTTTGTTTCTGCGAAATTTTCACCCATTTTCTATAATTTTTTGAATAAAAATATGCGTTCATTATAGAACTGAAAAAAACGCACAGATTTTGACATAATATGAAAAAAAATCGATGAAAAATTCGATGCAACGAAATTTCAAGATTACAGTACTCTAAAGGCGCACACTCTTTTTCATTTAAATTTGTCGTGTCCGGGTACCGTATTTTTAGCGCAAAAATCTTGAAATTTCGGATTATTTTTTAAATAAAAAAACTTGCCTTATAATTGGCAACCTTCTTCTTCATAATTCCAATAAGCTTCTTCTCAAACTCCTTCTCATCAGTCACCTTCTCCGACGGGACTACAATTGCAACAACTGCTTCTCCAAAATCTGGATGTGGAGATGCAATAACTGCAGATTCTTTAACAAATGGAAGTGTATCAATGAAATCTTCAAGTTCTTTTGGATATACATTTAATCCTCCAGTAATAACCATATCCTTTGATCTTCCACCAATCGTCAAATAACCATCCTCATCAAGATGTCCAACATCTCCAGTTTTAAACCATCCATCTTCAGTGAATTCTTCAGCTGTCTTCTTTGGATTCTTCCAATATCCAGCGAAAATCGCATTTGTCTTCACTTCAATTCCTCCATTTTTTGCAATTCTACATCCAACTCCTTGTACAGCCGGGCCAACAGTTCCAGCTTTTCTCTCTCCATTCAATGGATTAGTAGTCATAACTCCAGCTTCTGTCATACCATATCTTTCAAGAATCACTTGTCCAGTTCTTTCCCTGAATTCTTCAATTGTAGATACTGATAGAGGTGCAGATCCAGAAATGAATACTCGAACATTTCCGAATGCTTCTTTATTGAAATTCTTTGATGCCAAAAGTCTTGAAAAGAATGTTGGTACTCCCATCATAACCGTCGCATTTTTCATGTATTTTATACAATCTTCAACTTCAAATTTCGACCGCCAAATCATTGTTGAATGTGAGAATAAAGAGCAATGAAGGGAATAATAGAGTCCATGTACATGATAGAATGGAAGTGCATGTAGATTATAATCATTTCCAGTAAATCCCCAGTCTCGGACAATATCATGTGCGTTGTTAGACAATGATCCATGAGTTAAGATTGCTCCTTTTGGTAGTCCGGTGGTTCCTGAAGTGTAGCAAACTGATGCGGGATCCGATTTTTCGACATGTTCGATCATGGTGCATGCCTGGAAAATGTTGCATTTGAATATTGGGCATGGATAGTATGTATATTGTGTTTTCTTTTGACTTAATTTTGACATGTCAGTTTAAAGGCACACGATATTTTCCGGGTGGGTCTCGGCACGATCACGGCGTTTTTTGGTTTGATCGGTATTTCGATACCGAAAAATCCAAAAAAAAGTAGTCACTTTTGTACTCCAAACACTTTTCCTATTTTCCTAATATTCTTGTCAAAATTTTGGTTTTTAATTTTTTTTTCTAAAAACGTTCAGAATAGATACTGCACGGTGGCTGAGATCGTGACGAGACCCAAGCAGAAGAAGATCGTGTCCCTTTAAACTGGAGGCTCAAGTTTTCACGAATTTGTAAAGTAAAATTAATATTTTTTTCTATATTTCTTGATTAGCATCACAAGGAATTTGTGGTTTTTTCAATTTTGAATTTTTTTTTGAAAATTATTAAATTTTTCATATTTTCCAGCTTACATTCAAGCTTCCTGCTTCAGATGCCAACTTATCCTCGTTGATAACCCTGATCTTATCTCTGAAAACTTTATCCAATTCTTCATTGCACGAGACTAGAATCGAAGGTGTCGCATCCTTGATATAGTGAGCAGCTTCAGATTCAGTATATCCTGGATTGACTGGAATATAGAGTGCTCCGATTTGAAGACAAGCAATGTAGAGAGCAGCTGTATCGGTCGTTTTTGATACTCTAGCCATCACACGGTCTCCTTTCTGAGAAAATTTGAATTTGAAAAGTTGAATTTATACAATTTTAAAGATAAAATGACCTTTATATTGTACTTTTCAGTCAGAGCAGTTGCATATTGCCCAGTTCGTTTAACAAATTCTCCATAAGTCGTTTTGCGATCGCCATCGATAAAGAGGAGCTGGAAAATTATAAAATTATGGAAAAAACGTTCAGAAGGATATTGAATAGCAACCTTCGAAGGATCGGATTGAAGCTGAGCTTGACTGACAATATTGTTGGCTGCAGAAGAAGCGGCACGGAGCCCAATTTGTGGATGGACGGAGCTGACTAGACGACTGAGCATTTCTGAAATATCTAATTTTCTGTAATAGAAACAATGCTTTAAAATGAAAAATTCAAGAAAATTAGGCAACTTCTATTTAAAATTCAACTTTGGAAGTTTTTTTTCAAAGTTTTCGCATTCTAATTGCACAAAATATGCACAATACCGTAAATTTTCAATTTTTTATTTCAAAATGATGTTCAAAAATGCTTGATTTGGTTTTTAACCTTATTTCATCAATTTCTGCATTTTTTTTCTTTTAAAAATAATTTTTTCTACGAGTAAGAACTTTTTCAGTTTTTATCGGACTTTTCAGGTAGATTCTAAGTTTAAAACAAGGTTTTTGTTTCAAATCTGCAGTGCTTGAAAACAGGAAGCTGTAGAAAACTGAATTAAAATCGTGAATTGATCGGGTTGACCGTTTCTTATAACGAGATGTTGTTGGCCCTGCGTCTCGTATTCTCGATTTGTCATTCTTAAAAATGGCAACAAAGATAAGAGGTTGAAGGGAGAAGAAACCTTCGTCGAAATGAGTTCTTTGGTGGTGAAAACGTGATTTGTTTGATCTGAAGAACAAGCATAGAACATCATTTTTTTTGATCGAAATGAGTCATGTAATGGATATCGAGTCAGAACACAAGAAAAGGAAAAAAGGGAATCTAATAAATAATTATAATCACATTTTTCACCTAGGAACAGAAGAAAATGAAAGCGTATTATACAACAAAGGCTGAGGGATATTTTAGAAATGAGATAAAATTTAAAATTTTTAATAATAAATAAATTAAAATTGAATAATATTACACAGAAAATGTGCATTTTGGCCGAAATCGTAGTTGAACCGAACGTGATATGAGAGGAGAAGGGACAACACAGGAGAAAATATTTTCAACAAAAAAGAAAATAGAACCCATTTTTGGTGAGATTTTTGGGAAGATCCTGAACTTTTCAGACGGGGTACTTGGATTCTGGAGCAAGGCGATCGAGGACCTAAAACTTGAAATAATTGATAAAAATCCTGATTCGTTAGAACTGACCTGTCGGATTCCAGGAAGATATGTGATTGTTGAGATTCCGGGGATACTTCTGAGCAAATTGACAATTCCAGGCAGGAAACCACTGTAAATTCATTATTATTAGATTAAATTTAATTTCGTGAGCGATTAGTTCAAAATGTTTGTTACAAATCGAAGAAAAAGAGCAGAAAATTCAAGATATTGATTCTATTGCAAATATTTAGAAAACTCAACATTTTTTAGTCAAAAACTCACCCGAAAAGGACAATAAATCCCCAACACTCGGCAATCATTCCGAACAATGGGTACCCAAATAGAACTACCAAAATCCCTGAAAATAAATTTTTAAATTAAAATAATGAATTCCTTGTGATCGAACCTCCGAAGAAGAGAATGCTTCCTTTCAGTTTTCGGAATTCGAAGAAGAAAACAAGTGTTCGCTGCACGCCGATAATAAATGTGATTCCAACAATGAATAGAAGCTGAAAATAATAATTTTATGCTTTAAATTTACAATAAATACTTACATTTCCGATAGCTAAAAGAGCAGAATCAAGGAACATCAGCACTCCGAGAAATATGAAAAAGAAGCCGAACGTCGTTAACCCCACTCCGATTTCTGAAATGTTTCACAGTTTACATATATTTTCTGATTTTCAAACTTACGTTTTGTTGTGCTTACTTCGAAATTCATCATTTTGACTGGACCCAAGTGGTTTCTCTTTTAAACGGCTGAAAAAAATTAAATTCTCAAAAGAATCGGTCATAGAAAAACAAATAGAAGAAGATTATTGATTTTTTGAAATAAATTTGCGTTTCTTTTTAGCAAATGAAACTGATTTTATCTCGAATTGAAAAATTTAAGCGAAAAATCGGAAAATAAAACTGGAAATTCCGCGGAAATGACGTGTACGTAAAATTGCGGACCACGTGGCCGCCGTGCATTTCCGCGTGGCCTAGAAACTCGCACATGGCCGAAGTAGCGAAAATCGGCGGGAAAAAGGAAAATTTAAATTTGAATGGTAAACTTTTGAATTCGTAGTATTTTCGCTCAATTAATACGATTTTTATTGAGAAATTGGACAAAAAGTAACTATGTTGGTTGGAAGTGCCACAAAAGGCATTTTTGAGATTTCAAATCGATATTTTTTCGAACAAACAAGACTTTCCAATTATTTATTGACTATTTCCAAAGGTACAACGTATTAATAAGTAGAACATCAGTTTTATTAATCGAAATTACTTGAAATTTTAATCCAAACGTCATATGAGTAAACCGATTACAGTTATTTGGAAGCTTTCTGAAAAATATTTCAGTGTATTCGAAAATCACAAAATTTAAAAATCAAATTTCATTATTCAAAACTTGGAAAATTGACCAATAGATTGAAAAATAAATAAGAAGATAAAAATATTATTTGTTCTCCAAATTTAAAGTGGATGATTATTCAGGAACTGTTGAACGGCGTAGTACATTTGTGGAGCTCTCCATTGTGGAGCCATATGTCCAGCTCCGCGAATAGTGATGAAACTGAGCCCATCGAAAAGTGTCTTGAATCCGGCGATTTGTCTATCATACTTCCATGGAGTCTTTTTAAGTGTTCTACGAAGTCCAAGTTGATCAGAGAATTGCTGTCCCATCATAAAGTTGCAGGCCATATCAGTATCTCCATAGTACAAAAGAACTCTGACGTGGTTCTTGACGATCTTCTTGATGAATGGAGTCATATCGGTGTACTGCTTCTGGTAGGTAGTAGTCACCTTGTCACTGAAAATTTTTGTTTTGATCTCTGGGCTTGGGCTCTTTGGCTCAGGCTCACCTGCAGATATCCCATTTTCCAAGATTGAATGGAATGTGGATTGCCTTACGAACCTTTGGATTGTTCATATAGGAGAGCATCTCAGTATCGTTGAGGCATGGAACATCAGCCTTAAGTGGCTTTTGGGATTGAGATTTGTTCTGAAAGATACAAATATGAAGTGACTGCTATGGTGGTAATTATTGATCAAATTAAAAAAGTTTTAAATATGCAATTTGACCAAAAAAAATTCTATAACCTTTTTCCTATTTTAATTTTTTTTACTTGGATGGCAAAAAAATTGTTTGAATATAATCCTTGCAGGGTTTCGTTCACAAAACAATTTTCAAAGTTTTCAAAAAAAAAAACTGCTGATAATGATCTCATGACCGTGACACCTACCGTGACACTAGGTGAAAACTGAGTACTGAAAAATTTTCTGAAAAGTTTTCCAATGATATTTTTACATTTTCCCATTGCTGCTACCCCACATACTTTCAAAAATTGATAAAGGGAAGTCTTTGTTTGATTTTTCAAGAGCTCATCAAAATGGGCCATTGCTGGAGCAACTCCTCTCAACATGTGCTTCATTCTCTTGCTGTTCACTGATGGATTTGGATCACAATCTCTGTACAAATCATATGGATTCAATCCTCCGAACCACAAGAATTGGAAGATGTCCTCAACGAGAGTTGCACAGTGTCCGGTGACTTGAGTCAAATCACATGAATCAATGCATCCTCTGCAGCAATCTCTCTCAAGAGTATTCCAGATCTTCTCATCAATAAGTCCGTGTCCATAAGCAAATCTGACAGAGGTATCAATGTTAAGCTTCTCATTAACATATCCATTTCCAAGTGCCATTCCTTTCAAGTTAATTGGGAAGTCCTTTTGTCCATCAACAATTCTTGCGGTAAGAGTTGGAACATAAACTCCTCCATAAGACTCTCCCATAATGAATGTCTGATGATGACGGAATTGTGGGAATTCAGTGAAGAATTGTTTGACAGCTTCGTAGTTCTCAAGAGAAGTCAAATCATCGTTGGTTGTGATGTTTCCATCAGTGGCATACGAGTAACCAACTCCAGCTGGAGACTCAATATAGACAACTGAAGCCATTTTGTTCCATGAGTACTCGTTTTCACGAAGAGTCTTTCCATCTTCATTGGCAACATATGGTCCCATTTCATTGAGAAGTCCGTCCAAGGAAGAGCATCCTGGTCCTCCGTTGAACCAGAAGATCAGTGGGTCGTTGGATGGCTCGTTTTGGGATTCGACGAACCTGGAATAATGATTTAGGATGATTTATTAGACAAGCCGGTATGAAGGCAAGCTCGCATTCAAAAGATTTTCGTTGTGTAAGTTGTAAGATTTTCGTGTAAGATTTGTTGTGTAAGATTTTCGTTGTGTAAGCTTCTGAACCTATTTCACACCTTGAACACTGTTTCAAACAACCTTTCGATCGACGAAAAATTGAAAAGGTACAAGACTTTTTTTACTTTCATGCTAGTTTGCACTTTTTAGGCTAACTTCTGTCCTTCATACTCACCAATAATGAAGCACATGGTTATCCGAAACTTGGAAGAATCCGGAATAATGCTTGAAATTCGGCTCAAAGTCCAATCCTGGCAAATCCTTGATCTCTTCTCCACAGGTCACCCCGACGAAGAAGGCGAGAAGCAGAAGGGTTTTCATACCTGAAATTCAATGAATTAGAGGTTGAGCATGGAACATGACAAGAAAGAAAAACAGATATCTTGTGATGTTTGTCTGAGACATTGGAGAGAAGGAGGCGGAGTCTCGACTGTCCCATAGGGGCGGAGCCAGAAGAAGGCAAAGGACAATTTGAGGACAATGTGGATCTGTGAAGATTGGGGAGATGGTTGTGCACAAGATTTGAATTTGAAAAAAAAAAGATTTGATTTTGATAAGATAGAGATCAAACGACTAGTGCCATCGTGTACTCTATAAATTTCTGTGAGGCAGGGGAGAACCAGCTTCAGGAAATTTAAATTGTCTATTTTTTGTAGTCGTAGAGTACTAAATGTGGGCAAGTTTAAAGGTCTTTCTTAGCTTTCCTATTGGAAGCAGGTACTAGTTAGTTAGAGTCCGCTTTAAGGCAGGTAGGCAACAGGTGGAGTACGGAAATCTGACACATTTTTAGACTTGAAATGGCTCAAAACTATCGAATGTCGTAATGAGACCTTATGAAAAATTCTCAAAAAACGTTATTGCTCTGGCCTCTGAAATTTCTATTTTTGCCAACTTGCCAAAGTCAGAACAAGAAACGAAATATTTCCAGATTTTCCGATTTTTTATTAACGAAACTCTTTCAAAAAATTTTGCGGCGCAGTCAATTTTGGTTGTCTCATTTTTACCTGTTCAATAGAACATTTCTTCCAGAAACTTTTTTATCTTTTCTGATTTAAATTCTTTATTTCTCTCACGCCATGCTGAAGGAGCCAATATTACAACACGCAACGCGATCAACATTCAATAAATCAATTTATATCAAAAAGATTGTGGAGAAGAAAACGAGACAATCATTTTTGCAAAGAAATGAAGATAAGAGAAAATATTTGTGAGCAACGGCGGGTTTTTAAGCAGGCGAGTGATGGATTGGGGTCAATTGAATGAGGATCGGTAGAGGCTGGCACCGATCACTGTTGGCCACTGGTCGAGTCAATGCCAAACACCACAAAGTGAACTTCCGAGTTGGTGAGAATCACAAACTTCTGAAAAAAGAAAACATTTTAGGTGATCGCCAGGTGGCCAGAAACCATGAAAAAAAACGTTTAGAGTTGTGGATCCTGATTTCGTTTTAAAAAAATTGGGGCGTCAGTTCAAAGGCACAGGCTGTTTTCTGAGTGACTCTCGTCATGGATTGAATTTCCCTTATTTGTTCAATTGATATAGAAAGAGATTAATTGGCCAATTTTTTGTAAGACAAAACAAACGTTAAATGAAAGATAAATGTTTTTAGAATCTGGGACCGTGTTTGGCAGATTTTAAAAACCAATTTTTATATTCAAAATCTGATCTTCCATTTAACGTGTGTTTTGTATACCCAGAAATCATGTTATATGCTTATTATTTTCTTTGTTTCATACCTGAGAATATGTTAAAAGTAGTTTTGTGCAATGGTTCAGGTATGTTGTGAATAGTTGATCTCGATATTTTCTTCTAAAAAATTTTAGTACCGTGTAAACAAAGACTGCAACTGCATACCCATTAGGTTTCAATTTCCAAACTGAAACTACGCCGGCAGAAGTTAAGGAGTACAAATTCTCCTCGTCGCAAGCCACGTCTACTGTATATTCAGACGATCCAAAGCAAAGTTGATGAGATGGATTTCTGAAAAAAAACTGTTTCTTTAAAAATTGAAGCTCAATTAAATTGCATACTTTGGTTTATCTTTTTCCCAGACAAAACAAGTTTGAGAAAACTTATCAAAAATCATGAGCCGATCTTCTCCAAATTTTCCAATATCTCCAGTTGTGATAGTCTGAAAATATAATTGCTAATTTCCGCTAGAATTGCCAAAATGACTTTTTCTGTCTCATAGTTCTCGTAATCCAGTGGAGAATCTGATGTGAAGCTAGAGATAAACTTGTTCGATAGCACATAAATTCGATTTTCAATTACGAAGCTAGAAGAGATTGGATTCAGTAGTGGAGAGCACTCGAAAATTCTGAATATACATTTTTACAATATATCTCTGTTTCCCTATTAAAAACCAACTTTTCCTGATTCTCCAAAATAGTAACTTTTCCGGATCCATTCATATAACACGGACTTCCATTTAAAACAAGTAATGAGACGACATCTGCCACGTCATCATAGGTTATCATTTTCTCCAAATCATCAATTTCCATCATCAATATTTTCGATGAGGAGTAGAGCTGGAAAATGTGTACTGATAATCTTTAGAAGTATAGATACTTGCACACCATCACAAAATTATGGCTCGAATATAGGCGAACTTTTTGATGCGCAAGAAAATAATCATTTTCGATATTATGTAAGATACTTTTCTGAAATAAAGTTAATTTGATAAATTTGATAAATTTTTTGTAACTTACGAGGAGATTTTTCAAAGATCTCAGTTCAACAAAGTATCGGTTTTCTTGAGGTAAGAAAAGTAGAAGAACGAAGATATTCTGGAAATTTGGGGTGTTTTGGAAAATTTTGCTAATAAAAAGTTATTGTGAATACACTATGAGGATGTCCATTTATATTTAAAAAATCAAATCTTAAAGTTAGAGTCTGTAATGAATCTGCAAAATGCGTCAGTGTTGCATGTTCTCCCGATATTTTTTATTCGAACTTGGTGATAAAATATGGTAAAATATTTGCTTTATTTGAAAATAATTTTAATTTTATTCAAAGCAATTGAAAAATTTCTCACTTCTCAGAGACGTTTGTGAGAGAATCCACGGAATAAGGAAGACGCATGGAATTCTACAACACTTTCCAATTTTTCATTCAATAAATCAGATACAATTTCCTTATACAGAATCCTTAACCTATACATCCTTTTTCACATGGATCCGATTTCACGGGTGTGCTAAATTATTGTTACAAGAGAATCAGAGAAAAAGAAGCAATGATTGAAAAGTGAATGGAACACACATAGTCTGCGTCTAGCCTTCTTCGTATTCTGATTCTGAATCTCGACGGGAATTCCGACGGGAAACGAAACTTAGAAAGAGAGAATTACACTGCGCATCTCTCGTTTTCTATACACATTCTCTACAATTCCCTTCAACGGTTGACCATGTTCGGATAGTAGGCATTGAATATTTTTAGTTAGGAAGAAGGACAGACCTAACACTTATATATCAAAGTTTTTATATAGTCAATTTTTGCCTTAAATGTGGGTTTTAGTTTTAGATAGGCTCTTTTAGTACCCGTAATTTATCTATCAGACTTGCACCCTTGCTCTACTTTGAGAGCCTACATCTCGATTCTGTTTAGGTTTATCAAAAAATTGTCAACTGACAAAATACGTGTAAAATATTTTTCTACATTTAAACAGATTTGCATATTAGATGTAGAACAACTAAGTTGCCGAAACAAATGTTTGCTTCCTGAGGCATTATGCCCACATCGAGAGTTAACTGTATTTCCTCTGTTTCATCAGAATATTTGCCTGAAAGTAATAAGCTTTACTAGTAGAGGAAATATTAAATAACCTAACAATAAATTTAATCGACACTAGTCTAAGAATGATACGGTTTGTGAAAATCTTTCTTTTCTTTTAATGTGTCAAAATTATTTGCTTTCGCCCTCCTGTCTCCCCCTGCGGTCACTATTTTTTCTTATTCTCCCATTCCACTTTTCTCTATTTTTCCATATCTTTTTATTGTTTCTTCCATTCAATTTTAATTTTTACAGACTCCCGAACTTCACAAAATGCAATGGGTCGTCTGAAATTGGCGTTTCGAAATGTTCTCGTTCCATTATTTTTTGTCTATTTTTTCCTACACATTGGCATCACAACTTGGAAACTTTTTCAAGTGGATAGTACGAGGATTGGGTATGAGGTGAGCAATGGTTTTTGGGATTTTTTTAAAGTTTAGAAGTAAATGTGTTAGAAATTTTATTTAAAGTTTAAAAGTGATAAAAAATACAGACTAAATATACCAAATATATGTACATAGATGCTAAAAAGTTTGTAAATTTTTTTTCAGAATTTTTTAATTGATTTTTTTAAATTATAAAAATTCAAATAGCCGAATTATTTTCGATTTTCCCACGAATGAATGATCTAGTTTTTTGGTTTTTTAAAACGTTTTCTTTTTGATTTTCAGGCGCTTTTCCGTAAAGAAAAATGGTCATTCGGTCCTTGCGAGTTTTTTAAAGTTGAAAAAAAAAAATATTATAAAAATTTTGAAAAATTGTATAAAATTGTTTTACAATCATATTGGGCAAACTGTCATTTTGAGACAATTTAAATTTCACAATATTTTTCCTCAACTTTATAAGTTTCAATTTCCAGAACCTAAGAGATGGACCACTTCTCTCAAAGTCAGGGATGCACGTAAGAAAAGGAAATGTGATCGAAGCAATAGGTTATGGAAAATTGTCAGCAATCGGATTTGGTGGAGGTGGACCACTCAGAAATAAGAAGAAAAGTTTGCTAGTATTGGCATTTTTCAAAATTAAAATAAAATAAATTCCAGAACCAAAGCAGGTTCATCCAGTTCTTCGGCGAAAGGACGTGGGAGTTCCAGTGATTTCAGAGAATGTAAAAGAGGTTGGTTAATGGAAAATCCTTAAACTAATTTTGCTATTTTTCATTTAAAAAATTTTTCAGACTCTTGTCTCGGAAGGAAATAGTATTCTCAACAAGACATCTGAAAATTCCAACTTTATATATTTTGCAATGATAAACAATGCCTACGAGAGAATGACACTTAATTGGATTTGTAACACGGCTTTGATGGATGTGAGTATTAGACTGAATTTCAAATTGGAGATGGCTGGAAAGCTTATTCAAAATTTTCTGACCCAAAATTCGGTTAATACTGGATTCCCGGTTAATACAAAATTTGGTTAATACTGTTGGGATTTTAGGTCCCTTGAATAATTTGACATTTTTATGAGCCTGTTTAAATCTTTCTGAAATTAAAAAAAACTTCAGAATGTTCACAATCGGACCCTTATTGTCAGTATGGACTCATCAACGTGTGCTGCTATAAAATCGCAATGGGACGAAACTATAAAATGCGTATCTTTAAACATTGATACTTACAAAACTGGTTACGAGTGGGGAAAACAAGAATATATCAATATTCTGACTCTCCGTGCTAATTTGATGGATCTTTTGGCAACGAATAATATTCCATTTGTTCTTATTGAAGCCGATGCGACGTGGTTCAAAGATCCACTGGAATTATTTGCAAACCGAACGAATACAGAAGAAGATTTTGATATAATAGTTCCAGTGAAAGGTTATGACGGAGGAAGTTGGGATACGATGGCTTTTGATCCAATGTTGGTTGGAAGTACGAATGGATCAAAAATGTTTATAAAGGAGATGAAGGAAAGATTGAATGCCGATCAGAAGTTGTATGATCAGGTGAGAATATCATTTTTTTTTGAAATTCAAGCAAACTTTGATGTATGTAGTCTCTAGAAATTGAACTTTCAAAATAATCAATTTTGCGGGACTTCCACGATGGGTAGGCATGTCTCCAGGCGTCTGTGCCTCTTTTTTTACAGCAAATTATCAACTGCTGATGTTTTAGCTAAGAGTTACAAATTTCACTATTTATTTTTCTGAATAAAATTGCAAGTTTCAATACATAAATATTTTAATAAAATATGCCCATGTGTGCTTCGGCAATAGCCCCGAGGCAAGCGTAGGCCGCCATAAAGGCAGTCAAAAACTTTTGTAATCATATGAGAATTTTTGAAACTGTAATGGCTCCTTGTTTAACGCTATGAATAATCTATTTTAAAAAACAAACAAAAAATTTTATAACGAAAATATTTTTTAGACACTGGAACTTAAAAGCGCGTGGTCTTTTCCAAAAAGGTCTTGCCACGAAAAAAAAGGAAAAATGGAGGTGACAGAATTAAAAAAAAGCCTTCCAGAAGATTTATTTCAATTTTTGTTTTCAAAAGGCGAAACCGGGCATTCTTAACACTTTTTTAAAGATTTTTAATTCAAATTTAAACGTACTTAAATAATTTATATATTTTTATTTGCAGGACGTAATGAATCAGTTATGTGCATCACAACACAACGGCCTAGTCTGTCGACAGTTTGAATACAATGAGGTGGCAGATGGCAAATGGTCAGTCAGTTCCCCATCATGATTTATGGCTCCTTCCAATTTGAATTTTTAGGTTCAAAATGGACGAAAGAGAACGGAAAATTCCATATATTCTTAATAATAATTTTAATTCGGGGACTACGAACAAGGAGACAAGGCAAGCGCTTAATGGGTTCTGGTTTTTGGCAACTAAAACAAATCAATGTGTTATTTCAAAAGTGACAAAGTTTATGCAAAAGTATTCAAATTAAAACTGTCATTATCATACATCCTTCCGAAAAAAAACTTCATTTCATTTCTGGTATTTCAATTTTCCCGGGTTTTCAAATGTTTTGTGATTTAATTTATGTGATTCGAAATATTGGATAAACACCTCCAAACTCACTTTCTCTTTATTATATACTGCTCGATAAATTGTCTTGGTTTGCACTGGTTTTATATGAAACGACGCGTTTCGAAGTGGTTGCTCGGCGAGCCATTGCTGTAGTTGAGCACGATGAAGATGTGCACTCATGTGACGGAGCACACGCTCCAGAGCACTTTCTGTATATGTTGCTTCACGGATTGTTGGGGGTAGGTCTGCGTAGCATGCTATTGACTGAAAATGGAGAGGTTTAGAAATATAATTATCTTGAAGTAAAATATATAAAAAATAAATATCTAAAATTAAAAAAAAACCACTGAAAATGAAACTTTAATTTTTGGTAGGCCAGGGGTAGGTGACATTGTTTATGTAGGCAGGCACGCTGGCATTCAAGTCTACCTACCGCTTATTTAAGGTAATTTTCTGTAATCTCCGATGGTCTATTTGTTGATTGATTGATTTGGCATTTTCATTAATATAAAGCAATGGGAATGAAGGGGTGCTACAGTACTCTATGATACTACAGTAACCAACAATTATGTCGACAAATAATATTTTATTAAATAAAGTTGATAATTTAATACACCACACAATGATACTTTCACTGATCCAATTATTATACCTCCATCTCAACGAAATCTGTTTGCACCCATTTGTCGAACTTCTGGTCGCCTTTCGAGTCCGTTTCACAGTTCTTTTCTTCCAGCGTTTGGTTCCTTAAATTCAGTATTTTTTTGTGAGAGTCTCAAAACGTTTTATTTACTTTTTCACATCGACAATTTCCAATTCGAATGCCGGTGGGATATCCATTATAACCTCCGGAACTGTGGATACAATGAAAAAGCTTTTTGACTTCTTGGCTGACACATTCAAAAGGCACTCATCGTCACAATCACTGATCGAGGAAAGATCTGAAAAACTATTCGACTGGTATGAAATATTATCAAAATTCCAGCGCAACTACTAGAAACTAACCTGAAAATAAATCATCCATGAGTAGCAATAAAAATGAATCCCAGGCCAATGCCAAAAAGTTATTCCACTTGAGTTCATATTACTCGAGTTTGGAATTTTCTTGTTATAGAAAGAATATGAATGAAATTTGCTGCTTTTTGTGGTCAGAACATATATACACATTAAGAAACAAAAAAGTGGAAATACAAATTGTGATTAACAAAAAACATTAGAGAACTGTCAAATTAAAAAAAAAAGGACGATAAGAAAATGTTTCAATTAAAATCTACGAGACAGGCACCGACATTTAAAATGTTTTAAAAATTGTTTAACGTAGAATTGAGACATTGCATAGACAGTTTATAGAATTAGCACATACAATTACAAAATTCAGACTTTCATTATTTCGGAATAGAAATACCAAATTTTATTCAGAAATATCCTTCGAACAACGTTCAAAAATCTAGGACATTTACATCACATTCACAAACTGAAAACTATTGGTTTTTTTTATATACCAGCAAAATTTTGAAGCTACATACATAAAAATTTTCTTCAAAATAAATAATTTTAAAAAACTGTTTAACATATAATAAGACACAGAAATCACAGGTTCATTGGGTTTCCAAATACATAAGTACAAAAATGCCTGCCTACCTTCAAGCCACTGAAGCCACTACTGCCAATTTACATACAAACTTTTTCACATTTCAAAACTACATTTTCAACAAATAAATTGAAATTAACAATTTTTTACAGAATTGACAACATTATATTGGAAGGTTAGTTATTTTTTCAATCCAACATAAAATGACCGAGAACTTTCATAGTACAAGATATAACACATTTATTCATCACAGTTTCAAAAAAACAGTTCACAAATAACATATTTGAATTAAGACAATGAAAACAATAAACAATAAAAAATGAATATTTCTAATGTTGAAACAAAATTTAGACGTTAAAAAATATTTGAGACACCACAATTGGACTTTTTGGACTACTGGAACAAATACATACAATATCTATCAGTACGTCATAGGAGAAACAAATAGTCAGAAACAAAAAGTTGAGAAAATCCCAGGAAGCTTTTCTTTTTATACGACTCAATGAATCACCGAACTATGAGCTATGAGACATCTGTGTGTATTTATTATGCTCATATTGTTTTTTCAAGCTTAAAGTTTCAATGATTGCTCAATGATTTCCAATTGTTCAACAACATTCTCTTATCTGTTTTCATGTTCCGTATCCCAATCAAAACGTGCCAAATGCTCTATTTTTCATTACACTTTTCAATTCTGTCAAACTCTTCGATTTCCTCTCGCATTGATAACAAAACACTGATCGTTAGATAGAGGTTTATCAGTTAGACGAGTGTCTGTGAATCTCAATTTTCCAATGTTCTCTCGTTGCTTGTATTTTCAATCTTTCAATCGTCCTCTCTTTCTTTTCGTCGGTAAACACATATACTTTCGTGTTGTTGTGTTAGCCACAAGCTCCTCTATTATTTTTCTGACTGATTTTCACTTTTGAACTTTTTAATTAAGGGTTTTTAATGCTTCACGAGCTTAAAAGTCTGAATTAGTAGCTGCACTTCCAAACCAGAAATATTTGGTTAAAATTAACTTAAACAATTTAAATACTTTCCCAGAAACTATTGTACCCTTAAATAGTGAGATTGAATTTTTTTATGTTCTACTGTAATTGGGTTAGAAAATTCGATTCGTGTAGGGTATGGTAGACATGGTTTTTTTCTAAATTTTCTTTGGTAAGCTGACTAGTAAGCATTCTTAGTACTCAGTTGGGAAAGTTTGCAAATTTAAAATACGGTTTCTGGTCTCGACATGGCCGAAAATGTTTAGCTACCGTATTTATTCACGAAAATTTTGCAGCTATTTCATTTAAGAAGTACAGGTAGAAATTCTACAAAAAGTTAGAAAAACTTGCAGGTACTGTAGTTGCAAAAATGCAAATCAAGTAAATATAATAATTTAGATTTTATTTACCTTAAAATCATTCTATTTTTTTAAATGGGTCTTGGATTTCGAAAAACTGCTGAAAATTTTAACTTTTCACAAAAATATCAGCAGTAAATTTGAAACCGTTCAGGCAAATTTTAGGCTCAATTTTTAAACTTTCAAACTAAAATAACACCTATTTTCAAGTCAATCACATTTTTTCTACAGCTATTTCTCAATTAATTTTCCATTTGAAAAGTAGCACTATTTTACCAAACTGCGTAATTTGTAGATTTTCCGATCACCTTTATTACCCAAACTTTTGCCTAAAGTATAATGTTTTAAATCGTTTTTTCCGATGCTTTTATACATCACATACTTTCTATAATCTCTAAGTTTCAAGTGATTTCAGATCCACAATGAAGTGGATTCTCGCCGTCTTTCTGCTCGCTGGCGTGGCAATTGCCATGAGAAAACAAGGAGTCGCAGTTAAAGGAGTTCTTAAATGTGGAACTGCTTTTGCCAATAACACTAAAGTCAGAATTGTTGATATTGATACAGGGCCGGATCCAGATGATACTCTTGACGAGAAGAGAACTGGAGAAGATGGAGCATTTGCATTGACTGGAAGCACCCACGAGCTTACTTCAATTGACCCAGTTTTGTATATCTGGCATGAGTGTAGAGATGAGCAAACTGTTAGTTTTTTTCTTGGAAAAATAATATTTGAATTCTAATTTTTCAGCCATGCTCTCGCAAGATTAAGTTCGTCATTCCAAAGAAGTACATTCACGGTGGAACCCCAACTGATGAGCAATGGGTCAACATTGGAGTGCTTAATCTTGAAGGATCTTTTGATAATGAAGGACGTGAATGTATTAAGGATTAGATTTGTTTTGATTGATTGGTTTTTCTTTTATTTTGATGTAAAATAATAAAGTTCATTGCGAAAATGTATAAAAAATCCATAATGGTTGTTCTGTGAGAAGTTGGAACTGCAAACGCCAAAGAAAAGTTTGGTGCATCTCCTGGCTATGTTTAAATTTTGTATACCATAATTTCGTGAGAGTTTGACATGACAGTTTAAAGGCACATTTTTCTGATTTGATCCCGCCACGACTTCGTCCCAAACATAGTGCTACAGGTGCCAAAGTTTGCAGATTTTTCAATTTTCAAAATTAGAACAATATAGTTAACAGAACAGATTCATCATACATAATTGTTTATTTTATTTTTTATTTCTAATGATCCGCGCGCTAGATTTTTGTAAGTTTATGTTAATAATTTAGGTAGATCACAATAATTTCTCTCGTTTGATCTATTATGCTAGTTTTTCAAAAGCGGGAAGTAATAAGAAAACAAGTAAAATAAATTTTGATCTACGACAATTTTTCATAGAAATTCTCGAAAATCTAATCGCGCAGCAAGTTCATTTTTTATTAATTTTCTTTCGCTTAAAGTCTTAACCAGTTTCAAGAATTTGAGGTTTTTGACGCAAAAGTGTGGTATCAGTCTCGAAACTATTTTAAAATTGCGGAATACTTGTAGATATGGTAGCCTAAAATTATTTGTCGTGTCGAGATCAGCTACTGTAATTTTCTCTTTTTTCAAATATATTTTTTATAGCAACTTCCGTTATACCGGTGTTTTTACCTGAGAATATTCGGAAGAAAATTGCAAAATATTTGTGGGTACGGTAATTGAAATATTTCGATCGTGTCAAAACCAGGTAGCAATTTTTTGAATCAAAATCGCAAACGTTTTGAAAAGTGGCGATAGAAAATAAAATACAACAATTAAATTGAAAACTAAAAATTTAAAGTTTAATTTGAAAAACTATGAAATTTCAAAACACGCGTGGCTAACATTTTAATAAATCCTATATTTAAACACCATTTCTTCCTCATTTCAAAAGTCAAAAGCACGTGCAAACGTTCAGTTTCTTCTCGCGGCTTGTGTTCCTGTTCCCATCAATAGTCCAGCCTGCCACACGGACACACACAAGAGTAAAGTGTTTCTCTGTCTGCGTCTATGCTCTCTTGCCTCCTGCCTTCTTCCATACTCTTTTCCTCCGGTATTTCTCATTTTTAAAATATACATTTCCAATTTTATAACTTTATTTTCAGATAAATAGCAAAAGAAATGCCACCTGGGGAGCCAGTTGGCTCTAGTGCACAGGGCGAAAGGGATTTCATAAGCAAATGTAAGTTTTTATAGTTGTTTCAACAAACATTATGAAATATGTTATAGGGCTCCATCAAACTCTGAAAGCCTCCGACTGGTATGTCAAACCTATTGTGAACTTTGATGGCGACAAATCTGATATGGATGAAGTCTACAAGGCCGTCAAGTTTTGGAGGGACCTCGCTTTGGAGCTGAAATCGAAAAACTACCCACTCGCCGAAGGAATTGATAATTATCAGAGTTTCGATGAAGAAACACGGAAGAAAGCTCACATGTTGGATGATTTTTTAGATGGATTTATTGACGAAGAACTTCAAGAAGATGAGAAAACTTTTGAAATTCTAAGAGTGCTTATAGCTCAGGGAGAGCCCTATATGGAGTTTAAACAGAAAAGTGAGTGGAGCAAAATTGTGGAGCAGTTGATAAAATTAGCTCGATTCGCTTGAAAAGACTGAAAATGGCCCAAACGAACCAAATATCACTGTGAAAATTTTCAAATTTTTTTAAAAACATTTTTAAAATTTTCAAAAAAGACTAAAGTTTTGCAAAAATTTGACAATTTACCAAAACTTTGGTCAAAAATTTTGTAGTGTTTTATTATGATTGTTTGGTAGTTTTGGACTATTCCAATTAAAACAAATATTTATTATTTCTATTTCAGTGAAAGAAAACGATTTTTCACTGAAATGCAACGAAATTTGGGAGAATGATGCAGTAGCATTCAGATGCAATACATGTGCTCTCACTCCATGTAAGAAAAAAACGTCTAGGAAATAATATTCAACTTTTTAATTTCAGGCATGTCACTTTGCGAAGATTGTTTCGAATCAAATGGCCATGCAGGTCATGATTACACTCGATTCTTCTCGAGGGAAGGTGGAGCTTGTGATTGTGGAAATCAAGATGTTATCAAGGAACAAGGAAATTGTAAAAATCATGGGGATGAGTCGAAACGACCGAATTACGATATGTCAGAAGTCTGTCTAGCTGAATATATTGTGATGAAGTTGATAGTTCGACTTTTTTTGGAGTACAGGGGATGGGTAAGAATATTTCACTTTTTTAAGGATTAATTTAGCTTGAAACTTCAAACCAAATTTATCTGAAAAAATATTGCTAGCTAGATTTCTACAAAAAGCAAAGCTCAACTTTGGCATTTCAGGCAAGCCGATATGAAAAGGCTCTTGATGAGTTCAAGTCAGAATCAAACGAACCTATCAATCGACGAGCTGTATTCGATATTGGAGAGTTTACTGTAGATGATGCTGCAAGATCTGACTACCTTATTACATTCCTGCAGGTACTCAAATTTTACCAAATCTGCTTTTCCAACGTAGTATATTCTTACAGGAATGTGTAAAATATGGTGGTCCGATGCGGTTGATTGTCTCGAAAATTCTTCTCGACAAAAATCTGTACAAAGTATTGACGGAACAGACTAGTGAGCATTATGATGGTCAGTGAAAAAAGTCCAAAGTAAAAGCTTCTAGTTCTAAATTCCTCTTTTTATTTCAGCATCCAACAGAGTCCAGATCTCGTTAGACTGGAGAACTGCTCATATGTTTAAAGACGATCGCAGAACAGTTTTGCCTCCGGACAACTCCAATTTTTCATTTGTTGGATCTATTGAGAGCACGGAATGCACATCATTGTTGGATGAGCTGATTTTCTGGATTAATCGGCAATTGTTTCCGCAAAATTTAGTGAATTTCGGTTTGAGTCTTCTTTCCGAACCGGGGTATAGGGTGAGTATAAGTCTGGACTTTTTTTTCTAACTTTTTCTATTCTCACAGTTTGAGCTTTTATTATAGTTTGTGGTCACTTTATTCCCAACAAGTGCTTCACTTTTAACTTAAATATTTTCAGGACGCTTTTGCCTATCGATTCTTTTCCTGGTATCCAATCAGTGGCAAAGTGATCTCGGATCTTTGTATCAGCCAGGCAGGTCATTCTCGTGCCCAGGATCTCGTAACTCCTGCGTGTAGCCGAGCTGTTCATGTTACTGTTCAAATGCTCTCCTCGGCGTCACTGTGTAAAGAATTGAACGAAAATGTGCATTTGGTGAAGACGATTTTCGATGTGACAAGGTTTTTGATTTGCGAGAAATCGGTGGACTCGGAGATTAGCTTGAGTTAGTTTTCAAAAGCGCGGGTAGTCAGATAGTCGAAATTTTTCCAGAATCTGTAAATATTTTCAAAGAGAGTAGCCGCTTTCTCAACATGACAACTACAAATGGACGGCCCAAATGGAGAGTGATGACAATGGCCAATAATGCCGTAAGTTTACCTCAATTTAGTTTTAGAAATTGAAAATTGCAAACTTTCAGGCAATTAGTCAACATGGTTATTGGTTTGTGATGGGTGATATACAAAATGTTCTAACTCATACTTCACAAGCAATTGCTGCAGTTTTTGATGATGAGTGTTTCGGTGGATCCTATATGAAAATGATGTGCGAGATGCAAGGAATGAATCCGATTTGGAGAATTATCAGTGGAAATGCACAGGAGAATGATGCAGGCGAAGGGGCTCAGAGGTAATGGAGTGAGCTTCATACTTTTCTCTGGAAACTTTAATGTTTTAGGGCATACACTCTTGAATTCGAAACCCTAGCTGTCACACTTTTCAACATCGTCGCAGCGATTCAACAGGAAAAGGATGTTCGGACTGCTTGCAGATTTTTCGATCATATCAGATCACAGTTGGAAGAATGGTTTCATGTTTTGTTGCCTGTGACACCGGAAGACAGATCCGAAGTTTGGGGAAATGTAATTAGAGCTCAGGCGTATGCGGTCTCATTTCATATTCCACTTCATAGGTGAGAATCTCTCGGCATTTGGCGGCAGTCCAAATTAAGCCCAACATTTTTAAAAAACTTGGTTTAGAATTTGGAAGAAGTTTGGCAAGAATTTGACAAGTTAAACCTAATTTTATCTAACTCCTGCCAAACGTGAATTCAAAATTTTCTCCTCGACAATTTGCCGCAACTTTTGGACCAAATTTACCAACTTCTTGGAAGACTTTTCATATTCTCCTTTTTTTCCAATTTCCAACTTTCCAGACACATATCAACTGCGATAACTCACTTCACGGAACTCGACGGCTTCTATGATCACATTCGATCGAATCTTCTCAATGACGAGACACTGATTCGTCTTCTTCTCGTCCATCCTCTACGAATTCAGGTGGCACGTGCCGAAATCAACTGCAATATGTGGGTTAGAAATGGTGCACAAGCCAAGATGTCCGCTCTAATCTATTCCCAGTGGAATGTGAGCAGCGCCTTCCAGACGCCCGATGTGGATCTTATAAGGTTTTGTGCAGCCCATATCGATAAGGAACACTTTATGAAGGCTCTCACAGCAAGCTTCAATATTACGGAATGTATCAAGATTCAGCGAGGAAGATTTGTAGAGAAGAGTGAAGAATCCAAGATTTTATTCCAAGGAGTTGGTGGAAGAGATGACGATGAAGTTAGTGAAGCGAGGAAAACTGAATTTGAAAGATATCAACGATTGGTTAGAGAGCAAGCTTTGCTAATGGAAGATATGATGTTAACACCCGAGAAGAATCTATTCCAATTTGATGAAAAAGAGACAGATGAAGCTGTAGAGTGAGTGATTTTTTTTCAAAATTCTAAGATGATACATTAATTTTTAGCGTTATGATTGAAGCAAATAACGCCACTGAAGTGACGATTGACTTCACCATCCAAAGTCCTATTGATCACTCCCGAGATCCTCGTATTCCAATCGTTGGAGAGTTTATAAGACGCCATCTAGAAGCCGCCGGAGTCGATGCTGACATTGATGTGGAAATGGAACGAGAGTTTGATCCTCGACTATTTGACGATGAAGAAGTTGAACGAACTATAGTGATTCGAGAACCAGAATGGATTGATCCAATGTTTTGGGGAATGTTCAAGTTGGTTGCCGAACTTGTCGTGGTTCGTGTCAACTCTGGAGCAAGTCCTGAGGAGCATTATAGATCGGAGATGGTGAATTGTATGGCGATGGGAAATGTGCCTTATTCGAGATTGAGAGCATCGATTTCTGAGAAGGGAAGTCGTGGAAGTGAGATGATTGATAAGCATTTTGAAACGATCTTGAATGAGGTAAGAATTTTTAATTGTCAGAATAGTCTGAAACTCAACATGCCTGAGTTTCAGATTATTTTAGGAATTTCAATTCTCGCCAGAAAGAACTCATCTAAAAACTATTTTCCAGATCGGTGACTTCATCGAACCTATCGAAACTACAACACATCTCATGCAAGGATCCTATCAACTCAAAACCTCGATTTGGGATTCCGAAGTGTGTCCAGTGTTCTTCATGATGAGATCCACCTCAATCAAGCAAGCTCGTGAAGTTTTTGCGAAGATGGAGATACGTGAACAGAAGAACGCGTTGGATAAGGATCTAGAAGTTGCGAAAATTGAAGAAAGATTTTGGGTTCCATTCCGTTTGATTGACTTCTCGGATCAGAAACGGCACAGAGGAATTTCAAACTTGTACAATGTTTTGTTGACCGAGAGGTTTTTGATTCATTGTATTACGGTTCTAGCGTCGGAAGCTGATGAAACCGCGAAATTCCACGATGGAACATATCAGCTAGCTGTATATCTTCTAACTCTTGGTGTCAAGTATGCACAAAGTTATGTAGGAGATGAGAAAATCAAGAAACAAATGATTGATATCTTCCATACACCATTTCAACTTATCAAGTTCCGAGAAATGGAAACTTTTCTCACAGTTTGCGCATTTATGATTCGACTTTTAACCAAAGAAACCAGGAAAAATGGTGCATTAGTTGTTGTATTCAAGGGTATTTTATCAGGAGAATATGATAAGGAAAAAGTTACCGGTGGAAAAATGATATATCTCGCTAGATTCGTCACTATTCTCACTAAACTCTCACCGGTCGCCAGGCAGATTATCGAGGGAAAGCTGAAACGGGAAGAGCTTCGGATTAGCAAGCATTCAAGGAATCAAGAGAAAATGAAGGCACCAATGGATCCTGTGAAGAAAGCAGCGAAGGAAGCTGCGAAACGACGGATGGAGGCGATCATGCAGAATTCGGCGAAAAAGTCGGCGCAGACAATGGAGAAGCTTATGAAGACGGAGGGAATGACTGATGCAGAAGTTAATAAAGTTGATCCAAGTCAACAGAATCGAAAAGTTTATGAATGTCCGATTTGTGGAGAGCAGAATGCGCCGAATACTGTAGAAAATCCGTTTGGAATGCTTGCAAAGGTTAGTTTGAATTTAAAAAAATTTAATTTAATTTATAAATTTACATTTTAATGCATTCCAGCTCTCGACGAACTTCATCTGTGAAGAGCAAATCGACGCTTCCATTAACACAATCGATGATTTGCTCAAATTCGATGAATATGAACATGTTTCAGCTAATCGTCTACAAAGTGAGACACGAAGAAGATTTTTCTCGAAGCGTCGGCAAGCGACATTTGAGAATCAGGATATTGTGAAAGTGAACCCACCACTGGTTGGAACTGATCTGAAAACTTGTGGACACGCAGCACATATCGCTTGCTTCAATGCGTATCGAGCCTCTCTGGTTGGTAGTTTTCAAGAGAAAAAACTTGAGAATGAGAAAAAAAAAGTTAGATCTAGTTCATCTTTTAAAATGTATGGATGTGTAAAATTGATAACTCTCAACAAATCCAGAATCAGTACTAATAGTGTGACGGTTACTATGGTTATTGTAATATAATGGTAGAGGTAGAGTACGGCAGGATTACTGTAGTTATATTGGAACTGTGGAAATGTAGGATGCGTTTTGGGTTACTGAAGTACTTCTAGAATGCTTTCAAGGAATTTTAGTTTCCGTTGGAAGCCAAAATTGGAGAAACATTTGGAATTTTAAAGATAAATTTTCAAACTTAGTTTTAACAATTTCAGTATGATGGACACCAACGGTCTACCGATCGACGTGAAGTCGGATGTCCCATGTGCCGATACACTGTCAATGTGATTGTTCCGATGTCTTTCGACAAGCCATACACACCAATTAAAACCCCTGCAAGCCCAATGTCGTACTCGGATGTGTGGAGAGTTATGGATGTGGTTTTGAAGAAAGCCAAAGGTCCCGTGTTCCAGGTAACCTGACTGATTCAACGATTTTTTTTCGCTTTTAGCTGTTTTTCCAACATATTCTTTTAAAAGTTATATCTTGAAGGAATGCTTAAAATTATCAATTAAATTTCCAGGAAGATGAACGAAACGTGAAATACTCAACCAACTACAGTACCCGCGAAGGCGGTGGACTCTTTGAGCTCTACATTGGAAGAATCCACAGTGCAGACTTGGCTGAACGTAAATCGAGTCAACAGAGGTGTACTGTGAGCACTCTGATGGTTTCTTTAGCGGTTGTTATGGTGGAGAGATCGAGTATAATGAGGAAGATGGGAGTACCGGAGAGACGGAAAAATCAGAGGAATAGCATGACAGAACATCTGATGACAGCATCTGTTGCAACATCGAAAGATGTCGATTTTGATGTGGCACTTTCTGCGTTGACCAATTTGTTTGCGAAGGTCACTGAAAATTCGTTTTCTAGACCCCCAAGTGAGCAACCATCGACTTCAAAAGAGCCGGCTCAGGGGACAGAAGCTCCAAATCCAGAGGCAGTTGTAGGATTGAGTAGTGACGAGATGGCGGCAATGATTACGGTAAGATTATAGACGACATATTCAGATTTCTTAAATTTTTGAAATTAAATTTTTGAAATGAATTTTCAGAAACCTCTTCGAAAGGACACTCCAGACTGCCTTTCAAAGCTGCCACTCTTTGCATTGGATCCCAAGGCAACACTTGTTCGGATGCTTGCAGTTTTAATTGATAATCAATCACTTACCAAAGATATTCAACGCGAAATTGCTCAAAATATGATTTTCGCATCACTTGGATGGGTCTCCTCGTACACACTTCTTTGCCTGATTCTCAGAACTGGCGAGGAAAAAATTAGCGCACTGAACAAAGGAGAGCCGAAGATTCAGGGATTATCAGACCACCTGCAGAGCGAGGCGGAGGCCATTTGTCAGGCGCTGACCTACAATACCGAGTACTTTAAGCATTTGGCGCAGAGGCTGGAGTCACCTGATGTGGAGGTCTGTTTTGGATCTTTAGTTGTTCCTCACTGACGACAAGGCGGTCACAAAAATTCGTATTTAATTTTTAAAAATTTTTATAAGTGTTATGATTTTTTGGCTTTTTTTTAACTAGTTTAACATTTTCAGCCAACTGATGAATACATCTGCAAAACGATGAACTCATGTCTCATCGAGTTTCTTCGATTTTCCTATGAGCTCCTGTTCCACTGCAATCTCGGATTCAATGACGTCAATAATCAAATCCACAGCCGGAATATAGATCTCGACAATGTCTTACGTCTTGTGGGAATTAGTGAGTTGATTAGAGTTTTAAGTTTTTAAAAAGGAAACGCTATTTTTATCCAGATGCCCAAAATATCAATGTTCCTGGAAAGGCGAATTATTGGACGAGAGCCTTCAGAACTCAGTTGACGAACATGGCGAAGTTGAAGAGAATTGTAAGTGTTTTTTATTTAAATTTAAATTTTAATAATAGTTTAGTTGGAAATTTCAAAATATTAATCTAGATTTTGATCTTGTGATGAAGATTCTTTAACGGATCCCACTATGAGTAGGCAAATAACAAGGAAGATGATCACGCAGTAGAAGATCTGTAATAAGACATATTTTGAATTTATTTTAAAATAAAAAGTGAGATGAGTTTACCAAAAATGCGGTGCAAGCAAAAAAGGCAGACCAGTAGATTGTTGGATCGCAGTAATGACGTTCGAACATTCCCTCGTTGAAGTGAACGAATGCTTTCGAGCCATACACCCAAACGCAGCCTGTAATATTATTTTTCTGAATTTCAGAAATACCACAAAAAAACTAAAGAATTCGAGCAACATTATTAACCTAAAAAATCGCAATTTTGCTCCAAAATTAGATCTTCAAACCGACCAATCAGCGATTAGCTTCGCCCACTTTTCCACCAATTAGAAGGAGAGGGCAGAGTTGGAAGAAGCTGATTTGTTTAAAAATGAGTGTAGCTTCTCGTTTTGGAGGTAATTCATTCAAACTGATCGAAAATTCGCGTTTTCAAACAGATGGATTATCTCCCAAGTTTTGGAGCAAAATTTCTGGAGCATTGTCGGTAACTCACCCAAAATCAGCCAAACAATATTGGCAAGTGCGAAGAGAATTTCCAACCCTTTGCACAATAAGCTTGCTCCGAGCTGTCTCTGTTGTCTGCGATAGGCTGTTCTCCTAGGCGTTGGAATCAGGAAATATATACGAAATGTCGCAGAAATTATAAAGAGCACTCCTTCGACTATCAACCATATTGGGATCATTGGTTGAATTGCACAGAATGGAGCGTTTAGAAGACCAAATATAATTAGTAGAAATGCGAGAAGACTGAAACAGCTCAGAACCGCTATACTGATTTCTGAAATTTTTTGGATTAGAATTCCAAAGTCAAAAGTAGAGAAAAAAAACTTACGATACGGAATTTTCTCATTGATATAATCACTCAAATTCTTTGCAAACTCTACAGTATCCCCAGACTGCGAATAGACATCTGAAAGCTTATCGTGTTTCCGTCGTGATTCACTCGAATCTGCTTGAGAATGTGTCGTTGGCATATAGACTGATGGTTGTAGATGCCCATTCGTCTGAAATCGCACGGGACGGTCTTGAGGCGGGAGAAGGGGTCTTTGAGAATTTGCGGAACTTCGGTTTGATGTGTTAACACGGAGGGGTGTGGAGCCGGATGAGTTGTAGCTTTGAGAGCCCCTGGAATTTATGTTTTGGAGGGTTTTCTCTACATATTTTGAAAATTGAAACTAACCTAGGAAAAGGATTATTCGGTGGATGTTGTGACATTGAGCTTGACGGTAAAATTGGTGTTTCTACTTTTGATACTGGAGTTGATCTGGAAAATGTATATTATTTGCAAATTTTTGAGCATTTTTTATCGGGAAAAATTCTATAAAGATAATTTTGCTCGAAAATCTACGGACTAATTATGGAATTGCTCACAAAATTTAGACAAGTAATTTAAAGATTTTTTCCAAATTGAAATTGGTTTCGTAGGTTTAACATATTTTTGGCATCCATCAGATATCTTCCAAAAACTGAGAAAACATTACATTTCAGTTTTTGCTTGAAATTTTTAAAAGTTTTTCTTATAAGTAAACATTTCTTGTACGTCCCTGAAACCCGTGACTCACCCTGAACTGCTCATATCAACTCGAAGCTTCTGCGTTCCTGGAGACGGAGTGTGTCGCATTTCGCCGAATGCTCCCATCCTTTCGGATGTTGCCATAGAATTTCGTTGGGAATACTGAAAAGTTTCGGTTATATGACATTCGAATTTGTTTATTTTGAGAGTGTCACTGGAAAAATTTGATTTGAAAATTTTCAGTGCATGTTTTTTTTTAATTCTTCAGAGGCTCGATTGCTCAAAAATTGTTTTTGCATAGTTTTGAAAATGGTTTCAAAGATGATAATAGTAAGGGTAGGGAAAGTTTCTTGGAACGTTGAAGAATTTTTTTAATTTGTTGAAAAAAAAAAAAACAAAACACTTCCAAAAGATCAACTGAAAAACATTTTTTAAACACTCCAAAAGAACATATTTTGGGCAATTATTTATACCACTAAACTAGAAAAAAAGCACTGAAAAATGATTCAGATCGAACATTTTGGGGTTGAAGCTTTCAAGATAATACTACTTGCTTAAAAATCAATACACGCTATAATAATTATTATTCTACCGCAAAACAAAATGAGCGGTGAAGGAGAGAGGGTGAGGAGATAGGAAACTGTGTAGTTATATGGTTTGATGGGTTTCCTTCTTCTTCTACTCGTTTCGCACCAAAAAGTCAGTCGACCATGTTGTTTGTGTATGTGCAAACAAATACCGTCAAACGAATATGCTTACCCCTGCGGGAAACGATGTTTCATTCTGTGAGATTAGAGATCCGAAGGACGTCGTTGTCATTCTGGAAATGTTTGGAATTACAACACAGACACAAAGAATGAGAAAAGTTTCAAAACGAAGTGACGGAAATTATTTCTAGCTTCGATGTGTAACTGTGTATGCCAAGAGCAAATAATGTTGTCTCGTTGTGTCTGCAGCACACACTATCTCTAATTTCAATTGTCACACGCTCATACGTGTGGCGAAATAGAAATAGACCAGTGAAATTGAAATAGAGGTGAAGGTGACAAAAATAATCAGGAAAAACGTTTTTCTCCCGAAAAAATTAAACTTGAGGACCGTCCGACCTTTTCAGCTAGCAGCGAAAAGCCACCATAAAGAAAAGAAAATAAACAAAAACTGTGAAATCGATTCAGTCGTGGAATAAATAAACAACACAATGATTCACAGGCGGCATCAGAAACGGAAGAAATGGAGGAGGGTGGTCTGGAAAAGCGGGGGGAGTCTCGGGTGGCAAAGTGCGGTAGAATAGATAGGAAAGGTTATGTAAACGTATACCTAAAATATAGCTGCTTGGTGGTGGTGGACTACTTGAAAGCTATGAAGAATGGGAATTTGTAAGGGAATATGTCGTGCAAAAAAAATAAAGAGAAGCCCAGATTTGGGCGGGGCTTGCTCGGAAATGTTTACTATTACATGCTAACTGATACGATTGTTTGATAATTTTTCCAAATCGAAAAATAAAATTTGAATAATTTGTTGAGCTATCACACTTTTAATTATCTTTTAAATAATTATTACCCGTTCGCCAGAAAGTCCGATTTTCACCCCAAATCACTGCCTCGGGTCCTGACACGAACGAAACTTCCCACATTTAAGGTACATCCTGGGTATGGTAGCTAAGACGTTTTCCTCGTGCCAAGACCCGCCGAGGTAGGGATTTTGAGTTTAAAAAATTGTATTTTTTTCACGAACAGTTATCTATGAGACAAAATTTTTTTAAAGAATTAAAAAATCCAGAACTAGAAAAAATATTTTTTGAATAAAAAATCAAAGCTCAGCTTGAAATAGGTGTACGCCTAAAGTCTTGAACCAAAGCCTAAACCTAATGCAAGACTTAAGGGGCCTAAGAGTGAAGGCACTAGTTTGAAGGCGTAAGCCTAAGCTTAAACCTGAGCCTAAGCCTATGCCTAACCCAAAGCCTAAGCCTGAGCCTAAGCCTATACCTATGCCTATGCCTACGCCTAGCTTCTGCTATTCAACAGAAAAGTCTCCCAACTCCTGTTTAGAGCACTTTGAGTGTTTGTTTGCATTTGAAAAACCATGTCGAACACTTTGACTTTTCAATGAACTTCCGAGTTCATTGAACACTATTTGTGGACTTTTTTTGTAGATTTCACTACACAATCTGTACTAAAATACAGTTTTTTCTTCAGTTCCAACCGTGCATCGTCGAACCATTGGCGTGGAAACCTCGGCGAATCCTCAAGCCACCAACCAATTTCGATGAGCTTTTTGGCCGATATTTCCATAGAGAATGCAACAAGTGCTCATCGGTATGAGATATCTGTCGAATTTTTTAAAAATTCCCAAATAATTCAGGTCCCATCTTACCCAGTCATGTGCCTTTTCTGTGGAGAAATTCTTTGCCTGAACGATTGTTGCCGAATGGCCCATCAAGAGTCGGGAAGTGATCGGGTGATCAGTATGTCGGAGATTGAGGCGGTAAGATTTGAATGGAAATGCGCTCTACGGTCAATTGAAAACGCTCCGCCTCCAAAGGTTGGGTCTCGTTAGGGTTGCAACGAAATTGCAACGTTTTCAATCATTTTCGTTTTTTTTTTCAAGTTATGTAAATTTCGACAATTTTTTTCGATTAAAAACATTGAAAACATTTGAATTTACGGTTTTCCCGCCAAATACCTAGCGAGACCCAACCCTTGGGGGCGGAGCGTTTTCACACAGATTTTTCTGCGTCCTTATATTTTTAAAACTGTTTTCCCTATTTCCAGCATGCCGAAGACTGTTCCTCATCGTCGGGTCTCTTCCTTTCCGTGACGTCATCAATGGTTGTAGTGTCACGTGGCAAACAGGCGGCCATATGGGGTACGATCTACCTGGATGCTCACAAGGAAGAGGATCGGAATCTGAAACGTGGAAAGCCGTTATTCCTGTGCGAATCGCGGCTCAAATGGCTCGAGTACGATTGGGCTGAGCAGGAATGGCAGCGGGTTCCACAATGGTTCAATATGACGAATTCACAAGCATTTACCAGTAATATTCGGGATTGTCACTTGTTTCAACGCTAGAGCTATAGAATTGTTGTGGAAAATTATTAGATGACAAAAAATTGTAAAAACTCAACTGGCTATTTAGATTCTCTAGCTGTACATGTTTTTGTTTTCTTTTCGATAAATAAACATTTTGAATTTTATGTCTCGAAACTTTAACAAAACAAGAACATGGGAGCACTGAAAAGAACGGGAAAAAGTTAACAAAAACAAGAAGAAGAAGCGATTGGAGCTGGGGAAAAAACAACAAGATAATATGAGTTAACAGAAAATTTGAAGAACACAACAAATAACATTGGAATCTATTCCTCCATAGCATCCTCATTGACAAGACTGATGCTTTCGACTCGAGAACGTTCAACGAAGCGAGATGGGTTCAGGGAGCGGTTCTGTAAAAGTTAAAAGATTACAAATAGGGTTTTTTAATTAGAAATATTCCAAATTTGCCCCTTGTTCCGAAATTTTTTTTAATTCATGCTGAATTCAGTTTTCGATTTTCAGAACTTTTTAGTTTTTGTTTAAATTCCGACAAAACTGAAGGAAACTCGTTGAAAAACTGAAATCAGAATAAAATAAAGATTTAAAAAATCTCGTAAATCAAAACTGCTGTGAAAATTCGGTGTTTGAAAAAACCTTGGACGACTTCAAGTTGAGATAAAAACTTTTGAAATTTTTAACATAGATGTTCGGAATCCAGGGCAAGTTTGGAGTAATTTTTTTTTTTTAATTTCCAGAATTTTTACGTACAAAAATAGAATAGTTCCAGACGGGGAAGACCCGTTTGTAGAGATTAAGCATCACAGAATCTTGGGCATTCAATTGCTGATCGAATCGGCATTTCATGTTTCCATGAGTTCCAACGGCTTCCTTAATATGACCACGACGTCCGGATGGTGTGTACAATTCGACTGGTTTGAACCATTCAATGTCTTCTGGAAAGTGGGAAAAATGAAATTTTGAAACTTTGAATTGAAATTGCCGAACCTCTATTAAAGAACATGTATCTGACAACAACGGCGCGTCGATTAATTTTGTATGGATGACCGGCGAGAACAGTTCTTTTGAGCACAATTCGGTCAGGATTGCTGTCGAGAATCGATCCAGTGGCAACAAGTTCCTGAAACGTTTTTCTTTTAATTTTTGATGTTGTTCCAACATTTTTCATTTATAATTAATGTCAAAGTATGGTAAATCACTAGATTTTTTAAGAAAATGTTCAAAAATGTCATGAAACTTGGCAAAGCCAAAGCTCGAAAATGCGAAAATCGGCAATTGACAACTTTTAGGCAATTTTCGAACATTTTCTCAAATTTTTTAGCTAAAATAAATGTTATTCTCAGAAAAAACAAGTGATTATCTATAATTTTAGGATAATTTTAGATGAGAACAACTTCGTGCAAATAATTTCATTTTGAACCGCATTCTATTCTTACCTGCCTTCCCTTATCGTCCTGTCTAAAGCACAGCACCGTTGCCGGATTGAAAGTGATCGGCGCGTAGACTGTCGCCACAAATGTCTTCTCAGTCGGCATAAATCGTTCCAACTTGAACTTATCGCCAGGTGTATTCGATGAGAAAACGGCGTTCGCCTCGAATTGCCGGAATCCAACATAGAAAATGAACTTTTGATTCTGATCCGAAGTGATTGGAATTGTGCAAGATGGATGTTTCTTCAAAACCATATTGAGAACAGACATTTTATGCTCGTGAGGCAGCAACTGGAAGAGCACCAAGTTTTTGGCGTCTTTGTAAGCTTCTAGGACGGCGACTGGAACATTCTCGATGAAAACACTTGCAAATGCTCCATTGAACTTCTTATCGGCTACTGAATCTGCATCTACATCATTTCCACCAATCTTTGACATCACATTCTTCTTGGTGTTTCTATAATTTGCAAATTGGAAAATTCTCGCATAATCCAGTGGAAGATTCTCTTTCGGGTCCCAGGTAGACGTTCGGAAACTTTTGAGTCCGCGGTATTTTTGGAAAGCAATTCGAGCTGGCATATCCATCGGTGTATCCACCTCATCTGGCCATTGAGCATTTTCACGCTCTTTTCGGTATTTTTCAACTTCTGCCATATTGATGTCTTCATCAATTCCATCATCAAACATCATTTCAGATGCAGTAGTTTCACCGGCTTCTGATTTCAAATCATCCATAGGCTCTTCTTCTTCAGAATCATCCTCTACTTCTTCATTATCACTATCATCCATATCCTCATCGGAATCTTCTTCGTCTTCGTCATCCTCGTCATCCAAAATCCATGCTGCTTGATAAGACGAAGTTCCTTTTGGCACACGACGGAGCTCCTTATCAGCTTCTTCAAGTTCTTCCCGAGTTGGCCATGTTTGTTCTCCGTCCATAGAATCTGGTGTGATCTCCGTTTCTGTGTTCTGGCGTTTATCATCAGATTTGGCAATTATCTGAGCTTCTGGCGTTTTGTTGTGTGCTTTTAATGGATGAGGATCGACTGTTGATTCGATTTTTGAGATTTGAAAATCACCGAATCCTGGAAGATGAACCAAATTGTTAGCATTCCATTCAGGACCTCTGAGATATCCCTGGGCGACGAGTGTGCAAGTTTCTCCAGTTTTGTCCGAGCATTCCAAGTTTTCAACAAGCATATAAGAATGTCTGGCTTGAAGAGTCAATGGCTTCTTTTTAGTTTCATTCAAGATTCGCAAAAGTTGAAGGTTATCTGTGACAGAATCAGCTGGCATAACTCCAGCATTACTCATACTCCATTTTGAAATGATAAATTCGATTCCTTTTCTAACATCTTCCTTCTTCTTGTGATTTGCAATACTCCCAAGTCCTGGAACAACACTAACAATTGTTGGAAGTCCATTTGCTTTGATAATCGTTAAAAGTTGCTCATCCCATTCGGAGAGCTCTGCAGACATTGGCCACAGAAAACAAAGCACATCAGATGCTCGAATCGCATCAAGAACACCATCAACATTATCCTTATCTGGAGTAAGGAATGATACACGAGATTTGAAGCGAGGAATCGCAAAGTCAATGGTGGATGGAGAAGTCGTTTGAATAATTGTTTCGTCACATGTTGCCAGCTTTTTGATGAACTCTGTTGGGCGAGCTCCAACTCCGAGAGAAACGACAGTCTGAAAATTGTCGTTTTAATACTAATTTCCAAGTTGAAAAAACCCTACCACTAGACACGGAGCATTTGATGTTCTGCGTCTCTCCATTGCATCCGCCATTTTTTGATCTCTCGCCATTTTGAGCTGATTACGTCGAGCATCTTTGGAGATGGTACGGTGGGTGGAATGAGCAGAACGCGTGAGCTGTTTGACACCTTCTCGTCCTGAAATTCGAAATAAATTTAAATAAGTGTTTAATAGGGAAAAAATCCCTGTGAAGCTATTTGAAGGACTTTTAAAATCGGTAATTACCTCGATTTTCAGATGTAATCTCTCCTTTCGTCCGTTTTCCTTTCCAAGACTTGTGGGGCTTTGAAGGTTTCTTGAACACTCCCGCACGATGGCCAGTTGTACTCATCTGGTAAATAATTGTTTCTTTATTTAAATTTCCTTTACTTTAGAATACTTAGATAAATCATAATTAAGTACCTGGAATAATAACCAACACCAACTGACAAAAAAACCTGAATACTTTGAAACTACAAGGCAATAAATTATTCATTCCATGCAGATTACAACAGTGAATTTTTTAAACCGGAAAACAATAAATTAGAGCAATAAATATATATAAATAAATACTCTTCAGAATATGTACTCGAAAAACCCAACAAAATTGTGGTGCAAAAAGGGAAAAGGGGGGGGGGGGGGGGAGAAGAAGTCGAACCCGGTGGAAAGTAGGAAAAACGAAAAGATACGTAATTGAACAAGAAACAAGAGAAACCACCACCGGGGGCGATCTCTGAATAACTAGAATCGGGTACAATACATCACAGTTACACTCATTAATAAAAAAGAATATGTGTTGTGAGGATAAAACTTTTCTGGTTGGGGGAGGGGCAGGGCAGGGTTCGAATTGAATAAAATACTGAGTAGACATTTAGATATCATTTCCGGTGAAATCTCCGTACTCCCAAATGTTCTTTCTCGACTTGCGAGCAACTTCTTCGGTAGTGTTGTAGTCATTGACAAGAGTCTGCAGGCGTGGCTCACGGCGGTGATCAGCAAGAGCGAGTCCCTCAGCAATAAGAGATTTACCGATGTCGACCTTCTTGTTTCCACTGTCGTAATAAACCTGAAACAATTTTTTGTAATATTTTGAACATTAAAAAGAAATTAAAACTTACAGTTACATATTCTGAAGTTCCGACCTTGTACTCACTGTTAATGAATACCGAAGAGTGACCAAACAAGTACTGGGCGAAAGCATCAGAAGTGAGTTGGACGTAATCCTCGTTTGGAAGCTTAGCAAGAGCAAGGTTATATTCTCTAACTCCAGCTGGGAAATTGGCAAATCCTGCTGGAATTTGAGCAAGCTTGACAGCCTCAATTGTCTCACGATTTCCGTAATCAATGTAAACAATCTCTGCTTGCCCAGCACGAACGCTCTCGACCTTGCAACGGTACCATTGTCCATCCTGAGAGAACTTGGCAACGCACAAATCTCCACGCTTGGTGGTATAAGATCCAGCGAGTGGTGGATGTTCGGCAAGAGCTTGTCTCATCTCGGTTGTCATCTTTTCAATTTTTGGCCCATCTTCAATGTTTTGAGCCGAGAAACGAAGAGCTCCTGGAGCAATATCAGTAACAGCGACTTGACGGAAGTTCTGCTTTCTCTCAGATGTATCTGCCTGTTGTACTTCAACTTCCTCTTGGTGTTGCTCTTCCGTGAAGTTGGCCCAAATGTTCTTCTTAGCTTTCTTAGCTTTGTTTTCGGCGGAAAGAAGAGCGTTGTAATGCCCACTTCGCTCAGCTGTGAAGTGAAGAGAAGCAAGTCCATTCTCTACAAGAGCTTCGCTTAGATTGATTGCTCGTGAAGTATTTCCATCTGGAGACACATACAAGTATCCAACAAAGTTTCCATTCTTATCGGTGCTCTCTACTTCTAGTTGAACCTCGTGTTGGAGGACAAGCTTTCGGGTGAATGCAGCAGCCTCATCGGCGAATGGCTCAGCGGCTCCAGTCGATACTCCTCCTGGTCCAACACGAGCTCCCTTCGGGCAGTTAATTCCTCCCAACAAAAACGTGATAAGAACAGTCTCCTTTGGAATGTAAATGCGAAGACGAGATCCACCTGATAGGAACTCCACAACTCCTTCAGCTCTGAAAAAAAAAATACAATTTTATAAAGTTGTTAACCATTATTATTATGTTTATTACCTTCCTCCTCTTTGAAGATATGGCAGGAATTGCTTGGCCTTAGCAAGATCTCCAGTGATTTCTTGAATTCTGTGAGTATCCTTCTTTTCAGCAGTCTTATCAGCGAACAATCCCTTCTTTCCTTTTTCTGCATTAGCTTCGGCAGCCAGAAGAGTATCGTATTCGGAAGATCGGTTCTCGTCATCAGCACGATGACGAACGACTTTACTGAGACCACGGCTAATAAGTCCCTCGGCAATGTTTTGATCTCCAATCTTGATGGTGGCACAAGTCTTTTCTGGGAAGTTTTCGCTCTTTGGTTGAACATAGTCGATTTGGATTTGAACCTTCTTTCCTAGAAGTCGTTTACGAAGGAATTCACGAGCTTGGAACATGAATGGAATATCGTAGAGTGGACGGAACTGACGTCCTGGACCTCCTGTGGCCTTATCATCACCGGATTCTCTTGGAAGTCTGATTGAGGAGAGATGAAGTTTCACTTCAGATCCATCATCTTTTTGAACTACAACAGCATCGGAGAGAACAATCTCGACAACCTTTCCGGTAAAAGCTTTTCGGTCACCAGAATAAGCTGATGAAGTTGGCTGATAACTCTTCCACAAGCGAAGTCTCTTTTCCTTAGCTTGTCGTTCAGCGTCACGAAGCTTTTGTGCTCCACCAGTGCACAATCCGATGCTCCAATCTACACATTTGGCGTATCCTTCACGAAGGAGTGACTCGGCAATATTTCCTTTTGGATGAACAATCGATCCGACAAAGTTCTGATTAGATGTTGATTCCAAAATGATCTGCACATCTCGTTGAAGAAGGCGAGACTCAGCGAAAAACTTTGCTTCCTCCGAAAACGCCTCGGCACGAGAATCTGCGGCATTTGGATTTCTGGTGGATGGAGCACGAACTCCAGAGAGTTGAAGAGTAATGTACTCGAAATTTGGAAGAAGGAAGGCACGAACTGTGGATCCATCGCGAACCATTTCAATTACAGCGTCAATTGGCTTCTGGGCATATTTGTCTACCAACTCGCGTGGATTGTCGATAACCCAACGAATATCGCGAATAGTTCCAGCATTTGAGTTCCATTTTCCGCGTCCTGCCGACTTAGCTTGTTCTTGAAGCTCCAACAGTTTGGTAGAGTATTCACTGAAAAATATCATTGAATAAAACACACAAATTTTTTTAAATGATTTTTTGAATTGCATGTAGACAAAAAAACTCACTCAGCAACTTTTCCTTGACGAACTTCAAGCAGACCAGCAGAAACTGCTCCTTCCGCAACATTCTCTGCATCTGCTGGGCTGGTACCTCCGAGGTAAATTCTTCCATGATCACGTCCTGAAGTGGCAGTGAAATCTCTGACGAATGTCACGAATTGTCCAACAAGTTTCTGACGAAGGTACTCTCGTGAATCCCAAGCATAAGGCTCGTCTGGAGTTGCCGAAGCCGAATCGGTTGGGCGACGACCGAGTCTTGGAGCGGTGACATTGCTCAGGTAGACAGTCCACTCTGGTGGTGGTCCATTATGTGGTTGTCCTTGAAGAATGACAGCGTCTCCAGAAAGTACCGATTTGACGAGACCACGACGAACTGCTGGATTGGCAGAGGAAGCGGCTGGTGGTGGAACGGTTGGGGTAGCGGCGGCGGCGTCAGTCATTCTCTTTTGTTGCTTCAAAAACCCTGCAAACGAAAATTTCAATTTTCAGATTAAAATTGACAATCGGGAGAATTAAAGTGGGACAAAATGAAAGAGACTCCTAAATGTGATAAATTTCAGCTTTAAATAACGGAGAATATGATTATAACACTGTGAGAACGTAAATATACGTTTGATGTCTTCATTTCATCACTAAAATGACAATTTGTCATGATGGAAAATATGGAAAACTGTGCCGCGGTTCAGAAAATGCATGTAGTATTTTTCCGCTCGTCCACCCACCGTAGGCAGACTGCATGGTCTCGCCACGATTTGTTTGTTTCTCTAACACACCCCGTGGTTTTCACACTCTCTCGCTTTCAGCAAGAACCGTATGAAAAATTCTTTTTTTAATCATTTTTGAAGGAAAACGTCACAAAAGACGTAGTTTTACCAGGTTTTTCTGTAAGTTTCAGGTGTATTTGTGAAAAATTGTTTTTAAATGTCAGCTGGAGTGCTAGAAGACGGTGAAATAGCTTCTGACCCGTAAGTTTCATCGGAGATTGTATTTTTTTAGTTGATAAAAACGTATTTCAGTGAGCCAAGTCCGAAGCCTGTCAGTCCTAGTCCCGGTGATTTCAATGATGAAGATTTGATAGATCAAATCGTGCAAAAAGAGGTTTTCACAAAGTTAATTAAAAACAAACAATTTAAATGTTCAGAACGAAATCGCACAAAAAGTAAAAACTCCTCCGTCTACCAGCAAACGATCTAATAATAGAAGTGGTAAATTTTTTGGTATTGGCAAGAACTCTAATAATATAATTACTTTAGAACGTCGAGCTACCCTCAGACGTCAAGAAACTTCCGAACCGTCATTCTCTTCCCGAAATATGGAAACGTCATGGCACTCAAATGGTCCGTTTTTCTTTTAAATCATCACGTTTATTCATTTTTGAATAGAATACCTTTAAAAAAGTGAATGGTGAATTACACTCACTCGCATGGTCGTTTCTATATCATTTGTGGTGTGTCTCAAACTGGAAACTATTTCCTAGTGTACAAAAGCTTATATTGATTGATGTTATCTTGCAGGAAACGGTGGAGAACGACAGATGAGGCCGTCACCGTCAGAAGCAGTTATATTTGGAATTAACAATGGACAGCAGGTTTGTAAAAATTGTGTTTTCATATTGGAATTAATTTTCAAATTTCAGGCCATCAATTCGGATATAGCTCGTCTTCAAAGTCTCGTTCACCATTCAAGGGACTACTATCCTTCGAATATAGAACACTACCCACCGATTCCATTATCTCAGCCGTGTCACTTCTTCAATCCCCCACCACCGTCACTAATGTCACTGGATCTCCACCAACAAATGATGCTTCCACCACCTCCACCAGCTCCAATCATTCAACCGATCTCCCCAACTCCTCTTCCAGCGTCTTTTCACGATAATTATGATGAAGTGAGTATGGAAGTTGTATCGCCTGACGAGCCACAACCATCTCCAAATGATCCATTTATCAAACCACCAATTCAAATACCTTTGGAAGCAGTAGTGTCACTTCCGTCAACTTCCAAAGCAGTAATTGAAGACGAATCATCGCTGAGAGAGATGCTTCTTTCACAATTGAAACAGAGTAAGAAACGAAATGCGGAAAAGTCGTCGTCTCAAGAAAAGACACCGAAACGAGTACGGAAAAACTCTTCACGATTGTCAAATTCGGTGAAAAACATATTTGAAGCTCCGGTTGCGATATCGCCACAAGTTCCCGTTGCCAAGATCGAGGTCAAATTAGCCACGAAAACTTCAAACCTTTCAATTGCTCCAGAAGTAAATTCTATAGATTCTCAGAAAGTTCCATTAGAACCAACAACTTCGGAAACAGTTGTTCCAGCTGAAACTGAAGCTCCCCCATCTGAAAAATCATCCGAACTATCTCGCGTCGATAAGCGAGCTCAACTGGACCAACTTCTAGCTGAAATAAGTATTAAATTCGAAGAAGAGCGAGATAAAGTTCAAAATGCGAATAAACAAGGTAGAGAAGCAGTTGCAATGGCCCAGGAAGCCGCTGAACTTGCTAAGAAAGCAGAAGAAATGAACAAGAAGGCGACTGAAATGCGAAATGCGTGCAGGGATGCTACTAAATTGGGAAAAGACGAAATGAGAAGAATACTTATTGAAAAGCAGAAGATTCAAAACGAGATCGATTTGATGAATATAGACGACATGGAAGAGATGGATGATGACGCGTGAGTTGAATATTGGAGAATATTTCACTGAAATCTTATTTATTTTTTGCAGGTTCCCGGAAATTATAATATCTTCGATTAAACTTGAATCCACAAAGTTCGTCAAAGATGAAAAAGTTGGAATTATTGAAAGTCCGACACCAAAAGCCGATCCAGCTGAAAATACACCAACTCAAGCGGTGGAGCCAATTAATATTGAGAAGGAGGTGAACGAATCGGAGGTAGTCGTGGAAAAGAAGGAGACGGATGTTGTCGTTGAGAATAAAAGTGAGCGTTTACTGAAACTTCAATATTTCATTCTTTTATTTTTCAGACGATGAAATCCAAAATGAGAGTGTAGAAGGAGAAGATGAATACGAAGAAGTAGAAGAACCCCCGTCGACTCCACTAAATCCCACTCCTGATTTGATTCTTAACGATGTTGTCAGTGATCCAATCGTAAATCAAGCTGCTGCTCGAGAGGCTGCTTTAGACAAAGAGCAGTCACTTCGTAAACGTCTGTTGGACAAATTTGGAAGAACTGGGTAAGTTGCAGTTTTTCGAATAACGTTGAATTAATGAATTAATGTTTTATAGAAATAGTCCAGATGTTACGTCAGTGGTCTCATCATCTATACCTGATCGTCCCGAACAATGTCGTACATTGTTACTCAAAATGTGCAAGTTCGAACTTAATGGAAGATGTGAGCGGCCACGGGATTGTAAACAGTAAGTTATTCAAGTTTTAAATTGTTTATTAAACAAAAGTTTTTTCAGTCTTCATCTTCACGACGTTACTGATGCTGAACAACAAGCACAACTTCTCGAAGGCCTATTCCGCGAAGCTTTTAAATACAACGAATCCGACATAGGTTCTTCTACACGCCGATTATTCTCTGTTATACTTCCCCCCGTGTCTTTCATTGATTCCCACTCGTCCCATTGGAGGATTATCTAACTTTTCAGGTCACCCGTAGCTACCGTAATCCTCGCCCGTTTCAGAGCCGGCTGTCAAACAAACATTGCACTTTCTACCGGAATTCCGAGAATTTGAAAAGCTAATGGATCAATTCTTCAATGTGGTCATTCGTCAGACACCAGAATACAAAAGCAAGTTGTTCGCTTTTTTCGCCAATCGGCGATGAACCGGACGAGAAAATGGATAGGATGTAGTAAAAATCGAGGAAAATCAAAAGTAGAACTCGCTAGACATTTTTAAAAATTCCAGTTATTTTCTTTTTAAATCAATTTCTTTACTGAAACGGTGTGATCTCTACAAATCAAGCTGACGTTCAAACTGTCATATCAATTTGCCTGTTTATTTTACTCCGGTGTATTATATATATAGTACAATCACAATAAACCAGTTTTATATAATTCAGTTGTTTGTTTTAAGAAAAACATTGAATGAATGACACTGTACAGTTTTATTCGGAAAACATTCAAAGTGAAAATTCTTGAAAAGAAAAAAAATGAAAGAACGAATTATGTGAATTTTTGACAGTCACTGAAAATCGGGTGGGAATAAAAATAAGTTCAAAATATATAAATTAACTGGAAGTGAAATCACTGGACCATTTCGTTGTTTGTCTTGTCTGAGAGTGGCTCCGCCATCGATTCCGGAACTTTCGTGTCAGTGTTGATCTGAACGCCAGGCTCGTCATCTATAATTACAGGGTGAGAAGCACACATCACGAAACAAGAAGGGGTTAGAGAAACCAAGTAACACTTACCAGCCATATCAACATCCTCATTTGCTCCATCGTCCTCCATTTTCTCATCTGCGCCTTTCTGTTCGGCCCCGTCAAGTGCATTGGCCAATCGTTCATTGAAGCTCTCGTTCAAATCCACTTCTTCAGCGTTGGCCTCCATCTCGTCATCATCCTGAATAAAATTATTTAATTTTTGAATAAGTAAAATTCATTTTCTCACCTCTTCCTCCTCATCGTCATCTTCCTGGCCATCATCATTCAGAGGCATGAGGTCATCTTCCGCGAATACTCTGTTAGCCTCATCCTCGACAGGCTCTGCGACCGGATCCTCATCAGTCCAGCGAATCGGGAATGTGGTGATGCGAAGATCTTCAGTTTCGACTTTGCGGGAAAGCTTTTCGATGAGTGGCTGCGATGGGGGATTCTCTTTGAGCTCTTCCTCGGTGTACTCATTTGCCACGAACCATCCCATATTGATAAACTCCTGATCGTTGTACTTGCAGCGCAGGAGAAGTACGCTGACACCGACGATATCATCGACTGGGATCTTCGAGATATCCGGATGATCCGCGTCGAACACAAACTTGTGGCGTCCTTCTGGAATTGGACCAACGAGCGCTGAATCGAGAACTTGGTCAAAGTCTCGGGATGTTCCGGATCCGACGTAGACCAATTCCCATTCGAGATCTGAAAATTATCATTATTATCGATGAGTTTATATTTTCCTCTTTCTTACCATGCGGCAAGTGCTCAAAAACTTCAAATGTGATCTCCAACTTGAATTTGTCGACAAACATCGCAGGATTGTCGAGAATTTGTACTTGAACAATGTTGACACGGGAAGCCATCTGAAAGAAAAATATAATTAATTATTTAGGAGCCCACTTTTTCAAAATAAAAGACAATTCACAACAGTATTGGCATGAAACAAAATAAAACTGAAAAAAAAATCATTTTTAACAAAAAGTGTATCAATTTTAGGTAAATGAAATTGCAAAAATGAATCCGCAAATGATGAGAAAAAATGAGAAATCAAAAATTCCCGCAATTATGTAAGTTAAAATGGTGGCGATTGGCGCGTACCGGTGGAGCGCGCTTGCATTTTGTTCTCTGCGTTTCGAGGGGGTACGTTTTCGTAAGGGGATTTTTTCGTAAGGAACGCTTTCAGTAGGGCAATGTGCGGCGCGCCTTTTCGCAAGCCCGCCACACAGTCCTTCGCAATGCGCCGCACGGCTTTTTGCAATGCGCCGCACGCTTCTTCGTATTTATTTATTTATTTTTCCAACAGGAAATTTCGAACGGAATTCAATTAAAAACGGATTTTTAATGGAAATTAATTAGTTTTATTCGAGCTAAATACGGATATTTTCAGAATTTTCGATGACAAAAACGGGTTTCAATCGATTTCGAATCGATTGCGAAGGACTGTGCGGCGGGCTTGCGAAAAGGCGCGCCGCACATTGCCCTACTGAAAGCGTTCCTTACGAAAAAATCCCCTTACGAAAACGTACCCCCTCTGCGTTTCTCTTTCTGCGCGTACCCTCGTGAATGTTTCACGGTGGGCCTGAAATGCAAAAATTATTCGGAATTGCCTCAAAATTTAGTAAAATCCGTACATTTAGTCTCGAAGACATTTTCTAATGCAGCGGAGTGTCCTGTCTTGAAAGTTATGGAAAAATGTAATTTCCAGATTTTAACAGCTTTTTTAATAACGTTTACGCGTTTGTAGATGAAATTCACCAAGTTTCATAATTATGTAGTCATTTTTTCATACGAAGAAAGCGAATCTCAAATCACTTGAAACTAGATGGAATGAATGAAATTGTACACGGAAACGTTGAAGTTGAGTAGAGCCGAGTTAATCTTTTTTTTTTCGCTATTCTTCTCTCGACTAATCGGAACCTGAGCAATTAACAAGAACATTAAAACCGTGATGCTTTTTATTTACAGAAAAAGATAGTACATTCGTACTTTTCGAACAAATAATACCGCAAAAATAATATCCGTATATGAATAATCGTGGAATAAAAATAATACTTGCTTTTAAGAAAATCGAGATACCATATACAATGAAGAGGTTAAACTATGCATGGCGAGTAATAATAATAAGCTAAAACGATTAAACTGGTCTCATTGGGGTTCTCATAGTGGAATTTTCCATTGTATTTCCAAGTCCCATCGGTTTCGGAGAGCTCAGTGGACATGCTTCTTTGAAATTGGCTCCTGGACGAATTACGATCTCTCCGTATGGCTCTGATTGATCAACACTTATTGCTTGAGACTTGGCCAGGGTAAGCAACGAATAAAATTGCTCTGCAGCTTGCTTGCGATTCTTGGCAGTTGCTGTGACAGATGAGAAGTCCGCTTGTCCCGAAGTCTCAATATCCGCGGAGACTTTCTTTAGAATGTGCTTGGCGCGTTTCGCCCATTTGCCATCGTCTTCCTTGTAGGTCGAAGTATTTCCGAATCCATAGGCTTCAAGCTGGCCACGTCTGCTGGAATTTGAAGAACCGAACGGATCAGACCAATCCTCTGCGTCCTCGTTCTCTTTGTTCTGTAAAATAATATTTTAAGAGTTGAAATTCGCACCAAAAATTACCTCTCCAGCGAATCCACTCTGGATAGGGATCGGAGCACACTCTTGATGTTCTACTTCTTGTGGAAAATCGAAGTTGTCACCAAAGTCCATTTCCTGAGCTGGTTGTCTGTCATCATCATCATCCATGCGCACATCATTAAAGAATTCATCAACGGCTGGTCCCTGCGCTTGAATATCTTCTTGAATGTCCTCATTGAGGTTCAAGTCCTCCCATGGCTCAGCTTGAGCTTCCATTGACGGAGTGAAACTCGAACTATCGCTCAACTCTTGCATGGTGTAATTGAGATCGAACTCTCGGGTGACCAAACATCTCCTGTATCTTTGAAGGAGTTCTCTGTTGAACATTTTGCATCCAGGTTCACGGCTGAGGTGTTGAAGATCTCCGCTGACGCATAAATTGAACATCTTTCTGGTAGGAGGCGCCATTTCAACTACTCGCATCGTATCGGAGAAGTCTTCTTGTTGCTCTCGGAAAGCGTCGTTTGAAATCATAGTTTCAGCATCGACAATCAGCTTTCTCGCTTTTCTCTGACGTTTTTTCCGTCCTTCCATGTGCTCCACATCTAGAGGCTCCAGGGCAAATGACTCGGGACTTTGTGGTCTCGATGGCTCAACGTTTTCAGGCTCGAACGGTTGATAGTCAAAGTCCATACCATCGTCGTTTTGAACATCTGCGACAGCATGCTCTCTGACGGGATGAATCATTGAGCTGAACATATCAGCAGGCCCAACACCACCATCGTTTTCCAGTGTTTGATTCTCAACCTTCAGGTTCATTTCAGGCATGAAATTTCCGCCTTCCTGATTGTCAAAAATAAGATTTGGACGTGTTGGTCCTTCGGAGAAAATCACACTATCCGCATCTATACGGGAAATTTCCGTTCCATTTGCAGCCACATCACGATCTCGTTCGACTTCCATCAACGATTCTGGCTGAGGAGTGGGGCGCAAAGACAAAGGTTCCACCGATCCGTAGAGATGATCGAGTTGCCAAGATTCTCCTTCGTCACCGAACCCATCGAAATCTGCGTCAATGTTGAACTCGACATTGAAATTGACGGTTTCTTTCATGGTGATGTCTTCACGACGGCTCACATTAGCCTGAAACAGCGATTAAATTGAATGTGAATTGCTTTTAATACAACGCACCATAATGAGCTGCTCATTGTAGTCGGCATCGTGGAACTCGGGCACTGTGATATTGTACTTATCAATGAAGTTTGAGAAATCCTCTTCAATTTCTGCATTCTCTGGAATGTCGACTTCAAAACTGAATCCGTTGCGGAAGTTAATCTTCATCTGAAAATTTACTTTGTTTTTGTCGTTCTAAATTATCTTTAATTACCTTTTGATACGCTTCATTTGTATCAGCCAGAAGATATCGTGTCTTCTTCGAGTAGATTCTCACGATTCCAAGGAGAAGATGTCCAACTGTTCGGAGCGCCATTTTAACCTTGGGGCGAATGACTTCCTCGATCGCTTGGGGAACATCTGTTTCGAAGATTTGCGCCTTTGTCAGCTTTTTTTCCCAGTGAGCTGCCAGCCACACTTTTGCCAACGGTCCCTTTTTGGCGAGAACGAACTGTGCATAGAACATCTGAAAATAGCATGAGATAAACAATAGATTGTTAACGTCAAAGAGATCATAGATTAGAAAATTCCTGAGAAAACATGATAAAAGAGCAAAAACTGGAAGAATAAGTATGTTCAAATGATCACAATGAGAGAAGCAATAGTTTTAAAATGAGGCAAACATTGAAAATGCGGTAAATTTCTGATGATGAAGACAAAACGCTCGAAAAATCGTTTTCAAATATTTTTGTCTTCCTCCTCCTGGGTCTTACCGCGATTTGAGGTACGGTAACACTCGTTTCAGCTGTGCGGATTGTCACTCAAGAAATAATTATTTTCTACTCTCTACCTTTAAAATTTTTGTGCATTTAAAAGTAATATTTTTATAGGTTTTGAAGTTATTTTTCAATTAAAAAAGCAGAACTATATATTCTAATTATTGTTATTCCAGATATGGCCGACAGACGCGAACCGATCCCGGTTGACCCGGTCGATGTCGGAGAACTAAGCGAACTTGACAATTTGGCTCATTTGGCCGCTCATGTAAGTTTTAAAACGTTTTCGAGAATTTATCTGTAGATTTCATTAAATGATTTTCAGGGTGGAGATGGTCGTTTGTTCAAAATGGAGCAGGACTACTCGAAACAAGTCGACGAAGCACTTCTGAAAGCCCGAGATATCGCTCAAAAGGACGCTGTTGCTGCTGTAGAGAGTCTGAACAACATCGAAAAGCTCACTCGTCTTGGAGCTGACATGAAGAGCAATACACGCGTTGTTCAATATATGGTGATAATACTTTTCAAATTAAAAAAAAAATATTAATTCTGATATTTGCAGACGAAGCTTTGTTTCGAAGGGCAGAAATGGGATCTTCTTATGGAAACAATCATGACGCTTTCAAAGAAAAGACTTCTCATCAAAATGGCTATCGCAAAGATGGTCCGTGATGCTGTCGCAATGATTGACAAAATGCCAACCGAGGACCTCAAGATGAAGCTTATTGAAACTCTTCGCACTGTTACAGCTGGAAAGATCTATGTGGAAGTGGAACGTGCTCGCCTCACCTCGATGGTTGTGAAGAAGTTGGAGAGAGAGGGAAAGCTTGACGAAGCTGCAACCATGCTTCTTGAACTTCAAGTGGAAACATATGGCTCCATGGAAATGCGAGAGAAGGTGCAATACCTTCTCGAGCAAATGAGATATTCTCTCGTTCGTAATGATTTTGTGCGAGCCACTATTATCTCTAAGAAAATCAATATCAAGTTCTTCAACAAGTCAGACGAAGATGAAGTACAGAACCTGAAGCTGAAATACTACGATTCGATGATCCGTATCGGACTTCACGATGGAAACTATCTGGACGTGTGCCGTCATCATCGTGAAATTTATGAGACGAAAAAGATTAAAGCTGATTCAGCCAAGGCGACCTCACATCTTCGTTCTGCCATTGTCTACTGTCTTTTGGCTCCGCACACAAACGAGCAATGGGATCTCCTCAACCGAATTGCCATTCAAAGAGAATTGGAAACCGTTCCAGACTACAAGGTAAGCTGTGCGATTTGAATTTAATCTAATTATTGTTTTCTTTTCAGATCATTCTGGATCTTTTCATCAACCAAGAACTCATTTCTTTCAAAGGAACCATTGTCGCAAAGTACGAGAAGCTTTTAAGACGTGGAACAACTAGCTCACCAGACACCGGAATTTTCGACAAATCAACTGAAGGAGAGAAGCGGTGGTCTGATTTGCACCTTCGTGTTGGAGAGCACGTAAGTTAAAATTTTAATAAGTTAAAAACCTGTTAAAATTTATAAATTTTTATTTGTATTTTTACAGAACATGCGTATGATTGCCAAGTACTATACTCAAATCACTTTCGAACGTCTCGCTGAGCTCCTCGACTTCCCAGTTGATGAAATGGAATCATTTGTGTGTAACCTCATTGTTACCGGTCAGATCACCGGAGCAAAACTTCATCGCCCTTCCCGTATTGTCAATCTTCGTTTGAAAAAGGCAAATGTTGAGCAATTGGATGTATGGGCGAGCAACGTGCACAAACTGACGGATACATTGAACAAAGTTTCCCATCTCATTCTGAAAGAGCAAATGGTTCACAAGAACTTGGATCTCGCGGCCCCACGGGCATAAATTTAACCACTTTTTTGTGTATAATTCCGCCATCATGTGTATTTTTCTTATTGATGTTCGCCCTCCCCAATTTCTTCTTTTTCGTGCACCTTCTCCGGTTTTATCATTAATTTATTAATACTGTCGATCGATTTCATCCTTTCACTCTTCGGTTTGATAGTAAACGTATACGTGCTCAATGTGTATTACTAGCTTTTGAAGAAACAATTTTATGGAACAAGTTGTAAGATAGAGGTAACGGGAAACAAATGGATCATCACAGGTTTGAGTTGATTTTCTAGGAAATTGATAAGAAGCTATAACATGAGTGCACCAATTACTGATAAACTTGATATCCATTCTCATCCTCTTCCAAATGTTCTCGTTCAGCAGAAACCAACAACTGAGCTAAATCGGTTTTGTGGACGATAAAAGTGAGGAAAAGTGAGGTCAACATGAAGCATCCACAAACAATGAAAAGATATTCAAATCCGATTTCAGAAAGAGCATGTGTTGAAATGAGTCCAGCGATTAGTCCGGCGACACTCTGAAATGTATTCATGTATTCGCGAATACGGTACCCGGTCTCGAAACGAGAAATTTGTGTTAAAAACAAATAGGTAAGCGCCTTTAAAGTGTACTGTAGTTTCAAACTTTCGCTACTGCGACATTTTCATCGTTTTTCTCACATTTTTTTAAATGTATGTGTTTAAAATGTTTTATTTCATTTATAAAAATTCCGCATCGACGCAAGTTTGAAAGTACAGTACTCTTTAAAGGCGCACATCCCTTTGCATTTAACAAAATTTTGTCGTGTCAAGACCGGGTGCTTTTTCACAAAAACCGGAAAATTTCGCATCCCGGTAATAAGTTCCACTTACCACTGCACACTGCAAAAATCCATACATAACACTGAAATTCGCCTTACTAAAACACTTGTGCGTGATGTAAGGAAAGATTGAAAATGTGCCTCCGATGCAGGAAAACATCAGACAAACCTGAAAAACTGTAATTTCAATGAGAAAAAAAAAGAAAAAAACGAACGGTGGCCAAAAACAGAACATCATTGGATACCATTTTCACCAGTGGCATCGAAAATGCCAAAACTGCTCCCAGGCTGCACACAATCGACATGGAAAATTGATAGGATGTCTGAAAATTTGATTTGAAATTAATTATTGGAAAATCAAGACCGCTCCGCCTTCAAACGTTGGGTCTCGTTAGGTATTAGCGGTAAGAATTTTTAAAAAACATGTTTTCGGTATTTCTTTAGAGTTTAACTGTTTTGTCGCCAATACCCAACGAGACCCGACCCTTGGGGGCGTAGCGCGAATTTTTCTGCGACTCCATAATAAAATAACCGTATCCGCAATTGCACCCCAAAAAACTCTGCTCCCAGCGTTGAAAATCGAGGATATCGATCCGATCAAGCTCAAAAAGAAGTCAGAATCGATAAATTGTTGCCCATAAGCTTTGTAGAGACCACTTGTGAGTTGGACCCAAACGGCATTGCATGTCAACGACAGGAATAGTACTAGGAAAGTTGTGGTTCTGAAAAAAAAACCCGTTATTTGTCTGTATAATGCCTCGCGGCAGGACTTACCGTAACTGCGGCCAAACCCTCGCCTGTTCCACGCGAATTTCACTGTTCGTCCCAATCAAATTCTCCGTTTCAACGTGAATATCGCCTTCCGGTTGCCCGATAAAAATGAGCCCAATCGATTGAAAAACCGTAAAAAAGATGGACATCACGATGAAAACGTAGGGAACCCGTTCCAAAAGATCCTCTTGAGTGAAGAATCCTTGATCGTTGACACGATAATCTAATGGATTGATAAAAGTGGTTTGAAGGGGTGACAGGATGAATGCACCACATCCATATCCACCGATTATGATGCCTCCGGCTAGGCCGACATTGTCAGGGAACCACTGAAATTTTGAAGATTAGCAGAGGTTAGGGGTTTTGAAAAAAAAATTAGATTTTGGAAATCAAGACTTTATTTGAAGATTTACAACAAAAAATTTCAAAAATTACCCTCTGAGCAGTTGGCAAAATGGAACTGTAGGCAATGCTACTTCCGACGCTTGCGATGCCTCCCATCGTAAGCAGTGTTGCGGCGTAGGAGTGTTGAATTGAGTAGAATGTTGATCCAACACCAATTCTGTAACAATACAGATCATTTTTTGTTAAGCACATGGTGCATCGCGATCTGTAACTTTTTTTAAACTCACGTATAAATAATTGAACCTAAAAGTGCACCAGCTCTTCCACCAAACTTTCTCTCTACAAGACCACCAATCACCATTCCCATCGGGAGACCGCCTGAAATTTCAAAATGTCTGGTTTCTTGAAAGTATGGAAAAAAACAAACTCAAAAGTGTCTGCAACCAAATCAATTGCCCCGTCCTCATATCTGGATACATTTTCCATCGGAAATACGAGACAAGGTACGGTAGAAGGTTACCTGGAAATTTTATAAATGCTTCAAATTGTTCAGATTAATTCATAAATTTTCCAAAATTAAAAATTCTTCAAAAGAAAACCCAGTTTTTTCCAACAAATGGCAACTTTCAAGTAGTATTCGAGGTACTTTTTAATAATTTCCAATCAATAAAATATTTTTCTATATTATAAAAATAAATTTAAATTTGAAAACAAGGATTATCACACCGAAATTGGTAGTTTTGTAGATTAACCGAGACCGAGAAAGCTCGCCGCCCACCCATTAAATTTTTAAACCGCCATAATTTGTCAACTGTGAAAATAATCGAGAAGCTGTCAACTGATAAAATATTTAGAATTAATTGAAAATTGTTTTCCTAGTTGACAATTTTTCCTATTACTCACGGTTACAAAGTTTTAATAAGAAATGTTGGAAGTTTTCCCGAAATATTTGCTCTCCAATTTGTTTTGATCTCACAAAATCTTTCTAGATTCTATAACAATTTAAAACCTACCACAAGTATAAACGATTCCAAAAGTCACCATACACATCACACCACCTACAAGTACCGCCCACGGTCTAGCGCCACGTGGCAATCGCTTTAGTATCGGATCATCGGTTTCCATTGGTAGTCTGCCAAAAAACGATGAGCAGGTGAAGCATGACATTTTGAATAAATTATACAATATATACAGATATGTAATGATTGAACCCGAAAATGTTTAGGAATAATGATGCCATGCGAGATAGGGAAAATGTACCTAGAGACGCAGGTGGTGTAATAACTAGACTGTGTGGCATGGTATAGAGACGCAGACGGGAAATAAAGGAACACACAAAGGACATCAGCTGAACATGGTTTGATCTATGGATTTAGAAAACCAGGAGGTTCTAGGCTAGGAGGAAATAGAAAGTGGATTTTCACCAAATAAAATCTATTTGAAGAAAAATAATTCGATTTTTGAAATTACCAAAAAACGTTGATTCTCACTACTTTCTTATCAATTTCTTATTAATTTGTAATCAGTAGATACTGAATATGCACACATTTTTCTCGTTGTCTGCTCTCAATGCTTTATTGAATATGACAAAAAATCAGTGCTAGTTTCCATTTTGAGCTGGTCCATTGCCGTTGTTGTTCGGTCCATGGAGAGGAGGAGGTGCAACTGGCAATGGTGGAGCAGGATCATCAGGCTCATCGAACGGAGGAGTAACTGGAAGCACAAGGTGTTGCATCGGCATGCGACGATTCTGAAAGAATTTTTGTTTCACAGTTTATTCGCGATTTGTGCATTGTCTTAGAATTGTGTTTATAAGGATCCTTGGATCCTCGACTTACCTCTCTCAATCTCTCACGAATCACGGGCGGTGCAATAACGACTCCCTCAAATACCAAATCTTCATTTGGAGCCGCATTCAGACGAGTTCTCAACGCCATCACATCTTTCTTGGCTCCATTGTTATTCTTCCACTCAACCAAGCTAAACTGCCAGGATAGATTTCCAACTGAGACATCCTGGAATAAAGACTTGAAACCTAGTAAAAAGTTAGAGTACTCACGTGACGTCTTAAAAAGTTTGAACTATTTGTCGTCGGAATGTATGGTGGACGACGGACCAAATGCGATAGAATGGTCACATTAGCCAGATTTTCCTTTGGACAAGAACTGAGTGGAGCGTTTGGACCGAGGAGAATCTGGAAATATATCAATGCTAAACTCCCCAACTGCAAGAAAATAAGCATACCACAAAGTTCTTGACTGCGTTCAATCGGTTCTTTTTCTTCAATGGACCATAGTTTCCAAAAATCACAAGACATTGGAGATTTTTCGGCAAAAAATGTCTGATCTGATCGTAAAAAGTGACATCCTCGAACTGGTCCATAAAAATCGAAATCTTCGAAACTGTCAGCTGACGAAAGTTAAAATCAACTGATGTCTTTGCTGTTGAAGTGAGAGAGAACATCGATGGAGGGATGCTCAGATCATCGAGGTTTTTCATTTGTTCTGAAATAGATATTCAGTATTAAATTAAAATAGTTTGAAGCTTACCAAGTTTTGGAACATATTTGGCACCGGCACGTGTATCGACCAAACATCCAACCATGTCCAAGCTCGCCAAGTTTTTCAGAGAAACCATGTGGTCAATCAGGCTTTCAGTCAGGTAAATTCCTGTCAAACATACACGAGTAAGCGTTTGTGGGAAGCAAGCTGTCAGAACTCTGGGCTCAACAACATCCACTATCTTCGGTTTTTTGTTGCAATCGACCACAAGATGAAGAGTCCGGAGTCTTTCAAACTTTGGAAAGTTAATTAAACCGAAAAATTGTAATTTTGTGACTGTTGTCTTGACTGTGGCTTACCCCAAGTTTTCATTGCTGATGTACAGCTTGGTGAGTTTCAAGTTGAGTTGGTTGAGTCTTTGTGCTTCTACGTCAGATAATTTCGACTGAATAATCAGCTTTTTCACAGCTGGACACATTTTGCTAAAGTATAAAAAAACATTTTGGTACTTGTAGCAAAATTGCAACAGAATATTATTATTTTTGCGTGTGGCCGCCCGAGTTGGAGGACAAGCTAATGTACCATTTTCTCGCCCCCATTGAAGGCTTACTTCCAATACTTATACGAAGCTCTTTACCTTATTATTATTGGCTCCGTCAAAGGAAGAGTTCTGGAACGTGTGCACAAAATTCGCACCGACCATAGTCACATTCTCGCCGTCGAACAAAATGGTCTTGACATCATGCCACCTGTAATTTCAGAAATAAAAATAATTATTTTCAGTTGTTTGTTGACTTTGTCGCCAAATCGAAGCATCTCTGATAAATGGCCGCCATATTGAGTCGAGAAGGTGGAGACAACTGCTCGGTGACTAGTTTCAACGTATCGTATGTGATCTGCAGAAAATAGATGAGAAATTGATCTTGAACGCGGTTAAGCTTACCATGATCTTTTGTTCAGAAGAGAAGCTGGTCGATCAAAAATTGTAAACCGAGAAATAAATTTATTTTCTTCGATTGGTAGTTTTTGTTAGTTGTTTTTTCTAACAAGGTAGGCGGGGGGGGGGGGGGGGGGGGGGAATAGAACAGGTGAAAATTTAAATAAATTATCAATTTTAAAATCACATTATTATTGACTACAATTAGATAGTTTGCAAAAATAAATATTTTTTTAATTTCTAATTCACACATTTGACACTGGTGAGGCGTAATTGGACGCTCTTCGCCCACATTCCTACCTCGGTTCCCGTAGTGAAGTTGGGTGGCACGGGAAAATGATACTTTAATAATAATTTTTTTCTGGCAAAGACAGTCTAGAGGGCGTGTGCCGCGGTTCCGTAGAATACTCTGAAACATGCGCGATTTTTCAGAACTATGACGTCACTTAAGTTTTCCTACAAGATATACCCGCTTCACGGTCTTTCAATCGCCTTGTGTGTACGCCCTGTAATGAATTCCAAGAGGATTCACTATGCCATTTTTTGAAATCTGCATGCACCAGGAACAAATCCACTTTCTTTTTCAAGTTAAAATCCTGAAACCTATACAAACAATCACTAAATTTATTTACAAAATCACTTCCACGCTTCACTCAATCTATTTAATAGTTATCAGTGAAACAGTGCTTTCTTTATGAAGCTGTTACAAGAATATGTATAAAATATATAAAGACATGTTTTTAAAAATTATAACTTTATTTGTAATCAGTAGAAACTAAGTGATTTATTGAAGACAGCAAAAAGATCTGGGCTCATCTTCATTTTCAGCTGGACCATCGTCGATGTCGTTCTGGCCATTGAGAGGAGGAGGTGCAACTAGCAATGGTGATCAATTTCTTCACAGCTGGACACAGTTTGAGCACGATTTCCTTTGCTTCAGCATTAGAGACCATCTGAAAGAATTTAGCTAAAGTATAAAAAAACACGTTTTGGTACTCGTAGCAAAATTGTTACAAATATTATTTTTTTTGCTGTCAATAAGTCTACGAAGGCCTTTACCTTGTTCCCATTGGCTCTAACAAACGAAGAATTTTCAAAAGTGTGCACAAAATTCGCACCGACCATAGTCACATTCTCGTTGTCGAACACAATGGTCTTGACATCATGCCACCTGGAATTTCCGAATTAAAAAATTAACCCATGTCAGTTGTTTACTTTGTTGCTGCATAAAAACATCTCTGATTAACGGCAGCCATATTGAGTCGAGAAGTCGGAGACAATTTCTCAGAGACTAATTTCAGAGCATCTTGTGTGATACTGATCTGCAAAAAATTGAAATGTAATTGAGCTTGAACACGGATAAACTCACCATTATATTAACTCTTCAAAACGAAGACCTGCCGATTTTCGATTGTAAAGAGCAGTTAAAAAAATAATAAAACTTTCTACGTAGATTTGTGTTTTAATAAGGTTGGATTTTTAAAGGGGGGGGGGGGGGGGGGGGAAACAAAAATAGAACACGTGAAAACTTAAATTAGTTTTTGGTTTAAAATCACATTATGATCTACAATTAGATATTTCACTGGCGAGGCGTAATTGGACGCCCTTCCCGCCTCGCTTCTCGCTTGGAAGTTGGGTGGCACGGTTTTGCGGAAATATATTTAAAATGGTGTTTTTTGTTGGAAAGCGATACATTTCTGTAATAATTGTATTTGGTTATTTTTTCCGCTTCGTACGCCCTGTGGAAAATTCCGAGAGGTGTTCTACTAAATTTAAATCAATTTACTTTTAAAAGTTGAAAGCATAAAACCATAAATCAATTTTAAAAAAAGTATTTACAAATTCACTTCCACGCTTCACTCAATCGATTAAAATAAATATCAGTTTCCTTGGCGGCCTCATTCTCCTCAACAACTGCAATTTTCGATGTATTCTTTGAGGAAAACGTCCGAATTCGGAGAAGAAACGGCGTTTTCTTGATGAACCTGTCACGCCAGGCAGGCACAGAATACATTCCGATAGGCACGATGAAGAGAGGATTTCTGGAAGATTACATATATGTTTTTTACAAATTCTAGAGATACACTCGATCAAATTTCATTTCTTGTTTGATTTTAGTGAAAATCAGCTGACAAACGTTAATTCATTCCTGCGAAAAATGTTTTCTCAATACCTAGTAATTTACCGACCAATCTCTATTCGTTCATGATTAATTTTTTCAAGCATATGTCATATTTCAAGTGCGTTTGGGTTATTCTATCAAGCAATAAAGTATCATCTAGGTGCATGATGATTCATGAGAGCTCACGGGAGAATTACCGCTGAACACTCGCCTCCTATCGCCCGGAAACCGCCTTCAGAGGAAAAATCACTAGACCAGTTCGCCTCGACTTGAGAGGAGACGATTTTTGCAAACGTTTGTACTTATTTTACTTATTTAATATTTCGTTACCTTATGCGTCAAATTAAAAAAATAAACTTACAAATTAAAAACCGCTTCTGCAACTGTCACAATATAAATTATATAATCATCAATCCAATGCATAGCTGCTAATATCAATAAACCCATTCCACATAGAATCGCAAACGCCGCAAATAGAACAACTTTCTTCGCCAATTGCAGAGATCTTGCATTTTCTTTCGCTTGAAACCTAATTGCCAAAGAGTAATATTTTTGTTGTTGATCGTGATCGTCTAGTCGCTTTTGAATTGATATATTGATATGAAGTATTATGAAGTAAATCTAATTAAAAACTATATATTTTTGATCAGACTAAACACTTACCACTACAGCGCCGACGATGAAAACTCCCGAAATAGCGACACCTGTTGTAAAGTTCAAAATTTCACAAGTGGCTAGGCAGGATAATAGGAATGTTGCTGTGTGTGTCAGGAGTAATAGAGTTGTGCATATGTATGCTCGCGATTTTTTCTCGTAATCTCTGCAAATGTGGACTTTGCTCTGGGTAAACCGACCTGATTTTAAATTAGCATCAGAATTATGAAATTATCAAAATCTAGAAGTACTTTTGTACGTTTTCAGATCCAATGTATTCCATCATTACTAGTCATAAAACGATCCACAGTAGTTTGGTAATAGGCATAGATGTAGGCACTAGGCAGGCATACATATACATATGTAGGTGGCAAACATGTAGATTGTTTCGTAAAAATTCAGGTAGTCTTTTTCTTGTGGGAATTTCTATACAACTTATAAGTATGCTATTAGTTAGTAAAAGTATATAAAAAAAAGTTCGGATAAATACAAGAAAACTTAGAAATAGCCAAGATATGGGTGGAGCTTATGTATATTAAGGTTGCTCTTTGTTTTAGTTTTTCTTATGAATTTTCAAATAAACTTTTTCCTAGTTCGAAGAGTTCCTAATTTTTTTAGCTCCCCTTTTTGACATTTCTTTTTCAAATTAGATAGGTTTAACAGTATATCAAAATTTTCCAGCAGTTTAGAAACAAAACTTACGTGATAAAAAACGTTGCACATGCCCGTTCACAAGTCAATATAAAAACACTAAAAGTGAGTGTGAAGGCGTAATGCAAAAACATAATTCCACCAACAAATAGTGGAACAATTTCAGATGGTTTTGAAATCTGTGGCATTTCTGATGGATTATCTGTTATCCAGGATTGAAATACACGGTCTGAAAATTGAAATTAAGGGGCTCAAATAAATTAAATAAATTGTGTCCACCTTTTCCTACAGTAAGAAATCCAGATTGATAGGGAAATATGATGATTTTTGCAATTAAAACTTCAAACCATTGTCCCAAAATGACAGTGATAATAATGCTCATGTTACTGTGGAAAACACGAACTGAATTAATAATCAAACAAACTTGAATTGTTAATAAACAACATAAAAATGTCAAAAGTATGTGAATAATGATAAAAAGCATAGCGTAGTAATCCGAATAATATGCAGAATTTAAAGTGAATACTGGAAAGAAATATTTCGAGGAATTTCCAATAAATATGTTCATAACATTGACTGAACAGAGTTCTGAAACTTTATTTGATTTTTAGTATGGAAAATTGGATTTAATAATTAAATAAGAAATAATAAGAGAAATTGTAGTCTCTATAAATTAATTATAGGTATACATAGAGTAACCACGAAAAGTACAAATTTGAAACAAAACGTTGAAAATCAAATATTGAAAATCAACATTTTCAGAACATTTCCATGAAAAATGAAAATCATAGGTTTGAAATTTTGAAATGTATCTAGCAATTAGAAAAACTTTTGATTTTTTGTTGTTGTGTTGAAAGGGCAAATTACAAATGTGAACGGGGAAAATTTTGAGAAAGTACAAAGATCTTGTTAGAAAGAAAAGTTTAAGGCATTTTAACTGGGCCTCCGCCTGCCTTGTACCTACACATGTGACTTCCATAATTCCAAAATCTACAATAGAGGGAAAAATAAGTAGTTCTTGAATCTACAATTGGAAAAGTAAAAATTTTCCTGAACCTCAAACCAAAAAACAAAAACGTCACCGCCAAAAATCAGCGAAACTAAAGCTTTTTCTGGCCACAACTATGTACATTTCAGGTACCCCAAAAAACTTCAAAACTTTGCAAGAACTTTGATATTTAAACTAGTTTTTAGCGTTTCATTCATCGAGAACTTGAAGCACATGTTGCATGGAAACATCAGTGCCTTTGTGGAAAATATTGAGGGCTCAGTGAGCAATATGTAGTATCTCAGAATAGAAAATGAACAGAAGAAGCTTAGTTTCATCTGTTCTCCTATCCTGATTCTTAAACGAAAACACGCTTTCAAAAATAATAGCTACGTTTTTGACAACTTTCGGAAAATAAGAAAAGTGTTTTATTCAATAAGAAACATTTCAGAGTAAAATGGGAGGCATCTCATATGATTTGACAGATTAAATCAAATGGGACGTAGTAAATTGAATTTGATATTTATTCAAGAATAAATAACGTGGGGGTACTAGCATTACTGGGGGAAGGGAAACCACCAATTTCCAGCTCAAAACAAGGAAGAAATTAGTTAAAGATTATATACATGTGTAGACTAATGACCGTGTTTAAACAAATTAAATATTTTTAAAGCCAAAATTATATTTTGATTCACTCGAGACTTTTTGATAGACTTTAGTTAAAATTTTATCTTTCAGCACTCCGCTAATTTTTTTTGGAGTTTTTCCAGAAAATCCCATTTTTCTCATTGTGATGCCAATGTATTTAATCGGGAATTTACATAGAAATTGAGAAAATTACTTGTACTTCTTGGAAATAGTTTATTTTTTTCATTGAGATTTGGGAAAGTGCTCAAAAATTGGCTCACGGTCACAATGTGCGCAGTGTCATCAGCTGATGGACACATTGAACCGAACCAACTTGACCAACTTTAGAAACTTTCACCTGTATGTAAAGTTATTTAAAACAAGTAAAACATTTTTTTATTATATTTCTCCATAAATTGTAGATAAAAACCCTCAAACATTAAAAATATAAATTAACTTTTCGACAATGTGTTTTCCAAAAAAATTTCTCACATTTTGAGACTGAAGACCAATTAACTAAATTGAATATTATCGTCATTGCAGATTGCTCGCCTGAAAAAATATTTAAAAATCTGAAATTTCTAATTTTTTTGCTGTGTAAAAATTCTGTCTAAAATGTAAATTATGGCGTTTCAATTTTATAAAAAAATGTTAATGCGGAAAATTAATAAATCGAAACTCGAAAATCAAAAAATCCTCACATCAGGAAAAACAATTATTTATGGGGAAACATATTTTCGTGCCCACTAGGCTAATTTATTAGTTCAAACATCAGATAATTTAGCCCAATAAACGAATTGAGTGACCCGAATTGTATAGCTGATCACTTTTACGTCGAATTCGAACCACGAGGACTTTGGACTTTGGTTTAAATTTCATTGTTAAACATCTGAAACTGCCACAATAGGTAAAGCTGGGTCCTGAATTTGAATAGATCAAGTTTTTAGTGTAAATCCGCTGAAAAATATATCATACCAGCCGTTCGCACGCGCTAAAGCGCGTGCTCCGACTGGCTTACTCAAAATTAAAATCATATTTTAAAATTTCTCATAAATATTATTCTAGACGATTCTAGATGATTTCAGAATTTTCTCAGTTTCCAGATGATTCTAGAACATTCCAGAATTTTCTCGAATTTTCCAGAAGGTTCTGGAACATTCCAGAATTTTCTCGAATTGTCCAGATGATTCTAGAACCAAATTTGAATTTCCCGACAAAAATTATTTCTCTGAAAATTTGAATTTCCCGCCAAAATTTTTTCTCAGAAAATTTGAATTTCCAGCCGAAATTTTTTTCTCAGAAAATGTGAATTTCTCGCCAAAACTTATGGGTCGCGCCACGGTGGGTCTCACCACGAAGGGTCTCACAACGATGGGTCTCACCACGAAGGGTCTCACCACGAAGGGTCTCACCACACTGGGTCTCGCAACGATGGGTCTCACCACGAAGGGTCTCACCACGAAAGGTCTCACAACGATGGGTCTCACCACTAAGGGTCTCACCACGAAGGGTCTCACAACGATGGGTCTCACCACGAAGGGTCTCACCACGAAGGGTCTCACCAATTTCCCGGCAAAAATTATTTCTAAGAAAATTTTAATTTCCCGCCAAAAATTTTTCTCAGAAAATTTGAATTTCCCGCCGAAATTTTTCACAGAAAATTTGAATTCCCGCCAAAATTTTTCACATAAAATTTGAATTGCCGCCAAAATTTTTCACATAAAATTTGAATTCCCACCAAAAAATTTTCACAGAAAATTTGAATTCCCGCCAAAACTTATGGGTCTCACCACGATGGGTCTCACCACGATGGGTCTCGCCACGATGGGTCTCACCACGCTGGGTCTCGCCACGATGGGTCTCACCACGCTGGGTCTCGCCACGATGGGTCTCACCACGCTGGGTCTCGCCACGAAGGAAGACGGGGCCCGCCCACAATTCTCAGTGACTTTGTGTGTGACGTCACAGACTACAAAGACTACAAAGACTACAAACTCCGGACAGACTAACTGTATTTTTTTATATCTAGTTAATGATTTATTTTTCCTTGAGATAAAAAATATTTTTTTTAAAATTGTTTGTGTTTAAAAAAACTAAAAACATAGTTATTCTCTGTCCTCAGACAAAAATTCAGGAAAATTATTTATTAGGTAATCAATAAAATTATGCATGAAATTTTACTCTCCAATTTATGTTCATTTGGTTTCAGGTACCCCATTACCTTCCTAGGTTGTCTGTCCCTAGGCAAAAAATTTTTGCCTGCCTACCAAACGCCGCAACAGAAAACTAATTAGCTCGACTAAATAATTTAAACAAAATCAGGGCAATTTTCTTCATAAAACTTCTGCTTTTCTGTAGAGCAGGTGAAATGATCAGTCCTGACAACCCAGTGATTAAGCTTCCCAACACGCTGTAATTTCTTTTTTCTTAGTTTTTTTCTGAAACTTTTTTCAATAACCATCATCATGATCTTTCTTGTCAATAACTCCACTGAAACCTATTTCTTTCCAATTTTTCTAATGAACTATAAAAGAGACATGGGACCTTTTGCAATTTTAATGTTAACCGTGGAAATGTTATGCTTCATGCTTGGAATAATACTAACTATTCGAGGATGTATGGTGATCAGTGAAACTCGAGTTTTCAATCGAAATTTGAATTATATTTTATGCACTATATTGTTACAATTTTTTGAAAATGTGATTGGAAGATTGTTGATAATGCCTTATCAAAAAGGATGGATTTTGCTACCAGGAAATGGTAATTCAACTGAATTTTGATAACAAATATTTAACTGGTGGGCAGGCATATAACACAATGTGCCTGGCTTATCTCTGCCTGCCTACCCAGGCAGATAGCTTTGAAGACAGGCATTTTGTGCCTACCTGAAAATAACCCTGCTCCCCGGATCCAAATTTCCTTTTTTCAATGAACCAAAATAAAAACCTTTAAATTTTAAGTTTAAATATTTATCCAGTACCGTGAACTTCACTTTAGAGAACAAATGACAAATTCAAAAAACAGGTGAGGCCAAGTTCTTCAGTGTAGTTTAAAGCCTGCAAAACGCCGAAACTTGCATATTCCAGACCACACGAAAATTTATTCCGAATTCACGACAAACACGACATCAGAAATGATAATCATTGAAAAAACATTGTGGGATGTTCCATATCTCTTCATCGGATCAGTCATGTTAACACATTATATGGCATTTTCAGTAACTTGCATGATTGGAATCACATTTGAACGGAGTTTGGCAACTTACTGGATAAAGTTGGTTTGGTTTTTCTAGTTTATGGGATGTCGGATTTTTTCACTAATTAATAATTCATCTGTGTTGCGATGTAGTACATATGTACATTTTTTTTCCAAATATTTTTAAAAATCTAACGAATTGGTCAACAGCTTAATAATTCCAGTGATTACGAAAAAAAAGATCGCCCCGGAGTCTACATATTTGCAATAGTATTCATACAAACCTTCACTGCCTTAGTTGCATATTCAGCCTGGAACCTATGGTTAAGTGTTTACATTTGGCTTCTCACCGGAATTCTTCTTCTAATTGTTAACTTTGGAGTATGTTTTCACTATCTATTAATTTTAACGCAACATTTTTTTAGTTATTCGGTTATATTTGGTACTGGAATATTCGTGTTCATCGAATCCACGATAATTCAATTATGACCCAGTCAAAGTACACACTACAGGCTAGATTTCAGGCAAGAGAAAATGCAAGGGGGTTAGAAGTAAGTTGAGGATCGAGGAAATCTATGAAAAAAAGATTTTCGTTTCAGTTTACAAGGCTTGCCGTCATTGTAATAACAATGGCGTTGCTTTTCGAGTGCACAATATTTGTTCTGCAATATTATAACTTCTTTCAAGAATATGAAATATTTTTATACTATGCTATAGATTGGGTTAACGCGGGGTGAGTTCTCTAGCTTTTCCCGTGACTTCATCACTGAAGCTCTGAAAAAAAATTGTAGACAAAGTTTTTCAAAAACCCAAAATGTTTTGTAAATTTGGCAATTTATCATAGCGTTGGCTGAAAAATTTCAAAAAGCTAGAAAGTGTTTTAATTTGATGATGTTTGACAATTTTTCATTATTATAAGATTATTTAAACAAAATCTTTCACTACTCATAAGTAGTTAACAGGAAAAAGGCACAAGAGCGTGCCTATCATGCCCTGTATAATTTTTTCTGTTTCACACAGATTTTACATACCTTTTTTCCAGAAACACCGTGGCAATAGTCCCGTTGACAGTCGCATTGGAGCCGGTGTGGAGGAGAAAATTCTTTGGGAATATTAGGCATTCGTGTCCTAAAACTTCAAAGTCATCTGCCATTGTTGATGTTATAAAAGGATCAAAAACTACTGATGTGGATACTGAAGAATATTTTAGTCAATTGAGCAAAGCGTGGGCGTGAAATTATAAAATGTTATCTAATCATTTTTATTTACTTTTTGGGAATAAAGACTTTTCAGAATCAATTTTTACTTGAAATATGAAAACTAAATTAGCTCCGAAAATCTACTAAATCCTGTCGGATGACTCTCGATACACTTCACCGAGAATCTCTTCCCAATTTACGGTTCATCACCTGTTCATTCTCTTCCCACAACCTAACCGGATTCGTCACATAATTGCTCTCGCCTGTCATTCTGTTACTTTCTGTCTCTTTTCCGACTACTCACTTGTCAACAAGTTTCTCTTGTTGAGGTTACGTAATTCTTCTCCATAATTTTCGACAAATTTGGTGTTTTTTGTGGTTTCGTTTTCTCAAGAGGTGTAATTATTTTCGAACCTCTCGTGGTCTCAAGATTTGGTCAGTTAATTGAGAAGCAAGAAAAACACATTTCAAGAAAGGATGCCAATATTGAAAAATGTTTTTCAATTTTTGACAGTTACAAGCTTTATCAGGTAGGTTCTTTTAAATTAAAGTATGCAATTTTGATCAAACTTTTTTCCAAATAATTTATCTATGACACTTCTCATTGTTCATTTTTAAAAAGATTCATAAATTTCAGATTAACAAATCTACAATTCTTGGGAAGTTCTCTCTATGGAGCCCTTGGCGGATACAACGATAATGACATGTGCAGGTTTTCTTTCCAAAAACTTGGATTTCAATTCTAACCCAACCAAACTTTTAGATACATATCTTGCCCATTCGGTCAATACTGTTGGAATGGAAACTGTCTCTCAAGTGGAACCACGTCGATGATGGGATCTCGAGCTCTGGGCTACGGTGGTCCTGCAGGAATGGGAATGATGGGTGGAGGTCTTGGAGCTTTGACATCGGCAGCAGCTCTTTATGGTGGTGGAGCAGGGCTTGGTGGGATGGGAGGATATGGTGGAGGATTTGGAGCTGCTAGTAGAGGTTGGGAAGTTGGACTTTTTTTTTGAAAAGTTATTTTTGAACGTACTTTGATGGAATAGAGCTAGTTCATTGCTGAAGTTACAAAGTTTTCAAACAAATATTTTTAAATTGTTTTTACTTGAAATCAAAATTTTCAGTTTTTGCCTGTTTCCATTTTGGAAATCGACAAAAATATAAATGGTTTTTTCTGCAGCAATACACGAATTTACTCAAAAAATTCCAGATTTATACAGGAAATTCGGCGTCTACCAAAACAATTTACCAAAGAATTTTGCAATTTACCAAAACGATTTGAAATCTAAAAATTTTTGGAATATTTTAATATGATATTTGGTTTTGGACTATCATAAGTGTATTTAAAGTAAATTCCAAAAAAAGAAACTACAGGAAACTAACTGGGGTGGGTAGATTTACAACGTTATGTACTTGTTTTCACATACGACATCCACCATTAAACCCCCATTTTTCCAGGTATCTCCGTAGGCGGAAACGTTGCAACTGGAGTCACCCCATATGGAGCAAACGCTGCAAATGCTCCATTAGCTGCTGGTCCTATTCCGTCAACTGTTGGCGGAATGCAACCTTGCTCGCTCGTTCAACAATGCTTCAACGGTCAAATCTGCGTAAACGGGTACTGCAGCAAGAGTAATGTCGCTTTTCAAGGAAGTCAAGTAATGCCATCGGAAACCAGTATGTTTGGAGTAGAAGGAAATTCATTTTAATTGATTTGATTATTCCAGCTTGTATGACCGGTGCCACGTGTCCAGTGGGTCAATATTGTATCGGTGGAATTTGTGTGCAAAATCCGATGTCTACAACATTTGGTAAGTTGTTAAAGGTTTTTCAACTAGAAAGTTTGAGTTATTGAGGTATATCACGCCTCTAGACTTGATCTAACCTGACCAAGAACCCCAAAGAACCATTTCAAATTTTTAAAAATATTTCAGCTTGCCACAACCTAATATCTTGTCCAATGGGAATGATCTGTCAATTTGGAAGGTGCCTGCCAAATGGAATGCCACCAAACATGATGATGATGAATCAGATGTATGGAAAATGATTATTCGAGTTTTTGTAAAGTCTGGTTTGGTTATTTTTTAAATGTAAATATATATTTTTCTTCTAGTCAATAAATTTGTTATTTAAAAAAATTCAAGCTTAAATCTCACAACCAGGGAAGATTACACTTTTATTCACAGACATACCCGAAAACAATGGTTGCTAGTAAAATATGAATATGCATTTTTGACAGGAAAATTAGTTTTTATGCAAGCTTGAGCTTTAATCTTCGTCGTCTTTCTCATTGAGCCCCATTTTGAGATCTGTGTAACCCGTTGGAAGGGCAAATTCAACGATTTTCTTGCCCTCGGATGCGATAGAGATTTTGATTCGATAGTTGCCCTGCAAAAAGTTCAATTTGGGAAGACTCGCCAAAAATCTAGAGCTAACCTTCATCACATCTAACAATGAGATTCCTAAGAAGCTTGGAGACGCAGGAAGTTCCAACGTGGCATTGAATGCATTTTTTGTCTGAAATTGTTAAATTAATAACCTAAATATACGATCAGAACCAAAATACCTCGAGCTCTTTCAATGTATGAAGTCCTTTTTGTTGAAGTGTTTTACAAATATCCACCGGGAAAAATGAGCTCATCTCGAAGTTGCTGAAATGTTTAAAAAAATTAGACAGAATTAGGAATTTTTTAGTACTGTAAATAAATAGTACCAAAAATTGGGTCAAAAACTTTCCGAGATGCTGTAAATAGGAAAAAATTTGCAAAGACAATTTTCTGGCAGAAGTGTATAAAAAGTTGTCAACTATAATATTTCCAGAAAATTGCAATTGCATTCAGGATGTCATTCAAACCAGGGGTGGGCAGCATTTGCCGTTTTTGGCCGTTTTTCTCGATATTTTGATAGAATTTGCTTAATTTTCAAAGTACGTTTCATTTCAGGATGCGTGCAATGTTGTCGATTAAAATTGAAATTCTGAATTTTCCAAAAAAAGTACAAAACCACAATTAGTCGAAAGTTTTCGGCTATTGCCGTTTATCCAACAATTTAGGCAAATCGGAAAAATTTGCCGATTTGCCGAAAAATTGTTTGCCGCCCACCCCTGATTCAAGTGTTCATCTAAGCAAAAGAAAAAAGCAAAAACCAACCACAACGACTCGGGAACAATGAACATATCTGAATGTCCGTTCAAACAAATATGATCACCATCCAACGCGACACTGACAGACACTGCTCCGTCTTTGACAACATCGAAATCTCGAGATGTATCTACTTCTCCACTCTTGATCACAAACCATCCTGGCATCACCACATTCACTTTTCGCTTGTAACACGACGGCTTCATATCATGATCGTAGACATGGATTCGGATATTTCGAATTTCCACTGGGAGAGTTTCTGAAATTTCAATTTTTTTCAGATGAAATAATGACTGTAAAAACTTTTCAAAAACTAACCGTTTCCATATGAATCCACTGTAATGACATTATGCACTCCATCCCGACATTTTGATGAGTTTATTCCAGATGATAACGTGACAATAATTATTGAGAGAATGGTTTGGATACTTAACCGCATCTGAAAATTCGGAACTTGAAAAAAATCATTGATCCAGAAAATTGAGATGGAAAATAGAGAAACGCGAAGGGAGAAAAAATATTTGGAAATCTGGTTTTTTAGGCTACAATTTAAAATAACGTCGGTCAAAGGCAGGGTTGATGTTCGGTTTGATAAAATATTTTCAAATTTACTTTCTATGGCAAATAACATAAAATGAAAAAGAAGAAAAGGTCAAAAAATCAAAACGAATTTATGTGTAGATCAAAAATTATTAGCACACATAAAACTAGACCCGCTAGGAAATCGATTCAGATTTTGTGAACGAGAGGAAAAATACATGCTAATTAATGCAAATTTTTAGATGGGGGTGGATAGCTGGTTGCCCAAGTCATACAATCTAGAAAAATGGTATAATTTTTGACAAACCATTTTCTGATCTAAAGATTTCAGAGAAATGCTACTGCATCAGTTTAATTTTTGGTGTAAAATGTTTTTATTTGAATAGGATATCATTGAATGCAAGTGAAATAGAAATTTAAAAAAAAAACGTTGGCGGATAGGTTTTCAAAACAAAGCACTCCACCTAAATACAAGATTAGATAATTTATCTGTTTTTTGTGTTATTCCGCTAACCAATATGTTCAAATGGCCAAGACTCCTACAAAAACAAACAATTCGTGACGTTGGTGAAGTTTCAAAAAACTACGGAAAAACATGGTCAATTGCTGAGGTTCACAGCTATTTTTTAGCAAACGGATCATGGTTAAAGGATTAAAGAAAAATATTTTCACAAATGTTTGAAAATCGCATTATATAAACCTAGTAAATATCAAGACAATATCTACATGCAAAATGAACAGATCGCGAAAACCTTATCAATATTGTTTATCAATGGGTCCAAACTACTCGAATACTAGTTAATGTGTTCTCTGTAACAATAGACTATAGAATTTTATTTGTTAAAAATTAGATTTCCTGCCAAAAACCAATGACCTCACAATTTCTGCCGTCGTCAATTGTCTCATTTGTCAATTGAAAGTGATATCATTCTTGATTTCTGATAAAAACCAGTTATTGGGGAATTCGAGAAAAAGTGAATAAGATTTCAATAAGAAATTTGAATTTGAAAAAATGAATTGAAATTGGACTATTTCATTTTAATTTATTGATAGAGCATTAAAAAACATTTGATAGCTTTAACTTCAGTTGAAAATTTTGAAAAACGCTCACGTATAGTTTGAAAGTTGAAAATTGATGGAAAAAATTGACAAATAATGCGACATTTTTTCCTGTAACTTCCGACTTTCAGACAATTTTTGAGCATTTTTTAAAACTGTTCCAACTGAAATTAAAGCAAATGTTTTTTCTAGACTCTGTAACTAAATTTTAATAACAAATATTGGCTCATTTCGTAAAAATGCTTGTCAACGATTACCAATTTGGTGTGAACTAACTTGGAATTGATGTCCGCGGGAATTTTTGGGTTAATTATTTTTATCACTTTCTCATTTTATTTTCTTTCAAAAATTCGAAATTTCAGCCCCCAAAGTCACAAAATTCTGTCGACTCATTTTTAAATATTTCAAATCAATTTTTCCAACTAAAGATCGGTTTAAAGGTTTTTTTGATGCAGAGCAAAATACCCACAAGTGCTCAAAATTGTTATTTTCTAAAGCCAAAAATCCAAAAAACACATTAGTAAATAATATAATAACTTGTAAACTTGATGTTGATCATGATCATAGCCGATGCAATCATAGACCAGAAGTTTAGAGAACGAGAATTTACGGTGACAAGTGATTGGTAGTCAGCTGCTTGTGCACTCGTGAAGATGAGTCAATGAGTCTGGGTACCTACTTGTTGGTCCAATATGATTGCGGATCAAAAAGATACGATTCTCGTGACTTTTTTTTTCAAAACTCTGAAGCTTCTTTGTGGAAAACTCTTAAAAATAATTCCAATGATTTATTATTTTATGATTTTTTAGTTAGAAGGATAAAAATTTTGCTGAAAATCCACGATATCCATTATAATTCCCACTTGTGAAAGAGACAGTCATTGTGTTGGAGCTGCTGTAATAGTTTCCCAACGATGAAGATCGCGTCAGAGAAACAATCAGTGATCCATTTGAGTCATACACTAGAACGTATGAATTTTGGGACATGGAGAGATCCGAGAAATATATGCCAATACGGTATGCACCAAGAGTTGTCAACTTATAAACACAATATGAGGGGATTGGAAAAGTACTAGGATAATTGGGCGAAGTAATTGTTCCGGCATCAAAAAGAGCAGTTGAGTTACATCCTGATGGATTCGTTGGCGCTGGTGTGATAATCACAGGAGGGGCTGGCGTTGGTGGTCCACAGGTTATACCAGTTGGACGTTTACACAGGAAATACTGAGTCGCTGCACAATCAGATTTTGACCAAGTTAAATCAGTTTTAACTGCCATTTGAAAGCAGTTTCCAGTGGTTCCAGTACGAGGGTTTATGTGAGCAAAGTCTCAGTGGCTAAGATCAGACCAATATGGAGCCATGGGAGCCGTTGATAGACCGCCAATTGTAACACTCGATATATTGAATGGGCTGTAGATTCCTTGAATGTAGCTGAGCTCTCTTCTCGAGTGAATAGAGACCAGGTTTGCACAGTTGTCTTGACAGGATTTGTAGGCATCATTGAATGAAAGGATGGGAGATGTCGAGTTTTCATGAGACATTATGTAGCAGTAGCCATTGTAATTGTGAGCGCAGGAATCTGAAATTCTGGAAGATTAAATGAGAAGTAGAGAGGTGGTTTATCTTTTTTATATTATATTTGTTTATTTCTTCTCAACCATTCAAAATTTCAAAAAAAGCAATCAATTACAGACAAAAATCAAAATATAAAACAAACGATTGAATAGTGGGGGAGGAAGAAACAATTTAAGATGACCGATTGGAACAAGTCCGTGGCCAAATGTGGGTCTTCTTAGAAACACATTTCATAATTAGATATATCCTTATCGGAATCAGGTACTAAAAGTGTTACTAAAATATAGAAAAGGGTCGGTCTCACTTTTTGAGCACAATTGACAGTTTGTGATCAACTCCTGAAGCCCAATAAGTTCTCAATAAACTCTTGTACTCTTCCAAGAAGTCACGTTTCTGTCTTATCAAAATTTCGAAACTAAATCAAATTTATTGTTGCTTAAAATAATTTTTACTATGAAGTCACAATTACCTGCTCTTGTCATCGGAATTTCACAAACATATGCCATTTCCACATTATCACACTCTGAACTAATCCATTGTCCAGCCAAAGACCCACTAGTTGCACTGTAGACACATCCTCCAATATCGGTATTTGGAAATCCTTTTGCAAAATTGTTGAAAGCGGTATCAGTTCCTAGGTCATCATCAAAATAGCAAGAAGATGGATTATTGGATTCCAGGCAGTAGACACCAATCCAGAAGCTCAAGCCAATATTTCCAACAAACTGGGTGACTGCTCGGTTATCCTGGATATCGAGAGATTTTTTTTAATTTGGTCACAAAAAAAGTATGATTTTAGTAAATCAACTCACAATAGAATTTCTAATATTCACTAGAGTTCCTCCATAAGATGCGCAGTTGGCTTCAGCTGTCCGGTGCTTCACCGCTGAGCTAAACAGCTTCAAGCACTTGTTAGAGTTTACTACAGTAAATCCGTTGTTACAGATCAAAGAGTCACCAAAGGCAAATGTCAGGTACACCAGTACCAGGAAAATGAAGGAAAAGTGCATTTCACAAATTGAGTAAACTAGCAAACTATCAGCGACTGATTAGTTTAAATAATGGCATCGGGAAAGTACGGAAGAACTGATAACATAAGTTCGGCTACAAAAGAGATTATGAAATTTGCTGATGGACACACCCATTAAGTTTTTGATAATTTCTGAAATTCAAGTGATAATAATTAGTTGATTAGTTTTTATACCCGGCAAACCTCACCGAAAAATGAAAATTTCAAAAAAACGCAGAAATATATATAATGGTCAGTTCCATTCAATCTCAAAATGTTTCATAAAAGGTATGACTGAAAATACACTGTTTCTGCTTGCACTCGGTGGTTATGGAAGCTTTCAAAATTTGGAAAATCTACATAAATTGTTAGTTCCAAATTCGAGTGAAAATAATTAGTTGATTTGTCTTTACGCCTGGCAAACCCCACCAAAAAATAGAAAAAATATATAACCTTACGGTAGCTACAAAATTTTATTCGTTTCGAATCGGGGCACCGTATTCCTCCGTTCACGTGGTGTCAGACTGTCACATCGCTCCACTGCACACGAAAGGCGGGAGAATACATATTCAAAATTGCGCTGTGACGTCACAAAAGTTGAAGAACTATTTCCCGCTGTTTGTGTGCAGTGGGGCGATGGGACAGCCTGACACCACTTGAAGCTGCTCATTTTGACTTGCTCGAAATCATTTTGGTTGATAAGAGGTCTTTGAGATCGAATTGCATTGAAAATTTAATTTTATTTATTTTCACACTCACTTGACGTTCAAAAATCATAAATACATAAATAATGGCTCAGGAAATTAAAAGTGAAAAGGTCGGAGTATCTTAAAATGAGACGAAGAGGAGACCGTTAATGAAGATCCTTGGATCTAATTCTTCTTTGGGCGTCCACGTCCCTTCTTCTCTCCAGTCAAAGCAGCAAGAGCCGGTGTGGCGACATCAGTCTTGGCTGGCTTCGTTGCAGCAACATCCTCAGCGTAGCTCTTTGGTGCTCCACGAGAACGCTTTGGAGAAGCATCGGCGGACGATGAAGCAACTGGCGACTTGGCAACTGGAGACTTGGCAACTTGGTCAGACTTGCGTGGGCGGCCACGTGGTGCTCCAGAATACGGCTTTGGAGCCGGCTTGACTTTTGGGACCTTGGTTCCCTTTGGTGGACGTCCGCGTCCGCGACGAACTGGTGAAGATCCGTTGGCGCCTGAAAAAGATAATTTTTAATGAATTAGTCAGATTTATTGGATTCTAAAAACTGAAATTATCTTGAATAATACTACAATTTAAAAGGCAAAAAAAAACGTACTTGATGACTCGGTCACAGCTGGAGAATCTTCTTGAACTTCATTGGTAGAAACAAGGCATTCGTTGGATCCAACTTCTCCACTCATTCTGAAAATTTATACATTTTTATAATATAAATACAAAGCAAAAAATAAAAAAGTAAAAGAAAAAAATTTTCAAAAAAATCCAGAGACCAATTCAAATATCGTATGAAACTGGTGTGAGACAAACAAGCAAATGTCAGAAAAACTCCCTGAACTAGATACGGAGAGATCCGTTCGTTAGAGCGACGCGGTCGCGCTGCGGTTTAGAATTAAATTCAAAACTCGGTCGCGTGCGAGAGACGCAGGCGTTTGGGACACCAAACGAGCGTGCTGACCTCGAACATGGGAAAGAGCGAAGAGGAGTAAAGAGGGGAGAATGTGTCACACTGCAAAAAAAAAATGAGTAAGCAATTATTAGAGCGAGAATGTGTGTGGGGCCCTTGGAGGAGGGATTAGAAATTAAATCGATACATAATTTGGAAACAATGGACAAACAGATGTTCTAATGTCGTGACGATGTGTGCATGGAAAATAAATAGGCAGATTGTATCGTTTTTAACATTCAAACAGCTGCGTCTTGGCAACATGCCAGTGAGATCCTAAGAAAGGTTATAGGCATCATGGGAAAACTGGAAAAAACGAGACACTTGATTCTGACGTTATGTTTGTTTAATGTTAAGTATAAATGTTCCTGGTTGTGACAGAGAAATAAATTGGACGATGTAGAAAAATCTGTGGATTAACTTTGCTTCAAAAAAATCCCTAGATGTGGGTCACTATAAAAAATAGACCCACCTGATGTCAGCTGCTGTAAAATTCTTTGAAATGAAGTTTTATAATTTTGATACTAGGAAACATGTAAAACAAGTAATTGGCAACATTTTCTTAGTTGAAAATATTTTGCTAATATCATAGTTTTTCAGTTATGCGTGTTTGAACAACTCAAGCACAATCACATAAAAAAACTGAAAACGAGAAGAGTTTTGGCCGATACTGTACGTTTTTGTTTTAAATTTGAGCACAAATTTTGCTACTCTACCTTAAAAAACAGTTATTCTGGAACTATCCATAGAATTTTTTAAATTTAAAAACTTTTAACCAATTTCAACAATTTTTGAAATTAGGTAAATTTTTTTTGTAACTGGGAAATTCTTGTATAATGCTCAAATAAAAATACAAAAAATAACATGTGAGAAAATAATATTCAAAAATTTTCCAATTACAAAAAAATTAAATTCACAACTTTTCTACGTGACAACAAGACCCGACCTTTCCCCAAAAATTTGTCCGTGGAAGAACAAAAAAAAACAAATCACGGGAATCCTCCCACCTCGGCCAGTTTCAAATTTATTTTTCAATTTGGCGATCATACCATCTGAACGAGAGTTGGGGCAAAATTGCACTTCAAAATGGGTACAGCGGATGAGACGGCAAAACAATCAAAACTCTCAACAATGCAATCAACACAGAAAAGGAAGCCTGGCTCAAAACCGAACGGCGGATTTTTGTCTTTTCGAGGGAAGAAGCCGAATGTAAGTTTGGAGAATGTTGGCGCATCTGTTTTAATAAAGATTTCGAGTTGCTTGTTATGCGGTTTTTATCGTAAATTTGTACTTTTTTGTTTGGAGAGTCAGAATGGTTAACGTGAAAAGAGACATTCGATACTTTTGGTTCTGTCTAGGGCTTCCACGAGCGGCAAGCGTGGCTTCAGAGCCTGCCTGAAACGTGCCCACCTCACGTCGCCCTCTTCGCCTCAATTGTGACATGCAATCAAATGCTTCGTGTTTGCACCAAAGATTCTTACGTCTGACACTTTGGATTCATCGTGACACTATACAAGATGCAGGAGTCGCGATGTGAGGCAGGCGAAGGTCGCCTCCAGGTGGCCACGGCAAACTTTTCGGTGTCTGCATGGAAGCCTTAGGTTCTGCCTGCCTTAATGCCTTAAAGATATGATTCTTGAAACTGGCTTAGCCGTGTTGTAAAATCTAAAATTTGTGCTATCCACAATTAAACCTAAATTTTTCAGACCACAGGCGGTGATCTTAGATCGAGTAAATCTAAAAGTAGAGTCAGTTCGTTAAATTCGAAAGGTCCACTGAGTGGAAAAAACAAGAAGAAGGATAACTCGGGTCGTGCTCGCAAGAAACCTTCACCAATGAAGTGCTTCGCGAGTGGGGAGATTGTGGAAGGAGTTAACCAGTACAAGGTGACATCGCAACTGCGGAAAAGTTCGAAGCTTCTGGACTACGACGTTTATTTGGTGAAGGATACGGAATCGGGAGACGATTATAGAATGAAGGTGGCGAGAAAGGATCCACAGATTTTGAAGGTGAGAAGTTTTGGAAGAACAGGAAGGATGTACATTTTATTTTCAATTTCAGACTGAAGCAGCTCTTCTCCGACGTCTTGAGAAGATTCCTGGTGACAAATGTTTCATATCAATGATAGAGTATGGCAGTATTGTGAAGGACAAAGTGGAGTTTCTGATCGTTTCTCCATACGGTGCCACGTTGAATGAAATAATGAAAAAGGCCACGATGGGACAACTTTCAATGGACTGCTCATTCGTCGTTGGTCTCCAGATGCTCAGAGCAATTCAGAATCTGCATTCGATTGGCTACATTCACCGAAACATTAGTCCAGCATCGTTTCATTGTGGGCTAGGAATGGACGAGCCAACTCTGTTCTTGCAGGATTTCCGTCAAGCTAGGAAGTTCGAAGAAAACAAGAAACATGTGACTGCAAGAACGAATGTTAAGATGTACGGTTGTGGACGCTTCGCGAACAGAGCTTGCCAAGGATCCAAGGATCAGGGACGAAAGGATGACTTGGAAAGCTGGGTGTACACTTTGTTCTATCTGATGGATAATGGATCTTTGAGTTGGAAGCGGGAGAACAATTCACTAGTGGTAATTCAGCAGAAGGATGCTTTTATGGCCGGAAGTAAGAAGACAGCTTATCTTTCTGAACAGTGTATTTTATTTTTTAATTTTCAGACGGGAAAGATCAGTTCACTCATGCTCCACGCGACTTGGTACCACTTCTCTCAGTCATCAATGGATACGAATTTTCGAGTGCTCCAGACTATGAGGTCTTCAGAAACTGCTTGGAAGGCATCCAAACCGTTCAAAACTTGAACAAAAAGTCGTGTGACTGGCTTGGAAAGGCTGGAGTGGACGAACTCGCTGGTGATACGGTAAATAACTTATTCAAGAAAGCTTTTAAACAAAAGGTTTTCAGGTACGCAGTTTCGACTGCAAGGTGACAGGAGAACGAGACTTTCTTCCACGAGGTGAGAAGCCAAAAAAGCCAGCCAGAAAGAAGTTGTCATCTGGAGATGTCATATTGGGAGTTGGAGCAACAGACGGGTAAGTACTGAAGAAAATAGATCCTGCTGAAAAGTCAAACAATTTTCAGATGGAAAGTAGTGAATCTTCTCGGTTCCGGTGGATTTGGAGATGTGTACAAAGTGCATCGGGAGAGCCAGGCATCCAACAAATGCTACGCATTGAAGACTGAAAGTGAAGAGGGAGAGAAGCGATACTTACGTCTGAAAGTCGAGGTGACTGTGATGATGAAGACTGCCGAGAAGAAGAAGGATAACAAGTTCAAAAATTTCATTGAATTTGTGGATCGTGGAAAGTGTGAGCAGCTCAAGTGCAAGTTTGTTGTGATGGGTCTTGTTGGACCATCCCTTGAAGACATTCGCCGCAAGTACCTCCTCGCCTCGTTTTCAAAGCACACTTCATTCAACGTTGCCATCCAAACTGTCACTGCTCTCCGGGATCTTCATTCACTTGGCTATCTCCATCGAGACATCAAACCAGCAAACTATGCAGTTGGTCTTGATGAACGTGAGGATACAGTCTACATGCTCGACTTTGGAATTGCCAAACTTTACGTTGATGAGAATGGAGTTCACAAGATAAAAAGAAAGAAGGTGAAGTTCCTGGGAACGCTGAGATATGCTTGTCGGGCATGTATGATGCAGCAGGAACAGGGAAGGAAGGATGACTTGGAAACTTGGATCTACTTGGTATTTGATTTGATGGATGAAGCACATGGAATGCCTTGGAGAGCTTTGTGCGATCCCAGGGAGATTTTGAAGTCGAAGAACACATTCTTTGCTACCTGTAAGTTTTATTTTCTTAGTGTAAAAACAAGGAAAATAATCTGGTTTCAGTCGACAATTTCCAATTCTCAAATATTCTGAAACGCTTGAAAGATTTGGTCGTGTACGTCGACGACATGCAATACGACACCACTCCAGACTACTCGTACATTCTAAACTTCCTCAAGACAACTGCCAATGATGTAGGTGCCAAGATCACTAAGAAGTTGGATTGGATGGGCAAACTGAAGCAAAAGGAGTTTGACAGTGAATCGGAGAAGTCGGAAAAAAAGGGAACTGGAGATGATGAAGAATAACTCGTGTAGCTCTGAATAGATGCTCTGAATAGAATGCAATGTTTTGTAATTGAATAAAATGATTTTGCAATCATTATCAGGCTTTTAATTTTTTGTTTTTCCGATGGAAACATCTAGCAGACCTCTTGCAGATTATCTCACAAGATTCTACAAAACTGAGACGATTGGCAAAAAGGCTTCAGTCCCTACCACCCATTTTTCATTTCTATGCGTACCTGTGCGTAGGGGTGGCGATAGGGCGCCCTGTTGCGACCTAACGCCACCCCTACTAACGACCTCAATGAATAAAGTTTCGACCTCGAAAGAAAATTCGAGTAATAAGTAAACCATGCTAATTTAATTTTCATCTTCAAAATTCTGATTGGATTGTTCGTGAAGCTGCTGTGAAATAGCGAGGGCGCCCTGTTGCGACCTATCGCCACCCCTACCTGTGCGGCACATTTACAAAATCCACACTCTCTCGCTATTTTTTTTCGAAAGTTATATAGAGATATAGACAAATCCTTGTGCTTTCTATATAAAAGTAAAGTTGTTTTTAGAAAGTATAATACAAGTATTCCTCTAAATTTCTATAAAAATTTCCTATTGAAAACTTCGAAATAAAGATGAGAAAATTTTTTCCAGTCGGAAAAATTGACCATTTTGGAAAATTTGTATTTTTCTTAAAATATTGTACGTAAACCATTTTTTCATCGATCTGAACACGTGGACCACATCGCCCAGCACAGAGAACAGTTTGAAATAAGTTTTTAAAAATATTTTTTTTGTTACTGTTTTGCTCTGCATTTTTTTAGTGGTAAGCTTTAAAACATGCTCATTTTGTTTTAAATATTACTCTTATGAAAACTCTACTGATATTATTTGAAAGTTGTCACATTGAAAAACCTGGTCTTCAGATACAAATTATTTTTAATGGCGCAATTTCTTGAAAAAAGTTAAATTGAGGACACTAAAAAAAATTAATATTGCAACTTAGTAGAAAAAATTGCGTATTCTGACATGTCTGTATTCAGAAAAAATAAAACGTCTTTCTCATTTCTCGGAGTTTCCATAGAAACTTCTATATTATTTTCCTCTTTTGGGAGGACACTTCTCTATTTTTATACTTTTTATATTTTACAGATTCTTTATGAAACATAATACTTTACGAGCCGTGTTTCAATTCTCATTTTTCATCGGAATATGCACTTTTATTATGATAGCCGGGTACTCGTATCAAATCAATTATAATCAGAGAATGGGGATTTTTTACGGAGGTTTGCTAGTTTTTCAGCCTAAATTGTATTAATCAGGAAATTTTTAAAGGAAATATAACATTTAAAAAGGTACCAAAAGTTGTAATATACACTGCCACTCCATTTTTCGATGTACCCATTGAAAATTCAATTTTACGGGATTGTTCTGAAAAAATTAAAGTAAGTACTTCGAAAGTTACCGAGAATTTAACCATTGGTTTTTTCAGAACTCGTGCACTGTTACAAGCAATAATAAGACTTTTCCAATTGCGGATGCCATTGTATTCCACTCACGGGATATCAATGAGACGGTAATATTAACCTCCAACCCACTAAAAATAATTTTTTTTGTAGAAACTCTCATTTTTCAATAAAAATCGACGATATGATATTCCATATATCATGATGGCTATGGAAAATCCATTTTTTGCTGGCTTAACTGTATATCATAACTTTTTTAATTGGACAATGACTTATCGCACCGATTCTGATATTTTCCATCCATATGGGGCATTTGTGAAGAGTTATGTGCCAGGTTGGTTTTCAAACTTACTGTATTTTCCATATCAGACCCACACCCTCATTGATCTACTTTGATGGTATTTTTTCGGTTGTATATAGTTTTATCAAAAAATATTGAACGACCTTAATATAGAATAACATTTTGCACGTATTTTATCAGTTGACAATTCTTTGATAAAACCGAAGTCAACCGAGATATCAACTGTCAAAGTAGAACGAGGTGCAAATCTAATAGGGAATGCAGTTCTGAATTTTTATTTGTATTTGTCAAAAATGCTAATGTTACCATAATTTTAGCTGAAGTGAACTACAGCGAAATCTGGAATTCGAAAACAAAAGAAACACTCTGGATGGTCTCAAATGGAAATGCACAGAACAAACGAAAGGAATTGGTTGAAAAATTAATTAAAAAAGGAATGAGTATTGATTTATACGGACAATTATACAAAAAGGAACCTGCTGAATGTCCAAGGCGCAGAGGTCCTCCCGGGTGTGATGTGAAGTTCCATTCGTGAGTCCTTTAAAACTTGATTGTCAAAAAAAATTGTTTCAGACCCTACAAATTCGCCATCGCTTTTGAAAACAGTAACTGCAAGGATTACGTGACCGAGAAATTCTGGAAAAAAGCAGGTATTTACAAGACAGTTCCCATTGTGATGTCTAGAAAAATTTATAGAGATCTTGGAGTGAGTTCCCGTTTTTCATGTTAAATTTATAGTTAAATTTCAATATTTCAGATCCCAGATTCAATGTACATCGCAGTTGATGACTACCCGAATCTTGAAGAATTTGTGCATCATATCCAAAATGTGACATCTAATGAAGAGGAGTATATGAAATATCATAAGTGGAGAAAACAATTCAAGTAATTAATGAGTTCTTGAAATATGAATACTTTCTATTTTCAGAATTGTGGATACCAATGAGGGAAACATCGGGTTTTGCCAATTGTGTCAAAAGCTGGCGGGTTACAAAAGAAAACTGGTACCTCACAAAGTTTACGAGAATTTAAACTCTTGGCATAGCACTTCGACTTGTGATAATTCGTTTGCAACTCGGTTTTTATGATTTTTGAAGTTAAAATAAAGATTTAAATTATTTCCCGAACAGTTTCGGACACATTTCATGCTATTTTCCCATTTTTGAGATGGAAACTTGGAAATACAAAACATTTCACTTGCAATTCATTAAGATTGGAGATATTCTGTGAATCATTTAGTTTAACACAAACCCTGATTAAAGTGTAACCTTCGTTTATATTCCACCTCCCGACCTCAGTTTTGTGTAAGTTTCGGGATATCTGGCTGCGCAAAATGCAATTATATAACTTAATCTATAGTTCGAGTTTTGATACTTTCCTATTTCTTCTTGGCAGTTCTGATTCGTTTGTCTTTTTTTTTCTTTCATTTTCTTATTTTGGTAAAACTTGTAGTAGGTGTTTCTTATGTTTTTTTTTGAAGTTTTATATGTTTCTAGAGTCTATATGTTTTTCTTTTAATTCAGAAACAGGCAGCAATGTCCGATCCAATGGAGAAAATATTCAGTATTGATATTGTTATCAATAACATAATCAAACACACCTACCCCTTTGAAAATTTTCCAGATCTTCGAGTAAGTACTTTCAATTTGGATTTCTATTTTGTTTTGTTCAACTAAAATTTTCCAGCTAGTCAATCGATCTTTCAACAAAGAATGCATCAACGTACTTCGACAATCCCATGAGAAAATACTTATTGAAGCAAGAGTACCAGAAGTTCATTTGAAACCAGATGATGAAGGAGTTACGATCAATGGGAAGTTTTGCAAAGAGAGCTCGTTTCATAAAAGAATAAGGTAAGTGAATGCAAAATTTTTCAACTTTATATTAATACTATTTTCCTAGATTTTTGAAAAACAAATGTAGGGTGAAGATAAAATACTTTGAAGTGAAGGAACTCCATAAACTAAAGCATTGGGATCTTCAGAACACTCACAGAATTATTATGGACGACTTGATTGGAAATTGTCGTAAGTTTTTATACATACTAGATAATATACGTATAAAGTACTTTAATTTTATTTCCTCTTCCAGGTTATACTATCCGAGAGTTCATTGGAATGAGTTCAATTTGTCCAGAAGGATGTGAAGGTTGCACCGAAATTGCAGATAAATGCAATAGATATGGTCCACTACAATTGCATATGGTGATACGAAGTCGGCTCGATCCACATTTTAAGGAATTAATCATTTGTGACAGGTGGGAATTTAAAACATGAATCCATAAAATTAAAGTAATTATTTTTCAGATTGTTCTCATTGATCGAACAACACAAAAGAAGACAATACGCTTCATATCTCCAAAATCTGATTCCGCCATTCACATGTGACCATCTAATACTCATACTCAATAGTTCATTTTCCCGCGATGTTGCTATGGAACTTCTGGCTGCACTAAACCCAAAAACAGTAGAACTGCGAGTCGGGCGTTTTGGCGCAATTAGATTACACGAGGCTCAACATGCACCTGTCAATAATTGGAATTTATCACATCTTCACATTAATATGAGAAATTCGGAATGGTTATCAAAGGAAGATTGTGCGGTAACAATCCATAATGCTAGCTGTTTATTTCCCACTGAGAAATTGAAGATTTCATTACCAAGCTGTCTTGTAAATCTTGCTTCAATGGAAAGAAATGTTATTGACTTAATACCGCTTATTTGGAGAAATGTGCCAAAATACATCAAAATCGATCTCCATCTATTTCCAACGGTTCCAAAGACAACTCAAACAGTGAAGTTCTTCAAAAATCTTCGGATCGAAAATGGGCAAACCGTTAAATGGCTTCGTCTTGAAGAGAAAAGTCGAGAAGAGCGAAGAAGCGCAAATTTTCTAAGACTACCAGAAGGCCCATATATGGATATGTATTTCACAATTAAGGATAAATCAATAAATCGAATGCTTGACATTGCTGTTCTGGTGGAAGAAGAGTCTTTCGGGAAATATTACCATAGCACAATTAACCAAAAGGAATATTCTGCCTCGGCGAGAAAGTTCATCACTCCCGAACATGTTGCAAATTGCACGAGATGTTATAGACATCATGGCGTGAATAAGAGCAAAAGCAAATGGGAATTCGCTTGATCATCCTCTTGTGTATTTTATTTTTAACCTTTAAACATACAATTGGAATTTATTTGTTCTTTAAAGCAAATATTTTTTCATAATTTTCTTATAGTTTCAGTATGATTTTTAAAGGTTTTTTAAACATGATGTAAATTTTGCCGTGTTCTCCATTGCACTTGATTTCCATTGTTTTTCCGAAATTAGTTTTTCAATGAATTGTTAATGAAAACAATATTTCTCTACATATATGTATAAATCCTTTTTTCGATGTAAAAAAAACTTCACATCACAGAATATGGCGACTCCTAATTGTTATTGTCCAAAAATGTGTATTTTTCTCAGAGAAGACACAAAAATAAATAGCCTGCGAGTCTTCATTTATCCTTATGACTCTACCCTATTACTCACTACAGTACCCCCTAGAATAATTGAATAATTGAAAAGTATAAAAGGAGGTGGATCACTGTGCTCTGCCACTTTTTTGTCTAGAAGAGCCACATATTTCTAAATATTGCCGTAGAAATATTTTCTATAAGGATTTCATTTTTATTGAATAGAAATTCAGATTGTTTCAGACAATGTCCCAAGGGAGACGCGCAATTCGTCCATCCATCGGAATTAATAAAATACATAATGATTTTCCAAGTAGGTGAAATTTATAATTTTTCAATTTTTATATACAGTAGTTGTGGTTGCTGAAATGCTAAATATTAGAGGGGGGATCAATTAATTTGAAATTATGGAAATTCATTCTGCAAAATGTGGATTGCACCTCTTTGGCTGGACACAAAATTAGTGAGTTCCGAATTCAGATTTTTCCAGTGTTACCAAATGATGGTTCTGCGCATTCAAAAAGAGAGATTAAATACAAATTCATGTATGGAACATTTGTGGGATTTCCGTCTCTAGGTCCAAAATACAACGGCTGTGTTTTCGCATGGATTGAACAAGAACAAAGTTATTGGCAAATGATGTACGACAATGATATTCGAATGATCGTGACAATCAGCGGCACTCAAGGAGAGGACAATTTCTATTTTCCTACAATTCCAGAAGACGATGGTATTTACAAGTGTGGAAAGTTTATAATATCTTGCGAGTCTCGGGTCAATATGATGTTCTATACGAAAAGAGTCTTGAGATTCAAAGCACCACTTCTGTCTTCAAAGTGTAAGTACTAGTGTACAACATTCCCAAAAAATGAATTCCTTCAGCTAGGATCATTGTCAGTTACACCTTTCATTTATGGATGGGACAAGCTCCCGGCACGGAGTATTTGACAAAACTCTATGACATTTTGTTCAGTGAGTGAAACACTATGATTATGAAATAATCAGCTGACTATTTATAAATTTAATTTAATTCCAGACGATGAAACCTTCACCTTTGGTTCAAATCCTTCATCACCATTTCTTGTAATTCAATATAATATTCCGATCAATCATATCATAACCTTCACGTTGCTGGATATCCTCCGAAAAACTATAAATGAATCGGTGAAGGATTCATACACCATTGAGCATTTGTTTCCAAAAGTTATGGATGAAAGTGTGACTGTTAAGAGTCAAAAACGCATATTTTCTTACAAGTACTTCGAAAACGCTGCACAGTCAAGACCGAAGATTTGTTGGAGCAGTATTAAATAGTTCCCTTTTGCCTATTAGCAATTTATCTCGATTTTTCTAGCAGATCCCTCTGCGTTGCTTGTATAAGATCGCAGTTAGAAAAATATGATTTAACCAGTACCTTTTATATGTTCTATTTTCTTTGTGTTCTTTTATTTACCATAGCTTTTATATACATATATTATATATAATACGTACATAAAATTTTATTCCCCTTTTTGTACTAATATACTAGCTTCACATTATCATAATTACACTATCTTATTATTTTCTCCTGTTCGCGCAGGTTTTTCGAAAAATTAATAAAGAATACTTTTCTAGCTGTCATATATGAGATTTAATATCAGGTAGGTAGGCTTTCAATGTCTGGCTATGTGCCTGCCTATCCACCACCTTGTAGACAGGCAGACGTCTCGTGACTAAACGTAGTTTTGCCAAAGCCGTTTAGCGATACTTTTTCGGCAACCAGCAACTTTCAGGCACCATTTGAGGCGTTTTTGAAGCTTTTCAACAAAATCTGTTCTCAATTTAAGATGGAGCAAACCTTTTTCTACATTTCTATATTAATTTTGGATTAAAAAAAGTTAGATTAAATTATTTAAATAAACCGTTTTGTGCGTTTGCCGAAAACAATCGCCGCACATCCCTGCTTTACACAAAGCGCGGTCAGCTGAGTTGACCTCTATTTAGTGTAAGATTCTGGGTATTCCGGTGTGCATATCGATGTTTCTTCTCTTCACCAATATTTTTTTGCTTTAGATTTCACATCTCACCCACATATTTCTGTACAATCGTTTAGTTTTCTTGATTCAAAATGTTTTTATTTAGGACCCAATAAAGAACCAATAGTTATGAAGGACACGACAGAACTTGTGGAAAAAGTTTTCCATATAGGATTAATTGTGAATAACATTATACAGCACACAAAAAGTTTTGATAACTTTCAAGAACTTCGAGTAAGTTTTTTTATATGATATTCCGTCATTTTCCAGTCGTTTGTGACCTGATTTGAACAACAATTTTCATTAGGGAAAATGTAGATCAGTTAAAATGTTTTTGGTAAAAGCAAATACAACATAAAATCAATTACACAATTTGTTGTCAGGTTTGTTTCATTTACTGGCTCTAAAAACATTATTAATAAACTATTTTCAGCTAGTCAATAAATTGTTCAATAAAGGATGCATAGCAGCACTACAAAAATCCCATGAAAAAGTCACAATTGAAGCAAACGAACAAAATCGATTCCCATTTATATTTTTCAACGAGGATGAAATTAAAATGAATAAAGGGGTTACTGTCAATAAAAAATATTGTACAGAACATAAATTTTATGAGCATTTAAAGCGAGTTTGGTTTATTTTTGGATTATTTTTAAATATAAAAAAAACTATACTTTTTTTGGAAAACCAATTTTTTGGAATAAAGTTTTATTGAGTATTTAGTTGTTTTTTTCTGAAAACTAAACTCATAAAATTGGATTTTTTCCAGGTTCTTAAAAACCTTGTGCAATGTGAGGGTAAAAAAACTCGAAGTGAAGAAAATGAATAGTTTGAAACACTGGGATCTTACGAATGCTCATAAAATTATCATGGAAGAACTCATTGGAGATTATAAGTTTTTAGAAATATGTAATTACTTGTAGAATACTTGTCGGCTGAAAAATTTAAACTCAATTGAAAATTGCTAACTTCATCTGATTATTTGGTGTAATTTTCGTTTCAGGTGGTAGAATCACAGAATTCATTGGAATGGACTGTTTATGCCCGAGAGGATGCAAACATTGTACAATGATAGCTGAAAAATGCCAAAAATATGGCCCACTTCAATTTCATATGATGACTGAAAGCCGAGTCAACGAGAAACATTTTAAGGAGTTGATTATTTCTGATAAGTAAGTTAGTTTAAACATTGTGTATAAATGTTTATTTATTTCTCAAGTAGTTCCTTCAAACAATTTTCTAAAAAATACAATAAAAATCAGTGTCCGAAAAAAAACACCAACTTTCCAGACTGCTCCATTTCATTGCCGATCTATCAATTGAAAAAATGGAAACGTCACAAAGTGTACTGAAATATGCCCATGATTTTATTCCATCTTTCACATGTGATCATCTTATTCTTGTACTCCACAAGCCAAAACATCGATTTTTTATGAGAGAGAATTCAAGAATACACACTGTGCCGCGTGAAATTTTATTCGAATTTTTGAGAAAGTTGAAACCAATATCAATTGAATTGAAATTTGAAACCATCAGTGATGACATCAATTTGCACTTAACCCATTTTAACTATCATCGTGGACATTTCAACGATCTAGACTTCTACGGACTTGAACGAGAAGGATTCCAGGATTTGAACTTTTCGTCTCTTCACATTAATATGACAAATGTAGTTAAAGAAGAAGTAGAATATGGTAGAATAATTAATTGTGCCAGACTTTTATTCCCAACGGCGAAACTCAAAATATCAAGTCTGGGAATCTTTCTTCAACGGAAAGTAATATTATTGACATAACAACACTAATTTGGAGGATTGTGCCAACATTTGTCAAAGTCGATGTGATAATTTTCACAACTATTCCTTCAAGAAATGAATCAATGAAACTTTTCAAAAACATTCGCTACATTGATGGTCAAACAACAAGATGGTTGAAAGTGGAAGACGGATCACGTGAAGAACATCGAAACCCGAACTTTCATGAGACTCCCGATGGCCCATGGATGGATATGTACTTGTCCGTCAAGAATCAGTCGTTAAACCGTGTGCAGAATATAGCCCTTCTGGTTGAGGAGAAGCCTTTCTTAAAATATTATCACGGTACAATCGGTCGAAACGTGTATTCTGCTTCGGCGAGAAAGTTTATCACTCCGGAACACATTGAAGGCTGCAGGATTTGCCAAGAACTTGAGAAATCAAAAGCTGGCAAATTAATATTTGTTTGAGTTTTTAAAGTTTACCTTTAAGTTATTTACATACATTTCCTTCTAGACTTTTAAATTGTTTATTTTTGCATGTTTGAATATATAAAATTATTAATATACATACTTGTTGTCATTATAAAACACTCCAAGTTTTTTTTTAAACTCCCAGTCAAAGTTTTGATAAAATTTTAAATTTTTAAACATACAAGAAATGTGAACTTTCTAAAAATAAAAAATAAAGCAAGCAAAAACTCCAAGTTTTACAATAATATTTGGTCATTTCAGGGTGTTTAACAATCCATCCCTAACCAATTAATTTATTTTTTTACTGTTATATAATATGTACAATAAAAATATTAATTAAACAAAAGAAAAAGTCGGAATATGAATAGATCCAACAAAAAAAATTGTAATTGTCTCATGATGATTCGATAAACTTTAGTGGTTTTTTTTTCAAACTGGCATGTTAAAAAAAATTTCAAATAAGTTTTCATATGTGGCAACTGACATAAAACATTGCGCTGCATTTTTATTGTTCAGTTCTTTTTTCTTTCACCAAAATTTTATGACTCTAAAAGGGATCGAAATATTCGTGTTGAAGGTTTTGAAGTTTTTTTTTTTTTTTTCTTTGGTCTACTTTATGATCTGCTTTATGAAAATTTAAACTTTCTAAAAATCCAATAAAATTTTTAAAAAAATTATACACTTCACTTTATTCATGAATTAAAATTTCTTCTCTTACAGACAAATTCATTCGGGAAATTAAATAAATGTGGAGCATATTACAATTTCAAACGTACCAAACCTGATGAGAGAATCAAATCGAAATATATTTGTTCATCTGTTTCTTTTTTCCCAATACTCATTTTTCTTTTTCTCTACTCCGCATATTGAAACGTTTAGAGGGGGATGTGTCCTTTTCACAATGGAAATTCGCTTTTTTTGTATCTTTTTCGGATTATCCCATCCGAATGTGACATCAAATTGTGATTGATTCTGGTTTTTTCTTTGGTTTTGAGAAAAAAAGGTGCTAATTTAGGGAAGTTTTACTATGGAATTTTAAATGTTTCTGATGTTTGTCAGAGCACAGAAAAACATAGTTCAAAGTTCCTATATGATAGAACGTAAGTAGACTTTCCCACATTTTTTATTTGAATTTAAAAGTGATTTGTGATCACTTGATCACGTTTATCTTAATTTTAATTCGATAAAAATATTTAATCCTCATAGAAAACTATTTGTTTTATCTGAACGTAACTTTTTATTTCAGTAGAAACATTCTGGACATTGCTGGTAAAAACTTCGAAACTTGCCAGCAATTTTTGAGCATTTTTCTAATAGCTTCAACTATAATACATTCTATTTCCCGAAAAAGCAAATATTTTTCAACATTCTATCACCAGCTTCTTTGTATCTTTGTATCAGAACATATATATACAAAAACATAATCAAACACGTGCAATTAATTTTTTTTAAAATCTATCTTTCCTGATTTTCATTTATATATATATATATATATATATTCTCATTGGAAGTATTTATAGTACCTCAAAAAAATGTTCATCACCAATTGCGTTCCTATTCAGTTTAATGTGTTCGTCATGTTTACTCATTCACAATTTTTTCACAGTTCTTTTTTCATATTTCTGATATTTACTGCTTTTTCGTATGCACTCTAAAATTCAAATATAAGTTCTTATGACGTTTTGTCAAGTGATAAAGAATAATTGCAAGATTATTTTCCTAGGGCGTTTCCGTGATGAGAATTTTTGTTATGTTTTCTTGCCAATTTGCCTTCTTATCATTTTTCTAACTCTGAAATTAAAATACTAGGTGCCTTTAAATATTTGAAAACAAAAAATCCCAATGTTATCTTTCCCAGCCATCAAAATCATGAAAATAATTCAATGATAAACCGATTGGGAAAAAATCGTTTTTGTTTGATTTCAGAATACACAATCTTTTCAGGCTGTTTCTATGTACAATAACGTTACTTGTCAATCTAGGTGAATAGTTTAGAAAAATACCAATGACGAATTCATGATGAATTAAAATTTAAGTTACGAAATTTTAACAGATACTCTCGAAATTTATCAATCGATCCTTGTACTTTTTAGTTCCGCAGAGGCTGGCGGAGTTTACAAGCGTACGACATGGTTCAACTTTTGTTTAAAGCTTTATAAATGGAACATAGATGAATATTTCGAATGCTAAATGCCCCCTCCTTCTCTGCTGAAAAACGCCTTTTCCTTATCGATTGCTAAATTTTAACAGATAAGGTGTTTCAAATTGAGCACAGAAAACAATTTTTTTTAATTGTGAAAAAATTATATTTTTTATTTTTGTTTTCTCAATTTTGTTTTTTTTGTTAATCCGTTTATAAAATGCAATCAACAATTTTGCTCTAAATTCCCCAACATTATCTTAAAAAACCAAAGGCTCAATGTAGAAAAAATCTTCAAATTCGCTCGTTTTTTGTCAGAAATAATTAAATAAAAGTTACCAATTTTGTGATTTTTTTAACCGAAAATGATGAAAAACGAAAAAAGCTGAATGAATTTGCAAAAACAGGTTTGCAAAATTGGAGATTTAAATTAATATGTATCAGAATTTTTTCTTGAAATTTTTTAAACCGCCATAAATAATTTTTTAAAAGGAAAAATGAAAATTGGCTCAAAATGTCCGAGCTTAAAATTACATTTATTGGAATATTTCAGAGTTTAACATTTTTTAAATATAAAATTCACAGCATGACTCCGCTTTTAAAACAGGAACATTCTAAAAAAAAATTTCAACCAAATTTTTTTTAAATTTGGAAAGTACTCTTAAAAAATAAGATACAATCTGAAAAATCTGAAAAAGTTTCATTGAAAAGTTCAAAAAATCAAATTCTTCTAGATTATCACTAATAAAACTACCAAAATAATTAATTTCCTCTTTTTATAATTCTTTGGCTTCTATGACTCTTTTTTTCCATTCCAATACATCATAAGTTGTCCGACAAGGCGCTAAAAACAAAAAAATTCTCACAATTTCCACCTCTCCCTCCCCTTCTCCATGTTCCTTTTTTTTCAATAAGTTGTGGAATCTCCATGTCTCCATAGTTACATCTATATTTTCTCTAATTCTCCCTCTCTTCTTTTGTCCTTTTTTCTCTTCCTGTCCCCCTGAAATTCATATCCGTTTTTCGTTTCAAATTCCACTACTCCTCCCCTCCCACTATTATTGCCCAATTCTCATATTCTACTACTCTAGTAATTTGAACTTTTAACTTTTTAAATCTTGATAATAAAAACCACGTTCCACGTTTCACCGTGTTACCACGTTTCTAATGAAAATAATGTACATTCACAAACGACCACCTTCTCCAGAAATGTCTCAAATAGGCGGTGCCACGTGTACTTGGAGGTATTTAGGCCGATTTGTGACACTTGGAATTTATGCATCTGTTGCATTATTTGTATGGTATACACTGGTCCCAACAAGGAGTAAACATAAAGGTTAGTTTAAAAATATAAGGAAAACTGAAATGGAAAAATGTAATTTTATACCTTACAGCTGACTGAAAATGAGCTTATTTCGGATTCTAAATAAATTTTAAAAATAACATAAAATTCTAAAAAATGTGCCGAAAAGTTGTTTGTCAATTTTTTCTTGAAAAATTTACGTTGGCCAATTTTATATAAAGAGCATTTTCTCGGAAAACGGGTGCACAAAATTAAGATGTTTCAAAAAATTCTGTAAAATAAGAATCAAAGATTAATCAGAGGTAGATTTTTTTATTTTTCCGGATCGTGTAGCAGAAGCTGGCCTGTGCGGTGTAAGGTTCTGTAAAAATGAAGCTTGAATGATTTAATGCATTTTTAAAATAAGCCCGGTGCTTCAATTTGCTCCAATTTATGAAAAGTTAAAAAAAATGAACTAGCGCATTTTTCAAAATTCATAACGATACTTAATTTTGAAAAAAAAACTTTTAAAACCCAAAACTAAAAAATAAATAAGTTAATTAAAAAATTATTCCAGATTCCATTGCAATTAACAACAATAATGCAGACCCCGCCACTGCTTTAATTCCTGTACATACCAAAAATGTAGTTATCTACGCTGCAACGAAATTCTTCGGACACCCAATTACCACTGAGAGGTTCCTTGCGACTTGCCCTGATGTTCAGGTACTAACAGATTTCACTTGAATTTCACTAACCTTTTTTTCCAGAATTACTGTCGAATAACACAAGAAGAATCAGAATTCGATAATGCTGATGCTGTGCTATTTCATAATGCAGATTATCGTGGCAGTGTGAGTTGATTAAAATTTTGATTATGGAGTAAGGATTCTGAACATTTCAGACGGATAAATTCAAAAAGATGAAATCCCAACGAAAACCAGGAGTTCCATATGTGCTATGGTCTCTCGAAAGTCCGACCAATGACATGTTCCGTCCGGATAGTCGTGAGTAAATTTTTTCTATAAAATAGAGTTTATTAGAAACTCCAATTTTTAAGACATGATCAATTGGACAATGACCTACAGAACTGATTCCGATGTCTGGGCACCATATGGTACAATTGTGAAGCTGAAAAATCCAGGTTTTTTGTTTTGTTCTCTAATTTTTTACTTGGATTGTTTCAGTGGAAGTTGACCTGAATGCAATTTGGGAGGGAAAAACAAAAACTGCCACGTGGCTTGCTTCAAACTGTATTACTCAAAATCATCGGTTCGATTTGATCAAGAAAATTATTGATAATGGATTTGAAGTGAGTTTTTAAAAAATACTTTTGATTTGTTTTTGATTAGTGTTGCATGTCACCTTACAAAAAAATGTCTGATAATTTTTTCGACTGAAAATTTTGTATATACCTACAAGATGAATGGAATTACCCATGATACTAGATCTGAAAACCTCTATAAACTTTATTAAAAAGCTGGAACTGTTTTAATGTTCTGCCGCTGAAATTTTTTGCGTTGATAAGCTAAAATTAGGCTTTTAAATTGTGTAGGTTTTGTTTTTAAGGTTTATTCATTTATTTTCTTCAAATCAGTAGTTCAAAAAATTGCAGATTGATATTTGGGGCAATTGTGGAAAACAAGTCTCCCAATGCGCTGGAGTGGACAACCAGGAATCGCCTTGCGTGTTGGAATTGATCAAGTAATTTTCTTTTTGTAATTTTTCTTCCACACTAATTATTTTTCAGACCTTACAAGTTTTACATTTCTATGGAAAACTCTAATTGTAAGGATTACGTTACTGAGAAATTCTGGAAAGCTTTAAACGATCGAATGACAATTCCAATTGTCCTTGCGAGGAAGTACTATAAGGATTTGGGAGTGAGTTGTTTTTTTTAAATAAAGCTTTCAGAGTTAATACTTACATTAAATATTCTCAGGTCCCGGACTCTGCGTACATTGCTGTGGATGACTACGCAACTTTAGATGAGTTTCTTGCTCATGTCAAGAAAGTGAATAAGGAGAAGGATCTGTTTTTGAGTTACCATCAATGGAGGAAAGAATGGAAGTAAGCTCGAAAAAACAATCAAAAATATGAAAAAGTTTATTTGAAATAATTCATTTTTGCCAAAAATATAGAAAATATTCAAGCCACTCATTCAAATTTTGACGTCCCGTCAACTGGGGGGGGGGGGGGGCTGATCAATCAGCGATGTTGACCACGCCATTCGCGATTCGCTGATTGGCCCACAAAGCTTACTCAGTTTATCACAAGCCTTTTGATGTAGATTGTGAGAAAAAAGTAAATTTCAGAGTAATAATTGGAAGTGGCTTCTCCGGCTGGTGCACACTTTGCAACAAACTTCAGGACAAAGACTACATTTTGAAAAATCCGAAATCTTACAAGGATGTTGCATGGTGGCATTCATTCGAAATGTGCAATAATCAGATAGCTTCGAAATATTTGTAGTTGTTTTTATTCTATTTTATATTAATTTAATTATTTTCATATTTATTCGAAACTGGGGTTTTTACGGGTTTTAAGGAACTGAAATGTGATAATTTTGATAGATGTGATGATTTCAAACGAATTTATTTACATTTATGTGTTTTTAGACTTTTTACAACAATTACAAGCTTTGAGTTTTTACGGGAAAAAATACCAATAAATTATTAATGATTTCTGTGTGTCTAGAAAGCAATGACAATAGCACCAATGATGTAGATGAAAATGAGAAGAATTGATGAGAGATTGTTGAGAGCCGAATGAACTTGAAGCCAATCCGATGTTGCGTCCTGAGACATCTTTAAGATTTTTAATTCGAATTGGGAGTGAAAGCATTGTCTGCTTGAGTTGAGTGGGTGTGAAAAGAATAATAAATTTAAATAACTTTGTTAGCAATGTTTAAAATTATGGGGTTTTGGTATTTCCATATACATATCCTACCAAAGGTATCTATCAAAAAAATTTAATTATAGTTTTAGAGTAATAAAATTTGCTCAAAATTCTCAATTTTTTTTACATTTGATTTTAACAATAAGTTAGCTAGAATTAACCTTTTTTGGAAATTTTAATATTTTGGAAACTGCCAATTTTTTAAATTATTTAAAAAAAATACATATATTAAGCTTTGTTAATTCCGCCGTTAATTTTCACTTGTTCTAGAAGTTCCCCAGATTAATTTCCAATAAAACCTTTTATCTCACCTTTGAAGAAGTCCCATCAGTAGTTGGTTCCTCTTCAGAACCACAACACAAATTGGCATTAAGAAGTGAAGCAAGAAGGGTATATCTGTGTGCTGGTGGAACCTTTCTCTTTACTCGACTCATTGCAGAGATCATTACAGTTGCAATAAGACTGAGAACAGTCATTCCGATTGTGAACGCGTAGAAGACGTCTGTAATTTTAAATGTTTTTATTATATTTACATAAATTTTTAAAATTAAATATTTTAATTTTTTTAAGTAATAAAACTCACAAATCTTCGGAATATTGTCTCCAAATCCAAGTTGTGGAGTCTTCTCTGCCAAGAATTGGAAGCTCAGGAATTGAAGCAAAAGAGCGAACATTTTCACATAAATTTGCTGGTTGAACTTTCCAAAGAATGGAGCCAACAAAAGAATCAATGCAGAAATGAGAACCGGGAGAGTGAGTTCAACGGCAAGGGTTGATGACTTGCGGACTACTCCAACACACACTTCGAGACGTTCGGCTCTGAAAGAATTCAATACATTTTTAATAGATTTTTTTAAAAATTTCTTTAAATTAAAATGCAAAATTACCTATTGTCATTTTCCTGATTCATTTTTGAAATCCAAGTGTACATTGGATCAATATGCCAATTAGTTTTAGTATTCTTCGTATTCAACATCTCATGTGCTCCTTCGTGTTCCATTATGAATCTTACATATCTTTTATAGAGGTTTGATTGCAAGTTGAAACAGCAATGTTTACGGTCCTGGAACTTTTTTTTTCAGTTAAAAAATTTTGAAAAAATTTTAGAAACTTTCAAAAGCTGCTCATTTTTTTTCAATAAGTTAACAAAATTTTTAGGCGAAATGTTCCAAAATAAGACTTACATTTGGATATTCAGTATAATCAATCTGACATTGAGCCTTCATTCTGAACTCAAGCCTTGCCGTCACATTTCCATTGTAGTTTGATTGAATATCATGGTAGTTGACAAAATCTGTGGACTGGGATCCTGTTTGGAGCCTAAAACACAAAATATATACTCATTTTACTCACATTAGGGACTTACTTATCCGAGTTGATATCTGGTGACCACAATCTTCCCATGGATTTCAATCGAAGCACCTCGGTCTTCCATTCTTCTGGATTCCAACGAAGGCGACGGTCTTTCCACGACTGAAAAAATTTAAATATTTTATGTTGTAACCAGCCGTAAACCGCACCTCCGGCGCGGCCCCCGACTTCTAGAGCTGAAAACTATTTTTTCTGAAACTACCGTAATCCTACAGTACTCCTACCGTACCACTATTGTACCACTACAGTACCCCGACTATATCCCTACACTAACCCAACTCACTATCCCTCCAGAAGCTAAAACTTTGCAGACTACAAAGACTACAAAGACTAAAAACTATGGACAAACGGAATAAGCGCTTTATATATAGTAAATGATAATTTTAAAAAATCTTTAAGCTCACCAGTTTCAAGAATCCATTGATATTCATCTCCTTGAACACCTCATTCATCCACATCTCCGTGATGGATCCATCAAGTACTTGAACTTCAAGAGTCTCACCGGCTGCAACGGTGGGTGGAAGCATCATCAGAGCATTGCTCTTGTCTGTAAAACTGTTTGTTCAATTTTTCTGTTATACTTATTTCAAATTTTAATTTCCAACTCTTTATAAAATCAATTTTCAAACTACATTTACTCCTTCCATTTAAAACCAGTCTGTTTTACTTTTCCCGTATAACATTCAGATCTTCTTCTGAACGACTAAAGTCGTATAATCCTTCTTTCAAAAAAAGTACCTTGCATACGATCCGCATCGCTGGTTAGCTTGTAGAACAGACATTCTTCAAGAACTTGATACTTGTGATGCGCGACGTCTTCAATGTCTGAAAATTGGAAATATACATAGAATAGTGAATGAAGTTGTTCTGCTGGCAAGTTGAAATCCCGGTACATCAAATTATATTAAATTTTAGGGTTTTTTACAGTTAAATTACAGGTCAGGCAGGTTTCACGTCTGATTATAGTACAAAAAATGTGGGGTTTTTGCGCAATTCCGAGCATTTCTGCAAATTTGAACTAATACATAGAATGTTTGAATACCAATAATTGAAACGCAATCATTGTACAAAATTTGTAGAAATAATTTTTTTACTCTGATTTACTATACTATTTTGGCATTTTAGCATTAACGAATGTACTTTAACTATTAACTATAACTATTAACTATTAACTTTAACTATGAAATAAAAACTCAACGCACTTAGGTACAGTCAGCAACGAGGTAGGTAGGTAGGCAATCTACAAAAACTCTAATTTAACCTCCTCTGATGCAGATGTTTTCCTGCCTTGAATACCCGACCAGTGCTAATTTTTAGTGTTTTTTTTTCTAAAAAAAAGTGTTAATGGTCAATTATCGTTTCAAAGTGCGTAGTATTTATTTCTTCTCCGTTTCGTGAAGGTCAAATAAATAGTCTGACGGAACAGGTGTTCAACAAATGAACCCTCTGTCAACTCCCACATCTCAATTTCCTCTCTCGGCTTCTGCCTCCTGATAATGTTTGTTTTGCGGTTCAATTGCAATCGCCCTTATATTGAGAGGAGAAAGAATCGAATCCCCCCTTTTTGTTGTAAAAGGGGGTCAAAGTGTTACATTTCGGATGGTAACCTCGTTACCCTATAAATAAGGACACGGACGACAGATTATGCCCAATTATGGATATTGAATAGGATTTAGGACTTTAGAGCGGAGGGGGGAGGTGGAAGAATACTTTGAGAAACGGTTACCGGAATATGTGATTGTGGGTCGCGTCTTTAGGACCTACATTTCTGGACGAGCAAAAATATCTAGAACTTTTGTTCAAAAGAAGTGGATATAAAAATAGCTAGAACACGAACAATTAATATATAAATTTTACAAGTAAAACTCAAAAAAAGTAAATGATCAAAAGTCTATAGGATTAGCAATAATCGATTTGGAGGTTAAGTACCCACCTGACCCAGATATTCAAATTAAGTGGTGAAAGAAAAATTCCCTAACAATTTCTGATTCGTTTTCTTAACAAAGATTCTGCGTAGGCACAAAGATGTCTGCCTTCAAAGAGACCTGCGTCTCGTTAAAAATAAAAAAAAAAGTCGGTAGGAAGGTATGTACGCCTGAATCCCGTATCTGCAGTTGCCGTTTAAAAACTTTTTTTTTTCAAAAATTCAATTCTTGTAATATTGTTTTTTTTAACTTACAAAGTGAGCACTAAAATCGAGGGAGTACTGTAATTTCAGAAACACGAAAGAACAAATTTTGGCGCACTTGTTTTCGCATCTAACAGAAATTGTCGTGTCGAGAACCATTTATGTAACATAATTGTTTGAGCACCAACCTGTAATATTGCTTTTCCATTTGCAATCGATATCATAAGCGGCAACTGAAAGTGTGACCAGTGAAAGTAGAAGTGAAATCCATCGAGCTTCTACCATTTCTTGTCCTGGTCAACTGGCGCTCTGTGTCTCCAGTTCTGTCGGGGGACGACGAAGGCGAGTTGCTGGTTCTGAGCGAAGAAAGAACAAAAATATTTGTTTTCCTACCCTCCCCCCGATTCGGCTTGGGGACGAAGCGGACGGGATGGGAGGAGTCACAGGAGGACAGTAAATAGTGGGAGAAACGGGAACAGGTGCGAAAATGCACTTGACCACAACCACCCGCACCACGTATCCCTCAATCAAGTACTACCAGTTTTTGATTGCTGTTTTGACGGATTGAATGAGGGGGAGACAGGGGATGAAATCGGTGCTATTAGTCAAGTTTTTTAATGATTACGAGATAAGATTTTACAATTTTTATGAATTAAAACATTGTTTTAAAAATTTACATAGTTGTAGAGAAACATGTTATGAGTTTTTTCTAAGCCCCATTAAAAAAAAAATTATTTTAAAGTTTAATATTCAAAAGATTTTAATAATAAAAACTAATATAATCATATTTAGCATGTCATAAAACATACTGGTGTCTACATATGTATTGTCCTGGCTAATCTTAAAAGATTCAGTCTCTCAGGGGGCGCTTGATTATTCGATAAATTGAAGGGAAATTTACCATTTTTCATGTTGGTCAAAAATTATTTTTCCTGCGGTAGTATGTGGACCGTGGCTGCAAAAATTCACGACTGCGTGTGACGTCACACTTTTCCGAAAAAAAACTATATTTTACATTCAGGCGTATGAATTCATATATTGAAAAGTTATCCAAATGTTGAACAACTTCCGAGTAATTCAAGTAACTAAAGTTTCTTAGAACTGGAAATGTTAATATATTTTGTACCTTTAAAGTAATGAAGTAGTTTTTCTAAATCGCAAGAGCAGAAGAAAAACGTGTGTTTGATGAGTTTTATTGACAATTGGGATTCCCTTCTTTTTATCCCCCTACAAAAGTGCTTGTGTTTGCATACAAAACAACACCAGTCTCTCACGACAGAACGAACTTTTGCTCATTCTGAAGATGGATCGGTGCCTATGCTATGCTAATTATTTAAATTTTTATAACAAATTTAGGAAGTTTGTGTAATTGACGGAATTTAAAAGTTCAACAAGCGGAGCAAAAACCGAATGCAAACATTAAATGCTCTCAGACTGGGACTCAAAACTGACCACCACTCACTTGTTTTGCGGTGAAAAGCGGAAAAGCTCTCGAAAAAGTGCTCAAATTGAGAGAACTTGAATAACGAAAAAAAGAGATGTTTGTCATAATTGGAAAGGAAATATTTTTTATTTATATTTGAAAAAAAAAATTCTGCGTTCAGAATGCCTACGCCTGCCTTATGGCTACACGGTAGGTATGGAGCAGAATTATGTGCCGATCAGAGCTTTGCCTATACCTATACCTATGCCTATACCTATACCTATACCTATACCTAAGTCTATACCTACATCTGTTCCTACATTCAGCTATTCTGGTATACTGATAAAATATCGACAAAAAAGAGACTAGCTAAAAGTTATGGCTTCACCGACTTCCCAGTAACAAAACAACATACCACAGAAAAAGGGCGTGTCCACTGATCTTGAACTGACCGCCCATTCGTTTTTCTACCCCATTTTCTCTCTCCGGTCGAATTTCTATAGAATAAAACTGAAGAAAAGATTGCGGTTTTCGCTTGTGAAAGACTTTTTTCCTCCGAGGACGAAGGTTAAATAAACGACTAGGTTCGTTTTTCGGGACGGGGACAAGATGAGGAGCGAATGAAAATGGGGCACACTTTTGACAGTGAAATGAGGATCAGTAACTAGGCCAATTATTATTTCTATTCAGTGACACATAACATACTTTGACATTGTGTCTAATGGTAGTTTTGTGATTGTTTGGTTAAAAGGGATCTATTAAATTATTTTATTTTTAAATTTGAGAGGTGAATTGAATTTGAAAACGCTAGATATGATGCCCATGCTATTTGGATAGCATACTGTGATGAGTTTACAGGTAGAATTTTTTTTTATATAACGTCGACCATTTTTGAAACACCTAAATGTATGCAAAAATGCGTGCCTACCCGTCTACCTAAAAACGTTTTCCAATTTGAAAACAAGAACAATGCATAAATACAATTAAAAAGTTCTGAATTTACAGTGCTGAAAGAGTGGGCAAGGTATTTTCAAAAAATTGTATTTAATTTGAACATGCGATTATAAATTTCCCTTGTGGAAAAAGTCGAAGATTACAGTAAACTCTCAATGTCAAAAACATTCTTTGTTGGTTGAATATCAAAATTTCATTTAATAGGATCATGCATTTTATAAAAACTGAATCGACTTTCCTCGGGAATCTAGAAAGGGACTTGATGGGTTATACGAATTGGGATAATTTTCAGAACTCACTTACTTACAGAAACCAATGTCAAAATTGGTCACTTGTCTTGACAATCTTGAAGCTTCTGAAATTATGCAAACTTACGTTTGAAGTTCTACAAAATATGTCTGGTGTCTGGGCCAAAGAGAGTCTAGAAACGGTATTAAAATTCTGGAATTTTACATTTGCAATTCTGAAAAAAAAATCGTTCTAGTTTATAAAAAACTATTTTCAAAAGTTTTTTCTGCTGCTCATTAAGCCGATTCTTCAGGAATATTCTCGTCACTTATTTAAATAATCATGATGCTTTGTTCCCAGGCACCCCTGTCAAACATTTACTTTTCCCATTCATGTCATCCCAACTTTCTCATTTCACACCTGCTTCTCGTTTTTCTTTCTTAGTGACCGGTCACTCTCGATATCTGTTTCGCTTACCTTCTCAAGGAGTTTCAAAACAAAACAAATTCAATTTTTCTTTTGTAAGAAAGAACGCAATGACGTGGCAGAGGGTTGAGTGCTCCGTGAGCACGAAACACCACTGGGAACTCCTTTTTTCGTCTTGTGTTAGGAACTTTGGTCAGCTTTTGTTTGCTCAAGATCAGAACAGATTCTTTCAGTGGAACATAGGAACGGATTGTGAGGGAAATATGTAATTAAAATACATTCATAAAAATGAAAGTATCATAAAAATATCTTCATAAATATTAGGGTGATCGATAAGTTTTTTCGTTTTGTCTCAGTTTTTATTTTTTTCCCAAATATTATTTTGTGCTTACATAGTAGTTAGTGAGTAGTGAAATATTTATAAATACCAACCAATTCCGACAACTTCCAGACTGCACCATCTGCCTTCGAGTAGTCGAGAAGAAAAAATAATTTTTTCGATTTTTTTGGTTTTAGGTTTGAATGGAAATGTTAGTGTTTCATGCAGTTGGAAAACTTTCGTATAACGCAGATTAAAAATATTAGGCAACGAAAAGCACTCCTTGATATCTTAAAATTTGAAAAGTACCGAAAATTAGTTGCAAAAATTACAATATTCTGTTCCGAGTGGTATATCTTAGACTGCATGACAGATTTCAATTTATGAACAACTACAAAAATGTTAAGCATTTCTAAATGAACAAATCATATGTTGACAACTTTTTTGTATCTTTTACCGTTTGGAAGTTACCCATCGGAGATGCCTGCCAACTCGAACTTTTCAGTGTTCTGAAAATAGGACGTTTGTCTGAATATCTCGATTTCTTGCAAATGTATCAAAAAGTTTATAACTACAAAAATATTAACCAATTATTTCTACACATTTTTGTAGTTGGTAATTTTAACATATCTTTGATAACAACAGAGTTATCGCCCCTTTTAGAGAAAAATCTAAAATTTTGATAATTTGGTGGAAAAGTGAACGAAATTTGTGGAAGAATGGATACCTTGTGACGAAATTGTGTGTTTTGTTTTTGATTTTTAAGATGTTTTCATAATACAAGCATTTTAATTTTATTCCATAGAAAATATTTTTTCGTATGTTTTCAATTGAATTTTTTTCATAAAATTATCAAAATTTTAGATTTTTCTCTAGAAGGGGCGATAACTCTGTTGTTATCAAAGATTTCTTAAAATGACCAACTACAAAAATGTGTAAAACCGATTGAGCCAGGGAGGATGAGTTATATCAAATTATACACATTTTCGGTTGACTGTTACACGAAAAATAGATTGTTACACGAAAAAATAGATTGTTACACGAAAAATAGATTGTTACATTTTTTTTTATGGACAAAATGGAAATTCAAAACTTCACTGGTTTAAAAAATTTTTAAAACCAGTGAAGTTTTAATTTTCCATATTGTCCATAAATCTCGGTTTTAAAAATTTTGAAAACCAGTGAAGTTTTAATTTTCCATATTATCTATAAATCTCGGTTTTAAAAATTTTGAAAACCAGTGAAGTTTTAATTTTCCATATTGTCCATAAATCTCGGTTTTAAAATTTTGAAAACCAGTGAAGTTTTAATTTTCCATATTATCTATAAATCTCGGTTTTAAAAATTTTGAAAACCAGTGAAGTTTTAATTTTCCATATTGTCCATAAATCTCGGTTATAAAATTTTGAAAACCAGTGAAGTTTTAATTTTCCATATTGTCCATAAATCTCGGTTTTAAAATTTTGAAAACCAGTGAAGTTTTAATTTTCCATATTGTCCATAAATCTCGGTTTTAAAATTTTGAAAACCAGTAAAGTTTTAATTTTCCATATTGTCCATAAATCTCGGTTTTAAAAATTTTGAAAACCAGTGAAGTTTTAATTTTCCATATTGTCCATAAATCTCGGTTTTAAAAATTTTGAAAACCTGTGAAGTTTTAATTTTCCATATTGTCCATAAATCTCGGTTTTAAAAATTTTGAAAACCTGTGAAGTTTTGAATTTCCATATTGTCCATAAATCTCGGTTTTAAAAATTTTGAAAACCAGTGAAGTTTTGAATTTCCATATTGTCCATAAATCTCGGTTTCAAAAATTTTGAAAACCAGTGAAGTTTTGAATTTCCATATTGTCCATAAATCTCGGTTTTAAAAATTTTGAAAACCAGTGAAGTTTTAATTTTCCATATTGTCCATAAATCTCGGTTTTAAAAATTTTGAAAACCAGTGAAGTTTTAATTTTCCATATTATCTATAAATCTCGGTTTTAAAAATTTTGAAAACCAGTGAAGTTTTAATTTTCCATATTGTCCATAAATCTCGGTTTTAAAATTTTGAAAACCAGTAAAGTTTTAATTTTCCATATTGTCCATAAATCTCGGTTTTAAAAATTTTGAAAACCAGTGAAGTTTTAATTTTCCATATTGTCCATAAATCTCGGTTTTAAAAATTTTGAAAACCAGTGAAGTTTTGAATTTCCATATTGTCCATAAATCTCGGTTTCAAAAATTTTGAAAACCTGTGAAGTTTTGAGTTTCCATATTGTCCATAAATCTCGGGTTTAAAAATTTTGAAAACCTGTGAAGTTTTTGTCCATAAATCTCGGTTTTAAAATTTTGAAAACCAGTGAAGTTTTAATTTTCCATATTGTCCATAAATCTCGGTTTTAAAATTTTGAAAACCAGTGAAGTTTTAAATTTCCATATTGTCCATAAATCTCGGTTTTAAAATTTTGAAAACCAGTGAAGTTTTGAATTTCCATATTGTCCAGAAATCTCGGTTTTAAAATTTTGAAAACCAGTGAAGTTTTAATTTTCCATATTGTCCATAAATCTCGGTTTTAAAATTTTGAAAACCAGTGAAGTTTTAATTTTCCATATTGTCCATAAATCTCGGTTTTAAAATTTTGAAAACCAGTGAAGTTTTAATTTTCCATATTGTCCATAAATCTCGGTTTTAAAATTTTTGAAAACCTGTGAAGTTTTAATTTTCCATATTGTCCATAAATCTCGGTTTTAAAATTTTTGAAAACCTGTGAAGTTTTGAATTTCCATATTGTCCATAAATCTCGGTTTTAAAATTTTGAAAACCAGTGAAGTTTTAATTTTCCATATTGTCCATAAATCTCGGTTTTAAAAATTTTGAAAACCTGTGAAGTTTTGAATTTCCATATTGTCCATAAATCTCGGTTTTAAAAATTTTGAAAACCTGTGAAGTTTTGAATTTCCATATTGTCCATAAATCTCGGTTTTAAAATTTTGAAAACCAGTGAAGTTTTGAATTTCCATATTGTCCATAAATCTCGGTTTTAAAAATTTTGAAAACCTGTGAAGTTTTGAATTTCCATATTGTCCATAAATCTCGGTTTTAAAATTTTTGAAAACCTGTGAAGTTTTAATTTTCCATATTGTCCATAAATCTCGGTTTTAAAATTTTTGAAAACCTGTGAAGTTTTGAATTTCCATATTGTCCATAAATCTCGGTTTTAAAATTTTGAAAACCAGTGAAGTTTTAATTTTCCATATTGTCCATAAATCTCGGTTTCAAAAATTTTGAAAACCTGTGAAGTTTTGAATTTTCCATATTGTCCATAAATCTCGGTTTCAAAAATTTTGAAAACCTGTGAAGTTTTGAATTTCCATATTGTCCATAAATCTCGGTTTTAAAAATTTTGAAAACCAGTGAAGTTTTGAATTTCCATATTGTCCATAAATCTCGGTTTTAAAATTTTTGAAAACCAGTGATGTTTTGAATTTCCATATTGTCCATAAATCTCGGTTTTAAAAATTTTGAAAACCAGTGAAGTTTTGAATTTCCATATTGTCCATAAATCTCGGTTTTAAAATTTTGAAAACCTGTGAAGTTTTAATTTTCCATATTGTCCATAAATCTCGGTTTAAAAAATTTTGAAAACCAGTGAAGTTTTGAATTTCCATATTGTCCATTAATCTCGGTTTTAAAAATTTTGAAAACCAGTGAAGTTTTAATTGTCCATATAAAAATTTTGAAAACCTGTGAAGTTTTGAATTTCCATATTGTCCATAAATCTCGGTTTTAAAAATTTTGAAATCCAGTGAAGTTTTGAATTTTCCATATTGTCCATAAATCTCGGTTTCAAAAATTTTGAAAACCTGCGAAGTTTTGAATTTTCCATATTGTCCATAAATCTCGGTTTAAAAAATTTTGAAAACCAGTGAAGTTTTGAATTTCCATATTGTCCATAAATCTCGGTTTTAAAAATTTTGAAAACCAGTGAAGTTTTGAATTTCCATATTGTCCATAAATCTCGGTTTTAAAATTTTGAAAACCAGTGAAGTTTTAATTTTCCATATTGTCCATAAATCTCGGTTTTAAAATTTTGAAAACCAGTGAAGTTTTAATTTTCCATATTGTCCATAAATCTCGGTTTTAAAATTTTGAAAACCAGTGAAGTTTTGAATTTCCATATTGTCCATAAATCTCGGTTTTAAAATTTTGAAAACCAGTGAAGTTTTGAATTTCCATATTGTCCATAAATCTCGGTTTTAAAATTTTGAAAACCAGTGAAGTTTTGAATTTCCATATTGTCCATAAATCTCGGTTTCAAAAATTTTGAAAACCTGTGAAGTTTTGAATTTCCATATTGTCCATAAATCTCGGTTTTAAAAATTTTGAAAACCAGTGAAGTTTTGAATTTCCATATTGTCCATAAATCTCGGTTTTAAAAATTTTGAAAACCTGCGAAGTTTTGAATTTCCATATTGTCCATAAATCTCGGTTTAAAAAATTTTGAAAACCAGTGAAGTTTTGAATTTCCATATTGTCCATAAATCTCGGTTTTAAAAATTTTGAAAACCAGTGAAGTTTTGAATTTCCATATTGTCCATAAATCTCGGTTTTAAAATTTTGAAAACCAGTGAAGTTTTAATTTTCCATATTGTCCATAAATCTCGGTTTCAAAAATTTTGAAAACCTGTGAAGTTTTGAATTTCCATATTGTCCATAAATCTCGGTTTTAAAATTTTGAAAACCAGTGAAGTTTTGAATTTCCATATTGTCCATAAATCTCGGTTTTAAAATTTTGAAAACCAGTGAAGTTTTAATTGTCCATATTGTCCATAAATCTCGGTTTAAAAAATTTTGAAAACCAGTGAAGTTTTGAATTTCCATATTGTCCGTGAATCTCGGTTTTAAAATTTTTTTAAACCTAAGAATTGGTTTGCCAATGGCCATCACAGAATGCTCATAAACTCTTCACAAAGCTCATTTCCAAAATGTGTCTTCATTTTCGTTTCCTTCTAATTTCCCTCTAAATTTAAATGTGCTTCTTCCACTCCGATGAGTTTCCATAGCAACTCAGTTACCTAATCCCGAACCGGTGGACCTTGAGAATCCATCATAATAACATCCAGAATACAGAATCAGGGAGTTGACCATCTGCTCATTTCTCTCTTTTTCTCTGATTCCTTGCCACCAGCACCCCCTTTCTAGAACCTTATATGCAATGAACACAGCGAGAGAGTGGTAAGAATCAAGAGACGCAGATAGTGAAAAAGTGAAGAGCAGGCGTAGAGAGAGAAAGAGAGCAAGAGAAATGAGACATTGAAGTGGTCAGTTTTAATGAAAATCTTTTCATTCCAAACCCAAATATTTTTGGAAAATATGGAATTAAGTTTGTTGGTTATTCTGTATTTTCAGAATTATTTTGCTCATAATATTTATTTAAAAAATTCCCAGAATTATGTACATCTAGATTTTTTTAATAGTTCTTAAAACATTTTGAGCATTTTCAAAATGTTTGAATGTTAATCTAAAATTTTAATTCAAAATCAAATATTTTCTACTCTAATTCTCATTTCCCACTATCATTTTTCAGTTTTTTTCCTTATCAAATACTATTCTCACCTAAGCGTCAATAGTGTCGTATAAACAAAAAAATGCGCTTACCCTGTTCCTATTATTTTTCTGAATCAAAACTCTTTTTTTGTTTTCAAAAAATTCTAAATTCTTTCAAATTTTAAATGTATTATTTAGTGAAAAAATTGATATACTACACTAGACAAAGTTTCCATGACAACTCAGGGGGAGAATTGGATACGTTTTTTCTGCAAGCCACCATGCTCCTAGCTACTAATGGAAGTTTTATGTGAAGCTATTTGCAAATTGAAATAAGACCCTTTTTTGGAGTCATTATTTATTCTTTAGCCTTTTTACGTTTGTGCTTAATGTTTTCATGTCTTTTTTAAACAGAAAGGTATGTTTGAAAATTTTCCAAAAACTTTTTGAAAATTTTTATTACGTTACATTCAAAAATTGCAATCACTTAAAAAGTCCAAATTTTCATGAAAATTTGGCCATTTAGAAAAAAAACTATGACTGAAAATTTAAAAAAATAGAAAATCTACACATGCATATTTTATTCGTAATATTACATATTTTTTCATTTCGCAACTTCATGTGAAATTTGTAAAATTTTTTGAAACTTTTTTCGAATTTATGTTCGATTCTTTTTTTGAAAAAAAAAACAATTATTTTTGCCCCCAACTTATAAGGTAAGGTTTTTTGAAAACCCCTAGTGTTCCCCAATAATCCCAAATTCTTAATCTAATTTCCCACCACTTCTTCCAACCTTTTACCTTTCCCATTTTTCTTCTCACTTCCTTTTTTATTCCAACTAAACGACTGCAAAACGGCTACCAATTTTCTGAATCTTTTTTTTTTTTCAAAAAAAAAAATCTCCGGGGTGTGGCTGTAAACATAAACGTCCTTTATAGTCGTAGTAGTCATTTCGTACCCTTACTCTACGGTAATAGTCCATACGGGGAGACACTTCCGATTGCCTTCCACAGAAGCTTCAGCGGCACCCGAGCTTTTTCTAAAATGTCCTTCGATTTTTTTTGCATTCTCCGCCCGCAATTTCGTTTCCATTGTCATGACTCGTCATGTCAAACATCTGCGATTTAGTTCACGTATGTGAAATGCCATTTGTTTTTTACGAACATATTGAAAATTACTCTGAAAATTTATTTTATATTTAAGTGAATTATTTTTCTTTAGAATATCAGGGAAAAGCTTTTTCACTTGTAACTAGGTATTTTGTAATTCTAATATTTTTCCAACTAGTGCCATATGTTTTGATTCCGCCATTTTACCAGTTTACTATGGCGAATTGCCAATAAAATTCTAAAAACTTCAATTCTCTCATTCTCTTCTTTATTCCTTTCTCTCTCATTTCCAAAAAGAACCCAACACCCGTTAGAGTAGAGACAGACAGAACAACACCTCCATAAAAATTGTTTTTCTGGTTTTCTCTGCAAACATACAGTGACACTGCAGAATGAGAAGAGATGGTGAAGAACACAAGCATATGTTGCCGTCGGATTCCGGTTTTTTGTGTCACATTCTGCGTCTCACTATTTCTAGGATCTATTTATTTTTTTTAGGAGTAAAATATGGAAGCTTCTTCTTCATTTTGTCATTGAGTTTAATAAATTTGAATTCGTCTCTAAAATTATGTCCCGCTGTTGTTTTTAGTTTTTCCAAAAAAATTTAAATCAACAAAATATTTTTTTGTTTCTGAGATACTAGCTGGCAGAGAAAAACTCAAATTTGGCCAAATTCTTTTTTTGGAATTTTTACAAAACGTGCGACCAATCAGTGATTTTTTCCGTTCATTTATCAGCCAATCAGATGCCGGAAATCGAAGGCGACGACCTAATTTTAGAGGAAATAGAAACAGGGAGACTACAAAATTGAACAAAAAAAAACACACTTTTAAAAAATATAGGAATTTTTATTCTTTCTCAATTAAGTCTTCCCTCTAGTCCACCTATAAAGATTCAACTTTTGCAAAATAGCAAAATCTCTACTTTTTCAAAAATGCTTCATAAATATTCTTCAGATTTCTCAAAATTTTCTACAAACTTTCCCATAAATTCTCGCCAAACCTATCTAATTTTCATGTCACACACATATCGCGTGCATCCTTTTCTCCGACTCCACCTTTCTTCCCACCTACCAATATTTTCTTTCAGTATGCCAACTCGGTGAGCTCCCAAAACGGCAAAGCAAAAAAATGAAATCGGCGGCAAGTTCGGAGGATGTCGTTCGTGTCACTGAAGATCTATCCGAATGCCGAAATCGGTTGGATGCTGGGATTGAGGAGAATCGGAGGAATCGGCAGGTTATCCAGGATATTAATGATCAGGTAAGCTTCGGAGAATAATTTCATCGTCTTCAAAAAAACCTGAGATCCATTGAATTTGTAAAGTTACAGTAACACAATTGTTCTCTGAAACCTTGTTTCAATTCTCGTAGTTTTTAAACTGAAACCCAATTGTTTCCTGTTTCTGTTTTTATTTTAACAAAAAGAGTAAGTACACTAGTTGATTCTCTCATCCGATCACTTTCACTTTTGTTATTGGAAGCGGCGCGAAATCGGGGCTTGTGGGCAAACATACAATGACCAACTGCATGACCAATTGGAAAAAAAAAGAAAAATGTAAAAAAGAAGAAGCACTACCGGAGAGAAAGTCGTCGTAGTTTTAGTGAACTATTCAAAATATTCCACTCACATAATATTTTCCTGAATTCAAAACGGTATTTTGTTACAGCTCCAACGCTTCCGCCAAAGAGCAAACGCAGAATCAATCGAGTCTTTCAATCTGACCCCCAGCCCCGATGTGACATTATCATCACTTGCTCATCCAGGACTCACACATCTTCACAATCAGACAAACATTTCCATGCCTTCTCTAACCATTGACATTCCGTTGAACTCCAATGCCATGATTAGTTCATCTAGAACCCCAAACTATGCGATTAATGGGTTAAGAAATCGACACAAAAGTCTAGTAGGGCATAGGTATCGGTCGACGAGCCCGATCGGAGATTATGGAAGACATCGAAGCAGTCCAAGAGTTTTGGCTCATTATAATTTGGATGGTGCAGATATTGGAGTTGGAGAGGAGAATTTGGACGAACTTTTTGCAAAGTTGAAAGAGGAATTGTTCAAGTAAGCGGCAATGATACAGGTTTGAATTTAAAAAAAAAATATTTGAATTTCCAGAAACAACACACTGGAAGAGGTGAATGAGATGCTCCGAGAAGAAAATGATGCAGCACTAGCTGCAAATGAGCATTTAAGAGTTGATGCTACTAATTTGAGCAGACAACTACAGCAATTACAACAGCAGCAGCATACAGAGTCGATGAGATTTCGGTCGGAGAATACGGTTAGACGATTTTGATTTCTTGGTTGATGCTTGAAGTTTCAAGCTTGTACTTTTGATTGATTATAGAAAAATGTGAGGTTGTCCGAATATTAAACACCAAAATCTGAACGTTCAGATTCTTATTTCAGTTTTTAATATTCCCTAGTCTTCAGAACTAGAAATAAGATTTTTTCTTTAGACTTGCACCATCTTTAGCTCTACTTTGACAGCTCTTATCTTGGTTCCAATTGGTTTTATCATCAAACTGTCAACTGACAAAATACTTGCTGAAAACTTTTCTATACTTTGATAGTTGGACAATTTTTGATAACAGTAGTGACATCCGAGATATACGCCGTCAAAGTAGATTATTCGAGGTTTGCAGTCTCGCGAGTTGCAATACTGTAAAGGGCCAGAAATTTGCAACACTTTTCTATTTTTACTTTTTTCCTGTAAACCATACCAGGAAGTAAGAGTGCATTTTCCGTTCCACTTGTATAGATTTTGAGTTTTAATCTAACCTTGTTTTAAAACGGAAGTACACCAGCTTCAAATCTTTCTTCCACCGGAAGCCTTCAATTGCCCTTTTTCTACGAAATTTCCCCTCACCACCGGAAGCTTATTTATTTGCAGCGCTATCGAAATCAAACGGAGACCCAACACAGAAAGCTGATCAGTCTTTGGAAGGAGTTCACCGCTGTCAAGCGTCAGGTAATTTTCGAGTTTTATTTAATTGTTTTGTGTGTTTTTCAAACTTGTTCAGCTTCTAGTAGAACTAGTCTGAGATTATAAAAAAATTTGTAGTGTAACGTAGCGCTCCTCGTTTTATGGAACTTTCTGTAGATGTTCCTACACTAATTTAAAAAAAAACACATTAATTTTAAACTTATCCGACATTTTCTAGAAGCTAGACCTATTACTAATTTTGCAGCCAGCTTGGAAAATCAAAATTTTAATTCACAGATCCCATTCTAATTTTCGACACTAAAATAGAAATTTCAAGTTTAAACATCACTTATTTCTTGCAGCTCCACGAGTTGCGCACAACCACCGCCAACGATTTGGACAGACAATTGACCGAATTCACGCGGTGTGCAACACTTATGCGAAAAGCCATTCGCCACGCCGAGCAAAAGGTTAGTTCTTGTGAGAATTGGCACTTTTCACTTCAGGATTTTTGCCTGAATTTGAGGGATGAAATTTTTTTTAAAAACGTTGAAATTTTGTAGAAAATGAATAGGTGTTCTATGTATATTGAAATGTGCAATTTTACCTTCAAGATGATGCACCGCAATTTTCGTTTTACTTTCGGATTCTATAAAATTTTTAGAATTTTCTTGGTCTTCTTTTTTAAACCGAAAGTTGAAAATGTGCACTTTGTGTTAAAAATTTTTCAATAATTTCTTATCTAAAAGTAATTTTAAGGCATTTTTTGACAACGGAGAATAAACCGCTGAAATATTTAATTATAAAAATTTTGCTGTAAGCTTTTCATTTTTACTGAAAAAAAACCGTTAATTTTCCTACGTCTAGTTAAAACCCCTTTTCAACTTCTAGAATCTCGACCAGAAGGAACAAATGAAACGAGAAAAGGACGATGTACTCGATGAGACACTTCGTCAGCTCAACTCTGTCACTGAGAATTATATGAAAGTGAGTTGAGAGCAATTACCTGTTTCCCATTTAACCCACCTTCATATTTCATCAACATCTCTCTTTTGCAGTCAGAAGAAAAAGCAAACGAACGGCAGCGAGATTTGAAGAGAAAAGAGGACGAATGCAGGAAGCTCCGCGAGCAAAACGACGAGCTCTCGGATATTCTCGAACAACTTTCCAAAATGGCTCACGAAATGGCTGGAGGCAGAGGAAGAAGTCAGAGTCCTTCTGTTATAGTCGACAACACCACCGCTCACTCACTTTTCAGTTTGTTTTATTTTTTAGTTTGTGCAAAATATTGTGGTGATATAGAGTATCAAATATGTTTGTAGCTGATAAGTTTAAAGGTTTTTAGAATATTTTCAAGTAATGACCATTGGTCAAGGTTCTAAGTAGGAACAAAAAGGCCTGCATACCTGCCTACAAGCATGTCGCGACTCAAGAAAGACTTAGACCTATTTTTTTTACTATTGGTTTGCACTTGTAGATACAATTTTCACATTGGATTTGTTTTAACAATTTGAAATGATGATTCAGTCACTAAAAAAATTTCTATGGTAGAATGACTCCCATCTTAGATTCATGAAAGTGGCCGAGTTTTATTTTCTGGCAGCCACGTAGTTTTTCATAGAAAAATTGTTCTGGAGCAGTTTTTACTTGCATTTTTATAAAGTTCCTGAAAAGTTAGCAAATTATAGTGAACTTTAAAGATAATGCAAAATAAAATATATTTTATTACTATAGCATAGCGACTAATGGATTCTATTTCAGTGCGTTTTGGTCCTAGAAAAAAGTGCATTATTTTTTATTTCACTTTTTTATTGGATTTTGTTAGCAAAAAATTTCTATGCACGATATGTTTTTAATTTTTGTTTTAAAGACATCAATTTACAATAGAACGTAGTATTGCACAGAATCTTTCAAAAACTTCTAATCTTGTTTTTCCACACATAAAATCATAAAATTTCAGACGAAACACCAATGGATGTGGCACGTAAAATGCGGAAGCTGCTGACCACCAAGAACGGGGAAATCGATGAATCAAGGGAAGCAGCGAAGCAGGCAGAAAAGGAAAGAGATCGTGCAAAGAAGGATTTGGAAAAAGAAGAGAAACGAAGAAAAGATGACAGAGAAGCAGAGAGAAAACGATCAAGTGTCTATTCACAGAGAGAACATGACCTGAAAAAGTTGGATGATGAGTTGAGGAAGGCCAGTGAAAAGATCCGGAATCTCGAGGAGCAACGGGAGAGCCAGGAAAAACTCACCATATCAGTTCAGAACTCATTGAATGAAGCACACAGGCAACACAAACAGTTTATTGAGGAATTGATGATTCGGCATCGAGAAGAACTGAAAGAGCGGGAGGATTCTCACGAGGAAGCGTTACGTTCCAAAGATACCGAGGAAAGATCTCGATTTGAAAAAGAACGTTCTGAACGGGAAAAGATTAGACGAGAAAGTGATGAGCTCAGAGAGACGCAGAGAAGTTTAAAGGGTGACGTGGCGGCGATGAAGACAGATTTGGATGATAAGACTTTAAGGCTTGACATGCTCGAAACAGAACGGGATGAGCTCAAAAAGAAACTGGAAACCGAAAGAGAGCAGGCTGATCAGAGAGACTTGGAGATAGCAGAGTGTCGAGCAAAGCTTGATGAGATGGCTGAGAAGGAAGCGGAGCTCCGGAAAGAGCTCGCAGAGTTCCAGGCAATTATCACTGCGATGGAAGGAGAAGGAAAGCTGAATCAAGAACAGTTTTTGGAGAGTAAGAATGAGTTGAACACGCTGACAGATCAAATTGAATCTTTGAATAGTGAGGTGGAGAATAAGAATGAGGAAATTCGAAATTTGATGGCTACACTTCAAGAAAAAGAAGTTCACATTCAAAACGTCCGAACATCAAGTCATCAGTTGACTGCCACATACGAAGAGGCTAACGGGGAAATCGATATTTTGAAGGCTGAACTTACCCGGCTCCACGAGCAAGTCAATGAGAGGACTCGACAGATCTCCGAAGCTAATGAGAAGTATGATGATGCAGCTCGGAAGAATGACGCATTGCTCGAAGATGTCGCCACGTGGCAAGAGAAGTATGAGCAGTTGAAGATGGAGCTGGAAGAAATGAACAGAAGAGGACAGGAGAAGGAACGAGAAGAAGCAGATCTTCGAGCATTACTTGATGATTTACGTGGAAACTTTGATAAGTTGACTAATGAGCTGAAGCAGAAGGGTGTTACTGTTGATAGCTTGAATGAAGAAATTTCATCGTTGAAAGAACAATTAAACAAGTCAGAAAAGGAGAGAAAAGAAGAACTGTTAAGGATGGAAGAGCTTGAACAGAAAAATGAAGCGGAAATGAAAGAAGAGTATGAAGTAAAGTTACAATTGGCTGAGAAGGATCGTCAAGGAGTTGAGAATTTTGGAAAAGAATGTGAAGCGAGAATGAATGAGCTCACGAAGATCCACGAGATGCTAATGGAAGAGCACGATCAGTTGAAAGTGGATCATCTGCACACGGAAGAAGAAGTGGAGAGGTTGAAAGAGAAAATGAGAAAGGAATTGGAGAAGTTGAATGAGCAGAATGATGGTGATCGGGCGGAATGGAGTAATGAAAGGAATCGGGTAAGTTGGGTTGATGGGTTAGAAAATCTATAAAGTTCTGCTTTTCAGCTGGAATCATCCAAAAACGAAGCAGTTACGGAACTTCAAGAACGAGTGCAGAAGCTTGAGGATGTGGTGAAGGAGAAAGAAGATAAGGAAATTGCTCTTCGTAGGGATTTAGAAGACAGCCATGAGAAATCAAGAGATCTTGATGACAAGCTTCGAAAAATGGAGTTGACAGATGAGGAGAAAGAGGAAGATCGGAAGAAGGAACAGAAGACATTGAATGAAGAGAGGATGAAACTCATGGAACAGAAAGAAGAAGCAATGCTTGTTGCTACAAAACATGCAACAACGATTGATCAACAGACTCGAAGAATTTCAGTGTTGGAGGGTGACGTGGAAAAGCTGACGGCTGGAATTGCGGAGAGAGAAAGTTCGATTAATGCTTTGGAATCGAATACAATGGAGCTGATATCCAAGCTGGAAACTACTGAAGCAGAACTTGAAAAGCTGAAAGACGAGCTTGCAGTCATGCTGAAACAAAACTCGGAACTCAAAAATGGAAAAGAGGGGTTGAGTGAGAAGTGGAATGAGGAGAGGAAGAAGATCCAAGACTTGGCAGATCAATTGAGAGAGGCTAACAAAGTTGTTCATAATATGAGAATGAAGAATGTTAATCTAGAAGAAAAGAAGAATGAATTGGATCAGAATGTGACTGATTTGACCAATAAAGTTCGACAATTAGAGATTCAGTTGATGGATAAAGCTGCGAAGAACGAGGTTTCAGGAGATTTGCTCAGAAAGATGGAGCATGATGCTCAGAGTATGCTGAAGCAAGCACAGAATGAGCAGTTTAGAGTGAGTTTTATTTGAGTTTTTAGCTTAAAAATATTCGTAATTTGCAGCTAACTGATCTTGAAAAAGTTCGAAAAGCTCTTCAAGATGAGAATCAACGGCTTGTAAATGATCTGGCAACAGTGAAAGCTGCATTTGAAGTCAAGAGAGAAACGAGCAAATCTGCAATCAGTGACATTTTGGATAAGTACCGGAGTGCTGAGGAGAAGGCCAATAAGGGTGAATTGGATAATCAGAGGCTTAGAAGTGATCTGGCTACTGTGACGTAAGTTATCTCATGTAGAATTGATTATTTTCAAAGTTATCGACAATTTTTGCTGACAAAAATCTAATAGAAAAACTGAAGTAGTCAAACAATTTATACGAATTTGGCAGTTAGAAAATTGTTCTAGAAATACATACAAATTTGTTTGCATTATATAATTTTTTAAAAACAAATTATTTGTTTTATTTCCAGATTAAAACTGGAACGTCAAGAACTGAAAGCAAAAGATTCTGATAATCGACTGAGAGATAGCCAAAAACGATTCGAAGAAGTTCAATCAAAACTTGCAAATCTTCAGAAATCAGCAGTAGAATCCTTACAAAATCGTGAGTTCTCCCTTTTCCAAACTAACTCCAAAAATATTCTTTCCAGCTATGTCTTCGAATTCCCGCCAAAATCGGTCAATCTATGTTGACATTCCACGTGCAGCTTCTTCGATCGGCCTCAATGAGAATTCTGATGAAGTCCCGCTTCGCAGTTCCCCCTCAGTCCGTTTTGCAGACAGCTCACAGAATATGCAAAGAGCAGTTGACTCTATGGATGTGAGTTCTTCAGTTGGAGTTACACTTCGGTTTTTGAAAGAAAGAATCGAACAGTTGGAAGCAGACAATGCAGATTTATCAGATGCTCTGGAAAAGGCAAAAGATGAGCTGAGGCAGAGAAATGAGAAGCTGGCGGATAGGCAAATGGTTATTGAGAGAGTTGAGAGACAATTGGTTCATATTACTGAAGGTAAAGGAATATTTAAACTTTGAATCAATTGATGAAAATATTATTCAGAACGCAATACAATTGAAAATCGAATGACAAGTCAGCGTCAAATGTATCTCACAAATGAGGAATCATCACGATCAAGAGAACATGAAATCAGAAGTATGAAAGCCAGAATTTCAACTTTAGAGCTTCATCTTCGAGAAAAAGAATCTAAACTTGCACATCTACGAAAAGAAATTGAAGTACTTCATGGTCAGCTTCATGATGCTCTCGAATCAAAGGAAAAGGCTACTGGATTGGTTGGAGTTCAAGATTCAAAGCATCGAGACTTAGAAGAACAACTCGATCGAGCAAATCGTGAACGAGAATTGGCAATTGGGAAGCAGAGAAGAACTCTTGCAGAGAACGAGAATCTGTTCCGGAAGCTTGAACAATTGGAAAAGGAAAGAGAGCAGCTTATGCGAGAGATCACAGATGAACGGAGGCTCAACGAGCGGAATCGCACAAGTCTTGAAGAACTTCGAGTCTCTGAAAGAACATGGAAATCAGCCATGACAACTGCCAAAAAACCAGCTGAGGAGCAGGAACGGGCGGTGCAGGAGCAACGGAGATGGGAAGAGTCAAATCATGAAATGACGAATAGAAATACTGCATTGACAAAAGAATGTGATAGATTACGAGTTGAAATGAGAGATCAACTCAACAGAATGAACGGGATCAATTTGAGATCAGTAGATTTCGAGAGAAAGAATGAAGAGCTTTCAAGTAAACTGATTGTTATGCAAAATACAGTAACTGCGATGAAAAAGTTCGAGGAAGAATGGAAGAGGTTGGAGGCGGAGATGAGAGCAGAACTTAAGATTTTGAGAAAAGAAAAGCTCATGCAAACTGCTGAAATTGAGGATTTAAAGAGGAAAAGCTTCAGAAGTGACACTGAAAAGAAGGAGATCGAGGGTATTCGAGTAAGGTTGGAAAGGGAAATCAGTGCACTTAAGAGACATGTTGATGCGGTTAGTTTTATTGTTGTTTGTGTGAATAAAACAGTTTCAATTTCGAAATATTTTTTTCAGCTAGAAGAAGAGAAGGGAAAAACTGAAAAGGCCGTTCGAGAAACCATGAACGAACGTCGTGCCATCGACAAATCTCTCGCGTCAATGGAACGAGAAAATCAACAGTTGTATAGGAATTGTGCTCAACTTCAAGCTCAAATTCAGAATCTGGAGCGCGACGCCGGAAATCGGTCGGTAACCAAGTTGGCTAAGGAGCATTCATTGCTCGAAGCTCGAATTGCAGCTTTAATTGAAGAAAAACGTCAGGTTTGTGAAACAAAATTAGGTGGTACTGAGCAGGGATGTGCGGCTGTAAAATTAAGGTTTTTCGGCTGGTAGCGCCAGCCGACAGCCGACTGATAAATTTTCGGCTGGTGAAAATTTTTATGAAATTTGATAATTTTCAAGAAATTCATAGGCTAATCTACATTCTAGGTTTTTGCAGCTCCAATCAATGCTTGACCAAAAAGACGCCAACTACTCTCACAAGCGAAAACTCTTAGAATCCCAAATCCAGTTGCTCCGCGAGCAACTCGAAGCCGAACGCCGAAAGCGTACAAAGGGAGTTGTGGCGACTGGTCCCACCGTTAGCCGACGGGGCGTTCAGCACACATCTGCCTTTAGGGTATGAGAAAAAACCATTGATTGTCTAGTTCAAAATTCAGAACTAGCTCCAGTAAAATAATTTCAAAACGAATTTGAAGTTTTTATTCCAATTCTAAAATTTTTTAATTTTTTTTAACTGCAAAAAAAGTTCAAAGGCATGATTCAATTTCACTTATTTAGTTTCATTTCAGCTTATTGTTTTAATTTTAAAATTTTCTTCCTACAGTAACCCTTAACTACCGTAATCCTGCCATGTCCATTGTCTGTGTCCCTTGTCTTTCTCCCTTTTTGTTTATACATTGCCAACTAATTTTATTTTAGCTTTAATACTAATAATAATATTATTTAAAACCATATCTAGTCCATAATTTCCTAGTCATTTAGATCTCATCCATCTCCCCCGGTTGTCATTCCCTATTGAACCCTGTCCTTTTTCCACTGAAATCTTCAATTCTTATGTGTTTTCCTGTTTAACTAGGTTTCGCATTTTTTTTACATTTCTTTAAAACTAATTCGTAGTAATAGATGTACCATTTAATATATCTCTTTCCATTTGTTTCAATAATGTGTCTTTTGCAACAAAAAAAACATAAATGCTTTTTAGTTTTTTCTTGTCCATGTTATACAATCCTAACACACACAATAAAATGCGAACGGATAATTTTCAAAGGTGGCGGTTGATATTGCATGTTTGCAAGTATAACAATCAATAAGTTGGCTTTCATAAAAATGCTTCAAGCTGAAAACTACCCAAAAAAAACTAACTCGGTTCAGAAGTTGGCAAAGCTTCACACAAGTTTAGTCCACTTTTTTTTAACTCTTGCTAGTATCTGGCCCAAGAATGGCACAAAACAGTTTCACTCAAAGTTTGGCAAAAAAAAACAAAGTCTTGTCCAACTTTTGCCACAGCTTTGCCCATTTCTGAATGCATTTTTTTTGGCCAAACTTTTGAATAAAGCTGCCAGAAAATTCCGAGAAAGTTATTCGAACTGTTTAAAAATAAAAAATGCGCTTTATACCTACACGATTTTAAAATTAAAATGTGAAATGTGGCCAAAAAAATCTCGACCAACGATGTAATTTTTATTTTTCAAAAGCAAATTTTCAGATTTCGGTACTCCATCTTTAATCCAAAAAATTCCAGAATTTTCAGCACACCATCGAGCGTCATCGGTCTCTGTCCCAGTCTAGTGAACGGACAATTCTTCAGGAACGATACCTTGAATATGTATATACAGGAGATCGTACTCCAGCAATACAAATGATCAACACACCGCCAATCTCTCCATTATCACATTCTGGCTCTTTCAATTCGGGTACTCTTATTATGTGAATGGGTTATTTTAAGCTCATTCGCTTTTATAGAATCAAAGTTTTTTAAAGACTTGCTTTGATTTTCAATTTTCAGACGGAAGGGAAGCCAGAATCCGGAGAGAGTCTGACAACGGCCATCTTCAGCATTAATGAAGACACTTTTACTTTGAAACGAACAAATTTTTCCCTAGTGTAGCTGCTTAAGATGCTCCTTTGTCACGTGCTTCTCCCCTGCTTCTCGCTTCCCTTGATTTTTTGATTTCTTGTGGAGACGACGACGTCTCGAAATTTATTGTTTTAATTTCTTATTTTCACATAAATTTTCACATTCTTTGCGATTTTTTTCAACAAAAAATACATTAATCTTATTCTCGTTGCGCCAGATTTGGACGCAAGTTGAAAATTTATTCAGAAAAGCATTGTTAAAATCAAGGAAAATAGTTTGAAAGTTTGAAATGTTGAATGACCGGTGTTACAGTAGTTGCTACTGTTGCAGAAGCAATATGTCCAACTGAAAAGTTATATTAATTGAAAAAAATGGAAAAAATTGCGAACCGTTTTGGAGGTGTTGCTTGATCGAAAAATGTGTAGCACTCATTTTGGACGGTGGTCGAGTTGCCGGGACCAACAACGAGGTTGTTCTGGTGCCTGGAATCAACAATTTGAAATTTTTGAAATTTTAAAACCTATATTAACATCAAAATCTTTACGAGACCAGACATGTATATCCCTGATTTGGAAATTTTCCAAAAAGGCTAAAGCTTTATTATCGCAATTTCGCTGAGTAGCGACTCACCAGCACTCTGATCTATATGGCTCATATGTCGCCTCCTTCGTCATCGGTTCAGTGATCTTCACGCAGAACACGTTTGTCTTAAATTATTTCTACATAGATATCTTTGAATCTATTCTACATAGTTTAAAATACCTCGCAGTTATTATTATACTTGAGACACGAGTTCTCATTTCCTCCGTCTTTATGGCCACGCCATCCCTCACATTGATGACATAACAGAGAATCTCCTGAGATATTTCGATGTAGATAGATTTCCAACCAAAATAGAAAACTAACCGATTCGAATGAGCAGGAAGATTAGAAATACTGAGAAGGCCATTTTGTGTATGTGTTTATTTCAAAGATTAAAAAGAACGAACGGAAATGTTGAAATCGTAGAAAACAGAGCTACACACATATGTTTCTAGTTGTGCAGCGGGGGCAGCTTCTCGAAATGTGAAATAATGGGCGAAAACGGCGGGGTCAAATGGGCTCTGAGAGCCGACACAATACACAATTCATAATCGTTTAGACACTACTACATGTGTGTTTCGTCGAAAAATGTCCGGAAGGACTCAAAAACCGCGCGAGGAAGCGGGAGAGTAGGGAAGTTTGACAAGAAATGCAGATTTTCATGTTTGTATTTTGGGAATGACATTTAGCTGGCCTAGAAAATCAGGAGCACTGGTAGAGTTGTCCTAATTATTTTTTGAACCATGCTAAGAACAAGTGATACTGACTGATGGTCTACATTTTTGGTTAAGTTTATCGAAAAAATAAAAATATCACACTGTTTAAGTCAATTCTCGTACTACAGTCCCTTTTACAGTACTACTACAAAAGTTAACTTTTTTAATTACAGTAATCTTACAGAACTCCTAAATACGCCTACAGTACTAGTGCAGTACTGCGTCAACATCATCAACGACAACTTAATATCCCTTCAAAAGTCAAAAGTTTACTTTTTTCAATAATTACAGTAATCCTACAGTACCTCTACATTACCACTAATCTACCCCGACCATGCTCTTTTTTCCAAAAACTACAGTAATCCTACGATACAATCACCGTAACCCGCCCATATCTCCTCACTAACCTCAGATCCATATCTTTCCAACGACAAAACCTTTTTTTTCGAAAACTACAGTAATCCTACACTTCTACAGTACCTCCAGAATTTTATGAAACTATGCAAAATTTGCTTCTATCGACATTAGTTGGTTGATGGAACTCAAAACCCTGGAAAATTAAAAAAAAAACGTTTTTTGATAAACATTTATTAAAATGATTGGAATTTCGAAGTTTAGAAAAAAACGAACAACGACATCGTAAATTGTGTGTGATAAAAAAACAAGAGGGAAGCATAAGGAACATTGACTGAGGAGATCTCGGGGCACAAAAAACGCCGAACACTCCAACTAACCGGAGATGTCTTATAATAATTTACATTGGTATGTTTACCAAAACAAATGGAGCTTAACGACGGAAACTCGATGGATCATCAATCTGGAAGAGGTGAGCGTCTGCGGAATCGATTGGCTTATCGTCCGAACGAATTGGAAGGAATTTTCCGTCGTTGATTGGCTCGAGGCTAGCATCTGGGGAGATGACGTTTTCCTCAGATGAAGCTGGTGGAGCCCATGCTTTTTCCTTGTCTGCAGAAATTGCTGTGGATGGTGGAGCTACTGCGTCGTCGGAAATCACATCCATTGGAACATTGAAATCGGCATTTTGAGATGCAGCTGGATTCGGTTGGAATGGCATCGCTTGATTTTGCATTTGATTCTCATGATTTTTAATCATCCAGTCATCATTTTGCTGCCACACGTTGCTCAGTTGTTTGAATGGATCTTGATTTTGATTCTGGTTCTGATTCTGATTCACTTGTGCCTGATTCTCATTATAAGGCATGTACCATGGCTGTGCCTGCTGCTGCTGGAATTGTTGTTGTCCTCCAACTGGAACCTGCGGGAATCCATTCCATTGATTAGTTTGAACTTCCATTGATCTTGGTGGTCCCCACCAATTAGCTGGTTGTTGTTGAAAACCGAATTGTGGTGGTGGTGATGGTGGTGGCATGTTCCATTGGAATTGTTGCTGATCCTGGGGCTCTGAGTAGTCATCGTAAATTTGTGGGGGTCCGTCGAATCTGGAAAACGGGAAAGTTGGTGTTAGTAAAGTTTTTGAACAAAAAGTGAAAATAGGAAAATAGAAGGCACCTGTTAAATGGACCGAATGGACGTCTCATTCCGTGACGGTCGAATGTGAGACGGCTGAAATGGAAAGGTAGAAGTTTCCCCAATGTTAATCCAACACACTAAAAACTCACTCATTATTATTATCATAAACGTCATTGATTGGTCCTCCGAAATCTTGATGTGGCATCGCGTACTCACCGAATCCATCAGCAAGATTTTGTTCGAACTGAAACATGTGAAATTAGTTTCAAAATTAATTGATCATTTTGGTAACCTACCGACGCAGTTTCATCAAAGTTATTTTCCTTATTTCCTCCGTACAACGGTTTCACCTCAACCACATGAACTTGCATATCTCCCTTCAATCCCATACTTTCTGCGTGTTTTCTGATCTTATCCATCAGTGCTTGCAAGAAGCCAAACTTTTCGTTTTGCTCATTTGAATACTGATTGAACATTAATGGTTTTGCAACATCATTCGACTCTTCTGAAGAAGAGACTTTGACTGTATTATCATCGTCTTGTGGTTGAATGACATCGATAATCTTTGGTTTTATCGGGTCATCACTTCGGCGAAGTGGCAGCGACTCGACTCTGCAATTTGTAAGGTTAATTGGAACTTCTTAGGAAACTTTTTTTACTGGAATTTGAGGTGTTTAATTTCAGTATTAATTTTGTAGATCAAAATTTGAAAATTTCAAAAAATACAACTCACGGTGACTGTTTCTCCAAAGCCATTCTGTCTAATTCTTGTTGTTGAGAAAGCAACTCGTAGCCGAGCATTCTCTGGCGGAGCTCCGCCCATTTCAGACGAAGGAATGCTTGATCTCGTTGGCGATGATAGGCGACTTCAGAGATTGCAAGGCAGAGAAGGACGAGACAGCAAGCTCCGATGAACCAGGAAAGTACTGAAAATGAGGGGTATGGTTCAAACTTTGTTGTTAAAGCAAGCCTACCTGCCTTCCTGATACCTACGTCCCTATAGATTTTTAGCCAGTTTACTAGGTTTTAGAAAAACTGGTTTTTTGTTCAAAAAAGTGGTTAATGGTTTTTCTATACACGGTTGCACAAGACTTTTACAACACGTTAGAACTTTTTCCTATTTTTTGAATTCCCGATTTCCGGAACTACTGAAAAAAAAACTCACATCCACAAGTGAATCCGCTGAATTTGCGTCTCGGCGACTTGGCCAACACAATAGTTGGCGATGTCGATTGAAGTGGCACTCCAGAAGTCACAGAATCAATCGGGATTTTTGATTCTTTGATGTCATCGGCGGCGCGGTCGGCCTTCTGATTCTCATCGAGTCCCAATGCAAACACCTTCATTCGTGGTGTTTGGTGAACCTGAAAGTTGGAACTTAAAATCAGGAAACTGATGTTTTTGCAAGTTATAAATGTTTATGTGAAATCTGGGAGAACACAGTGTTCAGAAAGCAAGCCGAAGAGAAAAAAAGCGTCAAAACAAATAGAAAATTCCAAATGTCCACTGGTTCTGCTAGGGGTGACACAAGTGTTTGTTGAGAAAGAATTGAGAAGAAAACTTGGATTACGGCACACTTTAGTACTACTGGAACTGTCAAAGTGACGTCGCGTACGAGAGGATCAATTGGAGACTGGAAGGATTGGAGGGACATGTCAAGAGAATGTTTGTAGATTTGGGCTTGGCCTGCCATTTCCCGATTGTATACAAAAAGTGATAAGTAAATATTAGGGAGGAAAAAGTTCAGAGAATGTGTGGATTTTTTGGCTGCATGGCTGGACAAAACCTTATACCTACATGCCTTCATTATGCCTGCCTACGTGCCTGCCTACCGCTTATAATTTGTATTTAGGTATGAGCTTAATTTTTTGTATTTGCACGTGTGTTTGCAAAATTTCTTCTTTTGAAAGTAATTTTCAGTACAAAAAGAAAACTCAAATAGTCTGAATTTCCACAAAGGAAAACACGGAGGGGATTCAAAAATGCGGATTACCAAATTTGAAAAAAAAGATAATTGTATAGTTTTTATCTCGTGGTATTTCTAGATTTTTGATTATTTTGAGCATATTCTGATATAATTCCTACTAACTCTGCCTGAAGCAACTTTTAACAAGAATCATGTTAAGTTTGAGTCAACGGGTGCTTCAAGTGGAAGGGTGGGGTAGGCATTGGGTAAACTACCAGAATTTCATTTCTGAGAGTTTTACTTTCCCAAATTTCGAATTAAATATAAACTCCTAATTTTGGAAAATTAAGAATCTAGAGAACAATAGTGCATGCTTTAATCTGCCCGATTCCAATGAAACAAGTGAAGGGCGTCGGCGGTCTTCCAAACACCAAATCAAATGAATGAAATGCACAATAACCAGAAATAGCCGGATTGACACATAAACACCCGGTTGGCTGCTGCCGGGTTGAAACGAGTGATATGTATATGTGCCACTGTGCTTGGCGCCCATCTCCTCCTCTCCACCTTCCTTTTCCCTCCGGTAAACAAGACGGGGCCTGTACCGGAGACCCGGGACTAGTCCCCCTTTCTCTTTTTCTCTCATACCTTCCGCGCACCTGACAGTCACCGACCGGAACGTCGGCGGTCTCCATGGATCGTGTGATCTCTAAGTTGTTCGAGGCGCGGAAATCATTTTGTTCTCATGGATTCCGAGGACATCCGAGCCCTGGTGTGGTGAGAAAAAGAGAATGAAAGACAATCGGAACGCACTAGAATGGACATTCGGAGTTGTTTGTTGAACATGCTCCCTTTGTAATGAAAAAAAACAACAATTCAAACTATAATCGGGAGAGAGAGAGAGATAAACTCCCGCTTTGTAGGTCATCCATTAATGTGTACTTCTTAACTTTAAGCTAAACTTCAAGGGGAAAAGGAAACTCTTAGGTACATGAAATTCCAATATATTATTTTAAAGAACTCTTAACCATAAACAAATAGAACATTAAATTATAAGTAAGTTCACAGTTGACAGGTTTGTCAGAAAATTGATGACAAGCGAGATATGTGTGTAAGGTAGGCGTAGGTCAAAGACGGTCATTGTGTGCCTGAATAGAAGGCTCCCAATAACTATGATTTGTACAATACATTCCATTTTTAAAGGTTAACGTTTCTAATAATCGTTTTCCAAAAACTAGATAACTTTTGTCTTCAAAAAACAAATTTTGACTAGTTTTTCAGTAGGTAATTTAAGAAAAAACTGTAACAATCAAGGTTTATTCCCGTCCAAATTCAAAAGTTCAACGATTATCATGCAACATGGCCTTGTCCAAAAACTATGGTTTTTTTTATAATTTGTACTCAATGTATGTGTCATCAAGAGACAGTGTCTACTTTCCTTCCTTCAGATGGCCCGTCTCAAGATGATGTGAAGACTAAAAGTCAACCTCCCCTATATAGATCAAATTGTCTTCACTCGACATCTTTATTTCTCGACGACGATGAGAAGTGTTTTTCTGATTCTTATTGTTGCCTTATGCGGCGTTGTTGAAGCATCTAATGCAACAGAGAAAGAAGTTGTATGTCCGAAAGGATTCAAGTTGTATGAGAGGAAGCCGACGCAGAGGAATAAGTTCACGAAGAACTGGTGTATGAAGGTGGATTAAAGGAAATAATTTTTCAAAAGTTTAGTGGTTTATCGCGATCCCAAATTTCTGCCCGCTACTGAATTTAGAAATGAGACAAACTTAATTTTCAAATTAATTTTAATTTTTCAGGTAATAGAAAACGAGGATGTCTATGATCGACCTATCGCAAGATCAGTTTGCCTAGATTATGACGCAGTTATTACGAATGTCGAGAACCAAGAGGAGCTGGATGATATCAATGGTAAGTAGCTGCTCAATAAATAAGAGTATTGTTAATTAGAAAAATTATATGTAAAGTCCAACGGAACAATTTCCAGTTGACTAATATTTGCCTACAAGGTGACAGGCGCCTGCCTTTTGCATGCCCACTTACCTACTTTTCAATTGGCAGTTTAAATCTAATAGAAGGGTTTCGGTTGTGACGAAAATTTTTTTGTAGACATGCTGTTTTTCTACGTGGAATTTTTTCTAAATTTTACTGAAACTAAATACTTCAAATGACAAAAAAAGAAGACAGTAAGTAGGCCTGTAGGCAGACAAGTAGAATAGGGCCTACCCGCCCTTCTCGTCTCTTATTAAAAATACGATCGGCGTGATGCCATTTTACAAATTCTCGCAAGCTGAACAAACACCTGGAGGCAGCGATTAGCATTCGTACTATTTTGGAAAGCGAATTTTCTGGTTTTTTGAAAAATTTGGAAAATGTGAAAAAATAGAGCCGGCGGCTAAAACTTTTCTGAAAGTTATGTATTTACTAACATGCTTAAAGCCAATCACTGTTATCATTTATCAAACAAATTATGTAAATGCAACGTCATTGTTATTGAATGTAAATGCTAAAAGGCACAACAAAGCCGACAGAAACTGACAAACAACTTTTAGGCAAGTTAAAACTGAACACAAATTTCAGCTTTAATTCGAAAAAACAATAAACGAGTCGCAGTGGACGGAGTGTTCAATCCAAAATGCCGAGGTTTCAGCGACTGGCGAATGAGAAAGTTTGGAGGACTTTGCGCAAAAGAAAAAGAGGTTTTTGTTTCGAAAAGTGTGTTTCAAGTATCCCGATCGTTTTAGCTATTTATTCTGGAGGACGATCACACCGATCCAGCGTTCATTCTCACAAAGTGGTCTGGAGAACCGCCAACTTCATCAGACAAGTATCAGGAGAAGGGGGACTCTACGTAAGGAACCCAGTGGGATAAAAGCTTCATGTTCTAGTTTTCAGAGAAATTTTCACAATCGCTGAATGTCTATCTCTACATAATCTCCAGGCAATCAAGAATACTGGAAATTTGAAGGATTTTTTGTGAGTTTTTTTTTTGCAGGATTTTCAAACCCAAAACTAAAAAAATTTCAGGTGCGGCGAAGAACCAGACAAACAAGTCGGCGAGGTGCCATTCTTCGGAGTTCTGTGTGGATGTGCTCCAGTATAAAATTATTTAACTAGTGCCAAATGTATAAACAATTTTTGAATTTTTTGAAGATTTTTCAGAGAAATCTGTCCTCGAGGCACAATATAAATTGTTCTTACAATGTATGCCTAGTTTGAAAATGTATATCATGACTCGATTTTTTTTGTGTTATAAAAAATTTTCCCTCTAGAAAAAGTTGAAAAATAGGTAGAAAAATAAAATGCGTCATTTCCGCCCAGCCCCCGAGATACCGTATCATTTTGATGTATTCGGGGAATAATGGTTCCGCAGAAACGGAATCATTGAAGGGATGTACAGCTTTTTTATAGCTTTTGACTAGTACAAAAGCATACTGAAAGCTTCTTCTTGAACTCTTCATAACATGTTAGTTTTATTCTTACTATTCTTGGTTGTTCCGGCGGTTTCTGCAAAGGATCCAAGATGCCCAAAAAACTTTACTTTTGTCAAAAGAACACTAACTTTTAAGAATAATTTTACAAAGGGGTGGTGCTTGGGGGTACGTTATTGATAGAGACAGTACCCAGTTTTAAAATACACTTTCAAGATTTTCAATGGAACGGATGTGGGAAATCGTGACCGAGCCCGCTCAGTCTGTCTCTATCATAACGCTTCGCTGAGCAATCCAGAAAATTCACATGAACTTGAGATTGTTTCTGGTAAGTTGATCATGTTTTTTTTTAAAGACATGTCTTCAATTCAAAATCGCTAGGAAAAATATGCTTCTAAATGTGTAATTAATTTTTAGACGTTATTCGCGCACGGAACATTTCCCTCCCGATTGCACTCGACGGACAACTCTCTCCAAGATGCAAGGCCCTTATTTTCAGAGGCGAACAGAGCCAACAATATTTTGACCAAAGAACAGAGGAAGGAGATTGCAATATTAACAATCATTTGTTTGTATATGATGATATCAATACAGATACTTTATTTATCCGTTCCAAACTAGGTACTTCGGCTGGAACTAATGGAGGATACTCCAGTCAGGAGGACGGAGTAAAGTAAGTGTATGAAAATTTCTAGATTCAACGTCAAACAAGTCTAGAATTCAATTTACAGATTTCGTTTCACCAGAGATTGTAACGCATTAACAGATGCATACTATTACTTTTCTAATGGAACACATTTCTATGCGGTAGATGGACGAACTGAATTGCTCGGATGCTTTGGGGAAAAGGATAAGCAAAATAAACACGAATATAGTAGTGTTCTTTGTGGAAGATTCCCTCTCTGAGTTAATTGATCAGAAAAGACAGTTGTTAATAAATATTTTGGAGTTGTTGTTCGAATTCATCACTTGTGATTATATCAGAAAATACCAATTTTGCAACAAACATCAGTCGAGGATATGCATAATTTTCATAATAAGTATTTTTTGATAGCTAAAGATTGGAGCTAATCATATTTCAAAATTTACAGAGACAGGACTATTTTAAAAGTAAACTACCCTGTAACAAATCAAGAGTTTCGAAGCTTGAAATCAAAAAAAAACTTATTCTTGTAAATCATTTTATATTCTACCTCGGAAGCCGACAAAAGCTTGGTTTTAAAAAATCTAGCTTCAAAGTCTTGTTTTCAACCACAAATGTTTGTGTACATAAATTTTTGGATAGGTATCATAACAAGCAAGAGGGCCTTATGTTAGTCATAGGCTTGCACTCAGTTGCTCAATTTTGACGGCTAATAACTAGGTTGTGTTTTGTTTTACCAAAAATTATAAGCTGACAAAGAATGTGTTACAAATTTCTCTACAGTTTTGGTGTTAAATGTTTTTGATAAAAGGGCTGAAAATGAGGGTACTTTTGTTAGAATCTTTATTAGATCAGATATTTTTTTGTTTCAAAGCGCATGGTTTCAATATTCTTGACAACTTCTATCAACCTACGTGTTATATAAGAATTTCTTTGAATGAAATCATCCAACCTGATGAAGAAATATAATGCGTCGTTTCCGCTATCCAGCCCCGAGATACAGTATCATTTTGATGTATTCGGGGAATAATGGCTCCGCAGAATCGGAAACGCTACAGGGGGCGAACAACTGTTTTATAGCTTTTGACTAGTACAAAAGCATGCTGAAAGCCTTCTATGAAGTTCAGTATAAAATGTTAGTTCTATTCCTACTATTTTTGGCAGTCCCAGAATTTTCTGCGAAGGATCCAAGATGCCCGGGAAACTTTACGTATTTCAAGAGAACACCGACGGCAAAAAATAACTTTACAAAGGGATGGTGCTTGGGGGTAAGTTGTTCATATCAATGACACCTAAATAGTTTTAAAATGATATTTCAAGATTTTCAATGAAACGGATCTGGGAAATCGCGACCGAGCCCGTTCAGTATGTATCTATTACAATGCGTCGTTGAGTATTCCAGAAAATTCACACGAACTCGAAGTGATTTCTAGTAAGTTTTTGAGGATTTTTTTATTGCTGCATGCGGAAAAATGTAAAATTTCCAGAGACTGCTAGCTTGAGAAACATTTCCGTACCAATCGCTCTTGATGGACAACTCTCTCCAAGATGCAAATTCGCAATTTACAAAGGACAAGTAAAGGGTGCAAAACGATTTAATCAAACTTCTGAAGAAGGAATTTGCAATATTAAATATGAATTGTTCATATATGATGATATTAATACGGATACTTCATTCATTCGCACAAAGCTAGGTGTTTCGGCAGGATCAAACGTAAGAAGTGTACAAGCTGATGATGATATCGAGTAAGTTTTGAAAATCGACTTTCCTATTTGCATCCAACATTTCATTTTCAGGTATCGCAGTACAGCAGATTGTACCGTTTTGGAAAAAGGATCGTATCACTATTCTAATGGAACACTAAAAGATGGGCACACTAATTTGATGGATTGTATGGGACAGCTAGCTGGCTCCAAGAGGCTACCAGAAAAAAATGTCACCGCCGTTCTTTGTGGCCGATTGCCGTTCTAAGTAAATGTATTCTATCATTTCTGGAAAGATTAATTTTCAATATTTAATAAATATTATATTTCCGAAATCTTTCTGATATTTCTTATTACCTTAGCTGATTGAAAAGATAAGGTACACCCAATTTGTTTCCGCAAGTGAACTTCAGGTTATTCTTAGGCGACGAAAATCCCTGTGCGGGTTTACAATTAAATCATTTTCGCAACGAAACATTTCCTTTTACAGAGTTTTGACAAGTGTGTATACCATTTTTGTAAACTAAAAGTCAATTAATTCATCTTAACTTTCGTCTCGAACTTTTCGTTTTTAAGTTCCATCTTGTTGATAATACGGCCTAAAAATTGTAAAAAATTTCTCAAAGCTTCCTATTTTCTGTGTCAAGAAAAATCGGAGAGCTCTACATTATCTCTTTTTTGGCTTCCGGAAAACTTTTAGAGTAAATTTATAATGTATAATTTATGATAAACCTCAAGAAAATAGGTACAACAAGCATCTGCTACGTCCAAATCAAAATGTTTAGAAGAATAAATACTACGGTAGAGCATTTTGTGGGTGTTGTTGAACATCACGCTTTTGTTGAAACGATCAAATGCTGTCGGAAAATAATGGCTCCGCATGGCTTAGTCACAATTTTATCGATTTCAATAGGTACAAAACCCCGCCGAAACTTTTCAAAACTGACAGAAAAATGTTCGTTTTCTTTTTGCTATTTTTGACTGCGGTTTTCGCAAAGGATCCACAATGCCCAGAAGGGTTTTCTCATGTCAAGAGAGTCCCAACTGCAAGGAACAATCATACAAAGGACTGGTGTTTGGGCGTAAGTTCCAAGTTTTGGGTTTTGTGTTCATAATGCTTTATGACCATATTTCAGGTTTTCCAATTCAAGAACATGGGAAACCGAGACCGAGCTCGATCATTTTGCAGTTATGTGAACGCTTCATTGACCATTCCAGAAAATGAGCACGAGATTCAAGTGTTTTCTGGTAGGGATATTTTTCAATAAAAACATTTTCAGTGTTGTAATCTTCAAAAACTTTCAGAAATCGCCCGAGCTCATGGAATTGAAGCTCCTTATGCTGTTGACGGTCAAATTTCTCCAAAATGCAACGGTCGTATTAATAAAGTCGAAATCATACTTCGTCATCGATTCAACAGTACAGAAGAAAAAGGAGATTGTAATATCAAGAATAATCTATTTTTGTTCGATGATGTCAATAGTGACACTACATTCATGCTGAGCCATTACAAACGTCGACTTCCAGCTGCTTATATGGTTCATCAAGCTGACAATGGTCCAATGTAAATTAGACATAATTATCAAATAGCGTGAAATCATAAAAAATCAAATATTACAGATTCCGATTCGCCGCTGATTGCATTGTTCTAAAATCTGGAATTGTCAAGGCTAATGGCACAGAAACAAGAAAGAATTGGGGAAGTTTGGAGTTTTGTGTGGGAAAAAATGCAGTGCAGGCTTATACAGACGATGAAAAACCATATGGAAACGACGTGGAAGCAGTTTTGTGTGGAAGACATCCACTTTAATTGTTTTGAGAAACTTATAAGAAATGTGGGTCCTAGAAATGTGATGCACCTTGTCTTTAGTTTTGATTGAAAATTGTCAGCTGAAAAAATAAATTTCAATTTTTTCTATAGTTTTGTAACTTAGTATTAAAAAAATAACATTGAAATTCCCTACAAAACAGTGAAAACTGTAAAAAACAAAAGCGAATAAAAAAAATCTCGAGTCTCGTTTCCCCCATTATACATAAGTACATCAATCCCTATCCTTTCCAACATAGAAAAAAAACACGACACGGTCTATATGATGCGAATATTCGGTAATACGCGATTTAGAGATGATGGAGGAAATAGATGGGACTGGATTTTTTGTCAATTTTTTTTTACAGTGATGATGATTAACTTTTTATGGTTGGGAGGTTTTTCACTGTATTATACATATATATGAATGGTTAAGCAGGAAATGGGGGTTAAAGTAAGTGTGAAAGGAGAAGCCTAGTGACATCAGCAACAGAAGATGCCTGCCGGTGTGCCTTCAAGGCAATCTAGGCCTACCTCGTGCCAACAAACTCCTGAAGTAGGCCAGACAGGTTCGAGGTATGTATGTAGGTAAGCACACATGCCTGGAGCTTAATGAAAACTTTATGGCAAGAAAATGATCTAAACACATGCCAAAATACACTAAACCCCAAAAAAACGGGAACTTTCGAGAGGCCCAGCTGAGAGTTTAACACATTTTGTTGAAAGTAATGTGGGTTTTATAGGAAATCTCTAGCGATCAAACACTCCGAAAACTTTTGAGTTTCATGCATCTTTTTGTGACGTACTGGAAGATTTGAAAAAATTGGAAAAATCAACTGGCAATAAGACGTTTAGAAAAGATGATTGGCAAAAAATGAAACTGAACATTCAAGTGACCAAAATTTGCCAAAAAAAGGAAAAGGAAACATTAATTTATAATTGAAAGATACTTAATCTAATAAACACACGAAACCATAACGATCGTATGAATCACTGGTTTCGAGTGAAGAGAGAGAACACTTGTAGTTTTCAATTCAAGTGAGGTGTCGAGAGTATTGACACATTTATATGCACTTATTCTCATGTTTTTCAAATGGTTTGAAATGCTCACTTCCTCATGTGAAGGGTTTATTAAAGTTCTTGGAAGTTGTGAAAATTAATTGTAAGTAAAAAACTCCGAATTTGTGCGCGCACTTGAAAATTACGTTTTAATTCGGATTTAGGATTTTTGCAACTATGATTTTTTTCAACTGCTCAAAAATTTAATTTTGTTTTTGAAATTTCCAAATTTCTTGGAAACTTTTTAGGACACCGATGTCTTTTCAATCAATACAAATATGAAAAAAAAAAAAAAATCGCATGATCGAAGAGCGGATCGAAACGAAAATTGTTTTGTGTATGAGGGGATGAATGGGGGAAAATACAGAAAACCGAAACGAATTGAATAGAAAAAAATGAGTGGAAAGGGCTAGAGGACGACGGTCAGGATTATTCGTCATTCAAATGTGTGTGGAAGAGTAGATGATGGTCACCACCACTAGTCGTCAACTACAATTAGTCCCCCTCTCTCAATCTACTGGAAAAGAACGAGAAAATGAACACTTTTTGGGTGGGTTATAAGTGGTGTTGGTGTGTTGATTGGTTGGAAAAATGGATTTGATGGGTTCCAGTTATTTTACTGGACATTTACTGTGACTAATACTTAATACATTTTAGCGCGGATACAGTTAGTTGGTATTGAAAACGAAAAGGGCGGAACTCGTTATAGAGAAACGGAAACTGTGAGATAAATTTTCAGGAATTTTAAGAATTTTCGGTATTTTAAAATATAATTAGCGTGTATTTATGGGATTCGGTGTCTCATGTCCCCAAATAAAAAATTTTCTTAAATTGGCTAATTTAAAAATTGAAACTAACAAAAATAAGTTCGAATTTCCCACCGAATTTTTTTAATGTGCTATGTAAATTTCTCGTCACGAGTGGTTTCAAAAAAACTTTTCAGGCCGACTGAAGCTTGAAAGGTTCGGCCCATAACTTCCTGTAGACTAGTGACGTTCAAGAAGAAGTATTTTGTCCAATAGAAATACCAGAAGTTTTAAGATTATTTTTCATAGCAGTTATATGTAGGAAACAGTTCAAGAATTATCATATATGTCAAAAAATGATCACAAAAATGCCTACTCGCCTGCCTACAGGCATACTTGCCTAGGTCTACACCTAGTCCATCTTTAAGGTAACCTACGCCTACCAGAGAATTTTCAAAACGAAGTGAAAGTGTCAAAAACAAAAAGAACGGTGAGGAGTTTATATTGCTCAAGGTGGCAACCTGAAACCAGTCCCCAATCCATGACAAATCTCAAATGACAAATTCTAAGCAAACAAATAGTGAATAAGCTTAACCCACCGGCTCATAATGATGACGATACGTGTTGCGAACTTTCATGAGAAAATATTCGAAGTCAATGGGCATGAATTATATGAATATATCGAATGGTTTGGAAGGCTAAAAGTGGGACAATGCCGTTCACTAATCCGCTTCACTTTATCGCGGTAAGCTAGTTACATTCAAAAAGAGAAACACACAGATTTTTGTCACAAAACCATAATGAATACCTTCATTGTTGAGTATCTCTTTTGTAGAAAATAATGCAGTTCTAGAAATACGACTTTTGAGAAATGACGGCTTAGCTTCAATAAACTTTTTGAGCTCTTTTCTGTGGGCTCTATTGATAGAAATAAACAAACAAAACCTGTGGTGTCAAGTGAAAGTAAATGAAAAAAAGAGGAGAGAAAGTAAAGAGAATGGTGTTCTATTTAATAACTTGGCATTTTTTTGCAACTCAAAGATCAAATTTTGATAAATTTTTTTTGACGCTGGAATTTTTTTTTGCATTTTCAAATGAATTAAGTCTAGACTAAATAGATTTTATCAATTCTGAGATCTAAATTTAGGCACAAAACTTCCTGCCTGCCAACAAGGCGCCTTACGCATACCTCGTGCCTACAACCGTGCCTACCAGGATGTTCTTATATATGCAGTTTTTTAATGCGCCGCGGAACCCAGAAAAGGTCGGTTGCTGTGATTTTTTTGTCCAAATTTAGAGGTAGGTAGGCGCAATGCAGGCTTAAAACCTATGCCCGAATTCAAGCCCGCATACAATCCTAAGCCTAAACCTAAGCCATGGCTTAAGATTAAGACTAAGCCTAAACCTAAGCCTGAGCCTAAGCCAATTGTAAGCCCAAGACTTTCCGATTTCTTAACTGCTAGAAATCTGCTATAACTGTGCTAGAAGTTGAAAAATGATATTTTGATCCAAATCTGAAAATGTTTTTCTGAAAAAAAATCCAGATTATCTTTCAAAGCCCGCTTCGTGGAACTGAAAAGATTTACAGATTTTCAGAGAATTTATCAGAAAATTAAAGCTTGTCAAAGATTTCTGCCATCAAAAAACTTTGAATTTTTTGACTGAAAGACTAGCAAAAGCCCAGAAATCTGTCTACAGCACACATGTTTGTAAGATATATTTGTATTCAACTTCAAAAACGGCCGCACATCCCTTTCTCTCGATTACTAGTTAAATAGAACCGTTGTTTGTCTTTTTATGTTTCTTCTGTTCGTACGGTGGAAAAAACTCAAATAACTTTATTTGAAAAAATGAATTCTCGGATTCTCACCGAGTTTTTGAATGATGATACCCTGAATGAACAATGGAATGTCTAAAACCGGAGAAAAATAATCAGAATTCGTTTTTGTGAGGACTATCTAAAACTTTGACTTCATGGATATTTTCTAAATTTATCGGATGCACAATTGGATGCTCTTCCTCTTCACCGGTTGACTGATAATTGATAGCTTCTTCCGCCTGACCAGTTGCTTCGTGTGGACCTTCGAGTTGTGTCAGGTCGACCACACTGTCTTCGGAATGTGGCCCAACTTTAACGCCGACTGCATTCAGAACCTCGGTTAGACGTTTTGAGTAGTCCATGTGACCTTTCACCTGAAATTTTGGATTTTAAATCTTAGCTGGAAGCTTATGTTTTTACTTAAAGCTGGAGTAGCGTTTTTGGGTTTTTTTCCAGTCTAAAAATGCTTCAAATATATTTAATTTCATTAGATTTGTCAATACAATAATGTGGACAATTTTTTCAATTAGATAATGAAGGTTGGAAAGCTTAAAAATTCAGCTAATCCAATTTCAAGGCTTCCAGATAGGTGTAGAAATGCATGCCTGTCTTACACCTACCTTGTGATATTATTTTTTTAAAATTTTATTGGAAAAACTATCAGAAATTAATTTAAGGTAAATACTCGTACGTGCGTGGAGACTGAAAACCAAAACTAGCGCCAAAATACAGAAAATAGGCGGAGGTAGGCACTAGACACGTTGGTCTGCCTACCATGGACACCCTAACTTTAAAACTAATATCTTCAATAACTTACGATATGGCTCAAATTGTAGTTATAAATCTTCTTGCTATTCCGATTATCAATTGGTCCAGTCCCAGCAATTCTGAACTGAGCGCTCATTGTCCGGTAGAGGAATCTTAAATTCTGTGGCTTAGAAATTTCACCAATTTCATTCAAATTACCCATACCTCAATAACCAATCAGTCTCACAATACCCATTGATAACTCGTCCACTGACTACAGTACACACCTTTGACCATTCTTTAGGAGAAGCTGTTACAGGGGCTCCGAGTAGAATCACATCTTCAATAATTCCAACACTTTCAGATCGCTTGCTCATTGTTAGGAGACAATGAAATATGACTCTTGCACCCAGACTAAACCCGATCAATGTGATAGGTCGCTTTCCATGAGATCTGCTCAACAAGACTTCTGCCAATTGCTCCCCAACTTCAGCAGCACGGGAAACGCACACATTCCATGGATTATCGAGCACCGAGGATACGGACATCAAAGCCACAGGCCAGGCAACAGCGGAAACAAGACCTCAAACAGTTGAGAAGTTGACGGTGGTTCTATGAATAATCGTGAGGAAAAATACCTGCCAACGCAGTTTCCAGTAGCGTTTGCTGGATGGCGACGGAAACCGCAAAACTCATGAGATACTCGATGGCGTTTCCGAGTTCCATGAGATAATTGCTCTCGTACCTGCGAAATAAAAACAATGAGAAAATTGAAAGCAGGCGCGTGGCAATATTAAAATCTTAGCCTAAGCCTAAGTCTAAGCCTAAACCAAATTCACCTTAATGTATACTGTTCTTTCGTATGCCTCAAATGCCTCCACTGATGCACAAATGCTTGGTCTGGACTTGTATCACTCTCAATCCATCCACTAACTACCAGTGAACAACTCAAGCTGACTCCTTCAGACAGCGTCTCCACACTGAACTCCTCAATTGCACCGACCCGTTTCTTCATTTTATATCCAGTAAATCCAGCTCCAGCTACTCCCATTGTTGTACCCAATACAGCTGCTCCCGCAGTTGTGGCTAGCCCTGCAACTGCACCTCCACCTATAAGCATTCCAGCTGAAGCGGCAACAAGTGGAGCCGCGAGCCCTCCAGTAAGACCGATGAGTACTCCACCAACTCCGCCAGCTGCTCCGATCATCAGATATCTCTTGATCTTCTTGTTTCGGGCCGTTTTTTCTCGAACTGTTCTACTATGTCTGAAAAAAAACTTTTGTTTTATAATAGTTTAGATATTGAAAAGTTCTGATCTACTTCACAATCACAATTACAACATGATGAAACCTACCCTTCAGACAATTTTCTAGTTACTCTGAAATATCAAAAATGGAGTTAAATGGTTATTATGAGAGGGGTATTTCAATTAATGACTTACTCAGATTCAACAAATTGTTCTTCCAATAAAGTACTGGCCAACGAGTCTTCAACATCTTCAAATTCAGTCCACACAACTCCCAAGAGAGTTGTCAGGTGTCGGAGAAACACTCGGTATCGGCTATCGTAGTTGCCTGAGAAAAGTTTGGATTTATAAGTAGGCAATTCAAGGTAGGCAATTTAAGTGTAAACGCCTGCCTACCCATGCAACGGGTCTTTTTTCAATTTAAAAAAAAAATCAATAATCCTCACCTTGATTCACAAAAGCCACTAGTAAACTAGCTAGAAACGGTGTAGATCCTTCCGTTTTGTACACAGGATCCTCTCGAACTGACATGATCATTGGTGCAATATCAGTGAGATCTTCTTCTCCTTCCAAGTGGGTCTTGACAGTTTTTATCACTTTTTCAGGTAGATCCAGGCATTGGGTCACTATGTTGAAAGTTGATTTACAGAAGAATCTGAAAATTTATTATAATTTTTTTTTTGGAAAAAAACTCCAACTTACATTGAGTTCGGGTCATTGTCATCCCAAAAGTCTAACCGTAGAACTGTAGTTGTCAAATTGGCAAGTGCAAATCGAGTTGCCGGCTGAAGGACTATCGGAGTTTCCAGTGAACGGTGGCGTGGTGAATCTGATTGTATTCTACCGTAATTTCAGCCGAACCTCCTTTAAACTCACTGCTCCCATTGCTAGATGTCGTAGACATATTTCGTTGAGGAAATCCTCTCGACATAGGTTGAGGACTGCGTTTTGCCTGGAACAACATTTTGGGGTACTGGTAGCAGTTGGGAAAATATGGAAAATATATTCTGTTTTCGGAAAGCTGAAATCTGATAAGCCCATAATTTAAGGTATAAGTTTTGAAAATATGATGTGATTGTAATGCCAAAGTTAATTAGAAGTTAGAGAATGCCTGTGAAAATAAAACTAGCAAAACAAAACAACAAATTGAATAATGGATTGGGAAGTGTTTGAGCTCATTTTTGGAGTTTCAAATGGAACTTATGGTATTTCTACAAAAATAAAATTTTGAGTGCATTTTTTGCTACTGTCGAGGCCAGCAAAATTGCTTCAGAAAAAACTCCAGACATTTTTAAAAAATGTAAATTTTTTGAAAAAAAATCCCAAATTGTTCCCATAATTGCAACACATCATAAAAACAACATATGGGCTTGATTTTTATTGTAAAAAATATTAAAACACTTCAGATCGAAGTTTTTCTAGCCCACATTTTTCGTATACAGGTAACTTTTTTTGGAGAACTTTCCCAAAGGTTTTTTTTTTAAATTTCAAGTGAAAAAGGTTTAAAGGTTTCAAAAAATGTTCAGAATGTTTTTTCAACCGAAACTTTACAATTACTAGGTTCTCTATCTCTAAATCCCCACAAACCAACCTCGTCACTGGAGTTCGAAGAAGTGGACGGTGTCGGTGTGGCGCACTTGCTCATTTCTCCAAAGTAGGTCACAATGGAGCAAGCCGAGAAGAGATTGTTTCTGAAAAAATTGGAATGAGATTTTCCTCTATCCGTTGAGCAGATCTCGTTTATTGCAGAATTCAAAGAAGAAGAAGAAAGGCAAAAAATTGGTCAGAGATTGAAAGGGAGAAGGAATAGAAAAGGGGATTCTTCTTTCAACGAACAGCTTCCTTTTACCGGAAGGACAAGAAGATCCTTCTTTTTGAAATCAAGGCTTTTGTTGCGTTACTGAAAGGGCCTTTTCTAGAGGAGGAGCAGAAGGGAGGCTCTGAAAGGGAAAGGGTCTTAAAACAATTAATTAAGACTTTTCTATTTTTTTGTGTTTTCTGATCTGTTCTGGGTTGGTTGGTTAGTTGATGATTAAGTTGGTGTAAACAAGAAAATGCTTCATTAAGGGCAGCTGGATTAGTTGGAAATTAGAGTTTTCAAGCAAGAAAATAAAGGTCAAGAGTTTCTAGTTTTGAAAAGCACGTATCTAACTATGGGTTCCCTTGTGTTTCAGTGCATTTTGGCAATTTTTAGGAACAATTTGGAATTTATATATCTGTATTTTCACAATACGTTTTACTCAGAAATCAGAAAGTTCGGAAGCTTTCAGAAAATGAATCAAGGAATTTTTTTTTCACATCTCGGAAGTTCAACCTATATAAGGTAATTTTCGACAAGTTTCAGAAACCGTTGGCCGAGTTTTTTTTTCTAGGCCGCATAAATTTCTGAAGCTACTTTTTTAATTAATGTAGCAATGATTTAATTGAAGAATTTTCACATACATATATTAAAAAATTAAAAGGGTTTTTTGCCGATAAAATACTTCATTGTTTATATATAACTTTGAGTTTAAAAAAATTGGTAGACAACTTAAGGAAGATTCTCGAGAAGCAAAGTGAATACTAGAATACTTGGAAAAGTTTGTTCCGAGAATTTATGACCGCCCACAATAAATCTTGTAAACCAAGTTAGAATTCCTATTGCTGAATTTTTGTATTTTCAGACTGTTTTTTGCAGCAAAACTAGGCGCCTTAAAAGTTTAAATATTTGACAACACTGAAAAAACTCTTACGTACATTTTATAGAAATGAGAAATATTGTTGGGAATTTTTAATTGAAAAATTGAAATTTCGACAATATTTGCAAAAAAATTATTTCTTATTGAAATTCATTTTTAAATCAAAATTCTAGAGAGAAAAAAAACAAATGAAACGTTTTCCAAAAATTCGATAAAGTAAAATCAATCAAAATGCGGTAAAGAACACAGTGTGCACAACGAGAGAGGTAAACAGTGCTGACAAGACCTAGACAGTTAGAGAGAGAAACAGGGAAAACAGGTGGAATTGAACGTTTTAGTGGGTGTCTGATTCCTTCCTCCTCTCAAAAATTTCAAGTATTTGTGCACAAATTTGTGAGAAAAAGAAAACAATTGAAAAAAAAACGAAGAGTTAGAGACTACTGGAGAAAGAGGAACAAGAGACAAAAAACTAACCTAATTTAAAATAGGAAAGAGTCAGAGAGGAAGAGAATGAAGTGTATAGGGGGGAGAAGGATGAGAGAAATTGAAAATGACTGCTGGAAACTAATGATGGTTTTTGGTGTTGATGGTTAAGTGGAGGAGATGGAAGGGAAATCAAATTATGATATTCCTGGTATTCTGCTTTGTTTGGAACGCTGCGGTGAAGCTCCGGCAAAGACTTTCAAGAGAGCCTTGAAACTAGGGGTTCCATGTAGGCACCTTCCTGCCTTCAAAAAGCTTACACCTGCTTCATTCCTATAGGCAAAACCTGAGGTATTTCAGATAAATCAAAGGCTTTCAAGATGTGGAAATTTTGCTGAAAAACATTTATGAAAACTTCTCACGTTTTTGATTGCGTAAAAATATTTTCATTTTCGTTTTGTTCTATGACGCTTTCAGCAGAAACGAGCTGAAATATGATTCTGTCAAAAAAATTGGGAGGGAATGACGCTAGAGAATGGGCCCAACGAATTTTTATCAATTGAACATAAAAGCCCCCGGGTCTTGGCGCGAATGTAAACCTTCAGCTACAGTACCCGAGCGTATTTCTTAGTCCGATTTTTCCGTTTAAGTTAATTTAATTTTACGATGATTCGTGTTGTAAAAAAATCATCGGAAGCACATAAAAATACGGTAGAGGAAAATTTTCGTTCGTGCCAATACCATAAAGATGAGGTTTTGTGTGAAAAATTACAAAACGTTTCTTGAGAACAGTATTGTTTTATTTTCAATTTTTTCAAATGGCCAATAATATTCCGACACGAAGTTTTGCGATTATCGCTCTAAAAATACGGTACTCGGTCTCGAAACGACAAATTCTTGGTAAATGCGAAAAGGCGTGCACCTTTAAAGAGTACTGTAATTACAAACTTTAATTTCTTTTTTTTAAAATCTATTTTGATCGTTTTCCCATATAAAATATTTTTTAAAACTCAAATCTAGCAATAAAAACAGTTAAATTTTATTAAATGAAGAAGAAGCAATAATGAAAATTTAATGAATATTTCGCATCAACGAAAGTTTGAAATTACATTACTCTTCAAAGGCGCACACACTATTTCGTAATTAAACTAAAATTTGTCGTGAGACCAGGCACCGTATTTTTGTCTCAAAATTCGTAAAACTTCGTGCCTGCGTAATAATTTATCTACTGTTTTTTTTTGTGGGAAATTTCAAATTACAGTACCACTGGTTTAAAGGCTCATAGGGAAAATTGCGAAAAACAAATAATTGTTCAGAAAATCGGCTAAAAACCTAACTTTGTTATTTTCAGGGGGTAATGTGAAAATAGAAAGGGTGTACATAATTTCTGGTCACTGGAAGAAGAAAAAGGGAATTGTAAACTAGAAAGTTGGATGACAAATATATACATAAGAATTGTTTATTTTTAGTTGTTTCCAGAAAAGTAGGAAAAAGAGATATCGGATAGAGAAATAAAAATTTTCAAATTGAGCTCATTTATATTTCTCATAAGGCGGCGGGAAACTCGAAACTTCTGAAATCCCAAAAAGCTGATCACTTTGTGATCTCTTATTTTTTGTTTTTCACATTCTCCTTTTTCATCAGCAGAGAGCCAAAAAAAAAAAGAATTAACTGATATTAAAACCGCAAAAATTCGAGTTTTGACACATGGGTGGCTCAATTTTCAATTCCACCACCGCCACCGCCTACAGCATGAGAAGGGAAGAGAGCAAAGAAAGAGCAAAAACAACAATAAATAAGACATGCTCGAGTCTCACACAACACAACAACTCACATATTTGACTGATTTATGACACTTTTTTGCTCTTTTTAAAGAAATTTTACTACTCTTCGTGTTATTTAGGTTTTTTTTCCAAATGAAATGTTTTTTGCGAGTTGAAAATGTGCGAATTTATTGAAAAAAAATTTAAAATTTCTTTTCCAGGCTCGTAAATTTTTCGAACTTATTCTGTGGGTCTGCGCCTTTAAGTTTCGGGAACCGTAACCTCCTCTCAAAGGTGTGCGCCTTTAAAGAGTACAGTACCCTACAAAAATGTTTTAAAACAAAAAAGTTTCGGGAAATTCGATTTTTGTATTGGAATTCAAGAAAAACCACCAATTTTATATCTAAAACACAGAATTCTCAAATTTTAGCATTTTAAACGTAGAAATTCAGATTCAAGCTTGGTTTTTCAGACAATTTCAGTGTCATTCTGTCGTAATATTGGGGGCATTGGTTGTATTCGCGTACTTTTGGGGATACAGTACACAGATAATTGGAAAATTAGAAATCGCGGGAACGTGAATCAAAGCTGCACACAATTATTTAGGGTAAAACTAGTTAAAATAACATAAAAATAGTGAGAATTGATGAAAAAATATCTCTGAACTAAAATTTCCTCTTTATTTCTTTTCAAAAAGTCATAATCAACATCGGCATCAGTTATTCATTATTTGTTTCCGTTCTTTTTCCACTCTCCGGCTTCCAAATTCGCACATTAATCGAGTGAGTGAAGCGTTTTTCTCATTGTCTGAGCCTCTCTGTTTCAACGAAATTTTAGGAAAACGACAGAGAGAGACAGAGAGAGAGAGAAAAAAAATAAAATAAAATCGAAAAGCTGAAATGACATTTCTATTGATAAGGTTTTCGATAAAAGGAAGGAGAAAAATACAAAAAATGATGTCAGATTTTTGAAGTAATTGTTTTTTGTTGTTGTGGAGATTAGCGATTATGATCCTGCAAGATTAAATATAAAACTTTCTGATGCATAAACTTTTATGTATCCGCAATAACAACATATAACCGAGAGCTATTGAAAAAAAAAAAAATTCAAATTTAACAAATAATTGAAGCCTTCAAGCCTTCAACATATCCATATAGGCACCAGTGAGCAAATCGGTCTCTGGCACGGCGAGCAGCTCCCGAATCTCATGAGCTATCTTCTCTCCGTGCTCTGGAGTCTCTTCAGGCGACAGGCACACTTCCAACTCCATAAAATCACCGAGCCCATCGACGCGATCAATATGAATTCGTGTTTGACCGTGGAGCACCAGAGTTCTCGTCTTTTTCACCTCTCCTTTGACTCCCATTGAGGATTGGAGGGAGAGCTTCAGAGCATCAAGAACTTCAGATGGAACGTCGAATTTGTTGAAATTACTGAGCTTCGGGCCAGCCACGTCAGATCTATCGTACCAAATAAGCTCTGTGTGGGCCTGAAAAATCAAAATTTTAATTTTAAAGTAAAAAAGAAAACTATTATTTACCACTCCGTTCTCCTCAACGCTTCTCATCTTCAGGCGGCCATTCGGTGACTCGTAAAAGATGTCATGCTGCCTATAATAAAACATTTTTATGATTGATTTCCAATAAAACTATTCTGATTCAACTCACTTCAAGATAGTCGGCTGTTTTCCGGAAATTTCCACGGCGCGGCGAACCGTCTCATCGAGATTTTGAACTTTTGCCTTGATTTCCACGTTTCTCGACATCGTATTGCTGAAAAATGTCTTAATTAGTGGTGTATTTTGTAAATATAATCCACTTAAAAGGAAAAGGCTTCGAATAATTTCGAATAATTCGAGAAAAGAGTGATTTTGAATTCATTGTCACTGAAAACTGATAAAAAAGTTTGAGAGTTCAAACGCTCAAAAGTTCGCGGGCAACTGCGGCCGCGAGGGTTTTCTCGTCCACCTCGTGTGTACTCCTCTTGGAAGTAGCGCCAGGGAAACAAAAACAATGAAATGCTTTTTCGTCCTGCTTTTCCATCGGATTTCCTCGATTTGTACTGATTTTTTTAATTTTTTTTCCAATTATTCAATGAATTTAGTCAATTTATTTTTAAAAATGTTTGAATATTTACATTAAATCAGTGATTTTCTGTCCGAAGCTCATTTCACACGAGTGCGAGACTTCTAAAGCAAACATGCCCCCGAATTTGTTTCGTTTTCACGTTCGATACGCGGAAGTGAAAGAAAATTATTGATTTTTCTGTCAGAAAATTATAGGAATTATGAAATTCATGAAAAAAACCGAATACTTTCACCTTTTCCCTACACTTTTCTCCTCTAAAGATCGTGTCTTCTGATATAAAATGCCATTCACTCATCCATTTCTCCTCTTTCTTTTTATCCTTTTCATAAAGTTTTCAGTACACATTTCCCCATTTCATATGAAAATCAATATAAATCTCATGCCGCTGCTTCAAACATTTTCCCTTGATATTTGAACACCTTGTGATATTGACAACAATAATGCAATTTAATCGAAAAAAAAAATAAATAAATATCAGATGCTCGCTGTGCTCAATTGCCGGACACTGGCATTCCGAAGGCTTGTCAGCACGAGCCGTCTAGCTGCCACAAAGGAAAAATTGCCGACGGAGACGACGAAGTTCTCACAAATTGAAGTGAGTTTTTTTAAATTTTTTGGAGTGTTTTTTCGTCTGGAAAAGCCTAAAATTCGTGAAATTCATCGATCCAAGATTCGATTTTAGTTCAAAAAATCAACAAAAAAAAGTAAAGTTTGGAATATAATCTAAACAATTTTGCTCTGCCAGCTTCGCATCTGGTTTTGTTTTCCTTTAGTTTGGAGATAAATTTAGATTTAATTTAGTTTATATTTAAGTTGTAGAGTTTAGAGGTTATTTTTCTAGGCTTAAAAAATTATTTTTCAATTAATTTTTAAATTTTCGTGTTTTTTTTTTCAATTTTTTTTGTTGTAATATTCAGACAGTTTTTTTTGCAATTTCAGACTTTTTTTCCTTCAAAAAAATTTTCAAAATATTAAATAATCGATTTCCAGGCCAGTTTTGAAGTTTCAGCGAATATTTCAAGTTCTACAACTGAAAAAAAGACTTGATCCCCGAAAAAAACAGCTAAAACTCTGAAATTAGCCTAATAATCTATAATATACCATTTTCCAAGGATTTGTTAACGGAAAATGATTGAAAACCGTGAATTTATCCGGAAAAGCCGAAAATTTGCAAAAAAAGTGTTTTTTTTTTTTTTGGATACAAAATCTATAAAAAAAGCTAAATTTTTCCAGAAAAAGAAGGACAATGAGATGCTGGAAACAATCGATATTGAGGATCTACCACGACCACAGAAACGGTTCGCCAAGCAGTTTGAGAAGGTTTTTTTAAAATTAATTTTTTCCTCAATTTTCCTTAATTCTTTCCCAATTTCCAGGTGAATCAAGAGCGAGTCAAGGAGATTTTCGCGAAAAATTACAAGAATCACATCTCATTTGCCGTACTTTTGGGTGTTGTTATCGGAATCTACTGGTATACAATGTATTCTGTGAAACAGGAGACATTCCTCGAAGAAATCGACGAAGAAATGGCCGCTACGAATCCAAAAACTCATGGACATCTTGCCAAGAAATAGATCGATTTTTCGGATTTTTCCTTATTTTTTTGTTAATTTTTCCTCTTTTTAATTTAAAATTATAGCTTTTTAATAGCCTAGTTAGTCTTTTTTTTTCTCTCGTTATTCGTTGTTTCTACCGTGATTATTATCTCGTTTTTTGATTTTTGCTTCGAGAAAAAATAATAAAACACCCAATTTCAGTGTATAATAGCCGAATGAGCGGAAGCGAAGAGGAGCATCTCGTCTCGCTGACGTTCCGAAAAAATGAAGAGGATATGGATGAGGATGAGGGGAAGGTGAAGCAGAAGGAGAAGCCGAAGGAGAAGCAGATGGAATTTGTGAATCAGGTGAGAGATCTTGATTTTTTGTCGAAAAATAGCTGAAAATTCGCTTTAAAAATACCTAAAATAGGTTTGAATTCATAAAAAACGGAAAAAATCAAAAATCCAAATTTTAAAACCGGGATTTTGAAATTCCCTCCAAAACTAGAACAGCAACCAATCAGCGATTGGAAACGCCCACTGTTGAACCAATCAGAGGGAGTGGGCGGAGTTCGACGATGCTGATTGGTCGCGGAGTTTGGAGGAAATTAGAAAAATCGAATTTTTTAAAAGTTGGATTTTTCATTTTTTTTTTTTTGACATTTTTTATGTAGTTTTCTGAAATTCAGACTATTTTGAAGCAAAAACCTTATTTTTTTGCAAAAAAAATTCTAAAGTCAGACTAAAAAATTAAATTAAAATTTCTGAGTTCTTTGGCAGTTTTCAGGAATAAATTTATTTTTAAAAAGAGAAAAAAACTACGAAAAATCGATGAAAATTCCATAGCAATGAAATTTTGAAATTACAGTAGTCTATTTAAAGGCGCACATCCGTTTGTTGTATTTAACAAAAAAAATTGTCGTGTCGAGACCCCGGGTACCGTAGTTTTTGGCGAAAAAATTGCAAAATTTTGCCTCTTGATGGCGCCATTCCTGCTAGAAAAAAAAAAAATAAAACTTTTTTTTCTAAAAAAGAACTGTCAAACCTTTCACTTTTTTCTAATAATTCACATCTCCTCCCAACACGAATCATTTTATCATATCTCTCTATCTCTCTCTCTCTCTCATTTAAAACCTTCAGAACTTTGTGGAAAGCACGGAGGACGAATCTGAAGTATCTACACCGACAGCCGTTGGATTGCCAATTGGAACAAGTACACCGGACGGCGACGAGACACCAACGGTAAGGGAAAATAATATCTTCTTCTTTTTGTTCTTTTTTTTCCTGCAAAATCATCTTTTTTTCTATCTTTTTTTTTAATTCGATCAGTCCAAAGGTTGAATGTACTCGTTGATTTGGTAGCAAAAAATCTGAAAAAAGCGAAAAAGTGAGAAAAAAAAATTAAAAATTCTGAAAAACTGAAAATCAGTGTGTGTGCTACAGAGTGTATAATCTTGATCACAGTTCACCCACAAGTGATGTCAGGTTTCAAAAAAGAGCGGTTGTTATTCACTTTTTCGAGTCAACAAACAATTGACAACTTGTAATTATACCCACATTTCTAAACATACAGATGAACATCATGTTTCCCGAAATTTCTGCCTTTTCACACTATTTGGTAGGTAAAGTGGAGAAGCTTGATTTTCCAGAGAATTTTCGTTGTTAAATTCGAAAAAAATTAAAATTCTGTGAAGAAAACCTTTTTTTTAAATTGAAATAACAATTTTTTATATTTCTTCAAAAATTGAAATTTTTTCAAAAAAAAAAATTAATTTAGTTTTTAAAGAAACTTTGCAAATTTGTCTTGGTTGCATTTTTCCAATAATTGTAAAATTTTCAATTATCTCAAAAATCTATTTTTTTATTTCCCGATTTTTTGAAAAAAAAAATTGAAACCAATAAAAAATGTTGATAAGTCTATTTTCTCCTGTATTTTTTTCTCCGATTTAATGATTTTCAAAAAAAAAAACGTCTAAAAATTTCAATTTTAATTATTGTAATTTCCTTATTTCACTTGTTTAAAAATGTTTGAAAAAAAATTAATTTTCTAAAAAAAAGGGGTTTTTCTCACTAAAATCAAAACATTTCCGATGAATCTATTTTTCACATTTTTTTCTTAAATTTACTCTCCAAAAAGTCACCGAAAATATTAAAAACTTTAAAAAGATTTTGGAAAAGAAAAATAAAAAAATGAAAATTTTTTTCATCAGTTTTTCTAATTTTTTTTGTTCGAAATACTGGAAAAAATCTAAAATATCCTGATAACTGGCGAAATTAGTGATTTTTTTAAACAATTTAAATAATTTTACGAGATATCTCAACTCTAGTCAAAAATTGAACGTTTTATAGCATTTCTGCCCTTTATTTCTACCAATCTGATTTCCAATTTCCCACGATCTGATCAGATTCCAATTTTCGCACCCTATTCGTCGACCTTTTTCTCACTGTAGCATCCTCTCTACGTCTCGTTCAAATACGAACAGAACAAGATAAATTGAGAGAGAGAGAAAGAGTGGAAGAGTTATAAGGACAGAAAAAAGGGTACAAAAATGATATGGGACACTGTATACACACACATAGAACTCCTTATCAGAGAATATAAGGCAAAGGGACACGGACACTAACCCCCTTCCCGGGTTACATTTTCTGTGTATTTGTGTGTGTTACTGACGTGCTGAAAGTGAAAAAAAGCTCTCTGTAAAAACTATTCTCTGCTGTTATAATGGTTTTAGGCAAAAAGAAAGTTTCTAGAGCTACCAAGTCTGATGATACGGTACGTTTTTTTGCAGAAAAATTGGTGCGGCAAAAATTTTGAATTTTTTGGTTTTTTTCTAGAAAATCGAAAATTTTCACCTTCGGAGAAACCAAAAAAAAAAATTCAAAAAAAGGTCCAAAATCAAAAAGACCGTTCGATTTTCGATTTTTTGGTTTTTTGAGCCCAAATCGAAACACCAAATTTTTAAACAAATTTAGGCCTGGTAAAAAAAATTCACATTCAAAAAAAAGTACCAATGCCTACCTGCGTGCCTACAGTAATTTTGAACCAACAACCTAATTTTACTTTTGAACTTAAAAATTATTGGAGCCCAAAACGTATATAGCAAATAAATATTTAAAAACATGCTTAAAAACTTTTTTTTTTGGAAAAAACTTTTTAAAAAACCGACATTTCGCTAAAGAATACTTGCAAAATATATTATAAAAAATCAATGTTTAAAATTCAGAAAATGAGTTTTTTTCCGGGTTTTTTTTTTGCCAAAAATTATTTAAAAAATTTTAAAAAATGGAAATCAAATAAAAACACTAAAATTTTTCATATTATCGAGAAATTCCAAAAAAAAAAAAGAAATAATAAATAAAATTAGTCACACTTTTTTCGGTGATTTAAAAAAAAAAATTATTCCTCAGATCTCATGCTTTTTTGTTTAAAAAAAACAGTTCGCTTCAAATTTACTATCAAACTTTAAAAAAACCATGTTTTTTGGAAAAAAAAATTTTAAAAAAACTTTTTGACCTATCTACGTAGGCGCGAGCATATTATAAACTGCTGGAAAAATCAAAATTCAATTTTTTTTCTATTTTCAGCAACCCGATCCCAACGGGAAATACACGATGGCTCAAACGAAGGACGCCGATTTGTCGAGGCCTTCCGGGCTACCGGTGAGTTTTTTTTTGCATTTTTCCTATCTCTCTGTAAATTGTTATTCTAAAAAATTCAAGAATTAATTTATCAAATTCCAGAGCAATGGAAATCCTGGCTCCTCGACTACAGTACCCCCTGCATCAAAATCCGGTCCAGTTGCTCCGCCGCGGCCGTCTGGAACTCCAGTTGCTCCACAAAGAAATCGCCGACGAAAAGTGAGTATTTGCAAGACATTAAAAAAAAAGTGAATCACCGATAAAAACGAAAAAAAATTTGGAAAAAAGTGATAAAAAGTGTCAATATTTTATAGGTTTGACTTGTGTCGAATGCCCTTTTTATGAAAAATCAACACAAACTATGATTTTTTATTTTTATTTCTTAAAATCATAAATATTAGAAAAAAACTAGCATTTTCAAGTGTAAAAATACATCAAAATTCAGAAAAAAAAAATTAAAACAAGAAAAAGCTAAAAATAATACTATATTCCTGGAGTACTGTAGATCCGTGTGTCGATTTACGCAGCCATGTGTACTCCCCGTGGAAAAGCGTGATTTTATGTTTTTTAAAGAAAGTTTTAAAGTTCTTGGCCAATATACTTGATTTTGTAGTTTTTTATTGAAGAAAAATTGAAGAATTTTCTTTTGAAATATCGATTTTTACCTGAAAATATTGAATGAAAAATAAACATGCGATTTAAATATTAAATATTGAAAAAAAACGGCAAAAATGGTCCAAAATCAAATTTATTAGCCAAAAAGTATAACTATAATATGTTCATAAAATAACAACAACAAAAATTAATTCACTTCTCCTCGTGGAGTACACGCTGTGTTATTCCAAAAATTTTCATTAAAAATTAATGCCAAAATGTGGAAAATCACTTGATTCATCTAGAAATTAGATTTATTTTAGATGAAACATTAGAGAAAATACATAAAAATTACCATTTTCTGGCCAAAATTGAGCATTTTCTCTAGTGTTTCAGCTGAAATAAATGAGATTTTCAGATAAATGAAGTGATTTTCTATATTTTGACACTAATTTTTAATTAAAAAAAAAATGCTGGAATAACATGGTGCAATATGACATTTTGTAGAATTTGCACAAAAATTCCATTGAAATTTGAACGAAAGAAAGTTTAAAAGTAAACATAACCATCTCAACTTGACCCATTCGTTGTGTGTTTTCTCAAGTATTTCGAATGACGATGTCCTTCTGCCGAATGCGTCATTTTTGTTGCTTCTCCCTCCATTTTCATAGCCAAACACACAGCATTTTGCCTCCATCTTCACTGTATTCTTCGTCCGTTTCCTTCATCATTTCGTTCTTCCAAAAACGAAAAAAAAAAATGGAAAAATCGCCTCCAACTTCGCCGACTCCTATTCCTAGTATTGACTCGAATTTTATGATTTCGCCGAAAAAATCTCGGTCTAAAAGTGTGCCGAATGCGCGAAAAATTTTGAATGATTTGGTAGAAACTACAGAGAGAAATTTGGAAGCACCCTATCGGAGTATTATGTGGCAAAAATATATTTTTGATAGACCAAAGGTTAGATTTTTTGGAAAATAAGACTTATTCTGCTAAAATTGAAGTTTTGATCTAAAAATTACTAAAATATTGCTCTTTTTGAGACAAAATTGCAGTACTTGTTGGTTTTAATGCGATCCAAAGTTTACAGCTACAGTACCCTTTCTCATGTATTTATCGAAATTTGACCTTTTTCATGTTTTTCTTTGAAAAATTCATGTTTTCGAGTTAAAATTTGAAAAAAAAACTGTTTAACACTACATACTTATTAAGTATTAAGTATGTATAACTTATTACGTATTACTTAAAATATCAAATAATTTACAAAAAATCGAGAAAATTTCAAATTTCTTGCGACTACGGTAGCTGCAAAGTTTCGGTCGTTGCGAGACCAGATACCCTAGTTTAAAAAAGGTCTTAAAACTTCCGAAATTCCACAACTACATTAATCTCCGCAAGAATTTCGAGCTTGTACTTCTTGGAATCAGATTTTTTCCCAGAATTTTCCACAGTTTGTACTTTTTTCCTAAAAAAATATTGAAAAATTGTCAGAAAATTGCAACTTTCTTGCGACTACGGTAGCAAAATTTTCTGATTGGATAATATTTTCTATGAGATTTTCATTCGATATCTAGTCTGGAAAATCTTTTTCAAAACACATAGATTTTTGTTTTGAGAACGTTCTTTTCTGTTTTTTTTTAGGAAATAGATTTTTAAATTTTTAGTACTGAAGTTTGAAACATATAGGCAAAAATACAATCACAATTGATCACAAACAAATATTTTAAACTAAAACTTTTTTTTAACTTTAAATTTTCAGGTAACGGAACTAAAATGCTCGGAAGTTCGATGGTTCTTCCAAGAGCCGAAGGGAACTCTCTGGAATCCGTTCAACGGCCGTGACTCCATTATGCTTGAAATTAAATATCGAAAAGAAAAAGGAATTGAGTTGGACGAAGCAATGCAAGAAATCTACGATGAATCATTGACTCACTATAAAATGGAAATGAAAGATGAACCAGAAATTGAAAATGGGAATATTGGAATGGAACAAGAGAAACCAATGGTTGTAGTAATGAATGGACAATATAAAGTGAATAAGGATAATTCGAAAATTGATCCAATTTATTGGAAAGACGATTCGAAAGAGATTAGAAGAGGTTCATGGTTTTCACCGGATTATCAACCATTGGAAATGCCACTTTCTGATCAAATTGAGAAGAATCATTTACAATGTTTTAGAAATCAAATGATTCCAGAAGGAACTACTGTTTTTTCGAAATCTGAAACTAGTAATAAACCTGGTTAGTTTTATCGGAGATTTTTGTTTTTGAAAAACCGAAAACTCAAAAAATCGAAAAATTGGAAAATTAAAAACGGAAATTTTTAATTTTCGATTTTCCGAAACATCGAAAAACAACTTGTTCAGACAATTACCTATAAAAAAAAAAAATTTTATGTTTAATTTTCTGAACAATTTTCTTTCGATTTTCGGTTTTTTTAAATCGAAAAATTGAATATTTTAGTTTTTCTATTTATAATCGTTCAATTTTCTAATTTTTCGATTTTTCGATATTTAAAAAATTTGCTTAATTAGAAAAAAAAATTCTAAGTCTCTAAAAGTGGTCTAAATAGAAGAAAAATGCCAACAATTTTAAGATAATTTTTTGAAAATCGAAAAATCGAAAAATTGGAAATCGAAGAACGAATTTTAATTTTTTTTAAATCTTATTTTGTGAAAAAAAAAGAAAGTTTATTCTTAAAAAAATGACCGAAGTTTTTTTTTCGATTTTTCAATTTTTGAAAAAATCGAAAACCGATACTCTTAATGGTAAACCTAAAAAGACTTTGATTTCAGTTCTTGCGGAGCTTCACGTCGACGGTTACGATATTCGATGGAGTTCTGTAATCGATATCTCTCTACATCAAAAAGGAAATGCGATTCTACGATATCTTTGGGCGAAATCTACGCCGTTACGGAGAGGTTACGAAAAGGAGGCTGATTGGAATGATGCGGCTGCTGAAATTTCACATTTGATACTTGTTGTACATGGAATCGGACAGAAAGGATATGAGAATCTTATTGCTCAGAATGCGAATCAGTGAGTTTTTGCGTTTTGCAACTAGATTCGGATTTCTGAAATTTGAAAACCTGAAACGAATTCGAAAAGCATCGTCATCTCATGGCCAAATGCCCAGGAGCATTTTCTGGGCTCACGGAGCTCTAGAACTAACCTCAAAATTTTTTTTTGGAATTTTACAGTGAATAAGGAGTTTTTCTCTAAATTTGCAAAAAAATGGCACTTATTTTGACTTGGTTTAGTGAATTTTCAAATTTGGAGCATTTTTGTGCTCTTGGCGGTGGCCCTGGAGCACAATTGCCATTTTTAGAAAAAAATTAAATAAAATTTTCCGAAAAAAAAATTACAATCATTTTTTCGCCCCTATACCTTAAATTTTCAAGTTTTTGAGCATTTTCTGGGCTCCGGGAGCTTTGGAACTGTGCTCAAAAAATATTATTGCTGAATGCAACTTATTTTGGAATAATTAAAATTTGGAGAATTTCCAGAGCAGATACTTCTGTTGAAAAATTGATAATTTCTTTAAAATTTAATTTTCAAATTTCTCAAATATTTTTTTTAGAGTCCGAGACGGCGTTGTGTCTGCAATGGAAAAAGTGTATCCAGAAGAGAAATCTCGTCCAATGTTCCTGCCTGTCGAATGGAGATCAGCGCTGAAGCTGGACAACGGGCTCACGGATAACATTACGATTCCCAAAATGAGCAGTATGCGAGCCTCATTGAATAGTACGGCGATGGATGTCATGTACTATCAGAGTCCGCTTTTCAGGACAGAGGTAACAAAGCTATATATATATAAAAGTTATAAAAATCATTTTTCAGATAGTCCGCGGTGTTGTCTCCCAACTCAATCGCACCTATAAACTCTTCAAAGCCAACAATCCACAATTCAATGGACATGTCTCGGTCTTCGGTCACTCCCTTGGATCAGTTATATGCTATGATGTTCTGACTCAATACTCCCCGTTAATGCTCTTCGACAAATATGTTACCAAATCGATAGATGAATATTTGAAGCGAGATGATACAAATGCATCGGAAGAAGCCAGAAAAGCTTTGGAAGCTATGAAATTGGCCAGAGAGCAACTAAGAGATAATTTGGAAGGGGGTATTCATAAACTGTTGGTCACAAAGGAAGAGCAGCTGGAGTTCAAAGTGAAATATCTTTTCGCTGTTGGATCCCCTCTGGGAGTTTTCCTTACAATGCGTGGTGGAGAGTCGACAGATTTGTTATCAAAGGCGACGAATGTTGAACGAGTCTTCAATATCTTCCATCCATATGATCCTGTTGCCTACCGACTAGAACCTTTCTTTGCTCCAGAATATCGACATATTCGTCCAATCAAACTATTCTCGAATACCGATCTTCGTGCACGTGCATCTTATGAAAATTTGCCCCTGGATGTCTATAAGCATTATCTGAAAAAGCTGAAGAATCTCAACAAGGCGAAGAAGAACAAGGATGACAAAACTGCTGATGCTCGAAGTGGTGGAGACGATGAGAATGAAGATGAGGACGAGTGTGATTCGGATGAGGATGCTCGAAGCGGATGCTCATCGCCACGATCGATGACACCTCCGCCATTCGAGACTGCTGCTGCTAATGCGGCAGCTGCTGCGAAGGAGACGAAGGCAGTGAAGAAGGGATGGTTCTCGTTTGGAACATCAAGTAATCCAAAAAAGACACAAAGTACTGCGAGTCTAGGATCTGTGAATGCGACGTCGACGGAGAATATCGAATTTGCGAAGGAAGCGGCTGAGGAATTGCCGTTGGCTGAGAAGATATTGGGTAGTGGTGTTCGAGTGCCGCATCGAATCGATTTTCAGTTACAGGTATTTTTTTTTGAAAATTAATTATATATATTTATTAAAGGATTGGTCGAGATGCTACAAAAGAAAAATGAGAAAAAAATGCATTACATAAAAAAAAAAGTTTCGTTAATTTTTTGTGAATTTTCCCAAAATCGGAAAAACGAAAAATTTTTTGCATTTTTTTCGAACAATAGTTTTGGCCATTTTTCCTTCTTTTTTTTGGAAAAAATTATACGTTTTCTTATGCTTTTTCTCATATATTTTAGTAAATTTTTCTAAAAATTTTTAAAACGATTTTCTTAAAAATTTTTTAAACGATTTTTTTTAAATAGAAATCGACCGGATAATCCGGGAATTTTTTTTTTGAAAGGATTCGTTCAAAGTTATTTTTTTTTAAAATCCACCGAAAAGTTAAAATAAAAAATTTCGAAAATTAATTTAGAAAAACATATTACGGAAACACAAAATTCTGTGAATGCGTATTGCGCAAGATATTTGACGCGCAAAATATCTCAAAGCGAAAACTACAGTAATTCTTTAAATGACTACTGTAGCGCTTGTGTCGATTTACGGGATTGATTTTCGAATAGTTACAATAATATCCATTTTCCTCCGTTTCTTCGTATTATTCTCTAATCTTTTTTTCGATAAATAAAGGATTTAAATTAATTTCGAAAACCAATCTGGTAAATCGACACAGCGCTACAGTACTTGTTTAAAGAATTACTGTAGTTTTCGCTGCGAGATATTTTGCGTGTCAAATATGTTGCACAAAATGCATTCTAAGAATATAGTGTTATCGTAAAAAATATTGCCTTTAAACATTTGTTGAAAATTTTAGATGTTTTCGTCTAGAGATTATTTTAAAGTGAAAAACTTTCAAACATAAAATTTCCAATTTTCAGCCAGCCCTCACCGAAAAAAGCTACTGGTCAGTACTAAAATCACATTTTGCGTATTGGACAAACGCCGATCTAGCACTATTCCTCGCCAACGTGCTCTACTGTAAACCTCTGAAACCGGAAGAAGCCAAACCGACATGGGCTTGATCATCAGCAGAATTCTGGAAATCAATGGAAAAATCTTTGGTGTCAACTGTCTGAACATTGGCAATCACTTCATGTTTTATCTATTCTTTTATCTTTTTTTTTTGGTTTTTAAAAATTTTCCACAATTAGTATTACTCTTTTATACTCGTTTCTGTCTCTCTCTTCTCACTGGGTATCCCTTTTTAAAGCTTTTCCTCTTTTTTTTCTCCTTCTCTCCTTCAACTAGTTGTTGTATAATATGTATAGCTTTTCCCTCTGAAAATTTCAGATTTTTTTCTGTGATAGTCGCAGTCTGTCTCTTTTTTCCGGTTTCTCTCTTCATCCAACACTTCCAGCCAAACCTCTTTATATTTTGTATTCCGGTGCGTTTTAGCAACTAACTATCCCAATTTTCCTCCAAAAAAAAACCCACCAAGTCATATTATGTATAGCACTTTATATATATCGTATTGCTTTTTTCCCAATTACTGGGGATAAATAAGTACGGTATCAGGTTTAATTAAATTTTATTTTCAAGCAATTTGTTCCAAGTTTGCCAAAAAAAACGAACAAGAAATCGCCCGCAAAACACAGTGAGCAGGGTATCACAGAAAATGATGGGAGAGGGGGAAAATGCGCAAAAAAATTGAAAAAGTGTGTGTGTGTACCAGTAAAACTTTCTGAAAAGCAATGTCAGGAGGGTGGAGGCTTACAAATCGTTGCTAAAATACTAAATTTGTTGAGTAGATCATATCATCGGGGAGAGGGGAACATTAGGGGGAAAAATGCAGAAAAAAAGGATTTAAAGACACAGAGGAAAACATAATATCGAATCGGCTACCCATAACAGTTTTGAAAATGCACATATCATCGGATTGATTTTGGAATTTTTTTGGGGGAAAGAAAAACGAAATTTACACATACAAACAGTCCTAAAAAGGTTTTGAAACAACTAGGAATCAGATGCTTCTAAACAAAGAATCCCTCTTCTCGAGGCGGTCTCGTCGTTCTTGTTCCACGTGTCGTCGCGTGGATTGTTCCAGAAGAGCCCGGTGGTGAGCCACTGATGCGTCCGTTGAGTCCATCCCGAACGGTCGAGCACTCCGCGGACATGAGACCATAGGCAAGAAGATCCAAGTGAGACGTGTTGGCCAAGTCACTCACAGAGTGAATGTTATTCGACACGAGTTGTCCGTAGACATGATTTAGGCCAATTTGACGGAGAAAATCGTCGAGCGATGGCATCGGAGCAGCCGACGATGGTGGGGTTGGAACTACTCCGACATTCACAGATCCATAGGTATTCAGGGCAGATTGACTCTGAACCCGTCGCGGAAGCTCTCCAGGATCATGCTCAATAAGTGTCGGCTGCAGGATGTACTTGTGGAATGTGGCGAGAAGCTGTGTGAACGTCGGACGCTCGTGTCGCTCCATCTTCCAACACCACTGGGCGATCCGATACAATCCCATCGGACAATCCATCGGTGGTGGTAGTCGATAGCCGATCATCACTTCGCTGATCACCTTCTGATTCGTCCAATCCCAATATGGTCGTTCACCGAATGAACACACTTCCCAGATCACAACTCCGAACGACCAGACATCAGAGGATGGAGTGAACTTTCGATGGGTAATTGCTTCTGGAGCAGTCCATCTGACTGGAATCTTTCCGCCATTTGTAGTGTATTCGGGTTCGACAGAAGATCCTTCACTTCTGACACCACGGGAAAGTCCAAAATCAGCGATTTTGCAGCGAAGCTCCATGTCGAGAAGAACGTTTCGGGCGGCGAGATCCTGGAAAATAATGATTAATGAATTTAAGACCTTCTTTATCTCAAAAAACTTACTCTGTGCACATATCCCATATCTGTCAAATACTTCATTCCAGAAGCAATTCCATACAACATTTCAGTGATCTTCTCCCAATGAACCTTCTCTCCTCGTTGATCCGTATTCCGAAGGAATTGATCCAAAGATCCATTTGCCATGTACTCGGCCACAATCATCACTGGCTCCGCTGACGTCACAACTCCAATGAGCCGAATCACATTTGGATGTGAGAATTGTCCCATGATGGTTGCTTCCGTCAAAAATTCGGCTTTCGCTTTCGCACTGCTTCCAGATTTCAGAGTTTTGATGGCAACCGTCTCATATGGTTCTGATTCGTATCCTCCACCACCTCCTCCTCGTCCCATTGTTGTATTTGAAACACTCCATTTCGCGGCCGCAGGCGAGTTTTTCGACAGACCACCCAGGCAGACATCGCCGAATTCTCCTCCACCAATAACCTGAGTAATGAAGACGTCGTTTGGTGAAATGTCGAATGTGAATTCGATGAGTGCTTGATATGGATCTTCATATGTTGTTGGATCCACATATGTCTTATATTTTCCACTATTCGGATGTACTCCACCGTAGTATGGTGGTGGTTGGGAGATTGGAGATCCAAATGATGGAATTAGTGGAGCATTCACTGAAATAATAGAAATAAGAGTTTTTTTTTAAATCAAAATATTAAAAAATTAAAAAATTTGCAATTTTTGGCATTTTTTACAGTTTTTCCACATAATTTCTTTTTTTTTCAAAATTATGAAAAATATGGGAAAGTGGGTACTGTAGCCGCGAAATTTCAATCGTTGCGAGACCTTTTTTGCATTAAAAACAGTAAAAATTTCATGGTCAAACTTGAAAAATTGAGAAGAACTATAACACTATGTGATTTTTTTCAAAAAAAAAAGAAAAAGTGGTCTCGAAACGACCAAAATTTCACAGCTACAGTACTAACCAAATGTTCTAAATTGTTTTTCCTTGAAAATTTGACGTTTTTTTTCAGAATTTTCCATCAAATTTGTAGTTTTTGCATTAAAAATATTGAAAAATCGGCATAAAAATGCAAAATACTTTTGGGTACTGTAGTAGGAACATTTCGGTCGTTTCGAGACCAGCTACCGTAGTTTTTGACTAAAAATTGTGTTTTTTCTTAATTTTCCAACAATTTTGCTTTTAAAATATTTTTTAAAAAACGCAAAATTTTTGCGGGTACACCCAGGTATCAAATTTTTGAGCACTGGAGCATGTTTTTATGCGATTTTTTGCTAATGTTCTATTTGAAAAAAATTAGAGAAGCCATCCCGTTTCCATTCATTTTCATTCCAAGCAATATTCAAAAAAGCTACTGGGGTCAGCCAAACTATTCAAGAAAAAATAAGGAAAAAAACGCATTCCAAAAACCAAAAACCCTTACACTTTGTAGTCGATCGAAGTTGTTCGTGCAGAGTAGCCGGTAGATTTCCCTGATGATGATGATGTCGAGATGTTGTATGATAGTCAGGTGTCATTGAATCTGTAAATCGCTCAAAACTACTCTCAACTGTGTTGGGGGATGATGACCCGGAAATGGGGGGAAACAACCACAAAAAACCACCCTACGAGAAAATGAAGAAGCTCCCAGTTGAGAAGATACAATCACTACCACCACAAAACGAAAATTGATATATTATATTTTTTCTTTTTTTCTCAATTTTTATGGATTTTATAGAATTTATTTATCATAGAAAATAAATGTTTTTATAAAGTTTTTTGGCCAAAATTTCAGAAAACAGTCAAAATGTACCGAATATGACATTAATTAATTGCATAAAATTTAAAGAAATTTTTCTAAATTTTCAAATGACTTTTTTAGCAAAAAAAAAAGACAATTTCTCGATTTCTGGCAATTTTAACCGCGGTTTTCTTGTTTTTTTTGTTTTGATAAATCGAAATAATGATATTTTGGCAATTGAAAAAAAAAGTTGTTATTTTTTTTGAAATTGAAATAATTTTTTAAGCTCATATTTATATTGAATTTTTTTTTTTTCGTTGCAAAACTCGAGAAAATTGAAAAAGTGATTTTTTTAATCGAAATAATTTTTTGCACACATTTTTATTGAAATAATATTTTTTTATGTTGCTAAATTGAATTTTTTTCTGGAAAATCGAAATTTGTTTTCTCCAATTTTTATTGGAAAAACATGTTTTTTGGAGAACTGAAATAATTTTTTTTTGCTCAAATTTTTGTTGAAAAATATTTTTTTGTTGTAAATTTTTTTAAAAATTGGAAACTTTTTTTTAGAGAACTGAAATAATTATTTTAGCTCAAATTTTTATTGAAAAAATAATTTTTTAAACAGTTATATTCGGTATATTTCGACAATTTTCTGTCATTATTCCCCAATTTCTCGGAGAAACATTTACCTTGTTTATAAGTGTCCAAAACATCCAAATCGCTCATCTGTTTCCGATTCTTCGACTTTTTCTGCACCACAATCATACAAAGAGCAACTGCAATGACAATAAGTATCAAAGCTATAATGATTAAAAGTGCAGATCCAGTTTGATTCAAAAACTGAGATTCTTCGACTTCATTCGACGACGGAGAGCTCATCAATCCTCGTCCAAGTTGATAACTGATCGGTTGACTCCAACGAAGATCATCTCGAATTCGTACTCGGAATTGATATACCGTTTCTGGATTTAATCCAATAAAAGTGGTATATGTCATGTTAACATGTCGAGTTTCGAAAGTTCTCTTCTTCACAATTGCCGGACGAACTTCCACTTCAAAATCCGAAACATCAGAATCCGAAACACTCCAGGCGATGGTGATTCCATCGGATTGAGAAGCATCAACTCTTAAATGTGACACAGGTGGAACATCTTCCTCTTCTGATCGTGTTCTGATATCAATAACCGCATTCTTCTCACTAAACTCGGGAAACTGAGCAGACACCTTATTCTTGGCGAACACCAAAAAAGTGTAGTCGGATGATGGTCTGAGCCCATTGATTTGCACAGATCTTGTCGATAGTTTCTTATCACCAGGTGTCATAACTACTGTTCCACACTCTCCTCGTCCCGAACATTTCACTTCATACCAAATTTCTGGGCGACCTCCCAGACTGCTCGGCTCATTCCAAGAGAGACGGGTCGACGTGGCGGTGATCGCGTTGGCCACTAGTTTTATCGGTCGGGATGGTGGTTCTGAAAAGAGAGGGAAATCGGGAAAAATAGAGTTATTGGTGGGAAAGTTCTTACGAGTGCATGGCATCGAAATGAGCTCATCTTCTGCTCTGAAATAACCATTAAGACAGCGACAAGAGCTGGCAGCTTCCGAAGATATCGAATTGGATGGACACGATTTGCAAAGGGATTGGCCTTTTGGTTTGTACGTGTTCGTTGGACAGCCTGGAAGTTGAATAATTTTTAATGTTTAATTTTTAAGGTCTTAGAATCTACAAATTTGATTTGTCGGCAAATTCGCCAAATCGTCAAATTGCCGGTTTGCCGAAAATTTTGATTTTCGGCAAATTGCCGATTTGCCGTTTGCCGAATATGAATTTGCCAGAAATTTTTAGAGGGATTTGTCATACGACGGAACATAAAAGCTGTGCCTTTTTGAAAATTTTTGCCCGTTTTCTTTAGATATTTTCATAGAATTTTCTTATTTTTTAAAATAGATGTATAGTACAATTTTGCCGATTAAAATTGAAATTCCGAAATTTTAAATAAGTGCAAAATTTGTTATTTTTCTTGGCAAATGGGCAATTATTGCCGATTTGCCGGAAATTTCAATTCCGGCAACTTGCCGATTTGCCGGAAATTTCAATTCCGGCAACTTGCCGATTTGCCGGAATAATTCCCCCTTTTGATAGAAAAAGCCCAATTTTATGGTCCTTTGTCATAATTCCATCTTCCTCATTTTCTTAATACATCTCTCTCTGTATTCATTTCCCACATTAAAGTGGCTATTGTTTTCTATTTGACCCCTCCAGGCGGCGGCAGCGGCACATGCCTTTAAAAAAGGAATACCGCCTTTTTTCTCGCCTCTCCGCTTTTCCTCATCGTTCGGGGCACATGTGTTTGTGTATGTATACCACACACACAAACGTTCCGTGATAATCCCATTTAGAGCAGTCAAGTGGTGGTGGGGTGTGTGTTGTTTGAAAACCTGAGAGATGGGACAGACGGGTGCCTGCCTGCCTGACGACAGGTGCACAATTTGAAAACGAACCGAATCGAGGAAACAATTTGAAAAGAGAGGGTCGTCGTAAAATGTAACCAATTGTGGTGACCCCACGACTATCATGATCCTAATCAAATACACCTGGGATCATCTCGTCGGAATTCTCTTTTTGAAGATTTATTAGGCTTAATTAGGAGCATTAATGAGTTGCGCCTAATAGAAAAAAATTCTCAGGCATTTCAATGTGTTGGCTCGTTGAATTAACCGTATTTTGAGTTGATAGGCATCCACATTTCGTGAATATTGGAATTTGCCAACAGATTGGAATTTACCAAAAATTTGGAAATTTCCAAAAATTAGAATTGGCCAAATGTCAGGTTTCGGCAGAAGTTTGCACTTTTTCCGAAGGAATTGGAATTTACCCAATAGTGGAAATTTCCAAAAAAATTGGAATTTACCAAAATACTAGAATTTACCAAATTTTTGGAATTTACCAAACATTAGAATTTACCAAAAAAATGGAAATTACCAAAAAAAATGGAATTTGCCAAATTATTGGAATTTACCAGAATATTGGAAATTATCAAAAAAATTGGAAATTACCAAATTATTGGAAATTGCCAAAATATTGGAATTTCCCAAATATTGGACTTTTCGGGTCAATTTCAGTATATATCTAGAACACAACGGGCCAATCAATTTATCATACCAATTCCTTTTCATTCTCTCCTCATCATCATAAACAACACATATAGAGACACGAGATAAACCGATATTGCGCGTTTCTTTTTGATGTCCCGCCGCCAAAATAGACGTTATCAATGTCATATCAGACAGCTCTCAACACTTTACGCAATCTCATTTGTTCCGGAGAGAGAGTTCATTCAACTCTCCATCTCATCTCGTTCTTCTTAAGGTCACTTGTCCTTTTCTTCGTTTCGGAGAGAGCCAAAGGATAAATTGGATTAGCACTCGTGTCGTGGGTGTGTTGTTGGACCATTTTCACAAATTGAAAATTAGTTAGCAGGCTCCATATATCCCAGGGGTAACTGGACTCTCGGTGAATTATTATTCGTTGTTGGAGAGAAGGGGAATGAAGGCATAGGTGATTAGGAGATAGAAGATTGAAGGGAAAATCCAGATTTGACTTGATTCGATTACGGTAGACCCTCTGGTTATTCGTTTTTTGAGGCACCACAGATTCAAGATCTGTTGGGATTCCGGATCTACGCAATTTTGCTCGATGAAAAACGCTGTTTCTTAAACTTTTCTTCCATAAAATACGCTTAACAACACGCGACGTCGGAGCATCGTTGTCACGGTTTTCTTCGAGAAAAATGGCGTCTTATGTGTTGGCGCGGTGCCAGGTCAGAAAATCGTAGATCCGGAATCTCACCAGATCTTGAATTCGTGGTGCCTCCGTTTTTTCGAAATATTGTATCGAGTTTTTGAAATTTTTGCTGATTTCAAATCCCTAAGGTTACTGTAGAACTCCAATGATCCAAAAACTTCCAAAAAATCTACAAATTCCGAAATTCCAATTCCATATCAATACATACCCCCAACCCATATCATTCTCACATTCTCATGTGGATGCGCATGGGTGCAGCTTGTGTGCAGGTGAGCCAATATGATGGTGCTTCTTCCACCCTTTTCAAGTGGCCGACACCAATTGACACTACCACCTACCCATCTGTCAATTCCATATACGATAACTAGAGGTGACAGTTCTCCAACAAAAAAGACCCCTCTTCTAGATACAAATCTTTGATGGGAAGGGAAGTAGTAGCTGCTGCAGCAGGAAAAGTAGATTTATATCACAAAGCTCTCCTTCCTTATCTAATATAGGAATCTCTACTAATTCTTGGTACTTCTTAATAGTAATTAGTATGGAAAACATGATGAATTACGGCTATCTAACTATTACATTTCTGATTCGAATCTTTGTTTGAAAATTTGGATGGATCAAGCGGCGCCACCTGGCATTCTCTCTATCTGGGATTTTTGAAACAAAACAAATTATTCATTCAAAAAATCCCATAAATGCCTATCGAGCCATATGTTTCAGTGCGCAATACCAGTAATTTTAACGACTTGCTCCTCTAAATGGGCTTTTGTCTACCAGCCATAAGGCTCGGGTACCGTATGCATATAGGCGTCGTCTTTAATCCGAGCCGCTCTGATTACGCAGTCATCGCCGCGGTGGTGGTGTGTGTCGTAAAAACCAATTAGGATCGGTAGGTGTAGCCGAGGAGTTAATTAGAGATTTGTGAGGAGGTCGAATCCCGAGAAAGAGTTGAATAACTTATGGTTGGCATGGGAAACTGGGTTTTTTCTAGTGTATTTTTGGTAATATTTTGATCTACCGATTAACTCTGAAAATACAGAAAAACTCAAATCTATTCGACAAAAACCTTGCCAGAAAATCCAAAACCATTCAAAAGTCAGGAATATAGTCAAATATTTGCTAAACCTATTGTTGCCCCCATAATACAATCCCAACTAATACTAATAATAATAATAATAATTACAATAACTTCCTCCGTTGTTCTTCTCCTTGTCTCTTCTCACGGTCCGCTGAGTCCGTGCCCTCCGGAAAAACATGCAATTAGTCAGAGGACCCCCCCCCCCACTCTGGAGAAGAAGAAAAGGTGTGTGTGCATACCTCCGCGAAAGAAGTCAGAAAACACATAGGACCTTTTCTAGTTATATCTATTCAGGCATAGTTGTATAATTTTCTACAAACAAATAAACTCACTCTCACACCGAGCTCCATTCGAATCGGCAATTTGAGAATATCCACTATCACAAACGCACTCGCCAGACGTTTTGATACCACTTCCAGTCGACATACACAATCCGATCAAATCGACTCCCGGGATCTTTTTCGACGCATTCGGAATACACGAACCATTCATTCGGACCATATCAGTCTCTTTTGGCCCGGTAACTTGTGGTCGGAAGTAGACAAGTTGATCGGTGAATTCGTCGCATATTCGGTAGTAAATCTGAAAATAAATGGAATTAAAATGGGGTATTAAAAGGCATGTTAGGCTGATGGGGGGGGGGGGGGGGGGGGTTTCGTTAGAATACTTTTCAAAAAAATTTCAAAATTTTGAAAAAAAAGCCAAATTCTGCATTTTTCGTCGTACATATCACATTAAATCGTTGATATTGGTATATTTTAGGTTGAGAGGCATCCAAATTCAAAAATATTGGAACCTACCAAAAAAAGTGGAATTTGCCAAGTTTTGAAATTTACCAATAAATTGGAATTTACCAAAAAATTTTGGAATATACCAAAATTGGCAATTACCAAAATGTTGGTATTTACCAATTGTTGGAATCGACCAATTTTTCGAATTTACCAAAAATTGGAATTTATCAAAAATTGTAATTCACCTAATAATAGGAGATTACCAAAAAATTGGAATTTACCAAAATATTGGTTTTCAGGTTTCAGCAGAAGTTTGCACTTCTTCCAATATTTAGAAATTTAATATAAGAAAATTCATTATGGAATTCGGTCTGTTGTCGGGCTACGTTCGAGCAAAAAGTGCTCTTTTCAGAATTCCTTCAAATCTTCCATATGCCCATCACCATCTTCCGGATCTCATTATTTGCAACCCCTCCGTTCAAAAAAAAAGAGATTTATGACTTCCGCGGTCAGTTCCTTTGATTTCTATTCCCATCCGCTGGGTTTTTTCCACCCAAAACCGCAACAAAACTAACTTTATCCCCAGTGTACAAGGACATTTTGATTGAAATGCAAATTCGCCCTCACTTGGAGGTAATGTAACTGTCTGTTGTATGTCCCCCCTCTAACAATCATGTCGCCAATCAAGATGGAGGCGAAGAAGAAGGTCGGGAAGGGAAACAAGAAACCGATAAAGTCGAAGTTAGTGAAGCCTCCTCTCTTCCAATTCTCCACAGGTGTTCTTCTATGTTTATATGTTCACTTTCGCTTTTCCACATCATTTTCCTTCTTTTTGAAGTCAAATCGGCGGGCGATGAAGAAAAAAAGAAAAGCCGCCGCCGCCGCCCTTTCCGCTTTCCAGAAGAAGGGGGACCCCAGAAAGAAGTGACCGCAAGTCATACCAGGTGTGACATATGAACAACTGCTAAGCGTATGTGGTGAGAGAGATGGGTGACAAATTCTCTAGTCGTAAATTTTAACTAACAATATTGTCAGCAAAGAATGAGGTGAAAAGCAGCCAACTGACCAGGGTACGGGCTGCCGATTGTTTCGGTTTTTCGGGTCCCTTGACTCAAGGAATCTCTGGTATGACCCATCGTAAACCCTTTCAAATATATTGTTAACAATACAATACGGCAAGCCAGCTGACCCGATCTGATGGGTTGCATGTTCTTACTCATTATTCTATTATCCTCATCGTCGTCTTCCCGAAAACGGTAAACATTGTAAACCATTCTGGGGAGCATTTCTTTTTGAATATCGCCGCGAAAGGTCATGCACCTGACACCATCATCCATTAGAATGCACGAAATTCAAGAAGACCATACAGTCTCTTCCGCATGCGCGTGTATGTTGTTTGCGGCATTACCAGAGAGAACCGCGTAATACAACAAAGGTATTATCGAATTAGAGGTGGTGTCTCTAATGGAAGTCCTTCTCCAACACATTTTATCAGACACCACACGCAAACTGTTTTCTCTGTTTTCTCCCTCCCTGTGTGTCACAATTTATCAAATGCGCACATTTACGAGATATATTATGGAAGAATGAAGAATGCGCGTACATTTTTACGACGCCGAGAAAAGTTGGTATATCTCATAATCTTGCAACGATGTACTGAAAAATTGGGAACAAACAACTAATAACAAACTAATAAAAAGTTGTCGTGAATTCTACAAAATGTCATATTGCACCATGTTATTTTAAAATTGTTTAGTAGTGTCAAAATATAGAAAATCACTTTCAGTTGAAATAAATGTTATTTTCAGATAAATCGAGTGATTTTCTATATTTTAACCCTAACGAACAATTTTGGAATAACATGGTGCAACATGACATTTAGTAGAATTCATGGCAACTTTTATTAGTTTGATCCTAATTTTTCTATATTTTGGAACTGATTTTCAATTTTTAAAAAAACTTTGGAGCAACATGGCGCATCCCTGGGGTTTTCTCATCAGCTAACTGTCACCTGTTGTGTTGCTCTTCATACGATTGCGCAACTTCTTCCGTCTGTTGCTAGTGACCCCTTGTCATATTTTGATGGTCCAGCAGCACACATACCAGAAGTCCTCATAAATGTGTAAACATTTATTCTTCAGGTGGTGAGTGACATTGACACTGACTCACACCTCACACACACACACACAACAGTTTGCCAACTCATTTGACACCTATTTGAGAGGGGGTGAGGTACACGTGTGTGAGGGGATTTGTTTGCCCGAGTTCTTGAGATGTGGTGGTGCCAAAACAATCAAGAAGCTCTTCTCTCTCTCGTGTTTCACACCTCTATCCATACAGATTCGGAGGAGGAAGACTGTCTCAAAAACCGACCACTTAAGAGTGTGTGTGTGTGTGTGTGTGTGTGTGGAAACTGTGTGAACAATCGCACTTCAAAAACCATGACCATATATGGGATGGACTGATTGATTTGAATGGATGAAAAACCGCTTATCGTCGTGGATTCTCAAGAGTCGTTCTCTGGTTCTCAGGATTCTCTGGATCAAAATAGCAAAAAGCAGTGAACTGTTGGGATTTTTAGGAGTCAAAGTGTATGTCACAAATCATCCAAATCGCCTCTACTCTTCCAAAAACATGTCCCGTCAGTCAACTCGTCAAGATATGCAAATTTCAATATCTGCCTTCATCCATATCTCTTTTTGTCTTTCAATTGGTCCCTCGGGGGCATCCAAGAGACACGAAACATGGGGCAACACGACTTTGACAAGGTTACAACAACACAATGCACGCGCTAATCATATGTAGAGAAGCGTCTCATTTTGGTATGCGTATCCCTCTCACGAAACCCCGAAATTAGTGGAGATGATGGTGTCTCTCTGGCCGAATCATAATGATGGCTATGCATAGTTGATTGCATAACCATAAGGAATTACAACAAGAATTACAACAAGAAAAAGATGATTTTCGAACAAACCTTGACATTTAAAAGTGAAAGACAAATTCCTTGCTCTTCGAATGCAATTCTAATCGTTTTCGTGTCCGAGTCGATTTCCATTCCAAGAGTTTCAGTCGTCATATTTGAATTACTTCGAGCCAACCGTCCAATATTCTTCCAATTATCGATATCCTCCGAAAATCGTTCCTTCTCGATTTTTGTAGATCCGGGTCGAGACGTTTTGAATTGTTTCAGGTACACGGAGAATGTTTCTTTACAGGATTTGGGATTCAAGTAGGCATCACAGTCACGTGTGTTGAAGAGCAGTTCGATGTAGATTCTGGAAACGATGAAATTGATTTTTTAAACACTTTTTTGAAAAAAAATTGACATTGTAAAAAATAATATTTCTTCTCAAAACTGTGAATTATTATAATTTTTGTGCACTCGAATTTTGTAAAAATTGCCTTTTTGAAAGTACACTACGGATTTCGTTTTTTTGTTGAAAATTTAGAAAAACTGAATTTTTTAAAAAGTTTTTTTTGTAAAAAATATCGAAAAATTGAAATTTTTTGTAAAAAATAACGAAAAATTGAAATTTTTGATTTTTTCTTTGAAAATATCGAAAAATTGATTTTTTTTAAAACATTTTTTGTTGAAAATCTAGAAAAATTGATTTTTTTTTTCGTTTTTTGTTAAATTTTAGTTTTAAAAATTATTTTTTTCGTTTTTTTTTGTTGAAAATACCGAAGAATTGAAATTTTTGGTTTTTTTTTAATTCGAGTTTAAAAAATTGAATTTTTTCTTTTTTTTCGAATTTTTCAAAACTACTGTATATTTTTCAATTTTTTGTCTTTTTGGAAAATTTTACTGCATTTTTTCTCGATTTTCCGATGATCATTTTTCAATAATTTTTTTTTTCGATTTTCAAAAAAAAAATCGAAATATAACAAATTTTTTTAAAAATTTTGATTTTCAAATTTTCTCAGAAAAATACCAAAAAATCGAACATTTTAAGTTTTTTTTATTTTTATTTTTAATATAGCTTTCATTTTTCTAGAATTTTTGGAGCATTTCTAGTTTTTTCAAATTCAATCTTTCATTAAAAATTTCAGAAAAAATTACCTCCTCGCAGTTTTAACCTCGATAAAATGACTGAACAACCAATTGCTCGGATTTATCATATCATAATTACACGTGACGTAGGCTCTCTGATTGGCGTGCTTCTCGTCTGTCGCCGCTGGATTTCGCCAAGTTTCTTCCATCCACTGAAAATTGATCATATTCGTTTATACATTTTCTGATGCCTTTTCCCCGTCAAATAATGAATAAATTCCCGCAATTAATTAGTGAACTGTGTTTATTCCTTGTCATGTCACATCAAGGATTAATATGGTATTTACAAGTGTAAATGCCCTTATCTTCGCCTCTCGATCTCTCTAATCCATCTCTATTAGTTAGTACTACAACCACCACTTTGCATCAGCATCAGCAGTAGCTTCTACTATTCCCGCTAGAAAATGAATAAAACAATCAATTCCTTCATCGACTCGTTCATGCAGCAACAATAATGGAAACATTTGCATTTACATTTGGAATGCATAACAAAACCAATGTCATTTGCAGTGTAGAAGAGTCATCACCTTTTTGTGTACTTTTGCTTCTTTTAGTGAGTATACTACTTTACTAGTAACTACATATATATATAGGTCAAATGTCATAATCAAAACATATGGTGGAGGAGCAACACAGACGGTTTGACCGGAAGAAGGAGAGAGCGTATGTCGTAATGTGTCCATGCATATCATGTTGCGTCATACCGTAACCTGCCACATCATCATCATCATCATTGTTTATTAATATAAACTAACATTAAGGAAAGAGTAGCGTTTTTGATTAAGCATAATAAAACTGGGTGAATTTCCTAATGGGAATTCTCGAAAAAATTGGTAAATTCCAATTTTTGGTAGATTCCATTATTTTGGTAAATTAACTCAGTTTAATCATCTGCGAAGTTGCCGAAATTCCAGATTTGAGCAAAATTTGGCACTTTTTTTTTTGAAATTCTGATTAAAGTCTGAGTTTCAGTACATCTAAGCAAAAACTTCGAACCGTTAGTTCTCCTTTAATGTTGTAGATCCCTTCCAAATTTCCAAGAAGAGCCTGCTTTCTGATTATTGCGCAACAGCACGCTAGGCTCCACTTTTGGAACTTTTTGAACAATGGAAGGACCCCACCACCAACTTTTCATTATATCCACACTCTGGCCGGCTTCAGTCTTCCTAAAAGAGGCAGACGCACACACGCAATGATGACTACGTCTTTTTGATAAACATCTTGTGTACAACTTCTTCACTCGCTTATTTTAGATGGACACTCACACAGACACGGGTGGTCCATTCTCTCTGGAATGCCAAAATAATCCCCGTGTGTGTGTGTGTGTGTGTGTGTGTGTGTGTGTGTGCATCTACTCATTTTATATGGAACTTCTCCTAGTAGTTGTACATATGTATGGAGACGTAGCTGTCCTTGAAAAGTTTTGAAATAAAGTGTACAAGTTGCATTGAGAAGACTATCCTCTCCGATGATGAGGATGATGCACACATCTTTTTCTGCATTCTCGCTATTTCTCGAACACACGGAGAGACACACAATACCAGGGTGTGACCTCCTCTCAAAAAACCATTCAACGGTGAAGACACTGCGTGTTCTGAGTTGCCTACTTACTCTTTTCTAAACGTGTAGTAAAGAAGATGGGTGAACAAGAGAAGATTAGGACACCTCTTCGCGTTTTCAAGTGGTGTCACATTGAGCAGTTCTTTGGGAAAACGAAACAAGTCCCTTGAAAACATCATCGTCGTCGGATCGTCCGTCTCCCTAGTCCGTGAGAGAGTTTACCGCGCGGATTAGCATAAGACAAAGTGTGCCTTCTCCTCCTCTCTTCGCGCATTCAGCCATTTTCCATGATGTTTGTTTTCCCTTCTTCTCACTCACTGGGACACAGGCATGAGAAAATGCTCACTTGTCAATCAGCTCATCATTTTCATCGTCAAAGAGTAGTTAGTTCCGTTTAGTAGTGGATGGGATGAGTGAAGGAGGGGAAGAAGCTCATAAGTTCGAAGAGCCCGCTTGATTTATGTCCTCTAATTTGTCACCACACAATGCTGAAGACATCATCATCATCATCATCTTCTTCGAGTTAAACGCGACCACAAAACCTCACATTATTTTTGATTTTCCGTTTTTTTTCTAAAAAAAAGTGACAAAAGCGACAAAGTACATGTACAGGAACCAGTTCTTCTCTTCCAGTGTTTCTGTTTCAATACAACGCCACATAATCATAATATTAATAATAATATGTACTATTCCATGCATCCAGAAGCTAACGGAACGAGTTTCTACAGCCGGCCCGGCCAGGTGGTGTATCTCTTATGTAATTTCTTTTGTCGTCAAAGATGATGGCGATACAGTGACGAGTAGAATAGTAGAATACACCTGCGTGTTTAAGTCAAGTCACAACTAGGTGATATGCAGTCACACCTGCCTAGTAGGCGCCCAGGGTCCATTACCCATTAATACAATTGTGACATATAACAATCCATTATTCAACCCGAGGGGGGGGGGGGGCTCCAGACCGCGCATTTGTCACTCTGGTCGAGTCAACTGCCACCGAGTCTGAATAGTTGAATCAGCAACAACAACAACAAGCAGAAGCAGCAGCATAATGCTCCGAAGGATATGGGTGAAAAATTTGCATTTCAAATGCTCCCCCCGAATCTTTTCGTGGATTATTAGCCATCTCACACCTGTTGTCTATTGGTTGCACACTGAGATAACGCATGAATTGATTCTATATTGTTAATTAATAGAGAGCCACACACTTGACTGAGCACTAGTGGAGCCTCCGGAATTTCGGACACATTCTAAATTACAGGCTACCATGGGTCCCTAATGGATGCGCGCGTCAAATGACAGGGTCATTATCACTTCTACGAAAAGAGAGTACAAGGTCAGCCATAAAAACACTGTGTAGAGAGGTGTTCAAACAGTGACAAGTTTCACATGTTGCAATTTACCGCTTCACTTGGTAGGTATAACGGAGGGGGCCCTTTTCTTCACTATTCAAACAACACTTGTCGTCGTCGTCATTGAAAAGAAATTGGTGATGTGATGACGACTCCGGATGTTTCATCTTGTTGCAGAGAGGGTCCTTCGGAGAGAAACAGTATAACATATAACATCCGCTGGCAGGCATATTGAGGCGTAGGTCTAGGTCACTTAGGACTTTGCCAAAATTCATGCCTTTCTCTTTCGTCTTTTTCGATTACTAGTAAATTTACAACCCAATTTAGGAGTCAGAAGAGCTCTCTACGAAACATATGGACATGTTCTTAATAGACTTTAGCTCTATTTTCTATTCCCCCCTCCCTCCTCCATCTCCTCTCATCTACATCTTCCTACACCAATATCAACACCGTCTCTCGACTGACTAATTGAATATGTCCGAGCGTGTGTGCGTCTTCCTAGTAAAGTGTATGGGAGGAAGAGAAGAAATGCAAAAATGAAACGAATTCAATTCAGGCCAACACCGTTAATGGGATTATTTTGTGTGTTCAGTTTTCCTAGAGAAGATAAGGGAGTTGAAGTTCAAAATTTCAAACTAAAAATTCTGAAGAAGAATAAAACCGTCCCAAAAGTATGTCTAGTCTAGCAAAGTCTAGCACAGGGTTAATAGCCCCCTTTTCCTTCCCAACGGCCGTTCTTCAATGTTAATGTCAACTAATAACTGTACAATGTCACAAATTACTATGTAGCACTATGTAGTGACCTTCCATCAACTATTCCCGGATGTGCTCATATTTCTGTCCCCCTTTTCAAAAAGTTGTTAGAGATGGGCAAAACCTCCTCCCATCCCAACTAAACCAATGTGCTTCTCGTTTCACCCTCATCAGATGTATATGCACAAAAAAGCCGCTATGCTTCTTTTTCTTTTTCTTCTTCCACAAAAATTCAGAAAAATTCCAAATTCCCATGGGTCACTCACTACTAAAAGAGGGAGTAGGAAACACAACAACTTGTTTCTTTGCAATTTTGCCGCCGCCGACCCCAGCGAGCGCATCTTTTTCCTACATCTTTTCAATTTCAAACCAATTCAAGTGTACTCTAGAAGATTGGAAGGAGACTCACCACATCGTCTCGATCGTGTCGCAGCGAGACTTGGTCCCATTTTAGATCCGATCCAACTTTGGACAAGTCGAAGAGAACTTCTGAAAAAAAAAATACTTATTTTGCATTTCTGTTCCCACTATTCTCCAATTTCACAAATGTTTTTCGCCCACAAATTTTTCCGAGGCAGGATATATATATGCATGCTGATGTCTCAAATACAAACAGCGCCCCGGGGTCTACGGGGAGGCCAACACACACAGGAAAAAAACTTCAATGATCTCAAGATGTTCGGAAATTCGGAAATGAATAGGGAGGAATGGCCACTTGACACTGTATTCATGCAATGTCCATCAATACACTCAAGCGCCGGGATAACTGTTTTTTTTGTCTGGTTGGCAATCTCAATTTCTAGGACGCCCCCTGCTTCCTCACTAATAAAAATATCTCCGCTTTGAGGTGGGGGAGGAGGAGGTGATAAACTATTTGCTCATTTTTCGCGCGCAAATTTTGTTTTGTTTTTTTTTTCTCGCGCCCGGAATCCGCTTAATTTGCTTGGCGGCTGGGCTGGGCTCTAAGAGTTCGTGACAATTTATCAGGTAGAACCCGTGCGGAAAGAAGCCTAACTCCCTCACTTTTTATTCATCCAAAATGATAGACTTTTCCTGAACTCAGCGAACCACACGCACACACCAAAAGCTAGTACTAATTGAATAGGCACCACGTCGTCAAATAAAAAACGCGAAAGGGTACTAATCGCCGGAAGAGGGTTTCAAAAGGACTTCACACTTAAAACGGCCCTCCAAAAAAAAAGGACGCATGTTTCCCGTGATTTATTATGTTAAAAGTGGCGGTGGTGGGGTGACTAAACGGTGCATGCATCGACGATAAGGATCTCTGGGCGCCAGGCGCGCGGGGGTTCCCATTTCCAAAAGGGGAACCGATTTGTAAAAGATTTGTATCTCTGGAAGGCGCAAGGGAAGGAGACGAGGTTTACAAGTCATCAATATTGACCGGGTCTACGGTAGGAATTCGAGAGTACCCCGGGACCCTGTCAGCTTCTGCTCAAAGGTGTCGTGTCAATCAGAACAGTAGGGTAATCCGAGTAGGATGTCCGCGTACACCACTCAAAAACCTCTCTCCCCCTCTCAGGCGACACCTATCCCGTATAAACAAATTGGTCCGGGGGCTTCTTCTCTAGGCAGTTGCCGGGAGGAAGTGTTCTCAAATGTCAATGTGTGGTTCGAAAAATAATAAAGAGAGACTCTTGCTCGTCTTGTTCTCAATTATTCAACATCTCATTGTCGAGATTTTCAATTTTCAATTTTCAATTTTTCAATTCAAAGAGAGCTCCGCCGCCGCCGCTTGAACGCTCATTTATCTTTTCCCATTGAAATCTGTGAATTCTTCAATTGAGGGGTCTAAAGGTGCGATTCTTGTCGCTTCAGCTCCCGACTGAGCTCCGTGTGAGAAACAGTTGTTCAGGAATATCCAATATCTCTCTTTGCTTATCACACCTCGCAAATGATCTATTATTCTAGGCAGGAGCAGCAGAAGAAGCATAGGAAAGTAAAAGCTACTTGCAAATTGACCGGTGGTCCCCTAAATTCTAAATTAATTGCTACCAAAAAGGCGCCGTGGTGTGGCGCCACAAAGTCGCTGCGTATCGGCTGGCTTGAAATTAGAATAGTCTCAATTGGAATAGTAATCGAAGCCAATTCAAAACGCAATTTGAACCAGCAACTAGATCATAGAGAGAAAGAAAGAATTCAAACTACCTAATACAGTGTCACACATACAGCCTGCTCTTTACTACTGCGCGAACCGGTTTCACACCAAGGACGTGGTACCTGAGCAAGTTCCCAAACCACACCGTACAAAGAGACATGTACCCCAAAACAAAAGTGTTAATCTATTCACGAAAAGGAAGAGGGGACTGTGTGTGTGTGTGCGCAAACAAGTACGTATATACATCAATACACAGGGATTGCTCTTTTTCTTTTTTTGACTGTGAGGTAAAATATTTTTTCTCTGACTTACCTTGATGTGATGTGACGATTGTGATCAGACACTGTAGAACCAGAATAAATATCGATTGGTGGGGATTTAGAATCCGCGAATTGTACAACCGCATTTTCTTGAAAAATGGGGGTTCTTTTGAAAATGGTTAGTGGATTTAGTGACGCGAGTTTTGATGCATTTGAGGTGTGTCGTTTTTTTGGGCTGAAAATTGGTGAAAATTAAGAAAAAAAAATGAAAAAAAAAAGACATTTTCAGAAATTAAGAGCAAAGAAAAAAAAGGTGATTTGGAGACGAGAATTGGGAAAAATTCCAAAAAGACTTTCGCCGAATTTTTTGTTTTGTTTTTTGTTAAAAAAGAAGAAAATTATATTCAAAAATTCCAAACTTATATAAAAAATCCAAAAAAAAGGAAAATTTGTGATATTTTTAAAAAAATCAAAAAAAAAAGTTATTTAATTATAAAAATGAATTTTCAGTGGAGTTTATACGAAAAATGAATCATTTTTTGAAAATTTTCTTCAAAATTTTTTTTTTTAATTTTATAAAGTTTGAAAATGTTTAAATTACAATTTTCAAATTTCAAAAATTTCACTTTTTTACAGTAATTGAACTCGGCGAAAAATTTTATTAATTTTTTTTATTTGAAATGGTGGTACAGAATTGTGGGAAGGAATTTTTCAAAAAAAAAATTTAAAATAGGGTAATTTTTGCAAAACCAGTACAAGCAAAAAAATTGGGAAGTAATAATAAATGATGAAAAATGAATTCCAGAAAAAAGTTGAGAAATAGAGAAAAAAGGAAAAGCTCTTCTGTGGGTCAACCGGACACTCTCTTCTCAGATGCACCCCCCAGCAGAAACCAAGAAAGATAGGCCTTTGGGGGGCGGGGCAGGTGGTCGTAGTGAAGGCCCCGCCCCCCGATCGGGCGGCAGAGGGCAAAACATATGCGAGAGCGGCGGCGGTGATCTACTTGTGGGAGGACGAGAAGTGCGCCAACTATTAGAAACTGTAGATCATATGAAGAAGAAGAATTGAATCCACTTAGTTGTGTTCTAACAGGGATGAATCCAGAAGAAGAAGAAGAAGTCACTATGATTTGATTATTGGAACATGAAAGAAGGAGACAAAAGACAAGATGCCCATTTACATAGCTAATCTGGTTTAATTTATAACCGTTTCAAATTTTTATGATTTAGCAGAAAGAGAAAAATTATTCGGAAAAGGTACTGTAACTCCGGGTGCTGGTAAACTTTTTGATACAATTAATTATGACTAAAACTGAAAATTGGGTAACTGAATAAGTAGATATAATTTTGATAAAACATTACCAATTAGTTGAGAAATATATTTCTAATCTGTCAATTGCCATTTTTCTTTCATTTTCGGCAATTTGCCTATTTGCCGGAAATTTTCATTTTCGGCACATTGCCGATTTGTCGGAATTTTCATTTTCGACAATTTGCCGATTTGTCGGAATTTTCATTTTCGACAATTTACCGATGTGCCGGAAATTTTCATTGTTGGACATTTTACCGATGTGCCGGAAATTTTCAGTTTCGGCAGTTTGCCGATTTGCCGGAAATTTTCATTATCGGCATTTTGCCGGAAATTTTCCTTTTCGGCAAATTGCCGGTTTGTCGGAAAATTTTCATTTCTGGCAAATTGGCGATTTGCCGGAAATTTTCATTGTTGGACAATTTGCCGGTTTGCCGGGAATTTTAATTTTCGGCAATTTGCCGATTTGCCGGGAATTTTCTTTTTCGGCAATATGCCGATTTGCCGAATTTTCATTGGGATTCTTTCCATTTTTCATAGGTTTCTTTAAATTTTATAGAAAATCATGTGGAAATGTATAAAACATACAAAAAACTTTATTTAAAAAACTAGACAAAATTGAAGAAAATCCCACAACTACAGTACTCCTTCAACGCACACGCTCGTTTGAATTCAAGAAAATCTGTCGATTGCACCATGTCAGAGAGGGTGAGAACCCTATTATCTTAAACTGCCAGCCTCACTAATCGTATCGAAAAATCTCGTGGCAACATGATTTACAATGATAACCTCAACCTCAAGATGGGGGTGTTGCGAAACAAACACGGATAACCACAACAGATTTACGACCCGGTCGTAACTTTGTAACCCGCGTGCGAGAAGAATATTAGAATGGATAGATTTTCCATAATATTCAGGATGAACCTAGAAAGATAATTATAATAATCAGCGAAAACGCTACGCCCATCCCAATAAAGTTATGTAACCTGTGTGATGAATAGACGAAGTCGGGGGGTGATTTGCGACTGACTCAAGTGGTGGTGGAGACACACAAAAATGAGGGAAAATGGAGAACAACTAGTTGTAATTTGGAACACCGCGTACCTCCCGATCACAAAAATAGATACTTCTTCTTGACAATCGAGCGTGTGAAAAACACCTTTTTTCGTCCATTTTTCTCCACAATTGACCACTATGAAGAAAGCATGACTATACAAGGGGGAATCATCATCATCATCATCATCATCAAAAATGTTTTATATAGTTGTTGATAAGTTTGTGTGCTTTCGTCGTGTCGGTCCCCGGTGCTTTGATGTTTTACGCAATAGTATATGGTCGAGAATGGGCAAAGAACCTAATTTATTGGTGTACTTGGAGACAAGAACCTTTTGGGGCTAGTCATCGTGTTGATTAGGTTAAGGGTATCTATCGATCAACACAAAACATTTATGAGACTAATTAATAAAACTGGGGATAGTAGATGCTAGTAGGTTTCTGTGAGACAATTGTCAATTTGAAGGTATTCGAATATTTCAGTTGGTAAATTGCTAACTTTTGCGAATTTCTAAAAGAATTTATTTGATTAGTTTAGTAAGTTCTCTCAAATATTTTTCCTCATTATTTATTGATAGAATATAGGGGTGGGCGGGAATTGAAAATATCCGGCAAATTGGCAAACTGCCGGAATTAAAAATTTCCGGCAAATCGGTAATTTGCCGAAAATGAAATTTTCCGGGAAACCGGTAAATTGCCGGAATTGAAATTTTCCGGCAAATCGGTAATTTGCCGAAAATGAAATTTTCTGGCAAATCAGAAATTTGCCGGAATCGAATATTTCAGGAAAATCCGTGATTTTCCGAAAATTAAATTTTCCGGCAAACCGGCAATTTTCCGAAAATTGAAAATTCCGGCAAATTGTCGATTTGTCGAACTTGTCGGCAACATATTCGCCGCCCTTCCAACCAGGGGCGGCAATTGACGCTCGGCAAATTCTGCAAATCGCCAAATTGCCAGAAATTTTAATTTTCGACAAATTGCCGGTTTGCCAATTTGCCGGAAATTTTTAGAGGGCTTTTTTATAAGACAAGCACACTTAAACAGTGTATTTTGAAAAATTTTCCCGTTTTCTTTAGATATTTTCATAGAATTTACTAACTTTTCAAAATAGATGTAGGAAAATTCATAGGATAAGTACAATTTTGTGAAATTTTTTGGAAAAATTCGTAGCTTTTTAGAGTAAAATAAACTAGTAAATCACTAATATTCTATTCAAAAGAACACAGAAAATCGATGGCTAAATGCCTGAAAGAAATTCGAATTCCAGTCCGATTTAAATTTCTCGAAAGAAAAGACGATTGGTGAATGTTTAATGAAACAAACAAAGAGAATAAGTAGGTAGGCAAAAAAGTAGAAAGAAGGGAATAATAACGAGTCATTCAGACAACCTGTCTTACGGGAAGCAGAGTAAGAGAGACCCTTCCTAACTGTCTCAATCTCATGTGCTAATAATCGTGGAAACGTAGTGGGTGCAAAGGACGAGTATCATTGTCTTATTGCTCTTCTCTTTTTCATGTTCTCACCCAATTTTCCGATAGAGAGACGGCTAATTGCCTTTCCCACAGTATGTATCTCTAGGGAAGACACCACCGATATGGAGAGCACTGTTGTTTGGTTAGGCTCCTACTGGGAAGAAGAAGAAAAAAGAGCCCGCCGACTAACCAACAATAACAACATGACGAAAAAGAAGAAGAATGGATATCCGCTCGTATCCGGAGGATACAGGCATTCCCTGCTATTAGCTTATGCTGTTGAAAACATGAATATTCGGAATTTTTACGATTTTGAAAAGTTGAAAATCGGCAAAAATGCAGCTAATCAGGGCTGGGACTTTTTTGGTTTTTTTTTGTTTTTTGGTATTTTGACGAAAAATCGTTTTTTTTTTTGGTTTTTTGGTACCAAAAAACCAAAAAAATTAAAAAAAAATTTTGCCGTGTCGAGTCTCGACTCGAGGTTATTCTGTATTGAAGTGCATTTAAAAAATGTATTTTAATAGAGTTGTGACGTCATAACTGTATTTTAATACATTTTGCAACATTACATGATTAACCCCATTAAAAATCAATTAAAGCATCAAAATTTTTTGGTTTTTTTGATTTTTTGAAAATTAAAATTTTTTTTTGGTATAAAATTTTTTTGGTCCCAGCCCTGCTGCTAATTACTGTCAGAACAGATTTTATCAAAAAAGGCTGAATTTTACGATTTGACACTCCCAAAAAATGTCTTTATGGGTGTTTTAAATTTGAAAAAGAGGCTGCTTTCAGCTAAAATAGTCAATTTTGCCAAATTTTTTTTCGCCCGGGAATCGATTTTTATTGAATGATTGCCGGATTTTGCATATTATGGCAGCTTATCTGTTGATTTTTGTACATTTTGAACCGATGGGTAATTTTTGATTGCTTACCGGCTTAAAACATACCCAAATAAACGAAAAAAGTGAGAAAAGCGACTAAAATAAGCCAAAGCAGACAATTATTTAATAAAAATCAATTTCCGACAGCTTTTCACTAATCTTAGCCTTTTTTCCGGAACTTTTTGGGGGTATTTCTCGAACATTTTAGAGCAAAACCTAATTTCGAAGAAAACTGTCAGGTTCGATCGCTCAAATGGTTGCAATGAACTAAATTTACAGGTCAATCACATTAAATAATTACCAGAATCCTCACATAGTCACTAGAAAAAGAAACTTTCTAACGGTAAAAAGCCGACGACATCAGATGGGTCAAAAAACGAAAGCTTCACAGAATGCCGTCGTCGCCCGCCGCCGCCAGTTTTCAAGCCAATTAATCGTTTATTGGATATGACGAATCGTCATCATTTTTCCCCTTCAAATCGTGTGGAAAACATGCATAACGTACTGCTTCTGAAGCCTCTAGAGAGAATTTCGACAGCTATCTAAAATTCGGAAGAAATTGAACAAAAATAGGCGAAAATGTACGTTTTCAAAGTTTTTAACAAAAGCACTCGACAGATGAAAAAGATGAGCATGAAACAGAAGCACTTTACGCCAAAAAAAAAGCTGAAGGGGAGAACTCTGAACACACAAAATTGGCTTGTTAAAATTTTTATGGGCGCCAAGCGGCGGCTGAAGTGGTGAACTCAACTATCGATGACAACTGGTACTTTAGAAAACTTAAAATTTAAGCCAAAAACTAGAATTATTGAGGGAATTAGTGTATTATGAGGACGAAAACACACAAAAACAAAAGAAAAGAAGCAGAAATGAGAAAAATAACAGGAAAAATGATTAAATCAGAGATTCTACGCGAAATTACTTTTACAAAAATTAAAAATTAAAATATTAACAGGAAAATTACTTGAAAAAACGCAAAATTTAAAAGAAAACAGCAAAAGAAAAAGATTTTTTTTTAAGTTAGAAAAATTACAGTACTAGCTTTCGTGTCGAGACCCTCTCTAGAGCTTGAACTATGCGCCTCTAAAGACTACGGTATCAGGTTTTTAATTTATTGAGTTTTTTCAGAGAAACATTTGAACAATTTTTCATTCCTTCTTATTTTTTGATTTAAAAATAATTAATTGAACATCTGAAAACTTTGCAAAATCAAAAAAAAAACAGCAAATTTCGATAAAGCAAGCTGAAAAACGACATTTCTAGTTTTCGTGTCGATACCCTCTCTAGAGTATGAATGCTGCGTCTTTCAAGATTACTGTGGAAATTATTGATTTTTTCAGGGAAACTTGCAAACATTTTTAAAAAAGAGTGCTCAATAGCTAAACGAGCCCATTTTCAAAAGTTGCAATCAACATAATGTTGTGCGCGGCGCCAGTTAATGTATTTCCGTTCATTTCTGCCATTTCAACAGAGTCTAAAGTAAAAGTTATGTACGCCATATGTCTGTCAAGTACCTTTGGACGGACAGGAATGTTTAACGAGCATCTTCCCATAACATGGGCTCCAGTTAGACCAAGATTTACACTTTAAAACTATAAAATTATTCAATAAAATAAATTTAAGATCGGTAAAAATCAGCACCTCCGGGTAATCCTCTGCTATCTGACCCAACAGCACCGGATTTCCTAATTGTCGTAAAGAAACAATGATTGTGGGGGACGACTGACCCGTAGTCAACTCACACGGGCGGTCTCTAATCGCATAATAGCCACGTTAATGATGATTTTGCGCCAATTGTAACCGGGTGGAGGTGGAGATTAGGGTTATTCCTGACACTAAATATGCATGGTTTACTTGGGATTAGGAGGTAGCCAACCGGCTGACTGGTTGATTGTTTTAGAGGAAAAAAATAACAAAGATTTACGGTTTAATGGTGGGTGAAAGTTTAAGAAAACGGTTTACAATTTTGATGATAGAAGTTTTTTCGGCACTTTCTTTTTTTCTAGTGAACGCTAGACAAAATAAGAAAGTTTTGTGACCAAACGCTAAAAAATTCTTGGAGGTATGGGGAATTGAACCCCAGCCCTCTCCCATGCTAAGGGAGCGCTCTACCACTGAGCTATACCCCCGACGAGTGATTCGGGTGGCCAGGGCAAAAATTTTTTTGATAGCTTATCACTGATAAGAAGAAACTGCGATGGCCGCAAAATCATGTAATTTTTACGCAAAACTACGGTACATGGTCTTGAGACGAATGAAAAATTTTAATAGGGTGCAGAAAAGTGTGCGCCTTTAAAGAATACTGTAGTATGCTTCTCAACTTTTTTAGACCTTGTACATATTTTTCTTCTGCAACCAGGTACATAATCTGGTTGTATCAGTGATAAGCCACCGAAAAATTTTTTGCCCTGATCACCCGAATCACTCGTCGGGGGTATAGCTCAGTGGTAGAGCGCTCCCTTAGCATGGGAGAGGGCTGGGGTTCAATTCCCATTTTCCGTTCAATTTCACCTCCAGAAACTTTTTTTAGTGTTAGAAGTTTACACGATTTAAGTGCCAAAAGCTGTCCAAAATAGATTTTTGACCAAAAAAATAATTAAAAACACTTTGGTTTGAATAATTTGATGGAGCAAATCGCATTCCAAATATTTTTTGGAAACCAAAATCCAATCACCATTTTGACATTTCCAATCAAAACAACAAAAACATTTGAAAAGAAATGGGGTAAACTTGAGTGTGCTGATGTTGTACTTGTCAAACATGAAGCCTCCTGAGCACACAATATTGTAAATTAAAGTGCCACGTCATCATCTTCAACAGCAGCAGGAGAGCTTCCGTCTGCTCCTTCGTAGTTTTACGACCATTTTACTAGGGGCCAAACGTGCGCACACACATCTGCACAACTTGTAACATATGGGAGAAACAGAGAACTGGTAATAAAATTCGAATGAAGGCGTTGCGTGCTTCTTCTTCTGATGAAGGCCTCCACGTTTTAATTTCTTGAGAATATTTAAAATTTTCGACGAAGAAAAATAATTGGTTATCGTTCGAGGGATTCTTAAGAAAGTGAAAGTTTAAGCTCCTGACTCATTCGGGTCATACTTCCGAGTAGTTCTGAGTCAGAGGTAGGTTGAAATACATATTTACGAGCTTTTACTAACAAAATTTCCTCATAGACTTTTCTGGAAGCAGAGTCAAAAAAGGCAGGGATTTTAAAAATATTTCAGACAATTTTGGAAAACTGCGAAACAAATATATTTCAAAAATATTTCAATTTTCAAATATTTTAAAAATATATTTCAAATATATTTCAACATATTGAAACAGTTTTCTTAAAATGGCAAAGGTCTGATTTGATAGTCCAAAAGTAAGTTCGAACCTAATTTTGTTAAATTTTTAAACTAAACATATTGAAGTTATGCCCATCTTGAGGTTCATAGATGTAGATCAAACACAAACAGCCGAGCCTCTATCTCTCTTATTCTCCGTGAGCAACTTTCCGTTTTAAGTGCACGCGATTACCTATGTAGGCGCATGTGAAGCCTTATTGTACTACAGTGTGAGCCGCCCCGACAAACACTCGACTCAACAGCTTTTTCCTTCAAATTGTCAAAACAAAACAATACGAGAAAGAAGGCGAGACGTGAAACTTGGGAAAGTTATGTTGTTAGTTGCTGTAGCTTGGGTAAAGTAGTGATTGAGTACTGTATGATTACTGTAGTTTTGGAAAATGGGGGAATTTTGTAGGACATTGCGGAAACATGGAACTAGGTCCTAAATCCGGGCTTTCTACCGGAAATTTTGAGTTTGAAATTTCATAAACTATATTTTCTATTTCACCTGGAAAACTGGGCCCTGTAACGACAATTATGTCTGAGATCGTGGCGAGACCCACTTGGAAAAACATCATGTGCCTTTGAACTGGCAATTCCAGAACTCCGGACAAGCCAATCAAAAGACAAAATAGCTTGGAAAACTGTTAACTTTATCATCAAGTTGATCTTTATTCCATATTATTAAATACACGTTTCATAATATAAAGAAAATTTCAATTATTATATTTCCATTTAGAGCTTCTTGAATGGCTCGTTCTTGTCCAAATGGTTGTAGAAGCAATCACGGATCTCGTTGAAGTTCTCGGTACAGAAAGCATAGTCCAAATAGTTGGATGGAGCTCCCTTATGAGCGGTACAGTACTTGAGGCATTCTCCAGAGACACCGGCCTTCTTGCAGCAGTCCTCGTGGTTGTGACGGAGGGAAGCACAATCCCACATTTCTCCGACAGTTGGTCCACGCTCTCCGCAAGTCGACATGAAGTTCAGAATCTGAAATAAGAACGTGTAATGGTTATTTCTAGTAAGCTGACTAAATACATCAGAATTGACGCGCAACTAGCTCTCAGGAGACAACTTACGTTAGCTTGAGAAAGAGCATTGAAGTCACAGAATCGATCGACGCACTCCTTATCGGCATCCTTCAACGTGGCACAGCATAGCTTCAGCTTCTCATTTGGAGTAGCAGCAAGAGCAAGAAGTGGGAGAGCCAGGAGAATTGCGAAGCGGTTCATTCTAGAATTAATTACTATGAATATAGATATGTTAACTTTGAAAAATAAAAGAAAACTGCAACAGGTGGAAGATCGAAGAAATGAAGAATACACAGCCTATCGGTGTCAAGGCCCGGACTATTTAAAGGGTCACCCGGAAGACTCCACCTCTGACATATTGAGGTCAGGCTGTGATAATAAAAGAGATAAGATATCACTCCCTATCATAACAATCCTATTTCCTAGAACACCAGTCACCATTGTACTTTTATCGGATTTTTTGAGGCCGGTCAATGTTGCGAAAGATGAATTGCATGTAATAATGTATAGACTCTGTTATAAGAAGAAACATATAGAAAATATATATTTATTTTCTAGAAGAGATAGTTGGTGATAAAGTGAGAAAGAGGACACACACAGCCGTTTAATGGATTATTGCAGGTCAGGTCAGAAAGAGAAAAGTGGTTGGTACGAGAATTAGTTGTCATTGAAAAAGAGGTGATTAGTCATTTTTGAATCCATTTGCAATCAGAAGAGATAATGAAATGGCGACACCGAAGCAGATTCCAACAACGGCGAACATCCATGAGATTTGGATAAGTTGAAGACGCTCCGGTTTTTTGGAATTTTTTTCGGATTTTTCGATCTGTAAGTTGTGTCTTTTGTGGAACATTTTTTTGTGTTACAAATGTTGAATTGAAAAATTTGTGACGTTAAAGTTAGTCTTAATTTTTGTAGAATTTTTTGCTTGAAAATTTTAATAAAACATGTTCTTTTTACCTTAAAAATTCTAGTTTTTTTTCTCAAATTTGATGCAAAAAATTGCAATTCAGGTGCTTTGAACATTCAACAAAATTCTGAAAATTAAGAAAAAAATTCTCAAAAAATATTCAAACTTCTTGTGCGCGGGAATTCAAGTTTAAAACATTTTTAAACTCATTTTTCTCACTGTTTACCGAAACTATTAGTTTTACAAATGAGATATTATGTTTTGGATCACTAACTTTTTTAGAAACTTTTCCCCCTTTTCCACACTTCTTTAATACTAAATTATCAATTTTTGTTGCCAATAATTGAAATAAAAATAAATTAATCATTTAATCTCCAGTGATTTGGCCTATATTGCCCGTAGGAGTAAACTACATACGGACTGCTGGTTCATGTGATTCGCAACATGATATGGTATGATCTTCGTAGAAATGTTCTTATTGCATAGGATATTCCAACTTTAGAACTTTAAATGCAAATTGAAAAATCTTACCATTTCAACTTCCCTATACCCATTTCTCTGCTCGCTTTCCAAATACAAAACTACGAATCCTGTGGCGATACACAAAATGGTCGGCACACTGGTCAGCACAATTTCCATTGTTGGCTCTGACCATGTCTTTCGATAATTGGCGGCAGCCACGTAGATTGCGGCCACTTAATTTGTATAAAAAGTTTGAATTCTAGTCATGGAAACTTACCAGCAAAAGTGTAGGAGAGAAGGCCAACAATTCGATGAGCCCAATTAAAAATTGAACGTTGTGAGTTGGAAGGTGGGCATCTGGAATAAATAAAAAGTATAAAATTTTGCTATTTTTTTACAAAAATAAATCTACCTCAACAAACTATTCAACGGCTGGGAGAATGCCAGAATAGTAGAAATCGTTCCAAAATCCGTGTGCCATTGTGTCCAGTACCATGCTTCAGATCCAGTACCTTTCCAGGTCCAATTTGTTGAAATTAAAATGCACAAAATCGAGGTTACAATACAACAAACACCAATAAAAGTTGAGGCTCGATGAATTTGAAACCATACGAACATTCCGTAAATTGTATGATTTTTGAACACTTGCCGTCCATATCTTGCAAATAAAAATCCCGTTGGAACAAAGAAAAGCCATCCGAGAATCATTAGAATTGCATGTAATTTTACAAGTAATCGTTTGAATTCTTTACTCAGACCTTCAATTTTCGGATTGCAAATTTCATGGAAATTGAAGAATTCGGACTTTTCGTTGGACCATTTTAAGCTTGAAGATTCACTCTGAAAAATTAAAACTATTACAGGATATATTTCTGGCACCTACCATCAATAGAACATCCCCCGGATAAAAATCAATCTCACACGACGTTAAATTTTCAGATTTCAAAGTTTCTAGTTTGTAGGTTTTGACATCAATATTTGAGCTTCCAATGGGAAATCCGCAAACAAATTCAAGAAGGTTCACCTGCAAAAAAAACGAAATCAATAGAAGAGGCATCTCATATCTCAGTTGTCTTGAACTGATTCGTTAAATATTTTCTGTAGGTTTGTAGTTGAACATTTATCGATATCTCCAAAATAAACCAAAATAATGAGGAATCAAAGTTGATAAATTATCTCACCCCATTGTATATCTTCACTGCTGACCTTTTTTCCTCTGTTTTCCATTTCAAACTCATGAATCCATCGTTTTTATTGCAAGTAACTGTGATATTCACACGACTTGGTGAAAAACAAAATGAATTCGCCGGGCATTTTGCAGTAGAAAATACAAAACCACTGGCAAGTAGAAAAAGAGTAGAGTAGTGATACATTTTGCACTACCTTTGTGTTTTCTCCTTTTTGTATAAATAGGCATTTGAAATGTCATCATCGAACTGGTATTTCAAGTGACCAGCGGACGCAAAAGGGAGAAGAGAGCAACTGGAATGTGGTGGATTAGGAAGAGACGCAGAGTTTGTGACACTGATCTTATCTCACTGATCTTGTACATTTTTTGGGGGGACTTATTGGAGGTATTACGAAAATCAGTTTTTGGTAAAAATCAAAATAGGCGGATCGACGTGTTTTTTAAACATTAATAAAATGATGTCATGTTCTTGGTAACCAATGGTTACCACAGCGATGAAAATTAATAATAACTTTTTAACATAAATAAACTTTGACCACGAGTTTGCAATGTCTGGTTATTTTTAAGTTTTTCTAGAGACTTCAGTTTTCATATATATTTTGTTAATTTTTTGAAATAATTTATGAAAATTTAGAATGTTAAAAAAAAATTTGACTGAAGATATTCATACTAATTACCAAAAAAAAAACTTACCGCATGTTTTCTATTAGTACCGCACCCAATTGCTCCACATTTAAAGGTATCTCAGTTGATTTTAAAGATACCAATAAACAATTAACTACAAAACTATAGAAAAAGAATTGACAAATATTTCTGTAGTTGACATTTTTTAATAAAAACTAAAGAGAGCCAAGATATGCGCAACCAAAGTTGAGTTTAAAAAAACGCAAGCACTTAGATGTTCAATATGTTTATTCATACAAAGTTTGTTTTTTTACAATGCAAAGTAATTATCAGAAACTACCCGTATTCAATAAAATCAATAAATTAGATGAGATTCCAAAATTCCATTAATAATTATACATTTTTATATCCATTGACGACAAGAAGTGACAACGCAACAGCAATGCAGAAGAATACTCCAATCGCCCAAAACACTGCAGGTCCTTTCAAGATGTGAGGCTGAAAATGTTCTTGTTTTTAATAATTGACACAAATTGCTTAAGGAGTTTCAGGACGTATTCAACAAAGGAATAAGCACTACAGTACCGTGAGCTCTCTGACTGGCTTCGAGTTTTCGTCAAAGTCGGTATCCGTTACGAGTGGGGTTACCATCGAGTCCTCCGCCTACAGTTTGTTTTGTTTTCAATTTTTTTTGGGGAAAAAATCACCGGAAACCCAAGTTTTTTGAACATATAAACCAAAAAGTTAGTGTTTTTTAACAGTTAGAAATTGAAAAAAATGCCATGTGAATTATGTTAGTGCTAAACAGAATAAATAAATATACCGATTCGTCAACATCTTCTCTTTCTCTTCGGTTTCTCAATTGCTTCATTCGAAGATCCTAAATTCGCTGATAAAAATTGAGAAAACTATGCTTAAGAGGTGCTCTTCAGCTATTTCTAGGACTATCATGTTAACATTTTTCCACTAATTCCAACATTGCATCCTTCTTAACCATTCCTTAAAATCCCACTACTCACCCCAAAAGAAGCCTTTGTTCGGAATCGATCACTCTCCAAAAATGTGAAAGCAATTGTGAGCGCCAAACAGATGGCAATTGGCAAACAGACAAGCACCAGCTCCATGAGTGGCTCATTCCAGATTCTCTTGAATTGCACTGCTGCAATAATGATGGCAGTGAGAGCAAGAGTGTAGGCGACAATTCCGACACATCTGTGTGCCCAGTTGAAAATGATTCTTTGAGAATGAGTGGGTCCGCATCTAGAAAAAACACAATTTTATGGTGTCTTGCATCTTTAAGTGGTCACCTAAACAAGCTGTTAATGGGCTGAGCCACCGCCAAAACCGTCGAAATCACTCCAAGATCAGTGTGAACCTCTGTCCAGTACTTCGAACCTGATCCGGTACCCTTCCATGTCCATTGAGTTGAAATGAAGATGCATAGCATTGAGGTACACATGCAAACAACGCCCATGAAATTTGCAGCTCGGTGAATCTAAAAATCTATGACTTGAAAGCTTAGGCTTAGGCTTAGGCTTAAATTTTTTTAAAAATATTACGTACCTGGAACCACACTGCACTTCCGAACAACGTTTGCTCTTTGAAAAGATCTTTTCCAAGTCTTGCAAACAAGAATCCAGATGGAACAAATAGAAGCCATCCGAAGATCATAAGAATCGCATGTGCCTTTGAGAATTGTCTTCTCTGCTGTTTTGTAAGTCCTTCTTGTGCTGGTGGGACGAGTGCTTCAAGGGAGATTGGGTCGGAAGTTTGAGAATCGGAGAGTTTGATGGAGATTGGGAGGTTCTAAATATTTATGTGAAGTTTTTTTGATATTGGTTGTAAAATACCTTTTCAAATTGATCTACTGTTAGCTGAGCTTCACAGGTTTTCCCATCCTCCTTTTTATTTGTACAATCAACCAGTACATCTTTTCCCTGGAACATATTTTCTTAATATCCAACAATTTCAAGTAAATCAAACCTCTTTCTGTAAAATATGAACTTTTCTAATAGCAGAATTTTCGTCATAAATCCTTAAATTCAAGCTGTCTCCAGTCCTAGTCAACGTAACTTTTGTAGACTCATTTGGAGAATAGCAAAATGAATTTGGTTCACAAGTTGGAGCAGCTCTCAGGCTAGAAATGCACATGAACAAGATGGAGTACAAGAGAAGCATGTCTGAAAAATACAGTTTTGATTTCAAGCAATATTTTTATAGTGCAGTGTGAGACAAGGCGGAGCAGTACAGTTTGCATCAAAACAAGGAAATATACTGAAAGAAATAAGCAAATAAAAAATTGTACTACTTCCGGACAGACCAATCATTGGTCAAAACAAAACAAGGAGTCTGTGAAGTGATAGTGAATCAGAGTTTGATGCTGATCTTATCAGCGAAAAAAAAAACCAAATTCTGTTCGACGGGGGTAAACATTTACTGCAAACTATAGAGGTGTCAAGTATAATATCAATTGCAAATACTAAATTAAAAGTGGTCAAATGAAAGGTGTCGAGGCAGATGCCTAGTTGCCTACCTGCTAGCCTATCTATTTTTTTTGTGTGCTAATGTCAGATGCTTGTGCAGGAAAAGATTAGGACATTTTTATTCTCTAACTTCAATAGCAAAAACCGCAAAAACGTGAAAAAAAAGTTGTGGGCAGATGGCAGGCGTAGGCGTTGATCGCCTCAAAAGCAGGTAAGAATTTTTGTGCCTACATGAGATGGTTAAGATAAGATACGTTTTGTGGGAAATTTTTGAATTTTTTCTCAATTTTTCGAAAAAAAATTTTGATTAAAAGAAAAAGCAAGACTTCTCCAATTAATATTGACAGTTTTGACAGTTTTGACAATTTTTTGACAATTTTTTGACAATTTTTTAAAAATTTTGCTAAGTGGAATTTCAGAGTTTTCGAAGAATAATTCTGCAAAATGGCAGATAAAAATTACACAAAAAAAATGCAGAGCTTCTCATCTAGCTCCGCCCTATTCCAACAGAAAAAAATGCACCAAAAATCTGCAAAATGTTTGGAGTCGAAAACCGATAAAAAACGGATACTTTTTTGGATCACAAACTTTTTGAAAAAAGTGTCCAAATAAAATAAATTCTTAAAATTTTTTGAATAAATTTCCAGTATGACTGAAAATGAAATCGCTCTCCTGACGGAGAAATAGAGATCGAAAATTTCCCGCATACAGTACATAGAGATTTAGAGAAACTAAGAAACAAAAATTGACTTGCAAAATGTCTCCGCATCGCATCGAATGTGTGTAATAGTGAGCGGATGGACGAGGCCACAAAAGATCATTGAACGCAGAAGGAAGCAACATTTGGCACCGCACCGCGCAAAAAACCCTTCGAGAATGATAATGAGAAAATGAGAGTCAGAAATGTTGCGATTTTCAACATTTTTTTTTTAATTTGGGATTTGTTCTGTTTTGATCAATTTTTGTGAATATGAGCAGGATGTGATGAAGAATTTTCAAAAAATATTTCACTTGCGTCATCATCCTTGTACTTCGTCCCATTACCACTACAATTCTCAAATAATCCTTCGAAAATAAAGGAGACGTCATGTCGAGAACCACTATTTTCTAGTTAATTGTTTTCTAAATACCTAAACGATATGATATCAAAAATACCTGACAGTTTGAATCAAATCAAATTACAAATTACATCACGTGGATGGGATGAAAAGTGAAAAAAAGTGTTTATGATTTGGTGGCGGACAACAGAAACCAGAAGTATTTCCAACCAGCCGTTCGCACGCGCTGAAGCGCGTGCTCCGACTGGCGTACTCAAAATTAAAATCAAATTCTGAAATTTCTAAGCATTTCACTGCAGATGGAACGTTTTTTTCCTTGTTTTCCGGAAGTTTTCGAGCAACATAAATATTATATACTTAATTTTAAGCAATTACAATTTTAAAACCTCAAGTTTCCTGGAACTTTTATGAGACTTTTTCCGGTCCTTTCCGAAAGTTTTTGGCGAGCGTTTTTGGAAATTATCTATAACAATTTCTGTTTTTTTTTAATTCTTAAAACTTCAGAATATTCTAGGAGTATCAAAACTTGAAAGGTTCTAGAACTTCGCAGAAGTTTCTTGAATTTTTTCAGGGAATTGAACATTCCAGACTTTTCTCGAATTTTCTAGAAAATTCTGGAACATTCGAGAATTTTCCCGATTTTTCTAGAAAGTTCTGGAACATTACAGACTTTTCTCGAATTTTCTAGAAACTTCTGGAACATTCCAGAATTTTTTTTCAGAAATTTTGAATTCCCGCCAAAATTTTTCAAAGAAATTTTGAATTCCCGCCAAAATTTTTCACAGAAAATTTGAATTCCCGCCAAAATTTTTCACAGAAAACTTGAATTCCCGTTATAATTTTTCACAGAAAATTTGAATTCCCGCCAAAATTTTTCATAAAAATTTTGAATTCCCGCCAAAATTTTTCACAGAAATTTTGAATTCCCGCCAAAATTTTTCACAGAAAATTTGAATTCCCGCCAAAATTTTTCACAGAAATTTTGAATTCCCGCCAAAATTTTTCACAGAAATTTTGAATTCCCGCCAAATTTTTTCACAGAAATTTTGAATTCCCGCCAAATTTTTTCACAGAAATTTTGAATTCTCGCCAAAATTTTTCACAGAAATTTTGAATTCCCGCCAAATTTTTTCACAGAAATTTTGAATTCCCGCCAAAATTTTTCACAGAAAATTTGAATTCCCGCCAAAAATTTTCACAGAAATTCTGAATTCCCGCCAAAATTTTTCACAGAAATTTTGAATTCCCGCCAAAATTTTTCACAGAAAATTTGAATTCCCGCTAAAAATTTTCACAGAAATTTTGAATTCCCGCCAAAATTTTTCACAGAAATTTTGAATTCCCGCCAAAATTTTTCACAGAAATTTTGAATTCCCGCCACAATTTTTCACAGAAAATTTGAATTTCCCGCCAAAACTTATGGGTCTCGCCAAGATGGGTCTCACCACGAAGGGTCTCACCACGAAGGGTCTCACCACGAATTTTCTCGAATTTTCCAGAAGGTTCTGGAACATTCCAGAATTTTCTCAAATTTTCCAGAAGGTTCTGGAACATTCCAGAATTTTCTCAAATTTTCCAGAAGGTTCTGGAACATTCCAGCATTTTCTCAAATTTTCCAGAAGGTTCTGGAACATTCCAGAATTTTCTCAAATTTTCCAGAAGGTTCTGGAACATTCCAGAATTTTCTCGGATTTTCCAGAAGGTTCTGGAACATTCCAGAATTTTCTCAAATTTTCCAGAAGGTTCTGGAACATTCCAGAATTTTCTCGGATTTTCCAGAAGGTTCTGGAACATTCCAGCATTTTCTCAAATTTTCCAGAAGGTTCTGGAACATTCCAGAATTTTCTCAAATTTTCCAGAAGGTTCTGGAACATTCCAGAATTTTCTCGGATTTTCCAGAAGGTTCTGGAACATTCCAGAATTTTCTCAAATTTTCCAGAAGGTTCTGGAACATTCCAGAATTTTCTCGGATTTTCCAGAAGGTTCTGGAACATTCCAGAATTTTCTCGAATTTTCCAGAAGGTTCTGGAGCATTCCGGAATTTTCTCAAAGTTTCCAATATCCGTTCAATAGACGAAAAGTCAATTTTTCCCAAACTACAGTAATCCTACAGTACTCCTACAGTACCTCTACAGTACAACTACAGTACCCCAACCATATCCCGACACTAACCCCAAAGCAATATCACTTCAAAAGACGAAAAGCCAATTTTTTTCAAAAATACAGTAATCCTACAGTACTACTACAGTACTACTACAGTACTACTACAGTACCCCGACCATATCCCACCACTAACCTTAAACCAATATCACTTCAAAAGACAAAAAGTCAATTTTTCCAAAACTACAGTAATCCTACAGTAACCCTACAGTACTACTACAGTATCCCGACCATATCCCACCACTAACCCCAACCCACAATCCCTTCAACAGCCGGAAACACCTTGCAGGTGTGACGTCACAGACTACAAACTACAATTGTAACATCCCTCATGTATTTTTTTATATATAAGTAATGATGATTTTAGTTTATGATCGCTTCCTGCTAAATGTTGAAGTAAATTTTATTTATATATAACGACAGGAAGAACTTGCAAGTATCTAATAATAATAGGCGGAGGCAAGCCATTAGGCGTACAAGCTTGCCTACTGCCATCTACTTTTTGTTAAAAATTGGATTAATAAGCTAAAACCCCTTGTACATTAAAAGAAAGTATTATTTTAGGCAGGTTTCAATCTCCTAGAATGAAGGAAGTTTTGTGCTTACGGGCGATAAGGTTTAGTTTTTAAAGCTATTTTTTTTAAGAATCGGCCAAGTTAACAGAGAAATTTAAACTTTTAAAATATTGATTCAACAAGGCGAAAATTAAAAGTGTTTCATATTTTATAGAGGACGACCTTTTCAAAAACGAAAACAGTCTATCAAAATTTTTTTTTTTCAAATCGAAAATGTTGTTTCATTACCTTAAAGGATGTAAATTTAACAAAATTGAGACTAGATAACTGATTGTTCCTTTCTTCCGTGTCCCTTTAAATATTCACCAACTTAGCAATAAACACGGAAGGAATATTGCATTGCTTGTGGGCGTTTTACTATTGAAATAATTGATAAGGGTCATGAAATGTGTTATGACATTTTTCAGCCATAAGCTGATAAAGTTTGCGTTGGTAATTCTTGTTTCCGGTCAAGACACTTGAAAAAATAGAAATTTTGAAATTAAAATAGAAAAAAACAAAAAAAAAATACTTTCTGTTAAAATCAAAACGAAACTATTGAACAGGGGAAAAATAACTTTAACTTCGCCATTCTCTTCTAACAAACAATTGTTTCTCGAACTAGTACTTTAAAATAAAACCGGATTTGTTTCTAACTTGAACTTCAAATGATACTGGTTACAAAATAATAAAAAAATCAGTTTCCATTCAGAAAATTCATAGATTCAACATAAATTCTCCTGAATCGAGATAAGATTCCTTATCAAATTTATTTATTCTGGAAAACAGAAAAGACAAAGAAAATTGGTAGAAACAGTATCAAAGTTCATTTGGAATTAAAGGTGGAGTTTCGAAATTTGAGACTTTTGGTTTTCTATACCCAAAATGTCTCAAAACTACTCAATTTTGTAATGATTTTGCAGAATATGAGATTTAAGCTGTAAGTATACCTGCTTCCAAAACTTTTTTCTAAAATAATTTTAGAGCATTTCAATAGGAAATTCGGTAGTAACAAGGAAATATTGGTACTCCATCTTTAAGAAATGAGTTGTTGAAGCCTAGAGCCTTCGAGTTTATGCCAAAATAAAATAGGTCGTTGGTAAGGCAGACGTAGGCTATAAAAACGTTTCAAATAAAATCACCTGTTTTGTGGCAATCTATGTTGGAGTTGACAAGACTTACAAGAGGGTGAATGCAAATCGAAGATATTTGCGAAAATTGTGATAAACTATTCGTAAAATTAAAAAAAAACAGTTGGTATACCTTAATTGAAATACCTTGAAACTACAGCAAATGCATTAAAAATGCCAACTATTGCCTCATCTCTCTTAACCCTTTTAACCCATGCTCTTATCACAATGATTCCGTGCATTTTTCAACTTTTCGAGTAAAACCTTACATCATTACCCCTGTGTACTCTATCTTTCACACACTATTACTCTTTTTCTTATCAATAAGTTCATCGATGAGACCATCTGCTACTGATCTCTTTTTGCTTTAGCAGTGCTGTTTCAATGTGCAAAGTTGAAAGACGAAGAAAATTGGTTTTTTATTGAGTTTTAGTTGCAAAAAAAAATAATAAAAAAGGAAAGAAAATATCGAGATAGAGATGAAGAGAGCTCTATTTACAAGACAGATGGGAAGGGAATTTTCAGAAGTTTTTAGTTTTTTTTTTACCGGGCCTGGTTTGAAAAGTTTACAAGACAATTTTTTTGTACAAACTGATTTGATTTCAGAGTTTGGAAATTTAGGAAAAAAGGTCAGTTAGGGATTTTATGGTGTTTTTGTGTTGGGCGAATCGTTACTCGGAATCTTCATCTTTGTAGAATCGACGCATTTTGACAAAGTTCTGAAAAAAAAACCAGGGTTTTTAAGTCTCTAAAAGTTTAAAAAATTCAAATTTGAAAAATCACATTTTCAGTATTTAGTTTTTTCTCAAAAAAAAAAGTTGAGACTAGCTTCTATAGTAGGCAGGCGCGTTTTCAGGGTCAGGCACCTGCCTGACATCTGCCTGCCTATCTGCCGCCGGACACTTTTTGGTTCCGCGCCGTACTAGACAGAAAGCGCAGCTCACGTCACGAGGTCGGTCTAGATAGACAGACGAAGCAGGCGTTTCGGCGCCTACATTAATGGCCTTTTCTCTATCATTTTTCAAAACTACCTCAAAAACTGTAGCACTTACATGTGGTGTGGTTGTGAATCTGAAGCAAGTGTTGGCTGGAATCAAAATCAAATCCCCGTACTCGCAGAAAATACGGACCCATTGACCATTCTTATCCTCCACATCATAATAAGCTGTACCCTCAATGATCATTCTTGCCTGCTCAAATGGAACCGATGATTCCTCGAATAACTCCTCGATCTTATCATCGAAGTTAGCAGTTGTCTCGGCGTCCAAAGTGAAAATATCCTCTTTTTTGAAACTATGCTCCAGCTTCAAGGTTGTCAATCGCTTGGCAAGAGCAACTTGATCAAGTGTGTCCAACTTCCAGTAAAGTGTTCCGGTTCTCTTGCTCAACTCATCTGGAGTGATCTTCTTTGGTGGGAAAAGATGATGTGGGAGTCTTGGGTCACCACATGGGTATGGCTCCATTTGCCAGATTTGCACCATTTTTAACTGGAAATCAAAACTGAAAGCAGGAGAAAATAAAGGAAAGAAGGGAAAAAACAAGTTTAAAAAAAAGAAAATCGAAAATTCACAAAAAAAAGTTTCAATTGGCAGAAAAGTTAAATTAGGTAAATTGTAAAAAAAGACCTGTAAAATGTCGGATGCTTGAAATATCACAAACAAACACTAACTAGAGACTGAACGTCGTGCGTCAGAAGGATAAAGCATAATTGCATTGATACAGTGAGAATTAAGAAATCAGTTACCTACGCGTGCTTTCTCCTAAACTGAACAGGCTAAACTTTCAGCAAATCAATGAACAATTTTCAAAAAACAACCTAGACTGTGCAAGAACCAAATATCAGATTTCCAGTCAGAATTAAATGAATAGGCGGTAGGCAGGTACCTACGCGTACCTGCCTACCAAAGCAGCCTTATCCGTGCCTACTGCTAACCTATGGCTCGGCTTGAACTTTTTTAGCTGGCGGCGTAAGCCTAAACTGTGAAAATACCAAATATTGACGTTTAAAATATACTGAATAGGCAATGAGCAGGTACGAAGGCCTGAATATGTCTCTGCCTACCAAGGCAGCTTCAAATGAAGCACTGAAACCATGTGCGATTCGAGATGAAAGGGTCAGATCAGAAGAGTAGTACGGGGGCGGAAGTAAGTCTACAAGTGGCCAGGTGGTTGTTGAAATGAAGAATATTGTCAAATTGAAGAGGCGACTTCAAGCCCGCCTTCTTTTTTCTTTATATTTCTTTTCCTCTCCATCTCGAATGGCAAATCGAACAAGTAGAAAGAGGAGGAGAATTTGAAATAAAAAATAGATAGGTCTACTCTCTTTTTATCATCACGGGTTGATATACAGTGGAGAACAAACCGAATGTGGTAACCTTGGCGGGGTAGGTAGGGGTAAAAAGAGATTGGCAACTTGATGATTGAGTTTTGTAAATTGGCTATTCGGCCGATTGCCGACACGTCCTCGACGACTTCATTTGAGTTATCAGTGGGAGTTGATAGGCTAAAGATATTGGTTCATTTGACAAGTAGGGTAATTTGAATTTGAAATCTCGTGTTCCATAAATGTTTAGAGTTTGTTCGTCGAACTCTATGCACTGATTTTTGATATATTTTTTTTGGGTATCAACACGTTTTTGGTGATACCTTCTGACTGATTTTACGATGAAAACAAGGATGTTTGGACGGAGAAAACATGCTGATTTGTGATATTATGGGTACTTGTTTTGCCTAGTTAAGGTCCAATGGCTACAAAAATACAGATGTACCCATCTAGGTAGTCACGGTAGATTAAAAATGGGCAGCTGACATCAATTCAGGCCGGAGTTAATCAGTTTATAATTTTTTCACAATTTATTCTGATTTTTATTATCTTTGAAGAAGCTAGAAGAAAATTATAGATTTTTTTATTCAAAGGTTCGTCTAGGTTAAAATATTTGGAAAATCATTATGGTTATGAATTCGGATAAGTTTTTGTGCCTACTTGCCTACCTACCTACCTACTTCTATTCGACTGCATTTTTAAAGTTATTGAACTAGAGCTCAGCAATTCAAAATTTGTTTTTATGTACATTATTTCATCGACTAAAAAATCATTAAAAAATTAGACAAGGTAGTAGGTATGCTCGTAGGCACAAAGTAGGCGCATGAAATTGCGTACCTTAATTCTTGTAAAGACAATATTTCGACAGAATTTTTTTTTAAATTTTTAGTTACAAAAGCGGTTTCAATTTTCAGTATTTTTTGAAATTTGAATAAAAATCATTTTGAAAAAAATTTAATGCAAAAATATTTAAAAAAAAACAAAAATATAAAGAATTCCGTTTGAAATTAAATAAAAATTGAATTTAAACAAAAAAATACACAAAAATATCTGAATTTTTTTCGAGCCCGGTATTATTTTTTCAACAGCGGTTTTTGCGGAATTCGGAATAGAAGGTGAGTTCTAAATCAGAAAAAAAAACTGGGGAAAATTTATTTGGAAAATTTTAATTTTGGCTTCTTATTGTTTTAACTAATCAACACTATAAAAAAGTGAATCAAAAAGTAGTAGAACATTTCCCATTTCTTACATTTTATAGAGTAAAGTAAAAAAAAGAAACCTGCTAGGTGTCCTTCATACGCCCACATATTGTCTGGACCAGAACCTTTTGCCTAAAAACAAATTGACAAAATATCAAGAGAAGCTAGTTTTTATCATTGAGTTAACACATTGGACAATAGAATTAAATGATGTTACAGAACAGAAGCAAAAATGAAAAGTGAAGGAAGAAATTACAACAATTCCTACTATTAGTGTCGTACTTTTAGTGATAAGCAAAGCTTTTAGAAGTTTCTATTGTTCTTTTTTTTTAACTGAAACCTATTCAATTGGCAATTACTTGGTCATTAGCACGGGTCATCTAGTCTTGTAGACTACAGCTTAAAATATTGAAGGTCAGAAGAATCTAGTGATATTTTGGTATCTCCACACGGAAACAATTCGACAAATGAACCACAATTTATGTGTTTTGCTTGAAACGAAAAGATTTTTGGTCGAAACGTTTTTGGTGACGTCAAATGTTGTTTCGTCTTCGATGGGGTTGAACGGCAAATTGGTAATGTCTTTATCAGTTGAAGGTCTAATTGGGACAGTTTTTTGAATTTTTTGTTTGACAAGGCCACGTTGTAGAGTTTCTTGGAAAAAAGTTGGTGAGTTTTTGAAATTGTAGTGAAGAAGTTCTATAGTAAGTTTTTGGGAAAATTACGCCTACCTACCTGTCTTCAACGTGACGTACGCCTGCCTCATGCCTGCCTCATGCCATACGTTGCCTACTTTTAAATTGTACCTTTTAAGATTGATAGGAGAAACTGAGGAATTTATAGCAATTCATTTATAGCAATTCGCAAAAACGCCATGCATTGCCGGTAGGCAGATAGGCAGGCGGGTAGGCTAGCATCAGAGAGTGCCTGCCTACCATTGCAACGTTATGAAAAGACATTTATAGTTTTGAGCAACATTTTTTGCCCATTGAAATGTTTTTTTCGTTTGAATAAAAGTTGGAAAATTGTTCTATCAATCTCATCAATGATTCGTCTCAATAATTAGAAAAAATTAAGGTTAATCTTTGATCATCTAGATGAAATTTTGCAGAAACAGGGTTTTGCCAATTTTTTTTTTGCAAGATTACTATATTATCTGCCCAAAATATTCATTGTGTTTTAGTTTAAACGGGGTTGCAATTTTTAAAAATAGGGCTGAAAAGTTAGGCAGGCACGTCAGCCTAATTTTGTATGCCGTCCAATCTCTTGAAAAATTTTTGGCTTTCAAAATTTCAGAAAAATGCAATTTTTGTCGTAAATAAAATAACTATCTGCAATTTGCAAATTTACCAAATTCTTTCAAAATTGTTATTTTTTAATCAGTTTCTGCCAGTTGCCAGTCTGTCAATTTCAGTCAAATTTTGCAAACTTGAGCCAATTGAGCTCACACAAACCGTATAAAATATAAATTTTCTGACCAATTCAATCTGTCGTCGTCACGTTCAATTTAATTACTTCATCTTCTCATCTCTCACCGCATGTTGCTGTAATTGTTATTGAGGTCAGCCAAAATTCGCGAGACATCTCATTTTGGCTATTTTAATGCTTTACACACGTACTGATTCAAACAAACAACTTCTATTCGGGCAGATGGCTGGCCAAGAGTATCAAAAGTTAACAAAGTAAAACTTTCCGAGGCGGGGGAGAAAAAAAAAGATTGAAATGAGAATTAAAATGGCAACAAAGAGAGAGGAAAGTGGAAGGTGGATTGAAAAAAGAAAGGACATGAGAATTGAAATAGAAACAAATACTCGAATGAATATGTAGATGCCGACTGAAATGTATTGGTTGAAGGGAAAGGCTAGAAACAATTGAACATCATGTGTGAATTTCAAGTGGAAATTGAGAAGGTCGACGGTGGATTGAATATTGTTTTTGTCTAGGGAAAACATTTTGATATGGTATTTGATGTTTTGAAAAAGTGGTGAATTTGGGCAAACTACTAAAACTTGCAGTATCCCTAAACTAATATATATATATATATAATGAAAAAACTGGAAACATTTGGTTAAGTAAGGCATTTTTGTAATACTCTTATAGTAGGGCAATGCTTCAACAATTCGCTGAAAAGGTGTCCTAAAAATATTTTCAGATTGACTTTTTTATTTCAATGTGCTCCGTTGTCGATAAATGTTTTGTAATGACCTATTAAAACATACAATTTTAAATGTCGAAAATTCTCAAATTATTTCCGTGTTGCCTATTTTCTATTTTACATAAAAGTAAAAATTTCCCCAAATTGTAATCACAACTAAATTTGGCGCCAATTAGACGTCGTACAATGATTTTCTGATATCATTACTGTCCGCGTGCAGTCTCCACTTTTTTTCGAGGTTAAAAAATAAACCGACGTTTTTTTTGGTTTTTTGGAGACTTTAGATCAAACTATACTCACAATCAGAAACACAATGGTCAAACAAAATCTATCAAGGGAGTGGCAGATTGGACGAATTGTTTTACGATTTTGTAGGATATAATGGTAACTAGAAGATCAAGAAATCGTTTGCTATTATGTTGAGGTTCCAGAAATCTCCAGAGGTCTCCGGTGGAATGGAAAAAATGTTTTGGGGATTTTTTAAAAATGGAATTTTTGTGTTCTGAAAAATTTACAAAGCGCCAGGTTTGTGATTCATACAGTGCGTGCAACTTCTATAGCGCTCCCTATTTTTTTCGAGTTTCAGTACTTTCCCAATTTTTTTTCCAAGAAACGGTGAATGCCATTCGATTTTAAATGTCAAAAAACCCCCCGTCGTAATGGGGTTATTCAAGTAATGTAGCAAAATGTATTAAAATACATTTGTGACGTCACAAATGTATTTAAATACATGTTTTTATATACTTGAATAAGGTTGTGACGTAATTTTTCTACACTTTTTAATTTTCCGACACTACTGGAATAACCCCATAAATTTCCATCAAAAAATATCAAAAACTACGAGGACTAGGTCAAAAAGTCTCAAAAACGACCGTGCAACTTCTATAGCGCTCCCTCGAATTTTTCATATTTTTTTTGATAAAATACCTGGTTTTATGAGATTTCTGAAAAGAATATAGTACTATTTCTGAACAAAAATGATCGTCTTATTTTGGTCTTATTTTCCCCTGGAAGGTCTTATTCTTTGCACTCCCCATTTTCCAAAGTTCATCATAACTTTTTGTTCCAGTGACCACTTCAAGAAAAAACAAGGGATCATTGTTAAATGATGTAAATAAAAGTGCAAACGTGAAGAAAATATCACATGTTAACCACTATTTTCATTCAAAAATTTAAACCTTTTGGGGGTAAAAAGTGAATGACTAATAAATGAATTGGAATTCAATTAAATCTAGCCTAGAGCTCGGTGAATAATCACATTTTGAAGGTACTTCATTATCCGGAGAGCTTTTATGTGCTTTTTTAACGATATGGTTTTTCAAAATTTGAATGTTTTAATTTCAAAGGAAATAAGCAATTTTTGAAACGCTCTATTTTGAGCTTAAGAAGTTTTTTTTTCTGATATAGGTTACAAAAATTGAACAGCAATTTTGGAGAATTTTCTGAAATAGTTATTTTCTGAAATAGGTAGGCAGGCAGGTATAATAGGCATGAAGGCATGAGAGACATTTAGGCATGGTGAGCAGGTAGACATGGTAGGCTGGTAGGTATGGTAGGCAGGTTTCGTACTCGTACATTCGTCCTTGCACTTTTTCATTTTCACTAATATGTTGAAAATGTTCTGAAATATTTTAACAGGTCCAGTCAGGCGTAGGATTAGGGGTAGGCATAGTTAAAAATTTTCTACCTACAAAGTGGGTGCTTATTGAAATCCAATCACAAACCTCCCCCATACATTATTGCTCACGTGAATTTACATGTGCTCACGTGCTTACACATACTGTGACTTTAGTGTGATTCCTAGGTCCCAAGTGAGAAGTTGAAGTATCTATGAGACACATTACTACCTTAATATCATTCATCATTTTGTGCTCTGTCTGGTAGGTAGAACATTTTATTTTCAGATTTTTCCTGCTGTTTCTGATTGTAAGGTATCTGATGTTTTTTATTATGAACAAATAATATACTGGGTTAAGATTTAGAAAGTTTAAGATTTAGTTTTGATTGTCGGTTATGCTTGTTTGGAAACATCGCTATTTTGTGCAAATTCATGTGAATGGTTAGTATTTCTTTTGGAGTTTTGACTTGTTTCGGTCGTTGTTTTCCAAATAATTATAGTAAAATTTCCAGAGCTAATCATAATATTCCTACAGTCTTAAAGTTTACACTTTTAAAATTATTTACGATAGCGCTTATTACGTGTTTTCCTACTTCGGAGTATATGTAGTCTTTGTAGTTTATAGACTCTTGAAGGAATGGTAAGTGACAATTAGTGTTCGGATAGGATCAGGGTACTGTAGTAGTACGGTAAGAGCATAACTGAATTGTTGTATCCTGAAAAGTTGTTTTCTGCTCATTAAGTCGGGATTGCACCCATATCTTGGATTTTTTGATTTTTTTTTCCAGATGTTTTTTTTTGGGTTTATGCTTACCATATTTTGCCTATTAGATTGCATTTTTTTTTAGAGGCTATCTCATTAAGAATGTCCCCATTTTGAACTTATTTCTTGCATATTATATAATTTTTGATCGAAAATAGAAACACAAATCCGCTTTATAGTAGTCTGATTCATTTATATCTAGTTTAAATGTCTATAAAAAAACACATTATAGTTACTCGTTTCGCTCGATCTCGTTTCGTTCCAAACACTTATAGTTACTCGTTTCGTTTGATCTAAAATCGTATTGTTGTATTCGATTGTCTGATGAAAAATCATAGTTTAATACGAAACTTAACAATAACAATGACATCCGTTTTTTCAAGTAGAAAACGGGAAATGTATCCGAGAGGGCCTTGTTCATGTGATGATAACCTGCAATTAGATAGAATAAGTCAGCTAGAAGTTAGCAATTTATCAGAAATTAGAGACGGGGAGGAAAATGCGGAAGGTAGTTAGCTTATCATATGCTTTTTGCTGCTTTTATGTGTACGTTAGGTTTTTGATAGGCTATTTAAAAAAATAAGAAGAAAAAAAAACTGAAGAATCTCATTTGATTCGCTGGAGCCAAATTCGATTGGTCAGTTTTTTAATCTTTGCTAATTGGGAAAAATATATATTGTTTCTCGTATTTCCGTTAAATCAAATTTGAACAATAAGTTCCAGTAAAATCAATGCACTTTTGCAATTTCTACTTCAGTTTTCAATCATCATAGAACTTCCGCGTTTTATTCAATACCTTCAGTTAACGTAAACGTGTTTTTAAAATACTTTAATTAAAGGTGTATCTTGTCAACTATGAACGTATCAACTCCAGGATTTCAAAGATGTGCTACTGAAAATGAAATGATAGGCAGAACGGCGTTTCTGTTTCAATCAAATGTTTATACAAATAACATAATTGCAATTATTACATGGACTTTGACAGTTGTTGTAAGTTGCATTGAATACTTATAACCAAAAGCTCTGATAAACTCAAAAGTTCAGGTATTGAGAAAACTATACACAAAGTCAATTTTCCCAAATTCAACTCTCGTTTTACTGGTTGCAAGTCTGGCAGTTGGAAGTATTCACGAATTTTTATATGGTTTTATTCAGGTAATTTTTTGAGCACAACTGTTTGGAATTTCATTTAATCCTATCATGACTGAAAAAAGTTGAACCAAATTATTGAGCATTTTTAGAAATTAAATTACTCCAGAACTGGTCTCTCCTACGATCCCTGGTGTACTGGGATCAACCTTGCAAAATAATGTTCAACGAATACGAATGTTATCCATTTTACACTGCAAACATATTCATTCGATTGTTGATGATATGCACAAACTGCGCCATCACTATTGACAGGCATTAATTTGAATATTTCCCGCCAGTAACTAATAATTATGCTTTCAGACTAATCACACTTTCCAATGTTGGTATTAAGTCTACCGCTCAACGAGGAATCGTTTTATTTATACTCTCGGTTTGTCAGATGATCAAGGACCAGACAACATTGGAACAAGTTTCAGATACTTGTATCAGTCGGGGTCTGTATGTATATGACTAGCGATGGTCCAAATGATAATCTACAGTCGAATTGTTTTCAAAGACAAGGCAGAAATATCGATGAATTGACCACTCAAATCATGATTTACCTATATATTATTGCAATATGTTTATCGCTAAATACCATAGGATGGTTTATCAGTTGGAGGAATTTGAAGAAGTTGGTTTTCCTACGTACTTTCTTTTCTTTAAATATTTCTGGATCTCTGTTGTGCTCCTTCTTCTCTGTGCGCTTTGGACATAGGCCCACTTGAAATAGTCCCCGGCAAATTTTTTAAATGTGTACTGAATAAGAATACCACTTTAAATGGAACTACAATTGTTTCAGCCTTTTTACGGGGCTGAAACAATTGATGTTAAATAATGATGAACTGAAGCACAGTGTTGGAAAATATTATGCAGAACTTGTTGCACCTGAATTACTTTACTTTGACGGCTTATATCTTGACTGTCTTGAACTTAATCGAAAATATTTTACTATCAAAATATCGAAAAATATTTTTCACATGTTTTTCCAGTTGACAAGTTTTTGATAAAATAAAAAAAAACCGAAATATGCGCTGTCAAAGTGGAGCAAGATTTTTTTAAATTGGATTTCAGAGACAAATTCAACCTGGCTGTACAAATGTCAAAACAAGAATCCATCAACTCATCCTTGGTGGTTACCTGGTACCTGGTTTCTCAGATTATCTTTCTCGGGCTATATTCTATTCTTATCTATGCAGTCATCAAATTGAAAGATGTAATCGGACCCTTATTAGTTACTAATGTAGTACTTTGGTGTTATGTAGGTTTGCAGTTTAATTTGAACTACCTCGAGTTTTATTTTCAGACCTACACATATGCGTGCATGTTCCTTCCAATAATTATTTTGACTTCTACCAAAATAATTTCACTACAGAGAAGAGAAAAGATTAATGGGTTGACTAAAGAAAATCAAAATGAAAATCAAAAATCATATTTCGACAAGTTGGATCGATCATGGAGTCAAGGATATGGGAATAGATATGCACCGAATGTTCCAGCTCCTGTTGTTTGTATTAATTCAAGTTGATTTTCAGTTCTAAAGTTGAGAAATTGTTATAAAATATGTTATTTATTTTAAATTATTAAGTTATCCGTGAAAGCAAAATTAATTCAAAAATAAAAGAGGACCGTTAAAGGAGCACTTTGAACTGGAAAAAAAGTTGATCTCAAAATTGTTACAAACATTTTTTAAGACGCTAGTTGCCTGCTTGGGTGGAGGTATTTTTATCAAACTTTCGAAGCTCATGACTGTTCCCTCTTTCTATAAAGTCACTCCGCAACGAATCTTGTTCTACGAAATAAACAATAAAGGGAAACATTTTATGAACCGAGACATTATGCGAGTTCACAAGGGAAATATATCAGCTGATAATCAATAGTTCTATGAAAGTATTTTCTTTCAAAATTAATTTTTGTGTTAAAGATTCAGAATGATTCTACAAAAAGGTTGCTGCACCGGACTACACGTTTAAAAATTCCAATTTTAACTGAAATTTCCCAGTTCCATTTTGCAGTTTTAATTTGTTTTTAGTTTATTCATTTAGATGAATCATGTTTTAAATTTTGGTCAGAAATGTCTCCTAACAGCAACGATCAGTTTATTGTCAACATTTTTCAAACTAGTTCCATCGCATTCTAGGATCTCAAGGGATTTATATTATCACATTAAATGACTCAATGTGCAGACAAAATTTTGAGCCAGAGCTAGAAGGTTTGACTGGGTATGACGTCCTGCGTTTTAATTTTCGAGTTGTAGACAAAAATTGCAAAAATTGGTGCGGCACAGTGTTGCTGTAATTTCGGAAAAGTTACAAACCATTTTTTCCAATTGTTGAGACAATTTTTCTCAATAAAAATTCATTTAAAAAAATGCAGAAATATATATATTTTTTAATTTTTTATCAGTACTGTTGTTGTAAGGTTTGAAGTTGGTATACTTTTGGAAAAAAATGCGAAAAATCTGCATTAACTTTCAAAAGGTGTTCTCTGAAATAACTCAAAATTCATCACTCATCCCACTCACAGAATAATTTTGTTCCTCATTTTCCGTTTCTTGTTATTGTCAACTTATGTATATTGTAGACATTTCCCTCTGGACAACTCATCTTCATGTTTTTTTTTCAGATAGAAAAATCTAGAATTTCTATTGATTGCTTCAAAATGAATTTATCCGACGTTTTGCCAATTATAACTAATGGCTCCTCCTGTGCTTCAGAATTTGAAATTGGGGAAAGAACTTCTTATTCTTCTCGACTTAATATTTTTTTGCATAATTTGGTGATAATTTTGACAATGGTATTCACGAGAAAAGTAAGCCATCTTATTTTTAAATTGTGTCTAAAAGTCAATCCTAGTATAAGTTCTGGTTAAAAATATATGTATAGTGAATACACTTTTCTTCAAATTTCAAATTACAAACTTTGAAGCGTATAGGCAGGCATTTTTGTACCTATGTTAAAGTTTATATCCATTTCTCCAGTTTCATGATAATTTCAGGCGGTCAAAATAATGCTATCAAAAAGTATGTTCAGTACAACGACAAGGAACTTATTATTCTACTGTATGAATTATTACATTTTTCATGATATCTATTTTGCATTTACAATGGTAAGAGTCCGGTTTTGAATGCTTTCTTTCAGTATTTTATGTGAATATTTTTTGTTTGTTTCCAGAATTGGTCTTTATACCGGTCAATAGAAAAATCAAACAATTCCTGTGGAATAATGTTCAAGGGAAGTGAATGCTTTTCCTATTATGTTATAGGAATATTTGTGCGGGTTCTTTTGCTTACATCTCAGTTTGCAGTTACTATTGAAAAGTATAGAATATTCACAATATTGTTGAGTTAAAAAAAATTTCCAATCCCTCTTTTTAATTGCAGACTAATTGTAACATTTCTCCCAAATTCGGATCTTATTAACTCTGGAACATTGAACATTATGACTTTTATAATGTCTGTTATTATTACAAGTGCGATCAGGCCGCCATCATATTCTCAATACAATAATCCAAATTGCTTCCAACAAATTTATCCCGAAATGGAAACTATAAAGTATGAGTTTGTACTGTTTTACCTAATTGGAAATTTTGTTTTCAGTTACCTAATTCATTTAATGATTGGATTTGATTTGATTTGTTTTCCAATCAATTTCTTGATAATGATTAGATATCGAAGGAAATTTTTGAAGTCTCAGAACAGGTTTTATTTATTTATATTTTTGTTAATTATTTTAAAAACAAATTTCAAAACTTCCAGTGGTGATTACAATTTAAAATCTCGATATAATAACAAAAGTAACATGAACTCATCAATTATAGTGTCCTTCATTTCTTTTGTGCAAACTCTTATCTATACGATTTATATTCTTGGATTCTTTATTGTATTAAACATTTACGTAAATGCAGATGGATTGTTTTATGGAAATAATGTTGCGCTTTGGTTTTATGTAAGTTTATTTGTTTTGAATTTTAGAGGTGAATTAGCTTTATAACCTATGAATATGTAACTTGATTTAAATTTAAATATCTCGAAAGAAAAAAAAACGGATCTAGTTTTTTTTAGACCGTCCGCGCCAATGAATTGTCTCTTTTTGAGATTTTCGCGTTTTAAAGTGAGAGTCTGGAAGAATATTGTTCCTGAAACCTATAATAATTGTTTTTACCTTATCAGCCTATGGTCACAGGCATTATCAAATCTTACATTTTTCAGAGCTTCCCGATAGCTGGCCTTGCACTTCCTTGTTCGATAATCCTTTCATACACCGGAATATCTATCAAAAGAAAAAACAAAATAACAGTTATGAACACAAAAATAACAAAATCCGGAAATTACATGCAAGATGCATATTTCAAAAGTTTGGCAGACCAATGGAATTCTGCGAGAGTGACTGAAGTTGGATCCTGACAAAAACATACTTCCTGAGTTTTTCGGTATTTCTGTTAACTTTTTTGTGATTCATATGTATTAATCACAACGTAGTATCTTTTGAAAATCGCGAATAACAGTCATGTGTGTTTTATAATTTCATATTACATTTTTTGTTCCATCATATTCCCATTTTCTGTGAGTAAATGCCGTCCATGTTTCTTTTAACTTTTTGCTAGCATAATTTTTTTTCTGATTTTTTCTTTGAAAATTTTGTTACTTTGAAATAAGAATTTAAAAATGGCAACCGAAATTTGCCAGTTAACTATAAGAACCTTACAGTTAGTTTTAAAATTGATGAAGTTCAAATTATTTATAATTATGTTTCGGACGGAAATTTCAATTTTAGTAATGTTAGTGCTGAGTTACTGTAGTTATGGTAACCCCACATATCGGAAGCATTTTCTTCAGATTTTTCGTTTTTTCGTTATTTTTTTCCTTATTATATTATTTTTTTTTCCTTATAGGGTTATTTTGTAGATTCAGTTGGTAACTAACTGCAAAACAATTAAAAAATAAATAACAAATATTTTGTCAGTTTTTGATTCTTTTTTGATTAAAATAAATACAACATAGATATAAGCTGTGAAAGTTGAAATACGGGCCGCTGACCAAAAATACGGCATATAGACAGATCATGCCTTCAACAACAATTTGTCAGGTTATGAACTTTTCTCATTCTGAGTAGAGCACAATTTAATAATAGATAATGCATTTCGGCATAGATCACCGAGTGCCAAATACGAAACATTCAAGGAAAACTTCTAATTACTTCCTTTGTTAGTGGATCAAAAATGTAAAACTTTGAATTTTTGATTTTTATGAAACAAAATACATACCCTACATAGACACCAGATCTTTTCAACTGTGAACTCATTTTCGTGCTTATATTCTTGTTATTTTCTTTTGTTCAAAAGTTTGCCCTTCTCTGAAATTGTCTTGAAATTGTCTCTACAAACCTTATATACTCCGTTTTCGTTTTTTTGGAAACCGAAAAACAAAAAATTCAACTCTCTTTTTTCGTTTCCTTGACTAAAAAAATAATCTTTTTTACTTTTTTTTCCATTTTTGACAATTCTAAAGTTTAATTGTCTTTTTTCCGTAAATTGTTCAAAAAATGTTTTTATCAATTTTTAAACCCAACTTTTTGAGCTTGTAGATTTTTTTGATTTACAAAAAAAGGTGAAAACTGAACGGTGACAGTTAAGTAAAACCTGATTTTGTGCTGCTGCAAAAAAAGCTACATATTTCGCTTTGTTTGCAAAACTCTGTAATTTAAACTAATTTCTACGTCACAAAAAACGCATCTAGCATCGTAGTATCAAGAAAATTACTTCCAAAATTTGTTTTTCTTGTTTTTTTTAACTTTAAAAATTCCAACAACTTGGGAAATTTTCTACTTCTTTCCCACTAAGTTCTATCATACTTTCGCACCTCATTACCATAACTTCCTTTAGTTTTTTGGTGTTCATTTAACTTTACAACAGACAGTCGTCATCTGAAGACTTATTTGTTTTTGACAGAATTTTTTGCTACCTAAAACAATACAACACATGTTTTTCCTACTCGCATCATTAAATCTAAAAAACAGAGAACCTGCCGAAAACAGACATGATTTCTTAATTGCAAGGTTCCCCTTTTCACATATTATTTGTGCATGTGGTTGATCTATTTTTTTTCCAATATTTACATTTTAGTAAAAAATTAAATTTTCTTATTTTCAGAATGAATATAATTTCTGACAAAGAAATCCTCGAAGTACGAACCTCTCAAGTTTTCCGATTCAGTGTATACTTTATAGATACTTCCTGCATTATTTCTATGGCGGTTACAGTCTTAGTGAGTTTGACTTTTTTGTTGTAGTGTCAGTGTTGGATGGTCTGGAATGGTCTTTCATTTCTTTATGAGGAAAAGGGAGTATGTGGTGGTGTGCTACCTGCCTGAAAGAGAGTGAGAGGGGAGGTGTTATGCCATCTGCCTGTATGTAGCATTGGCGGTGTGCCAAGTATATAGTGTGTGGCGATGTCCTACCTGCCTGAAAGAGAGTGAAAGGAGGTTGCCTGCCTGTAAGTAGCATTGGCCATGTGCCAAGTACGTCTATAATTTTGCCATCTCCCACCTTTATGGCGTTTTTTTTTCTGAGGTTTGCTAAGCTATCTTTGCTTTCGTTTTTTTTTTGTGCATTTTGATAAACTTGGAGCTTAAGTTTTTTAACCTGTTGCACTATCGCTCAAAATTTAAATGAAATTTTTTGTAAAAATATGCTAATTTTGTAATTCAAAAAAGCGGTAATATAGGCGTACGGTAGGGTTACTGTAGTTTGGGAATTTTTGAATTTGCAGCATTTGTAGAGGTTTTGGGTTGGGGGTTGGTGGTGGATACCGGCGAGGTATTGTAGGAGTTGTACTTATTGTATTGTATTATTATTGTAGGATTTGCGTGGTTTGGGAAAATTTGAATTTTAGATTAATAATTTGGTTAGGGGTTGGTTAGGGATAAAGTCAAAGTACTCGTACTGATGTAATGATACTGAGCGTTCAAGTTAATGAGCACGCTAGTAAATGAGGGTTTGCCTATTAATTTATTTGGCTGAGCAATTTAGCAATATTAGCTCTCAGAAGCATTTTATATCGGATGCAAAATTTGTAGATAAACCAATTTTCAGCTGAAAGCTTACCTATTGCCAACTTCCAGGAGGTTGAGAATTTTTAATTTTATCATTGGTCATCGCTATACCAAAAGTTTCGACTAAGTTCCAACTTTCCATACACTCAGAAGTAATGCATCACCTTGTTTCAGGCAATATTCCAACTTCATTCAAAACAAGTCTTCAATCCTTCAACCACCCGTCTATTGATCACTGATCTAGTGTTCATAAATATTCATAACTTATCATATATCTTCCTACAAAACTGGTCACTATTCCGGTCGTTTTTCTATCAAACTGCCAATGATATTATGTTCAAAAGTGAAGAATGTTGGCCGCACCACGTGACTAATGAGTTCACTAAAGTTGTTACAGTATTCAATCAATTCGCATTGATTATTAATAGAATATCAGTGACGATTGACAGTAAAAGATTTTCACATGCAAATTATGGATTTCTTCTTGCCATACTTTCGTTAATTGCAAGTACGGTATTCACAGCTCAACAACATTTCCTTGGGCCAATTCATGGAATGAGGACTACAAGTTGCTTCCGGGAATCCGATGTTGTTTTGGACTTGAAAACGTAAATTCATTTTTTTTTTGCGGCAATTCGCCGAATTGCCGATTTGCCGGAAATTTTGATTTTCGGCAAATTGTCACTTCGCCATTTGCCAAACATCAATTTCCCGAAGTTTTTCGAGTAATTTGCCTTTTGAAAATTTTTTTCCGATTTTTCTATATTTGATAGAATTTACTTACTTTTCATTAAAAAAAATGTAAAAAAGATGAAAAAAGAAAAAATATGCGTACAATTTTGCCGATTATAATTGCCCTTCTGAAATTTCCAAAAAAAAAAACGCAAAACCACAATTTGCCAAAAAATTTCGGCTATTTCCATTTTTCCGCCAAATTTAGCATATCGGCAATTTACCGGTTTGCCGAGTTGCCGGAAGTTTTCAATTCCGGCAATTTTGTCGACAACTTTCAAAAAAAAATCAATTGTTGTATTTTAGAGAGCATATAATTCCATATCTTGCAATTTGTCTTACCTCAATAGTTTGCTCTTTGCTTCTCATCATTTATGTGAAGAAGACTCAAAAAACGTAGGTTTTCATTTTATGATTGTAGGAAGGCAGGCAGGCATTCAATAATTCAATTTTTCCAGAAAAACGTACGACATTGAGTCTGAATATACAAAAAAGGAAGCCGTAGTTTCAAGTATTTCCGTGGCAATTCTGGGAATTATTCAACTGGTTTTATTTTGCTTCTATGACACTTTTCTTACGATTTTCGCAAAACTTACTGCTGAAAATCCAAATGTTCATGATACAAATATTATTGGATGGTTTTATGTAAGGGTTTTTTTTGAAAAAAAATTGAAACTTTATTAATAACTTTTAGTTTTCAGACATCTCCATTGAATGCAATTATTTCTCCCACTGCCGTATTTTTATATATTTCATGGATAAAGAAAAATAGACAAATGCATATACGAAAAATGACAAAAGTCAATAAATCTGAAAATGGTTGTCATTTTCAACAACTTTCTGTAATGTGGAATAAATGAATTTTGATGATTTTTTGAAAAATGTTTCGCACCGTGATTTGGTTCGCAATGATGTCTGCTTCTATAAAAAACTGCAAAATTAATTTCGTCAATCTTGTGACACGTGGTTTTACTGGAAAGTATTTAAAAAGAGTTAACAATAGTCTAGTTTTCACAGAAATTTATTTGGAATTTCCAGATTTTCAAAAGTTTACGCTTTGCAAGTTGATCAGCAAACAACAGCAAATTTTTGCTGAAAAAGTTCCATAAGCTTCTGAAAGTTTTAGAACACTTTTTTTTAGAATTTGAGATAATTCGAACTGTGGAAATGCCTCAAAAATTTCTGGAAAGTTCGGAAATGCTCTAGAATGTTTGAAAAAGTTCTGGAATATTCTAAAAGAAAATTCCGAATTTTTAAAATGTTCCCAGAATGAAAAACTTATTGGACAACAACTAAAGTTATAAAAACTAGCATTTTAAAATTGATTTTCTGATACTTTTCCCCGACTAACATGCTTTTAAAGTTTCCGCCGAAATTTAACTTTCATCTTAAAATGTCTTTACCTTTTTGTCATAATAAAATAAACCAAACCTTGATCTAACATCAGTCCGACTGGTTTATTGTCCTAATATTGGGTTTACACCAACCCAACACCCATTTTTCCCCGTCAGAGAATTAGTTTATTGCAATCTGAACTTTTGCTTTTATGCCAGATTGTTATTGGTTTTTTCGATCTTGTAATTTGCCTAACCTTAATAATTTGCTCTTTGTTTCTTATAATATATGAAAAGAGACTCAAAGAACGTAAGTTTTTACTTGTAGGCAGACTGGCAGGCACTCAATAATCCCATTGTTCCAGAAGAACCTACGACTTTGAGATTTGAAAACTATTATTTTTTAGGGTTTAAAAGTTCAGTTAAGTTTTTCAGGAAATATTAATTTTCGAGAAAACAATATGTTGTTTCAAAATTCAATTATCTCACCAGTCGCCGTTATTTTCACTTGCGTGCTTCGTGGGTTTTAGGAAACAAGTCGAGTGTTGTAGCTTGTAGATATTCTTAGTTTAATTTGAATGTTTATGAAAACAATTTTTACTCTATTTTAGGCAGGCAGGAAAACGTGCCTACCTGTTCTCAATTTCAGAGAGCATGAAATTCCATATTTAGCAACTTTTCTAAATGATTTGGTAGTCAGACATAAAACTTGCCTGCCTGGTAAATTTTATAAATATGAGTATATTCACCTTCCAAAATTTTGTTATTCTATTCAAATCCTACTCCAACCTATTATTAACTCTAAAGTCACCCTTGTAGTTCTGTTTCGTGTTTAACGCTTCACGAGTTCTCACAAAATTCATAAAGTATTTTCAGTTTTTTTCAAGTATCAAAAATTTTTGTTTTTAGGGTTTTTTTAGAAGTAGTTCATGTGAAAATTGCACTGGGTACAAGTTGGGTAAACGTACTTTTTTCTTAAAATTTCTATTGACCCGAAATGCCTGCCTGTCTACTTTTATTGCAACATCCGCGTGCTTCTTGCCTCCACGGGTACGGTATAAAAGTACGATTAATTTAACTTTAAACAAAGTACTAAAATTGAAAAATGTATACTAATAAGAAAATAGGCAGGCACGTAGGCAGAAGCCACATTTCTTTAAGTTTCTGTGTTCTTATTTCTGAGAAATGAGCCAGCTGAACATTGCTCTGACTAAAAACGGCATTCTTGAAAACTACTAATTGTTCAACTGAAACCGAAACAAAATAGAAATTTTTCATTCTTATAGAGCCAAGCTTTTGAGGTCAGCAGTGCGCTTGTTAGATCATGTTTACCCCCAAAAAGTCTGGTTTCATTTGTTAATTTTTAAAAATAATTTTTCTAATTTTCTTTAGCGTCAGGAAAAATCAAGCTTTGCAATATATTTTAGTGCACTTTTTTTACTGCTCATTATTTCTGAGGCGGAAGTTTGGCTTACTTGTCGAAAAAGAAATATCCAAACCACCTTGCTTAAATTTCACAACATTTTAAGCTTGTTAATGTTATAATGTAAATTTTTTCCCAATTTCTAAACTTCTTATTTTGGGTTTAAAATTCTTCAGATGTTTCATTACGTGTCACTTCCCATCATTTTATTTTTCTAGAACCAAAAACCAATGGGTTTAACTTGTGACGCTCTGAATCTCAAATCTACTAGGAATTATGTTTTTTCATGAATATATCATTGCTTTCGTGATTAATAAGTATCGTTCTTTGAAAATTTGAAACTCAGAAAATGTGAGAAAAGTAATTGACAATCTGTATGTTTTTGAAAACATATTCTATACCTATAATTTAAACATTCGAGTCAGAAAGTTAAAATTCAAAAGCAGATTAACTTACGACTTTCCGTATTTTAGCAGAAAATACGAAAGTTTGAGAATTGTGGTCGTATTTTTTGTCAGTGTAAAAATTTTCAAAATTTTCAATCAAAGCTTTGGTGCCAAGTGGTAAAGAACATGATCGAACTTTTTTAAATCAGTCTTGCGATTAATTTATCAATTAATTTTAAATTTTTTTGAACCAAACCAAACTCTTCAAAAACCAAAAAATCATTATCTCAATTGAGAATTTTTCTACGTGAATATTCTCATTTCACTATTGTCCCTTGGGGTAGATCATTGAAAGATGATCCCCAATTTTTTTGTTTTTTTTGCTCCCATTAATAATCAAAACCACCGGACGAAAATCTAGTCTATAATTACACTTCCCCTGTTTTTTCTCATTTTCCCTCTCACGAAACACCTAGACCATCTAATTTTCAGAGCTTCTCGAATGGAAGACTACGCGGAAAACTCATTCAATGTAATTCCAATTTCAATGGAATACATTCGGGATTTGAGAACAGCTACTTCGTTCCGAGTTTATGTGATTTATATCGATTTGGTTTTGATTTTGGCATTGTTTTTGTCGATTCATGTAAGTTTTTGATTATTAGAAGTGCAAATACCAAAAAAAAAAAACTTCTCAAGAGATGTACTTGCTTTTATGCAAAAGATGGTCATTATAATATGTACCTAGTTTTCATGTATTCCAAAAATTTCGCTGTAATTCTTGAAAAATCTAAAAACTTGTGACCAGCTTAAGTTTGATATTTTGTCATGTTAGACTACTATTTACTTTGATAGCTTGTGCTTCAGTTATTTTCAAATTTGTCAAAAACGTTCAACTACAAATATATAAAAAAGGTTTAACCTATATGTTACTAGTTGAACTATTTTTTTTATAAAACCAATGACATACACTGTCAAAGTGAAGTATTTGAAGTTTTCAACGAAAACAATCCGGTAAAAATCTGTTTCATTCCAGGCAATCCGTGAGTTGACGTCGAAACAACTGTTCAGTAAATCTATCACGCATCTACTTATTGCTAGTTTGGTATATGGAAATGTGCATAATGCGTCCTACACTATTATAGAGGTAACTTCAATGTTGTGTTGATTTTAAACTTACCTATGTCTTACTTTGTGTACTTCTAGTAGAACTCTCATTGAACTAATTGAAGAGTAGGCAGGCAGGACTTAGATTCCATTAAAATGGCTCCGGTGATCCTTGATTATACATCAGATCTCCCTGTCTAGTGAAATTCGAGTTTTGGTGCCATAAATTAAATACCTACCATTGTTATTAATAAACTAATTACTAATATTTCCAGACATGGTCTCTCTACCGATCGTTTGCATATTCAGACAACATGACAGCAATTATGTTCACAAGTGAAGAATGTTTTGTCCAGCACGTCTTGAACTCATGTGTACGGTTTTTGTTTATAGCCATTGAGCTCGCTCTGAATGTTGATAGGTTAGTTGGTTTTTCAGAGAATGTAATTTTTTACAGAGTCTGTATTTTTATATGATTTCAGAATTATAGTCATCTTGTTCCGGAAACATTTTCATTGCTATCCAGGTGTTCGTGGTGAAATCTTGAATATTTTAGCGGTAAGTTTGACTGAACCTAGTTCCGTTAAAATGCTGTAAATAGCTACAAAAATTGAGTGATTTTTCAAACACTGGTTTTTTTCTGTGAAAAATTGCTTCGTTTTAAAGGTAATTCTCTCATTTGCACTCGGCTGTCTTTTACACCTAAAAGGTCCACATCCTGGAATTGTAACTACTAGCTGCTTCAGAGAAACAGATATAACAATCAATCTGTGCTCGTAAGTAGCTCATCAGTGTCCTATTCAATTCAAAGTATACTTTCAGTACAAATCTGACGTCATACACTATCCTATCTGCTTGTTGTGCGGCCCTTGACTTTCTGATGATGTGGTACACGTGGAATGACCGGAAGAAGATCAACTATGATTTGAACTCTCAATATCTGAAAGTGGAACAACATCATTCCCTAATGGCGGTTTCATTGAACTCATTGCTTCAATTGTTTGTAACTTCAATTTATGCAATTAGTATGTTTGTATTGGCAAATATGTCAATGACGAATCCGGAACTTGGGAATGCGAACCTGTTGAGGTGGTTCTATGTGAGTTGTTTGGTGGTTTTTTTTTAACTAGCAGGCCTAGCAGATGTGGGGAATTTTCTGTAAAGTTTTGAAGTGCCTAGAGTGGTATAAAAACTGGAACATATTTGACAAAACAAATTTTTAAAATTTTAGAAGTTTTACTATGGTATTTGGTCATTTTGGCCTCACTGGAACTACTATACTTTTAAAATTCAAAAAAATCAGAACATTTTTCAGACAACACCATACTCCACTCTATTAGTTCCTATTCAAATAAAAGTATTCATTCAATGGATTGGGAATCGCAGAAAACGAAGAATCAACACTGCGACAAGAGTATCACTGACTCAGGATGGATATTTTACAAAACTTTCGGATAGTTGGAAGTAATTCATTTGCTGGAAATATGTTTTTTTTTCATACTCAATAAATATTTATTGCTTTTCTCCAAGTAGCAATTCGGTTGGAATTCGGTAGAATTGGAGAAAATACTCTAGAATTATTGCATAACAATAGCATTAGTCAGAAGCATTTTTGAATTAGAAATAGTAAAAAACAGGTGAAAAAAGTCCTGGTCTGGTCTGGAACTTTTTTTGTTTTTTTGTCTGAAAAACCATGTAGTTTAAGTTTTTCCGTTTTTTTTTTCAGTCTGCAATAAAGAAGCATTTTCGAAAAAAAAACGTAATAACTTGATTTAAAAAACCAAAAGCCAATAATTGGGAGGACCTAAAATGGAATATCGCTAATTTTTAACTTTTTTTAAAAGTTTTATTAATTTCCCAAACACCTGTACTTTTCTGACTTTCTTTTTTTCGTACCGTGCCCACTTTCACTAATTTTCAGCATTATATTTCTTAAAAATTCTTGAAATGCTTTAATGGATAAGGGTCCCCAAATTCCTGTCTATACCAAAGATCTGAAATCTTTTCTGATTTTTAAATGGAATTGTTAATTTTGCTTGCTCTATTGCAATTGCTTGTGCTTTTTTCAAGCCAATTTTTTTTTTCAAATAGTTCTTACTATTAGGAATTAAATTGTATTTTTATATCTCATTTCCTAGGAATTTATTTGTGTTGAAAATAGTATTAGAAAAATTCAATTTCTTGAAAAACTGCAAGCTAAAAAGCTCTAAGAAAAATGTGCACGAAAAGCTCACTTTTTGTAATTTTTGAGAACTACCTAAACATCTTGGGAAAATTTTGTCTGTTTACGGTTTAGTTTGCAAAATTTGTAATATCATTAAATACCAAGAAAAAAAATTTGACATATTTTTTCAAGTGAACCAATTCTAATTTTGAAACTAGACACTACTTATTCTCTCAAGCGTATAAACATTTGATTTGTCATTTTCTATGGATCTATATGCTTTCCTTCTTCTGCATTTTTTTCAGAAAGCTTTCTGATTTCCGTGTCTGCTAAGTATTTTAAGTTGAAGTTTGTGTCTAAAACTACAAAAAAAATTAGAAAAATGCCCGATTTTGTCTCTCGGGCCCAAGTGCAGTTCATCATAATAGCGGTTTGATTCTATTGAGCGGAGACTCAATTCCAACCTGAAATGCGTATGATTTCAGGAATTATGTCTGTCTCCTTTCTCTGAAAATTTTTCTTATGCCAGATAATTGGCTGGAAAAAAGTATAAAAAGTCTAGAAGTATTTTTCTGGAAAATAATTTGTCATTTGGTTGAACTTTTCAAACGATTGGAACTTTCTTTGCTTTTCCAAAACCACAGTAATCTTACAGTATCCCTACACTACTACCACAGTATCTTATGCATTCAAAACAGAAAAAACTCACTTTTTTGAAAACAATAGTAATACTACAGTACTCTTACAGTATAACTACAGTACGACTACAGTATCCCGGCTATGTTACTCCAATAACCATAACAAAATCCCTTCAAAGAAAAACAAACTCATGTTTTTCAAAAAAAAAACAATGAAAAACACTGCTTCTACAGTACCGCTACGGTGATCATACAGTACTCCTATATTAGCCCTAAAGTACTATTACAGAACTTCTACACAATTCCAGTACCCCTACAATAATACAGTAATCCTTTTTATATTTCCTTTCACTCATTTCTTAGTGCTCTATTTTTGCAGAATCGCTTTTGACTTTTTAATTTTTATGATTAATCATATAGTTTCAGTTCAATTTCCATAAAATCAAAACTTCATAAATCCAAGTATCAGATCGTATGATTTTGCGTCAATCTCATCTCCCAGAAGACCTCCTCTATTGACTCAACTTAGATTACATATATATATATCGTTATTTTGCTAGACTCGAGTTACGGATGAATAACGTTCTTGACTGATCAGAAGAAACGAAATCACTAATTTATTTATTTTGACTTTCGTTACCACTTGTTCTACCTTTAATGAATAACTCTACCGAAACTCTATTGGCAGCCAGAACTTCATTGCTATACCGTGGCAATGCACTGTTTCAGATATCAATTTGCATTCTGACGCTGTACTTTTCCGGCAAGGTGAGAAAGATTTTAGATTAAAATATAGTTGAATGCAAATGTATGTCGAAACTTATATCACTGATGCGTGCAATTTTAGTCTGGCAATTGCGATTTTGACATCACATCGTTAGAAGTTTGAGAAACCGTTTAAGAATTTCCAAAAAACTATATTTGAAAAATTAGATAATTTTAATCGCGTAGATGCTCACAAGAAAGACAAACGGCAAATGGTGAACCCCGTAAAATCAACATATTTGAATTATTAGCCATATAGTGGGGGTATTCGTTTAGTCGACACATCGTCACCCCACCATAAACCCGTCAAAGATGTGGTCTATGGCCGTCCACGTATACAATTATTTTGAAACATTCTTGCCTCTCTGGGATCTTTGACTATTTGACATTCTGCTCGTTAAAAATTAAATTGATCTTTGCTTGAAAATTTAAGCCAAGACACTCCTTATCAAACTTTGGAATTGAACTATTTATTTGATTTAGAAAATACAAAACAAAAACAAAACATCAAAGATTCTAAGAATTTAAAAAAGTGCCGTAAAATGCCAAAAAAAAAAACTGAGTTTTTCTTAAACCTGAAGTATTCAAACTTGTTCTAAACATTACTTACTGAATACTGCAGAGATCGTACTTATTGTAGCCTATAGTGAAAAATGGTGAGGTACTAAATCAAGGTGAGCGGCACATTTGCTGAGCTCGGTAAATTTTGAAATTTGCCGCACACAAACGATCAATCGAAAACCAGTGAACTTTGTTTTTTCCTTTAACTTTGGCACTTTTTGAGCTCCAAAAAATATTTTAAATTTACCGAGTATGACGACCACGGCAAATTTGCCGAATTTGCCAAGCTCACTCCTGTACTAAATACTAGAATAACACTAAAATAATAATCCATTCATTTAAATGTTTAATTTTTCCTAAAACTATTTATTCCAGGCATTCAAGGTCCTATACCGTCGTTCAGTTTTCCATATATCGACTCATCAACTCCTTTTCATGAGTATAGTATACGCGGACTTTCACGCCATTAGCTATGGTTTTCTACAGGTTAGTGTCAAGATTCTGGAATCCAACAAAAAAACCAGTTCTAATCTTGAAAAGCTATTATTTTTCTAGACAATGACCGTTAATCACAAGTGGTGGGTCGTGTAATTGGTGATGTCTGTTAGCGAGTAAATAAATTAAAGTGACTAATTGAAACATTTTTCCGTGTCTGGGAAGAGTCTGAAGCAGTGAGCAATGATCTTACGAAATTAATCAGTGCACTTTCGCAGAAACAAACAAAATAAATATTCTCACCTAATGAACCTTAGCAACTGTTAAAATGAGACCGTGGCGAGACCATAAATATTTTCAGGCAATCTCCCTTTACCGTTCCGTGGTCTTCTACGATGATCCTGTTATGATTATGTTCACTGGATATGAATGCTATGCAATCACGTGGACTGTCGGAGCTGCCAAAATGCTCATGAGCTTCATTCAAACTGCTCTTACTATTGAAAGGTACACTTTCAACCCCAAGTTCCCGAAACTTTAATTTTTCATTTAGAATTATTGACAGAATAATACCTCTCGTTCCAAAGTTGAAGCCATTCAAACGTCAAGGATTGTTCCTGAACGCGTTTGCTCTGACAGCTGGTATTTCCACAACGATATACAGTTATTCGGAAGGACCAACTGGTTATAAGCTGGCTTCGTGTTTTATGCAAAAGGATATTCCATTGGATAGAGTGCTGTTAGTCATTTTTAAAATATATTATAGAGTCGCAAAAAATCCGTTTTTGAACCCGATGAGGAAACGCGGGTCTCGTTAGGCATTTGGCGGCAAAACCGTAAATTCAAACGGTTTTGTCAATTTTCACGCAATTTTTGTTATCGCAATTTCGCCTGAATTTGAGGTCTCTACTTAAAGGCGGACGGATTTATAAAGATGGGCCTCGGCGCGCAAAAGTTTGTGGTATTGAATTTTTGTCCAAATTTTGTGATTTTCTTTCTATTTTTGTTGAAAAAATTTTTAAATTAGTTTGAAAATGTGTTTCCTATTTGCCAGCTCAAAAAAAAAGCAAAATGATTGAAAAATGCCGCAAAAAATCAAAAACGGTCTACCACATACTTTTAGCGCGCCGAGACCCATCTGAATAATTCCGTGCACCTCTATGAAGGCATGCAAAAAATTTATTGATTAATCATGGTTTTGATGCTGAAATTAATGAAATTAAATTTATTTCACATGTATTTTTAAAAAAATTATTATTTTCACATACAGAAATCGAAAAGACTAAACAATTTTGGAAATCGGCGAAACTAATTGAAAACGTTATAAATTGATCTTTTGGTTTTGCCGCCAAGTACCTAACGAGACACGTGGTGACAGGCGGTCTCATTGCGGCTTGATCTAAAAAAAAAATGCGGGAATTTTTCTCACAGAAAAATGTGACGTCAGCACACTTTTAACCATGCGAAATCAGTTAAAAAGTCTGCGTCTCTTCTCCCGCATTTTTCGAAGATCAAACCAAAATGGGACACTTCGCCACCACGTGACGAGACCCATGGTTAGGAGGCGGAGCATTTTCAATATTTTCAATACATTTTCAACACACGTCGATTTCTATAATATCTGGAAATAGTAATAAAATCCCAATTTCAGATACACCCTTGGCATGTATTTTGCCCTTTCTCTTCTATGCCTTCTTGCCAACCTCACTATCATTTTCTCAATTTTTAAATCCAGCAAGAAAAGTTTCAATTTGAAAATTCGATTCAATTTCCAAGAAGTCAAGAATTCCTCGTTCGCTGTCTCTCTCATATCAGTTTTCCAATTTGTTGCAATGACAGCTTATGTGGCTTCTAGTCTTATTGTTATCTACTATAGACGAGATATTCCGCACGAGTATTTTCATAATATTATCCTGTGCATCTACGTAAGTCTGAAACTTCAACTGCATCTCACATGTCCACCGTTTTCAGACAATTCCCTATGGCGGATTATGTCTACCACTCAGCGTGATCTACTGTACCAAGTGGATTTCTGATCATCGAAAGATACAAATCGTCCAGATGACGAATACGAACAGAACTGAGACGATGGATGGAAGGATGTCCCAGCTCAAAAATGCGTGGGATTCTTTGGCTCCATCGACTCCGACGAAGAAATACTGATGTTTTTCTTGTTTTTTAGGGCTCCATGTTTTTCTGAAAATATTAAACAAAACGGGTTCATAACTTAAACTTAAAAATTAACTATGAGATGGATAAAAAAGAACAGACATCGAGCATTACAAAAGAAATGAGTTAGCGGGCATGTTTCAGGAATGTGAGATGTGGGAAATTGTGAGCGCTTTAGTTCAGCACCTTCAGACGATCGCAGAGCAAAAGTTTCCTCTGTGGAGTGCCTCGGCTGCGAAGTCCGCCGTGTCTCGATTCCAATGGCGATTCTGAAATTACTTTTTTAAAAACGATAAAACAATTAGCCAAATAGATAAAACATACGTTTCTCTTGTCTTTTAAGACTTTGCGATGGCGTTGCCATCTTTCTTTTCGCGCCGGCAACCAATGGAGAAAATGTGGCTCCGAGACGGTGTCTTGAATAAATTGATCCATTCTCTGTGCGTTTTCTTGTCGTCGATCCGTGATTTGTGAAGAATTTCGGGGAAATGGAATCGGTGCAGAACGAGGAGACGGTTCTGACAAGATCCATTGAGCTTCCGGAAGTCGAGCGCATTGCGCGAACACGTGGAGAAATTTCAATGTCACTGGAGGTCGATCGTCTTGTTTGAGGCCTTCCATTCATAGAAGAATCAGGCGATCTAGCCGTGTTTCTCACAAGATTCGAGTCGTTTGATGTATTCAAACGGAGTCGCTTTTCTGGCGACAAAACCATCGATGATTTCATCAACTCGTCCAAGTGATCCACCTAAAATTAACAAAAAATTAAATTCACGGTTTTTTCAGAAAAAAACTACATTTTCAACGGCTCTTCTTTTCGACGCGTGTCTGGTGACTGGGCTCACAAATTGGTGCGAGTCTTCGAGACTTCCAAACTGCAATAATAATTAATTTATATTCATTTTTAGAAATATGATAAAATACCTCACTGGAAGCCGACGTGTTGTAGCCGGACGCCTCCGATTCTTGCTGCTGACTCGACATATAACCAATATACGAAAATTAACTGAAAATGTTCAATTTATTTAACAAAAAATCGGTTAAAAATCAGGAGAAAAATCAGGAGAAAAAGCAAAAAAAATTGAAATTAAAAGATCTTTAGAGGCTAGGGTACTGTAGATCCTTCGCGTCGATACCTGCGCAGTAAGATAAAGTGATGCGCCTTGAATTATTTTTGTCGAAATTAGCGGTTTTCAAGCAAAAGAACATTTTAAATTTAATTTTAAAATAAGTTTTATTATTTTTAGAACCAATTTTTTTTAAAGTTTTAAATGTGTTTCTAAATATTTGCTTAATTTATTTGATTACCGTTTCATTCTTTTTCTGATTTTGATTGTGACTACGGTATGCAGTGAGAATTGCGGACACCGCATTTGATTTTACGACAAGTTTTATTGTTTTTTTTAAACAATTAAAATTATTTATTTTTTTGCAGATTTTTCTGTTCCTTCGCAACATCAGCTTCAAAGTTCAACTTGAAATGGTTCAAAACGATGGACAGCTCGAATCCATCTAGCCTACCGCTGGAAAAATCTTCTGGAAATGTGCAAAAGGTGCGTTCTTAGTTGAATTTTAAATTAAAATATTAATTTTTCAGGGAAAACTGTTGAATATCTGGTCGAGGTGCATTGCCCAGCCGTCATCATTTTTGGGATCATCGATTTCTCGTTTTTGGGCTAACGCGGATATCAAAAATCGAGTCTGCAGTGCTGCAATCGGTCGAGTGAACTTTGTGTCAAAGTAATTAAAATTTTTTGTTTTATTTTCCAATATTCTAAATTTCAGATGCCTCAAAAAGTTCCCCGAAGTATCGCTCAGTTGCAACATCAGTGCCAGCTTATCACTCAACACTGGGAAGGAAAAAGTGAAGAACGAAGACTTGGGTAGGGAACTGGAAATTTTTCAACCAAATTTAATTTTTAATTTACAGAAAAGCAAGAAAGGTGCCACAAGGTCGCTATGATAGAATACGAGATTCAAAATCTGGAGCGCCAGCTGAAGAAGAGGCAATTCTAGAATATTACCCGCACAAAAACCTAACCCAAAATTATTGTAATAACCTATTTTATGCAAGCTTATTTGTACTTGAATTTTCGCAAATTTTCGATTATTCTGACTTTATAAGAATTCAATATTCAATTTTAATAAATAATTAAGGAAGTGAAATGAATTAAAAATTGAGCAAATTATTCAGAGCATCTCAAGTTTTTTCTCCCCATCAATCACATCATTTGCTGGTTGGAGGAGTTGTTCGTCGGTCATTGCTTCCTCGTTGGCTGAAATAAATAATAATAATTTAATGCTTATTAGATATTTGTAAAATATTTGGGGAGCACAAAATTCTGACTATGAGAATGCGTATTGCACAAAATATTTCGTAGCGAAAACTACAGTAATTTGTCAAGGGACTACTGTAGCTAGCGCTTGTGTCGATTTACGGAGCTCGATTTTTTTTCATGCCCGTAAATCAACACGCACAGTAGCCAATAAACGAATTACTGTAGTTTTCGATACGAAATATTTTGCGCGTCAAATATGTTGCGCAGTACGCATTCTCAGAATTTTGTACTCCCGTAATAGGGGAAAAACTCACGAATGCTCGCAACGATCCGCGACAATCTGTCCAAAGAGTTTCGCCGACGCAGATCGACCGCTGAAATTAGCAAATTGAATTGGGTTTTCAAGAAATATTATTATTGGGACGCAGAAAATCGATTTTGAAATCGACGTGCAAACGCGCTCCATAGCCAATTGGCAACGATTAAATTTCCGGTTTTGCCCCCTAATACCTAACGAGACCCATGGTTCGGGGGCGGAGCGTTTTAAATACGCCATGGAGCGCGTTTTCACATTGAAAACGGAACATTTCAAATTTCACTAAAATAAAAACAAAAATAGAAACTACTAACTTAGTTTTAAGAAGGAGCTCACCGTTCCCGAGCTTATGATGATCTCTATCGTCGTCCGAATCCGTCAAATCATCATCGTCAAACATATTTTCTGGATTGTAAGAGCTCGATGCAAAGTGAGAGGAAGTCTGGAAACATTATCATTGTTTAAACGATATTTGAAAAAAAAAAACGAACCACATAATCGTGAGGTGGAGCTCCATTAATCTGCTGTGTCATCTGCAAATGCTGGTTCTGCTCCATAATCTTTGTCATTTTTCCGGCTTGTTGCAGCATTCTTTCTAGATTATTGATATAATCAATTGCTGATCTGAGAATCTCGACTTTAGGAAGACGTTGATTCGGATTCGGACACGTTCTTTGCTTCACAACTTCAAAAGCTTCGTTGACTTTCCGAAGACGCCGTCTCTCACGCATTGTTGCCGCCTTCCGTCTGTCCACTGAAAGAACGACTGCAAATTTGAGGGTCTAATAATTCTAAAAATCTCTCACATTTGGTTCTCCGCGGTCCACCGACACCGGCTCCGCCAGCAGTAGACGTTGTAGTGTCCTCATGTTGACTGTCGACTCGGCTCTGAATTATGAGCTCTGTGGCATTTGGTGTGCTCTTTTCCTGTTTGATAATGATTGGCTTCACGTCTGACGAGTTGGCCACGGCTGGAACTGATGCGAAATCTTGAGATCTGGTCACATTGAAATTGGCGAAATCCGAGTAGAAAGTGGTAGGTGCAGTTGGAGCATAGGACGGGAGGTAGTAAGCTGGCTGGTTTCTGGAAATTGGAGAATAGTTTGTACAACATAGGCTCAGGAGTAGGCTTAGGCTTAGGCGTAGGTTTAAGCCTAAGTTTGGCGACAGAGGGAAAATTTCAAATTTCAAGGGATATCCAAAAAAGAAAAAATCTAGAAAATCATAAAACTGCCACAATTCCTTAGATTATTTTCTAAATAGTAGAGTTGGCTTGTTTCGATGGCTTCACAAACTTCTTGAGCTCTAATTGAAACCATGTAATAGTTTCTATGTCCTGTGCCCTTAGCCACCTTGTAGTACCCATTCTGTCTGTGATCGTGGCGAGACCCACTAAGAAAACGAGCGCGTACCTTTAAAGTAACCTCTCCCTTGTGTTTACCGCTATCTGCTCTACTAATCCCACCTATAAGAGACTCTATCAATTTCAAAGGTGAGAGTGAGCCCCGTCGAGAAAGAGGAAACGTGAGATCTATCATTCACCTCTGCTGCCGTATCCTCCCGACAGCAGTCGTCTGCTTTGTAAAAGAATCCACCCGCGCCTCTCTAACACTCTCTCTGATCTCCACACTCTCTCTCTCTTGCTTCCCGAGAAGCTACCTTCTGAACAATCCATCAAATTGCCGTTAAGACGTTGATGGAGGCTAGAAGATTACGGTATCCTATGAGCTTTGATGTACAGATACCTAGGAAACTTTTCTAATATACAGGAAAAGGAGTGCTTTACTCGAAGAACAAGATGTGTTCGGGAGTTCCGAGGATGCTCTCAGCGTAATCGACAATTGTTTCAGTTGGCGGCACAGTTGGTGCTCTCGCAAGGAGCAGCTGAGATAAGTCAGTTGCGGCGCGTTTGGCGCGCAATTGCTGCAACTATATCAGGTGCCAGCAGTTCATTTCACCCGTCATTTCGCTTCCGGAGGTCGCCTCTCTGAAGCTTACGCTGCTTTTTACTCTTGTTACTTGAACAAATTCATTTTTGAGATCTCTTCATTTCTTGAAATAACTCTTGTTTTATCTCTCTCTGAAACACTGCAATCCTAGTAATTCAAATTAGAATGTTTCCTATTAGCGATTTATGTTTACAACGGGTTAACCCAGTCTACGAATTTTTCAAGAATTGAAAAGAAAAAGGAAATAAACTAAAATGGATTAAAAGGCCCAAGTTTGCACAATGTAAACACCCCCCTCCCTTTACTATTCCCATGACCCATTTCATAAATTCTCTTCTCCCCTTTCCCTACTACTTCGATTTTTCCATCCCCGCATTCCCCTATTAATCAATAGCATGCAAAAAGCCTAGCCGCCAGGCTCCTGTACAGAACAAATAGCCTCATCTGGTGCTCATTATAACCTATTTGTCAGCAATAGGAAGGAGTTAGTGACAGACGACAAGGTGGTGGTATGTACATAGAGTTATGGTTATAGGATAGGATAAAGTTTTTTTGGCAGGGTAATACCCTTATATTTTTGTTGACGAGCTTTTTTGAAATTTGAGTAGTAACTTTCTAGATGGTTTCTAGTTAGCATGCCGCAAGTAAGACAAGAGTCTATTTTTTTTTTGGAACTATGGTTTAATACATATACTTATTGTAGCAGATAAACCCTTCATTGTTTGAAAAGTACACGCGAGGTTTCTACTGCCTGTGACTCGTCATTTCCCAATTTTTGAAGCCCGAACCACGAGAGCTTGAGCTTCTCCCCAACATTCCTCTAGAACTATCTAAGATCCACTCACCTATAGATATCATACTGCGTATTGGCATAATCAAGAACTTGTGGAGCTGGCGCAGCGAAACTTGTCAGTGTGGTGATGTCATTTGCGGTGACACGTGGACTCGAGTTGTAGTAGATGCTGGTGTCGTAGGTGTCACTGGGCGCCGATTGAGTTGAGGTTTCCGTGTTCATTTCTGGAAAATTATTGGAAAATTTGGAAAATGGTAGAAATAGAAAAAATATTAAAGAATATTAATAAGTTGAGACAAAGTAAAACGTGTTTTTTTTTTTGAAAAATAGCATATATAGCGATTTAGGTTAGGTTCTACTTTGATAACCGACATTTCGATTCCCTTATATTTTAACAAACAATGGTCAGCTACCAAAATATAAAGGAATACTTTTCAAGTATTTTGTCAGTTGACTAGTTTTTGATAAAATCAAAGAAAACTGAGATATACGCTGTCAAAGTACAAAAATTGATTGAACCCTGGAAAATCGAATCTTTGGGGCTATGGTACTTCTTATATGCATTCTGCTCGGCTTTTTGAGCAATTTCCTAATTTCTACACTGTAAAACTCTACCTTTTTACCTGACCGTATAAATCTAAAAAAGGAAATTCTAGAAAAAGGTATATGGGGGAAGTCAGTTGTGTAGGTGAGCAGGCGCGTCTCTTCATCGGACCTCGATGAGCACAACTGACACTTCAACAATTGCTCACTTCCCTCTCGTTTCTCAGGGTCCCTCCCCGCCCTGGTGCACTGTTTCGGACCCTTTGGCTCCGCCCAATTCGGGTTACGGTAGGTTTGAGCACTCTGAAGATGAGGATGATGAACGATTGAGTTGCTCATAGACGCGACAACGATGATAGCTTTAGCTTTTCGTTGGCTTTTCGTTTTTGTGTTGAGTTGATTGGCGCTAATTGCTTCTCAAGATTTTATCGTGTTTGTGTGAGAGAAGTGTGGGGAGTGATGTGGAAAATATAAACAAATCGGCTGGAAATTCTCGGCTGAAATTCTGGAAAAAATTTTGTTTGATTTATATTTTTAAGAACTTCGATTTTATTCAGATCTTTTTTCCTGTGCCTTAATTGATCTACTTTGATGGCTCATATCTCGGTTATTTTTATTTTTATTAAATATTTCCTAACTACAGAGACCTAGAAAAATATTTGGTGCATGGTTTACTTGTTAAACTTATTTGATAAAATCTGAGACAAACAAGATATGTGCTGTCAATATATGTACCCAGGAGGTTCAATACGAAGTGAAAAATATAGAAAATTTTTTTAAACTTTTAAACTGTTTTAGGTATAGGTCATATAGCATAATTCCAAAAAAATGTTAACAAAAAAAATTGGTTAAGAAAAAGCTTACAAATTAGAAAGATTAACCTATAATTATAAAACTTAAAAAAACTCCAACAGAATATAAAAAAAGTTTTTTCAAAACTTCTAGAGGCCACCCAGCTTGATTTCGGAGGTTACTAAAATTTGTTTTCTTTTTGAATTGCTTGTTCAAAAATTATAGAATTATATAATCTAACACTTATTCATTAAAGCTCATAAATATTATTGATTCGAATTTAAACACCAAATACAATTTATTCTAATAAAATTTAATTCCACCAGGACATTCCCCTCTTGATCCGGTCAAATCCAATCAAACACGAGCTAATCTACTCTGAACAAAAACATCCGTCTTTATTACAACCCAACAGTATTCTTCTTCCTGCTCTCGGAGCACTAAAAGAGTTGAGCCGAGAGTTGCGCAATTGGCATCCGTTCCTCCGCTGCTGCTACAACCGACACCTTCGGCTCTTTGAAGTTTCCGAATTATGTAAAAGAAGAAAGGGCGGTTACCTGTGTGTCAATTGGATGCGTGTTAAACTTTTAAATTTATTAGGTAGCATTGATTGGCAAAGGAACAAGTCATTGGGTCAGAGTGCGGCAAATTGGATGGGAAATTGGACATTGGAAACGATGAGTGGAAATCGTGGGGTTTCTTGAAAACCTGAACTTGAAAAAGTGGAAAATTTTCTATAATTCGAGAAGAAACGTTTACAGACAGTTCAGGTACTAAACAGCTGGAATTGATATCTTTCTGAAGTTATTTTAAGCTTTCAGATACCCTTAGATTCTGTGAAAAATGGTTTTTGTTTTACAGTTTTGAAAAAATTTTCCTGAAATAAGAGCGTGAAAATGAACAGTTGTGTTTAGAAACATTTAAATAAATACTAAATTTAATTTTTTTGCAAATTCTGATTAAACAAATAATTTAAAGTTAGACGTTTAAAACATCTTTTAATTAACATTTTTTGGAGTGATGTATTTTTATATTTAGTCATTTTGAAGTTATAAAAGCTAACCTTTAAAGCCAATTCACTGAAAATCTTCAAAGTGTGAATATGTTCACAACGTTAGTAAATTTTTCACTATTTTCACGCGAGATTTCTTGATTTTTGTGCTTCCACAGAGCTCTAGAGGTTTTCCATTTTTAACAGCAGAAGTATTTTTTACAAAATTCTAAAAAATATGAACAATTCGAATAAAGTCTTCTCAGATTTCTCACCCATCCAAAAATCTCTCAAAAATCTCTTCTCACCTTATTTTTGTCGTCAGTTGTTCGCATTGTCATCCCCATAGCCATAAACCATCGGACCGTCAAAAAGTCATGGACTGTCATAAATATGTCTTCTTCTTTCCTTTTCCAAGTTTACACCCCCTTTTCACCCTCATTTCTCACCCATTCGCCAGACACCCCCTATAGGCTCTCCGAATGCGGGAGGTATCGTAAATCATGTGAGGAGACTTGAGTTCAGGTATTTTGCAGACTCTTCGGGAGGAGCACATTCACGTTGTAAACCAGCAGAAGACCGAGACACCAGAACATGTATCTTTTCCAATAAATTTGGCGGTCTCCGGAGGAGCACGTAAAATTGGGTGATAAAATGAAATTAAACAGAAAAGAGATAAAGAAAAGTTTCAGGACTTTGATTGCAAAAAATCTAATGTTGGGTCTCACCACGACCTATATTATATGGCCTAGAAAAATATAAATCTACGCCAGTCCACTGCCAAACTGTGAATTTCAAATTTTGGAAATTCGAAGTTTACAAAACAAAATTAAAGCATTAAAATCTTCATTGAAGAACACATATTACACACTAACTAATCGAAAATGAAAATATATACAGAAAAAAATCATTCAGAATCCCAAAAAACGCTTATTTCACAGAATTCTGATTGTGATCCAAACCTCGTCGTGTGATTTTACAAGAATATTCAACGGGAGACACTGTTAGACCGAGAACTCGCTGAAAAAATTTATTTGGAAAAGGAGAATATTTTTTGGCAAAATAGTTTAGAAACTAAATGGAACAAACACTTAATTTTTAAACAATAGAAAAACACCTAAGATTATTTACCCCTACAGTACCCTTCCGTACCCCTACAGTACCCTTCCGTACCCCTACAGTACCCTTCCGTACCCCTACAGTACCCTTCCAGCACCTACATTAACCCAACACTATAAATGACGTACTCCTTCAGAACTCCTAGAGTACCCTTACAGTATCCTTACCGTTCCTATGCAGTAACCCTAGAGTACTCCTACAGTTCTTCTACAGTACCCCAGGAAATACATTTTTTTGAATGTACCTAGTCGTGTAAAACTATAAAAAATTTTAAACTTGAAAATTCTAGTTGAAAAATTTGGATTTCCAAGTTTCAAACAAACCTCAGTCGTCACATCATCCGCCACTTCAAAATTGAAATTTTGTATTAAATTTGCAAAAACCAGGTACAACTCTGCCCGAGCCAATGATTCTCCTAAACATTGCCTCCTTCCAATTGAAAATGGTAGAAATTCGTCAATCTTTTTCACATTATTATCTTCATCCAAAAACCGCGATGGATTGAATTCTTCTGGATTTTCGAATATTTCAGGATCATTCATCAAAATTGAAATTTGAGGAATTATAAGATCTCCTTTTTTGAAATTATATCCATCGATTTCAATATCCTCTGCTACAGTTCTCAATAAATTTATTGGAAGAATATTTGCAATTCGTTGAATTTCATTGATTGTTGCTTGAACATACGGAAGCCTTGTTCGATGTTGAATTTCAATCATTGGCTGACCAATACTGTCTAGTTCAGCTTGAACATTTTTCTGTACTTTTTGATTTTTAGCCATTAGAAGGAAAGCCCATTTCAGGGTGGTTACGGTAGTTTCCATTCCAGCGAAGAATAGGTCGAGTAGCAGCATTTTTAGTTGTTGGTCACTGAAAATTTTGAATTTAAAGTATTGTGTGGGCCTTCAAAGATTGCCCTTTAGAGCTCTAACAAATATTTTCAAAAATAAAAATTTGGCGGGAAATTCAAATTAATTTTCCAAAAAATTTGGGCTGAAAATAAAATTTAAAAGTTTGAAAATTGTTAATGATTATAATTTAATTTTTGCAGAATAATGGGAAATTCGAAATTTTTTCTTCAAAAAGAGTTTTTCTGGATTTTTCAGATAATTTTTTTAAATATTAAGTGAAAATTTAAAAAAATCAAACAATTGTGCCGGAAAATCATTTTTTCGCAATTATGGCGAAATTTCTATTTTCTTTTGGAGAAAATAAAATAACAGAAAATATCAATTTTCCATAGTCACAAAAATCAGGAAAATGTTTTTTTTTCCGAAAATTTACTAATAGTAACAAAATTTGCGTCCTTTTCAGAAAATAGTATTTTGTTAATTTAAAAAAATAAGACAAGAGGTCAAAATTTTAAGGTATGCATACAAATAGGCGGTAGGCAGGCATGCCTGAAAACTCACTCAAAAAATCCGACATCTTCTCCATTTCTCTTCCTTTTCTCCACTTCAATCATATATGCATATGTCAAATCTTCTGGCTCTTGCTCAATCATTTCATCTTTCCAATTCATTCGATGCCCCTCAATTTGTGTTTCTAAAAATTCCAACAACTCATTCTTAATCCCCATCAATCGATTCCATTCTCCATTTATAATTGGAATTTTTGAAGTGACTGGAAATGCAATGTATGCTCCCATTATAGGCTGCATAACTGTATGTGATTGATCATCGAGGAGCTGGTGGAGACGGTGCATGTAGGAGTTGTCTTGGTTGAAACGGAGACCGAAAAGCATGTTATTTATGATATTTCCAACGCAAACGGCAATAGAGGGGCAGAGATGAAGCTCTTTGCCATCGAGTCCGCATGATTTTTCCATATGGTTCATGAGAGATGTCACCTGGAAAATTTGGGGTAAAATTTAATTATTTTGATAGCTCATTATCCTATTCTTTGAAAATATCTAGTAAAGTACAAAATTATCAAAAAACAGATTTAAAAAAAAAAAAAAAATATTTTCCTAATTTTTAAACAAAATGAACTAGTAAAGAAAACCTAGAAATAAGCTGACGAAGTTTTAAAAAAAGATGCAAGATTTTTAGAAAAATAGTAACATTTTGGGAATGGCAGCAAACTGTAAGATAACGTTTGGATTTATGGCAGCATGTTGAGTATTGCCCTCGCTTCAAATTTTCAGAAACGAAATCAATTCAAATTTTTTAGAAAATTGGAAGCTTCGAAAAAATAAAATTTAAATTTAATGCCAATTTTTTAAATATATTTTTTGTTAATTTTCTTTTTCAAAAAAATTGTTGTCGATTTCCGGAAACTCCAAAAATACCTCAAGAGTAATCATTTGCTCCATCAAAGGTTTTCCAACTCCAAAATCCCTCAACGTATGTAATGCAAATCTTCTCTGCTCCCTCCATTTGTTCCCATCGATTTGAACAATTCCATTGGAGCCTTCTGAAAAGAGAAGAAAAGGTGAAAAGCATCCAGTCAGTCAAGCGTTATAACATGAATAGTGTCTCCAAAAAGCGGAACTTGCACTCAATTATAACACTTTTCGCGCCTTTCTAGGATTTTTTCCTCTTGTGGTCATTAAACTAATCGCTTTAAAGGAACATACCCATAATTGAATCAGTGACGAAGTTACGCCAACGATTGGAAAATGAATCGGCGTGTTGGATGAAGTATTTCTTGATTGTTGGTAAGTCGGATACCTGGAAAATATATCTGCAAATTAGAAATGTCCTCAATTTTCCGAACTCTCTGGATTTTTCTGTTCTTACAAAAAATTAAGTTTTCCATGAAAATTTAAATTTTCTATTTAAAATTTCACTTGTATCTCTCACTATCTGATTTTTAAATCTCTCGAAATGACTCACCATAACCAATGGAATCGGGCCTATCCAAACAGTGAATATCCCTCCGTATTGCTGTTTCCACGATTGGAATAGGACGTCCACATTGTTTACTGGAAACAAAAATTATATTTAAGTTTAAACATTTTTTAGTCAAAATTTGGGATTTCTAGAGCAGTAAGGGAATTCTTGGAGAACCAATGTGTGGCCAAAATTTTTTTAGAAATTTAAAATTATTTAAAAATTACCATTTATAAAACTTGGCATATTTCCAGCCACGAGCCATGGTACTGGTCCATTTGGAAGTCTTCTCCTCTTGTAATTCAGCTCATAAATTGCATACAGGGTTATGCAAGTGAGGAAATAGATGTACGTTGCCTGCAAAAAGCTGTCATAATTATGATATGGGGGAAAAAAATTATAGACACAAATATACTTGCCGGCCTATAAGATACCAATGCCTACATATGAGGCAGCAAACACCGGAGTTTACCTGACTAGGCAGGAAATAGGCGATAGGCATGTAGACATGCCCATATACTATTTGAATTTTAAAAGCACAGATGCTAAAATGAAATCTTTCAAAAACTCAAAATAGTCTAAAATTCCGAAATACCACAAAAGACAAAGTCAAAACAATTTTCAATTTGTTTTAACTTTTTATTTTTTTTTAAATAAATTAATTTGAATAAATCCCCCAACACTAAAACACACCATATAATTATCGAAGTTGAGTGTTCTCATAATCCGAAAATAAAGAAAAGTGGTGGCAATGGTGAGGAGAATTGCATTTCTTAACGACGGCATCTTCATAAACAACACCTACAAAAATAAGTACGGGCTTATTGAAAAATGAAGAAGAAAGAAAAACACATTTTGAAGGAATTGGATGAAGGAAAAGTGGAAGGCAGATGTAGCAAGTTACGAGAAGGATCAATAAGTAAAAGTACGATCCGGTTGGGATACAGAAAACATGGAACAAATTGATACGTTTGGCTAATTTATAAAGAAGAGGAGGGAGGTTCGAGAAGAGCTTTTTGGATTGGCATGTGACCAGGAAAAAGGAAGAAACAGATTAAAAAAAATAATTTCCAAAAATTTCGGGTTTTCCTATTCACTAAATCAAATAGTATATTGTTTTCAAATGTTGAGTGTTGAAAAAAAAATCAAATTTTCTGGCAAAGTTTTTGGAAAAAATTTGGGAAATTTTCTAAAATTCGAATATTTTGGGGTTTCTAAAAAACTTGAAGACATGCTGTAATTTCATTATTTCTCAAATAATTGGAATATTTTTCAATTTTTTTTTGAAGTAAGAATTTTTTTTGAAGTAAGTTTTAGAATACTTATATAAGTATTCCAAAAAATAACTTTTTAAAAAATTTTTACTCAAATTTTTTGAGAATTTCTAAAATTTAAAAATTTTCTGAACTATCTGGAAGGCTTGACGCCTGTCTGTAATTTTTTAAAGTAAGGCCTAGATGTGTATTAAAAACTGAAATTTTCAAAATTTAAAAATTCAAAAAAATCCTATGCTTTCTCTAAATTGTCTAACTTTTGAATGAGCTAGGGTTTGTAGAAATTGTAAAAATTCCAGAATTACAGAGAACGTTTTTTTTTAATTTTCTTAAATTTTTATTATGAAACCATAAAATAGATATTTGAAACTATTTCAGTGCATTTTTGTTCGTTGAGTTGGAAGCCTAAAAATATTGTCTAAAAAATTTTTTGGGAGTTTTACACAAACATTTTGGGAGTCTTGGACACATTTTTCAAAAGAAAAAGTTCCATAGTTTTCAAATTGAAAATATCTCTAAAAAGTAGTTTTCTAGAATATTAAAGTGTATCTTTGAAACTTGAAATTAATTCTGAAGGCGAGTTAACAACGAAAATCATAAATTTTTGAAGATTTTAGAATTTTAAAAGAAATTTCATTCAAAAGTTGGCAGATCCTACGAAACAAAAAACAAAATCTTTAACAATCAAAATGTGCGAAAATAAAGGTTCAGAAGCCACGCCAATGGTGTACGATCGGTTATCGGCGCGACAAGCATCCCCAATATCTCTTCGAGATGGAAAGTGGGAGGAGGGAAGAGAATTGTGTCATCGAGTGAGGTACGGTTGAATAGTGCTTTTAATAGTAGAATATACATTGAGACGCAGTGAAGAAAGTGAGGGATGACGGACACCAAGATAAGCCAAAATGTGGAACGAAAAGAAAATGGAAGAATTGAAAGGAAAGAGAGAGGTAGGGAGAGAGAGAGAGAGTGACAAAAAGTTCGAAAGGGTCACGGTCTCGCGAGAATACATGAAGGAGGTACATAGATCGAGATTTAATTCAAGAGAGGATAATTGATTATGGGAACTGTGAAACCCCTTTTGTTTCTAGAATGCTACAAGGATACACAAAGATGCATCGCTGCAAGATTTGGAGAACAAGAAGAAATAAGCTTCCGACATTCCGAGCAGGGGTGGGCGGCAAACATTATTTTCCGGCAAACCGCCTAATTGAAAACTTCCGGCAAATCGGCAAACTGGCAAATTGCCGAAAACAATTCGCAATGGCGACTATTTGCGAGTTGCGGCGGTTTACACAGTGTGGTTCATTGGCGTAATTAATTGAGCCTGTGAAATTCTATTGGAGGCAAAAAACCTTAAAATTAAAAAAAAAATTTCATTGCGATCTATGTACCTGTTCTAAACTTTTCTGCATAAAATTAGCAAATGCCAACTCGTGCATAACCAAATCCTCCCCGCTTGCTTTTCTTTCGTCCTCTTTCATCTGTAACAGATCAGTTATACATCAAAAGTTATTAAAATTCATTCCCATCATCTGCTGGTCGTCGGATTACGTGCCAGAGGAAAATATGAGAAAATAAAAGAAATATTTTCGTCTAGCTGTCACCATTTGTATGCTGGAATGTATTGTTTCCTCGATAAGTTTGATCGCGTGCATTATTTATTTATTGTTTGGAGAAATTTAACAATATGGAATTCGACAAAAAAAATGGGAAAAGTAACAAGGACATGATACAAAAAACATTATCCAATGATAAGCTTGAAATCAGTTAATTAAATCTTTGAAGTGCAATAAAAATCCAGCTTTCATCAGTGTACAATCTCTCTCACTGAAAAACTTCTTCAGGTAGCTCTTGGTATAGAATATATTAAAATTAATTCGTCGATTTCCAGTTGGATTTATCAATCGAAACCTTTTTCCATGCCAAACAGTTGCATTTCCAAATTTATCTTTGATAGTTTCGCGTGGGATACGAAGAATATCATCGAGGTACCAACAATCATCAGGTTGTTTACCTACCAGACGTGCTCTTGAATTAAAAATGTCTGGAATTTGGTTAGGAGGTTTGGTTAGGTTAGGGTTAGTGTTTCTCCTTGCTCATGTTGATAGTGATAGTACATCTTGAATGTAACACTTCCATTTCTCTGCTGATTGTGTTCAGTCAATCGGATTAGCTTTGCGGTGACTCTTTCCATATTGTACGGGCATAATCTACAGTAACTTTATAACTATTATACCTAGACTACAAATTATGGACTTTCAGAAAAATGTCTGAAAAATTCACGAACTATGTTTCAAATCAAATAAAAATGAAGAAAAGCAAATATATGGGGAGCTCAAATATAATTTAGCGATTTTATATTTTTGGAAAACTGGAAAAATAATATTGAAACTTTAGACAATATAATGTTTTTTGACAAATTCTGGTCATTTCAGGCTGAAATGCCACATACGATACTACAAGTTTTTTTGGAAAAAAAATCAATATATAAAAAAATACGGACCTTCATTTGTTAATTGCGTTCTACCTGTTCTCAAGTTTTCTGCATAAAATTAGCAAAAACCAATTCGTGCATAACCAAATCTTCCCCTCCACTTTAATTTATTTCTCTCATCTGGAACAGATCAGTTACACATCGAAAATTATTCAAATTCATTTTCATCTGTTTGTCATAGGATTACATGTCTGTTGAGACAGAAGCCAGTGGAAGGGGGAATGAGGGAAATAATAGAAATCCCTCATATTACTTTTTATTATTACATTATCATAAAAATCTGCATTCTCTCTATTTTATTTCAGCACCACGTGAGCGGGAAATGTTCAAGCAGCGGAACCAATCTCTTCTCTTCACGAGATTCTTTCTCTCTCAATCTTTTTCATTAAGCAATTTGCTTATATAGTTTTTTGCTTTTATCCAACTGAAAAATAAATGTTGTCAAAGAAGAATAGAGAGAATGGACTGTTTGGATTGGTGAAAAATAAATTGCCAAGTCCAGGTGGATTTATTTGTGTTCAATCTTCCAATCTAAATATTCTCCCCCATAAATCTAAAAGTTACAGTAATCTCCTATCTCGTGCTTTATAATATGATCCTCAAAATGAAAACATTTCCACGGAAAACAAAAACAGTATTCGTTTTTCAGCTGTCGGGCGCTGGCAAAAACGGGAAAAATATAGAGACAAAAACTCTGCAAAAAAATATATATTCATGTATGTTTTTGACGGAACGCCCCACGACTCTTTCCCTCTTTCTATACTCCCCGCCGATGCCGCTTTTAAGGTTCTGTCAGGCGGAGGACGAGAAAAAAGACAAACGTCTCCTTTTTTCTATATTTTTTTTTGGTTTTTCTACTGCGTTTGGTGTGTTTTGTGCTTTTTCAGAAGACACTTTTTTGACTGTAGTTTTTTCTCCAACTTTGAATATAATATCTTCATAACTTTTTTAGTTTTGGTCTTCGAGAGATCTGAAATTGCACTTTCCAGAGATTATACATTTCAAGGCCGTAGTTAGTAAAATGACCCCTAGTATGTCAGCCGCTTCAACTTTTCCCAGAGTAAAGCTGTTAAAATTGTGCGCCAAGAATAAAGTTGGAGAGTTGTATACACGATTATGGCCAACATTTTGTATGTAAATTCATTAGTTTCTGGATTGAACTCTATCTGAAAATTTTTGGAATTTTACCAAATTGTTATCTTTGGCCGCCCTCGAAATACATAAATTATTGCAATTTTTCCTAGTTCAAATCCTTTATTTATTTTTTAGTATCATATTATTATACTCAATCTGATAAAACAAGAAGAAACCTCGCTCCACTGAACACCAGAAAACAGTACACATTCCGATTGTGGGGTGTTTCGTAGATTTCTCTTCGTCTCCACACACATACACATTGGTTTCGGTTTCGTAAGTAAACACGCTTTTTGTGATTTTTTTTTGATAATGATTTCATTTCTATTTTCTTCCTAATATTAAAGTATTTTTCGTTTATTAATTTTATTTTGAAAAAAAAACATGCTGAGCAATTGAGTTTGATTTTTCAAGTTTTTATAAATGGTAAAATTCAAATTTGCTTCGAATTTTTGGAACATCTAAAAAGAATAGGCGTCGATATCTTGATTTTGAAGGTTTATAATGAATTTTAAAATTACTAAAGTGATATAAAATTTGTATAAAAAAATTTTGCCAATTATAAATTTTTCAAAAGCACGAGGCATTAGAAATATAAGCTTTTGCAACTTTGCCAATAAATATCTCGGCTGTTTTTGGTTTTATCAAATAGTAGTCAACAGACAGAATATTTATCATTCATTTTTCTATAATTTTGTAATTAACTACAAACCAAAAATTAAAATATCTATTGAGATTTAAACAGTTGAAGTTAATGTGGTTGTTTTTAGTCTTACGCCAAATCGCTCAATTTTGGCGACTCATATCTTGGTTGTCTTCTGCTTTATCAAAATATTGCGAACTGAAAAATGTTTACTAAACTTTTTTAAAAGTTTTCATAGCCGACATATTTTTGATAAAATCAATCACTATCAATATACCAAGGCTTTAACAAAAGGTCATGTGAAATGTCAGTTTAAATTTAAAATTTTTCAAAAACACATGCTTACCCGATGCCTCAAAACATCTGGACTTTAGCTTTTGAAAAGTATTTTTAGAAAAATAGAAAACAGCCCCTTTTCCAAAACGCTTTATTTTTCAATTTTCCTCGCTGAAAAAAAGGAAAATTCAGAAGGCAAAACGCATTCATTGTTGATTAGTTTTTTCACGAGTCTCGTTGTTTATTGGAAAAAGCGGGAGAAAAAAGGAAAAAGAGGTCAAAAGAAAATGAGCAAAAAAGGGAGAAGGGAAATTGAAAAAATGTTTCATTGTGGTAGTATTCTCTCCACTCACTCGACTTTTCAATCTTCAACTCTCTCTTACCAAGTGAGACGCAGAGGTTAGTGCCAATTCGATATAGACAGCCGATTGGCACGGGCTCTTTTTCTCCGTCTTGCTCTTCTCTGTCTGAGTCTCTAGTTCTCTAGCACTTGCTCTCACGTGTCTCTCGTCCAACAATCTCTTGCTTTTGCTGCTATTATACTAGAGAGAGCCTCCCATTTCTTTTTTTCTCAATCTTTTCGACTCTATTTTTTTATTCATCGGAGTAAGAGAGACATAGAGAAAGACTCAATCTAAATCTTGTTTTGTTTCTATGGCAAAAAAGTGATTCCGAGGTGTTTTATTAGTTTTTTTTCATGAGAATTTTGCTCTTTTTCCCGCGATTTTTTGTGTGGTTCCGTGTGATTATAATTTAAAAAGTCTAATTTAAACAAAAAATTTTCAAAAATCTGTTCTATATCTTTGTTTGGCATTTCAATTTTTGAAGCTTTTGAAGCTACGATTTTTATTTAAAAAGTTGGAGTTAAGTGAAATGTTTTTTGAAAATGCTTGCAACTTTGTATATACATTTTTGCAATTTTTATCTTGGAATTCTGATTTCGTAATTAATTACTATTTAAGCAATAAAAAAACAAGATTAGTATCCAAAACTGTTTTAGTGACTTTTTTGTTTCATTCTATAATTTCAGTTTCATTGCCCTTTTTGTAATAAAAATTTGGTAAAATTCATTGTTCTCTATTTTCTGAAAGTATTTTTTTATTACCTGGATTGTAGTCGTTATAATTATGCGCCTTTTTATAACTTTTTCTTCAAAATTCTTTTTTTTGTAAACTGCCTCTCAAAATTTGAAACTAAAATGGAAAAAACAGGGAATTTTTTAAGAAAAAATTAAAAAAACTTGCTTTATCCCCCTTAACTGCTGCTATAGTGGTCCAAATCATAGTAATAGTTTCAAAAAAAAAAGTTAATATTTCTGTTAAAAAGTGACAAAAACTCAGTTTTCACTTAACATAATTTCGTAGTCTATCAAAAAAAAAAGGTATACTTTCTAATTTTATATTTTAATTGAAATAAAATTGTACGTATCTAAACATTAACTGACAATCTACCAAAACTTTGACTGCAAATTTTGAAAAATCTAAAATTTTTAAAAATATTTTAGTATGATATTCAGTTATGTTGGACTATTAAAAGTTTATTTAGATCATGCTCAATCCTTAGTATCCAAAAAGTATCCAAAAGTAGTACAAAACGCTGGAGTAGTTGTAGAGTACACACATGCACCAAAAATGCATTACTTTAATTAATTATTAATTCAAATATTTATTCCTCCCCGTATCCATGTACCTGCTCATGTGAAATTTTTCCAAAAACAGATTTGTGATGTCACATAATCTCCAAATCCCCCTGAGCCCCGAGAATTCTAGTATTTTCCTCGGAAGCCATTCTTCATTTCTCTCGAAAAAGCCAAATAACATTTTTTTTCTCACTTTCCCAAAAATATTATAACGTGTTAATCGTATGCATAATCACTGCCAGATTATCCTGATAAACCTGATAAAACTTTTCCCCCTTTCCTCGTGCCGTCCTCTCTCCAGTTTCCCCAACATTGTGTCACATTTTGCACGTTTTTTTGTCGTTTCTCTCTCTGAATTTTTTGCTCCACATTTTCAATATGATGATGATGATGATGAACTAATGAATAATTCAGTCACTCGTCTTCTTTTCAAACGACTGCTGACTCTTCAACTCTGCCACCACTTCGACATCATTCCGCATCGAGACCAGTCATTCGACTGCGTCCAAATGCAACAGCCTCAAAACGAAACGGCCAATAATTTTATACCTAGCATTCAGGTTTGTTGGGATATATTTTTTGATGGGAAATTTGGAATTTGAAATTAGCATTATTAATTTGAAATTTTGGAAAAAATTAAGAAATCCCTAACTCGTGAGTACAAAAAAGAAGCTTGCTTGCACAAAAAAAGATGGTCTGAAATTTTTTTCATGGCTTAAAAATTTTCTACTAGTATACACTTAATTTTAGTATATTTTGTTCTCAAAAAAGTTTTTTTTTTTTGGAAAAAATCTGTATATTTTTTTTAAAACAAAAATTTCCGAATTCTCGCAAAACACACCCTATCATACCAACAACCTATGTACATTTGGAGAATTTTTACAAATTTAAATGTAGTTCTGCACGGTTTTTTTCAAGTTCGGAATGGTCCCCTGTGGATAAAATTTTGTGAAAACAAATTTATTTCACATGAAATTTTATTTTTTTACTTGAAAACACTTAAAATCTATCCAGAGTTTTGTGAATTTTCGATTATTTTTTCAGCGAAAAAGTGTTTTCCAAAACAAGGTGCAAAAAATCATATTGCAATATTAATGAAACCCTTTCTTATTTCTTTTCAATTTCAGCTCCTCTGGTCAACGGACCCTCCACAAATTCGGCCAGATGGTACATACCCACAAGCTGTTGAGCTCTTCCCGTGTTTCAAGGATAAATGGAACACTAAAGAGGTATTCTTCAATTTTTTATTCTGCAAATTGTAATCAAAGACTTTCAAACTTTACTTTATGTATAAACTATTTGAAAAAAAAACAATTAAAAACTACAGGAAATCCTCAACATAATCCTTGCCGCAAACGCTGATCCAAAATCGAATTGTGTCACTGTTCAGTCTTCTCCAAGACCATGCTCCAGGTGAGTTTTAAATTGAAATTGGAATTTTAAAAATTTATGGAAAAAATATTCAAGTTATATTTTAACCAGCTGAACATTTTTTCCACAACTTTAATTGAAAAAGTCATTGCAGAAAAAAATTGTTAGAAAAATTATGGAATGATTTTCAACTAAATTTCAATTTCAATTTTTCCAGCTCCCAATTCATCTACCCTCGTCTGGACAATGCTTGGTACAAAAACGATGGATATATCTGGAAGAAGCGGACAAACGGAAAACAAAATCGAGAGGATCATTTGAATTTGAAGATTAGTGGTCATCCGCACATCTCGGCAAAATATATACATTCGGCAATTGTTCCAACGTTTCATCGGAGATCCTATTCGGTGCCGGATGTAAGTTTCTGAAAAGAATATAGGAGTTGCCTAAGTGCCTGCCTACAGATTTTTTTAAAATGTTTACTTCAATTTTTCTCTTGAAGTCAGGCAGGCAGGCATCTTTGTGCCTACTTGAAAAATTTTAATATGCAATTAAAAAAATTTCAGAGCGATTGTCACGTACTGGTGCACTATTTGAATGTAAAAACCAACAATAAAATAGATGATCAAGCAGAAGAAATTGCGAGAAGTATGATTGAAAATAAAGTTTTCATTTCACTGTCACAACTTCATGATCAACTTTCCCCAATTTGTAAGTTCCAATTTTTCCGACAAAAAATTCAATAAAACCTTCTAGTTCTCCAAACTCTCAACGTCAATCAACTAGTTGCCGAAATAAATGAGCATTTGAAGAAGAAGGGTGTCAATTTGCCAACATCTCCATTACCACAAGAGCCTTCTAGTTCTACATCAAGAGAGCTCGAAAGACGAAATTCGTGTAGTTCTGCATTCCGGAAGGGTCTATCGTCTGTCGCGTTGAGGAGACAACCATCAGCGAATAGTGAAATTGATGCAAATCATATTGGTAAGAATTTGGAGGACAGACTATTTTTTAGATGACACCATTGATTCCTGAAAAGTCACGGTTCAGGTTTCTTGACAGGAATAATAATAATTTGAAAAACATCGAACTACTATAATATCCCTTCTACATATATTGACATTTTTCATGCTGATATATCGAAAATCGAAAACAGAATTCTCATTTGAAGCTTCTAATAACAATTCATATAATCATAGTTTTTAAATCTCCTGGCATAAATTGACAATATTTTATTAAGAAAAAGTTTTCAGGAACAATGCTAAAACGTTTTGGATGCAACGGCTCATCTTCTGACAGAATCTCAATTATTCAACCCACAATGCAAAACTTTCAATCAATACGATCCCATCAAAACCACGTTGCAATGGAAAGTAGATCACCATCTGGAGATGGAGATTCTCGGCCGATTACTTTCGAAGAAGACGCATCCTATCAACAGTTATCAATTAAATCCTCTACAAATGTATCAACACCAGCATCGGCGTTCGCTGAGAAGATGAAGATCCGCAGTGGATCCCAGGAGTCGCCGATGGGTCCACCGTCGTCTTCATCGGTAACATCCACATCGTTGATCCCGATAATTGAAATGACGCCGAGTAGTTCATCGTTGAAAGGTGGTCAGAAAATGTTGGTAGTCGGTGGATACTATAGAAAAGGTCACGAATACAAGATTTCATTCGGAAGAGGAAGAATGATGCCAGCTGTTCTCATTCATGCGGGAGTATTGTCATGTGTTATTCCACCATCGGCTAAGCCAGAAGTCGTGCAAATAAGAGTGTTTTGTAATGGACAGGTATGAGGATTTTTAATACTTCTTTTCAATTTTTAAACTTTTCCAGCTTGTAACTCAATTTTTTTATATTTTCAGGCAATATCAACCGCGTCCGAATTCACCTATGAACCACAATCAGCCCATCTCATCAAAGAGAATGATGATACATTGGTGCAAATATTTGAGAAAATCCGAATTATGGCTTGCGCTTTCAATGCATATTCGTCTATTGAGGTTTTCAAGCTTTCATAATCGTTTTAAATTTGCTTTAAAAAATTTATAGAATATCCAATCATCATCTTGTATGGAGAGTCTCTTGGCAAATATTGTTCAACAAATCGACAATGAAGTTAGCTCACAGAACCTGAATTATAAAACTGAGCTACTCAATGGTTCTGCGCATTTTCCCTCAAAAACTGTTCTCCATCTTGTTGCCTCACTGGACTATGATCGTCTTTTTGAAGCTTTAATTGATCTTAGTCGGAAGGTTCCAGCTTGTCGAGAATTTGATATTTTTGCGAGGGATAATGATGGATCAACACCTCTGCATACTGCATGCAAGAATTCAGCATCTCGAATAGCTCGATTAATTATTTCAATTGATTCTTCGGCTATTGATGTGGTTGATGATCGAGGGAGGACTCCAGTGGAGGTGGCACCGGAGCATTCTATTGATATGCTTTCTGATAAAAGTGAGTTTTTTTGCATTATGAAATTTAGTGTTTTGGTTTTCTAATTTAGAGTTTTTAATGCAATTAAAAAAGTTACAAAAATGTTCTGTTAGAAAATACTAAATTCCAGACAACGAGGAGGAGCGAGTAAACGCAACAGAACTCTGGGTCATGACAAACGGCAAAGCATTCACCACTGACAAAATTTTGGATGGCAAAATTTCCCGAGCCCCAATAGCTGAGAAACCCGATGACCTCCTACGAGAAGCCACTTCCAGCTACTCGATAATGTCTGAAATGTACGAGGGACCGATGCTTCAAGCTGGAACATCTCGAGAATGTGATGAAGACTGTGAATCATGTTGTGATCCAGATTCTACTCAACAGCTACACGTGGAAATCGCAATGGACACAGACGTCCATGTTCCGGATTCTCCAAAAATGGCAAGGCTATTCCATGCAGTTACAAGTCCTGGAATTGTGGTGCCACCTAATGCAAGAGCTCGGATGGCAGATTTGGCTCGGCAGATCATTGAAGCATTGCCAGATAGAATCAAGAGGAATTCAGAAGTTTCTATGTGTCCTGATGAAGAAGATCCCGGACAGAATCACCATGGCGGAGTTGAGCCGATGTTCTATCAACAGGCGAGCTGCTCAATGTCTACTGATTCTCCAAATATGATGGATGATTATTTTGATATGATGGCTACGGAGACTAGAAATGATATGTGAGTTTTTGTAGGTGAAAAGGGGAAAGGGTCGAGTTAAGAATTGGAATTATGTTTTTAAAAGTAATGTAGAATACTTGTAAACACTTGAGTTCGCACCATTTTATGACTGTCGGTCAAAAAATTGCAAAAAAAAATTTTTGAAAGTTTCACTAGAATTTTTTGATCAACTCAGCACTTTAGAAACATTTTTAAAAACAACCTCCTTACTCTCACAATACTCAAAATTTAACCAAAACAAATATTCTAAATTTCTGCAGATTCACGGAGCCCCGTTCAACAGAAACCACCGAAACAAGTGCGAGCAAATCTGCACAGTTGTTCGCCACACACTGCAATGTTGGTTTCCTTTACCTTTTTACTGTTCAAGTAGTTGTCATACCACCCACCCACACACACACAAACGGATACACTCATCTTTTATCCCCTATTTCAGTTCTTTGACGATCGTTCATTTGCGTCGTCGTCGACAAGAGCAAACACGTTCGAAAGTGATACACTGGACTTTGACAAGTATGTTTTTTTTGTAGACAAGAGGAATTTTTGATTCGGATCGCATCCTTTTTTTGTTTAAATGATCAGAAATTAGAAGATCAAAAGAGTGTACATCAAGATTAAATAAAGATTCAAGTAGGGCTTCCATGCATGAGAGGCCGGCACGGCTTTAGGGCCCGACGCCTGCCTGAAATCTGCCTGCCTTCTCGCCTCCATTTGCGCCGTGAGGCAGACCGAGGTCATGAGGACGCCTCCCTTTCAATTTTAACTGGTTTTTTTTTTCGAAAATATTTTTTCAAATTCGGAAATACACGAAATAACAATTTCAGAGACCTCGGCGAGTTCTTCACAATCCATGTGGATCGATTCGTCGACCCAATCCAGCAACGTCTTGCAAACTTAAAATACAACGGTTAGTCCTTTGTCTTACACGGGAAACTCACGGGAAAATCAGCAAAAGTTTCTGTGGGAAGGGAAGATATTTTGTGTGTGTGGCCACCTATATGACGTCATAAGACTCTTTGAGCACTTTTTGGAAAAGACGCTCTGGATCAGAGTCATTTTTTGCTACATCAGTTAGCAGCTGACTCTTTTGGGGAATTCGTTGGGTTTAGATGCACCCACAAACTGTGGGCAGAATGGGTTTTCAAGATATGGTCGGAATGCAGTAGTAGGGGTACGGTAGGATTACTGTAATTTTGGGGGTAATGTGTTTGTGTCTTGAAGGGATAATCGGCATGGGTTGGTGGATGGATACCGTAGCAGAACTGTTCGAGTAAAGCAGGATTAAGGTAGGCGTATTATTATTAGGTTACTGTAGGGTTACTTTAGTATTACTGTAGTTTAAGGAGACATAATTACTGCAATATACTCAAATTTGGAAGTTTAAAACATTGTTACTGAAAATCCCAAATTCTCTCTGGGAATGTTTGAACCGCAAAAGTATAACTTTTGCCGTACCTACCTACGTACTTGTCTACAGCCTATATTCTTCATTTTTTGGGTTTTGGTGAACGTAAAGTTCTGAGAATTATTTAAAAAATACAATTAAAACATGAAAAAATAACGTTAACGTGAATTTTGGAAGTAGTAAGGAACCAGGTAGACATAGGTCACCTGGAAGGCAGGCATAATTTTTTTCACTTGCGGAGAAAGTTTAGTTTCAGCAATGCAAATTAACTTTTAAAATTAATTTTTAATGGGGTTTCATGTAAATTATTTGAGGTTCCAAATAATTTTTTAAACTTTATTAATCTTTAATCTGAAATTTGAATAAAATTTTAAAATTTCAAATATGTTTAATTTTTTAATTCCTATATTAGGCTTTAATTAAATGCTCAGGAACTTTCAGCTCAAATGAGCTGACTAAACTATTCCTAACTTCAAGCTCTTCACTTTGCAGAATTAAAAACAAACGGGCCAAAAATACAACAATCACTTAACACTTCACTATAGGTACAAGTCATCAGTTTGTGCAAATAATTTATTTTCGGTTGCATCCATCTCGCAACTAACCCCGAGCCTCTCCTATTTCTTGAGAAGACCCCCCCCCCCCCTAGAGTTGACCCCAAAACGGAGGCTGGGTTTGACGTCAATCGAACACTTGAAGCACACGAAGCAGCTTCTCCTCCGATCTTCTTTTTCTCAAAGACCATCTCGTCTAGCCGATCAGTCTTGGAGGTCTACCTATACCTACGCAACTTCTTTTGTTGTGTTTCGTTTTCTTTTGATCCCGCCGCCGCAACATAGATATGCGTCTACACTGTGTCTCAGATTACTGGAATTTCTGTGATTTTTTTCTCTTTCTCTTTTATTTCCTGTTGTGTGTTCACACCTTTTTGTCGTTATTGTTGATGTGATCCAGGTGTGAGGAGGAACAGAGGAAAAACTGAAGAGATTGGAAAAAGAGCCCCATCATTTATTACTCTTTGAGGTGTAGGTGAAATTCTTGTGGTATTTTGTTTTTGTTTTATTTTTGTCACTTCTTTGCCACTTTTCCTACTTTTAGTTTTACAGCTAACTATAAGGTTTTCCAAAACTGCCCGCCTACTTGCCTTTGGAGCTACCTTGTTGGGAAAATTTATTGGTAAATGGCTACAAAATTTACCAAATTACATAGACGAATGGTTTTTTAAATTGTTTATTCACTGTACAAAAACGGCAATTATTTGTCTTTTGCCACTCACCATTTAAAAAATTTCAAAATTTTTTTAAATGTCAAACAAAAAAAGTTAGGGCTTAGCAAATTATTCAAACTGTCAAAAATATTGTTAGTAAAAAAATATTGTTAGTTTGTTATTGATTAGGTAGGTAGGTAAGTAGAATATATTACTGAGTGTTGAGTAACTATTTAAAAATTTTTCATTTTGGTGGATTTTGCAAATTTGCCAAAATTTTGGTAAATTGAAAATTTCCCAAAAATTCGATTTTTATGGAAGATTTGAAGAAATGTTTCTTTTTTCTGTTATAATTTTTCTGATATTTTTCCAAAATGATATGGTTTTTTTGGTTTTTTGGTCGACTTACAGCAGTGGCGGAAATTTGGAATTTGTCACTTTTCGACTTCAAATATTAAAAAAATTCAAAATTTTCAATACAGTGCGTACAAGTTCTATACGCCACCCCCTAAATTTATGCCTGTGGCCACGTCTGCGCTTTTAAAAAAATTTCTCTTGATGCCATTCGATTCCAAATCTTAAAAAACCTATAGGCCCAAATTTTCATGACCTTACCTCAATAATTAAAAAAATTAGGTCAATAAATCGAAAAATTGGCCGTACAACTTCTATACGCCACCCTCGATTTTTTGATGATTTTTCAAAAATTTACAATTTTTGAGAAGAAGTTGAACAGCACATTAATAAATTTGAGTGAATTTCGGTGCACAGTAGCTTTTCCTACAACCATAGAACAATTTTGTCCCAATTCGTAGATCCATGGAGTGCCAATGGCACCAGAGGGCCTGAAACGCGGATTTCCGCTCCCACGTGAGATATAACCTCAAAAGTTTGAGGATATGTTCTAGATACTATTCAAACATTTCATGCAAATTTTGGCATAAATTGGACTGTTCCTCGTCTCGATAGAAACACATTCATGTAAGGTCTAGCCACTTTTTGGCTACTGGAATGCTGAGAGGCCGAAATCACGGCGCCCGTGCCTTTTAGAGAGAATGAAGCATAAAAAATATTGAGATTACCACAACAATTAAATCACTATTTTTATTCATATGTTCGTCATCTCACCTCCTATCCGAAGAAAATGCGGAGCATCAAAAATTTGTGTGTTTTCAGTGCATTTTCTACTGTGGTTTCAAGTTAAAACTTTTCTAAATCGCTAGAGCGCTTGATGATAGTAACCTTGATTGTTGCGTTCAAGAGCAATACTACGAAACCTGCTGTAGCTCAATCGCAAAAATGCATCCCACTGGATTCATGTGCACCGTGATTTCGGCCTCTAAGCATGCCAGTAGCCAAAAAGTGGCTAGACCTTACTGAAACGTTTTACTATCAGCACGAAGAACCGCCCAAATCAGACCAAAATTTACCTGAGATGTTGGAATAGTTTCTAGAACATATCCCCACACTTTCGAGGTTATATCTCACGTGGGAGCAATAATCCACGTTACAGGCTCTTTGGCGCTCCTCAGTAAATCGGGTTGGGACAAAAATGTTTTGTGGTCGTAGGAAAAGTTACTCTTTGCTGATATTCAATCAAATTTATAAATATTCTCTTCAACTACCTCTTTAAAATCAAAAGTTTTGAAGAAATCGTCAAAAAATTGAGGGTGGCGTATAGAAGTTGTACGGCCAATTTTTCGGTTTATTGACCTAATTTATTTAGTTTTTGAGGTACGGTCATGAAAATTCAGGCTCATAGGTTTTTTAGGATTTGGAATCAAATGGCATCAGCAGAATTCTTCTAAAAAATTCAGACGTGCCCACATGCATAAATTTAGGGGGTGGCGTATAGAACTTGTACGCACTGTATAATTTAATCAAAATTGAACTGTTTTCAACGGGGTTTGAGCAGTTTTCTTATAAACTCCATCTTCAATTCTACTGAAAATTCTATTGAAATTTGTTGCCCCGTTCTTCAACTTTGGCCGCTGATATCCCAGTTGTCTTTGGTGTTATAAAAAACGTTCAATATTAAAAATACGCACCAAATATTTTTCTATGTTTCAGTAGTTAAACAATTTCTGATGGAACCAATGACACCCGAGATATGAGGTGTGAAAATAGTCAGTGCACAAAAATACGGTAGTTCTCTAACATTCTAGAATTGCTCACTTCCAGAAAACCGCAAAACCACAAAATCATTGTTTTTTTTATTTGTTTTAGAAATCAAAACCAATTTGCCTAGAATAATGTCGATGTTTGAACCGGCCCATGTTATGACTTATTCCAACACTTCAAACTCTCTCTCACTGGAAAACTGATAAGATCGTGTCAATTGGTCATGCGTATCACCACCTCGAACCAAATTTATTTCTTTTTTTGGAATTTTTTTATTGGCAATTTGCGTTTTTGGTTTACGCCTTTTGCAAGAGTTCTAAGATCTGCAAAAATGAAAATTTGAAGTGCTTCTTGGTCTAGAGACTGTGTTTATTTTGTCACCCTCTACCTCCTCCCCCAGTTCCTCCAACAAAAGAAAGGTTGGCTACTAGGCACAAGTTTAAAGCAAACGTGAAATCGCCCACGTTTTTTTGTATTTCTGGGGAATTTTTTGATCTACTTGGAACTTTTTTGGGTATTGTTATAAATTATTTTATGTCTAGATCTTTATCTAGAAGTTACTTAAAATTTGTAATTTAGTTTTGGATTTTTTTTTCACTTTTCAACTTTGCAATAAGTATGCACGTATTCAGGCGTACGTGCCTACTTACTGCCTATTTTGCAAAATGTAGGTAGATTGGCATGAGTCAGGCATAGGTTGCCTGGAAAGTGGCATGCTGATTTTTTTAAATGCTTTTCTAGCAAGATACCTCCGTTTCGGAATTTAAAAAAAAAGGATTAAAGGACGATCCGTTCTTCAAGTGCTATGCACTGCGGATCTGGGAATCAGGTACACTGCCTGGTGGTGATCCCTCTGGGCTGTAATTTAAGCCACGTCCTAGCCGGGGACTGTGGCCGATAATCCAGTCGTGGATTGCTCCTCTTCCCAATAGAGGCTGGGTGAACCTAGGGGGTGAGGCCGGACTTAAACTCGTGACCTCCAGACTGCTAGCGGCCACCACTACCGACTGAGCTATCTGCCCCCTGTTCAAATTCAACTCATTACTTTTCTGACAAAAAAAACAAAAATATTTTGAAAATCGTTTTCTGAAAGTGATTTATTTATCTATTTTTTGATTAAAAAACACTGAAAATATAATAAATTTAATTTATCTCGCCCAAGAAAAAATGAAAGGAAAATCTGATTTTTCCGCTTCATAAAAATACCAAAAACTGAAAAAAAAGTTCCTGATGATTTTTATTTCCAACAAATCGAAAAAAAAGTTTTTTGCCGATTTCCAAAAAAAAATCAAAAATTTAATTTTTCATAATTTCAAAAAAAAAGTTTTAAAACCCTTAATTTCCATGAAAACAAGGTCCCCGCCCACGCTCTTATACCTACCCTCCAATATTTTCAATGATCATATTTTATAAGTAGATCAAAAGAAGAGTAGCTCTTTCTCTCTCAATTGTCCATCTATTTTTGATTCATCCATTTCTCACCTGATCTATTAACTAGAAACGAACTCTTTCCATCAAAAAAAGTGGGTCATCTGTTGGTCGCGAGTGGAGGTCGAACCTTACTGACGTCAATCGAGACAATTGTTGTTCTGTGCAAAGTAGATGGATAGGAGGAAGAGCAAGAGCACAAATGACAGAAAGAGACAGAGAGACGTCTCAGTTTCGTTCTCAGGAATTCCGAACTCGCAACTCCACCCACAATCTCAAGTTCTCAGAGTTTTGGAAATTGACCTTCTCACAATTTGCTCAACTAGAAATTTTTAGACTTTTAGAGCTGCTGAACTAAGTTTTTCTAGCATTTTTTTTGATTTAATTTTTTACAATTGGTCCTAAAAAAAAGTTGGCTAATATTTTTCAAATTTCCTGTAAGGATCCAAGAATTTTCCTGTCCAGAATTTTTTTGAATTGGCTCCTACAACAAGTTTAGTGACAGAAGAACAGAAAAAATCGATTTGAAATTTTTTAGGCTTTTTCACATTTTTTTAGAAGCTTACAAAAATGCTCCAAGAGTAGATTTTTGTAGATTTTTTTTCAGATTTTTTGTTGTAACTTCAGTAAAAATATGGGTGATTAAAAATCCAATTGTTCTAGGATAAAAGAAAATGCACCAAAATGAGCTGAAAGTTGTACAATTCGATATTCGGCAATTTGCAATTCTTAAGCACTTTCCCAAGTTTTTCAATTGTAATGAATGATATTTTCCGATAAATCAAGTGATTTTCTAGTTTTTTAAAAATTAATTTCCAATTAAAAACATAGGAACAATATGATGCAATAGTTCATTTAGTAGAAGTACCGAAATTAATTGACGCCCACTCTGCTCTGAAAAATTCCAGAAGTTGTTTACTCATTCATTATTCATTTGCCAGGTCCATTTTTTTCCCCCCAAAATGAATACTAAGAATCCTAGAAATGATTAATGACCACTGACGAACAAGTCGCTAAATATTTCATTTTTCCTTAAAAATGGCTCGAGCTGAAAATATCACCTTGGAAACTTTTTGAGCAGCGAAACACATTTTCTGAGTTCTTAAAAATTTCTGAAATTTCCAGAATTTTTCCATGAAGCTACCCCATTTCCTGATTAGATAATATGTGAAGTCTGGCAAACAAAACGGACACTCTTATCATTTCATTAATTTTTTTAAATCATAATCTATTAATAACAGCCTGCTTATAGACGTGGGTGTTGACACCAAAAATATGAAAAATGTAGTTTTTTATCTCTTGTATTCTTTCGACTTGTTTTTCTCCTTTTCATTATACTCCTCAAAACAGTTTCCTTCCAGCCCTCACTGCGTGGGACCGTGCTCTGAATTGAGCTCTCCTTGGCCAAACCACACACATATCCAGATTTATAGTTTAAAATTTAAAAACCAAAATAAAAAATGGTGTACTCACAATTGAACCCAAAACGGTCCGCTCTCGACGCCGACGATCACTTGTTGTATAGAGGATTTTGTGGTGAGATTTGAAAAGCTACAGTACATGAAGAGAGTTCCTACCGTACCCATACAGTAATCCCCAAAAGACGGAAACGATAATTTTTTTGACAGCTCATGTCTCGATTGTTATTGAACTTATCACCAAATTTTTAACAGTAAAAATACGTACCAAATATTTTTATATACTTTTGTTATTGAAACGTTTTGATTAAGTTAAAAACAAACTTGATATAAACTGGCGAAGTAGAACAATGATTGTCTTTGACTTTATCAAAAAATTTCCTACTACTAAAGTATAGAAAAATATTTTGCACATACTTTGTCAGTTTACAGTTTTTATATGAAACCAAAGAGAAACAAAATATAAGCTGGCAAAGTAGATCAAAAAGGGAGCGGAGCTGATAGGAAAAAATTGGTCCAGTTCGGTCCTCGATTGATATCGGCTGCAAACTAAGAATATTTTAACTCCCTTAAATTCTATCGTATTATTATAATTTCTAGACGATGAACAACGAGACGTCTACGAAGCAGCAATGGTCATCCAACGAGCCTATCGAGTCTACCGTGCTCGGAGCACAACTCGTCGTCAGGAGGACATTGAACGACGGGCTGCGTTGAAGATTCAGGGATGCTATAGAAGATACAAACAATTTTGCTATTTCAAGAAGCTTCACAATGCCGCAATTGTTGTGCAGAAGCATTTTAGAATGAGAAAGGTTAGTTGTGAGCATGGTGCATAGACATTTTGAAATTAAGAAACTGATACTGAAATCGAATTAGACTACCAAAAAATTCCTCGTGGGGTAAGTTCAAACTTTATTAATTTGACTGAAACTAATACACAAAGAACTTTTCTTTAAATATTTTAATATCAACCCCTAAAGTTCATAATTTCCAGCGCGACGACAAAGAAGAAGGAGCTGTTGAAGCAGTTATCGCCAGTGTCCCAGAACATCCGACTCTTGACGGACAATCCATTTGCATTCAAGTCCCGAAGACCAATTCGACTATGCTCCGCGAAAGAGCCGCCACCACGATTCAAGTCGCCTACCGTTATAGACACCGAAAACGTCAAGCCGCCGCCAGGAAGATCCAGAATTTTATGCGACAAAATCGTAATAAGTGAGTTTATTTTTAATTAATTGATGAAGAAAATTTTTGAGAAATTTATTAATAAAAATTAATGGAAAATTAATACCTATTCAGTGTAAATATTGATGATGGTCATACTCAACATCTAGTAAGTTTAACATATTGTTATGTTCCTTTAATCGTGATAGTGGTTCGTTCCTCTCTACTTTTACTGCCTGCCTATGCCTGCCTAGGCAAACCGTAAAAATTGAGAGTAAATCTATATTATTCATTTTCTTATAATTTTCTTACCATGATTATTATTTCCCATTACAAAAGCATCCAAAAAAAAAGTCTAATGCTTTCTATAAAAGATTCCGAGATTTCCGTTTAAAGGCGCACTGCATCTTTAAATTGAGATTTATGAATTTTCCAATCCAAAGTTATAAATATTTGATTAATATCTTTAATTTCAGATTGCGGAAAATGCATGCGCTAAACGAAGACGGTACGTCGCCTGCCCGCAAACCAGCGGAGATCAACGCAACAAACGAGATTCTGATGGTGAACGGAAAAGAGGTGAGCAATCTTTACATAATGCCTATCTGCCTACCTACAAGGCGGCCTATTATGTCCTACACACGTACCTTCTAGGCTCTGTGGTCACGATTTTCAAATAATAGGCTGTAGGTAGGCAGGCAAAACCTACGTTAACAGCTTTCCCAACTCTTGCAACTTCCCAAATTTCCAGATGCTCACCACGATGCCCCAGAATTCATTCCGATCGGTGCAACACCATCCTCAACAACAATTCCACATCGACCAACACAACGTCATCATCCATGGGACCAATTGAAACCGCCGTATGGTTGCGGAACACTTGCATAATTGCCCCGGTGTCACTTTTAGAAGATGCCGATTTTTTTTATTGGTTTTCCCACTTTTTATTCAATGTTTCCCACCACCATTCACATACGAGTTTTGTATAGTTGTAAGTCAACACAAACCTGTCTAAAAACTTGGATAATATATCCATCTGAACCTATACAATGATTTTTATAATGAAAAGAATTTGAATACGTGCATAAAGTATTTAATATTAATATTTAACCAGTATTGTTGTTTTGGAAAAGGTAGAAAAAATAATCAGAATGACATTTCAAATCAAAATTCAAAATTTAAAAATGAAGAAGCTCCAGCGGGGTTCATGATAAAATATTTTCAATGCAATGTCAGAGAGCAATGCTTCCGAAAATTTAATCTTTTGTGTTTTCATCTGTACTTTCAGTTTTGTCACTTTTCCCGTGCAAACAATTTTGCACTTGAAAGTTGGAAAACATGTTTAACTAGCTGTCTACAGCTGTAACAATAACAGTTTTTCCAGCTTAAAATGAGTCAGAAGCTTTGCTGCATTTATTTCAGAGATATGCTTCAGTTTTTGCCTTTTTTCATGCTCAGCTCTGTTATAATTAGTGCACAGGAACTGAAAACCTGTAGAACTGTATCTTATGGAGGTAGGCGAAATTTTGCTTCTATAATGGAAATTTCAACGAAAAGCTTAAAGCCTCCCCCGATGGAAATTGCCCGACTGGTTACACCAGAATATCAAATGGAAACTGTTGTGCAGTTGATCAGGTGATAACTTCCCCGGACCTTTGTGAAGATAAATTCTCCGGTTGTGCTGTTCGTAAACCGTATTGTAAGACTAGATCACGTAATTTTGAAGCAGCAATGAATAGTTTTTGTGCGAAGACTTGTGGTCGCTGTAAGTTTTTTGTTTGAAATCTGGAATCCAAATATTTTTCAGGCAAAGCTGGATCTGCTTCATTGCCTCCAATTGTTCTATAATGTCTCAAAGTTTCAATTCCTAGCAGCAGTATTAATTCAATAAAATAGTTTTTCAGTTGTTTTGTTTTGTGTTTTAGAGTAAAATGACGATAGGAAAAAGCATTTAAAAACAAATTTTCCGAATCTAAGCTTAAGAATACGCCTAAGCCCAAGCCTAACCGTAGCTTAAGCTTAAGGCTACGTCTAAGCCTAAGCCTAGCTGAAGCGTGAATCTAAGCCTACGCTACCTACTTTGAATTAAGGAATCATGGATCACATCTTCTCTCCTCTGGCTAACAATAGCTACACACTCCCTCAAATTCAGGATTCCTCCAATAAATTGATAAGGGAAAGCGAATGATGCGGAACGAGATTTTTATGAATAAGATGAGAATGAATGGACATTCCCCGACAGTGGAAGGCTTATCACATACAATCATTCCCTTTTTTTCTGTTCATCCCTCTTTATTATTTTCAAATATTTTATCATATTGTACATCCGGAATCTCTTATCTTATTAATTTTGGTAGATTCTTTTGGATTTCCCGTATAAATTTACTCATTAATATGGGTATTTAATTTTATAAATTTACGAATTTGTAGCTTGCAATTTGAATTTTTTCGTATGCTTGAATTTTTTAGCAGAAAACTAAATTAAAATTCAATAAAACTCGAATTTGTTCGTTTTTTTAATTTCAGTTTTTTTAGAAATCTCTTTTTTTTTAGAATTTTGTTACCTCTATTTTTTGCAATTTATTCTGAAATTTTGAATTTCCGATTTTTTTTGGAAAAAAAAATTGAGAAACACTTTTAAAAATTGAAAATTAAACCGATCAACCTTCCATGTCCAACTAGCCATCTGACCCAAAAAACCAGCGATTTCGGATTAAACTGGTGGAATTGTCACTTCAAAATAAGGTCACTCTCCACTACTCTCCGTCCGTCAAAAGATTTATATCTGCCCAAAAACATCCGCAATTCAGACATTTTTTACACGTTTTTCCTTCAGTATCCTAAATAAAGTCCTCGGAAATTTTCAGACAAAAATGTTCCGAAGATTAGGAGAAAAAACCACGTTGTACAGAGCTGAAAGTCCATCTCAAAATTCATTGGCTTCTCATCACAATTCGGAAGTCTCATTGCCATCCGTCGATTATTCACAAGTGGGTTTTTATTTTAAGTTTGAAGTTTATATAAACGGTAGAAAATGAGTCATGATATTTAACCAAATATAAATTTACAAAATCTATTCATTTTTTAATTATTTTTTTATGATTTTCAAGTTTTTTTAGAAGGGCATGAAACGTTGTTTTAAAACGGTTAATTTAAAAAAGTGGGCCCAAAACTGAAAATTCAGAAAAATATTAAAATTTTTTACAGTTTATAATAGGCCATTATGACCCATTGTCTAGTTTTTTTTCGAAAAATGTTATCTGAAAATATTTTGAACCGTTTTTTATAGTAGTTGGTCATTTTAGGCTATTATATGCATGCTTAATCTAAACTGGCAATAATAACATAAGTTTAAGTCGGTTTTTTCAAAATATTGAACCGAAATTCCCATCACTGAATTCATTTCCGCATCCCATTGTCCTAAAACGTTTTTAAAATAAAATATAAATTTCCAGGAAGACCGTCACTCGTGTAACACTTTAATCGGTGATGAATGGTCACAGAACGGAGACGTTATCATTCAACCACTACAAAAGCCATCAAACACTCCAACTACACAATATGAACGCATTATTACTCGGAGAGAGATTGCGAACACTGAATCCGATTTGTGTAAAAAGGTAATGAATTGGAATAAATTTTAATGAATCCGAAATTTATAAATACCCTTTGAACTGGAAAAAAATTTTTAGAATTTTTTATGGCTTGCATGAATAAAATTACCCATTTTATGCCAATTAAATCGGGGGCGAAATCTTCCAAAATCCTATCAGAAATTTTACAGCTTTCCCTTATCGTCGATCTTGTTTCGGATTTTGCCAACGATGCGAATCGGTTGTACGAGGGAGCTGATGAACTATTAAAAGAGCTGAGAACAAAAATTCGGGTGTACATTTATTTTTTGGATGTCGAAATGGCGGATGTTGAAAAGCTGTTAAGGTTCAATGTGGATAGATCCACGATTTGTGATGAGAGAATTGATTGGCTTTTGCATTTCACAAAGTGTCATGTGAGTTCAGCGGTGGATAAAATGTTCAATCAGAAAATAAGAAGAAATGTGAAAAAAATTTAAATTACTATTCTGAAATTCACTGGCTGTTGGGTTATGACAGGAGCCTCTTTCTGAAAATTATCCAGAAGGATCTGTGAATGAAATTAGGCTTAGAGTTCGGCTTCGGCTTAGGCTTAGGCGTAGGCTTAGGCTTAAGCCAGGCTCGAAAATTCGTTTCTAACAACTTATTATCTAAAACATGTATCTTATTTCAGAAAGAAATGCGTCGCGTCCTCAACGAACTCTCGGAAGAAGTTTGCGAAGATCTTGAGTCATGCCTAGAAATGAGAGCCAAGGGAGTGATCGGAAAGAAGCCAAGTTCTATAATTCTGTCAACACTGTCTGGAATGAGAAATGGAATGATGACTGCCTCGAAGCTTTTGGGGTGTCTGCCACGTCAAAGGGCTTAAACTTTGAAATACTTCTGTGTGTGTTTTTTTCTGATTTTGGAAAAAAAACTTGATTTTTCATATGCATAATATTAATTTTGAAAATGAAGTGATTTTTTCAGAGCTCACATGTAAATTTTCGTAGATGACTCGTAGTTGTTTTTGTCGTTGTATTTGCCATTTCTTTCTCTATTTTTTAAAGTTTTTTATCGCGATGCCTGCAAAAGAAAAAACGAAGAATAACACAATTAGTGGTCGCCGAGACAAGTCTCGCTTAGTTGATGGAGCGTAAAATTTGATTTATGATAGCTCGTATAATCTTATTCAATTTGTGCTCCGTCTCCCGACACTTTCAGCTGCTTGTCTTTTTTAGCTGTCTATTATATTTTCCGAGGTTTCGCAGAAAACATTTTTTAAATGAAAATTGTGCTGGAACTTTGTTGAGTTTTTGTTCTAGCTGAAAAATTTTGAACACAAACTACGAACTACAAACTACAAACTTCACAATTTAGTCGGAAACTTCTAGTTCGATATTGGAAGAACTTTCAAAAACTGGACCTATTCTTTTCGTCATTTTCCAATTTTTTTTCAGCTTTCAGCTTGCCCTCAATTTTTATCAAAAAATGTCGAATAGTTGTTTTGGATCCGTTATGGCGAATGAACTGTTGTGTATCACTAGACTCTATAAAAAGTTTCCAAGAAATTCCTGATCCACGAATAGTTTTGGCTTCTCGTCATCTATATATGAGCACCAATCATGTCCTATTTCCAACCGGAGAGGGAGTTGTTTTCATCCGAATAAGAATCCGGATGTTGTTTTTCTTACTATTTTTCACAATTTTTCTTTTCTTTTTCTTTTTTTCTTTTTCTCATCACAGACACGTGTTCATTGGAAATTTTTAGAGTGACACCTTTTACATCTTCTCTGCCTGCTTTGGAGCATTGAGAACATTGGTCATCTTCTTCTTATTTTTTTTTCAGTTTATTAGGCTGATTTGATTGGATAATGAACTTTGATTTGTGATCCTTAGTGATGGTAATTTGTATTTTTGAACTTTAGGGAACATTTGAGATTTAGGCTCATCTGAAAATTGGGAAATATTAAAGATGAGAATTCCAGTTTCTTTTTGGTTCAGATTTTTGATACCTTTTTCGAGTTTTGCAAAAGTCAGGTGCTTTGAAGCAGAAGTTTTAGTTTCAGTGACCCACCCGGCTATATTTTTAGTTGACACACATTTGTGAGCCGTGTCGTAACTGATACGTTCCACACTAGTGGCACTGATTAGATTACGTTGTCAAGTCAACGGTCATGAAATTTTGATTTGATTAAATCCCGAAAATAACAAGTATCTCAATGTTCCACACATTTGGGCTCATGGAGAGAGTTAGGAGATTGTTGCCAAAAAAGGAGACTGAGTTGGTCATGTATAGGCACGTAGATATACATGTAGGCAGGCACGTAGGCAGGTGTGTAGGGAGAAATGCAGGTTGGTATGTTGGGAGATATTTTGGTTGTCTGGTCGGCAGGCAAGTAGGCAGGCACAAAGGCAGGCATGAATGCAGGTTCGTAGGTACATAAGAAGGTATATAGGCAAATGCGTTAAATATGCGAACAGGAACAGGCGTGTAGGCAGGCACGTAGGCAGGCACATGTGTAGGCAGGCAAGTACTTATGCATATTGGCAGTCTTCTCGGCTGGCACCAAAGCCATAGTACTTCCCCAACTACACTTGTAAGACGTTTTTCTCAAATTCCATGTTATGAAACTAGAATGTGTAAGATGAAAACTTGATGTTCGTGGGAAGACCCCAAATCGAATAAAACTCAATTTTTCAGAATTTGTTTTTCTCGTCTTTCAGATCTCGCTAACATCGTTTCATTCTTTGAACATTTTATTATTCAATTCCATGAATATCCAGACATTTTCCAACTACAACTAATCCAAGGTTAAGCCATTTGAAGATCCCTTGTCCTCTCCCCCAGCCCATCTCTTTCTCGGGGCCTCACCTTTTCAACAGATTAGAAAAAGCCGGATTAAAACACCCCATGGCTCTTCATAAAAAAAAAGAGTAATGCTCTCTGACACTAGAATAACTCCAAGAATAGCGTGTCTTCTTTTTCTTTTTTCTACGCCCGATTCCGATTGGATTAAAAGGAGATGAGGAGGAGGAGGGAGTGAAAAGTATGAGCTTCATCTTTAAGAGAAGTTGAGAAGAAGCAGAAATGATAGAGTGAGCAGTGAGAAGCGGCCGGGGAACGACGATGATGATGATGAAGCCCCAAGAATCTCGTGTGGAATCTTTGATGCACTCACTCTTCTCTCATTTCTGTGTTGTGTCTGAAAAAGAGCCGCACATCCCAGTGGTATTGCTCGCTTTTTTGGCGAAAAATTTTGAATGGAGTTCAATTTGCTTTTCTAGAAGTTTGTGAAAAATGTTTTGCTCCGGCTTGTAGAGGGAGGAGTGGTATGTAGGCAAGTAGGTAGGCAGACCCGTAGATAGGCATGTAGGTAGGCACATAGACAGGCATGTAGATAGATATGTAGGCACCCGTATGCAGGTGTGTATGTGCGAAGGTAAGCAGATAGGTATGTAGACAAGCCAGTGGGTAGGCATGTACTAAGTAGGTATACCCGTAGATAAGCAAGTAGACAGGCACGTAGTCAGGCACGTAGGTAGACACTTAGGTAGGTTCGCAGATATATCTGTAGTCAGGCTTGTAGGCAGGCTTATAAGCACGCGATGAAGCCTTTAGGGGCATAAAGGGAAAGCAAGGACACTCTAGTAAAAGTGAAATTTCTTAAAAAGAAGGAGCCACGAAATTTTGGATTAAAGTTGAGTTGAGTTCGAGACGTGGCCGAGTTTTTTTGCGGCCATGCAACTTTTACAACATGGCCTAGAAAAGGAAAAGCTCGGCCAGACACTTTACAAGGTTTTTCTTAAATTTCGACTTCAAGGGAGTTTCCCATTGTCATTTAAACATTTTTCCGTAATTTTTTTTTCCAATTTTTTGCGGCTCTTTTTTCTTTGTTTCTGCTCAAAGTTCCATCCAGAGCACCATAAATGTCTAAAATGAGCGGTTTCCGTTCCCCGATACCCCTCCGGCAGCACAAATGTGCTTTTTTTCTTGGTTTTAGAACTTTATGTGACCATCTTGAGAAGGTCTATAGATACTTGGAGGTTTTTTTTTTGAAAAGCTAAAATTAGAATTGGTTAGACATATACTAATCCGTTTTGAAGTACAATTTTCGTTGGAATACAAGACCAGAAAAAATGGCAGAAATAGAAATTCAAAAGATGGATCAGAAACCTGACAACTATACATTCTTGGATTGACTCGGAAAATCTTTGATTTCTAGAAATTTTAATTTTTTCTGGCAGTTTTTATGGCAAGTTGGGCGAGGTTTTTCTTTTTTAAATTTTTTTTTTGATATGTCCATTTTATAACACAAATTACAATTGAGCATTTGATCCTTCTAGTTGAGCCAATTTGAAAAAGGCGGAGCCATTAGGGCAGAAGCTGTTTGGCTCTTTTTCATATGTTCTACTCTGCTCTGCTGTCCTCTGACTTTCAGCTCATTTTATGAAATGAGTTTCCCCCTTTTTCTTCTCTTCATATAAATTTTCCATATTTTTCTCCAATTCCATTCATTCATTGTGATTCTTCTCCTCATCGTCACATACACATCGCATGTCAAGTTTACATTTATTCGAAACGCCCAGTGCTCTCTCTTTTGCTCTTTTTCTGAAAAATAATATCATATAGTCTCGAGGAAAGGCATTTGCTTTCAGCTTATGTATATGTTGCTTTGTGTTTTTTTTTCTGTTTTTGCTCTGTTTTTCAATTTTCAGCCTGACTGCCGGAGAAGCTGAGAATATATTCAATTAATTGAAAAAAATAGGGAGAGTCTTAGGTCTATGCATTTTAACACCTGGAAAATAATTTAAACGGGAGAAAGTTTTAAAAAAATTAAACTTGATATGTAGGCGCAAAAATGGAAGGTAGGTAGACAGACAGGTCAGTAGGCAGTCCTGTAGGCATGTAAGGCTTAGAGAGTCAAATATGAGACAGGAACATACAGACAAATTCAGGAATGAGAAAGACACGTAACCAGGCAGGTGCTAGGCAGGCACTAAAGCAGTTAGGAATGAGAAACACAAGTAGGTCTGCAGGTAGGCGAATTGTAATGAGGTAACTTGAAAAGCTTTTATGACGGAGTTCAGTGTACGAAAACAAGCATCGGCGAAGGTAATCAGCCATGTAGGCAGGTAGGCATGCTTGCGGGCTCGTAGGCGGGCAGGTAGGTAAGCAGGGATATATATATATATGTAGATTTTTTTTCTTTTGAAGATCTTTAGCAAAACAGCTTGTTGTTTTCCTATAGGTACAACCAATTCCAATTCGCTTCTCTGAATTTTTCATTAGCCACCCCACTTGACATTTTGAGCTGCCACACACACCAAAAATGGTTATTTTTCAGCACCGAGACGAGGGTGCGTTCTCTCATGTTTTTTTGAGCACTTATCGCTTTACGATCACTCATTTTTCCCCCATCATTCTTCTCAAATGTTCCTTTTTTTGAAGGACAGTCGGTTCCGGGTTAGGATATATATTTTTGTTTTGTTTTTCTGGAAGTACATGCACCGTGGTTCTTGCCAAAATTTTCAGAAAATCTGAAGCTAAATTCTAGAAATTTTTATTCGACAGTTGAGATTTGAATCATTGTTTAAAATCCCCAAAAGAAAAACCGCAAATATCCTCTATAAGGCAGATCTACACAATTCTCAAATAATACCCAGCTGATAATTGTTAGTTTTTGTTCCAAAAATAAATATATATGTGCAGGTACATGTCATATAATAAAATGCTAAGACGGATCTGACAACTCAGGATTTAAATCATCTTTTGCGCGGGAACTAGGTCAGATTAAGAGTGATGTAGATTTGAGCTGGATTTGCCCGTATTTGGTGTGTTTTTAGTGGTTGCTCGGGGAGCAAGTATGAATTTGGATATTTTAGAATTAGCATATATTTAATCGGACCCCGTTAGGCAGACCTGATGCCTTCAAGATGCCTATACGTACAAGCGTGCCTGCTTGCAAGTTATGCGTCTTTTCAGACTAAACAAAGTTCATTGCATTTTTGAAAATCAATTCGTGACTACAAAAAAACGTGTTTCACGGCTTGACAGATAAACTCTGCAATCCAGCTCAAACTCACATCATTTTTTCCGAATCTTTTTTGATCTACTTCCCGCCCAATTTTTAAGATGTTTATATAGGTAGGATTGTTTCAAAGTTAGAGAGCAAAAGCTTCATATTTTCAAATTGTTAATTTCGGTTTTGGTCACTGGAACCAAACGGACCAAACTAGTAGTACTTGTAATTAAAAATAATTGATCGAATTTTTTCCCATTTCCTAGACTTCCTCATTTTCTTTCTTTTTGCCTTCCGATTAATCCCATCATGATGTGCATTTTTAGAAGTAAGACACCGAAAAAATTGGCAACTTTTGAGAGAAAATAGTAGCTTTTAGAGTTTTTAATTTACATATAGCGTTCGTCATGTCTCGGTGAGATTAGTATTCATATAGACAAGTATTTTTGGATTTGATTTTTGTATTTTCTTTCTTGCGGAATGTTATTTTACTCCTTAAAATTAAACTATTTCAATCATAAAAATGGTGTCTTTTTTCAGAAAAAAATGGCCTCGCAACAAGACGCCTCTCCACCAACAGGTTACAACATGGGGTAGGTTTTGGAACATTGAAAAGGCTGGCGTTCAAGCCTACGTGCCTACCTCGTGCCTACCTGGCGTAAACTTTGCAAGTAGGCATGAGGCAGGCAGGCAGTGAAAATTGTGAAAAAAAAAACAAATTTTCTTTAAAATTGTGCGAGTCAATTGCGGCGTCGCGTCTTAATAATTCTTCGAATCTTTCACACTTTGTTTTTTCTAAGAAGTTTGTCTGAGAAGCTTCTTCTTTAGAATCTTCAGTATAATAAAAAATAATTATCATATTTCCAGACATCGCCACTCGTTAACCATTGAGACCAATCCACTGCACTTGTTGCCGTCCAATATGCGACGTTTCTCCCAGGTGATTTTTTGAAACAAAGTCTAATTTTTAGTTTCGGAAACATTACTGAAATATTATCGAAATGATTCAGACATCTGAGAAATTTTTAGGGGGTTTGGGCCTCAAATAGATTTTTTTGGATTTTTCGGTTAAGAAAATTATCCTGCAAACTCACTCTATAGAGTAAAAAATACGAGAGTTAGATAAGTTTGTTCGGCAAATGCAGGCCAGCAATTCTTAAAAATTGGACAAAATGTGTCAATATTTTACATTCAATTTTGATAATAAAAAATGAAAAATATGTGCTTTATTTGAAAATAGCTTTGAGTTTAGTTGGAGCAATTAAAAAATGTAAAAAAAAACTGTAAAACTGCCTGAAAGTTGGAATTTGTCGGGAAAAAGTTTGATAGTTTTTAATTTTTTAAACTAAAATGAAAGCTATTTTAAAATAAAGAAAAAATTATTCTATTTACTATAATATAATTTTTATGACAAAAATTAGGAAAACATGGTGCAATATGACATTTTGAAGAATTTCTGGTCGGCACTTCAATAGCCCAGCTATTGAAAATCATATTTTATCAACAAATCTTCCGTTTTCAGGCCGACACTGCCCGTCATCCAGCAGCTCCTTTGCTCTCAAAACTCGCCGCCAGACAACAAATCCCTGAAGCAGTAGCCGAGAAAAAAGACGACGAGAAGCCAGAAAACAAGTGATTTTTTTCTGATCTCTGAACATTGTGTATTGTATATTTAAATTTCAATTCTCCAAATATTCAATTAATCTTCTTTTCTTATAGTTTCATTTATTCAAAGAAAAAAAACAAAACAAAAAATAACAAAAAAAAAGACGAAAAACACCGGAATTGGAAGGATTGAATGCATGGGAAGTTTGGAGAATGCGGAGCGGATGGCTAGTAAATATGTACATGGAATGTTTTTTGGAGGGGATTTTTGGAAAAGGGAAATAGAATCACAAGAGATTTTTAAGAAGAATTGGAATTAGTGCAACAATGAAAAGCTTCCAGCTTCCTGTTGAATTCGGGTCCCGGTTTTGGGTTCCGTCAGTTGTAAGATTTCTGTTCGATGGGTTCAACTTTGGTGGTGAGGCTTCTTGGGTGACCTTGGTAACTTCGACGCTTCCGTGGCCGGGTGTGAAGCTGGAAATAGGACTAGTTTAATGCGGTCAATTAAATTATGGCGGAAATAAGCGGAAATAATAAATCTAACTGTAAAAGTCGAGTTGAGGGACAGGTTTTGAGAGCAGATAATTTTCAATTTTGGATAAAAACATTTTTTTAAATAAGATATTTGTTTGAGTTTCAGGAATGTCTATGTTATTTGTGGTTCGGTTCGGATTTGGTAGATTTATTACGAATCCAGAAAAATGTACAAATTTTTGGAAATCATTAATTTGGATAAAAAGTAATTTTTAGGTCAAGCTACGAACTAATTCGCAAAACTGGCTCTATTGAACTTTAAGAAATGAGCATTTTCAGCAACAATTTTGCACTATGTTTAAAGGTTCTTAGTAAGTTTTTGGAGAGGACAAAAACTAAAAATGTGCTCTAACGAGCTTTTAGAAGCTGCTAATATCTGATCTTTACAGTACGAAAATTTAAGCTTAAAAATTGAAAATCAATGTAGCCATATAGAAAAATATATAATTTATCAGAAAATAATGTCTAAAGTTGCTGAAAGTACATCAAAATTTTGACAGAAAAATGACAATTTGTAGCCAAGATTTAAGACCCCTTCAAATTCTTAAACAAACATGAACATGATACGCGGGTCAATTAAACATTTCTCTACATATCTGTACATATAATTTTTTCTATGTGAAAACTAAATTATTTCGCATAGACGGCATGTTTTGGAAACTTGCCACACAAATTTGAGGAGGCTCCTGTCAAGACCAAGGCTGCCAAGATAGAGCTCTACTTTTCAAATACCATTTTGTTTCCTCAAAATTCTACATTTCCCTATTCACAAACCTCGTTCCTGTCGTTGATGTCTCTACCACCACATTCTGTTGGGAAGTGGACGTATTGTTAGCAGAACTGGTGTTGATCCTGTTCGTATGATCTCGAATGTTTAATCCGACAGATGTTGTCACTGTCAACAAATCGTCATTCTCTTCGTTTCGCCTGCAAAAGCGTTTTGTTCAGTGTTTCAAAAAACTCCTAGAAACATACAAAATCTGTGTGGCATTCGTCCGTTCGTCCAACTCCTTCTCCAAATCATCTTCCACTCCATTTTCCAACTCTGTGACAGTTTCGTTTAAATCTCCACCGATTGGGATATCTTTTGGTGGAAGTATTGGTTGGACTGGAAATGAAATTATATTTTGAAACTGAATTTGTAAGCTTACTGGATGGCATTGGTGGCTGGATTTGTGGGACCCATTGATAGTTTTCGAGCACTGGAGATTCGGTGAAGGTGTAGTTGGAAATTGAAACATTTGGGTTGTTACAATTATCAAATGTTGAGCAGGCACATCGGTTATCATAGGTTCCTCTGAAACAACAGAAAAATAGAATACAGTTTGTAAAAATGTTTTAGATCTGAGAGGGTTAACTTCTTGGTGGCCTATACGACTCTCTGTTAAATTTCGCTTTGATCGGCCAACGGGAACCCTTTGAAAAATGAAAAAAACGCTATAAACCCAAGCCTAAATAGCGTCAAAATTAAGGAAAAAAAAATAATGTTTGGTTTTTTGAGATAAAATTACACGATACTCCCAAATTCATGAAGTAGGTGGTAGGTAGGAATGAGGCGGCCTACGCCTACCTGAAGATGAATAAAATTCCATACCTATGACAAATGGCTCTATCTTCGAATGAATCGTCTTCTCGTAAGTGCATACACCCGGCATTTATTGTTCCGTTGAAATATTTGTTCACAACTGAAAAACTTCAATTTTTTAAAAATTTATTTTTAAAAATCTAAGAATTCGGTGAAAACGTACATACCAATAAAACATACATCTCCTTCACAAGAGCCATTGCATTCGGAATCGTGTGGCGGGAGAAGCTTGAATTCACAGACTGCACACGTTAACGTGAGTACTGTAGCTGGAAGGATTGCCAAAAAAAGGGTTAGTGATTTGTTCATTTTTCGTATTGATCTGAAATTTGGGAATTCATTTTTATTAATATTTTCACAAAATAAACAAGATTCTATTGGGAATCGCTGAAAAATAAGACAGACAGTAGTGAAAAGCAATGCGAAAAATCAAGTTATATAGTAGTTATTGAGTAAAGATTGTGACGTGGAAAGTTTGTTTGCCGAGTTCATGAAAAGTCTATCTAGTTGAATTAATGCAGCTACTTGGGGAAAAAGTATGACTCATCAAAAAAAAGTTCAGCGAATTTTAATGGGCGTTTCTTGAAAGAATTCTGAAAATTTTTCAAAAATTGAGGTGTAGATTAAAGATCATTTTTCGATGGCACGTAGGCAGGCATGGAGTAGGTATTTAGGTAGGTATGAAAAAGACTCATAGTCACGCCGGGAAATTGTAAGAGTAAGTACTTGGGAAGGTGTAGGCAGACACAAGGTAGGTAGAGATGAAAGTAGGCAGGGATGCAAAAATAAGGAAATCCGTAGGCAGACAGGCATGAAGTATTTACTCAGGTAGGTGTAGGCAGGCACGAGAGGACAGGAATTAGCTAGGCGAGCATGAGTGAGGTAGACATGAAGTAGGTACATAGGTAGGCATGGACAGGCATGAGGTAGGTAAGCATGAAGTAGACATGCACTAGAATAGGAAAAAAAATGATGAAAACTTTCTGCAGGCAAACATGAGGTAGGTGCTTAGGTAGGCAGGCATGAAATAGACAGGCATGCTAGTAGGCATGAAAACTTAAATTCAAGTCGGTCGGTCGAAGTCGGTCGAAGTCGGTAAGTTCAAATTCTTTCCCAAAGAATTTCCAAAAATGCCCTTGGTGTAAAAGCAATAAGATAATAGTCCTCTCTCCGCCTTTTCTCGGCGACTTCTGGTTTTTCTCATCTTGGGGGTCGTCATGGAACGTTGCGTTTTTGAAGAAAAAAAGTAGTTGTTGGGGAGAGGGGGGGGGAGGAGGACGAGAAATGCAAACAAACAGTTTTGAATTGAAATTGACAACACAAAAAACCGACCACCACCGCTTATGAATATTCTTTGAATATTCTTCAAAAACGAGAAGGAGGGGTGCAGTGAACCGTACAATGACTAGTACGACTACTACTACTACTTGGGGTATGACCATGGGAGGATGGAATTACAGATATGTAGGTTAAGCATATCAGGAGTACTGTAGTTTTTTGACACGGGCGGTTCTGATCCTTGGAATTTTTACTTTGAATGTTTGGGGAGTTTGGGGAGGGGGAATGAGGAGACTTTAAACTATTATGCGTTTGCAAAAATCTTAGCAATGAATATCGTGTCTTAGCAAAAAAAATCTTAGCAAATGAATATAGCAATGAATATATGACCCACCGAGAGAAACGGTATGCTCTTGTAATGTGGAGGCTCTAGATTTTATGAGCTTACTTCTTTATATCTATCATTAGAGCGCAGTAGCCTAGCTAATAGACATAGAAATGCCTGCCTATCTGCCTACGAGACGGTAATCTCTTGCCTACCGCCTACCTGAAAACTATGAGTTCAGACTTTTCGTCTTTTTGGTGACTCTGGGAGAATGTGAGCAAATTGGAATGAAGCCGAGTAATGTAAGTTCAAGCTAGCGAACATGACTAATGTATCTAGAAAAATATGTTGGAAATTATATTTATAGGAGAACTTACGAAACTATAATACAGGAAAACGAAAACTTGAAGCTTTTAAAAATAATTTTTTATATATTAGGTTGGTCAAAAAGTCTTTGCAAAATTTTGATTTTTTTTGGAAGTAGTATTTTTTCAAAGCGAACAAGATTCAATGGGTAATATATTTACCATTAATGCCTATGACTTCTTGCCAACACAACGGAAGTTGAACAGTACCCTCCACCTAGAACTCCTGCGATTAGGAGGCAAAGAAGTCGTCCAACCCCGTTTCGACGACCTTTCGATCATGAAACTTCTGCCCGGCAAGGTGATTCTGGAGTGAGCGGAACAGATGGTAGTCAGTAGGAGCCAAGCCCGGCGAATACGATGGGTAAGACAAAATTTGGATTCCGACTGTCTGGAGCTTCTGGCGGGTCTTAAAAGTTGTATGCGGTCTTGCGTTGTCATGGAGCAGCAACAACTTTGATCCTCTAGGGCGATGTAATCGATGAGCATGGACCACCTTTTCCAATTAAATGCAGTATAGGCCAGCGTTGATTGTAGCAAAGTCTGGAAGAAGCTCTCTGGAAATGACACCCTTACTGTCCCGCCCAATTGAGAGAAGCACTTTTTTCCGTGAAGTTCTCATTTGAGGTCAGGTGTCGCGGTTTCCTCAACCGGGACCCACTCTTTTTTCCTGGTATGGCTAACATACAATACCCATTTATCATTTCCAGTAATGATATCTTTAACCCAGTCCGTTGTTCGTTTCCTAGTGAGCAGCGAAAGAGAGAGGTCACAAAGCAATTTTTCTGAGAATCGGACAATTTGTGAGGAACGAGTTGACCGAACTTTTCTATCTTTCCGGTTTTTTGGAGATGGTTGATGATGATTCTTTGGGGATGCTTGAGAGTCGCAGAAAGTTCGCGTGACGTTGCTCTTGAATCATCTTCCAGGGCTCTCGAAATATCCTCATCGATATCCAAACGAGAGCGATCTTATCTTGGTTTATCATCGAGATGGTAGTTCTTTTTCGTGAACTTTTCGAACCAAAACTTCATGGTATTGTAGGTGACAGAGTTCTTGCCTAACACTACACACATGTTACGACGAGCTTCGTTGCAATTGCAGCTTTGGGGGAACTCGTACAGAAAAACCCCTCGGAGGGCGTGACGTTCGGCGAGCAAATTCTCGGTCATTTTGAACAGCACCGAAAAGTTTTTTCAAATATATTAAACATGCACATTACGCACTGTGCAAATAAAAAAACAGAATTGGAAAAAAATAAATTAACGCTGAGCAATGAAGAAACAAACAAATTTTGCAAAGACTTTTTGACCAACCTAATATTTTTTTGAATCGCCAAAATTCCTGAAATTCCAAATTAGTTATGAAATTTACTTTATTGGAAACTTTGGTCTTCTAAAAATATTGTCTCACGTCCGGAAATGCCTCCAAAAAGTGGGTCTCAACACGACACTTTATTGTAAAATGTGTACGCAAAAACTATGAAAAATCTATGCCAATTTTGAAACTACAGTACTCTTTAAAGGCGCATGAGTTTTCGGATATAACAAAAGCCTGCCGTTTCGAGACCAGACACCTTATTTTTGCAGCTGAAATCTCAAATTTTCAGATTAGGATAACATTTCGAAATTTCATAAGTTTCCATAGCAATTGCAGATTCGTGGCGGGACCCAGCGTCGTTGTGAAAAACAAAATGAAAGGCACAAAAGTATTCACGGTGTGTGAGTGGAACTGAATCATTGGGTAATCCCAAAGTTATCCGTTTTTGTTTCAATTCGAGATAGTATAGAAGATGAAGTGACGCAGACAGGCTTTGTGTCGATGACGAATTGTATGTTGAAATGGAGAAGAAACACGGTTTCAAATACGGGCGGTAGGCACAAAAAAACAACAAGAAGAAGGAGACAATTCGTGTCGGGAACAGGGAAAGCTTATTGTTTTAGGGTGGCGACCAGTATTCAATCGGAAATCAGAATTCAACACGGATTAGGAATTAGGAGAAATTGAGACGACGACGGAAGCATCAGACAAAAACACGACCAAGAGTACACAAATGTACCCGAACGAGATTGAAGCAAGAGAAACAAGGTCAGAGAAATTTGGGGGAAGATGGTCAAGAGTAATTATGAATTGAAAAGAGAAAATTCATAAAAAGTAGCAGGTGGTGTGTTACCTTCTCCTTATTCTTCTGTTTCTTCATATTTTCCTGCTCACTTAGAAGATCTCGAGGCCATTTTTGACAGCTCCGAGACCTCCACCACCGGTGTTTATTGACTTTCCGTGTGTGTGTGTGTGGGATCACTGACAGCGCATTGCCACGTCACGTTGGCGATCTGATCAGGGAACAAAACACGTGTCATTAAAATGATCGAAAGATCAGCTGGGATTTTCGGGGGCTCGCGAGAGCTTTCAGATGATTTTAGGCGAAAAGTTGTAAATTTTAGCGATTTTTGCCCAGAAAGAAGTCTCGCAACGAAAATCGGCAACTTTCCGCTAAAAATACCGTTTCTGGTCTCGAAACGACAAATCTTTGTTAAACACAAAATTGTGCGCGCCTTTAAGGAGTACTGTAGTTTCAAACTTTTTTTGGGGTTACTGTAATTCCTAAAGGCGCACACTCGATTTTAAAATATTTCGTTCTTAGTGAGAGTCCTAAAATTAATATCTGGCTTTACAAAAAGCTTTTTTCAATCTTTCAAAAACAATCAATAAAAATACCGTAACCCTTTAAAGGTACACGTCTGCCAAAATAAAAATGTTTAGACTACAGTAACCAAGCCGTAAAGGCGCATTCCATAAATTTTTGTTGAATTGGAAAATGTTATGCGCCTTTAAAGAGTACTGTAATTCGAATTTGGGGAATTTTCATCGATTTTTGATAGTTTTTTTTTTCAAAAAAAATTATATTCGATGAAAACTTCGTAACAACAAAATTTGTCGCGTCGAGACCATTTACCGTATTTTTGATGCAAAAATCGCCAAATTTCGCGTATGTATAATATTATAAGTAAATTTTCAAACCGAACACCTTAAGAATAAAATATTAAAAGTTCACACATGAGCTGGTGACCCCACGAAAAGTTCTCCCCTATTCAATGAAAAACGTGCGAACAATGTGCATAATCTAGTGCAAACACTCGAGAACACTATACTCTCTTGGCATCGCCCACCACCCGAATTCTGTAGAAGAAACTTAACGGAAAGAACTTTTAAAAAACTGGAAAGAAACGAAGAATCTATATACTTTTCCGTCATTTTCACAGTTACATAATGATAATTAGCTTGCGCTAGCTAGTAGCCCTATTGCAGTGAAACTTCGTAATGAATAAGATGAAGAATGCTAGTGGGGAGGGTAGGCAACAGGGGGTCTTGTGTATATAAATTACATAATGGACGGAGCGGATGAGCGAAAGATGTCTATGCTTATTTTATACTTTGAAAAGCAAACAATTGAGAGGTGAATTGGGGAGAGATTTACAGGAAACTGATGTATGTAATTCAAACCTATTTGGTGGTTTTTATAGAAAATAATTTAGTGGGATTGCTCATGACACAAGAATGGAGTTGAAAAATATGGCAATATAAATAAATACACAATATACACATTATATAAATTATGGAAATTTAAAGATCTTCTAGCAGAATGCGACACGATCGATAAACTCCATTTCGTTCATGCCCAGCTCGATATTGTCCAGTGATGCCGCGTGGATTGCAGCAGTCACCGCAGAAACTTCCTTCTTTCGGTAGAGCTCGACGCGTTCGAATCCTGTATCAGAGATCGAGTCGAGGAAGCCGCTCATCAGATTTTTATAAGAATCGAACATTCGTCCGAAGAGCAGAATTTTCAGTGTTTTCTCTTTCTCAGTGGGGGGATATTGACGCAAGACGTTTACAACGAGATTTCCGAGTGTGATTCCGGCGTTGTGGAAGACTTCGGCGATTACAGGGAGCTGTTCATACTCTTCCACTTGCTCATTTTGCTCTTCCTCTTCTCCCTCTTCCTGTTTTGTAGTGTCCACGTCGCCAATCATATTATCTGAAAAAAACATGACTTGAAATAAATATTTGATTTTTTTTGGATTTTATTTGTTGATATTTTGACAAAAATTGATTTTTTGAATTTTTAAAAAAATATTTTAACGAAAAATTTATTTTTTTGAATTTATTTAAAAAATATTTTGACGAAAAATTGATTTTTTTTGAATTTTTAAAAAATAGTTTGGCAAAACATAGATTTTTTGAATTAAAACAAAATATTTTAACGAAAAATTGATTTTTTTTAATTTTTAAAAAAATATTCTGTCGAAAAATTGATTTTTTAAAAAGTTTTTTTGATGTGACGAAAATTTTTATTGTGACGAAAATTGATTTTTTGAATAAAAAAAATATTTTTACGAAAGATTGATTCTTTGAATTTAAAAAAAAAATCCTCGGGGAGTACACGAGCTGCAAAATCAGTAGAGTAAACCGGAGTTTTTACTTACGTCTGGCCAACTTTTCGGTGAACAGCGCCAGACGATGCTTATAATAATTGGAGAAGCATATTTCATTCATTTGAAGCAGGTCTCGGTCATTCTTCATTGAAAATACCGTCTTGAACACGTCTTTTATTTTGTCCGTCACACTGCTCTTGTTGCCTCGGCTCATCATGTTCTCCGTGCCACGCTCAACGTCATTGACAAACATCTGGAAGGATGTACGTCCACACCAGTAGGCACCTCCATGTCCAATCATGCCTGGTGTGATGTCGGGCTTCTTCATTGTACCGTCCTTTAAGACCAGTCTGCAGAATGCGTCGACGCCGGCTTGAAGAGCAATTCCTTCTTAATAAAAATGTTGAATTTAATTTATTTTTCTCAAGATTCGAAATTAAATTTACCTTCTCCTTTCTGGAAATGAGCCGGTGCAACTGCGTCGATTTCGGACATAACATGGAAATCTTCACAGATTCTCTTCTCAGGCGCCACGGAAACATATTTATTCCGGAAAAAAGTCACGAGATCGTCGACTTTATCACCCCGATCAGTCTGGGCGAACAGGACGACGACGCGTCGAATGACGCCCTTCTCTCTCCAATTGTCCTTGCCAGTCGCTTTTCTCATCGCAGCTTCGACGCCTGAAGCGATCGTCTCCGAAGCTACTCTGGGCTTGAAGTAGTGAAGATCAGTTCCGACGACGGTTCTCCAGTAGCGAGTATTCGCTGAATCGATGACGACGATGCGGGTGCAGGCTAAGTTTCCCTCAACTCCGCAGTAGAAATCCTTCAGCGGTTTCGGTGGATCCACTCGAGCTGGAATCTGCATCGGTGGTTTGATGACGTGGATCGTGGTGCTTTTTCGGTTTCCTTTGCCATTTTTTGTCATCGTTGGAACTGAAAAATCGAACGAATAATGTTATATTTAGAAAACTATGAAAAAAACGAAAACTAATTTAACAGCGATTATATTCGACAATTCTGCAAAATAACCCAACATTTTCAACTAAAAATTATCTGAAAATACCATTTATTCCAGTTGAAACACTTGGAAAATGCTCAAAATTGATAATTTGCAACTTCCAGACCATTTTTGAGCATTTCTCCGAATGTTTCAGCTGGAATAAATGATATTATCAGTTAAATCAAGTGGTGCAATAGATCATTTTGTCGAAACGCCGTAAAAACCCCTGAATTGGATAAAAAGCAAATCTGAGTGGAAAACGCCTCGGAAAACCAATTTTTAGCGCTGCAGCGAGGGAAAATAGATCAAATTTGAATGCTAGAATATTTCCCGCATTTTATTTTGCAAAAATTCTGCTTTAATTCTGACAAAACCCGCCTGATCTACAAAAAACCAATAAAATAATTCAAAAATGCAAAATTCTGGCGATGTGCGCAGAAAAGTGGGCGGAGTTTGATTGGCAAACTGGTGCGCAGTTTTTTGAAGTTTTTTTCTTTATTGATTTATAAAAATTTATTCATGAAATATATAATTAAAAATGTACAAATTTGATATAACAAAGTTAAATCCGAAATTTAGCTACAAATTAATCTCCCTCAGCATCTTTTTCTCTACATTCTGCTGCAAGAAAATCTCGTTCCGCTCCTTCGCAGCGAGCACAGCTGCGCCAACCGCAGGTGAATCAGATGGCTCGTACATTACGATTTTCTCGATTCCAGATCCACTCAAAGAAGCCACAAATCCTTGTTGGAGAGCATCCCATGATTGAAAGACTCCTCCGATCTGGACAATGCTGAGAACTTTTCGATCTTCCTGAAAATTCAGAATTAATGTTTTAAAAATTTTAAATTTGATTACATTGGTGAGATACTTTGCCACAGTTCTCACATGTTTTCCGAGAACATCTCCAGCTCTTCTGAAAGCTTCTGCCACAGCCGCATCGTCAGTTCGTTCCGCGAGAGAAACTGTAAAATCGGCAATTTTATGCTTCTCAAATTTAGAGTACAAATAGTCGAGCATTCTAGTTTTATCAGTAATATTATAGTGTTTGAAGAGCAGCTGTTTGATAACATCAGTATTAAAGTTCTCCTCGAACCCGTCTTCCGCGTCGAAAAGCATCTGGATCGCAGTTCGAGCGATCCAAAATGCACTTCCTCCGTCTCCAATTTGATGTCCCCAGCCGCCGGCTCCTTTTACAGATCCGTCACGAATTTTTAGTCGACACGAAGATCCGGTCCCAGCAATCAGTACAATCCCATTTTCCTCTCCTGGAAAATTGGCCAAAAGAGTCATCACAGCGTCGGAAGTCAAGTAGAAGTTTTCCGTGACATTTCCATGATTCTGACGGAAGTAATCAACGAATTTCTTGTTAAATTCCTCATCTTCGGCACCAGAAAGCCCTAGACCGAGAGCCTTGAGATTCTTAATGTCCAGCTTCTCCTTCTCGAAAACTTCCAGAATCCAATCAGCTATTCGTTTGCAAACGATCGTGTGATCCGTCAAAAAGAAATTGGTTCCTTCTGTCGATGAAGTGTATCTCTGATTAGTGTCTGCGTCGATAATCACTAATTTGGAGCCAGTAGCGCCTCCTTCAATTCCAGCATAAAGCCCAAGTGATTCTCTGGAAAAAATTAAAATTTATTACTGAGACGCAAGATTTTGCGAACTTTTCCGAAAAGTACGGTATCCGGTCTCAACACGACAATTTTCGGTTAATAAAAACGAGTGTGCACCTTTAAAGAGTACTGTAATTCTGAATTTCTGTAGTTGCGGAATTTTTATCGATTTTTTATATTTTTTCTCACAATTTGTTAAGATTAGTGTTTTTTAATTGGAAAACTATGAAAAATCGATGAAAGGTGAAATTACAGTACTCTTTAAAGGCGCACACCTGCTAGCATTGAACAAAAATTGTCGCGTCGAGACCGGGTACCGTAATTTTTGAGCCGAATTCCTAATAAATACCTTGTCATTTTAAAAATATCAATTGTTTCTTTTTCCGTCTCTATTCTTCTTTCCAAAGTTGCACGTAGAAATGGATATTTTGATAGATATGGGGCGCAGGTCCAATTATCACTGAAAATGTATAATTTTTTAAAATAATTTTATGAACCTTTGGGAAAAAAATTTGAAAGAAAATGCACTTTTCAACAATTATGCGGGCATTCACACACAGAGACTAGAAAATATTTTTCTCCACGCGCAACACTTCTTTGCCTAACTGTTTGCGTCTCTCCGCCGGTCATTACTCACTCTCTCAGTTGGTAGGCAAACCAAATAGTGGCATGTTCGAATTTTATCAACAATTGGGCAAAAGTGTCGATTAGCGGGCAAAACGTGGACGGATCGAAGAATACGTCCGATGCGATGATCACATCGAGATGACGATCACCGATTTGATCGCAAACGGCGGACACTGAAGCACGCGATTCCCAGTCGAGACCCTAAATGTGTTTTTTGTTGGTTTTTTCGATTTAAATGCGTATATATATTACTGTAACACAAAATTTTGTACAAATTTCTAAGAATTCGTATTGCACAGCATATTTGACGCGCAAAATATCTCGTAGAGAAAAACTACAGTAACTCCTTTCATGACTACTGTAGCACTTGTGCCGATTTACGGACTACGCCCGTAAATCGACACAAGCGTTACAGTACCCATTTAAAGAGTTACTGTAGTTTTCGCTACGAGATATTTTGCACGTCAAGTATGTTGCGTAATACGCATTTTCCCAATTTTTTCCGTAAATGTCGAATTCTTAATTCTTGGAGTTCCATTTCGCGAAATTTTGCGGCAAGAAAACAGTATGCGGTCCTGCCACGTGCGCCTTTAAAGAGTACTGTAACTTCAAACTTTCGTTGCTGTTAATTTTTTATTGATTTTTCATAGTTTTTTCGTGAAAAACACATTATTTTTTTCAACAAAAAACGATGAAAAATCAATGAAAATTCTGCAGCAACAAAAGTTTAGAGTTACAGTACTTTTTAAAGGCGCACACCTGTTTGTGTTAAGCAAAAATTCTCGTGGCGAGACCGCATACCGTTACAATACACTTTTCAGCTACTCCATTGGCTTCAATATTTCGTTGAAGAGTTTCCAGGGCCTGAAAAATGCAAAAATTATCGAATTTCGAATTTTTCAAAAACCTACAGCCTCTAATTTAGGATGATCCGTCATCCAAACGTTCGCTGCTCCCAGCTTCGCAGTGGTGAGCCCACAGACACCGGTGGCTCCGGCTCCAATTTCGAGAACAAGCTTGTCTTCGATTAGTTCCTGGTTACTGCACAGAAAATCGCTGAAAACTTGAGCACAAGGCCAGGCGTGTTTCCAGTGATTTTGAGCTGAACCACTCATTCTGCATCGAAAAATGATTTGCACGAAAACGCGCTCCACGGCCAATTGAACACGCTACGCCCCTGAATCGTGGGTCTCGCTAGGTATTTGGTGGAAAAAAAACGTAGTAAATTCAAACTTTTTCAAAAAAAAAAACGACGAAAAATGTTTGCCTAACGAGACCCATTGTTTGAGGGCGGAGCGTGTGCAGTTGGCCGTGGAGAGCGTTTTCCTGTCTCTATAATAGTATTTTCAGGCGAAGCTTTACCTTGAAAAACATGAAAAAACTTTAAATATTTAATAAATTTTATTCAAGGCACTTTTTGTCTAAAAATCATAGAATATAAATATTTAAATTTTACAAAAATGACCCGCGAAGTAATCTTTGGGATACAATAAATAAATAAAAAATTAAAATTTTAAGCTTTTTACAGAATAATAGTAAAATTGAAAAAAAAATTATAGAAGCCAGGTGTTGAGGTCGGCCGCGAATTCTTCATCGCTCAGGAATTGTTTGTCGATTTGTCTGAAAATTGAGAAGTTCTGCAAATAAAAGTTTTTCCACACATTTTTTTATTGAAAATTAGGGTCAAAATCACACGATTCGTCGGAAAATAACATTAATTTCAGTTGAAAAATTCAAAAAAGTAAATCGCGATTTTCAGGCCATTTTTGGGCACTTTTTTTTGAATTTTTCAACAGAAATTAATGTTATTTTCAGATAAATCAAGTGATTTTGACCCTAATTTTCAATTTAAAAAACATGTTGCAATGAGCAAAGACATACGAAATGGCAATATTTCCACACAATGGGCACTCTGCTCCAACAATATTCGAGATAAAAGCCGCAATTTTCAGATATTTCTCCTGTTTCTCGATAAATCCTTTCTGATTTCCAGCCAACTGCTCTGCTTTCATTTGGCTTAAAACTCGTTCTTCATCAATTATCAGCGTCTTCATTTTTTCAACTTCTTCCTGCGATAAAAATGAAATCATAGCGATTTCAAGGCATTCTCGATGGAAAAAATGACGGCACGAGTGAACATTGAAAGCTCTTCCAGAAATTGGCCGAGCACAATGTGAGCAAACATCCGACGGCTTCACAACTGTCGTTCGATTTTTCAGTTTTTCTTGTTTATCACGGATTTCTGAAGCAATTTCAGTGGCTTCTTTCATTGATCGTTCCAGTTTTTCGAGACGTTGTTTGTTTCGTTTCAAAAAGTCTACGATAATCGGTTTGAGAGCACCAACTCGAGTGAATTTTGGAATAATTGGAAGAAGATCTTGTATTGTCAGAAGATGATTCGATTCGTTGATTAATTCGATGCACTTGTCGACATTATTCTCTTGAGTGACGTAATACTGGCCTGAAATTGGGTTTGATTTGAAAATTTAGAAAGCTTTAGAAATTTTAGAAAAATACTTTTATTTTAGAAAAGGAAAAGGACTGAATATCTTTAATTCTGCCAACTTTTCTCACAAAAATTAATTGATATTTAATTTATTTTTTGCCTTTTTTCGTGGTATTTTCGGATACAAACCAGAATTTGTAACAAAATTCAGATTTTTCGAATTTTTGACTTCCAGGAAATATTCTTTTTTTTTTTTAATTTTTCTTTCGAAAAGCTAATTTTTTCTGAATTTTTTTTTTTATTTTGAAAAAAAAAATTTACATTTTTTCTTAAAAAAATTGAATTTGTCTAAAATTTCGCTTATTCTGAAGATTAGTAATTTGCAAAAAAACCAAATTTTTACAGATTTTCAACAAAATCCAATTTTTTTTCAAATTTTTGACTGTCAGAATTATTTTTTTGAAAAAACCACTTTTTTTGGTAATATCAGATTTTTTGAATTTTTCCCTTCCAGAAAAAAAAATAATTTTTTGAATTTTTTTTCAGAAAATAGCTAATTTTTGCTGAAATAGCTTAAATTAGCAGAGATCTCATTATGAATTTTCAAAAAAATTCTGCTTCTCCGAATTTTTGAATTTCCAGAAAATATAATTTTTCGAAATTTTTCCGAAATTTTGACTTTCGAAAAACCTTTTTTTTAAACGAAAGCTTTTCCGAATTTTTTCTTGAATATTTTTTTTGTAAAAAGCTTAATTTGACTGAGATTTCATTTTGAAATTTTCAAAAAAATGCAGCTTTAAAGTAAGAAGCTTTTCCGAATTTTTGACTTAAAAAAATATATTTTCGGCGTTAAATTTGGCTGAAAGTTTGGGAAAAAAAACACCAAAATTTTACCAATTTTCAACCAAATGGCTTTCTTCGCCTTCTCATCCAACTTCTGCCTGATATAACTAGTCGCTGCCGGATCCTCCATTCCCTCCAACCACGCGAAATTCGCTTCAGCTTCTTCCATCATTAGAGCACATTTTTTGGCCAAATCAACATCAAATCCCAATGCTTTTTCTACAGCATCACCAAACATTCCAGCAACACAAAAAAGATATACAACACATGGTTCAATTTTAAATTGTTCACACGTTCTCATTGCAAAATCTAATTCATATGGGAGGTCGGAGCGAATAGTTCCATGCGATTCCAGATATCCGAGCAGTTTTTCTCGCCGGAATTTTGCCATTAGATGGATGTAGATGTTGTGGAGATTTGCCAGATTTTGAGGATTTTGGGAAATCTGAATTTTTCAATTTTAAAAATATTTTCAATAAAATTCAGATTTTTTCCATTTATGACTGTCAGAAACCTGTTTTTCATGTACAAAAAAATGCGTTTTTTTTTTGAAAAAATTTTTCGAAAAAAAAACCGAGGTTTAGCAAATTTTCAACCAATTTTCAACGCCTATCCAATTTTTCGACTTTCAGAAAAATTGGTTTTATACGAAAAACTGCTTATTTCGAAAAAAAAATTAAATGTTTACAGATTTTCAACAAAATCCAACTTTTTCAAATTTTCGACTTTCAGAAAAAATTTTTTGAACAAAAAAAAATCCCATTTTCGGCTGGCAGAAAATTGGTTTTTTTCAAGTACAGAATATGAGTTTTTTCAAAAAAAAAACCGAAATTTTACAAAAATTCAACAAAATTCAGGTTTTTCGAAAAAAAAATAGACTTCCAGAAAATTAGGTTTTTGAACAAAAAATTGTTTTTTGTTTTTTTTTTTGGTAATTTGGAATAAATACCGATTTTCAATAAAATCCAACTTTTTAAAATTTTTTGACTTTCAGAAATAGGCTTTTGCGAAAAAATTCTGAATTTGGCTGAAATTTCGGTAATTTATTTTCAAAAAAATTTGACTTTCTGAAAATTGTTTTTTGAACAAAAAAAACAAGCACAAGAATTTGACTAAAAATTATTCTGAAAATTTGGTAATTTGGAACAAAATACCAATTTCCACAAAATTTAGCATTTTCAAATTTTCGACTTCCAGAAAATTGATTTTTTATTCTTAAACCAATTTTTTAATGTTTGATTTTTTTGTCAAATTTGAAATTTTGTTTCGCAATAAAACAATTGTCCTAACCGTCTGTGTTCCTTTAAATTGTGCCTCCAAATATTTGATCGCAGGAATCGCCATTTCCATATTCTTTACACAAAGCGACAAGCACGGCGTCAACTTTTGCGGCGAAATCTGATCCTGATTCTGGATAAGATACACGATAACCTGCTTCGGTATATGTTCTATAAGAAGTGGGCACATTTCGTACGTCAACTCAGAAATCCGCTGATTTTTCAGTACTTCTAACACTTCAAAGTACTGCTCGCGGAGCATCAGAATATCAATGACGGTACGTAGATCCTTCACAGCGTTCGCAAAGAAAAGTTGCATTTCAAAATCCGCGTGAGCTACACACATCCGATAGACCGCATCTCGATTCGTTTGAATCGATTCAATCACATTTTTTCGCATAAAATATCGCTGAACATGATCCGTAGTGTCTCGAAGTTTCTCCACAAATGCGGGATCCGGATTGCTATTCTTGAGTCGTCGCATCTCGGCGAGCTCTTCCAATTGCACATTGAGCAGCCACATTACCAGAGCATCCCGTCGGATTTTATCCTCGTGGCGGGTGAGCCGCTCGAGCTTCTTGTCTAGGAGGGTTTTTAGGCCCATTTTTCGTTCACTGGAGTTGGTGAGGAACTTTAGAACTACGCTTTCGAACGGTTCACTCGATTGGGCAAGGATTTCGGCGGCCGCGGTGAAGCTGGAAAGGGAAAATTTAGTTTTGTGTACTTCTCGAGGAGGCAGACAATTTTTTGTTTTTTTTTTCTGTTTTTGAAAAAAATCGAATTTTTTTTGGTCAAAACCCAAAAAAAATGTTTTTCTCATATAAACAGCTGCGGTAAGGCTGGAAGGGAAAAATTGATTTTTTTCATTAAAGGAAATTATTTTCAAATTTCAATATCGTTTACTCCCGTTTTTTTCCGGAGTTTGTTGGTAAAAATGGTTCTTTTTCTGATTAAAAAAAATGTTTCAGCCGAATTTTTTGTTATTTTTCTTTTAAAAAATCCAAACATTTTTTATTCGAAAAATGGTTTTTTTTCTTTGCAAAATGTGTTTTTTCTAGTTATTCTTGAAAAAAAATTTTTTTAAATATTTTTTGAGAAGCTTTTTGCCACAAATCTTACTTTTTAGCTTAAAAAACAAGATTTTTCACAATTTTTTTGTAATTATTTTTTCATTAAAAACCTAGTATTTTTGCCAAAAAATAGAAGCCTTTTCGCTGTTTTTCCGTATTGGTAGCGAAATACTAATTTTTTACTCTTTTTTGTTAAAAAAAAAGAGCCAAAAAAATTGAAAATGGCGAAAAATTCAATAATTTAACTTTTTTCGATTTATTGAAAGAAAAAATTAATTTTCCAGAAAAATAGCCAAAAACTTCGGATTTCTCAAAGTTTTTTGTTAATTTTCTTTAAAAAATTTTTTTCGATTTTTTTTTTGATTTTCTGGAAAATCGAAATTTTTCAAAAAAAAAATTTTCCAGAATAATTAAATAAATCGAACTTTTTCTCCTGAATATAAAAATCCGCCTGCTTCCTCAAAACCATTTCCAGTGCATCCGGTTCAATTGCAACCCGAGTTCTAGCAATTTGTAGTGCTTTTTGATATTCTCCTCTATCCAAGTAAGTCTTCCAAATGTATCGAGCCTCATCATTTGTCCCATATTTCATTGCAAAGGTTTGAGTGTAGAGCCATACAAATTCAGCGACATTATCACTGACAAAACCCAATGCTCCACCGAGTTCCGGGTTCCAAGGATCTTCGAAAATGACGTCATGTGGTGGAAGAAGTGACAGAGCAAGTACCCGGGAAGAGTAGGCAAGAAGCACGTGGTAATCGGTCAAAGCGATTCCTGTTGGAGGTTCCAGGCGGCCTTCAATCAAGCGGTGCCTGAAAAATTAGAAAATTAATGTTTTTTTTTGAATTTTAAAATAAGTTTTTTGCTTTCAAAATAGCCGAAAAAGGCCAAATTACGTTCGAAAAAAGTCCTAATTCTACTGAAAAATCTCAAAAAATACGGAAAATTGGTAAAACTTGAGATTGTAGATAAATTATTCTTTTTTCTGGGAATTTATTTTTTTCTATTTTCGGTGTCTGGAAAATAATAAAAAAATTAATTTAATTTTTTTTCGAATTTCTACTTAATTTTTTAATCTAATGAAGACTCCAAATTTGCCCGACAAAAAAAATTTTTCTCAAAAATTTCACAAACTAAAATTCGTACTTTGAAAAATTGTTTAAAAAACGAAGAAAAATGAGCGAAAAAGGTCGGATTTTTTAATGAAAATATACAAAAATCGGATATTTTTCGTTTTTCAATTTTTTTCAAGAAAAAATTGAATTTTTAATAACTTTTTTCTCATTAAAATTAACAAATATTTGAAAAATCTATAGTTTTTTTCTTTTTTTGCGAATTTTTTACTGAAATTTTCTCTAGAAAATGATTTTTTTTAGGTTTTTTGTTGAAAAGTCCGGTTTATTCCGTGTTTTTAGGCTACTTTTTAGTCTAAAAACGAACTCAATATTGAACTCTTCCACTAAAACATCTTGAATCCTCTCCGCATAAATATTAACATTTCCAATCGAAATTCCATCCGGCGAAAGCCACGCATATCTCTTTGGCTCTGCAATAGTCGGGTGCATCGTCAAAAATCCGTGATTTTTGAATTTTTCCGAGAATTTCGAAGAGCTTATCGTGTGTTGTAGAGTATTTGGTGATGTGAAGAATGAATGGAATGTTGTAGAAGGAGCTTGTTCTGTTGCAAGATTCATTAAGCCTGCTTGAAGAGACGCAGAGCTCGTGAATCCTCCGAGCTTTACAACTGGCGCCGGCTCGTTATCTGTGATCAGAACGATCAGGCGAGCCATCTGAGCGATTATAACCATCCATTTCTTATTTTTCGGATCATCATCCGCCAACTGGAATAGTTGAATATCTGTAATCGCTGCTGCCGGTGACGGGGCGCTTGTGATCCGTTGCTCGGCGATTTGAGCAACTTGTGACGTCAGTTCTTTCAGTGTCGTCATCATTCCAGTGCTTCCGACGTTCAGCTCAATTATTGATCCCTGAGCGGTTCCGAGAAGGATCGGTCCAGTTGTGTCGGTTTCTTTCGAATAATCCGGATTCCATCCAACAGCAGTCACCACGCAACGAAGTTTCTTTAAATGATGAAATGCGTTGCTTTTCAGATGAATATAGAAGTTATGGCCTAGTTTTGATGATACAATTGCGTGGAATCCGGTACGCGAAAGATGGATATATGCCACGTGATCAGGGCCGTTGAGAGGAAGTGACATTTCTGAAAATGAGAAAAAAAATTTGAATTTTTAATTTTTAATAATTTTTAATTTTTAACAAAAAACCTTGATGCCTCTCCCCAGTGCCTTCGCTGTAATGAACGAGCAGCTTTTCAGTGACCGCCGCGAGCATTTCTCCATTTTGAACGGCCAAATTGGATACGGCGGTCAATTTTACGAATCTGAAAATGATTGGGTTAAAAAAAAAAAAATCGAAAAACTCACTTCAAATCTTTTTTCAAGTCGATAGTTGCCCGAGTAATAATTCCATTTTTGTTTTTCGCAGTGTTTTTGATCATTCTGAAAGCTTTTTTATAATTTAAAAAATTTTAAAAACGGTTTTTGAATGAAAAATCACGAAAAATTCTATTTGTAAACATTTTTGGCAAGAGCGAGTGAGGAAGAGAGAAGGGAGGCAGTGACCTGACGGCCGGGGAAATTTTCTCGGTCATAGCACACTTTTAAATATATTTAGTGTATAAAAGCATTGGGAAATCGAAAAACTGCAATAATTTTTAATTTCTATAAACAAACGTTGAAACATCTGATAGGAATAAATTCCGTGAAATATCGATTTTTCACATTTTAATAGATTAAATTATCGCCAAACTATTTAATATTTAGATCAATTTTTCTATAAAAATGCATCGATTTTGCATTTGAATTCGAATTCAAAGAATTAAAATTGAAAAAGTTCTGAAAAGACGATAATTTCGAAAATGGGTAAACACCGGCATGACAAATCACAGATTTTGTAATCTACCGTAGTCTGCCTGCGATGAAATTGAATTATTTCGAAGACGAAGCTTATCAAAACAGCTTAAAATTGTTCTCAACGTGTTTTTAAAAATTGCTTGAATTATTTAAAATTAAAATTGAGAACATTTTCTCATCGAAAGTTGAGCGAATTTGAACATTTAAAATGTTAAAGCTTTGGCTACCGTAGTCTTGAAGACGCATACATTGAAGATTCGACATGGTTTCACCACGATCCGCTCTAGATGGTAGAAAATTTAACAATTTTCTCTTTGCGCAATATATTGCCATTTTTTAAGCGATTTTCACTTTCTCTCGTCAAATGCTCCGCCGCAAAAGTGTAAATCTCAAAAAAGAGCAGGTAAAACAATGTATTTTTTTCAATAGATCAAGTAATTCCGTTCAGAGTACAGAAACAGTCCTCTCCAATAGTCAATCGCCGTCTTTTGTCGATTTTAAACGGATAACACGAAGTAAAAAATATTCAGCGGCACAGAAAAATGCACCGGATGAGAAAAAGCAGTGCACGAAAAAGCGGCAATTGGTTAGACTCTATTTTCAGAGATTTTTCTTAATTTCCAGAATTTCAGCCTTCCCTCGCCCCCGCGTGTGAAGAGTTGCAGCCTAAAAAATCAAAAGTAACTGAAGAAACGGTGGCTTCACAGAAAACTCACGGACTCTCGAATCTCGACGATTATTGCTTGGAAATGCCGGATTTCGAGAAACAAATGCTGTCGATTTGGCAATCGAATATAGATATTACAGAAATGTACAGGGCACTTTGCAAGTCAGCATCACTCATTCCAGCCCCTCATACTCTATTCTGTGTGTATGAAATTCCAGAATCTCCAAATAAAACTCAACAATTTTGCCCTTCCAGGTTTTAAAACCATTAAATTGCTGAAGATTTAGTGAAAACTCTAGAAATTTCAGCATTGAAGACCGGCAACGAGTGCTACTCAACATATTTTCCCGTCGTTTTCAGCTCAAAGTGTCCTCTGAAGCTCTTCATTTGGGAGCGGCTCTACTCGATAAATGCCTCGATATGATGTCAGTTAACAAGGCATCATTGGATGAACTGGCAGCGGTCACCTTGGTTATTGCCAGGTATACAATGAAATAAAACAGTTTTAATTGATTTTTTTCAGCAAACTCGAAGACGTAAATTGTCTGACAATTGAGAATATAATTGGCGTTGAGTTGATAGAAAAATCCGCGGCGCAGGTATTTTTCTACTGAAATCTTCAAAATTATCACTTTTTTCCAGATGGCAGCTCTTGAGAGATTCGTTCTGACATCATTATCATTCAAAATCACAATTCCGACGCCGCTTCATTTTTCCACTTATATGCTCGTTTATCTATCGGCGTCACCGGCGAAAATTCACCTAACTTATGTACGATTTCGAGAAAAAAGACCTAATTTAGCTAAAATCTCGAATTTTGGCGATTTTCCGTGTTGTGGCTAGCCAGAAATTGATTTTTATTTGATAATTATCCTATTTTTCTCAGTTTTTTTTTCTTTTTCAGGTACATTAAAGTCGATAGCTAACCAAATTTGGTTATTACAAAGGCGTCTAAAGATGATAATATTCGCCATATTTTATGCGAATGGGTCTCGGCACGCTAGCAACATGTTACTGTAATTTGTGCGTGGCGAGATCCAAAATTTTCATCTTTAGACTGCGTAATAACCAAAAAATCAAAAATTTTAGCTTTAAATAATTTTTGAAAAGCCAAAATTCGGCATTTTTAGTTCAAAATATCAACAATTTCAATGTTCAGTACCTCCTGGAATTATCGATTTTGTACGTCCACAACCGCCGTTTTCCATCCGACGTCGTCGCCAACGCCGCCACGTGCCTGGCTTTTGCCATTGATTCTGAAGTATATTTTATTCTTGCTCTGAAAACGGGGTTTTTCACATATTTTAAATATTTTCAGCCGTCCGTAGATCAAACTCCGTCGACAGTTCTCCGCGAAACGGAGCTCAGATTACGCGATTTCACTGGAAAAAATGTGAAAGATGAGTGGGATCGGGAACGCGAAGTTATGCTGACATTGATAGATTTATTTCTGGTTGTGAGAATTTGTTTTATAGTTTTATTCAAATACTCGTACAATTCCAGGCCGGCGATGAAAATCACGATATTTATCGCGAATACTGCACATCTCGTCGAAACTACGTAGCACTTCGGCAGAGTGTCCCGGAACTTTTGGAGACACTGCGAAAAGACTCTACTTGAATTAATTGCCTCCCATTCCGTATTTTTAAAAATTCTATTGCCCCCACAGTCTTGTATTATAATGATCTCAATTTATTATTATTTTTCGGTTTCTCATATTTTACCCCTTTAAAATTGCACGTTCCCCGTCTTCTCTAATCTATTTTTTCGAATGAATGATTTCTGGAATTATTTGTCAACAGTTTTTTGTTCAAAATCGAGAAAAAATAGGAAAATTGTTTTCAAAAGGAATATTATTGATACGCAGAAAAAGAGCCATTCCTGACATCGATGTGCAAACGCGCTCCACGGCCAATTTCAGACAGCGCTCCGCCCCCGAACCATGGGTCTCGTTAGTTATTTGGCGGGGAAACGTTTTGTCGATTTTAAAGCATTTTTGGCATGTTCTCCTTTTTTAAATGATTTTTGTGCCAAAATTGTTGAAATAAAATTCAAAAACTGAATAATTGGATGTTGATAACATAAAAATCATCAAAATCAACGGAAAAATGAGAAAAAATGCTTAAAAATTGGCCAATTGCCGGCAAATACCTAGCGAGACCCATAGTCAGGGGGCGGAGCGTTTTCAATTGGCTGTGGAGCGCGTTTTCATCTCCATTTCAAATTTTCAAACGTTTCAACCAGTTTTTAATGATTTTAAAGCCTAAATTGTTAAAACTTAAAATCCAAAATAATTAGTTTTTTCCCATCATTTCGATAAAAATTCCTAATTTATTGTTAATTTGGCTCAAAGTAGCAATACACCATATTTTACGCGCAAAATATTTTTCCACCAAAACACAAAATTTGCGTTGAGTTCTATAAAAAAATGTTGCGGGGAAAAAAGTTTATAAATAATACACGAGGGAACCCAAAACATGACCTTTGTATGTTATATGGTGCATCGCTTTTCCGGTAGATCATATTTCGTTTTTTTTTGTTTTAATTTCAAGGGGTTCCACAAATTTCTTGTTCTCAAAGAAATAAGGGAATCAAGTTAACAAAGTAGTAGCACAAAAGACAAAAAACCGAGAGCACATATCTGGAATTCTCTTGAGACGTTCTTCTTACTTTTGCCAAGATGATCGTTCTGACACGTGTTGGATCCCTACGTCATTTTTCATCCTTGTAGCTTTTCACGTGGTGTCAGAATGTCCCATTTCGTTGTGACCTACAAAAAATGCGGGAACGTAGACGCAGACTTCTCAACTGGTTTTGCATGGTTGAGAACGTGCTGACGTAATACGTTTTGGGAAGAAAAATTCCCGCGCTTTTTGTAGCTCAAACCGCCATGGGACAACCTGACACCACGTGGTTTTTCGTTCCACTGCTCGAATTTTTCAAACTGCTTTATCTTGTTTTTGCACTTTATGCGCACTAAATCAAGATGTCACAAGGGGAATATGGAAGAATGAAAGGGTTATGAAACTCTTCCACGGCCACGTGTCGATTTAGAGTGTCTTATCTTGGTGAGATGTATGGTTTTGTGTGCATCTGGTGTCACGATGTCCCATCTCGGTTCGATCTACAGAAAATGCGGGAATTTTTTTCCTAAAAAATGGGACGTTAGCACATTCTTAACAATGCAAAATCAGTTGAGGTCTGCGTCTAAATTCCAGCGATTCTCGTAAATCTAAGTAGATCAAACTGAGATGGGATACTCTGACACCACCTGAGTGTGCTGACGTCACACTTTTCTGGGGAAAAAATCCCGCATTTTTCATAGATCAAGTCGCAACGGGACAGCTTGACACCACGTGCCGCATGAGAACGACTCAATGAATCAAATTTGAAGCGCAAAATTCTGTAATTCAAAAAATCAATATAGCTGTGGAAAATCAAAAAATCATAAGAGTTTGTCGTCGGAGAATCTCAAAACAGCCGAAAACAATTATATCCAAAACATACACACTGCAATAAAAATCGGCAGAGGGGGAAATCCCTGCATCTAAAATAGGGGAAATTGGTGTCCAGTTGCGTCCGGCGGCCCGTCGAGAACCATAGTGAGACAATGACGATGATGAGAAGTGGAGAGAGAGGGGCCTGTCATGATTGAAAAGGGACGAAGAAGAAGAAAAAAAGGAGAAAAAGAAGAAGAGGGGAGGAGAAGGCTGTAATTGCGCGTGAGTGTCTCTCTCCGTCTGCCTACTGGGCACTGCTAACAACTACTGGGGTCCCCCATATACAGCTAGAGACAACGTTTTCCAAGAGACACAGAGAGTAGTAGGAGCCTAGCCCCACAAAACTACTGGCTTCTTCTTCTATGGTCCTGGTCCACCAGCACCACCACACTACTACTCGCTCCCCGTCCTTCTATGCATTGGCAATAAAACTCTGGGGCTGCAGTTGTCTTTTTGTCTCTCTATCTCTAGCAGACATCCTTATACATGTGTGCTGGACCTTCGGAAACTTCTTAGTTGAAACATTGTTGTGTTGCTCTGTTACTCTTACTGCTTGACTGCCCTCTCTAAGTCTCCATCCCTCTTTCACTCTTACTCAAAACCCTAAGAACTTTTACCCAAGTGTCCCTTTTCCTTGTATGCTCAATGAGCCAGGTCAAGCTAGAGCCAGCTCAAATCCTTCTAAACAATCCATTGACTAACTAGTTTGGTCCTTAGTATTTTCCGTCGAGACACAATGATATGACGTATCCTTCGACAAGCCACGTCATTTTCTTCTCCTTTTTGTTTTTATTTTCTTGCTGACTGACAATTGACATATAGCACGGACAAAATAAAATTTATGTCAAAATGATAGAGCATGTTCTTCTTTTTTTGTTTTTGATTTTGAAATTTCAATAGCTCACACTTCACCATAAATCGAAATAAAACATACATTGTTCTGTGCATTTTATATATATATATATTTCAAACTGAAAATAATACTAAAAATTTAAAGGTTTGAGTTAATAATAACCCACTGGGTTCATTTTTGCAAACTTCTGAAAAAATCAATGCTGGACTGATCTTGAGAATGGGGTTTTTTAAATCAATTAAACGCGTTCACACTGTCGAAATTGATTACGGACCTAATGCAACACATTTTACGTCCAAGTTTACTCATTCCTAGGATTGCAATCGGTAATTTTTTTGAAATAATTTTTTTGTAGATCCATTTGTTTGATTGAAAAAATTTTTTTTTTCCAATTCAGAATCTAAGAAATTTTTAATTTAAAACTTTAATTTTATAAAATTTACTGAAAATTTAAAATAATAGTCATATCGACTTTTATCTTTTGGAATTTCTTTTTTTTTTTTGATTTTTATATTGGCGCAAAAATGTGACCGCAACAACGCAAATCGGCCACCAAAAATACTTTCTGGGATTTGGCCTAGACAACGCCCTAATGAAGCCTAAGCCTAAGCTTAAGCCTAAGCCTAATCCTAAACCAATACTTAAGCCTAAGCCTAAGCCTAAATCTAAGCCTGAGCCTCAGCCTCAGCGTAAGCCTAAGCCTCATCGTAAGCCTAAGCCTAAGCTTAACCTAAGCCTACATTTTGATTCAAAAATTGCGAAAAGTCACCCCTTTTTCCTCCCCTCTTGCAGTTTTTTTTCTGGTTTTTTTCACCGCCGATCGACACATAAACCAACCTATTCTCTATTCAATTTCGTCGGTTTGCCCTTCTCTCATTTTGAAAAAGACTCGAAAAAGGAGAGGTGGGGGCCGAATCTTCTGCTCAGATTGCTCTTCATTTATCTTCGCCACACACAGACCCCCATACACACACACATACATACATACAAACTCTCGTTTTCCACAAGTCCAGCCACCCGGAAAGCTTGTCTTTCTAAACAAGTGCACCCACCAATTCCCCACCACCCAACACCACCTCAATTTTCCCGCCGTTTTTCAATTTTTCCTGTATTTTTTGGACTGCAACAATGGTAATCCCAGCTTATTAGGAAAGAAAAATGTCTTGGAATAAAATCCGGAAAAAATCGGAATAAAAGTTTTGGAAGAAGGAGCTTAAAGTTCCCACTTTGTGCTTTGAGATGGAATGTGCAATTTCTAGAGTTGCAAGGTCGGTAGGCACATGTTATGCCTGCAAGCAGGTAGGTATGTAGGTAGGCAGGCAGTGAAGTAGGCAGATAGTCAAGCAAGGTAGGCATCAAGGTAGGCTGGTTTTTTGTCAGAAAATTTTGTCAGAATTTTTGAAAATGAAGGTTGGTAAACATTGCCTGCAATTTTTTTTTGGAATTCAAAAGCCCATCTCTTACCGTTTTTCAAAATTTTACAATACTTTTTAATATTTTCGGTACATAGTTTCTACTTTTTACAAATGCGCCCGCCTACCTACCTGCCTTAAAAACGGCCTACGCCTGCCTCGTATGCCTACTTTAAAAATCCTTCCTGGCTGAACTTGCGGCAATTTGCACAGTTGAACCACTAAGCTTTATATTTAACGCCAAAATGCAGAAAACAGGTGGTAAGCAGGCATGCATCAGGTAGGCACCTTTGTTTGACAGGAAAATATCTGTAGGCCTGCCTTCAAAGCTGCCGGCGCCTACCTCGTACCTGCTCCAATTTCCTTGGATTATCTTTCAATTGCACCAAAACCCCGTAGCTTACGTCAGACTTAGGCAGGTGGGCAAGCAGGTAAAGACAGGCACTAGGGCACGTCAAATCCTATTCAGTTTCTAGTCTCGACTATTTCTTTGATGTTTGATCAACGCTGTATCGGTGTCTTCTTCTCCCCCAATATCTTCCCCAATTCCTACTAACCAACTCATTTTATTTGTGCCTCTTTTCTCTCAACATTAAGCACTCTTTGTATGGATCCCCTGCTCCGCGCCCTCTTTCTTCTCCTCTCTCCCAATGAATTTCTGACGAAGGACTCCTCTCTCTCTCTCTCCCTCTCTTACCACCATCTTCAGCCACCATCCATGTCAGAATTTTGAATTTGGCGCCCCGCGCGCGAGATATCTAAGATGTCTGCACTCATTTTTGGCAGCTCACATGGGCGCCGCTCCTCGAGTTTAATTAAAAAACGAATGTCGCTGGAAAAGAAAAGATGCCGTCGTTTTTTTAGTTGCTTCGTGCTCTTTTTTGTGCAAAATATTTCTGATCACAGCTGACCTCATCTGGTTTTGTTACCATTAAATTTCCCAGTCCCATTGTACTTTTGATCGTAATATTTAATTCATACTTTTTCCCTTATTTCGACGAATTGTCTAGTGCAAGCAAATCTTAATCTCTTTTTTTACAGAACCTACTCTCTTCTAGTTCAATTTTCAAATTTCACATCCGTCATATACTTCATAAATTCATCAATTTTAAACTTTTCTCAAATGACTTGAATGGAGGATTTCAAAGAAATTGAGGTGAGTGGCTTAGATTTGGGCTTAGAGTTAAGTCCAGGTTTAGGCCTAGGCTTAGGCTTAGGCTTATGCTTTGGCTTAGGTATATGCTTCGGCTTAGGTCTAGGCATAGCTTTAGGCCTTGTCTTCGGCTTATGCTGTGACTAATTCTTTGGCTATTCTTGCAGGGCTTGCTCGAGAGCGCCCGGCCCGACGACGAGACCACAACAACACTGCAAAACATCCGAAAGTATGCAAAACTCGCCCTACCGCATATCGTACTTGTCGTCTGCGTGTGCATCTACGCAACCATCGGCGCGTGGATCTTCTACACACTTGAGTCGCCCAACGAAGATCGGTTGAAGGAGACGGGACGAAAGACGATCGCCGAGATGAGAAGTAATCTCATTTATAAGATCAATAATAATGGTAGGTCTAAACTATTAGTTTTGCAGTTTTTGATCTGACAATTCTGATTTTCAGAGAAAGAGGTGTGGAAAGAAGACATCGAGAAAGAGCTGATGTTGTATAGTGAAAAATTGTACAAGGCGTTTAAAGAGCAATACGTTAGGTGAGTCTTTTTCCTTTACATGAATGCCTACCTGCCTACCTATTTCGAGGCTTGTTACGAGGGCCTAGTAGGCACGTAGGCATGCTCAATTAAAAAAAAACTGAAATTCTAGGTACTCTGATGTTCGAACAATCGGCTTTGAAGGAAGATCCAGTTATGAAGAAGCTGATGAAACAGGAGGAGATAGTGAACGAAAACGAAGGCATCGGTGAGTAATCCGACTTTTTGACTAATTCTAGTCTGCAAATTTCCAGGCACGGCAACAAGCGAGGTGACCGGGGCTCCGAGAAAATGTGGACGACGAGTAGTGCTCTTTTTTTCGCGGCAACAACAATGGCCACAATTGGATATGGTAATATCGTTCCAGTCACACCTCTTGGACGGCTCGCATGTGTACTTTTTGCATTGTTCGGTGCTCCGATTGCTATCATCACGATTGGAGGTGAGATATTGATAGGGAGTTTTGAAATTAAAAAAAAACACTCTGTAAACTGTGTGGCCTTTTTGTAAAATTCGCAGCCGACCTTGATTGAGCTCAACTACCTCAATCTTTGATCGTATGCTTCTCTCAAATTGGCTACCTCTAGGCCTTTCATGAAGGCAGGGTACTGAGCCTGACGCCTACCTGAAACCGATAGTTCGATTGAAGGCATTTTGGGGCCTACATGGAAGCCTCCCTAGACAAGTCCTCCTTTCTAAAAAAAAATTTTTTCAGATCTCGGAAAATTCTTGTCAGAATGCACGATCTGGTTGTATAAGCACATGCGAAAAGGGAGTGCACGTCTCGATTCGGCTTGGAAACGATTTCGCGGGCTCGAAGACAGCATAAGTGACGACTTGGAAAGTGCAAGTAAGAACCAGGACTCGTCAATTCTAGACATGGATATGGACGAGATTGACAAGTCGGAAGTGCCCGTTCTTATGGTTTTCACGATTATCTTGGTGAGCTTTTTTGGTGGTTTTTAGGGGGAAAATGGGGGGGGGGGGGCAGTTTAGAAACCTACCTACATGCCTACCGCACGTAGACATCACTGTACCTACGTCACTATTTTTCAGTTATATATAGCATTTGGCGGGATTCTGTTTTCAATACTTGAAGACTGGTCATACATGGATGCTTTCTATTATTGTAAGTTTATTTTCAAGAAATAAAAAAAGAAAATATATATGTAAATATTTTCAGCATTCATTTCACTTACAACAATAGGATTTGGGGATATTGTGCCAGAAAATCATGAGTAAGTGTTTTATTCAAAAACTAGAAGTCGCTAGCATCATTTTAAATTTTCCGAAGTTACTGTAGCTCCAGAAATACGCAACCACAGTTTGATTGCGTACCAAGCGCCATACTTTACGACATTGGGAGCTTTTGGGCTAAAAGTTCATGGGTAGACTAACTTGAATATGTTGATTTCAAATTTTATTATAAAAACTCTTGAATGATTAAATTTCAGTTACATCGCGATAATGCTGATATACCTCGGCGTCGGACTCTCCGTCACCACAATGTGTATCGATCTTGCCGGTATTCAGTACATCCAGAAGATCCATTACTTCGGTCGGAAAGTGAGTTTTTTCTAAGATTTTGGCTTCATTCTCTAACTCAAAGCAATTTCAGTTCCAAGGAACCGATCTTCTTCAATATCTGAAAAAGAAGAGAATGCTCGAAAGGAGGTTAGCAATGGGTCAAGGCGAGGAAATTCTGAGGAAGTATGTGCATGCTGTGGAGAAATTCGAACGAGAGCAAGAGCAGCTGCAGCAGAAAATGGAGGAAGAAGATCCGCCGTCGATTGAGTCGAAAGGATTCGACAATAGTATGATGCGGTGAGTTTTTTAAAGTCTAGAAATGAAACATCTGCAAAAACCTGAAAAAATTCAATTTCAAAATCGAAATTCTGAATTATAAAACTCCGACCAATCATCGTTGGGCGATGTGCGCGGCCAACGCTGCTGATTGGTCGAAGCAAAATTTGAATTTCACAAATGATTTGAAATTAGTAAAATTGAAATTCGAAAATCTAGGCACCACGTAGGTACATAGAGGTGCCTGCCTACCTATCATTGAAAAATATTATTTTTTTTAGAATCGACGACTCATTATCGGCATTCCAACTCCGTTTTTATGACACATATGACGAAGAAGACCTCTTCTCACCGACAATTCATTCGGTTAGAAGTTTCCAGCCAAGTGTTTGGAGTCATTCTTCTGCAAGATCACAGTGAGTTTTTTGTTATCTAAAAATTGTCATGACTGCCTGCCTACAAAACAACCTATGCCTACTCCTATCAACTGGCAAAGGCGTAACTTTGCCCTGAGTTTTTATTTACAAAAACTCATGAAAGTCTAGGTCAAAAACAGGTTTCGTAGGCAGGTAGATAGGCAAGCAGGCAAACACATATTTCATTTTCAGAAGTTTTTGTCGATTCCAACGGAATCGAGGTGCTAGCTGGGACGAGTCCGGTCCGTCCCTATCCGAACATTGCTCCCTTTCTACGGAGCCTTCAGTACATATCAGACAAGTAAGCTAACTTTGAAATGGAAAATTCATAAAATAAGCCTTATTTTTCAGGCCTACTGGGATAATTATCATTCACCGACGCCGTCCGTGATATCATTTTTACACCGTCACTTATACTCACCTTCTATAGCTTCATCCATATCATTCGATTACGATTGTTTGGGTAAGTTTTTAGAACGAAATTTGAAAATTTAAGAGAGTTTGAGAAAATTAGAAAAAAATTCTCAAAAAATTGCAAAAAAATTACTGCTAAAAAATTTTTGTAATTAAACTCTGTAAAAATTACCAAAAACGAACACTTTTGATTTTTAATTTAAAAATGTTTTTTTTTATTTTTAATAAAATTAAATTTTTCAATTGAAACAACTTTTCAAGTTCAACTTTTCAAAATCAAGAAAATTTTAAATTATTACTTTTCGATCCTACCAGAAGTGAAGTTTCCCAGTTTTTTTAAACATAAAATCCATAAAATCCAAAAAATCTTTTAGTTTTCAAAAAAAATTTTCTGAATTTTTTTGATTTTCTGGAAAATCCTCATTTTTTTCAGAAAAAAAAACCAGTGGTTTATCGATTTTTCACATTTTTCCGAAAATAACAATTTACTTTTTAGGAAAATTTATTTTACTTTAATTCGTTTTGGAATTTTTTGAAAAATCTTCATTTTTGACTTTAATTATCTCGAAAAAAAATCCAAAAAATTTCAGCGAAAGACGCCAAATCGGCACGACGAAGTAACTCGTGTCCACCAATCGAAATACCATCACCTCCACCAAGTAATTCTGTAAGTAGTCCCCGTCGACCGTTGTCGGCACGTACCGGATCAACGATCCGTACGAAGCATGCCATCGCATCCGAGCCAATTTACACGGCTGCTCCGCTTTCTTTCCGTTTACCAGAACCCTTCATGCTTTCAAATCTTGCCGCTATCTGTGATGCTTTCGATGATGCTGATGCATGTAACAATCTTGTGTTTGGTGCTTTTCGGGAATCTCAACTTGCTGCAAATCATTATGACAGTACCGATGGTTTTTCTGGAAAGGTTCAACTTCACCCTCAACCTGATATTCTTCATCCCCCACCACCGCCTCCCTATGTTCCAAAGCTTTCTTTGTCCCCGAAACGGTTATCAGTGATAGATGAGAATAAAATCTCAACTTCACCAGAGCCAGTTTTAAAACGAAAAAACAAGGAGCGAATCGCCAGGCAACAGAATCCACTCCACTCTTTTGATTGGCTTAATGTAAGCCCTCGAAGGTTTCGACCCGAGCTATGCATCAAAGAAGATCTTCCAAAATTGTTCAAGTTGGTAAGGAACTCCACGAAAATCAGTCTGGAATCTCCAACTCAAACATCTGAAACAACGGAGACCCCTCTGCCTGATTTGTCATGCGATTCTAATCCAGAGTCTGTTGTATTGATAAGTCCTCGGTCGGTAAGTATGCTTCTTTTTTAATTGAATGTTGCTTTTCTCTATGTGTATCCGCTTCTCGCTATCCTATTTTTATCGCTTTTAGGCTTGAATGGCTTAAATAAGTGTTGTCAAAAATATTACATGTTGAATAATTAAACTAATAGTAATAAAATTTGTGTTTCAAGTTTCAAATTGGTTCGAAACGCTCGGGGAAGCTTCTGGAACTTCCTTGGAAATTTTGAAATATTTGAGAAATTTTTAAAAATGACGGAAAGTTTTGGATAATATTATCGATAGTTTTGAGAAGCTCTGAAAAATTCGGAAAAAATCTAGAATGAAATATTTTAATCACGTTGTAGAAAATATAGAAATTTTTAGAAAATCCGAAAAAGTTCCGGAAAGTTTATTTTTATTTTTTGCAAAATTCTGGAAATTTTCTGAAAATTTTTAAAAATTATGGAACGTTTCGAAGAGTTTAAAAAATTTTCGCATAAAGTGATAAGTAATTTGGGAAAGTTTCGGAAATTATTTGTAATTTCGGGGATTGCTTTGAACTTTTTAAAAAATTCGGAAAAGGTTTAGATAATTCTGGAAGTTCGAATAAATTTTCAAGCCTTTCTGGAAATTGTAGAAAATTTTGAACTCCCTGAAACTGTTTTAGAACATTTCTAAAAATCCGATAAATATTTGGAAAATTTGGGGAGAATCAGAAAAGTTTTGAGAAGTTTTGGAGAATTTCTAAAAAAATGTTAGAAAGTTTTTTAAAGTTCTGAAAATTTTCTGACAACGGAAATTCAAATTTTCGCGCCAATGAAAAGCACTCTGACCAATGAGCAAGGCTCGAAGGGCGTGGCCGACATCGCTGATTGGTCAGCAAAACCTTGTTCTTTTCCACGGGACTATGATTGCAAAAAATCTGATAATTGAATTTCTGCGCAAGAGCATTTTTAGAACCAACTTACTGTGTTATTTTCCTCCATGACCTCGATTTTTCCAGCCAATCGGTCTCGCGTGTATGCAAGACTGGGATTCATACATTCAGATGCTTGAAGAAGCATCTCGTGAATTCCAGTACACTCCAGAAGATATCGACGAGGAGATTGAGGAGGAGGAAGATTGCGACGAGGACGATGACAGGTATGAAAATGCAGGAAGCATTTATAACCTTGTTACTTAAAACTTGATAGTTTTAAAACGACTTAAAACACCAAAATTCATTAGAAACCAATTTAAAAATATTTTTTGCATCTATTTTTGTTATCCCTCACATTCATAAACTTACCCCCCCCCCCCCCCCCCCCCAATTTTTTGCAAGTTTTTTTGCATCTGCATCCAATTTTGCATCCAATAATATTTTATTTTTTCTCTCACCAATACGTTCAGAGAATGCATACCGCATATTCTGTTATCGGACTATGAATGTCCTGAAATGTTCACATCTTCTGTTATCTCATCACCACGTCGACAACTTCATTCGGCACCACGTGTCTACTATCAGCCGAGGCCTTCGTTGTTCTCTCAGTGCTCGGTGAGCGGGAAGAAGTATGAACCGCCTGAGATTATTCCCGAGGAGGTACACGAGAGCAAGCTTCCCAGGTAGGAAGGGGATTTTTGAATGATTGAATGATTTTTTACCATAGAATTAAACGCATGTCACTATTTTTTTTGCACTTATATTAATTCAGTTACCGTTTTTTTAACACTTTTTTTTTGAAAAATTGTATAAGCGTACCTCTGTTCAGAGCTCTGACTGAAATTTCTAATTTAAAGAAATTTTTCAAAAATTCAAAAGAATAAAATATTTTTTGCGGACAATTTTCTTACGTTCAAAAAAATTAAGAAAAAAATTCTGAAGTTTTATTTTTTTATTTGGAATTATATTCTCCGTATAAATAGCTATAACTTCGACTGAAAAGCAAGCAATTTTAGGTAAATATGGTAATTTAAACGATTTACTCCAATTTTTCGGATTATTTTTTGAAGCAATTTGTTTTTAAAAAATCTAAATAACTACACTTCAGTCCGTCTTTCGATCCACAAACTTCCGAATCCGATGAAGAGCCGATGGCCGTTTTTGTGGAAGAAGAGAAACGACCTCCACCTCAAACTGAAATTGATCTTGGCGCCTTTGAACTGGTGGACTCTGGTGAGTTTTTTTTTTAAATTTGAATGTATAGAATTCTGCGGTTTTTTCAAGTTTTTTTCGGCAAATTAAGAAAAATTCGGTTAATGATTTTTTTCCAAAAAAAAAGTTTCAACCAGAATTTAAAAAAATACCGAAAAATCAAAATTTCATTGAATTTTTCGATTTTTCCAGGTCTAACACCAGAAGCCCTCCTATCAAAAGACGAACCAGTAATATTCCATCAAAGTATGCCTGTTCATTCCGTCCATCATGACACAGTACAAACGGAAGCAGCTCTTGCAAATCTGATGGCTGCTCCATCGAGTATGCTCACAAATGCGATACCACCGATTATGGTCGAGGATAACTATTGCTTCGTTGTCGACGGAGAACGGGTTCGAATGGGTGATATACTTGGAGATGATCAATGGTGGAGACATACATCTCGACCTACCAAATACTTTTATTCTGATGATCTACGGCAGTTTCATCGGGTTAATTGTATCACTGCGAAGGGGAAGGTGATTACGGCGAAGTTGGCGACGCAGGTGAGTACTAAAGTGCCGGGTGGAGTTTTCTAATGATGAAAAGTTCAAAAATTTGTATCAAAACGCAAGTCCCTAGAAAAAATCTAGAAAAGGTCTTGAAAAAATTCAATAAATTTTCTAAAAATGGAATCATAATGCTTAAATATCCCAAAATATGTAGTTTTAATTATTTTCGAAAAATTAAGTTTTGGAAAAAATATTAATAACTCTAAATTTGTTGAAACATTTTTTGAAAATTTCTAAAAAATACTACAGAAACGCTACGGTATTCCCAAAGAAATTACTATAACATTTTTAATTTTAAACAAATTTCCATCTGCCGAACTATAATTTTCACCTTTGCAACTCTTAATAACAAAATTTTCCAGATGCCCCATCAACCAACAACATCAATGTCAGCTTCATTGTCCCATCAACAGTCACTTTCAGCGTCAAGTCATGCTCAAATTCATCCCCAGCACCATAGCATGTCTAACACGCCGAGGTATGATTTTTTAAAAGTTGCTTTCAAAGAGGAAATTGATTTCTTAGTTCAAATACGTACGAATATCATAGTACGACGTTTCAGAAAATTTTTGAAAATTTCTTATTTTCAGTCAAAAAAGGTGATGAATGCTCAGTTTTCAACTGTCTTAATTACCAAAAAAATAATTTCAAAAAAATTTATTTCCAATATTTTTATTTAATTTTTAATACCGTTTTAACACTTTTTATGAGTACAAAAATGTAAATTACTTTTTGGGAAATTTGGGAATTTACCAACAGTTTGCCTGGAAATTTTGAAAAGTCTGAAAAATTAGACTAACCCCCTCTAATTTTACATGTTTCAGAGCAAATATTTTGATATTTGCTCTGACTGTGAAATTCTAATCCCTGAACTTTTAGAATGACTTATTCTTTTTTCTATTCTTTCTTTCCCTTTTTGTCCTTGTCCCCTCCACCACACTGAATCTATGAATTTTTAATGCTCCATTTTTAGATCTTCGATATCTGGTGGAACCCATCAAACAACTCATACAGCACCAACATCAAGGACACATCATGATGCGAATAAAGTACCGCTGAACAATGTGTACAAAGTGATTCGATTCTATTCATTCTGGAAGACGTGTACATCATTTCATCGAATAGTCACGATGATTGATAAAGTAGTTGATGAACCATCTACATCGTCAGGTGGTACTACATTCAAGAAGCGTCTCTTTGTACAGTACTTGTGGAGAAATGCGAAAGCTGTGGAAAAAGCGCGAGTTCAGAAGGAGTTCGATCCGAGACGTCAGCGATTGCTCCGATTTGTTACTGATCCAGCAGCACGGAAAAGGTTCCAGAAGATGTAGTTTTTATGTGTATCTGTCCTACAAGGTGGATTTGGAAGTAGGGATTGCTCTTTTGATAATACAACATTTTGAATTTAAAACTAGTATAGAAATGCTGGAAAAAATATTTGTTTCTTCGGAAAATATTATTTATTTTTGTTAAAAAGCTGGAAAAATATATTGCCGAAAAACTTTCAGGCACTATTTGAGGCAGGGGTGGGTGGCAAACAAGATTTTCCGGCAAATCGGCAAATTGACAAACTACCGGAATTGAAAAATTTCGGCAAATTGGCAAACCGGCAAATTGCCGATAAGCCGAATTTGCCAAAAAATTTTCGGCAAATTGTGGTGTTGCACAGTTTTTTAGAAGTTGCATAATTTCAATTTCAACCGGCAAAATCGTATGTATTCTATGAATGTTCCTACATCTATTTTGAAAAGTTAGCATACGTCTTGTAAAAAAAATTTGGTAACTGCCAGAATTGAACATAAAAACTGCCGGAATTTAACATATCCGACAAATCGGCAAATCGGCTATTTGCCGAAAATGAAAATTTCCGGCAAATTGACAAAACGGCAATTCGCCGATTTGCCGAACTTGCCGACAAAAAAAAAATTGCCGCCCACCCCTGATTTCAGAATTTTTTCAAGCTTTTCAACAAAATTAAATAGTATTTTCAGATGGAACATACCCTTTTCTACATTTCAATATTAATTGTAGATCAAAAAACTTGCCCTACTGCCCAATCCACCTTGACCATTATTGTCCTTATCGTTCCAAAATGTGCCTAATCTTGTTCAAAAACGTTTTTTTTCCGAATTTTATATGTACTTCTTCTTCTTTTTATCTTTCTAATTTTCTCTTGAATTTTTCAAAAAAAATGCGTATATTCTCTTTTTTCGATGCGGGTTTTCCTCAAAACGTCGCTCCACTGTCGCTTACTTCTCTCAAATGTCCACCTAGTGTCTTTTTTGTCGGCATTCTGAAATTTTTGGTTTTTCGTAGGAATTTTTTTTTGGGTTTTGGATTAGGGAATATGCGGCTTGGATTTTTCCGTGCCTACCAAGAGGTGGGATTTTTTTGTAAAAAATTGTAGATTTTTGAGTTTTTTGTATTTTGAGCCTCTTGTTTTTTATTAGTATTTCTGTAGGTACGCAGGTAGGCGTTTTTATACCTGTGTGCAAGGTTTTTGGTTCAAACTCAAGCTCTAATCTTTTCAGAATCCAAAATCCAAAAAAATCTCTAATTTCTTTTCCTTCTCTCTCAATCGTCTTTCTACTATGCACATTCTCTCCGAATCGTCCTTCTTTCGCTTATCAAACATGTTCAACACACACACACGAAATATTTGTTTATGTTTTTTTATAAATCAACGAACTTTTTTTTCAATTGTTTTGATTTTTCTGACAATTTTTCTTCAGAGGCTCCAAAAATCTAAAAAATTTAAAATTGTGTTCCTGTTTTATGTGGTTTGAAGTGAATACTTCTACAGTTTGAGAACGTTCTGGGGATGATTTTGACGGAAAAATTATATTATATTAAAAAACAGATTCGTGGAAGACGACTTGTTCGCAGTTATCATTGATGAAAATGGAAATGAAAGTGAATCGGAGGAAGATCTTTCGGATAGTGAGGAGAATCAAAATAATACGGATCCTCAGAATTTGTTGAGAAGATTGAAAATGGAAGTCACCACTCATCCCGGAAAAGGTAATCTCAGGACGGCTGGCAGGCGAATTTTTTAGATTCAAGCTGTAAAAGTTGCTCCAAAAGCTTAATGTGTAGGCTTCTGGCAGACTTTTTAGATATAATATTTCAGGGAAAAAAACTGAAAATTTTATTTTTCAAAAATTATCATTTGCATAAAACTGCCAGAATGTTAGCCTGTGCCAATAACGTGCCAAAAATGTGCAAAAAATGTGCAGAAAATGTGCAAAAAATGTGCAAAAAATGTGCAAAAAATGTGCAAAAATGTGCAAAAAATGTGCAAAAAATGTGCAAAAAATGTGCAAAAAATGTGCAAAAAATGTGCAAAAAATGTGCAAAAATGTGCAAAAAATGTGCAAAAAATGTGCAAAAAATGTGCAAAAAATGTGCAAAAAATGTGCAAAAAATGTGCAAAAAATGTGCAAATTGAAAAAAACCTAAAATTGTGAAATTTTTTCAGATGGCCTAGAGGTCCCAGTGTATAGTAATGATGATGAGCATCCGTTGGATGGTCCTCACACGATTCTGCACGCTGTTCAGTGCCCGAAAAAGTTTATTGCGACGGTAATCTGATTTTTCAAATTTCGAAAACAAGCTTCTAAATTTAGGTCGCCCCAACGGAAGTAGCGGACACATCATGTTTCGTTTGCGATTCGAATCTGGTCACAATGCAAATGATAGAAGAAGATGCAGATCATATTCACTGGAAACAGACAATGTCAACTACACATTACTATGCAACAGACAATTGGAAAGATGATTTCTATCGGGTCACTCCTCTCACGTGTAGAGGAGTTCTTCGTGGTGCATATAGAGTTGGGAAGAGCCGGTGTGGCAAGATTCAGAGAGTTGATATTATTAGGGTAATGTTTGGATTTTTTTTTTGAAATTTTAGAAGCCGACCAAAAATATTTTAAGACGAGTTTTGTACTTAAATTCTTATTTAACTGTATACGAAATTGCTCTTACTTTCTCAAATAGTGAATAATGACCAAAAAATTTGTAATTCCACAACTTTGTTCAAAAATCTAAAAATGCCTGTCGGCCTTCAAGGCGACATACATCTGACTTGTTTAATTTCCCAAAACTCAGAGAGACAAACGCAGGCATTTTGGCAGGCAGGCACAAAATAGGCATCGACCTAAATTCATAAATTTCCAGGTGTATCGTGTGACTCGTCATTTCAGTTGCTGGAAGACAGTTCCAGTTTTTCATCGAGTCATCTCTCTAGTTGAAGCTGCGTTACCTTACAAACAAATGACCACAAAACAAAAGCAACTTTTGAAAGCAAACGGAAATAAATTGATCAATCGGTTGTTTATTCAATATTATTGGAGATTTAATCAAAGTGTAAGTTATCTGAAGAAAATTGGTAGAGCATTTTTGAAACATCTACAACTTTCCAAAAAGTCAGCTTCAAAGCTGGCTACATATTGAATTGCTGCTAAAATTCAAGTACCAACCAATCAGCAATTTGCAAAGGGGTGTGGCTAGCAATGCTGATTGGTTGAAACTTATTCTACTAATTTCTTTCAGTTCCTGAACCGCGAACAAGTGCTCAGCGAATACGCGGAATCGACGAAAAGAACTCGTGCCAAAAAGTCGTGGATCCGAGTTGTGAAAAACGTGGCACGTCTGCGAGCTGCGACGAGTATCCTAGCGGCTGCACAGAAAAATAATACCTTGTAACTTTCATATATTTTGCTCACTTTCAGTATTTCCTATATAAAAATGAAATTCTTGATTTTCGGATAGTTGTTTGTTTTTTATTTTACATACTTTGAAAATTTAATTTGTATGATATTTTCTAAAGTTTTTATGATTAAAATTATGAAAAATCAATAAAGTCTCATCATTATATTTGTAGTTTATAGTCTATGTCACACCTTACAAAAGCTTCTACATATTATCCTAGAAACTTTGCAACGCTCGCAGAACCTCTGAATAATTCAACGCATTTCTACAATTTCGGATAAATGTAGAAACGTTCAAAATGTAATGGCACTGCATAAATTATTTTTTCAAATTTTCTAAAATTTTCTGCGAAATGTTAAAAACTATCTGTAAAAGGCGTGCGTATGTTTTTATATCAATACTTTATTAACATGATTTTTCAAACATGAAGCATTCAAAACCTTCCACTCATTAAATTATAAAATTCATCAGAAGCCGTATAGAGATCAAAAACTTTTGTCACTTCCAAATCGTCCTGAATTCTCCGGACACCTTTTTGAACAGCTGGGAGAAGATTGACAATATTGGCTGTTCTGACAAGAGGCTCTTCGACTTTCTTCACATTCCTCATATAAAAATCGAGTTCTTTCAATACTTGAGTTTTAACTTTAGTTCCAATTTCAATGCATTCTTCGCTAATTTCAATGAGTCCAGTATCCCAGAGCAGCAGTGTGAATAGAACGAAAAATTCAAAAATGTCGAGTTGAAGAGACATCATTGGAAGTGTGACAGATTTGATGAAACGATCGTTTGAAGGTTTGAATAATCTGTAAAAACAAATTAATATTTTTCTGGTTGTTATGAAAAAAATTTTTTGACTGAAATCTGTTGTCAACAGATACCAGGAAAGTTTCCAAATTTGACAGAACTTAAATAATTGCACTAACACGTCAGTTGACATATTTAATTTGGCACCTGCAGCGACTGAAAATTTTCACGAAATTACGATACTCGTATGAAGTTCGAATAGAAAAATAAACATTTCTCGATACTCGACTGAATTTCTGTCATACTATAATGAAAAGTGTGTAAAACTTTGGCCAAACTTCGGACAGACTTTGAAAAAGTTTTGGACAAAGTTAGACTTGCTTTGCACGTTTGAATCAAACTTGGCATAGAATTAATCAAAAAATAGTATGTACACCCTTGTGAATATTAAATAGATAAAAATACAACAAATAACCTGTCAATTTCTTTACTTGAAATTTGCCTATCCGACTCTGAACAATTGTAGAATGAGTTCAAATCCAGTGTATCTATATAGTCCCCGGATGGCATTACAAGATGCTCTGGTGTATTCCTGATATGGCTCAAGAACCCACCTTCCATCATGAAATATGGAGTATAGGCATTGTGAAACAGGATTTTCTGGAAGAATCAATTTAATATACAAAGAGCTTCAAAAGTAGATCCCTACTTTTTGATCAATTGAAAGATTTTTGAAATCCTCAAAGCACCAGGAAACCCAATCAGAAGTTAATTTAACATCTTTCATGCCTTGATCAATTGCTTTTTTATAAGTTACAGGTTTAGGAACATTATCTTGGAATATATTTGCTCCGTCTTTCCTGTGGAGTGTCTTTCGAGCATTGCACAATGTCTCGTAGCTTTTTCTCATTTTGTCAAGAATCGGCATTTGATTTGAATAAGATGAGGGTATGTGTAGCATGAGAGAAGATGGAGGACTTGGAAAACTTAGAATAGAAGGATTAGAGACTGTCGGAAGATCCATTGATACTTCAACCAAAGTTTTGGATGGTGGCAGTCTTTGTTGAACTCCGGCAGGGTTCATTCCAACTTCGATGCATTTGATGTAACGACATGCTCGGCACATACATCGGATATCTTAAAAATTTGGTTTTTTTCCAATTTGGTTACCTACGCCTACATTCATGCCTACTGTCAAAGTTAACGTGAACATTCTTCCTCACATTTCTAGTTGAACATTTAAGGCATTAATTTGGAAAAAAGAATTGCAGCAAACACACAAAGCAGGCGGTAGGTAAGCATGTAGGTGTTCAGGTGCAAAATAGGCACAGAGGCACAAGACGTGCCTGTGTGCCACTTCATGAACTTACTAATTGTAACATCACAATCATTATTTCCCTGGCAGGAATATGTTTTCCTGTTTGAAACAGTTCGACGGAAGAAAGCGGCGCAGGCTCTGAAACAACTTTGTTTAATTTTAATTAATGATTGTTGTTAAAAATTACCTGCAAGCTTCTGCTCCAAAGTGAAATCCTTCTGCACTTTCTTGACATATTGCACATTTTAAAAATACCTTGTCTTTAAATCGAGGTCCACCCATTTTTTTGTAGAAATCGATAATAATTTATCAAATGGAAAAAAAAGAAAACTGATAAAAGTCAGAGTATGGAGAAATAGACAGAGGTGGAGACAAGAGAAATAGAGACAAGGAAAAACTAGACCACATTGACTACAAACTAAAACATAGGGAAAATTGATAGTACAGTTGGATAGTACAGCCGTAGTATCACACGTGTCAGACAAGGATGCACTGGAGTTGATGGCGGCTTTCGATCTAAAAATGAAATAACTTCCAAAACTCTCTAAACTGAGTATTTTCAAACTGGCGTATCTTGAAAAATACACATCTGGAAAACAAATGTCCAATCAACAAAATGATCAGAAATATTTTTTCTTTTTAATTCAATAATTTGTATGTCAACACACCAATTTTTTGTTGAGTTACACAGAGTCAAAGCCATTTTTCCAAAATTCATAGAAAATTTTGAGAACTCTTTTGTTGTACCCTTTATAACTCAACATTCATTGCATTTCAAAAGATAAATTTTGTTAAATAGTGAGTGAAAAAATGTTTTCCACATTTTATCAGTTTTAAGTTTTTTGATATTTTCATGTTCCGCCAAGTTATAGACCGTTTTCTGAAAAAATCCATTTTCCGCCATAAAAATCTTCATATATAACGTATCGACTTGAAATTTTGAAAAATGCTCACTTTTTTGAGGTCTCTACAATGTCCTAAAAAATCTTTCAAAAAATCCTGCCCATCTCCAAAATCGTCCTCTGCTCCAAAATAAGAAATGGGACTTTTGCTTTTCGAAAAATGGGCGAAAAAATCAAATTGCGATTTTTGGGTCGAAAAAAATATTTTTAGAATGCTGAGAACACGCTATTTACGAATTTCATATTCATTTTAGGTGAATTCTTCTTTAAAATGACCTAAAAATTAAACAAAAAGAACATAATTTTAATTCTCACGTAAAAATTTTTGGTAACTTGCTCAGTGCTTCAATTGTTTTATTGTAAATAAAAATATTTCACGTGAGAATTAAAATTATGTTCTTTTTGTTTAATTTTTAGGTCATTTTAAACAAGAATTCACCTAAAATGAACATGAAATTCGTAAATAGCGTGTTCTCAGCATTCTAAAAATATTTTTTTCGACTCAAAAATCGCAATTTGATTTTTTGGCCCATTTTTCGAAAAGCAAAAGTCCCATTTCATTTTTCGGAGCAAAGGACGATTTTGGAGATGGACAGTGTTTTTTGAAAGATTTTTTAGGACATTGTAGAGACCTCAAAAAAATGATCATTTCTCAAAATTTCAAGCCGATACGTTGTATATGAAGAGTTTTATGGCGGAAATTTGATTTTTTTGAAAAACGGTCTGTAACTTGACAATACATAAAAATATCAAAAAACAAAACTGATAAAATGTGGAAAAATATTTTTCATTTACTATTTAACAAAATTTATCTTTTGAAATTCAATGAATGTTGAGTTATAAAGGATACAATAAAAGAGTTCTCAAAATTTTTTGTGAATTTTGGAAAAATGGCTTTGACTCTGTGTAACTCAACAAATAGTTGGTGTATTCAAATAATAATTAATGTAATAAAAATAAAAAATATTTCTTTTTTTTGAGATACGCCAGTTTGAAGATACTCAGTTTAGCGAGTTTAAGCGGTTATTTGGTCCACTGAACATCTTTCCCTATACTCTCATTTTTTCAGAGAATTTTTTCAAATTTTCGATTTTCAGCTCGATTTAAATACATTCAATGTCAATGGAGAATTGGTAAAATCTGACTATATATATGCCTACCTTCTACCTACCTACCATCTATTTTCTGTACTCAGAAGCAAAGTACACTAAAGTGAGTTGAAACAAATTTTCACGTCTATTTTGGCTTTAGGCACTCCTTCAGGTAGGCGTAGGCCGTCTTTTAAGCAGATTGTCAATATATTATACATTTATCGTAAAATGAGTAAAAATTAGTTAAAACTTAAAATATGATATCAATTATAATTTCCCATCACGAGATCATAAAATTCATCGGACGGCGCATACAAGTTGAAAACTTTTGTCATTTCCAAATCATCCTGTATCCTACGAACACTTTTATGCACATCTGGTAGAATATTCACAAGAGTTCCAATTCTCACAAGAGGCTCTTCGACTTTTTTTACATTCCTCATATAAAAATCGAGTTCTTTCAATACTTGAGTTTTGATCTTATCGCCAATTTTAATGCATTCATCGCTCAATTCGATAAGTCCAGTATCCCAAAGTAACATTGTGAAGAGAGCAAGATATTCTATTATATCCATTTGAAGAGTCATCATTGGCAAGATCACTGACTTTTTGAAGCGCTCATAGGATGGCTTGAAGAGTCTAAATTTTTTAGATTTGTTGTACATAACTGATTTTTTCAGGAATAGTTGGAATATTCTAACGACATATTCCAGATCGAGTTTTTTCCTACTCACCTATTAATATCTTCACTGGAAATTTGCTTATCAGAATCTGTACCATTGTAAAATGAATTCAAATCATTTGTGTCAATATAGTCCCCAGATGGGAATGTTATTGCATCCGGTGTATTGTTCAAATGACTCGAAAATCCACTTTCCATAATGAAAAATGCGGTGTACGAGTTGTGGAACAAAATTCTCTGAAAAAAACAATCCACTTTAACTGCTAAAACCTAAAAACCTACCTTCTGATCAATCGGCAAGTTGGAAAATTCATCAAAGCTCCATGAGACCCAATCAGAAGCCAACGTGACATCCTTCATACCCTGCTTCACCGCTTCTTTGTAATTTACTGCCTTTGGAGTTCTCTTTTCAAATACAGTTTTATCTTCAGCCTTGTGAAGCGCTATCCGAGCATTGCACATTGTTTGGTAACTTGCTCGGATTTTTGAGAGAATTGGCATTTGACCCGTAAGTGGTAGTTCGAGCATCAATGAGTTGGACGTTCGGGGGCTCGAGAGTAAATCAATTGAAACTTCTTTGCGGTTTTTGGGTAGTCTTGGTTTCTGTTGAACTCCGACAGGATTCATTCCAACCTCAATGCATTTGACATAACGGCACGCACGGCACATACATCGAATATCTGAATTTTATTTATATTAAATTTTTAATAATTAAACTAATCCAAAGTTTGGTCCAAACAACTTCAAAAAAACGACCGTGATTTTTTTCAGGCGGTCCCTTTTTTCCCAAAAAATATGTTACATTTTCTTTTGCTTTTACAAAGGTACAACATGCCTGTGTAAGGAATTGATTAATATGTTATTTTTTGTACTTTAAAAATTAAATGTTAATATTTACAGAAGTTTAAAAATACTCACTAACAGTAACATCGCAATCGTTATTCCCTTGACACAAATATGTTTTACTCTGGGACACACTTCGACGGAAAAATGCTGCGCAAGCTCTGAAATCTAGGTTTTAAAGTCTGACCTATAAATAAATAAGTACCTGCAAGCTTCTGCTCCAAAGTGGAACCCATCTCCAGGTTCTCGGCAAATTGAGCATTTCGATTGATCCTTATCTTTTTGTCGTGGTCCCATTCTAGCAATTTAATTTTTTTCTTTTAAATTAATCAATAGTTTATGAACACACAAAGTGCAGAATAATGATTGATAATGGAGATAGAAAGATAAAATATGGTTTTCTGTTGATAAATAGTGAGAGGCGGAAAAGAAAAAAATTACGAGGCAATATTGCATTCATTTGAAACGTATTCCTTTGTAAGTTGAATTAGTAAAACAAATAAAACAAGAATTTTGTTTCTTTTATTCTCAGAAATTGCCAGTAACAAGATCAAAAAACTCATTGGGCGCCGAAAAAATATTAAAGACTTTAGTCATCTCCATGTCATCCTGTATTCTCCGTACGCTTTTATGAACTGCTGGAAGTAAGTTGACAATTGTCCCTATTCTAACTGATGGCTCTGCGACTTTCTTCACATTTGTCAAATAGAAATCCAGCTCCTTGAATACTTCTGCTTTGACTTTTGTGCCAATTTCCAGACATTCATCGGTGATCTCAACAAGGCCAGTATCCCAGTGGAGAAGTGTAAAAAGTGTGAGAAATTCATAGATGTCAACTTGAAGATTCATCATTGGGAGGAGCAAAGATCTCTTGTAATTGTCGTAGAACGGCTTGAACAAGCTGAAAATTTGAAAAAAAAAACGTTAAGTTTAACCATCTCTTTTCTAATACTTTTCAATATCTTCCGTGCTGATTTTTTTTTCAAAATTTGTAGAATTATAGTATCGCTCCAAGTTTTTCATGTCACAATAGTCTCCAGATGGGAAAATGACAGAGTCCGGCATATTGTTGATATGACTTAAAAATGCAGTTTCCATCATGAAAAATGGAATGTAGGAGTTGCGGAACAAGATATTCTGCAAAAAAGGAAAATTCAAAAATAGAAGTATTTTTAACATGTCTAGTTTTAGCCTCATTATTGTTCAATTTGCTCAAAAATGTTTTGACATTTTACGTAGGCATATGAAATAGGTAGACAAGCAGGTAGGTACGGCTGTAAGGCACCGCTATATTTAGATCTGCTGCATGCCTTAGCAAATGTCCTACCTACATGTCTGCCACATTTCTGAGGGCCTACCTACGCACCTTTCGCCTACCTACATGGCTACCTTTTGCCTCAAGGTATAGGGAAACATTTGATGTGTTAAAATAGCCATTTAAGTTTTCCGACTCACTTTCTGATCAGCGGATAACGTTCGAAACTCATCAAAACAAGAGGACACCCATTCAGGCATCAGCGTATAATCCTTCATTCCCTGCTGAACTGATTCTTTATAATTTATTTCTTTTGGAATCTTCTCCTCAAATACATTTTCTCCAACTTCATTGTGCAATGCTTTCCTGGCATTTCTCATATTTTCATAGTTCAATTTCATTTTTGAAAGTATTGGCATTCGACTGAACTCGTCATGATTTGATGAACTGGGAGAGATGAGTTCCTTTGATTTCCGGAAACTACCAGGCTTCTGCCGAACTCCTACAGGGTTCATTCCAACTTCGATACATTTGGTAAGTCGACATGCCCGGCACATGCATCTGATGTCTAAACAAATCAAGATAGATAATTTCAATTGGGCTTAGAGAACAAGCCGACTTGCCTGTCTGCCTGGCTTAGGCCTAGGCTTAGAGGCTTAGACTGAGCCTTATGTAGGCTTGTAAGCCCGACCTTAGTGAAAATGTTTTATTTTTTTGAAGTTTTTTTTTACAGAATGCCTTTGAGTTTATAACATAGTCCAAAATTTTGGCTCAAAACAGGTCAATTAATTTTTACTCACTAACAGTAACATCACAATCGTTATTTCCGCTACATGTATATAATTTATTTTCTGAAATACTTCTCCGGAAGAATGCAGCACATGCTCTGAAATTGTGCGATGTCTTGTATACAATTTAAATTTTACCTGCAAGCTTCTGCTCCAAAGTGAAAACCATCTCCAGATTCTTGACAAATCGAACATTTCGATTGATTTTCCCCTTTTGATCGAGGCCCCATCACGGGAAATTGGAGAAAATGGATGAGAAAAAGAAATAGAGAAAAGAGGAATTGATGATAAGAATGATAATGAGAGAGTGTATGTAGTTCTTGTAGTTGCCCAAGAGAGAGGTGGAAAACAAAAAAATTAATAGAGAAATTTTACACTTCCGGTAAAATTGGATTTGAAAATTTATTAACTTCTTCGAAAGCTTTTTTCCAGAAAATTGTTCCAAATAATTTTTTGGTCAGTTGGTTATAAATTTGTCAAATTAATTTATTCAGTTTTTTTTAAAATTTGTTTTGAAAAGTAGGATATATAATTTTCAAGTTTTCCCCCTTTTATATACACACAGTTGTATAAAACTCATAATTTATTCAAAAATTTCAATCCTTACATTACTACAAAGTTTCTGAAAGACATTTCAAAAAAAATTATTTACAAGAGATTTATGAATTTTCAAAATTTCGAAAATCCATCTATTTTTGTCTATAAATGGTAGTTTTCATTAAATAATAAAATACGCACTAAAAGGTAGGGCTGAAAATGTACTATTTCTGTAACTACGTGAAGCATCTTGTACCTACTAGAATATTGTTGGTATATTCTGAAAGAGCTTAAAAATTACTACAAAGTTTCTGAAAGACTGTTCAAAAAAAGTTACTTTGAAGAGATTTATGAATTTTCAAAGTTTGGAAAATCCATCTATTTTTGCCTACATATATTAGAATTATTCTTATCCTACTAGGGCAAGGCTGCCCACTAATGAATAATATGGATTTTTTCAAATCCTCGTAAGATGCCAATTTCTTATAATTGATTTTTATTGAAACATCAAAATTTAAAAAAATTTTAAAAACCAAAACAGCTAGAAAAAAAGACACAAAACCAACAATTAAAACAACAAAAAAACAAATATTTTGATTTAAGCCGATGAACCGCCACTCCAGAATGTCTCTCCGAATTTGTGTTGAAGAGAATTGATAACCTTTTGACATTGTGCCTCGACTTGTTTGTTCTCATCTGGAAATTTAAAATTTTAAAGGATAATAGGCAAATAATTTGATCTTCAGGACAAGAAAATCGAGAAAAAAGTGGATTTTCATAACTTTTATGTAAGCTTGTTTCATATAGTAATTACAGTTTTTAACTAAAAAATTAAGGATTTTGAAAATAATTCTAATAAAAATTGGATTTTATGGTTAACTTTCTAAACTTTTTTTTTGATTTATCGATTTCTCCTGAAAAAAAAGAAAAAAATTACGATGAATCTCTTGGTATGAATGAATTATTGTAATTTTTACAAAATTTCCGAAACAAACCTTCAATAAGCTCATTAAGGAACGGAAGAAGAATCGAAAGATGCGGTTGTACTCCATCTCCGATCTCCTTGATCAACAACTCGAGAACAATGAGAGCACGATAACGGATCTTTGCTCTCGAATCTCTTGTCTTGAGCATTATCTTATTCAGAAGCTCTGGGAAGCTGTCCGGATCAGCATTTCCGATACGGTAGATGGCTGGAACCAGGTGATCGGAACAACGTTTCTCATGGCCTTCAACCTTCGTGTTAACCAATTCATTGACTATCACATCCGACACCAATTGACAACGATCACTGCAAAATTGATAAAAATTACAGATGATTTGAGATTTGAGGTCTAGAAAATCCTATATTTTTCAAAAAAGTCCAGTCAAAGTTGTGAAGAATTTCCAAATTCTTGGAAAATAGGGAATTTTTGAGTATGATATCATTGAAATAATTTTTTGAATCGATTTTTAAAATTTTGATAGTTGAAAACTGAGGTATATTAAAAATTTAGAAGTTTTCTTTTTTAATAGATTTTGAAATAAATAAATAATACCTTAAATAATACAATTTCAATAATGTATTTTTCGGTTTTTTTCGGCCAAAAAAGTTTTTTAAAAAGGCTATTTTTTAGCCGGGTAGAGGAGAAAAACTTGATTTTATCTTCTTTTTTTTTGTCGAATTTTTTTTTCGGTGAGCTGCTCCAACTTCAACTCACACAGTGAAAAAGTCTCTGTGCCTAGCAGCATTCGAAATGACATCAATCGCAAGTGTCAGTGCCAGATCCGTCTCTAATGCCTCAATTGATCCTCGTTTTCCACTCAACAACAGCTCATCTGTTCCGAGCAGCAGCGTCGCATTGCATTTCTTCAGGACGAGCGCAGAAATTTCCAAAATTCGACCGAAATATGGAAGAGCCAACGAGTTGAACGAAGTGTAGAGATCATTGGCAAAGTGGAGAAGTGAAACGAGTCGAAGTCTGGCTGCCAAATCAGCCTTCGCTTCGAGACCCGGCTCAGCCCAAGCGACGAGCTCATTGACGACTGTACGGAATTCCACTTCACTGAGAATACTGGCAATGGAGATAACGAAATTGAAGACAGTGTGCTCGAGCTTTTCAACATTCTCAAATTGATCCGATTGACGTTCTTGACTTCTGACAATCAATGTTGGAGTGATGACATCACTGACGAAGGTTCTTCTGAGCTGAATTACTGATTTACGGAGGATTTCCGGCTTCTGTTGATGTTGAGTTTCGATGTATCCAGTGAGCAAGTTGAATAGAGCACTGAGAGCCTTCTGTAAATTTAGAGCAAATTTATATTTTGAAAATTTCTGGCAAATCAACAAATTGCCGGAATTTAAATTTCCGGCAAATCAGCAAATTGCCGGGATTGAAAACTTCTGGCAAATCGGCACAATGCCGGAATTTAAATTTTCGGCAAATTGCCGGAACTTTAAATTTCCAGCAAATCGAAAATTTGGCGGAATTTAAATTTCCGGCAAATCGACAAATTGCCGGATTTGAAATTTCTGGCAAATAGGCGATTTACCGAATTTGCCGGAAAAAAGGCAACTGCCGAAAATTTCCGGCGAATTGCCAGAATTGAAAACTTCCGGAAAATTCTTGTTGATTTGCCGAAAAACGACAACAGCCAGAATTTTTTCTTTCGCGTTTTTATTATACTCAAAATGACACCAAAAAAACTGATTTTTTTTGTAACTAAAAAATTTGATTTTTCAGAAATTTCTCAAATAATTTTATTTTCGAAATTTGGCAAGAAATTTGGCACTTTTTTAGTCAATTTTTCGGCTTTTTAGTCAATTTTCGGCGGGGAATTCAAATTTTTGTAAACTGATACCTTTTCAGTCTTCAACTCTCCAACCGTCTTCACAATATGAGCAGGAAGCACGCGAAGTTCGATAGAAAGCAATGAACGACGAATCAACGATAGACGATGATGGATTCCAGTTTTACTTCCAAATCCACTAGTCTGTGATCCTCCTTGGAATGCTGCTGTTGTGCTAGAAGATGGTTGATTGAGAGCCAGGAGCTCCGATGGATCTCCGAATCGAGCAATAAGCCGACAATATCGAATGATGACGTCACCAGTCGATTCAACGACGAATGAGGCGAATTGATCGTAGACTCGTTGGATGCATGTTAGGGAGCAGATCTGGAAAATTGAAGATTGAAAAAAATTGAGTTAAAAGGGCAGAATCTACAAATTTCAGGCGAAATTTATCAATTGTCTGGAAGAAAATCTAAAAAATTGAAGTTAAAATTGTTAATTTTCTGTGAAAATCATCAAATTTTCGAGTTTAAATGACGTTTTTCGCCTCAAATTGTAGATTTATTACACAATTTGACAAAAATCGTCATTTAAATCTGAAAATTATTTATTTTTTCCAAAAAATTCAGTTTCAGCTTTAAAGCTTTAACTCTTAGCTTTAAAAATTGGGATTTTTTTCCAGAAAAAGTGGCAGTTTTAACCGAAAAATTCAAATTTCGCCAATTTTGACTGAAAAATTTCCAAATTTCAGGCAAAACTCGAAAAAATGCTCCAGAAAAATGACACTTTAAGCCAAATTTCAGGTTTTTCGAGCTATTTTTAGTGTAACAAACTCTGCCGTACCAATAAGGTATCACTTCCAAACTTGTTTCCTCCCAGTGATTGTTGTCTGATTCGGTGACCTCGATTTCCACGTCCACCTGCCACCGATGATCCTGGAGATGCTGCAGAATCATACTGAGGCTTCGAGAATCTGGCGATACACTCCTGAACAGTTGCTAGACACGTCTTCAAAAGACTTGTCGCATGATGAATCGTAGATCTCATATTATGCGAACGAATGAGCTCTCCGGCAAGAAGAAGCACATTTCCAGTCAAATTCTCGTCGAGCTTCTGATATTGGCTCACAATGCTCACACACCGTTGCATTGTATCTGCGAGAACTAGCGATTCCGATTGTGACGGAAGATTCTTCGCGATCAACTTCAACGTATACGCAGAATTCTGGCACATTCTCATCTTCTCCTCACTCTTCGTCTCGGCAACGATAAACTTGTTGAGAGCCTGAGCCAACGTGATAAGCTCCTTCTCGTTGATTCCACTATCGGCGAATAGGTAACGATCGTGTCCGAGCTTGATGTTCGCGAGTTGCAGGACTTTCTCGCACATCTTATACGACATCTTCTTGTCATTAACACACTCTTGAAGAACATCAGCGATGAGACGAGCGGCTACACCTCCTGGAAGCAAGTGTCTCAGCTTCTCACTGACCACCTCGGTTCTTGACGCGAATGCAACCCAATATCTTTGAGCTTGTGGATCTGATCCATCTTGATCATTGGCTTCCTTGTTCGCAAACTCATCCAGCTCAACGGAGCACTCGATAAGCCTCTTTCCAAGTGGTAATGCATTCTTCAGAAGCTCCTCGTCATCATACGCAGCTAATCTTTCAATCAATACTCGATTTGAGAAGATTCTCGAGATAAGAGTGACCACTACATATCGGAAATGTCGAATTCTCGGCAAAGTCTGAGCTGTTCGATCGAAGATCATCGTGTCCAGATCCTTCTTGGTGGTGGTGGACTTCGCTGGCTTATCACCTCCAAGACGACGCACATATTCACACATCTCGAGGACACTTGAAAGCTGCTCGAATGGATTGAGAGCACTGAGAAGTTCAATTGCTAAATCATCATAAGCATCTTGATCCGATCCTCGCTTCATTGCTTCCTGAGCAGCTGCATCTGAAGATCTCTGCCAGCGAGCACAGAAACTGGACACCAACACCAGCACAACAGTCGATGCATTCTCTGCTTGAACAGCTCTAGCGATGGCTTGTGCGATTCTTGCTCGACGATGTGCTGGGATATCTATAGCACTCGCGGCGAAGAGCCGAGCCAACTCGATGAGCTTCTCGGTTTGCTGTTGCTTGGTGAGCACCGCTTGTCCAGAACTATTAATGATCGTTGAGAACAGCGATTCGACAGTCTTTTCGACGATTGAAAGTGTCAATTCATTGTCTTTTCGAAGCATTCCATTTCCCATGAACGTGAATACAGACATCACGTGCTTCACCACTGAATTGGGGGTGTGCTTGGCAGCGGCCACAATCAAACGGAGACAATCTCGAAGGAGGTGATGATTGTGAGTGGATCGCATCGTTTCGATAACACAATCCATGTCGACTTCCGACGCTCCGATCTTTGTCTTTTCAGGATGTTCAAGGATCTTTCGAATGGCATTCACAGCGAGATGCTGCTGGTATGACGAGCTTTCCACGTCGGATTTGGAGTTCACTCTGAAATTATTTTAATTTTATTGTTTAAATTCAATTTCTAATAAATAAAACTCACTGCTTAACAACTGCAAAGAGAGCAGCAAGAACCTTTTCACTCGACGGAATAATTTGACGAGCATTCAGAAGATCCAACACAAATACGACACGTTGATTGAACGCTTCCCATGATTCTTCGGTTCCAAACGTTTTTTCGACGAGATTCTTCTTCTGAGCACCCTTGGTTCGTTTTGGAGCAATTTCCGAGACTCCATCGAATTTGGTGAGCAGGTCAGCGACGAATTGGGGGTTGAGGTTGGCCTGAAATAGAAAAATTGAAAATCAGATTAATTGGGTGAAGATTTTGTGTTAGTTTGCTTAATTATACTAAAATTAACAGGAAACAATCAAATTTCGTACTGAGACCTCTCAAAAAATGTCAATTTTCGAAAAAAAGAGCTAAATTTTGCTAAAATCTGAAATTTCGCACAGTTTTTATCGAACTGTCTCCTAAATTTGTTGATTTTGCCAAATTTTAGGCAGATTGGCACCCAATTTTGGTAATTTCGGAGCTTATCTACTTATAATATGCCTAAATATATAACGAATTACGGCGAGAAAAAAAATGACCAAAATATGCAATTAATGTGGGATAAATCGATAAAAACTGTGCTCCAGCTTCTACGACACGGAAAATTTGGGGAAATTTCAAATTTTAGTTCAAAAATTGGTTTTTTTTTTCGAAATTTTGATTTGCCATTCAAATTTTCAAGCTGGAAATTCGGACTTTTTAGGGCTGATATAGTGAAATTCGACAAAAATTACCCCAGCCAACGCAGCCTTAACACTGCCTCCATCAATCTGTTTGACTCCTCCAACACCGACAACCTTCACAATCTCCAACACAAATTGCTCGACGTCATCTTCCACCTTACGACTGAAATATTTCTCTCCTCGTTGAGCCATCTCATTCAGAGCCCATTCGACTTTGTCCCATTTCTCTCCGTTCAACCATTCGGTCGCCTTATTGATCGGGTCACCGGAGAAAACTTCTCGTTTCGCGAATTCTGAACTTTGAGCCAGCTTTTGAGCTTTTTCTGAAGCGGTGAGCTTGATTTTCTTGGAAGATGGAGCTTCCTCGGAAATAATTTCAATAGATTCCTCAGATTGAGTGGCAGCGACAGCTTCACTGGCGAATTGCACAATATCTTCAATTTGGTATTCTTTGAGCACATTTTTCAAGGTTTTCTTGTCCTTAGCCTTCAATTCGGCGTGAATCGCATCAAATTGCTTCGCAAATCGCATTCCAATAGCTCGAATATTCGATTTCAGCTTCTTCTTATTATCGAAAATATTTCCGTCCATTCCTTCCTGAAGGATCAGCTTCAAGATTGTTCCAGCTTGATCTCCAGTCAAAATCGAAGCATCTTCAATAGTTTCTATAAGAACATCAATCGCCAAGGTATTATCTTCAGATTCTGCATCTTTTGACAACACAATAAGTTCTTTCCACAGAACATTGAAGAACTTTGTCGTATCTGTACGCTCTGAGAGTTCCTTCAGAATCTTCCAGACATCAATGCCTTCCTCGTGGCGGAGCAGCTTCTTCAGCGTATTCTTCGACAAACTCTGCACGTTTTGCTGCTGGAAAACAACCATCAGAGTCGAAAGTGAAGCTGCTGCGGTGTCCGATCGCATTTTTGTGATCAGCAGCTTGCACATTGAGTTCAAAACCTCATCCTTGAGCTTCACCGTCAACACCAGCTGGGAGATGACAACCATTGCAGAGTAACGGAAAGATTTCATTGGGCTTTTAATTCCATTTTCGATGAACGGCATCAACTTGGCAAGCATCATTTCGTCGACTTTTTCTGGATCCGTGAACATGCTCAACAACAATTTCGCGTGAAAATTGAAGAGAATAGGATGTTTAATTTCCAAATAGTCACTTCCAACAATCTCAACAGCATGTCTGATGTGATCCGTGATACAGGTAATAATCGAATGCTTGCTTGACAACGTGGCTCTTGCGATTGAAGTGAATGGGATTGGTGTCTCCGTCTTCGTGAATTGCTGCATAAATTGCCATTCTTTCGATCTTTTCCAGTCAAAATCCAGAATACGGAGAAGTCTGGAGTAGACTTTGGTCTCGTGGAATGGGAGAAAAGTGAGAAGAAGCGTCTCGGCGTTGAAAGAGTAGATTTGATAAGTGTGGATCAGGAATTCAAGAACTTGTTGGCAAGCGAAATGTTGTAGATACGGAGAAAGTTCCAGAAGAAGCTTTTCGATTTGTTTGTTGAGCTCTTCATTGGCGCCTTTTTCGAGCATTGACCTGACAAAGTCTACACGCTCTTCAGAGAATAGATCGTTGGCGAATTCTGTATCAAAAACTGGGTCGATTCTCTTCATTTGCTCGAGTCCCGCAACTCCTGAAATAATAAAGAATAAATAAATTAAATTCTCGAAGCTCTTACCAATTCTGTGAGCGGTCTCATTTGATAGTTTATTGGCTTCTTTTCTATCGAACAATAAAGAAACATGGCGCTTCTCAACCGTCAAGTGACGAGCGGCCGATGTTCTCAAATTTTCCAACTGGCTTGTCAACGACGTCGCCATTCTTATGATACCCGGGGTTTGGAGAAATAACAGACAACAATTCTGAAAAATGGTAATTTTATTTAATTTTTGAAACAAAAAAAAAACTGTTCAAAGAAAGAAAATTGCGCTTAAAAATGCGAAAATTACAAAAAAATAATTAGAATAAAAAATAAATTTTCGAGTTTAGGGCGCGGTACGTGAACACCGCACGCAAGTTTGCGGACCGCACACCACACTTTACGACACTTAAATTTTTTCTTTTTTATTGTTTTTATATAAGAAAAGCTTTTCGTAATTTTCCTCGAAATTTAAGTGATTTTTTTCAGGTAACAAAATGAAAATCAAGGTGATTTCTCGAAATCCAAACACTTATCAAAGAGAAACCACGGACAAAAGGAACAAAAGTAAGATTTTCCTAGTATTTTATAATTTCATATATTAATTCAATGTTTCCAGTCGTTCGAAACTTCAACACACCAGCGGACCCATTCAGATCTCAAGTTGAATACACACGTGCTCTAAATGCCACGAAATTGGAGCGAGTTTTCGCTAAACCATTCGTTGCGAGTCTTGACGGCCATGTCGACGGAGTTCAAGTTCTTGCAAAGCATCCGAGTAATTGATTTTTCTTGAAAATCTCTAGAAAAAAATATTTTTCAATTTTCCAGATCGCCCATCCACAGTTTTCTCCGGCGCCCGAGATGGTCAAGTAAAAATCTGGAATTTGGCTTCCAGAGAGTGTCAAGCAACTTTAGACGCACATCGAGGACTTGTTAATGATATTTCAATTGATAATAATAATGGAGAAAACTTTGTAACTGTTGGACAGGACAATCAACTCAAATATTGGAAGATCGAAGGACAACAGAAAACGCCGGCCCATTCAATTGCAATGGATGGAATTGTGTATGGAGTCTCTCATCTCTCATTCTCCTCGGATTTTGTCACTTGTGGAGAAGATATTAGTGTTTGGAAGCCGTATCGTGAGACACCACTACGCAGTTATAATCTCGGCACTGACACAATTCACACATGCCGAGCGAATCCAGTCGAAGAGAACGTGATCGTTGGCGCCCGCTCAGATCGTTCGATTTACGTGCTCGACACGCGACAAGACGTTCCACTGAAGAAGGTGACGATGAAAATGCGTCCGAATAAGATCTCGTGGAATCCGATGGAGGCCTATAACTTCACGGTGGCTAGCGAGGACTATAGCCTGTACACATTTGATATGAGATATATGGAACATCCTGTTCAATCTCATCAGGGATTCACGTCTGCTGTGCTTGATGTCGACTATTCGCCGACTGGTCAAGAATTTGTGGCTGCTGGATATGATAGATCTATTAGATTGTTTAAGGCTAGAGATATGACTAGCAGGTGAATATTAATTGCTGAAAATATTGTAGATCGGCAATCTAGAACAGGGATAGCGGCATGTGCCGCTCGGCAAATTTTTTGTCATTTTCGGCAAATTGCCGATTTGCCGGAAATATTCAATTTTGGAAATTCACCAGATTTCTGATTTTTCGGAAATTTTAATTTTCGGCAAATTGCCGATTTGCCTGAAATTCTTAATTCCACCAATTTGCCGGATTACCGATTTGCCGGAAATTTTGATTTGTGGGAAGTTGCCGATTTGCCGGAAATATTCAATTTCGGAAATTCGTCGGATTTCTGATTTGCCGGAAATTTTGATTTGTGGCAAGTTGCCGATTTGCCAGATTTCTGATCTGCCAGAAATTCACCAGATTTCTGATTTCTCGGAAATTTTGAATTGTGGCAAGTTGCCGATTTTGCCGGAATTTCCAAAAAAAAAAGTGCAATTCCACCAATTTGCCAGTTTGCCGATTTGCCGGAATAGTCAATTCCGGCAATTTGGTGATTTGCTGGAAAAATCGTTTGCCGCCCACCCCTAATCTAGCACTCCAAAATTTTAAAATATAAACTTCAAAATTAGAATTAATTCGAATTCTACAATTTCAGAGACGTCTACTACACAAAACGAATGGCCTCAGTCCTCTCCGTACTCTGGTCTGCTGATTCGAAATTCGTTCTATCTGGAAGTAACGAAATGAATATTCGTGTCTGGAAAGCGAATGCCGCGGAGAAGCTTGGACCACTCACAAAACGAGAGAAACAAGCTTTCGCTTATAATGAAAAACTTCGAGATACCTATAAGAACCATCCAGAAGTACGAAGAATCGCAAAGCATCGCAATGTGCCAAGACATATTTTCACGTGGGTTTTTTGCAGAAAAAATTCAGAATTTTTGGCCAATTACACTGAAAAATAGTGCCAAAATGAAGAAAATCACTTGATTTCTCTGAAAATAGCATTTATGCTGCTGAAAATAATATTATTTTCAGAGAAATCAAGTGATTTTCTGTATTTTCTCACTAATGTTCGTTTTGGAAAAACAACATTTTGTGGAAATTCCAAAGCAAAACTAAACAATTTTCAGAGCCGCCAAGGAGCACAAGCTTATCAGAGACGCCCGCGGACGACGAGATTTCCGACGAGCAAAAGCCGCTGGACTCGACGAGGAGGAATCATATCTGCCACAGACTCAGAAGATTATGGTTGGAGATGCCGAAATGTGAAGCAGCAGCGTCGTTTTTTCTTTTGTTATTTGTTGTTGTTTTCAAGTTTATCACACTTTTTTTTTTTGGTTGTTCTCCTATTTTTCCCAAAAAAAATCCTTGTTTTTAAATACCGCTAAATCAAAAAAAAATTATTTAGAGAAATTCGAAAAACAAAAAAATTAACCGAAGAATCGAAAAATTTTCGATTTTATTTCAAAAAAAAAAATCTCGATTTTTCGGCCATTTTTTCATTTTTTTTTTCGAAGAAAATAATTATGTTTTTTTATCGATTTTCCGTAAAATCGAAAATTTAAAAAAAAATTTGATAATTCATAATTTCATTTACAACACTAAAAAAAGAAAGAAAAATATTTAGACATGAAAGAAAATGATATTAAAAAGGAAAAAAATTAAATTTGGAATGCTTCAGATCACTTTTTCGATGAAATCTCCGGCAACATATTCTTGATTTCTTGTGGAATCGTATCGATATAATCCTTATGCTTGACCCATGAAGCCGTCGCCAGTACTCCTCCCGTATTATTAAGCTGCACACCGGGCTCATATCGAATATCACGGCCCGAAATGTCCGTAAGAGTTCCTCCAGCAGCAGTCAACACGGCTTCAACTGCACACGTGTCCCATTTCTTACAACCAGCACTTGCAAAGACATACGCTGCACACCCTTCCAGAACTTTGAGCACCTTGAATCCGGCTCCACCGACTTTTTCAACGCTATCCGCCAAATTTCGAGTTTTCAGAGCTTCGAGGGCGTTGGAGACAGATTCGCTGAGATGGCTTCGAGTTGTCACCACGATTTTTTGAGCATTTCCTGGAAAATATAATTTATTGAAAAATTGTAAAAAGCAGCGAAAAAATCGGGGGTACTCTAGTTTTAAAGGTTCATGACTGATTGATTAAACATTTTTGAAATTTTTTGCACAATTTTATTTTATTCGAAAATTGTTTTTTTTTTGCGATTTTTTCCCAAAAATTACGGTCTCGAGCGGAATTTTTTTTACTCGCGATTCCAGTGTTTTTCGTAATTTTTTCTTTAAAAAAAACTAAAACACCTGGGTACTGTAGCTGAAAAGTGGTAATTTTTGGTGACAAATACGGAAAATGGTTTTTTTTATTTGATAAATGTTTTCGGTATTATTAAAAGCTACATTTTACGAGTTTTGCGCGAAAAAATACGGTACCTGGTCTCGAAACTACAAATTTTTGTAAACGCAAAAAGGTATGCGACTTTAAGGAGTACTGTAGGTTCAAACTTCTGTTTTGTATCAATTTTTCGAAATTTTTCATAGTTTTTAGTATAATTTGTTAAAATTTAATGTGTTCTTATAGTTAAATTTTGAGGTTTTTAAATGAATAAATATAATTTTGCCGAAAAACTATGAAAAATCAATTTTTTTGAAAATTTGGAATTACAGTACTTGGTCGTTTCAAGACCAGAAAGAAGAATATTTTCCTCTTGCTAGGACCAGGACCAGGCAGTAATTTTGAGTACGAAATCGCACTTTTTCGCGAAAATTTTCATTTTTAATATATTTTTTTAAAATTTTAATCAATAATTACCAGTAGCCGGAACAACTCCATGAACTCCACAACCTTGAATCGCCCAAACCGTCCTTCCAAGCTTCTCATGATATGGTTGATGAATAATTCCAGCCACCGGTCGTCCCTTATACGCGATTCCAATCAACACAGTGACCTGCTCCAACAATGCCATATTCTTATTCTTAACTGCCAACGCGACTTCTGATGTTCCATCCAACGGATCCACCCAGACTACAACATCATTTTCCTGGATATTCTTGAGCTCCGTGCTCATCAGGCGTTCCATTTGGAGCACGTCCGCACTGAATCCCATTTCGATTTCCGGGCAAGCAGTTGTGTCTTCCTGAAAAAAAATTAAATTTTATGCTTTTCTAAATTAATTTTTGAGAGCTTCTAATTTTTTACCTCTTCGCCGATAATATTAATATTCTTGAAATGCTTCTGCAGAGACTGAACTATGCAGTATTGAGCCCGACGATCTGCTTCCGTTTGTGGATCGTAGCCGGATCCGTGCTCCGATTTATCGATGATTTTGAGATCTCCGCCGGCCATGACATTCTGAAAGACGAAACAATTTTTTTCCATTTTTAAACTTAAATTATTGATTTTTTTAAGCTTTTCGGCCTGACGAGAGGTCTTTTTTAACAGTTTTTCGAGTAGATTCTATATTTTAAAATTTAAAAAAAACTCACTTTAATAAGACCCCCGGCAGCCTCTGAAACTCGGACAGACGAGGCGACGAGTCTCGTGAGAAAACTCGCTTTGTTGAACATTTCAACTGGTGCCGAAATCATTCCATCCGTTTTTCGATCTTCTCGTTTTCTCTGCAATCGTCATTTTTTGTTCTATCTGATTTTTATTTTTTCAACGTGGAGTTCAACACGCGGGGATCGCAAAAGAGAGATAAAAAAGATAAAAAACGAAGAGGTAAAAAATTTTCTCGTTAACGAGAAATTTAATTTGATCGGTGATTGCGTAGAATGTGCGTAATCTGACGACATTTATATTTTATATTAAAAAAGCATGGCGTCCACGTGAAAATGATTTAAAAATGGATTTTCTCAAGAGAAAAATCGATTTAACGATCAAAAGATGGCCTGTAAAAAGGGAAGATAAAGAAGGTAGACGAGGAGAGAGTGCAGACACCGCGGAGACGCAGAGTAAATCTCTAGAGGAAATCTTTTGCCGGTTAAGACTGACAATTAGGAATCCCTCTTCTGATATTTATATATATGCAGTGAAAAGCGTGGGAAGTTATATAATTGCTTTGCTTATCACTGATAACTGATCGAAAATCACATTATTTTTTTCTAAATATTTTATTTTACAAAATTACGATAGCCAAAAATAGTTAATTTTCCGCTTTTAATGGCTTCCAAAGTTTATTTAAACATGAAAAATACGTTTTAAATTAATGTAAAACACGTAAACGACTAACGCGGCCGTGTGTCGATTTACGCAGCTTGTGTACTCCCCGTGGAGAAGTAATACTGTAGTTTTCGGGTAGAATTCTCATTTTCTGATCATTTATGCTGATTTTTTTTTGCAATTTACATTAAAATTGTTAATTCACTTCTTATTCGAAGTTGAATTGGTGAAAATTGATGTATTTACGGTTGAAAATAGAAAAATTCTCGTTTTTTAAAGTTTTATACAAAAAAAAATTTAATTTTCCTTTTATAAACTCGTGATAAATAGGAAATTCGAATCAAAATACGAGAAAAAATCCAAAAAAAAAAGAAAAATCAAGTATTTTATGCGAAAACTGTATAATCCTTTGCAACAAAAAACACTCTTCTCCACGAGGAGTACACAACCTGGCCGTGGCCGAACTTTTCAAAAGTATTCTTCCATTTTCAAATATCAGGCATTTGAATTTTATATTATTGAGTTTAAGACGTATTTCTGAACATGAAATCGCTGGTCCTGCCGAAAAAAAAATTCAAAGCTAAATAAAACGTTTATTTACAAGCAGCGAAAGTCTATGTACATTAGTAGGATTTGTGTTTCTCATGGAAAATGTCAAAAATCTTATAAATTAGAAAAAAAGAGTCCAGTCAATAAGATTTATGCAGGAGCGGCAAGAGCAATGACTCCACAAGCAGCGCGAGCGCCAGCGTTTCCAGTCTTCAAAGACTCCTCGGCCTTGTCGTCGATTCCCTGGCCTGAAATGTTTTGATATTTATCAGAACCTTCTGTCGAAAGCTTACCAAGATCATCTCGATCGACGTGGACAACCATGGAACGTCCGATAACAGTGTTCGCTCCGAAGAGGCTGACCACCTTATCGGAGAACTTGATCTTCGCAACTCCATCGGCGCCAGCTTCAACGTTTCCAAGGTCACCAACGTGGCGGACCACGGACTGAAAATAGTCATTTAGAGATAACAAATAGCCTGTGAAATCACTTACATCTCTTCCTCCATGATTCATTTTGCATGGATTGAAGTGTGGCCCAGCAGACGTACATCCATCGGTTGAGTCTCCATATTGATGGATATGGAATCCATGAAGTCCTGGTGACAATCCCTTGATCTCTCCTTCGAATTCGGTCTCTTCACCTTCGGCTTTCTGAAACGGTCTAGAGTAATAAATAGGGATTTGATTTTTCCCAATTTATTTTAATGGTGGAATGACTCCGGTGTGGAAATTTCCTATTAAACACATTGTAAGAAAATTTAAATTTTATATTTTAATGGAAAATGTCAGTTTTCGCCTAGTGCCATTCCAAAATTTCTCGCCTTTTGAAGTTGAAGTGCAACCGCGCTCCGACGCGAAATAATATAATAATATAATAATATGGGTCTCGTTAGGTATTGGGCAGTTTTTTCGTGGCTTTTAGGTTTTTACAATATTCATTTTAAAAAAAATTTGGCCTGAAAATAATTAAAAATGCAATTGAACAACTACTGAAAGTTTGGAGCAAAAATAAATAAAAAAGTTTGATTTTACAGTTCTGTCGCCAATACCTAACGAGACCAATTGGCAGTGGAGCGCAATTGTACTTCCATTTCAAATGGTGTGATTTTTGCGTTTTATATGATAGGCGAAAATTGACATATTTCTACAGAATATAATTTTTGGGGAAAACTCTCTGATCTCATTGGCGATGCTTTATCTTTAAAAATACCAAAAAAAAATCTTTCAACCAGTTCTCACCTGGGTAAGCCAAACAGTTCCGAAGACAGCAGTTCCACGGAGAACCGCTACAGCACGTTTCGACTCTACTTTGGAAACAACGTCCTGTAAAGTGAGTTAATTTAAAGTTTTCATATTATAATTGTCTTATTTTCGAATATTAATTTTTTATATGATACATCCACTTAAAATGTCCCAAAATATAAACGCATTTACCTGTGGAAGAACGGCATTGGCAATATCAGAGAGAATATCCATTTTCCTTTTAGTAAAATTTTCGTTAGCACAATATTCACAATACGACAGCGAATGTGAAGCGAACTGATGGAAAAAAGGGGAGGAATGTTCTAGTACAATAAGAGCTCAACGACCAACAACAACAACAAACAAAACGAAGAGATCATAGATTAGAGGACAAAACAACATATGGGAAAGGGGACAGAGATGAAGTAAACATGGATGGTAATATATTTAGTATGAGGATACTAGAAATGGATAGGATTTCTAGAAGCTTCTTTCTGATATTAAAAGTTGATTGACCAAAAAACTTCAAAAACTATGAAGTGGTTAGACATTTCTTTGAAACGCTCGAAATATTTTGAGAATTTGATGAATATGACACAAAACTTTATATTTCAAATTTTTTGAAATTTTCAATTGAAAAAATTTTGGAAATTTTACAATTGTATAATTAATACAATAAATACATGTGTTATAGTCTAATATATTACCTAATTATTAAAAATATTTTTTATTCACCAAGAGACGGTGTATTTAAGTATTTTCAATTACTTCACGTTATTTTTTTGTGAAGAAAATCATGTTTGAAATCTTCAAATTTTATAATGATTTAAAAAAGCGGAGTATCGAAATCTCTGGAATATTTTGAAAAAAACTCCAAATTTGCCCCAGGAATCCATCTTCTCGGAACTCGAGTACTCATCTTATTCAAATGCTGTTGAAAAGTTTCGCGTGCGCGAGATAAAATGCAGGCAAGGTCTAATCCACGACAAGGCAGATGCTATCCTTCCGCCATTATTTACAGCGCAAAAACTCACAGATGTGTTGCAGCAGCGTGAAAGATGTTTCCGATTTAACAAACTTTCACCAAATTAGCCCAACTTTACCCACTCCTCAACCAAGTTTAGCCACTTTTGTAAATGGAAGTTGAAAAGATGATAAGGTTGGTTGAAAAGCGGCGCCGAATTGCCGAGAGACCAGTTCACCAGGTGAGTTGGAAAGAAATTTTGTGAAAGTTTTGTGATCGTATTTTCTCGATAATAACAAAACATAGTACCGTACATTTTTATTGTTTCAAATATAACTTGACAATAACTACTATTTCAAAACTTTCGAATAAAAACATGGGTTCAAGTAGTTGTGAATCATTTAACTTTTCTGAACAACGTGGAAAGCTTTGATCAATCTAGAACTCGGTCGAGTAGTTCTAGGTTTCTTCGCTCCATGTTCTTTGCAGAAATTAGGAATGGTTGAAACAAGCAGTTTTCTTTTTCTTGTTCTTTTCAAATTGTCTTTTTCCTCTTCATTTTGAGAGGCTGTAGGATGCGGAGGTGCCTTCTGAACTTTGCTCCGTGTCTCTGTTATGGCTTTTCTGGGAACCTCTTGATTCATAGTTTCAGAACGCAAGGTAAGAATTTGATTTGAAGCTAGAGATTTCTGCTTCGGAGTCTTGGACACAGTTTCCTTTTGAATTTTCGTTGTTTCCTTCAACTTAATTGGTTCTGAAAAAATCGGTTTTCGTTGTCTTGTTAGTTTTTTTTGGTTTTTTTGCCTCCTCACCTTGACTCAGTGAAGCCTTTGAAGTGATATTATTATAATTTGATGCAAGGATAAGATTCGAAGAATTCGGCTCAGTTTCTCTTATCTTCGGTTTTTTTGAATAAGAAATCATTCTGCCTGTAGTTATAGGTAAGTTTTCCTTGCCGTTATTCCCGATTGAAGTGTGTTTTGCGACAACTGGAAATCCATATATCACGACGGAAGCCGCGGTCAAATAATTCAGGACGACCTTTTCCCTCGCCGTCTTCATCGCTTCTGATAAGTGCCGAATTTGATTGTTTCCAGAAATTGACTTGGTTTTCACAAAGCAATCATCAATCAATTCCATAAAGTAGCAATCAATTTCTTTATCAGTTACAGGGTGGGCCAAAAGTATGGTAACACATGAAGCGCTCTTTTACATGAGCTTTTCGCGCGACTGCCACGTCATACGTACATTCTTCGATCGAATACTGATCGCTGAATAAATTTCCTTCAATTTGACCTAAAATTTGCAATGTTTCCCAATAAGGTGCGATTTTAATCACCTCGGCAATTTAGCGAACCCTTTCGAAAAAACGGTGTTTTGGCACGCGGCACTTCCCACACAAACACACCTCCCACGCACGCCAATAATTTTCAGATGTATGATTTTTATGTTAAATTCAAAGTTAAAGAAGTGAAGAAGCGCTTTTGATTGTTTTTGTAGCCTATAAAAATTTTCTGTGTCGGCACTGGCGCCTAGCAATAACCTTTGAATATTTCATGAATTCAACTTTGCGAAATTTACTCAGTTTTTTTGGTTTCGAAAGGCGTAACGTCCCACAAAATCATCCGAGCTAAATTTTTTATAAAAAATCTGAAAAGTCAGGTCAAAACGTGCCAAAAAGTACAAAAATGAATTTTTCTTCATACTGCTGCCGCCGCTCACATCCATCTTTCTGGCGACTGTGTCATTCAAGACTTCAGCTACTGCCATAGTCCATGACAGAAATACCACGATAGAATTTTTTTGGATTTTTGTTTTTAAAGAATCTCCAGACCAAGAGCATTCTTTGAACTATAAAAACTTGTAAGACACTTGATGGATTTCTTGAGAAAAAAGTAGAAATCCCGCAGAATGCCAACTTGCGTGCCATAAAGATCGTGATCTCAAAAGTTCTGAAGGCCTGCAGCGATGTGGATGGGGATATTTTGAAAATTCAAAACGTTCATCTGGTCAGTATTTTATGGAGAACAAAACTTTTACAAATTGATGTAATAACTCTCTCCACACGTAAAGTTATAGAGCTGCAAACGTGTTACCATACTTTTGGCCCACCCTGTACATCCCATAAGCATCCAACAAGCGATGGACATTTTGCCATCGCGTAATCCTGAATCACAGATGTTCCATCAAAGCCGTGGGCTTGCGGAATAGTTCGAACGCTGCAAAACCATATACCAGTTAAATACCAAAAGTCAAATAAACTCAACCTCTCACAGCCCATTAAAAAACTAATTGCATTGCAAGTCGTTTGCCTGATAAGAGACTGTGTCACAACAGAAGATCCCGAGCCATGTCCAAAGTAACTGCAAAACATTAAAATGCTATAGGATCGTAAAAGTGCCCGTTGGTGGAACGTCGGAGAAATAAGTAAAAAACCAACATACATATATTTCGAAAGGTTAATATTTTAGTTTAAAATAGAAGCACTTCGCTTCGTCGTTTGTGAAATATGTGTTAAAGTGTGGAGTAGCGTGCACGGGGTTTCGCTTTAACAAAAAAATATTTTTTTTACATCAATCAGTGCCTTCAATCACAAAAAACTCCGTATGATTGGTTGAAAAATAGCGGAGAGAACGGCTAATTGGTTTTGCAGTTTTCATTGGAGGTAATTCAAACAGACATTTTAGCCAAAATGGGAAAATTCATGTTTTAATAGTACAATTTTTCATGTTGCTTCGACATTTTCAGTTGTTCTTTTTTAGTATTTCTGAATTTCAGACTATTTTAAATATCTTGAATTCTCGCTACTCCGTTTTTTTAGAACGTTTTTTAGAGCTTACAAAAATGCATCGCGCTTCGACAACGCGTCGGTAACCTCCGTCAATTTTGGTGCCGAGCCAACACTTCCTTCCCAATTGAATTTATTAATGTATTTCAGCATTCGCCTCTTTGTTCCGTTCAAATTGTTATCTGGATCAAGTATGTAGAACGCGTTTTCCAAACCAATATTTAGCGGGATCTGGGATTAATAGGATAAACATTCTAGAATTTAAAAGTAAAATGAAACCTGTTTGTTTTGATTTCTCATGTCGTCCAACTGGCTAAAAGCCGAGTGAATTGAAATGTGTCGTACCACATATGGAAATTTAGCAAAAATTGGCAACCGCTCCCAGCAGAATTGTGACAAATAAGGACAAATGACAAGGTGTGTATATATTTTTGACGAAGCGGGAATCGTTTGGTCTTGTTTCATAGCATTAAAACCATCCTTGCGCAACAGAAGGAGTTGCGATTTTGATTTATTATCGATACCTCTCATCTCGCAGTACCGGAGAACAAGTGATTTCCATGTTTTTGGGTGTATAAACTTGGATTGATAAACCAATTCCTTAGCTTCTCCCGGTAAGAGTCCACCCTTTGCCATGTTATACATTTTTATCGCTAACGCTGTTGCATTGGGGCCCAGACGTCCAGAAGGCAACAGAAGACTCGCTGCAGCACCGAGAAAATGCTTCTGTGTATTTTCAACGCATTTTTTCATTTGACAATCAACGATTTTCCGCCGATCCCAACATTCTTCGAATTTATATTTTTCGTGATTGCTGACAATCTGGCGATCTTCTTCCAGTAAATACGTGAATTTATCCATTACTTCGATAGCCTGATGATAATGAGCCAACGGCATGATAATCGGGTCACGATCCGCATGCAGCTTGACCAAGTATATAGTCTTATCATCAGCCATTACGATCTGAATAAGCGTCATATCATCTGGCATATTTTGACCACAGGAATTGAAGTGATGTACTCCCGGAATAGTAACCAGTCCACTTTTGCACTTCCCCAGTTGTTCCTGTTGAGCATTACGAGACCCAATATTTGTTGATTCGGCCCATCCGTAAGCAGCTTCCCAAGAACTTTTGGATGTTTTTCCGACGTACGAGTACATTCGACAACGCCATTCTCTGGAAATAATTTCTTCAAAAACGAATCAAATCAACAACTTCGAACCTGTAGAGAATATGAGCAAAATACTGCATTTCTCGTTGCATAGTAAGTCGGTTATTTTCAAACCGTTGCGAATCAAAAGGCTCAGTTGTCACTTTCTTCACCAGTTTAGCACGGCGTCCGATAGGAGAAACTGCACGAGAAATACTGCCAGCTCCCTCGAATGTAGGCTTAACACGAGGCTTCCGAATAATTGGCTGAATCCAGCTAAAGTTGCATTCCATTGGAAATTCAAGTTGTCTTCCAAGCTGTCTCAATGTTAAGAAAAGATCTGTCGTCCGGTATTTCAAATATGCCACAATCTAAAAAAACCTCTTTAAATTCAACGTTTTCCTAACTCTTTCTCACGTTCAGCGCGTTCTTGAAAACTTCCATAGTGGTTTCGTTTGCGCATTCCTTTGAATCCAAGTTTTTTGTTAGCCATCGAATCACACACATTCCAAAAATCTCATGCTGAATAATGTTTGGCTTCTGAAAAAAAAAACAATTAATTCCCAAATTTATGCATAGTGTGCTCCATAATAATGGGGACCAGTGGCATGCAATTTTGAAGGTAGTGAGAGCCTTAAAAAATGAATCTATTATTTTCTTCAATATTGGGTCTAGTGCCTAACGTCTCTTGTATGAATAAAAAATTAGTTTTGAGTGTCGCACTTAAGTTTTTTTTTTAATTTTCAAAATTATGCATTCAAAAGTTTTATAACAGTTTCGTAGACATATAAATCCAACCCAGTTCGTAAGGTCCAATTTTGAAGCTTTGAAAATGTCACTTTTTTTAATGTTTCCGAAACTCTACCGAAACTGTCTTATTTTTAATTTTTTGAAAAATATATAAGCAATAGCCTTGTTTTGACGATTTCCAGTTTCAACTCAAACGAATGAAAAAGTTATTGTCAGAAAACTAAAAGAGGATATTTTTGGCCAACTGTATATCAAAATATTAAATACCAAATTGTTGTTTTAGTTTGAGGCACGTTTAAGTTGGTTAAATTGGTGGTGTAAGCATATTGGATTACTGGTTGATATGAAAAAAAATCCAAAAAAATTGGGGGAGCTAACTTTTTTGGACTTTCTACATTCACACAAGAAGCCACTTCCATAACCAATCCCATCAACAATCAGAAAAAATTTGTTTTGTGAAAAGCTTTGTTGAAACAAGGGTATTCTTCTTATACAATTATAAAATTAAATCAGTCGTAAATCCCTTTAAAAAATCTACAAGAAGCTAAATCGAGACTATTAGAACGTCATGGTCCAGTGGATTTGTGAGTGTCTTGAAGTCTTTGTGGTTGAGGGTGGTGATATTTGGTTGACAAACATTTATTGACATATTTTGCCAATTTACGTTTTTTTTTTTTTTTGTTATAGTGACTTATAGTGAGTATATAAAAAGTATGATACGAAGAAATCGAAACCATTGTGAAAAAAATTTTTAGTGATTTTTTGAGCTAGCTGTTGGAGTTTCGATGCTAGTATCTAAATCAATTGAATTATGTTTGTTTTATGCAATAATAAATCTCAACCCAACTGAGCAATTCCAAAAATGTTATAGTGAATTAAAGGATTAAAAGATTAAAGGACGAGCACTGTGTTACGATTAATTAATGAAAAAAAAGATACATTGTATAAAACTATAACTTCTATTTATTTTATAAAAATTCAAGTTACATCCTGTAGATTTCGAATGTTTTTTTTTAGAGAATAAAAAACGCTTTTCCTTCTTGAAAGTCATAAATAAGACAGTTGGAAGTAAAATTCATATTTCAAAACGTCAAACCAAAAAGAAATACAGTAAATGTTCAATTTAAATACTATAAATGTTTTTGGTTGGAGTAATTGTTTGGGAGAAAAAAGGTAAAATTCGTTTTTGGACTTTGATTCATTATAAAACTTTAGGAATCGCTCAATCGGGTTGGAATTCATTTTTTGTATATATATATATCAATATATATTTGTATGATTTAATATAATCACTGGGGAGTAGCTAACTGCCGCGTTACTCGGCAGTTAAAAACAAAGAAAATAAGGGAATCCGCTTGGCGCGCGCACATGAAGCGCAAGACAGGAACCAGAAAATAAATGAAAGTGCAGAGAAGTCACACATATAAAATATCCAAAAAATCGTAAATTGGCAAAATACGTCATTATTTGCCGATCAAATAAATGTGAAATTGCATATGTCATTGTGTTATATTCTATGATATTGAAAAAGTGTATATATTCACATGTTATGCAAGCTGTCCAAAAAAAGTAAAGTTCCGTAAATCGGTCTCCATAATTATGAACCACCCTATATGTGTTTAAAATGACTTACCGGTTGTATGCTACTGTCGCCATGCATCATAATCTGACTTTCTCTCAGTAATTCACGCTTTCTGATGAGTGCAAACTCGTCGTTGAAATGCTTGATGGCTAGTTGTGAAAAATTCGAGTAAATCATGAAAGACATCATGTATTCCGTGGCAAACGAGCTGCTTGAATGATAAATAACGCAAATATTGCAGGTGCAGGACAAGACAACATCATGGAACACTTTCTCGTTAAGCCTGAATGAGTTTGTAATCTTAATATCAAACTTAATTTTCAATAGCTAAATTATTTCTTCACTCCGAACAAAAAATGTTCCGATTTTGACTTTAAAAAAAGTATGCGCGGCCAGAGTTTTTCTCGCTTTCCCATTGCTCACAAGGAAAGTAATTCAGCTCACTTTTAGACTTCCAAATAAAACTTTTTTTATTTAAAAGAGGCTTTAAATAGGTTCCTACAAAAAATAGCGGCAGAAGAGCGCTTTGAACTGGGAACAAATCGAACTGAAAATGTTTCAGTGCATTTTTCCTCCTCTTTAGAGGCCTGTAAAATTGCTTCAAAAGTGGGAGCTTATGCAGATTTTCGATGATTTCAGAGCTGTTCAGGGGTTAGGAAACATTTTAGAGAATTTTGGACATTTTTATTTTCTGAAAAAATAAATTGCAATTTTCTAACCTATGACAAAGTTTTTCAATAAAAAAGGGTCATTTTTAAAATTACATTGGTTTTATTCCAACGTCAAAAAGTGAGCTGAAATACGTTCCTTGCCAGCTTAACTTTTTACAGCCCCTGATTGGTTGGACACGCCTACTTTACTTTTGAAATTGGTCAATAGAGAAGCGAAAAACTCCCTCGTTTTTCACCGCACTAAGGACGCCTCCGAATGCGGGAAATTCAGGTGTCACCAGACTATTGAAGCACCATAATAAAGAAATTAAGTACTTACATATCCGGACCCTCCAATTGATCATCCAATATGATCATATTTGTATTTTGTGTCTTTGGGGCGCTTTGATATGATTCTCCAGTATCCGTTGTACGTGCTTCTGATTGCATTACTGTCTCCTTCATTGTACTATTTCCATCTTTTGCAGTATTCAAGGATAGCAAGTTTATAAGAGACCCTCTCATTAATTTGGCGATGTCCTCATAGTCAAAATCTTCGATTAAATTCACATTATAGGCTAATGTGTTTGTCATCTGAAGAATTCTAAAAAAAGAGGCTGACTTCAATGCAATGCGGAGATTTGAAATCATTATTGACATCGAATCACTAGTTTGAGCAGTGGTGACGTTAACGTGAGCCCATTCTCGTCTCAGTTCAAAGTACCAAGCGATTGTGCTGCCAATAGACACTGGAAAAAATAATAGTGAGGTGAAATAAAAAAGCATAGTGGTACTTATGGGTTTCGTTCCCCCCAAAATGTTTTAATTTTCTAAATTTCAATTAACCACATAAACGTGAACTTTTTTGGAACGATTTGTAGAAATAAATGCTTTGTTCCCTACTTTTGTTCACGTTATTAATTTGAAAGGTGGTTAATTGAAATTTAGAAAATTAAAACATTTTGTGGGGAACGAAACCCATAAGTACCAGCACAGTACTCCCTCTATTAATATTGCAGCATCTAATAGTATCGGGCTAAGTTGTTGCCATGCTGGACGTATTTTGGAGAAAAAAAACAAATTGTTGCTGGGTGAAATGATTTCAAAAAAGTTTAAACATGCAACGAATTGATGAAAATGTTGTAATATCAATGGTACGTCCCTAGTGTGCAGAAAACAAAAAATTACCGCGCCCGAGGCGTCTAAATTGGCTATAAAAACAAGAGTTTCTAACTTCGTTATTGGCCAATTTCAAATTACTGGGCGTGACTAACCAATCTGGGCCTGTGAAGTTTTTAGCTATCAATGGGAGAGCGAGGAAAACAGCAGGTTGGTTGACCACGCGCGCCTACTTTTTTGAAATCGTTCAGTAGCGTAGCGAGAGTCCTATTTTTGTTTTGCACGTATCTGACGTGGTAAATTCCTCTTTGCTGCACCCTATATAACATTTTTAGAGCGTGCTAAGTCACATTCTTCTGAGAGAGAAATTTACGCATTCATTTAAGATCAACCTGTCTTAGGACATCCTGATACTACGTGAATGCTGTCTCAAATTCGAATACATTGCATGCAAGAATAGTATAGTATATTTCAATGATATTACCATAACCAAGGCTATTTCCACGCCAGTTTTCCTCGAGGATTGACCAGATTGATGCATTCACCGAAGTGCCAGATTGATAGGGGAGGAAACCAGGGGCTTCAACGTAGATTATTGATTCGAATTTACAAACTGCATTTTTGATATGTGACAACCGATCAGGAAACTGTAATTGTAGCAAATTGAGTGGAGGACTAAATTTTATTTATTTTTCTTCAACTTCTTACATCACATTCGTTTAGTGACTTTCCAACGGGCACATTACTCAGCGTTGAGCATAGCCAGAAAATATACGAAGCCAAATCAAATTTTCGACGAGAGGATTTATCATCATCTTTTTCGATTTTATTACGTAGCTTTATTAGTTTATCGAGCATTTCCACGCGACTGTCCGGTTGATTCATGTAACTGATTGCGTATCGTGTTGCTGAGATCATATCTTCCGATGTTTCATCGACTTTCCATTTTGTCAATTTCTTCTCAATCAGTTCGGTCTCACCAAGAAACATCAGCCATCGAAGTGCGGCTTCCATAGCCGTTGTGCTTTCTGCTAAATCAACAAAGTCAATGAGACATGCAACTGCTGTGCACAGCTCTCCGGTGTAGAAGTAGAAAAAACAAAGCTTTGCGGGGATGGCAGCGAAGAACCGTCTTACTTCGAGGTTACACTTCATAGCATTCCTTCGAAGAGTTTGCCAAATATTGAACATGTTCTGCATCATTTTTTGAATGCTCCCAAGCCCGTCGAAGCACTCTGATGAGACGTAGTGCGAGGTGAATCGAGTCAATTTTTCGAGAGAATGTGCGTTGGTAGGTTCAGTGACATCAATCTTGGAATCCTGTTGGAAATTCGTAGTCCGTTCAACGAAACTGATAACACTTCTGTTTACATCCATGCGCAGAGTCTTCAGCTTGTCAATTAACTTCTCGTTACTTTTTTTGCTGGAAACTGTTTTATTGGAAAAGCATTTGTTGGTTTTTTGTGCGCATTTTACAACATATTTCCGTGGCAACATGTCCTGAAGACGTGACCTTTTCTGTATTTTAAGGCTTCCTATTAGTAATGTTGTTTCATATTACCAAACAAATAATAATCTCAACGGCCAAGTGGCTTTTGTTTTTTTTTCATTTACGCTCCTCCCACAATTTCATTTCCAAAAAAATATTTAAAAAAAATTGAAGGTCAATCATGAGGAGCTTAAAGAAAAAAGAAATAAATAACATAATCCACATGGTCGTTGCGATTTTCATTTTTTTGATAATAATTTTAAGCCTAAAAATGAAAATTATTAAAACAAACATTTATGTGTGAATTAAATTTGAAATATTCGGTGTTTCAATATTATTTTTTTAAGTTGGCGGGAAAGAAAAGCAATTGCACCCAATTCCGAGCTGTTTGTATGCTCTAGATAATAATTTTTCTGAAAAAAGATGTTTCCGATTTTTTCCAGTTGGCGTTCGATTGTCAATGTTATTTTAAAATGAAAGTTTAAAGGAAAGTTTGTGTTTTACAACAAAAAAAATGAATTCCAGCCTACCACTTTTGGACAAATTAGAAACAACATAACTGAAATTAGCGATCAAAAATTGGTTTTTTTTTTTCAATATTTTTATTTTCTGGTATAGGTTGATATTTTTGTTTGCAAATCACTTTTTTGGTGTTTAATTGTTTTATTTTGAGACCAGACTACGCTGAGCATTTTTTACAGTGGTACTATTTCATTGTTTCACAAGAAAAGCTCAAACTTTTTTATTGTTTTTTTTTTGGCGATTTTGAACTTTTTTTCTGAAACAAAACAGTAGCTTATTTAAACACTAATAAATATAATGTGCAAACGTGACCAAACAAATCATACCGGAAAATAAAACTATTGAAAGAACCAATTTTTGTTCGGCAAATTCAGTTATCGTATTTCTTCTATTTGGCCCCATATCAGACTTGCAGGTACTTGTGTACCGAATTGCATTCCTTAATAACCTTGCATTCACTTTTTTCTGTTACAAAACCACCTCACTAATCTAAATTTATTTAAACGGGTAGTCAGTTTGTCCCATACGAGATTGACCTCAAAAATACGGCGCTGATTTTGATTCTTTGACGTCACGATAATTTATGCAATAAAAAATGCGCAGAGGTCAAATAAATAAAAGGGCGCGTTGATTACTCGTGTGCTTTCAATATTCCAAATACACAAACATTTTCCTGAAAAGACTATATAACATTAACAATCGAACGCCAAATGGTAAAAATAGTAAACCATTTTCAGAAAAATCATATTTTTGAGGATGAAGCATACTAAAACATCTTGGATTTTTGTGATAAAATGTACATAACTAACGGCTTCCAATAACTGTTTGAAAAATATCGCAAAACTAAAAAAAACTACAAAACTTATTCTTATTCTAATAGTGAATATGATCAAGTAATAAACTTACAAAGTTTCTGCCTGGCGTGATCCGTTTCCAACGTGATTTCCCATTCCCTTTGCAAAATTTTGGGTATTGTTTGCACTATTGACTTTCTTGCTGAAACAATTGCTGTTCTTGTCCGGTGTGCTGAGGAAATGCATTACTTTAAAAAAATTTAAGACAGAGACAAAATGAGAATTAATCTGAGCCGTCACAGAAAAAAGGTTTTGTAAGTGATGAAAACAAAAAAAACGAGCTGGAAACCAATCGATTATTCTGGGAACGCTGCGTTTGTATTCAAACCTACTCGCACTAGTCTCTTATAAACTGGATTTTGTTGATCCGGTGGGTGCTGGCATAACCTGAAATATTTATATTTACAATGTCTTCATAATCTAGTAGAATCAGATAATCAAACGGCGGAAAGAAATATAAATTATTTGGAAATTGAACATAAGTTGCGTACAGTAATTTATTATTGAAGCGTGATTGCAAAAGGGTAGTAGGGTAATCTCATTTAAATAGGAATAATAAAACTGAAAAGAAAACAACAATTGTTTTTGATTTGCTAGAAATAGGGAGGCAATATGTAAAAATATTGCGATCGATAACCTAAAAAACGCTGCACAACGGACAGCTGTAACAAGAAGGCCCCACCAATTAGACGATGTTTCCCAAGACCTTAGATCGACATATGACGTCACTTGCAATGTTAAGGGGTTTAGTATCATCAGTGGGGATTTATTCTACGAACACTAATGAGAGTCCAACACTTAAAAAAAATTCTCATTTTTTTCAATATCTAGTCAAAGTTTTGGTTTTTTTTTTTGAAATTTCGAGCATTAATGCAAAAAAAAAGTTTACCATTAAAAATGAATTAAAGTGTAAAACTAGTAGAACAATTCCCAAAATTATGATTTTAAAGCAGTTCTCTCACTGAAGATAACACCACTTTTGATCTACCCTCCAATACCTTTAAAAACTGCCAAAAAAGTGTTTGGAGCAATTCTGCAAATTTTGAAAGTAGGGAAGGCACTAACTGAAATAGTTTCAAATTGAAATTTCAGAAGTTGAAAATGAAGCTTTCTTGCTGAAAGTTTAGATGTGGCGCGACCTGAAGGAAAATGTCAACAAATTACATGTTTTCCCATTTGAAAATATTAAATTTAATTTTAAAAACCAATTTATTAGAACTTTGTTTTATCAATTTTACAAGCACAAGACTTCATGGAAAATAGAAAAACATTTGAGAAAAAGGCAAAAACCGGTAATTTTCAGGTGTGGGCGGACAGGATAACATAGCAACAATGAGGCAATGAGTTTTTGATAGGGAAAAGTGTTTCAAAAAAGAATGAAAAAATGATGGAACAATTGTGAGCTATGGCAATCAGAACATACATACAAACGTGACGAGGGAAGGGAAACAACTGACTAGAATCTGAATGAGGAAGGTGATTTGCGAGAGAGAAAGTTAGAGATAATATTGAGCAACTAGAGAGCTCTCCACTTTGATAAATCCATCTTAGGAATCTTTGAGCATGGAGTTAGATTGGATCCAGGGAGAAGGAAAGCATCTTGGGATACTAATTCAAAGTTGTCTGCATTGTCGCAAATAATTCTGGAGAGAGATGACTTTTTGATCTCTTCCATTTGCGAGCGGGTGAAGATTCCAGGATTTTCAAAGTAGAATCTGGAAATAGAAAATATTTTTGTCACCTGGCTTTGAAAATTTTTTGAAAATTTTTGAAGCTTTGAAAATTTCCGAATCTGAAAATTCAGAATTCAGAAAAAATTCAGAAAATGTGAATTTTAATATTTTTAGACTGAAGTTTTATTTTCCATTTTTCAAATTGATGCAAATATTTTGCCGTCAAAAATTCTGGATTTTCAAAAACGTATTTGGTTTTTTCAAAAATTCCTTTAACAATTTTCCATATCTTACCTATCCCCATCTCTGGCTCTCTTAAATTGTTCTCCAATTGCACAACTCAATGTAGTTCCAACTAAACCTCCGATTACTGGATCTTCTAACATTGATCCAACGTAGAAATCAACGTCATCTGCAAATAAGTTTTCAGACTTTTCAACGAAAATTATCTAACTTGTCGTATTATAATTTCTTGCCAATCCGGCTCTCAAGTTTCTGTCCAAGATCATGTCAGCGAAATCATCGAAAGTATTGGCAGATTTCAATCCACAGAACTGACGCATTTTGTTGTATGATGGGATTCCGTGGTCTCTTCCTCTCTGGATGTTCAGCGATCCGAGGTCGGTGCTGGAAATTTTTTACGTTTTTTTTGGATCAGGTGGCCTTCGAGCGAATAGATTTTAAGCTGACAGTAAGAAATCGCCGTAGAAAAAATGCATGCCTACCTTAAAGGTGACTTACGCCTATCTAATGCCTAATTGGAAGGTTCCAGATGTTTCCAAAACCTTTTCAAATTTTCAAAATCTTCTCCGACTTGCTATAAGTATTTAAAAAAGTCTCTCGAATTTCCTTAATTTTCCAGAACGTTTTCAAACTCATTCGAACTTTCTAAAAGTTTCTAAAAATTTTCAAAAAATTTAAGCAGTTTCCAAAAGTTTCTCGAATTTACTAGAAGTTTTCAGAACCTATTTGAATTTACCACAAATTTCTCAAATCTTCTAAAAGTTTTTCCTCGAACTTGTAAAAAGTTTACAAAAGTTTCACAATTTTTTAAAAAATTCTAGAAGCTTCTTGTACTATCTCTTCGGAAACCTTTTAGAAGCTTTCAAAAAAAAAATAAATTTCAGAAGTTTCTCGAGGTTTTCAAAAGTTTCCAGATCGTTTTCAAATTTTTCTGAAACATCTTAAATTTACTAGAAATTTTTAGAAATTTGCGATTTTAAAAATTTCTAATTGCTTTCCCGTTCGGTCTCTAGAATTTTCGATTCCGGCATGAGGAGAAGCAGGATTCTGATTTTTTGAACCTCCATTTTATATATTTTTATTTCTAAACCCTCCCCCCTCCAGCTATAAAAAGTCTTAGAATATCTTCCCCTAGACAAGTTGGGCAAAAGCCATAAAATCTCCATTTCTCTTTCTCCCACATTTCTCACCTTCCAAACATTTTCTCGGTAATTGCAGGCGTCATACGATGTGGTCGTTTGACGGCAGTTGTCATAAATCCACGAATGATTGGATCCACACCTCCCTCGAAAAGAATCTTGCCGGACTTGAAGACACCGTCACCGAAGAAGAATCCTCCATGGGTAATATTGTTTCCAGAAAGATCGACTCTTTTGTAGAACTCTTCAATCATTCCGTGTCCAAATCGGAATGCAGAGGTGGTGAATTCATTAGCAATGGTTGCATCAACATTTGTATCGTATCCCTTGTATGGTCCTATAACTTTGTCGAATGAGACTCCGAGAAGTTTTGGAAGATATTCCTTGTAGAGCACATTTTGAATCTGAGCACCAACGATCTTCCTAGCCTCCTGGAAGACTCTATCACCACTCCATGTTGGATTAAGCTCTGTGAGCTTCTGAGCAATTCTGTTGTGTTCTCTGGCGAACATGATATGAAGAGATGACAATCCAATGAATAAATTTGCTCGAATATCTCCGGCTGTGAATGAGGCTGTGCATTTATCCTTATTAGCGCATTTTGATTGATCAAATGGCAATACATTCTGGTTATTGAACCGGGTAACCCTCAAAAATCCAGTTCTACCATCTCTAAATTTATGAAGATCTTTCAATGAGCTTCCGTAGATCATAGATCCATCGATATAAGCTGTATTCTCATTAAGTTGCTCTCTTGGCTCAACTCTACAAATTGGTGCACTTCTAGACACTTTTAAGCACTGCTTCGACTTGAATCCAAGGTTCGGGTCTTTTTCTCCAATTGGAATTGGCATACATTTCGATGGTACCGGGTCACAAGTCTTACAATTCGCAGATGGTTGAAGTGTAGTTTTTGACATGTCATGTGACATGAATTGACCCCATTGCATCATCATATTGTTGAACTGAAATTTGGGTGTAATGTTACAGAAAAAATGATATCAGTTCGATGAAGCGAATCAAATGTTGGGTGTGGTAAGTGTAATGGTCAAGAAAATGAAAATGATGGTTTGGGCATTGAAAAGGGAAATTTGACTTTTTTTGCTGTGAAAAATATTAAGATAGGCTTAGGCTCAGGCTCAGGCTTGGGAATAGGCTTAGGATCAGACATAGGCTTAGGCTTAGGCTTAAGCTTTAAGCTTATCCCAGAATTAGTCATTGAGGACTATTCACCATTAGTTTAGAGCAATGTTTTTTAAATCAAAATTTTAGTAACATTTTGAAAATGTTTGAATTAAAATAATATTTAGTAAAAGTTATCTAAAATTATCAGATTTTCAAAAACCACAAAAATTGAAATTTATCATTTTGTCTAGCATCATGACTTTTTGGTAGTTAAGCAGAAAATAATAAATGTAAAAATTAACTGTAATTTTTCCAGAAACTAGAAAATTTGAAATTTTAAAGTTTGCTTTTGAACAATGCACATATATTTCAGTTTAACAGATAGACATAGAAATGCATAATTGTCTGGATGTTTTCAAGACAATCTACGCCTGCTTCAATACCTACGTAGGTTGCCTTCAGCATGTCAAAAGGTAGGCAGGTAGACAGGACAGTAAGTGCTTTAAAGGCTTTCAGTTTTTAGAAAAAAAATTTAAGTTAAAAAAGAGGTAGTTTGGAAAAAAATTTCAAAACTGTCTGAAATTTTTTTAATTCGATTTTTCATAGCACCAGAAAAAAAGGTTTTGAGCAGTTTATGCCAAATTTCAGAACTAAATATGTGCAAAAATTACCTAAATACCATTTTTCATGATTTTTTTGAAATTTCTGAAAATCTAAAAAGTTTAAGGTTTTATCATTGTGAGAACTTTCGACGACAACTGCCAAAATTGTTTTATCATTAATTTTACTAAAAAACTAAAAAAAAATTAAAACAAACCTTATCATGAACAACAGATTGTGCCGATGAAAGCATAACTCGATTAGCTTCACGTGCACTTGGACGAGATTGATTAAGTGAACTAATTGGTTCTCCTTTTCCATCATCATATTGAGCTGGGAAGTGTCTATTGAATCTCCGGAATGCAGCTCCTTGCATTGGTTTTTCCAAATTATTACATGTTCCGTCAAGAGTACGGTACATTAAATGATAGCATAGACTCTTTCGACAATCGACTCCAACATCAGATAACTGTGGAACACATCCAGTTGGAACACTTCTTGTTATATCATCAATTGAGAGCATATTTCGACCAAAGTTGTCTTCTACTGGGTTGATTAGTCGGGAGATGGACATTAGCTGGAAATTTGAAAATTTGGAAAAAAAATGCGTGGGGAGTTTTTTTAATGAATAAAATGTAATTTAAATTGTTTCGAATCAATGGAGCCGCGGAAAAATCGAAAAACGAAAAATCGTTTTTTTAAAATATAATATACGAAAAAATAACATGGAAACTGTTGATTTATTTTTTAAAAATGTTTAGAAAAATAAGAAACTATTATAAAAAATCTGAAAATATTTAAAAACCGAACCCAAAATTTCCGACTGAAAATTAGTGAAGTTTGCAAATTTCTCGACCAAAAAAATAAATTAAAATCGAATAATAAAATAATTTAAAGAATTACAAATTTTAAATAAATTATTTTAGATTTTCTCAAAACTTTTGGGGTATTTTAGAAAAAATGTATTGAAATTTTTTTTCGTTTTTAAAAAATAACTCATATTGAATTACTTTTTCAAAACTGGATTTTAATTTTAAAAAAATTAAAGAAAATAATTCAAAAACACAAAAATAGTTGAAACTTTTTTAAAAATTGGAATTTTTATGTCGATAAATCGCCAAACGAACATTTTCGATTTTTAATTTTTTTTTTTTTTGATATTTAGATAAATCGAAAAACCGAGATTCTTCCTTTGGTCGATTATAAAAAACACTGAAATTGTATTCAAATCATTCAAAGGTGTTTAAAATCATACGGAAACTTTTCGAATCACTTTTGAAATTTTTAAAACTAGTATGATTTTGAGAATTTTATAATTTTGAAAATTTTATTGCGTATTATTTTATTTGGTTTTTGAAAAATTTTAAGCCAAAAATTAACATTAAAAAGCTAAAGATTGAGAGTTCTCTGAAAATTAAATTCTCGCTGATTTTTGTTAGGAAATTTTTTAATTTTTAAAAAAATCCTTGACATTTTGTCAAGGGAATTTATGAACATTTCGTGAAACTTGACATTTTTGGTTTCGAATTTTCAATTTCAGTTTCCAAACTTCCAAATTTTTCCGAACAAAATAAAAATGTTCACCTCAGAAGCCTGTGCAATACTGTCTTTTACTCGTTCACAGCTGGTTACTGAAGTCAAACTGGACGGTGGAATTGTGATAGTTGTAGTTGGTCCCGATGATTGTGTCGTTGTTTGAACGAATCCACCACCATTGAATGATGAAGCTGAAAAAAATTAAATTTTTCAAAAGAAAATTCAAGTTTTTATATTCCCCTTGGTGTCTATAAAGTGTCTATAAAGTAGCTGTAAACATAAATTGCCAATGTCCAACCGCACGATATATTTTCGGGCGGCTTAAGCTTCATTTTTCTGTCAATTCTTAATACATGGTTTTTTCTTGTTCTTTTTGTTCTAAATCTCCGTCAGTTTAAAGTTGTAAATGTTCCACGAAGCGTATGATTATACTTGAAAATGAAACCCCCCATACACATATACATTTTGAGACACACAACTAATAAGATTGGTTGGTCTATCCAGTTTCAGGCCCCCCCCCCCCCCCCCCCCTAATACCAACAATTGGCATTTTGCCAGCCAAATTGGTAGGTACAGTTGGACAGCAGCAGACAGCTCACGGGCTGGCATAGTTCTTGGGGCAAGTTTTGAAAGATGTAAGCTTAAGCTCAGGCTATGCTTAGGCTTAGGCTTATTTTCGGTCTTAGGAGTAGGCTTAGGCTTAGGCTCAGTCTTAGGTTAGGCTTAGGCTTGGCGTCAGTGGCGAGCGTTAGCTGTTTGTCAGTGGCGAGCGTTAGCGGTTTTGGCTTAGGTTTAGGCTCGGGCTAAAGCTTAGGCTTAGGCCGAGGTTTATGCTCTTGCTTAAGCTTATGCGTTGTTTTATAATTCCCCTTCTTTTGAAAATGGTCGTGAAAATTGGTTTATCTTTCATATATTAATCGTTAGCCTAAGTTTATGAAAAACTACATAGGTAGGTCAAAGCCACTTGGGAGCGTGCCGTGGCAGGCGGCACGCGCAACTTCACGGTCACTTAGCCTACTTAACGAAGACAATGATAACAAGCAGGCTCACCTGATATCATTTTCTATCACTTACCAGTTGTCGTGACTGGCAAAAGAGGTGCCGCTGGGGCCGTACATGTTCCGCATGCCAGTTGACAATTTTCGGTCATCCAATCCTTGTTGGCCTGGAATTAGTTGAGAATTTGTTCGGAGTCTGATGATCATTTGATATCGAAACCAAAACAACAGATTTTTGATTCCTGATTTTGTTTCCTTCAAATTTAATTTAATTTGAGAAAGGAATTTTATGAGGGGGGTTTGATAGTTCCATAGTTCTAGAGAGTTGTTACTAGTTTTTTGATCATTGAGAACTGTTACAGTGACAACAAAAAAACAAGTATGTACCCTGTTATAGGAACAGTGGTGAATTCCGATTCTGAAATTTCTAGCTTCTTGATTTTAAGCTTTAGCCTAAGCCTTGGGTTTGATGTGAGCCTAAGCCTAAGGTTCAACGCAAGCCTAAGTCTGAGCTTACGGTTAAGCCTAAGCCTAAGCCTAAGCCTGAGACTAAACCAAGTCTAAGACTAAGCCTAAGCCTTAGCCTAAGCATAAGCCAGGGCCTGAGCTTAAGCCTCGGCCTAAGCCTACGAGTTAGCCAGAAATTTCAATTTTTTTTAAAGTTTCAATTTTCAATATTTCAAATCAAATTTCTAAATCAAATTAACCAACATTGCATTCCCCGATCGAAGCCCAAAACCGACACCACTCGTGATGATCGCAACATCCATTTGTTAAGCACTTGAATCGATCCGTAATCGGCGGACTTAGCGTCTGTGATTCTATTCTGTATTCTGAAAAAAAAACAATTGTTTTAGGGGAACTGGTTGCCAGTTGAAAAAGTGTTTTCAGAAAAGTCAAAAAGATTTTAGTATTTTTCGGATTTCACAAGTTTTCAGATGTGTAATATTCTGCATTAAAATTTGGAATCGTTTCAAAAATAAAATATTTTGGATTTCTCAATTCAGACCTTCTAGGTAGACACGAGAATGCCTGCCTTCAAGGCGGCCTGATTTGTGCCTACACAAGGGCCTATTGCCTAAGTGCACTATTCCTCATGTACTTGTGAGAACACAAATCATCGAAATAGGAGCAAATAGGCAGTAGGCAGGCAAGTAGGACGGCAGGCATGAAGTAGGCACACGTGCATGAGGGTGAGCCTACCTAGGCCTCAAGGAATTACAAGGTCCCAGCCCAATGTCAAAGAAAATCATGTGTCATTTCATGGCTATTTTTTTTTTGAAAAATTCAGATCCCTTTTCAAATTCTGTACAAGTTTAAAGTTATTCCTCTGCAAAGATAGATTCTAGTAAAGTTTATTTATGCAAAGTTGTGTAAAAGTCCCGTAATTTTCATTTCGTTACACACATTTCTCCCCCTCTTCATTGTGTGTTCCGCCAAGTACATTCCTTTTTTTCTCCCGTGTCACCTCATTCCGTAACCTTCTTCACCGAAAAAAAAACTGTGAAGCCGAGGGAAATAATAACAATACACTTTCTCTCAGGGGGCATAAGACTACAGAATAATTGCGCATGAATCTTTATTCTTTGACGCCGCTGGGCTGGCAAAAGAATAGAAGGCTATTATTATGTTACTATGTGTTGATGATTTAATGGTTATCCAATGCCAAATGACCCCCTTATACAGAGATGATTTTTTCAGAAGAAGAAGAACAAAGTGCGGGAGAAAATGATGTGAAAAGTGTGAAAGAGGTGTGAGGGCATTAAGTCAAAGGGTCAAAAGGACTATCTAAAAAATTCCGGTTTAAAAATATTTCCGCTGCCCAGATAATCTAGCTTTTATTTATTTATTTGTTTTTGATCGAAGTGAAACTTCTTCTCAAGTGGTAGGCAGGAAAGTTTTCATGCCTATATGCCTGCCTATACGATTGTAAAATAAATTATACGGTTTTTATACAACCCTTTGTTCAATCAAGTTTTGTATGATAAAAAGATTTACAGGTTTTTTTTTTAAGAAAAAATATTTAAGTTGGCTAAGAATTTGGCGCTGTCTCACTTTAAGACTAATTAGCTTTTAAGACTAAAATCGGCAAATTGCCAATTTTGCCGAATTGCCAATTTGCCGGAAATTTTTTATAATCCGGAAACACTTAAAACTGTGCCTTCTTGAAATTGTTTTCCGTTTTTTCCAGATATTTTCATAGGGGTTGCTTCCTTTTTAAAGGATACGTACAATTTTGCCGATTCAAATTGAAATTCTGAAATTTCCCAAAAAAATTAGCAAAACCACAATTGGACAACAATTTTCGGCAAATCGGCAATTTGCCGGATTTGCCGACTTGCCGGAAATTCCAATTCCGGCAACTTGCACATTTGCCGGAAAAAAAATGGTTGCCGCCGTTTCTGTTCCCGTAAAACAAGTCCCCTCTTATTACACGTCTTTCCTATTTTTTCCACATCTAAATATTATTTCAAAAAGTCATTGACATCAAGAAGGGGGGGGGGGGTTGTCTATAAAAAAACGAATACTTTTTTATCTAACGAGTTGATCGAATTAAAGCGAAAGGCAATGAAGAACAGGACGAGAAAAAGCAACTAGTGACCGATTATTATTACTGCCGCCTACCCCCGCATCAAAATGACCAAAACAACTGTTTGTCGATTTTTGCAACTTTTTTCGCAGAAGGGTCTCGCTGAGGAGTGTTTTGACGCCTGTTCCTCATTTCGAAGATCGGCAGATTTGATTGTATTTGGAAGAGGAAGGAGAACGGGGAAGAGTGCCCAATCAGAAACAGATCTTTGGGAAAATGAGGCGACGGAAAGTTTGTGGAAAAAGCGAGAAAATATTAATGAGAAAGATATGGGAATATATTTGAAGGGAAAAAAGGAGAAAAAAGGTTTTCAAAAGCGTGGATGTTTGCAAAATTGGCTTGCTAGGAGATTTTCGGTTTGAATATGAATGTGTTTTGATGTAAACCTGCCTATAAGGCCTGCTTTGAATCTACTTTAAGAGTACATACTTCTGGAAATTAGGCAGTAGGCAAGTAGGCATGAAGAAGGCAGGGCGTAGTTAAACAATTTTCCTAGTGTGTTGAAAGTACACTTTTATATAAAAATTTTACAGAAGAAATCCACCAGAAAAAATCTTTAAAACATTGTTCAAAAAGTATGCAAATTATTTTTCCAAAATCAAATTTTCAGAATGTTTCGAGCGATTTAAAAATAAATTTTTGTAAAAATTCAAAAAGCTCCTAGAAATATTTATTCCAAGACTGGTTATTGTTAAACTTTGAGAGAGTTTTTTTTAATTATTTTTCAGTAAAAAAAAATTGAACGTTATTCATTTTTTGTATTAAAAAAAATAGTCTACGGGAAAAAAGTTCAAGAATTAAAATCTTTTTCAACTTCTCCATTTTTCAGGTAGCTTTAATTCGGAAGGTGTTGATTTTTTAAAAATTTAAGGCGAAGTTTTGAGAAATTGCCAAAAAATTTGGAATTTTTGAGAAGGTTCTGCATGTTTGAACCACTTGAGAAAATGAATCAAAATTTAAATTCAAAATTTGCAGAAACAATTTTTTGGCCAACGTTCAAATATTAGCTGAGTTTTCACTACATTTAAACTTCAATGTAAAAAAATTTTGAAATTTTTTTGAAAAGTTTTACTGTGATTGCTGCTATTTTAGCAGCTTATATAAATAGTTTTTAATCATTTCCACACCGTCTGTGCTCTACCTTTAAACATAATCGTGAAAACATCTAATCGATGCACCATGTCTTGAGCGCTATTCCTGGGCTTCAACATTTCCCTTCTTCTCGAAACCCAGAAACTGAAGTTATTACGTAACACCGCCTGTCAAAACGTTCCCCCGCCGAGAACGATGATTGACCATTTAACTATGCGAACGAGGACCAAAAGAAGAAAACAAGTCATTGTTGCATGACCGTTATCATTTTCTTTTTTGTCCCCCTCACTGTTTCTCAAGGCGTGATGCCATGGATTAGCTTCATCCGAATAGTGTGTTTCATCTCCGATTCAAGCTTATCTTTTCTCCTTTCTCTTCTTCTCTAATTTCCTTGCCTCCTAAACCTCCTGCCGCATCAAAACCGCAAAAAAACGAGCGATATTATTGCGCAACGCATTTTGCTGCTGACGATTTGACACACACAGGGCCTTTTATATGGCAAATCCATCTCTCTTTGGATGGCGGGGGCTTCAACCTCCCATTGATCGGGATCCAATTGAAGGTGAAGTACTGAACTGAACCCCTGTGTCGGTCTTCCTATGAACAAAGAGAGCGACAAACTGGTAGACTTGGGAAGGAATGAGACAGTGAAATGATGATGGGGGAGAAGAAGAAGCGTGAAGCAAACATTTTAAGGGTTGTGTTGCAACAGAGAGAGGATATCGACGGATATGGGTAGGATTCTATCTGATAAATGAGCCGGAAACTAAAATGGAAAGTTCCTGTGGGAGGGGTGATGTGGTCTTTGAAACTATACTGACTTTGTCTAGAAATTCACCCATAAATCATAAGGCGACAATGAACAGGGAGGCGTCGGGGGGAAATGATGGCTGAAGCATCGAAAAATAGACAAATGCTTGTTGAAAATTTAGGTTTAAAACACAGAAAATTGAACTATTTTTCACGAACTCAATACACCATATTTGACATGCAAGATTTTGTGGGTGGCGACGGGGATTTCAAATGGAATATTTTTGCTTATCTGGGACACATTTCAAAATGTTAGACGTTACGAAAACTACTGAAAAATATTTGTTTTTTGGTTTCTAGATTTAAGAAAATCGCCGAAAATCATCGAAAACAACTACATTTTTGAAAAAAAAACGACTGAAAATATTAGCTTTCAGATTGCTCGACGGCTCTTTTTTCACATACTAGATGCACCATATTTGACGCAAAAATTTAGAAAATTTGGATGGGGTGGGACTTGGATTTTAAATGAATTATATTAAAGTTATTTGAACAAATTTCAAATTTATCTTGTTTTAAAAATAAATCAATACAAATTTGGGTCGTTTGACGGCAGTTTCAAAGTAAGTTTTTTTACTCGACTAGGACGAAATTTAGAACATGATACGCCCCCATTTTTCGAAAATAATTGAAATTCTAAATTGTTCTTTTAAAAACACCAAGAATCAAACAATGCACCATGTTTGACTTGCAAATTTGATTAGTTACAGTAGAAATTTCTAGGCAAGGAGGAGGTTTTCAAGAATTGGGAGCTTGAGAATTTGGGTTTCTTAAATTTCAAATTTTTTAAGACAAGTTTTTTCTAGATAAATTTTTACATCGTTTGAACTAATCCCCCTTCTCTAGTGATAGATAATAGATAATATCAGCAGTTATCATATCACAAAAGAAAAGGCGAAGATTAAAAAGGTTTAACAAAGATTTTTGTGAGTGATCAGGCAGGAGGGTGTAATATCTTTATAGTTTTGGCAATATATGCAGTTTTTAAATTTTTTAAAAGGTTATAGAAAAGTTGAATTGTAAAAAAAGTGGTAAAGCTTTTGGCTCAAGAGCTTAAACTTTTATAGAGCAAGTTTTTTGTAGAGCATTTTTTAAGGCATTGATACTTTTCAGGCTTAAAATTTTCAAACTTAACTTGGGCAAAATATGAAATACTTACCATTCAAAATGCAGATGAGAAATAAAAGCGATAAATTTCGATGGAGTCTTCTCATGGTGTTCCTCTCCAGTAGTTCGCAGAGTCAGAATGATGACCGGTGCGGGTAAGGGGGGAGGGTGAAGGGTCGAGAATTTCGAAAAAATAGATAAGAGGGGGTGGGGAGTGTCTTCCAAGAAGTAAGAGAGAGAGAGGCGGAGTCAATGTGGGGAAAGGTTGAAGGTAAAGGTGTAGAAGAGTATATGGGTAACAAGTATAACAGACGTATAACCTTGGGGTCTCTCTCTCTCTCTATCTTTTCCTCTCTCTCACTCTTTACGCAATTGAAACACAACACACCGCGAATCGACAGTCAGTGATGGTGGTGGTGGTTTGGCGCCCGCAAGCTGAGAAACACGTTGACAGAGAGAAACAGAGACAGAAGCTTTTCCCAAAAAAGGCAACTTTAACGAGAGATTGTCAGAGAGACGCATAGAGAAGACGTGTGGGAGGAAGGGCGGGAACCCAGAGACGCTTTTCGCCTCCTCGTTTCCGTGTTTTTTTACCCCTCCTCCCCCGCCTGATTTGGACATTACTGATTGTGAGATAATGAGGATATTCTCACGGATCAGAGGAAAAAAGTTTAGTGTGGGCGGTGGGGGGTATTCAGACTCCCTCGACAAGTTCAGAAGCTCGGCAAAAGTTGGTTGAGAAGTGGCATCGAAATGAGAATCATGGCATCGTAGAACATGCTTTTCAGGAACAGGAAACTATATGTAAAGCTCTGAATCATTTCTGAAGGTGAAGTTGCTGCTCCGTGCTCCGGTTATGTGGATTCCAGGTAGGCACGGAAACTAGTGCCTGCGTGCCTACAGGGAAGGTATAGCTCCCATGGAATGCGATCTACAAAAAAGTTTTTCCTAGAAAATAGTTTCGAGTTCTGGCAAGAGAATAGGCGTAGGTCACCTTTCAGGTAAGTCACGCCTGCCTTAGGTGGGCATATTCTGGTCAGCTGATCTTTCAGGAGTGTCTGAAGAGCTCATTTTGTAAATCTGAATTCAGAAGCATCTGACATCTCGCGGGTTTCGATCTACAAGAAAAAAATCTCAAAGTTTTCAATTTCCAAGATTTCGCCGAATTTCTGAAGTATTCCAGATTAGTGCCTTTCACGGAGCCGATCTCTCATATATGAGAGATTCTATAGATTCTTGAGTTCTTTTTTTCAGATTTCAGCACTTCCACCTTCTAATAACGACGATTCTGAACAGACAGCTCCAAAAAATAATTTTGCAGCTTATCGTGGCGGGACCCAGCCTGGAATCTTAATCTAACTTCTTTTCCGTTAAGCACAATTTCGATTATTTTTGGTTTTATCAAAAAATGTTCAACTGGTAAAATACAGGTTGAACATTTTCCTTTATTTTCATATTCAGTCAATTTTTGATATGTACTGGAATAACCGAGATATGATCTGCCAAAGTAGAGCTGTACATTCTTAAATAATGACCGGCAGATATCTCGCGGGTATATGACCCACCCCGAGCTTTTCCCTCAGAGAGTTTTCTCAGTAAAAACCAGATTTCCTGCTAACCAAACTTTATAACTTTCGTAAGTAAGTCACTCTCTAAATATCCGACAAAGTAGTCACTTTCAAATGGACAGTCTCCTGTCCTCTTCCCCTCCTACAAAATGCGATGTTTGGTTCATCAACATCATGATCGAGCAGCACCTATGACTAAAAGGCTAACATTTTCCTGTCTTCTTCTTGTATGTGTTTAGAACCTAATTGAATGATTATGGGTTGTTGTGGAGGTGAAATTCCTTTCTCTCTCTCTCTCTCTCGGAATTAAAAGGGAAAACCACATGTGATTTTCGACTGAAATTTGAGATATCACAGAATCACTCGGTAAAGTTTAAATTGATAAGATATCTCTTAAGTTGGAAACTTTTTTTCTTTACATCAGTTTTATAGTTCAGGTTCGAGAAGGAATCAGAGGCAATAGCAAAAGATTTAGACTTTTCACGGCACTCTTCAAAATACACAAAAATTCAAATTTTTCGTCGATGCAATCGTGCTCTGATGAAAACTACTGGTTGGTATTCCCAAAATGCTTGCCATGCTGACCTTTGCCTGCCACAGGCCTGCCTTCATTTTACCTGCACCTGCCTTACACCGACATCAATTTCTGATGCGAATCTATTCATGCTCCTTTTTCATTGGCCCCTGACCTTTTGCCGAAATGAAGTGTAGGTAGGCACATGGCAGGCAGGCAATAGGTAGGCCTGGTAGGCACGATCTCGGTAACCCGGTAGGCATCTGTACCTATCCAACAACAATAATTTCCACTGGCAAAAAAACATTGAAAACTTGTTGTTTTTTGTTTTTGCAAAATAAAAACTTAAGTTGTTGACCATTCGAAAATGTCTGAAAGATTGTTGTTTCAGATAAGAAGGGTTCTAGAACGGCCTATTTTAAGGTCTATGGGTCAAATGAGCCTCAAAAGGCGGCCTACTTGATGGCTACGTGCCTACATCAGTGCCTACATATAAACTGCAGGTAATAGGCAGGTAAGTAGCCAAGCAGGCATGAAGTAAGTAGGTGCGCCTAAAAACATAATGCTCCTTGATTGACAGGTTATAACCTCTCAGTTCCCTTCAACTTTATCAGAAATTTGTCAACTAGCAAAATGTATATAACTATTTTGTACGTATTTTGCCAGTTGATAAATTTTTGATCAAACTAAAGACTACCGCGATAGAAGCCGCCAAAGTAGAGCAATGATATCTTCTCCAAGTTTAAAAATACCTCCAAGCAGAACTTTTCAGCAAACATTCCGAGTTGTTTTTCTCTTCTGCAATGTTTTCCTGCTGAACATTTCCCAGACACTTCTGAATGTACCATGACGAAGTCAACATTGTCGTAAAAAGTGTTTAATCTTTGTATTATATTCTCTATTTGTCCTACTTTCCAATTTTTACAGCGAATTTCCGGATGGCTGGGAAATTGGAATTGATGATGTAGACTTCAAGTGGAGGGGCCCAGTGCTAACTAGTAAGGGTTTAAGTTAGAAAGAAAGTAAGGTTAAAGTTTTGAGATTTCAAATTCCAAATTGCGCGTGAAATATGGCGCATTGGGTTCATTAACATTGTTGTATTGATGAGGTCAATATTACTTTACATAGGTGGCCGTGAAAAGGAGAAACTCGGCCACAAGCTATTTTTTCACTAGGTCATTCCAAGTTATTCACACACTCTCTACAAATTTCAAAAAATTTTAATAGTTTTTTAAAGTTTTTTAAAAAGTGTTTTCTAGTGTTGGTGGTCAATATTCCCGCCCAATCATTCTTCGAAAATTGGTGAAAAAAAGCGAAATCAGAAGTGGTCATTGAATCTTCAACTTTTTCACTTTCCCGAATAACATTCACACATTCTTTTTCAAACTTCGGGAGGTCAAGAAGCGAGGAAAACTCGATTTACTACCACCACCACCACCTATCAAGCGACGGAGACTCAATTGTTTGATGGCATTTCTTTTCTGTAAATCAGTGACTCACGGATCTGAAATTTCAGTATTTGGCTACTTGTATACGTGTTCTAGTGATTGTGTGTGTGATATGGTGATGAAATCGTGTGACTTAGTAAAGTATTCAAATGGACAGACTGTGACAAAAGTAAAGTGGGAGTCTGCTTTGTAATTTATGTAGGAAGCTACAAAATTCCCACTTAGTCAGAAATTTATGTAGAAATGTAGAAAAATGTTTGTATTTTCTAAAAATAATTTTCTAAAAAATTAAATTCAAAAATTAAAAATATTGGGAAAACTCTTAAAAACGCTGTAAAAATCCCAATGTACCTAGAGTCATATGCCGATGATACGTTGGCATTTTTATGACATTTTTAGAGGAGTTTTTCTATATTTTCATTTATATGCAAAGTTATTTTCAGAAGTTACAAATATTTCACTATTTTTCTATATAACTTTCCAATAAAAATCTTTGGCGTAACAATGAGAAAAGGGATTTTGAAAATTTTCTGAATGTATCAAAAAATTCGATGACCGAGAATTCTACAGTTCAAAATAAAAATTTTCAGAGCTCCCACTACAATTTGTACAGATTGTTGCCAATCAGTACAGTAAACATGTTGACTAAACTATAGACAGAGAGAATTTTCACGCTACATTTGTTCAACTTTCCGAACTAATGTGAGAAATAAATCAAGTTTTTTTTTTAAAGAATGATTTGGGATGTCAGAGGTCAGAAATAATTTCCTCTGGGCACCCCAGTTTTTTAAAATAAAAATTAAATAATGTAGAAAAAATTATTTGTTCAATTGGTTTTCCTGGAAAAAATTTAACTCTAGCTATACAAATTTTGTTGAGAAATACCAGAGAAGCCTCGCCCAATTCTTGGTTATAAAAATTTCAGGCAGTTTCTTTCATCAAAATAAAAAGTTTGGGTTTTCCCAACTCTTTTTCAATTTTGAAATGATTTCAAATCTGCAACCAACTAGAGTTTCCATGAAATTTTTTCTCCGAAAAACTTAAAATCAAAGAGAATTTTTCAAAAAAAAAAACGAGTAATATGTACTAACCAAAAAGCTTCCCGAAAATTTGCCAGATTTTCAAAAATTTCAATCTGGAGTAAATATACGGGCACCTCTAAACTTGTCAAAAGTCTGAAAATTCCAGGTCTGGAGCAAACATCAAAAGTTGTTAAAAAATTATCTTCAAAATTTTCAGACCAAGGTAGCATTTTGTAGAGCTCTAGCTAAAAGTTACCTAACCAAAATGTCCTTAGAAAGTTCCAAATTGAGCTCAGCTATTTTCCAGTAAAGCCTCCCGAACTTGCTCCAAAACAAGATCACAATATCAAGAATTTTCCAAAAGTACACGGATCACAAAAAAAGTTTCAATGATGCTGACAATTCTCTGATTTTTCTCTGATTTCATCAAGAGTGACCCCCGTGACATGTGAAGATAGCGGGGTAAAAGGAATTTAACCCAAAAGGTCAGATAACGAGAATTGACAATAAAATTACACCCAACTTCATCTTCTTCAACAGGTAGAAAATGACAACCATGTAATCTCAATTTCTTCCTCATTTTCATTCTTTTCTGTGTGTGTTCTGATTGAGAAATAAAAACTGTATTCGTTAAGAACAAGAGGAGAAAAAGAAGAACGGTTTACAAGTTTCAGCAGAAACAGTCACCAAACTTTTTAGGTCATTCATTGTCTCTGACACTATAAGCCTTCTCCATTTCGCCGGCGCGCGCGGTAACCTAAGAATTTTTGGAGGCAAGAACAATGGACATTACAGTATTGTTCAAAAGAGGACCTGTGATGATAATGATGGCCAGTGATCATAGCCGCTTGTGTGTGTAACGAAGAATAATAGAGAGGTGACCCCTACACAAGAAGAAGCTTATTCTTTTTTGAAAAAACGGGGGCCAGGTGCCTTGTTCAAAAATCGAGATGAACATTGAACGGCGGCTTCAAATTTAAGGTTTAAGAGATCACAGTTTGATATTTTTTTTGGTTTTCAGAAAATCGTAGAGCAATAAAATTCCAGTGGCCACATGATTTTAAAACTTTTTGGTGAAATTGGTCTCAGAAGCTTTAAAAGATTTAAATATGTATAGAAAGTTTTGACGATTTTGGCAATTTTAAATTGGCAAAATTACAGAAATGACCAAAAATGCCGATTGCACACTTTCTTTTTGAAAGGCTTTTAAAAGGTCTGTGAAAATTCACTTTATTTTTCAAATAATTATTCAGTTGGCAATTTTAATGATTTTTTTGGTAAACGCCTCATTGGTAAACGATTTTTCCGGCAAATCGGCAAATTGTCGGAAATAAAAATTTTCGGCAAATCGGCCAACCAGCAAATTGCCGATTTGCCAAATTTGCTGAAAAACGGCAATTGTCAAATTGTGTTTTGTACATTTTTTTTTTTTGAAACTTTTTGAATTTAAATTTCAATCGGCAAAACTGTACGCATCCTATGAATGTTCCTACATCTACTTTGAAAAGTAAGCTAATTCTATGTATGTAATTATCTGAAGAAAAAAGAAAAACTTTTTCAAAGGCACACTTCCGGCAAGTTGATATCCGGCAAATCGGCAAACCGGCAAATTGCAGAAAATGAAAATTTCCAGCAAACCGACAATTTGCCGATTTGCCAAATTTGCTGAAAAACGGCAATTGCCAAATTGTGTTTTGTACATTTTTTTTTTGAAACTTTTTGAATTTAAATTTCAATCGGCAAAACTGTACGCATCCTATAAATGTTCCTACATCTACTTTGAAAAGTAAGCTAATTCTATGTATGTAATTATCTGAAGAAAAAAGAAAAACTTTTTCAAAGGCACACTTCCGGCAAGTTGATATCCGGCAAATCGGCAAACCGGCAAATTGCAGAAAATGAAAATTTCCGGCAAACCGACAATTTGCCGATTTGCCAAATTTGCCAAACGGCAATTTCCATCCACCCCTGCTTTACATTACCCCAAAACCCTTCCCTCCAACGCTTTCCCCAACACCCTTACCCGTTTGAAAATTCAAAACATGTCCACCGTAATGTTTCCTTTCCCCCTCTTTTCCACCGAATATGTTGCCAAAAAAGTCGGATTCGGGTCCAAAGGAAGCGCCGTTTGAAGGCCAGGCACCGAATGGTACCGGCACTTTCTCTCTCTTATCTCTACGTTTTTTGAAGCGCTGAAGAGTACAACAATCTATAATAGAACAAAAAGTTCAAATAAAAATACAATTTATTGCAATAGAAATTTGAATTTTATAAATTAAAATATGTAATGATAATACATTTGATGTGTGCTTATACAGAAAAATGCAATTTGAGAAAAAAACCCTGAATTTCAAAATAAAGTTCCAACTGGAATGCTCCTAGTGCTCTTTATAATCCTGCTCCTCATTGTCCGGCTGCTCGTTGACCTCTTTATCTGCAACGTCACAGGTTAATTGGAAAGTAACACAAGTTTATCTGCCAATTTTCTTTTATCTTTGCTAACAAAACTTTTGATATGGTTTTTTTTTGTTGCGAAGATGGGGAGAGATTTATGTCCGGTTCGGTTCACCGCACTAAATCATCCCGTTCTAACTACAATTGGACTCTTGCAAGGCGGAACGGTGACGTAGATTTTAGGGGGAATGTTATAAAAGCAAACTAATTAGATTGTGTTGAATGGGGGTAAAGCTTGAAGGTTGTCTAGTTTTCTAGACAGACATATGTTTTTGGTAGGGTCAAATAGAATTGATTCAAAAATAAATTATAACTCGAATTTTGAAATACGCTGAATATGGTTGTTTGAAAAATTCTTAGGTAGTTAAACCTGTTGCCAGGTAGGTAGGCACATTTCAAGGCAAGTAAGCACGCCACTAGTGTTCCAGGCAGGTAGGCCCAAGTAGGTAGGCAAGTTGTCAGGTAGATAGGGGCGCGTTATTAACCAGGTAGACCTGTTCCTAGAGAGGTAGGTAGGTGAATAGGTACGTTGAAACAGGTAGGCATATTATCAGGTAAATAGGCACGTTAGGCACAGATAGGTACTCACGCTATCAAGTAGATAGATACAATATGAGGTAGGTAGGAACGTTATCAAATGGGTAGGCGCGTTTCTAAACAGGTAGGCAAATCTTCAGGTCGGTAGGTACGTCACCAGGTAGGTTAGCACGTTATCAGTAGGTGGGCATGTTGTTTAGGTAGGCGCGTTACCAAATAGGTCGGTACTCCCGTATTCAAGTATAGATTGTCATGATAGTAAGTAGGTAGGTACATAATAGGCTAGGTAGAAATAGGTGGATAAGTTACTAAGTGGGAGGTGCGGTAACAGAATGGTAGGCACATTTTCACGTAGGTAGGCATATTTCTAGTTAGGCAGGTAGGTACGTAATCAAATGTGCCGTTCTGTCATACATCTGCCTGCCTACCAATTTACCTACCACACTTTTTTAGCATGCACACTGTCTGTTTTCGTATTTCAGTTTTTTCATTTTAATATTTTTTGGTAGCTTCTATTTTTGGGATTTTTTTTTAACACGTCCACGACAAATTTCAGATTTTTTCAGCTACAGTAACCCAAAGAAAAAAATAAATTTCCAGTCAAAATGTCACCTTTATTATCGCGATCCTGTGGATGCTTGTCCATTTGTTCTCTCTCCTCCAACTTTTTCACTTTTGCCTCTTCCAGTGTCTGCACCAATTCTCGTCCCAATAACAACTTTTGCGGGATGTGATGTTGAATGTTACCTCGATCGAAGAACAATGGTTCATCAGCCTGAAAATGGAGTAGTTAGTTGACCCTTATGACGGCTACTTTTTTCTCTCTTGTAGACTCATGTGAAAAGAAATACAGGGAGTAAGTAAAAATAGAAACAAGCAAGACCTTTGATCAAAAAGTTTGAAACAATTTGTTGATAAGAGAAAGTCAGACAGATAAGCAAAACAGTGGCAAATATTCAGGTGATTTATTTAAAGTGATATGTTTTCGTTTCAAATGGGAAAATATCTTGTGATTCTGAAACTACACAGAGAAAAATTGAAAGTGTGAAAAAATAGAACTATCTATGAAAAATATCCAATTTTGGAAATTGTTTGAATATTTGAAATTCTGATTATGTGGTGAATTATTTTAAACAACCATTTTTAAAATCACTTTCTTGAGGGAAATTATTATTGATAAAAATCTTTTTTTTTTCGAAAAAATCGAAAATTTTGCAATCAAAAATTTTCAAGTTTTCTAAATTTGTTTCTAAATTTTTCTGATGCTTTGGAAAATGGCTAGTTTTGTCTGAATTGACCGTTTTAGCATTAAAACAAATATTTCAAATTATTTTGGTCGATCCAGGCACTTCTATTCACTTTTCGAGGCTACAGAAAACAATGCCCAAAAATGTGGCTGGAAATTTAAAAAGTTAAAAAAATCCAGTTTTTAATGAAATTAAATTTAAATTAAAAAAAAAACGATACTTGTGGTTTATAATCATTAATTTTAAAACAAATTTGTTTTTCAGAAGTTTGAAAAAAAAAATTGGAAATCATTTTGATCTACTATTTTGCCAATTTTCCCTATTAGCCTTGCGCCGACATTGCTCCACTTTGACGACTTATGTCTTGGTTCACTTAGATTTTAACAAAAAATGATAAACTAATAAAATGTAGAGAATTATTTTGGGAGTACTTTGCCAGTTAATAATTTTTGATAAAATCAAAAAGAGCTGAGATATACGCTGTCAAAGTAAAGGAAAGTGCCTGGAAGTCTAGTAGAAAAAATACAATGAATGAAAGGTGACTAAAAGTCGCTGGAAAGTCAAAAAATATGGTCAAGTTAAGGATTAAAAAATCGCAAAATTTTCAGAATAATTCCAGATTACTGTAACGGGAGTACTGTGTACAACAAAAAGAAGCACAAACCTTCTGATTCCTGCTGAAATGTGCCGTCTCATTTTGCGAGTAATGCTCGATGGCTCCTCCCTGTAAAAAGTTGTGTGTAATTTTGTGTTGTAATACAAATATTCTCCAATCGTCGTCGTGTTCTCCCTTTCGATTTTTCGTTTATTTACAAAATATAAAAAGTAAGAGATGATCAGATTGGATGTTTCTGTTTCCCTTTTACCAGTGAATCAGCACCAGAAAATGTCAGGAGCACACAGGGGGGAGAAGGAGACAGTGTGCACAATCTTCTTCCATTTCTTTCCCTCCACCCACACCTCCGTCTTCACAGTTCCGAGACCCCGCCCTCACTCTTAGCTTCTGCATAATCCGTTGTCTCATTTGACACCCCCTACCATAAAAAAATACAATAATCATGACTCGCCATCAAACACATCTTCCATTTCATATTGTGTAAGTTATGTATTTATTTATTTTATTTATTTATTATTGTTTTTAGAGAGGGAGAGAGAGAGGGGAAACATATTTTCTTTTTCTTCTTCTCTAAATACAAAATCCCCGTTGCAAAATTCTGTTAGAGGCAAAGTTTTGAAAATAAAAGAGCTCTTTCCAGTCAAGAGGGAAATTCGATTGACAAGCCGCCATACAGTTACGTTGCACTTATTGCAATGGCAATCGATGCTTCGCCGGATAAGAGAATGACGTTGAATCAGATTTACAAGGTAACGGGAAGCTTTTCGATAACGTTTTTTTGGTATAGCGGTTTTGGAGGAATTATCATGAAAATTTTGCTAAAACTAAATACTTTTTTGCGGAAAAATACCATTTTAAAAACCCAAAACTGGTGCGGCAATTCAAATTTTGAAGAATTTTTGAGCAAATTTTTCACAATGTTAGCGGAATATTCCAGTTTTTTTTGGACGTCATATTGAGTATTAAAATATGTGCTAGAACTTTCAGTTATTCCTGCAAAAATAGATCTACGAAATTCAATTCCAAAACTTTAAAAATTACTTTTTTTCTGAGAATTTTTATCTCACTTTACACTAACTTCGAGGCTGCTGAAATTGTTCCAAATCCGATTTTTATCTTCTTTTAAGTTTTTCAGGTATAGGCAAACGTTTGAAAGATTTTTTTGTAAATTTCAATTATTTGAAAACTTGAATCATCGGAGTCTATTTAGTCATATAAAACTGATCAAGCCGAGCCATTTAATGAAACATTTTCTAGTTCAAAATGCTCCTTTGAAGCGAAAAATTTGGCGATCATCTTGTAATGACATATACTTCATTTAAAAATCCAGAAAAATATTCGTCACTTCTCCGGAGATTCTCCCTATATTTTTTGTACTTTAAATTGTTTTGAAATTACTAGAAAAGCCTCAAAATATCTGTTATTTTGGAGATTTTCTAACACGATTATATAGCAGTAAAATTAATCTGCTCCTTATTGCTACAAAAAAAACGAAATTCGAAAAAAAGTTCTTAAGGTTCTACATCATCTTTCCCATATCACATTTTCGTACAGTAAGTTTCATACATTGATATTTTTGTTGTGATATTCAGTTGGTTGCTTTTTTTTTCCACCTAGCCCTGCCCTACCGTAACCCTGTCACAAGTGATCTAGTAATGTTCAGTTCAATCTAACTCTGGAAAACCCAACTCACTAGCCAGCACATCTACCGTAACCCACCACTTCCACTCTTCCGTTTTGACTCATCAACCTTAATAGATCTGACTAATTTGGTGTGGGGGGCACCCTGTGCCTCTCCCATAACATTTACACAGTGAACAACTTTTCCTCTCTCCTACAAGTCAATAACAATGTCAATATATATATATATAGACCTTCTTCGTGTCAAGACCCAAAAACCTTAGTATTCAACTTTGACAGTTAATATCTCAGCTCTCGTTTGTCCTAAACAAAAATTGTCTACCAGCCAAATATTTTTTGGTTATTTTTCTATAGGTTTGTAGTTGATCATTCATTGATATCTTTATTATGAACCGAGATATAACCTTTCAAAGTATGTTAGTTTCCTATCAGGCGCAAACAAAACCGATGATGTGTGTTTCAGTTCATCGAGGCCAAATTCCCATATTACCGTGACGCGGACGCGAAACGAAAACAGGGATGGCAGAACAGTATTCGACACAATCTGTCACTCAACGACTGCTTTGTCAAAAAAGCACGAGACGGACAAAGCTGCGCGAACGACAGAAAGGGCAACTATTGGCAAATGGTGGCGGACAATGCGCCTCAGTTTGACAACGGCAACTTTAAGAGAAGGTATGGATAGTGACAAGAGGATTATTATTATTATACACTCGTGAAAAATGACTATTTGTTCATGTATTTACAGACGTGTCAAAAGACTTGGAATCGGAAAAATGGGTTATGCGAATACGACGGAAACTACTGAAACAGGGACCATTCTACAGCAACAGCTTCCGTTTTTCAACGGGTTGAAGTGGCCACAGAATATTCAAACTATGGATCCTTTCCAGTTTTTTAAGGTAAATAATTGCCCAGTGAAGATTTTCGGGAATCTGAACGCTAACGCCCCATGAAAAATTCGAACAGGCAACAAATTTACGAAATTGTACTAAAAATATTGGTGAATCTGTAGTAAGCTTATCGTTTAGCCCCAGAGTCCTTACTAGTTAGTTGTGAAATTTTCGTTACAACTCTTATAAAATGAAGCAAAGTTGCTTTATATTCCCAATTAAAAATAATTTTATTAATAATTGTTTTTCCAAAAAAAACTTTCATGAAAATACTCAAAACTCCGAGGAAACTGTGCCAATCTCAAAAAGATCTTAAAGAAATTAGCGAACTGTGCAAATATTTCACAAAGACAACTATGCCTGCTTGTAAATTTTAGATCATAGGCAGGCATAGGCAGAAAAATATAAAGTAGGTAAGTACGCCTGAAGGCGTGCCTGCCTACCAAAAAAGCCCAAAAAGTGGACTCCATGCCTTGGTCTACTTTGACAGCTTATATCTTGACTCCCTTTGTTGTTATCAAAAATTGTCAGTTGACAAAATATGGGCAAAATATTTCTCTACATTTAAATAATGACAATTATTTGATAAAATTTCAGGCAACCATGATATAAGCGGTCAAAATAGAGCACAATCGGGGTGCAGATCTAACACTTTCAATTTTTCAGTTCCAATACCCCAACTCCATCACTGATAGTGCCAACACCTCCCAAATCAACAACTCCTCTTCCTCATCGTCATCATTTGATACCTCAATTTACACAAGCGCCTTCCCAATTCCAACTTCTCATTTCGACACAAATCTAGTGGCTCCATCTCAACCACCACCAGTTGTGTCTGATGTAGAAGTTGTACCATCGGATACTGTCAAAGAGGAGGTTCTAGTTGATATGAAGCCATTGATCCCTGGGATTTCAAGTACAACATTCTTGACAAGTCTTCAGATGACTGATCCGAGGAGTATCGAGCAACAGGTTAGTTGAAATTTTCAAAAAATGTTTTAAATAAAGTTTATGCTACTTTTTTTTTAACTCTTGCAGCTTAATGGAGAAATTTTGAAGTCGGTAAAAATTATGCTATCTCCACTTTTTCTCCTATCTCCACTTTTTCTAAATTTTAGAATTTTCATAACTAATCAAAAACCCTCCTAAAACTTATTCCAGCAACTGCTCTCCACTGCAAGCAACATGTACCCAAACGCCTTCATGCCCCCTTATACCAATTGGTCCTGTCAACCAACAACCACTTTCACGGGATTATCATTTGATGACCCATCTCTCTATGGTTATGGACAACAATTCCCAGCTTCATCTTAACTTACCCCTGTCAACTGCCTGATCCTCGTTTCGCACTGTTTCAGTTCCTCCTGGAATAAATTTTTTGAAATATTTTGGTAATTAATTTCAGATTACCTTCAAGCTAGAATTTTCATCCGAATAATTATTCTTCACCTTCTCCTCCAAACCTTCAATTTTCTCTTTGAGACCCGCAATTTCTTGTTCATATTTTTCGATTGTTTTCTTCGAATTTTCATCGTTTTTATTGTTTTCTTTTTTTTGCTCTTTTGGCTCTTCTTTTAAAGTCTATAAAACATGAATTATGGTTTTAAAAAAATTTCAAATCTTACCTGACAATCCGTCAACTCCTTCTGGCACGTTTCTTGTTTTGTCTTCAACCCGTAAATTTCTGACTCTTTTAATTTAATTTTGCTTAAAAATTTGGTTGATTCGGCGTGGCGGGATTGTAATTCAGCCTCGATCTTCTTTTTGTGCAGCCAGATTACTGAAAGAAAAAAACAGTGATTTGACTTTTAAAGTGTTTTTTTTTCAGTTTTTTTTTAATGGCAGATCTACTCAATTTGGAGGGTTTTTCGAAGAAAAAAAATCACCGATATCAATTTTATTTATAAACTTAAGTTTATAGTACTTATTATTTCAAAAACTAATATTAATCGGAATTTAAAATTTACCAAATAAAAGTTGGCAAGAAAATCTAAGTCTCTGAGAACAAAATTTTGGTAAAATTTTGTCCAAAAAATTTGTAGTCTAAATTTGTAGTAAGTTCAAATTTTTTGAGATCAAACTGTGACCAATAATTAATTTTTTTCGAGAAAATTTTTCTGCGAGAAATTTAAAAAATCTGATTGAAATAGTTTTAGCGGGAAATTCGAATGTTCTTAGAAATAAATTGACGGAAATTCAGAATTTTCTGAAAATCGATTGATGGCCTAACTTCAGATTTTTCTAGGCCACGTAAACAATGTTAACTAGAACTTTTTCTAAGCTACATATATAATTTTTTAAAAACTCAGAAGACCTACCCCTCAACTTTTCGAGAGCACTTGCGTGCTCTTTCTGCAACATTTCCACTTGCTCATCCTTCCTCCGAATCTCATCAGAATACGATGCTTCTCTACGATTCCAGACGTACAAAAAGAAAATGAACAGAAAGAGTAGGACAACTCTTAAACGATTATTAGGTGCGCCGAGCAGCGACGGCATCAAATTGCTCTTCTCGTCGGCATGTATTGGGTGTGAGTGTCTGAACGAATTATTATGATCTTTTTTTTTCAATAAGAAATATCGGAAATAAAGATGAAATTGACGCGAGAAGACATACTTCAGAGCCACACGAACACGACGGATCATTTCACGAGTTATTAGAGTTGAAGGGAAAATTGGAATACACCACAAAAAAGTTTGTCAAAGAGGAATTGGATCGAGAAGAGGGATTGTAAAACTGAAGGATTAGTACGTTTACAGGTGCGGAGAGGGAAAATTCGGAGGTTTTTTTTAATTTATTTTTTAAAATTTTGACGGGAGGATTTTTCAAATTTTCACCATAAGAGCTGAAAAATTGCGAAAAAATAACTTTCAAATTGGAGATTAATTTTTTTTTTGTTTTTCTATTTTTCGTACTTAAAAACGTCCTAAAAATCCGAAAAATTCTTAAATTCAGGAAAAATTCACAAAACTATTCCAGAATGAAAAATGAAATCTAAAAAACTATGGAGACCAAAGTAAATGCCACAATTTTTGCATAAATTTCCATTGTGAACTTTTGGTTTTTTTAAGGAAGTGGGGAAAAAATCTAGGAAAACAACAAATTCCTAATGAAAATTCTGAAAAAATTGGTTTTCTATTTGGAAAAATGACAATTCAAGTGAATTTCAGAATTTTTTAGATTGATCTGAAAATCAAATAATTTTTTTTTCAAAAAAAAAACCATAAAACTTAGGTTTTTTTTTCTTAGGTAGAATAATTATAATTCAATTAATTGCAATTTTTCAAGCAAAAAATTCCAAAAATCATTCTTAAAAATTCGGTATTACTTGGACGCAAAGGGTTTCGGTTTTCGCCCGAAAATACGGTATCCGGTCTCGACGCGACAAATTTTTGTTAACTGCAAAAGGGTGTGCGCCTTTAAGGAGTACTGTAATTTGAAATTTTTAGTGCTGCGGGATTTCATACTTTTTTTATAAAATATACTTTTTTTTTATTGACAAACTCTGAGAAAATCATTACAAATTAAGGAAAATTCAACAAATTTGAAATTACAGTACTCTTTCAAGGTGCACGCTTTCTTGCATTTCTCAAAAAAAATTTCGTGTCGAGACCTGGTACCGTATTTTTTGTGCAAAATTGTAAAATTGGGATAAAAGGCACACAACTTTTATGGTAGAAAAACATATTACCAAAAACTACTTTCTTCCAAAATTTTTAACATCTTTTTATCTAAAAAAAAAACCAAAAAAAATCTAGCTGCATAACTGAACGATGCACCATAAAATAAATACTCACAAAATGAGCACATAGCCTTGTGTCTTGCTCGAACCCCATTTAAATTATTTACGAGCTTTTTGAACAATTTTTTTGGTTTTTTTTTGTAGTAAAGCCAGAAAAGGCCGAGATTTAGAGATCAGAAGAAGCATGCTACATACACAAATTTCCAGTTGACCGATTTAGTGAAAAATGAGTAAGGAGAGGGGGAAGAAATCAATGAGGAAGGAGCATCTTGTGTGCTCATGGGTCCATCGTTCTCACTTCTTTTACTAAAAGACCACATTCGGTTTGATTAGCTTTCTCTGTGCTTCTGCACATCCTCTCTCCTAACTCTCTATCTCTTCCCATTCATTCCATTTTCGAGAGAGAGGCAAAGAGAGGTCAGGTCAACCAACCCCCCCTCCCCCCCCCCCCCCCTTCAGTAGCAAACGCGCTCGATCGTACGGCCCGCGAGCAGTCGCGTGCATCTCCGCGCCCTCTTCCACTCGACACACTATCTCGTCGTGTTTGATCTGCAGGTTTTCGGGGGTACGGTAACACTGCAGCCCCTATTGACTGCCGGCCTCTATGGGGGACAGAAAAATGGAGAAGAAGAGAGATAGAGAGCGGCGGAGACAGTAGAGAAAATGGTTGAGGGAGAGGAGAGGGTACGTGAGAGAGAGAGAGTGAGTAGGAAATACACACACAGCATTGTTCGATTTCTCGTCGTCGTCTCTCATTTCTCCGCTGCTTTCTTCGATTTTCGAACACCACGACCGCACTGAATTTTTCGGATTCTGATCTGATCATCATCTCAGCCCATCATGTGACTGTGTTTTTTTTTGTGAATCAGCTTCATCATCAACATCGTGTTCTAGACACGCTTCTTCGACTTCAGATGTTTTCTCAATTGATCTACCCCTCCCCGTCCCGTCTAAACCGCATGCGAAACTGGTGACCAAAATCGATTTTCTTTCAGATTTATGAGTAGAACGTAGCCATCTCTCCGCATAGGATTTACCATAAGCGCAGTGCTTATGAATTCTGGTGAGTTTTGATTTTTGAAGGTTTCAGATATCTGGGTCTCGCCGCGAAGATCTTAATTCTGGATGAAAAAGCTCTCCTGTTGATGGACCCTGCCAGTGAACCAAAATTCATATTTGAACCTCTTTCCTATTACCGAGACGGTTTTTCGTCAAAAAATACGGCTCCCGGTCTCGACACGACAAATTTTCCCTAAATGCAAAAGGCTATGCGCCTTTAAAGAGAACTGTAATTTCAAGCTTTTGTTGCTGCAAGATTTTCATCGATTTTTCATAGTTTTCAAACAAAAATATATTTGTTTATTCTAAAAACTCAATTTGGAAACAATCGGTTGAAAAAATAATAAAAATCGATGAGAATTCTGCAACAACACAAGTTTTCAACTACAATACTTCTTAAAGGCGCACACACCTTTTCGCGTTAAAAACATTTCCGGGTCGAGTTTTGGTGTGGTGCAAAAATTTGAGCCTGGGGAATAATTCCGTCTTATTTCCGTGAGAAATCCTTCGAAAATTAACGTTTTTGTCGAAAAAAACCGTGAATATCAAAGTGTGTTCGTGGCGAGACCCATCCGAATAAATCCATGCGGAAAATCGATTAATTCGAATTATCGATCGCATGAAAATAATTTTAAATTCAGAAAGAAAACTTTAAATTAAAATTAACCAAAGCCTATTTTCAGTCGGTGGAGTAGCTACCGAACGACGATTGCCTCAAACGCAGCAATTTCTTTCGCATTCCAACTTTCACTCCAACGCAACAATTATTGACGAGTCCCAGTTTCCATCACTGGGCGCGAAAGGTAAATTCACTGATTTTTTTTTATTAGCTTGAGAATATTCTTAAATCTATGAAAAACTCACTGTCGAACTCTCATTCTTATTGTTAAATGGAAAAAAATTAAAATTAAAATATTAAATTTGACCTGCTTGTGTGGAAGTCCACGGAAATGTTTTCCTTGAATCTTTCATCCTTTTTATCAATATTTAAAAAAAATTAGAACAATTATTTCATTTCTCAAGGCATTTCATCGATTTCTATTCAGGAACGTCCTCACTCGGCGGCGGCGGATTCTCCCCAATCCCAACAACGAGCGGAGGTGTTTTGAACGTTGCCCAGTCATCGCCGTCGAGAGATCTTTACGGCGCACAAAGACCCAATTATGGTAAATTTTACTTTTTTCTCTTTCTGTGTGATGAAAAGCATGAAGTATCAAAAATTAAAAAAAAAAGTACGATAGCTGGTTGTGAACCGCGAATATATATTTTTTTTTAAATCAATTTTTGTTTGCTCTTTGAAAATGCGCGCGCGCGAAATTCTGATTGAACATTTTAAAAATTACAATGCGTGTTTCATTCTGTTTTGAACGCAATTGTGCAATTTTTCGATGTTGGCAACTTCTTTCCGTGAGTTTTTAGGCAAAACGCAAATTTTCTGATAAAATTTACTCATTTTTACTGCAAAATTCCGATGAATTCGAGAAAAAACCGCCGAATTCTTTTGGAAAATTTTATTTTTTATTTAAGAAAAATCAATATTGAATGTGTGCAAAAGTCCGTGACGGTGGTTGCGTATTCCATGATCGACCGTACCCCGCAGAGATTTTTCGTTCAGAATTTCCATAAAAATTCTCCGAATTTTCGCAGTTTTTGTCGTGTTCCTGTGTTGTTAAACCATGCAAAAATTAATTTTCAGCTAACCTGATGAGATCGGACCCCAGTCTAACAAATCCCGAGTTCCAAATACAGAACGAGGATTTTCCCGCGCTTCCCGGCGTCGGTTCTGGTCAAACACAGCGATCAATGCTTGGAGATCAACTGGCTAACGTACTTAAATTTAATTTAATGTCAACAAAATTTCTGCGTCGATGACAATCAAATAATCGATAAATTATTGCAGATGTTAGCAGACGACCATCAAGTCGACTTTGCTGGACCCCTAGGCGATTGTGACCCCTCGCGGCTCAGCGGGATATCAAGAAATAGTCAAGAAGGACCTATGCATGGGATTATTACTCATCCTGATGGTGGGAATACTTTAAAAATAAGCATTTAAAATAATAATTGTTAATTTCAGGCGAAGTGACAAACATTCCAGCGTCAATGCTTGACGATCAGTTTGGGATGGCGGGTTTGGTGACATATCTTCGGACAGTTGACAATCCTTCCATTGTTTCACTGGCGTTAGGTTATGATCTTACGACGTTGGGCTTGAATTTGAATTTGTCAGAGTGAGTAGTGGCCTGAAAAGCCCGAAAAGCCCAGAAAAACTCTAATTTCCCTCTGTTTCAGACGAAAATTGTACATGAACTTTGGTGGTCCGTGGGCCGATTCGCCGATTCGAGCACACGAGCTCGACGTGAAGGTGCCCGAGGAGTACATGACGCATAATCATATTCGAGACAAACTTCCACCGCTGCGATTGAATAAAGTTTCAGAAGACGTGTTATTCTATCTTTTTTACAACTGTCCAAACGAGATTTATCAGGTGGCGGCGGCGTGCGAATTGTAAGTAAAGTTTATTCCAAAAACCTGCATCGACCATGACCGCGAGCGGAGCGTCGTGTTTAAAAAATTTATTTTAGTTTTTTTTTTTCCCCGAGAATTTGTGATTTTCATGAATTTACATATGAAACGCATAAAAAATTGGCCAAAATGATAGAAAATCACTCGTTCTGGGCGAAAAACTTTCAAGAAAATCCGCTTTTTCGTTAAGATCGCATAATTGTTCATCATTTTAGTTGATTCTTATTTCGCCTCATATATAAATTTATGAAAAATCATGTGAATCACGCGTTCTTAGCGAAAAGTTAAAATAAAAATTATTGAGCCGCTCCGTTTGCAGTTACGTCGCGGTCGAAGTTCACGAATCAAATTATTAATAATTTTAAAATTTTAGCTAGAAAATTGAAAAAAACATATATTTTATGTTAGCAATTGAGAAAATCTTTTTTATCACGAAACAATCATTATATTTTCAAATTTTTTGCAGGTACGCTCGCGAATGGCGATTTCACAAAAGCGAACAGGTGTGGTTGACGCGTTCTCAGTACGGTGGAGTGAAAGAACAGACGGGAAATTATGAAAAAGGGCATTACAACGTGTTCGATCAGATGCAATGGCGAAAAATTCCGAAAGAGTTAAAGTTGGAGTACAAAGAGCTCGAGGATCGGCCGAAAATGCCGCAATCAGTTTCCGGACAACCGACACCCTACAAATACTTTTTCCAAGGACCACAATTTCCGAGCGGTCCGGAGACGGGTCTGATGCTTCAGATGCATAACTTGACGCTCGGCACAGGTGGCGGCGGTGGCGGACAAATCACTCCACCGGCACCAGCGGGTCTTAACGGAGTTATGGGTGGTGGTGGTGTTGGAGCAGCTGGAATCGGAGGAATCAATGTGCAACCGGGAGCCGTTCCATCGGCGGCGCGAGCTACTCCAAACTAAACAAGAAGAAGATGATCTCTCGTGTGCAAATTTTCTATATCCCACTTTCGTCATCTTGTTCTCGAATTGCTCCCTTTCTCTCTCATTTTCCATCTCTTTTTCCCCTCTTTCTCTCCACATTTTCTCTCCCAATCTCCCATTTTTTTCCTTCGTTTTCCTTATTTTTCCTCTTTTCTCTACGTTTTCGTATAAACGATTATCGATATACACAAGTTGCTCTTTGAAAACCTGTGATTTTTCAAAGAAAGAGCTTCACAATGACTGGCGGCGGCGGTTTTCTCTGTATTTTCAGTGGCGCAACACCGAACTGATAAGACGGGGAAAAAGGCTGAAAACAAGATGTTTGTCGATGACAAACTCGCCTACAAGGGGGTTCTGATATCGTTCCGTGATAGCAACACAGTTTCATTCGATACTATTATTGTTTGTCATGTCGTCGTTGGCTGAAATCGCGTCGAGACCCGAAAACTTGGAGCTTCTTGCTGAAGGAAAAACCAAGCAAATCTTTGATATTAAAGGAGAAAAGGTTGGTTTTTTTCACTGAAAATTCAAAAAATTTGGGAAAACATTAATTTTCTACTAATTTTTTAATGCTTTATAGATTAAAATTTAGATATTTTAAAAGCGCCTTTTGAAATCGTGATGCAAACGCGCTCCGCGAGTAATCTGACAAGCTCCGCCCCAAAACGTTGGGTCTCGTTGGGAACGTGAATTTTTGACGATCTCACCCAATTTTTTTTGCATTTTTCAACATAAAAATCGTTAAAAACAACGAGAAATGATTGGAAAGTGCTGGAATCGGCAAAAAAGTAGGATTATACGGTTTTACCGCCAATACCTAACGAGACCCGGTTTTCAGTTATCCGTGGCGCGCTTTTGCAGCCCAAGTCACATTTTTATGCGTCTACATAATATTCAGAAAAGCGTGTCCTAGAAACACGAAAACTCGGCCAACCGAATTATCAGAAGAGATTTTTCAGAAGTATGCTCAAAATAATCTTTGAAAGAAATGTTCGGTTTTCACTGTCGGTGAGTGGCCGAGGTTTCACGTTTTCTAGGCCACGCCGCAAATAGCCAGCTTGTGGCCTAGGAAATGAGAAAACTCGGCCACTCTTTCAGCACATTTTTCAAATACACGTACGGAAAATTTCCTGTAAAAACGGTGTCTGAGCTTTCACGGAGCCTAGAAAAAACTCGGTCAATTTCGTAAATTTGAAATCTATTTGAATTTTTCCGTTTGGATTGCGATAATAATGTGCTTTTCAACAAAATTGAATCCAACTTTTTCAATTTCTGAACAAAATCTTTTCAGGATTATGTGCTCATTCGTTCCAAAGATAGCTTGACCGCATTCAACGCTGTCCGTAAAAATGAGCTTGAAGGAAAGTCTAGAATCGCAAGTAAAACCACATCAAACGTGTTTGAATATCTTCAACTTCTCGGTCTACCAACACACTTTGAAAAAAGCATCTCTGAAACTGAATTTGTCGCCCGTAAATGCACCATGATTCCGATTGAATGGGTGGCACGACGTGTTGCGACAGGATCCTTCTTGAAGAGAAATCCTGGAGTTAAAGAGGGTTTCAGATTTAATGATCTGAAATTGGAGACATTTTTCAAAGACGACGCTAATGATGATCCACAATGGACTGATGAACAAATTGTGTCGAATGGTTTGATGATTGATCATTTGAAAATTGGAAGAGAAGAGATTTCATTGATGAAGAAGATGACAAAGTTGGTGTTTAGAGCATTGGAGAAAGGATGGGCTCTTTCAAATAGTGCTCTGATTGATATGAAGGTGAGGGTGTTGCAAAGTTTTTATTATTCTCTTTTTTTTTATCGGTCTCAACTTTAAAAAGTAAACATAATAAAAAGTATGTAAGTTTAATGTTCGGTCTGCAATATATTCGTTTTGTAAATATTTACATTTTGAAAGGAAATCAGCACCATTTAAAACTGGGTGTTTTCTGTAACGTGTCGATTTACGCAGCTTGAGTACTTCACGAGGAGAAGTGTGTTTTTCTTTTCGCTGAATTTTACAATTGTCGGTTGTTGTAATTTTGAAATAATTTTGAAGAAAACCTGAAAATTCCAGATCGAATTCGGAGTCACAGTTGAAGGAGAAATTCTCCTGGCCGACGTGATTGACAATGACTCGTGGAGAGTTTGGCCTGAAAATGATAGACGTCTGCAGTTGGATAAGCAAGTTTACAGGGATATGAAGGAAGTGACAGAAGAGGGGTTGGCTCTCGTTTTGAAGAATTATACAAAGGTTAGTAGGCCGAAGCTTAGGCCTAAGCATATGCCTATGCCTGAGCCTAAACCAAAGACTAAGCCTAATCCTAAGTTTTAGCCTAAGCCCATGTCTAAGCATAAGCCTAAGCCTAAGCCTAAACCTAAATTCAATCATCCTATATATCAATTGTTAGATTTTTACGCGAATCAAACCTTTCGTGTAAGCACAATAACTTGCCTGCCTGCAAGGCGATCTGCACCTGATTTCTGCCAATATGCATACCTACAATTTTCGGTAGACACGTTGAGTAGGTAGGCAGGCACATAGACACGAAGGCGTATCTACCTACCAATAACATTTCCAGGTTATGGATATCACTGCCACCTTCTCAAAACACCAGCAAAAATGCCATGTTCTTGTGATCATGGGATCTGGTTCGGATGGCGTATTCGCACGGAAAATCTCTGATGAAGCCAAGAAATTTGGACTGGAAACTACGCTGAAAGTAAGCTCAGCTCATAAAACTACCTCGGACACTCTGGAAGTTATCGCTGATTTCGAAGAAAGTGGAGTTCCGACAGTTGTGATTGCAGTAGCTGGAAGATCCAATGGACTCGGTCCAGTTATTGCTGGAAACTCGTCTCTTCCGGTAGGACTTGAAAGATCAGATGATCTTTATTTCAAAGAATTCAGGTGATCAACTGCCCGCCACCAAGTGAATCAACGAGTCTTGACATTTGGTCATCACTCCGAATGCCGAATGGAATCGGGTGTACTACAGTGTTGGACCCATCGGAGGCCGCGCTTGCCGCCGCAAAAATCCTCGCGTCTCACAATCATATTGTGTTTGGAAAAGTGCTCACTGCACAGCTCAAGAATCAAATCAACATTTACGTAAGTGATAGAGATGTGAATTTCTAATTTTTGAACTTTCAGAACGCCAATCGCAAACTTGAATAGATGCAGGACTGAATTGAAATCAGATTTTTCAAAAACTTTCTTGTGTAAATTAACTAATTACTCAACGTTCACTTTTATTTCAGCATTCTTATATTAAAAACGAAATGAAATGTTTGAATCTTAAACTTTCAACTGCACATTCCACAGCACGTGCAGAAGAAATCCACGTGTGCCGAGACATCCACGAGAAGATCAGTCTCTTGAGTCAGCTGTCTCCGTTGCTGACGTTGACGATTATGGGTATCGTAGAGTTCTGGACAAGGCATTCCGGCTGACAAAACACCTACGAGAACTTGAACATTTCGAGTGTCCGATGTTCGGACAACTCCCGAGCCACTGTCACCCTGGAATCAGTGGAAACTATTAGGCATCTTGGGCAAGTAGGCATTGTTCTGCCTACTTCTGAAGAAACACTTTTAAACTTTAAAAACAAACATCACAAGACAATCCTCTATTCACTGCCGACGTACAATACACCCCGCCATATGGGAAATCGTCGGAGCACTCCGCAACAAACGAGTATAGCGATTTCAACTTTCCAGACTCCAAAACACTATCCGAAGCTGGAATTAAAAATTTCAAAAGATCACATAAAAATCGGAACTTACGATCTCTTCCATAACCAAAAAGCTTATATCCGGTTTCTCTGATCCTCGGGATCTTTGGAGCAGATGGAAGACAGGCTGGGAATATGTCTTTTGAGAATTCGATGGGTTCTTCCAATTCGAACACGGCGATGTCGTTGAATGATTCTCGATCAATGCAACCATCTCCGACATAGCCTTTTCGGATGTAGAGCTGTAAAGAAAATATGTGTTTAGTAAGACTAAGTGAGCCTACGTCTAAGCCTAAGCCTAAGCCTAGGTTTGCGTCTAAGACTAGGCCTACGCCTTAGCCTAAGAAAAAACCAAAGCCTACGCCTAAGCCTAATTGTAAGGGTAATCTACTCACCGACTTTATCGCCAGTGGCTTGAACATATCCTTCCTATGCAATCCCTTACACATCTCTGGAACCGCACATGTCACATTAACGAATGCCACGAAATTCTTATAGTCTCTCACGAAATACGCTTCTCTGAGATTTCCAGTATCACAGTCAGGCAGAGGATCCTCACTGATTCCGATCAAATGAGCAGCTGTTACAATATGCCATGGAGAGACTAATGTTCCGGTTCCATGCTGAACAAATTCATTTTCCGAAAACTTATTTCCGCCGTTTCTAAAAGATCCCGAGCCATCAGAAATTCGCTTCTTCATAGCCAATGAGACCGCCCATGGGGCTTCACCAATTTTCACTTCTTTACCGTACAATGCCTTGTATTCCTCAGAAGTTCTGCGATGAGAGGACAAAGTGGTAAATCCTGGCACATATCTTCCACAGTTTGCTCGTAGAATCCGGTTTTCTCGTGGGCTCAGCCTTTTTGCAAAGGTTTGGTAGATCAAAATTGAAAAGAAGAAGAAACATGAAAATGTAAACCAATTCATTGAAGAAATAACAATAATTTATGAAAACAGTGACCGGTAGAAGTGAGTGAGTGAGAGATGGGGAGAAGCACCATATACACCCCCAGAATTTTATGGGGGGGGGGGGATGTTTTATAGATCGTTTTGCGTCGGCAATAAGTAATTAAATTTACAGTACTCAAGAAAACAAAGTCATTAAAGTCATGGGTCTCTGAACTCGGCATGCCAAGGGTTTCCAGAGAAAATGTGAGCCCAGAAAATGTCGGGCACTCTGAAAATTTTTTTTCGGGGGTTTGTGAAAGTGGGTAGGCACAAGGAAGGCAGGCGAGGAGCTTTAGAATAACTTCGGTAACTTAAAATCGATAATCCTTGGATCCAGATTCCGAAACCGGTGACTCTGGAGGTGCTATTACTTTCGCCTTTGTCCTGTGCTGAGATCCCCGTTCACTTTGTTTCGCGCCCAGTGGGAACTTGATTCTCTTTACTGGCGCTTTCTTCTCCACCGCCGTTACTTCGATGATCTGGGATCCTCTAGGATCCGAAGAGGCATGGCTCATTCGCTCGATTTCGTTGTTGCTCACTATCATTGGATTCAGGTCAACTGTGACTCGTCGACGGAGTTCTGGAATTTCGTCTTCTTCCTTGATTTCTGCGCTATTGAGATTTGAGTTCTCCAGGGTCCCATTCAAATTGTTAAAATTGCTCTCCGGAATCGAAACCGAGTCCTGATTTGGCAACCTGCTCAACCAATCCGTTGTCTTTGTAATCGGAGTCAACTGTTTCTCTTTGTCATCTGTACTTGCTGTACTTGGATAACTATGTCCGTTTACTTTTATCATATTCAGAATTCTCTGCCGACTGCTCAAGAAGCTTCTGCTGTTGTATGCAGCACTGCTTGTCTCCGGGAGGCAGCAAATTCCAGTTCTCAGCCATCTTACAATGGATGCTCGAACCTTCTCGTTGAGCACAACGTGGAGCACGAAAATGAAAATTCCTTGGGTGCAATTCAAAATCGTGAAGATCCAGGCAAAAGCGGTTCCAGTACCACCTTTTACTGCTGTGAGGAATCCGAAGATCCATGTGATTCCAAGAAGACACAGCAACGTGGCAGACCCTTTCAACCATCCGATGATTCTTCCCCACTTTGTACGATCTCTACTTTGAACTGATAAAACGACTTTTAGGGCGATGAGTAGGAATATGATATTGGCAGCGATGATGACAATAATTGGAGCCACAAATGCCCAGATCGTCGGGGTGGAGGTGTCGATCCAGCAGCTGGAAAATTCTCCGATTTTTCCGATTTTTCCAACAAAAAACTCACTAAGAATCAGTTCCATAATCTTCCCATTTAATTCCAGCAGATATTGCCACGACAACAGCCGGAGTTCCATAACAAAATAGATAATAAAGGAAGATTCTTGTACGATTTGGTTCGAATACTTGAATAAGCATCATGTACAATTGATATCCTTCTAGAAGCATCCAACAGAACGAGGAGAGGAAGAAATAGTGCAGGAGAATTGCAACAACTCCGCAGCCGGTACGATTTCCAGTTCTGTCCATGCCTGGAATTTGATATTATTTTTCTTGTTAGGTTTTAAAGGTTCCAACATTTTTTTTGAATTTAGGACCCCCTGACAACTTCACTCAGCTTTTTTATAACTATAATTTGAACATCTTTAAAAAAAGTTTGAAAGGCTTTTAGAATCTTTTTATAAAAACACAAAAGTCCTCGAAAAAATTTAAAAATCGTCTGGAACAACAATTTCAGATTAAAATTTGAATTTCAATTAGAATTTAAAAAACAATTTGTGAATACCTTATATGTAGATATTTTGAAGTGAATAAAAAATTCCCATAAGGAATAAAAATACTTACCTATCACAAAAACCAACTCGGCAATCAGAAGACACAGGCAAAGATTTCGATGAATCGAATTTCGAACATTTTGAAGATTTCGGAAGAATGTGAATACACATACACTCAATGCAAGACACACTATTGAAATTGCACATCCAATTGTTGAAACGACGTCAAGAGCCGATGCAAGTCCACCGGAGAGTCGTCCAACTTGACCGGATATGTCCATGAGAATTGCAAAACTGGAAGATGGAATGTGGTCGTATTAAAGTAGTGAGAAATGAGAAAATATAGCACAAACTCTCCGAGCAAAATAATAAAAAAAAATCTGAAGATTTTAGAACAAATAAAAAATCAATAATAATTGTCTTTAAGAATTTTCAAAGCTTGAAATTTATTTTTTAGTTTTTATGTTTTTCATTCTAAAGGTTTTATAATAAAAATAAGCAAATTAAACTGTAGATTTATAATTTTGTAAAACGAAAAATTCTAGAAATTTTTTTTCAGATTTTTTTCATGATATTATTCTTCGACGAATTATTTGTTTTTTTTCTCTTAAACAATCACAATAATATTTGCCTCTTCCCCTTTTTCCTTTAATTTCCAAATTTTTCTCTGTTTCTGTCCTCTACCACGTCACTGTTTATTTGAAAATGGAAGAATGATGAATTCGGCGAACAACAAGTATCACACTAACCTTGTCAAATGAGTACATGAACATTGTGAAGAGTTTGAAGATGTCGCGATAAGTGTGCACCCTAGTGTTGACCATTTGCTGGAAAATGGAAAGATGATAAGAGTTTGAAAATTTTAATTTTTGTTTGAATATTTTTTAATTTTTTAAAAAGAATCAAGCATTTTGAACAGGATATCTAGAAGCATTTTTTGATTTTTTCCCTCCTAAAATGTCAAATTTCCCGCTATTTTTGTAAATAATTTATTTTTTCAAATTTTGAAATGTGAATTTCATAGCAATTTTCTTTTTGAAAAATCAAAAATAAATGTTTAACTTTACGCTAAATAAAATATTTGAAAAAACTCAAACTTCGCATCGAAACCATCTGGAAAAAATAAAAATTAAAGCTCGAAATTTCTGCAAAATAATTTCGAAAACTTAGCCTAGGCTTAGGCTTAGGCTTAGGCTTAGTCTTAGGCTTAGTCTTAGGCTTAACTAGGCTCAGGCTCAGTCTTAGACATAAGCATAGACTTAGGCTTAAGCTTACTAAGTTTTCGAAAACCAAAATTTGTAATTTTTAATACATTCCCTATCCCGTACCTTTCCATCAAATCCCAATAAACACATCTCGGATTAGAAACTCCTTTTGTCGTGAGATGTTGAAATGTGAAAGTAACTGGATGATCAACTGGAAGTGTAACACTTTGAGTTGCATTCTGAATTGATGCCCCAATCACTTGACTATTGATTAATGTGTGATCATTGTTATTATTCAAGAGTTGTCCGAATCCGGCAAACGCGTAATATCCCAGTTTAACAGGATTCCTATTTAAATTGGGAGTAGAAGCCATTCCAACTGGAGTGTCATCTTGGAATGAGGATAGAATACTTGGACCACCACCTGCAACTGGAGTTGGAGAAGCAAGGGAGCTTAGAAGTGAAGCTGATGGTAGAGTTATTGTTGGAGATAATTTAAGGGATGGGAACATGATGGTGGTATTGGTTTCTGGTTGTGGAGCAGGTGGAGCTGCAGCCATTACTCTGAATTAATATTATTAGATTAACCTAATTTGGCTGATCAATTGCCATAATTACATAGTTCAACAATTTTTAGGTTTTACCAAATTTAAATTTAAACATTTCTATTAAATTTTCATTCATTTCTATTAAATAACATTCTATTAAATTTAGCAACTTTAGAGTGTATTTTTAGAGCTTTTAACATTTTAATGAAGAGCAAAATCCCCAAAGTTGCCATCTCCAAAAGGTTTCAAAAAGTATCAAATTTCACAGGTTCATCGGTTCATCGGTCGCCCGCGTCACAAATTTAACATTTATTGAACTTTTTTGTTGCTTTTTTTTTCAAATTTTTGTAAATAAAATGAAAAAAAAATAAAAATTCAAATAAATACCTCATCATTCCCATGTCATCTTGAACATTTGGGGAAGCAGCTGCACCAAAAGTTTGAACTTCCGGCTCAGAACGCTCGACTTCCATGGCTAAAAAATTAGATAATTAATAAACAATATTGCCTTAAAAGCAATACAACGCCTGCCTACCTTCCATGACATTTGGCAAATTTACTCACCCCAATTGATATATTGCAAATTCAACTTCTGATCTGTCATATAATCTCCAAGTAACAACACAGATTGCTCAAGAACACTCATTAATTTCGACGCGTGCTGTATTCTTATCGTACTCGAAAGTTGATCCCAAACTGTTGCAGCAACTGGAGAAAGAAGTTGATCACCGGATCCACCGAGGTTCTCTGTGAAGTTTCTTGCTTTATTCTCACGGAGATTACGGTCATTTAGGACACTGAATTGGTTTCGAGCAAGGCTGAGCATGTCATTGCTCAGGCGGACGGTTCCTGTGATGTCACCTCCGAAAAGTGTACGCTCGATTGTTGATCTGGAAATTTGGATTATAGAAAACACTTTATTTTTACTTTACAATTAGTTCCAATTTTCTGATATTTCGGGTTTAAAAAAAGTATTTTTGGAGATTCTCTGATTCTAAAAAATTGAATATAAAAATTCGGATTTCCGATTACGGAATTGGTTTTGAACTTTATTTGTTTTTGGCTACTGGATTAAAAAACAAATTTCAGATTTCCTCATTAAAATGGTATTTAGATTTTTTGAGAATTTCATTTTTCCTATTGTTTTTTTTTATTTTCCATTCTTAGTAGTATAAAAATTCGAATTTCTGATATTTAAAAAATCATTTTCGAATTTTGATGTTTTTTTTTAATTTTCCATTTTTAAAGGTTTCCACAAAAACTCACTTCAACTGCCTATTAACCGTAGAACTAATATCCTCAACAGGCTGATTATCTTTGATTGCAGTTTCCATTTCAGCCACCCATCGATGTGTACAGTTAGTTGTATCCGGTGTCTCCCATTTTGCAGTCTGACAGTTACAGTAACGGGTTACTGTACCTTCGACATTCTGAGGATCCGGGCAAGGTTGTTCGTGTAGCATACATGCACGGGTTTGTTCGTATGTGATTCCTGGAAAATTTGTGAGAATTTAAAGAATTGTTTTGTTGAATTTTTCAATGTTTAGGGTTTCTCAAGAAAACTCAAGAATTTTTTAATAATCGCTTTTAAAAGATTTCGAAAAGTAAAAATGTTGAATGTTTTCCAAATTTTCAATTTTTAATCAGAACATTTTTCAAACAAAAAAAATCTAAAAATTAAATAAAATTTCAGAAAAATACTTAACCAATTTCTGAAAAATTTTAAATTGAACAGCTGATTCTAAGAGGTAGAGCTTTTTTGAAAATTTTCGAAAACTTTGGAAAAATCGCAAAAAATGTTTTGGATATTTTCTTTAAAAAAAAGCAAAATGTTTTAGTGTTTTTAAATATCAAAATTTTAGAAAAATCAATTTTTTAAAATTCTCACCATCTTTTTTCTCCTTCTTGCAATATCTTGGCTTGTTGATTGAATCCGGAACACTTGGACTGAAAATTCCAAATTATTTTTGTGGAAATCAAAGTTGTAGATAACTTCAAAACTAGTTAAGATATCAAAAAGTTGTCAACTGGCAAAATATTTCTAAGGAAATTTTAAATATTTTATCAGTTAAAAACATTTTGATATCTTTCATAACCTCTGAGATGCAGGCCTTAAAAATTGGGAATTTGCAATTTTAATTAATTTTTTTTCAGAAAATAAGAAAATTTTGCAGATATTTTGGCTGCAACAAATGTACCGGTTTCTAATTTATTGTAATATTTAATGTCACACTGATTACATACCTAGATGGTTCCGATGTACAAATTACAAGACTATCAACTAATACTATCCCAAGGAATATTACAGTAACCACTGATGCTCGGCTCATTCCGAAAACATGTGTGAGAAACGGAATGAATGCGCAACCGAGACGGACTAAGTATTAGTGACTCACTGGCAAATCAAGCTTACGGCACAGAGATAGTATATGATTTGAGGAGACGCAGAGATTAGAGAGATACACACAAAACCGGTTATAACCTCATTGCGAGAGAAAAGGAAGAGAGAGAGAGGGGCGCCGATCTTTGTTTGGCAAATATTATTTAATTTTCGATTGGTTTTTTTTGATTGACCCCCGAGTGCGCTCGCAATTCTGCAAATGGCGTTTATTCAGGTGAGGTCAGGGAAAACCGGAGTTTTGGCAATTGGGCACAAATTGCTAGGTCAAAAGCCATTGAAACGGAGTCAGTGGCTCAATAGCAAGTGTATCCAAAAAGAAATGTGACTGGAGCAAGGGTGCAAGGCAATTTTCTCACAGGCCAGTTGTCGCTTTTTTTAAATTAAAAATATTTTTTCTTAACCCGGCTCCGAGCTCCATCCAACTTGCACATTTCTAACTCAATTTCTTCCAAAATACATTGAATGTTAAACAAAACTCACGGCTGAACCCCGGTGTAGACCTCTCTCCGAGCCATAGTTTGAGATACAGGATCAACTGGAGCCGATTGTGTAGGACGTGCTGACACAGATGCAGTTGACTGGGGAACCGTGGAGCAGATGACGTTGGCTGTTGAAGATGGAGATGATGGGCACTGGGAGTAGGATGTTGAGGAGCCGGTGACCATTAGGAGCTGGCAGCTGGAATAGGTTAGTTGGTAGATAATTTGATACGTGGAACCTTACTTATTGGGAGTTCCAATCCAAAAATTCACGGTTTTCTTCGTCTCTGCATTCACTTTTTGTACAATTTGTTGGAGCAATGCGTCTGGAGGTGAGGTTATTATAGATCCACCCTGGAAATATCATAACCAATTTAATTTTCTAGTAAATTCTTAAAGGTTAGTTTTTCTTACACTCTGTGAGCAATATGTCTGAGCATCTTCCATCGTTCTCTGCTTCTTCTCGTTCGTCTCAATTGTCATACTGTAGCACCTGCTATCGAATTGAATGAGCCCGGATAAGCAAGATGGTTGTTGAGCTGGAAATACTCCAATTTTAGTACATAGTTGCTCAGTGGTACCCACCAGTTTCACATCTCATCCGTGTCTCCAAATATTGTTCCTGGGGAACTGGGCATGGTGTATTTGAAAATGTGCTCGTTAAATTTCGGATTTCACAAGATTGGAGGCCTTGGCATCTGGAAAATATTTACTGCTCTAGGTATTTTTACTGCTCTACTAGAAAGCGCGAAAGGATTACGGTAGTGCCATGATGAGGATACTTTTTTTGGGTTTTATGCCAGAAAATATATAATTTTTGCGATTTTGAAACAATTTTCTGAAGGTTTGCATTCAAATTTTCAGTTTTAAAACTATAATACTGCTCGGCGAGCTCTTACCAATCAAAAATCAATTCACTTACGCATTGATAACTGTTTGAAGTGAGTTGACATTTGAGCAAGTTTGTTCTCTCGATTGGCTCGCCTGGTTACACATTGAACTTTCCTAAACTCTTTTCCTTTTTTTCCAAAAAAAAAACTCAATCTTTTGATCTCTAACCTGTGCACCAAATGACGCAAAATCTACAGTAATCGTTTGATCGTTCGGACATGAAAATTGGAAATCATTGCTTCCACATGTTCTTTGGGTAGATGCTTGTTGATTCGTGGTCGATTGAGTCTCACAAGTCTGACCTCCATATCCATTTGGGCATGAGCATTGAGCAACGTATTTGGCTTGGATCTGCGTTGGAGCAACTTTACATACTGTGTATTTTAGGATGGTGCACAGGGCGGTGGTCCATTCACGGTAGAAGGAGTCGGATTGGAGAGCTACGCAGACGTCTAAAATATTAAAAATTTAGGTAACTGGTGCAATTTGTAATCTTTCTGTCGAAAAACGGTATCATTTCTGTGGCGGATTTCAAACTTTTGTCTCACAGTTCCAGATTTTTGTCGGAAGTTATCAACTTTCTGGCGCACTGTCTATATTTAGCTATTTCTGTTGCAGCAGATGGTAAACTTTCTGACGAAAGTTGCGGACTCTGCAGCAAACTTTCAACTTTTTGGAGCACGTCAGGAATTTTCTCTCGTTAAGCACCAACCTTCTGACGCGCATTGCTAATTTTCTGTTGCGTTTTGTCGACTTTCTGGCATACTTTCATTAAAAAGTTTTGGAATCAGAAAATATTGATTTTTTAAATTCACTAGATTTAACTTAATTTGAAAAGTTTTCAAAATTAGACCATAACAATATTCTCACCATTATAATTCACATAAATGTTCGGCTCCTGTGGCGCCCAAAACGTGTCAGTTACCAAAAAAGAGCCGGGATAATAAACCCAAGAGGCTCGCGTCACATTGTTAACTCCACGCACAGCAGTCCAAATTCCATCTGGTGGGGGTCGCATATCGGCTGCTAAAAATTAAAGCTCGTTTAAAAATAAAGCTTAAAGCTTATTACGTGGATTAGATGGAATCATGGCTTGTAGGTAACCAGCAAAGAACGCCTGATCTTCAGCCGATTCGACGAGGGGAAGTGTGGCACTGTTCATGTTGTTGCAGTAGAGGGCTGCCTGGAAATTTTTTAATTTTCAGGTTTTTTTTAGAGCTTTCTGAATTGTCTGGGACTCTTACAACTAACAACCTCTAAAACCTCTATTTCCAAGGGTTTTCCAACAAAAAAAATCGATGAAAAATTTCAGAGTTTTTGCTCTTCTTTGTGAGCTTATATCTCGGTGCTCTTAAGTTTTATCAATAAAAATCAACCGGCAAAATACGCACAAAATATTTATGTATATTTTGGCAGTTAAAATTTTTTGATAAAACTAAAGCCAAAGATATAAACCGTTTAAGTGGAGCAATCCAAAGGATGCATGTCTAAAAGGTAAGCCCTACGTGTAGTCACAAAAACGTCTGCCGGCCTGCCTTACGCTTACGACCGATGTAAACAAAAAACCTACTGCAAAAAAAATAGGCTGTAGGCAAACAGGCAGGAAGGCAGGCATGCCATAAAATGTGCCGCCCAACTCACATCATTCCAATTCCTCAAAGTCGTATCGAAAACGTAGCAGGATCCCATATAATAAATCGAATTCTTGGGACAAGTCGCCGTTGCGGGGACACTACTTGCCACAAGGCATGTCCCTCCATTTTGACAAATGTTTGATTGGCAAAGGTTCACATTTTGGTTGGAAACCTGGCACTGAGCCAAACTAATAATGAATATGAGAAATGGATATTTTAGCTGTTTTGCCATACAAAATCAAAGTTTTGAAAAAAAAGAAATGGAACGATTTCGAGAGCGGAGGTGGTAGGAAGGAAAAGGCGTTGGCCGTGGTGCCAAAGTGTTTGATGAGCACTTGAGGAATACATACGGCCGATGCTTTTTCTATGTCCCCCATCTCGTGCATTAGGATGACATGTTGATTACGGAATGGCATTGAGGTAAGATAATCTCGTGATCAATGCAAGTTCTAGAATTTTCAAAAATCTATTTATTATCGGAACGCTAGAAACAAGTAATCAATAATAATCTTCATCTTCTTCTTTTTCAGCTTGTGCATCTCTTCTGAGTTTGATTTTGATTAGAGCCAGGACAACGATATTAATTAAACTGAGAATACCAACGAGCATCGACAACTGAATCCAATGATTGTAACGTTCCCAGAAGGATTTTTGTCTGAAAAAAATGTATATTTGAGGAATTACAAGTTTAAAATTAACTCACGAAACATGATCAATAGCCACAAGTGATCTATGAAGTCTCAACAATGCACGAAGATTCCAATAAGTACCAATAATTTCAGTCTGATGAGCAGTAAAGTCCAGATCAAAAGTGGATTCGATTGCTTCGGAGAATTCAGAGATTTCAGTGGATGCAGTTGCCATATTTGTTCCATTCAAGATATCAACAAATTTTGTCCAATCTTCAACTTTATATTCTGGATTTGGAAGGTTCACAAGGTTATCGACAAGGAATCTTGCATGCAATAAATCCGTATTTGACACGTCTGTATATCTTTTTTTGAGTTTCAAAGCATGAGCAAGAAGATCCTTGATTCGATGAGTTGTTGTATTCAGAACATCCAATTTCTTCAAAAATTCATTCCGTGGGACATCTTCGGAACTCGTGTTCACCACTTTCAGACAAAGAGCATTTCCAGTTTCTGCTAGTTTATCGAATACTTCTGATTCCTTGATAAGTCGGGACATGTCACGGAATAAGATGGATCCACTGATAAGTTTCTCTCGGAGACGAAAATTCTTTCGGAATCTGATAACTTCTTTGTATAAAGATTGAGTCTTCAAATCACTGAGTCCGTCCAACCTCTTCTGAACATTGTTCACACCAGTTGTCTTGATCTTTTGAAGTTCATTCAGGTCGACAGTGGTTTCTCCAGTAGCAAACATCGTTTTATGTAGATTGACGAACCCGATTCCACCTTTCACTTTTGATAGATCCTGTTGACTGGTGTTAATTTTATCTTTGAATGGACCGAATGTTTCATCTATGTACATCTCTAAGTTTTCCGTTGTCTCCTGCCACATTGGGATCTTTGAAATGAGAGCCTTGAGTTCCATGGCTTCTTGGTTGAATTTTTTGAGCTTCTCGACAACTTTTGGGAAATGTTTGTCAGCATTGTCGAAATTGTCATTTTTAATCACAAAATAACAATTAGATTTATCCATACTTCTCACGCGTGAATGGTAGCCTGAAACGGATGAAGATGCAGCATTTGTGAACTCGTCGCTTCCTCTGTATTCTTTCACAGCGGATTTCAGAGAACTCAAATTGCCTAAGGCGTTCAGAATATCAATGTATCCATTCTCAAAATTTGTCACTTGTGGATTGCTGGTGTTGATCAACTTTGCATATTCCACAATTCTTCGAACCGTTGACAATGAATTGGTAAAATCTTGTGAAGAACTTCCTGATTCAATCAGCAACTTCAATAGAGAATCCAGGTTTTTGATTGTGTCCGCTATTTTTGAATAATCATAAGTTTCCAGAGCAGTCCAGAATGTTTTTATGACAGAATCGGAGTCAAATAGTGGTTGCAGAGTTTTCAAAAGAGCATCCAATGGAGAATTGTCTTCAGTCAGTGTCTCTTTCAAAAAGGTTTCATTGATATCCCTCTTCAGATCTTCGATTTTCAGAAGTTCATCCGGAAATGCTCCAGTCCACTTTCTTAAATCGTTCAGAGTATTCTTGTCAGCATTTGTTAGTTTTTCGATGAACTTGATTGCATGTGATGACTCCAAGTACGAAAGAACATTCGAGAAGAATGGTGATATCGCCACTCCTGTACCGACTTGAGTCGCGGACACACGTGTTAGATCGACCTTTTTATAAACTTCCAGTTTCTTGTTGACAGATTTAAATACCGTCGTAAAATCCTCCTGCTCGAGATTTTTGAAGTTCTCCCAAGGTTCAAGAATTATATTCATGAGGGTTGAAAAATTTTGGAAGGCTGTTGCGGCTGCATTCTTATCAACATTTGGCGAAATAGTACAATTCATATATGTGGGATACAAATCGACATTGTTTTTCAATGTTGTCACTGCGCCCGAATATTTTCCAAGTTGTTCCAATTCATCTTGTTTCGTTTCAGGGAATTCGTTCAATTCTATAATTTTCTTATAGGACGGCGCTCTCACGTCTTCATTGTCTGTCGATATAGGTGGCAAACTATTGAACTCCTTGTACATCTCTTCTAAGTGTTCAATTCCATTTGTCAAATTGGAAAAATCCATTTCAGAAGTTTTCATTTTAGATAGGTCTCCAATGAGTCTTTTGATCTTTGATTGATCAATTTTCAATAATCCATTGATACTTGACTCCTCAATATTGAAAAATCCAGCAAGTACACTGATCATAGATGGTTCGAGAAGATCCGCCAAAATAGTGATTCCAATAGTTAGACGAGCATGAGCAGCGAGCATCTCAGAGATTCGATCGAGGGAAGAATCTGAAATAGAAGTTAATGAGTCTAGAGGTAAAAGATTTGAAGATTCAAGGGAACCTCTACCCAAGGCGCATTTGTCGAACTAGAGTTGGTGGTAATTCTAGGCAACTATTCTACACAATCTCAACAAAAAACCAGAGGCAATGATTTCATTTTAAACATTTTTAGAAGGGAGCTTGAATCTCTGAAACTAGGCAACAACATGTGTAACGCTATATTTTTTCAAAAAAAATAAGCTTTTGGCGTTTTTCAGAGATCAACCAGAAAAGAAAAAAACTCTCATGAAATATGATTAACTTTAATTTACATGGAAATGTACTCGTGAACTCTCAATAAGCTGCCACGTAGTTTCAAAAGAAAATCAATAATCCACGTCACAGAATTCAAAACAAATTCCACGTGGCAGCTACTCTTCTAGAAATTGACACCGTCTAAGATGTCAGAGCCTCTAACTCAGAAAACCATGGGTAATTGGCCAAAAACATGTCCGCTTCCTTAAGATTTACGAGCCATTCACTGACCTTCTGGAGCACTTCTAGTAACAATGGCTCCTGTTGCATTTCCACTGACAAATTGTGCAGTTAAACTCGTTGGAATATTATCATGACAATTAACAATTAGAAATCCAATGAATAGTAATTTCCAATCTGAAATCGAGCAGAATTGGAATATGCAGAAAAAGGTGTAAACTCACATTTCATTTTGATACTTTTTTACTGAAAGAACAGCAAAATTGAATATCTGCAGCAGAAAGTTGAAAATTTCTGGAATAAATGTTTGATGATTATTTGGACACACGTAGTTGTTTTTTGTTCCCTCCTTCTTTTTCAAGAAGTTCACGTGAAGTTATTTTCATTGTTTTTTGTTGAGAGTTTATTTGTGTAAAATTAAAAAAAATCACGTAATTTGTGAACTTTATCTTGAATTTTTGTTTAAAAGTTTACATATAAAGTTGTATAATTATAGCTAACACTAAATAACACAATCTTTTCAACGGTTTTCTTGATCAAAACTTCAGCTTTAGTTATCATTTTTACTTCCCAACTTTCCAAAAATGAATTCCTCACCCAGTTTTACTTCTCCACTTGTACTCCCTACACCCCCTTGTGTAAAAATTATATGTGCTCCGGAGCCGTTTCAAGACCCATCACAACATAATTCTTATTCGATTAAAATTATATTACTATTGGTTTTGGAAGTTTTGAACGTTATGGTTCAGAGTTTTATGGTTATATTTATTTTGAAGAAGAATTGCTTGAAGTTGGTAAGTCTGAATCGCCTTGGGTTCCGCTTAGGCTCAGGCTTTGGATTTCACTTAGGCTTCTGCTTAGGCTTAGGCTTAGGCGTAGTCTTAGGCTTCGGATTAGGCTTAGGCTTCGGCTTAGGCTTAGGCATAGGCTCAGGCTTAAACTTAGGCATAGGCTCAGGCTTAGGTTTAGGCATAGGCTTAGGCTTGGTGGAGAGAAAGAGAAAAAATAAATCCCAAAAAAGTTCCTGAAAGTTGACCGAACATTGTCAAGTAATTGTCATTTCAGACCCCATTTTTTGCATTCACAGTTGTCCGATCATCGATGATTATATTCCGAGTATCATTCCTAATCTTCGCAATAATTATGCTGGAAATGACATCTGAAAGTTCCCTTTTCCTAGAAGATATCCTTCAATTTTCTCTTCTCGTGGATTACTGTAGTCGATTTTTCTGCCTGACAATTATATTTCAAATGTCGTTAAACCAATTGTTCTGCTTTTTTTCTAAAACTTGGAATCATCGAATATTTGGCAACGTGCAAATTGTTATTCTTATTCTATTCAGTGCATCTTTTTCTATTACTATTGGAATACTTGGTTTGAGAAATTTCAAAATAAAACGAATATTTATCTTGTGGTTGGGATTCTTCGAAAACCCCTGGAACGGACACGGCGATATTTACAGTGATAAGGTAAATAAGGGTTACTTTAGTTTTAATTTTAACTTTTAAAAACATTTTAGAGTATCCATCGCATGTTTCATTTGTTTCCAGTAGCATCAATAATTTGTTATATGATTTTGTACTATTTGAAGAGACAGAAAAATAAAAAGGTTCTTATAAATACCACAAATATGTCTAGAGAGGAGAAAAGTGTTCATATAGAAATACTTATCACATCTATTTTATATTTAGTGAGTTTTTTGGGTTAGGGAATATGGGTACTTTAGGGGTACTGTAAAGGTATTTTAGGATTGCTGCAAATTAAGAAATCTTGAGCTGGGGTACCGTATGGGTACTGTAGCAGTACTTTAGATATACTGTAGGGGTACTGTAGACGTACTGTAGGCGTACTCTAGGAGTACTGTAGGGAAACTGGGGGGGGGGTACTGTAGAAGTACTGTAGGGGTATTGTAAGAGTTATATGGGGATACTGTAGAACTACTGTAGGATTACCGTAGTTTTGGAAAAAAATACTTTTTTTAAAGGGATATTGGTTTAGGGGTAACGTAGGATACTGTAAAGTCAAAATATAAAAACTGTCACATCAAATTTGACTACAGCGACGCGCGCGAAATATTCGCTCTCGATTCCTCATGCCGTAAAAACAGCTGGAACCACGGGTGATGACAGAAACGGGAGACGAGAAAATGCGAAGATACAGCGCAAAAACTGACGTTTCTAGAATCGAGAGCGAATATTTCGCGTGCGTCGCTGTAGTCAAATTTTATGTGACAGTTTTTATATTTTGATAATAGGAATACTGTAGTTTTTGGAAAAACATGTTGTCTTCTGAAGGGATATTGAGTTGGGATACTGTAGTAGTACTGTAGAGGTCCAGTAGAGGTCCTGTAGGAGTACTGTAAGAATACTATAGAGTACGGTAGGGGTACTGTAGGAGTACAGTAGTAGTACTATAGTTGTGTACTGTAGGAATATAATTTAACATCTTTCAGATTATAATAATTCCATACGACATCCTTATGAAGACAAAATATTTCGAACAAGATTCTGAGGAAGGCGATGCTCGTTTCCATTTCGCATCAACATTTCAAATTTTCAATCATTTCCCGGAAATATCCATGCCATTACTGAATCTGTACTTTAGTGGAATATTCAGAAATAAAATTGCACCGGGACCTGAGCATGGGAAATCTAGTGTTGAAACTGGCGCGAAAATTTGAATTTTTTTAAACTTTTTTCCAATTTTTCACACTAATAAAGAATGTTACTCTTCCAAACAAATTTTCAAAAGTACCTATTTTTATAGCGAAAAATAACAACAAAAAATCATTAAAAACCTATTTTAAAAAAACATTTTTAACCGAAAAAATTAAAGATCTTCAAAATTCTTTTTATCATTCATCATCGCTTCGGCCAGTCGTTCTTTCTTCATATCCATCGCCAATTTTTTCATTAATTCTTCAGGATCTTGTCCAGCTAGAGGATCAGTAGATTTTGTAGCCGAGATGATTTGATATTCACCAATTTGGGGGTCCTTATGGTAGTTGATCTGGAATTTAGTGTTGCTTTTTGAAATCGTGATGCAAGCGCGCTCCATGGCCAAATGGAAATGCTCCGCCCCCGAATGATGGGTCTCGTTAGGTATTTGGCGGCCGAACCGCGAATTACTGTAGTAGTACTGTAGGAGTACAGTAATAGTACTATAGGGGTACAGTAGGATGTAGGGGTACTGTAGTAGTAATATAGGGGTACTGTAGCAGTACTATGGAAGTAGAGTAGGGGTACTGTAGGGGTACTGTAGGAATACTGTAGTAGTACTATATGAGTATTGTAGGAGTACTGTAGGGGCACTGTAGGAATACTGTATTCGTACTATAGGGGTGCTGTAGAAGTACTGTAGGGATACTGTAGGAATACTGTAGGGGTACTACGGGGGTACTGTGGTAGTACTATTGGAGTACCGTAGGGGTACTGTAGTAGTACTATTGGAGTACTATAGTAGTACTGTTGTAGTACTGTAAGGACACTGTAGGAATACTGTAGTTTTGAAGTTTTTTTTAATTTTCGAATTTACGGTTTTGGAGTCAAATACCTAACGAGACCCATGGTTTGGGGGCGGAGAGTTTTCAATTTGCAGTGGAGCGCGCTTGCTCCTCAATATAATAAGCACTTTAACATCACTAAATTCCGCCGTTTCCAGTGCCCACAGATATCTCATTGGATCCCACTGATTCTCCTCAAGTATTCGATTTTCCGTCAATTTCTTCAACCGATCGAATTGCATTCCACAAATCAATGTTCCACCGGGTTTCAGAACTCTCAGCAGTTCCCGATTAATGTTTACCAGTGCATTTTGTTGTAGAAAATAGAAGAGATCCACGTGGAATACATGATTGAATAGATCAGTGGGATACGGTAGATTCCGTAGATCAACTGCCGAATCGATGCGGATTTTATCGGTTTCGGCGATTTCCAGAACGAATCGTTTGATGGCTCGTTCGTTCATATAGCCGGATCTTTCAACACCGAATACCTGGAAATTTTAGGTGTTAGAGAGAAAAAGAGAATGTGAAAATGATCAGATTTGCTACGTGGCCGTGAGGCGAGAAAACTCGGCCACGGCCGAGAAAAGAGGTTGTTTTGGGACACCTAGAAGGTGTAAAAATTTGTTTAAAACATACGATTAAAATTGGTGGCCGAGTTGTTTTCTAGGCCACACGTGGCAAAATGCACACCGCGAAAGTGAAGACATGGTGCATCTGACTGGGTTTTTTTTTAATACATTAGCCGGCATCGAGCTTCATGGCCGCGAAAAAGAGAAAACTCGGCCACTATCGGGTGGCAAAGTTTCAGATTAGTCTGTGGGAAAAAAATTAAATAAATCGGTGGCCGAGTTTTTGCTTTTTCTAGGCCACGATTTACAGATTTTTACAATTTTCAGGCATTTCAGGCAGGCCTGCCTACACCCTCTCCACCTACCATTCCCCGGCCGTCTTTAACCCGATCAAAGCACATTTTCATAGCATCTCCTCGTCCAAATCCAATTTCAAATAGAAAATCATCTTTCCCAATATCCATTTTCTCAACGACTTTCTCATTGAGCCGCCTGGATTTCGATGCACCATACTTGCTCACAATCATTCCAGTCATTGATTTAACCGGTAGAGCGTATTGATTTGCGAGATCACTTGTCGCCAGCTTAAATGAGTTGGCGAACAGTTTTGTTAACTTTTGGGAAGCCATTTTTTTGGAGCTGGAAATTTATTGATTTGAAAAATATTATTAAGCCGCGCCCCTTTAATGGCAAGTTTATATGTTCCATTTTGAACTTCTAAATTTAAAAAGAAACCCTAAAAAAAAATTTTTTTTTTCGATTTTTTTAATTCTAAAATTCAATATATAGTGCTAATTCTACACTGAAAACTGCTCCTAAACCGAAAATTCAAACTAAAATTTCAAATTTACGAGTTCATTTTCAATGACTTTCATCAGTAGTTGACACAAAATAGCACAATTAAAATAACGTTTTGAAAAGTCACAGGGGGACCTCAAGAACAACAAATATGACGTGTCAAAATTAATTTTTTTTGACTGAGATTTTTGTAACGGGGGAGCGGTTGAGTTAAGACCGACAGAGAAAGAAAATGTGAACGAAAAAATTGTAAAAAAAAATTAACAGAAAATGAGTACATTTCTAGGAAATAGTAAAGGAGAGAGAGCTAGAGAAAAAGAGCGAAAAAAAACAATTGAGATACGATTTTGTGTAGTCTGTGTGGATTTACGATATGGATATTTTGAATTTTTTTTAAGTATGAAAATTGATAGGTGAGGGGGGTAAAAGTAGAAATTCAAGAAAAAAAAGTAACAGAAAAATGAAATGAATATGTTTATTGATCGATGATCTCATCGAGACGATCCGCCATAAAATCGTGAAGTTCTCGAGAAAGCTTGTAGATTTCATTTTCCGGCTCATTGTACGTCTCGCAATTTGATAGGATTAGTTGGAAGTCGTTGCGAACCTGGAATTTTGGCGGTTTTTTTTCAAAAAAAATTCAACAAAAAAAAATTAATGCTTTGTTTTTTTAATTAAAAAATTTTAATTATATCAAAAATGCTAATTTTTAAATATAAATTTTTTTGCAGAAAGCAATTTTTTTTGGATATTTTTTTTCAAATATATTGTCAAATTTCAAAACTATCAACCTCAATAGGTTTATTATAAATCCTCTGCTTAATCTTATTCATCATAGTTCTCAAATTCATAGGCCGTTTGATGACGTCATAGTAATCTGGAACTTCTTTCGAATCAACTGGTTGAAGGAATGGCCATGAACATTCTTGACGCATTGCTTCTTTCAATAATGTCTCAATTAATGTCATTTTCTCTTTAATATTTGGTATTATGACACGGGAAATATCATTTGTAGTCGGTGTTGATGTGACTGATTTCTTGGATGTTGGTGTCTTTCGCTTTCGCGTATTTTCACCGTCAGAATCATCTTCATCAGTTAAAACATTCTCGTTTTCAACGTCAAATCTGGAAAAAAAATCTTATTAATTGAAAAAATTCGAATTTTAAAATATCCTTTTAAAGTTGAAAATAATTTTTTTTCCAACTTTTAAGAAATTTCAAAAAAATTGATGTACACCTGAATTTTGGCGGTTAAAAAAAACCAAACAAAATTTCTTATCTTTTTCTCAATTTTTCCAACAAAAAAAAATGAATTTTTAACTATTTAAAAAATAATATTTTTAATTTTTTGAATATTAATGTTTTACTTTTTTTGAAAAAAAAAGTTAAATTTTTTTTAAAACTACAAAAAAACCACTAATTTTTACAAATGTTTAGAATTTTCAGGAATTTTCAAAATATGTATAATTATTTTTAGGATATTTATAAAATTAATTTTTAAATTTTAATGTTTTTAAACAAAACTTTCACTCCAAATTTTGAGGAAAAAGTTTTTTTTTCAGAAAACTCGAATTTCTTAAAAAATATATAGTTTCTAAACAAATTTTGAACGGATTTTTCAGAAAAAAAATGCTGGTTTTTTTGGAAAATTAAGTCCAAAATTGTAGCAATTTTTAATAACAAATCTTATAATTTTTTCTACAATTTTTGAAAAAAAATTGAGCTTTTTAAAATTTTTCTGACAAAAAAAGTTGTATTTCTTTTTAAAAAAAATTTTTTTTGAACAAATTTTAAATGGATTTTCAGTAGAAAATGCTACTTTTTCCATTGAATTTTCAAAATTTAATTTTTTTAATTAAAAAAATTTATTTCAGTTATTTCAGTGTTTTGAACGGTTTTTAACCAATTTTTCAGATTTAAAATTCAATTTTTCCAAAAAAAAGGAAATTTTTTCTTTAATTTTTTTTTTAACAAACAATATGAAACTTCTGAAAAAAAAAATCATAAAAGGCATTTTGAACGATTTTTTCAGCAGAAAATTTAAGTTTTCCGTCAAAAAAAAAAATTCCAAACTCTCACATTCTAACAGAAACATTTCTAACAGGTCTCTCCGAAGGTGTGACTGGCATGGATCCATTGGATTTCCGATTTTTCAAGCTTAATCCTTCATGAATATCAGAATAATGAACTCGTTTTACAGCCCGACCACTTGCAGTTCGAATAGTTGGCGGCTCTTTAGAAGTTGTCGGGGTGCTACAGCTCTCAGCTGGCTCAGCAGTTTTTGGAGCAATTTCAGAGAAATTATCGCTAATCGATATATTTCCAATTGCAACATCTTCTTGTGATGAAGATTCAGCCAATTGATCATCATCCCGAGCCATTCGTTTTGCTTCATTCTCAACTTTTCTCTGTTGAGCTCTACAACTGGTGCACATCCAATCAGCTGGAGCATCTGAGTTAACATCCAGCTTTGCACATTTCAAATGATAACAATTATCACATTCAGAGCACAATACAAGATCATGAGCAGCGGCTTTTCGTCGGCATGAACGACATTTTCCTTGGAGACGAGATTTATCCCATTTGATAGATCCTTCGAATGTTGAGATGAATAGAGAAAGAGCTGAATGGGATTCACATTCGAGAAGTGCTCTTTGCCAACGTATGAATAGTTCGGAGGGCTTCAAGTTTCCGTCTGAAAATGACGGAAAATTATTTGAAAATTAGGAAAAACATAAATTATTTAGAAAATTTCGGAAGAATGTCACATTTGAGTTATTTTTTTTTGTTTTGTTTTGGGAATCGAAAAATACCGATTTTTTCCAGAGAATTTCGACATGTCCGATTTTTAGTTTTTTTTTAAATTTTTTTTAGGGAAAAAAATTAGGAAACATCTGAAAATGGGGTAAAATTAAAAAAAAAAAGTAAAACTTATCAAAAAATCTCGAAAAGTGTTCAATTTATTGTTTTTTTAATTCACTTTTCAGAAAAAAATGAACATATTTTTGATAAATGTATAGTATTTTTCGTACATTTTTTCCAAATTTTCAGATTTATCGTTTTTTTTGCGGAGTTTCTGTCTGGAAAAATGGGATTTTTTTTCGTTGAAAATTGAAAAAAAAAACTATATTTTTTCAGGTAAAATTAGGAAAAATTCAAAATTTCCAATAAATTGCGGTTTTTAAATATAAACTGTGATTTTCTTCTCCATCAAAATTGATGTTTTTGTTGATAAATCTACGGGTTCCTCGTTTTTTTTAAATACTCTTTTCTACATTTTTTCCGATTTTCCGAATCTCAACTTTTCCTCATTTATTTTACAGTAAAAATTGGAATAAATTGGGGTTTTCTCATATTTTTTTAATTAAAAAAATCTACAGAGTTCTCGTATTTTTTACTGTAAAATTTTTAATAATTTTTAACAATTAATTTTTCCATTTTCTCCACAAAAAAAACCCATAAAAAATCGGAAAATCAATATTTACGATGTAACTTTGTTATAAAATTTTTTCCAAAAAAACGCTATTTTCCGATTTTTCCGAAATTAGTTTTTTAAGAAATTAATCGAAGGAATTTTTCTTCAATCAAAAAAATTTGTTTCAAACCCATAAAAACTGACATTTTTACCCTTAAAGATTAAAAATTAAAAATTAAAAAAAAAACGGCCAAAAAACAAATAATAAATTGTAATTTTCGACTTTTAAAAATCTCTTTTTAATCAATAATTTTACAAATTTTTATGATTTTTTTTTTGCATTTTATCAATAATTTTTTTCATTAAAAAAAACTAACGTTCATCCTTATTCGGACTAATATACGGAGCCTTGATGAATTTCAAATGAATACTCTTGATAATCATATAAAATGCGATGGCGAGTTTCATAGAATCCGAAAAATGCTCAGATTCCTCCAAATTCACAGAAATCTCTCCAAAAATAGAAATATCTTCGTTCAAAAGCATACAAACATTTCCCGATTCTTTAAGATTATCTCTCCATTCAATTCGATTACATTCAAATATTTTTTCTATTGATCCCATTTGTCCCTGATCGATTTTTTCCTCAAAATCCAGTAGTAGATCTCGCATTTCAGCATCCCAATCAATATTATAAGTATCCCCAGGATTCGGATCATTTGTCATGAATTGAGATTTCCATTCATCTTCATCTTCTTCTTCTTCATGTAGACGTTCAGTTTCTTCAAGTATTTCCAAAAGGCTCGGTCGATATTCATTGAGCTCTTCGAGCAGCTCCACTTCTCGATTTCCACGGGGATTTAGGGACTGAAATTAGGGAAAATTTTGATTGAATTTTTTTTTTTCGATTTTTGTTTCGAAAAAAGTAAGAAAAAAACGAAAATTGTCTTTTATTTCATATTTTCTTTGAAAAGCAGCAAAAAAAATTCGGCAAAGTTGCGAACAGGGGATTATTTCAAAAATTGTTTAATTGTTTATTTTTTTTTGATTTTTCGATTTTCCGAAAAATCGAAAAAAAATGTTCAGAAAATTTACCATAAAATATGTTTTTTTAAAATCTAATTTTGTTAATATTGATGAGAAAAATTTCTTCTAAAAGGAAGAAATGGCCAAAATTTTAACCAAATTTTCTGAAAATGGAAAATTTTTTCGAAATATCGGAAAATCAAAAAAAAAATCCATATTTATAATAAAATCGGTATTTCTCAGATAGCTTATTGCCAGAACAACATTTTCCTAATATAGAAATATCTGTTTGAAATAATCAAAAATATAACCTTTCGGGTGAAGTCAAATGATAAAAATTTGAATTTTTTTAAATTTATGTGATTTTTGGCATTTTATTTTTGTAAATTAACCTAAAATTTACAACTTTTGTTCCAAAAAATCGTGAAACCCACTCAATGTGGATTTTTAATTTTTAACCAAATTTAAACAAATTTTAATTAATTTTTTTTAAAATTTACATATATTTTTTAATATTTTTAAAATCAATTTTATGATTTAATTAATTTATATTTAATTTTTCTAAAATAAAACTAATTTTAATCTTAAAAATATTGATTACCCAAAATTTTTTGGCAGAACTTGACATCGTTTCCAATTTTTTTAAATGAAAATCACAAAATTGAGAATTTTCGATTTTTTTCAAAATTATCTATGTGTAAATGTAATTGAATTCTTTTGTTCCAAAAATCATTTTTTTAAAAATGAAAAAAAAAACAATTTTTGAAATATTTTTTAATTCGGTATTATTTAATTAAAATTAACTTTTATGTTTTTTATATTGAGAAAATCACAAAAATTGAGATTTTTCTGTTTTTTTTTGGATTTTTCTCCTTTTTTCTCGAAATTCTGTACCTTGAGCAGTTGCTCAAATTGCTCCCGATCCCGAATATAACTCCAACGAGTCCAATTATTACTTTCATCTCCATGAACTCTACATGTATCCATATTTCCTGTACAAATAAATACTTCTTGATGCTCATTCTCCAAAAGATTCAATGGATCATCAATAATCGATGGTTCATCACAATATATTCCCAATTCTTGAAAAGTTGCCGTTTCAACAAGAATTGCTGATAGATTTTCCATAACAATATATCTTCGATATGCTCGATCACTTCCCAATCGTATATCACTGATTTTACTGTAGATTTGGAACATTTTCGATATCAGAGAATCCATTAAAATTTTGAATTCGGATTTTTGAAGTTCGCGGGCAGTTACTATTTCATCGAGAGACAGCGAAGCGTAGGGAACCGATTCCAGCACAATCTGAAAAAATAGTTCATTTTAATTAATTAATTAAGGTAATAAAAGGGCCCAAAAAGACCAAATTTTTAAATGAAAATTCCAAAAAAATTGCATAATTTTAGCCAAAATCTTCAATTTCGCCAATTTTTCAGTGTTGAAGCAGTCGGAAATCAATTTTTTAAATTGATTATTATCTTATTTTTGTCATTAATCTCCACTTAAAGCCTATAAGAAACCCAAATTTGGCTGTCTTTTTAAAAAAACTCGAAATTGTTAAAAATCCGGAAAAATGAACTAAAAACTGTAGCATCAATCAGCGATTAACTCCGCTCTTAATTCAAATTTTTCGAAAAAAAAAACATTTTTTTTGCGGGAAATTCAAATTTTTTGATTAAAAAATTATTGGCGGGAAATTGAAATTTCTGAGAAAAATTTTTTGAGAAAATTTTTTTGGCGGGAAATTTCAATTTTCTGAGTGAAAGATTTTAGCGGAAAATTCAAATTTTTTGGGGAAAAAATTTTTGGCGGGAAATTCAAAATTTTTGAAAAAACACATTTTGCGGGAAATTCAAATGTTCTGTACTAACCGCATCCAAATCCTCCTTATCATATCTCCTTCCCTCATTAATCGCCTTAATATGCGCCTTCAACCGCCGCACAACGGGTGGCTCTTTCTGCTCCTTAACGTCCGGTGCTCCAGATGCTCCAGCCGGAGCCAACTCCAGCAGCAACCTCGCCGCATTAGCTTCTCCTTCCTGTCCAACATCCCACGCTTTCAGCTTCTTCTGCTCCCGTTTCAGCTCCACGAGCTCATTCTGACGCTGCTCCAAGTGACCTCGAAACTTGGAGTACGTGAGCAACTGGTAGATCAGTGTCTTCACAATTTCCAGCCGCTCGGGAGCTTCCAAATCGAAGACAGTCAGAGTTCGAAGCTTCTCCATAATTCCAGGATGTCGGGTGCGGAATTCGTAGGCCGGATCTTCATAGCCTCGGAAATTACCCCGAGCATAGAGCCGATGCCGATGTGTAGCCATTCCAGTATAATATCCAGATGTCTCAAATATCAACCGAAGAACCTCAGTCAATGTCATCCAATCCACCGGTAGATGCCTCACAGATTTTCCATGTATTTTTCGAATTTTAAAGTGTAAATCCGAAAGATCTCGTATCGAATCTCCATGTGTCACGTGAGCCGGATCACAATTTTGAGCATTTATCAGATAGACTTCTTCACGGTTATTAATGTCTGCTTCATCTCCATCCTCCTCATCAGCTATATCAGTTCTGATTGAGAGAAGGACTCGGAGAAGATCTGCGAACGAAGAGTTCTGAGGATCATTGCATTTGATAGCGATAATGATATCCGAGAATTGAACCTCGTCGGATCCTCTGATCTCTTTGAGCGGGAGCAGTTGTTTGAAGGAATTGAAAAATTGGAAGATGAATAGATAATCTTCAAATTCAGCATTAGATATCCATTCCGGAATCTCCAACTTCGGAAATCTTGGCAATGGCTTCAAATCATTACAGATTAAATCCTCTCGCTTCTTATTATAAGCCGTTTTCTCCCGCATTTTTCGCTTCTTCTCCTCCTTGGCTCTCTCCTTTTCAGCATCCTTTTCCTCTTTAACCCGTTGCTTGAAATCCGCGACAGCCTTCCCACTGAGCAGCTTCTCCTCTTGCTCCAAACCGCCGACATCAATCCCGAGACGTCGAGCTTCACTGAAAAAGAAGCAGAGCTCGCCTTGTTGCTCCAGAATCTTTGTTTTCTTTTTTCCACTCATCGAAGAGCCACTTTCTCGGCGGATTTTCTTTTTCGCTGGGCTTACTGGAATCGATAAAGTCATTGCTCCACTGCTTGTCAAGTCGAAATCATCAGGTTTTGGAGCTTCTCGTCCAGCTTCTGCTCGTTTTCGCATTTGTTTCTCCTTTTTGTCCAATGCTTTTTGTTCCGGAGTTTTTGGTGGTCTTCCGCGTGGTCGTGGAGCTGGAAAATGAGTTTTTAGTCGATTTTTTGCTCGAATTTGATAACTAATTTTTTCAAAAAATTTGAAAAATACTGAATTTCATCTCAAATTTTGCCAATTTTTCCGATTTATAATTTTTTTTTTCATACTTTGCTCATTTTTGGTCGTTTTATCTTAAAACTGAAAATTTTAAAAATTACGAAGAGTTTAAAAATCTAAAAATTAACGAAGATTTTTAAAAATAATTCGAAAAAACTGAAAATATTGAAAATTAAAAAATTAACGAAAAGTTTACATAAAAATTCTAAAAACTCTGAAAATTAACGGAAAATTCTTTTAAAAATACGAGAAATTCTGAAAAAAAAAGAATTTTTCTGAAAAATTATTAAAAATTCTAAAAATTAACAAAAAACTCTTAAAACTGCGTATTTTCTGTTTTAAATTTTTTTCTGAATTTCTGAAATTTTTCTTTGGTTTTTCATCAATTTTCGGTAATTTTTTCGCAAAATTTTGAACTTTTTGTTATTTTTTAATATTTTTCGTCAATTTTTAGAATTTTTCGGAATTTAATTTTTTTATATTTTTTCTGAATAATAATAAAATTCTGAAAACTAACGGAAAACTACTAAAAATTAAACATGAAATTTTTTTTTTCGCAAATTTTAAAATTTTTTCTGAGCTTTTCCAAATTTTAGTTAAATTTTTGAATTTTTCATCAATTTTCAAACTTTTTCCGTTAAATTACCGATTCTTTTTGTCATTTTAAAAATATTTCTGAATGAATAAATCGAAAAAAAAATTTCCGGCAGAGCATTTTTTTATTGAAAAAAAATATGTATTTTATAAAAAAAAAAGGAACTCACGAGCCGCGGGATCCCGTTCCTCTTTTTTCGGCTTCTTCTCTTTTCGTTCATGATCCCCAGCCTTGAGAGTATTCGGAGCACGTCCACGTTGCAGAGCAGGAGTTTGAGGACAAATTGGCTCAGCGCCAGACATTACATCGGTCCAGTAGAGATTATCGATTTTTTCCAAAAACTGGAATTTTAGTGTGTAGCGTTCACTGTCCGGCGACATTTGACAGCAGTTTTTAAGGAATAAACGGATTTTTTGACGGGATCCAATGTTTTTTGAGCGGCTGAAAATTGGGGAAATTAATTTTGATTTTCTTCCTCCAAACTGTAGGGGTACTGTAGGGTTACTGTAGCTTGGGAAATTATAAAAATTTCAAAAAATATCGAAAAATAAACGTAAAATTCTTTAAAAAATCGTTAGTTTTCATTCAATTTTTCGCAATTTTGTACAATTTCCGGTTAATTCTTACATTTTTTCGTTAATTTTTTGATTTTTTCCAAACTTTTGCCATTTTTTTCGTAAATTCTAAAAAAAAAATTTCGCTAGTTTTTAGAGAGAATTTAGCTTTTTTCTTTGTTGAAATTTTGGAATTTTTTTCCCAAAAAAAATTATAATCGAAATTTATAAAAAATAGTGCAATTTTTTCTGGATTTTTTTGTTTTAAATACAAAAAAGTTACTCAAAAAATTCAGAAATTGCCAAAAATTGTCAAAATCCGTCACTATTAACTTCCGACCAATCAGCACCTGACTCCGCCCAATTCTGAACCAATCAGCGGCACAGATCGTCGCTGATTGGTTCAAAAGTGGGCGTGGCTAGGCGCTGATTGGTCAGAAGTTCCTATAACTGAAAAACTGCATTTTTAGAGTCAAATTTCTTCTTTTTTCCAATTTTCGTGTGATTTTCCTAATTTTACTCACAAAAGTCGATCAAAAGCAATTCCTTCTCTATACATTTCTTCTTCCGACACCGCTGGATCAAGAATCTGTAGTGTGTATCGAAAAGTGTCAGGCGGCGGTAAAATGGGCTCTTTGAGCTCACTTCCACCCTCAAAAGATGGATTTTGCTCTTCGATTTGGTTGGATTCGACGATTTTCGCCAGAAATTTGCGGCTTTTCTCGGCGTAGGCGACTTCTTCGTTATTGAAAAATCGATCTTTTAAAATGTGATAAATATCATTTACGAGATCTTCGAAACGGCCACGATTCGTATATTTATGAACAATTAAAGTAATTGGAATTTCGAGAGCTGTTGGGAAGTTACAGAGCTCTTGCTCGGCTTCTCGTTCACTGGCAATTGCTTCGAAATATGTTAGATTTGATTTTCGAGTAAGAGAACATGACCAGGCTGTTGAGTTGAGTAGAATCATTCGATTGAAATATTCTCTGAAAAATTGAAGATATTTGACAAAAATGGTTTTTTGAGCATTTTTTTCGGTAAAAATTGGGTCCTGCAATTTGTCAATTTTTTTCGGGATTTTTTGCTCATCTTTTGGTAAAAATCGGAGTTTTTTTCCTTTTTTCAGGTTTTTTTAAAGAAAAAAAAGGGGGTTTTTTTTGGTTTTGAACGTTTTTTTTCGGGCTTTTTCAAGGAAAAAAAAGAAGGTTTTTGTGTTCATTTTTTGGCAAAAATTAATTTTTTTTGACAAAACCGAATTTTTTTTTGCAAGAATGGGATTTTCTTGTATTTTTCGGCAAAAAGATGGGGGGGGGGGGGGGTTTTCGCATTTTTCTGGAAAAATAGGTTTTTTGCATATTTTTTCTGCTTTTTTTTTGTAAAATAGGTTTTTTAAATTCCTTTTTAATGTTTCTTCTTTGTTTTTTTCTGACAAATTGGGGTTTTTTGCGGAGAGAAATCGGTTTTTTTTCGTTTTTGGGAAAAAAAGAGGGGTTTTTTTAATAACAAAGATTTTTTTTGGGTTTCTTGGCAAAAATGGGTGTCTTTTTTTTGCAAAAAATAAACGAGTTTTTTGGTTGTTTTTTGTTTTTGTTTGACTGGGAAGAATAGGTGTTTTTCTGCGAAATTGGGGTTTTTTTCGGTTCTTTTCGAACAAAAAAGGTTTTTTTCGGATAAAATTGGAGTTTTTTTATTTGGCTCTTTTTTTCAAGTGCTCCAACCTATTTTTCCAACAAAAAAATCCGAAATTTAAACCATTTTCCCATTTGCTTACTCATGTGTCAAAAAGACTTCTTTTGTAGCCTTGCAATAGAATACTGGCGTATCCCGAGTGACTCCATCTGGCACTGATTGTGGTTCAAATTGTTGCTTGTGAAGCAACGGCATGTGCTCGCCGAGTTCTGTTAAAATTGGGGGAAAATTATAGTGCATTTTCTAGGGATGGGTCTCACAGGGAAAAGTATACATTACTGTAGGAATCGAGAATTTGGTCTGTGTTTTTTTTTATCGGAAAAAAAATGTAGAAAAATGTACAGAAAACGACGAGGAAAGTGAGAAAATTTATCAAAAATTTGAATTTTTTTAATCAAAAAATTATGAATTTTCGAAATTTTCTGGTTTCTTAATTTCAATTCTACGTATTTTTCTGGTTTTTGAATACAGTAATCTTAACTCACTGCAACTTTTTCCTCACGAAGGACGAGGAAAAGTGGTTTCTAGGCCATGGCCGAGGGGCCGACAAGTTTCAGCGGCCATTTATCTTGCTCTGTTTTCCGCCTGTTTTCTTTCGTTTTTCATCGATTTTTTTCGTTTTCTCTTAATAAAACTGATAAATAAATATTTTTTGCAAATGCTAAAACAATTTCCAAGTAAAAAAAATCATGTATTCAGTGGGCAAGCAGCGGTGAAAGTGGTCAATGTAAAATGATGGATTACGGGAATACAAAACCTAAACTTTTTCTGAAACATGATACATATGCTGCTTAAATGCTGAGACTACCTGATTTTCATAACGAGACCGCTAAGAAAGTTTTGAGGTTTCCAAAATTCAACTTTTTTGGTGAAAAAGTCGAGATTTTCGCACAAAAAAATTGAATTTTGAAAACCTCAAAACTTTTTCAGCGGTCTCGTTATGAAAATCAGGTAATTTCAGCATCTAAGCATCATATGTATCATGTTTCAGAAAAAGTTTAGGTTTTGTATTCCCGTAATCCATCATATTACATTGACCACTTTCACCGCTGCTTGCCCACTGAATGCATGATTTTTTCACTTGGAAATTGGAAATTGTTTTAGCATCTGCAAAAAATATTTATTTATCAGTTTTATTAAGAAAAAACGAAAAAAATCGATGAAAAACGAAAGAAAACAGGCGGAAAACAAAGCAAGATAAATGGCCGCTGAAACTTGTCGGCCCCTCGGCCATGGCCTAGAAACCACTTTTCCTCGTCCCTCGCGAGGAAAAAGTTGCAGTGTAACTTTCAGACTTCGCGGTGAGACCCATCCGCAAAAAATTTTTCAAAATTTTTCAAAAAACACAGATAAAAAGTAGGTTTTGAACACCTTAAAAGAGGTAAATTTACAACAAAAAATCCAAATTTTCTAGGATAAAAATCAATTATTCATGAAATAAAAGGACCTGAGATAGGAAAGACGGCGATGGAAATTAAGAAACTGCCCACAAAAATTACAAAAAAAAATACAGATACAGAAATATTGTACAAATATGAAAATATGATGAGACCAGTTGATGGGATAAAGATCAAAAAAATTGGAAATAAATGCGCCAAGACTACAGTACCTGGGGTCTCGAAGCGACAATTTTTGTTAAGTGCGTGTGTAAAGGTGTGCGCCTTTAAAGAGTACTGTAACTTCAAAAATTCGTGAATTTTCATCAATTTTTCATAGTTTTTCGATAAAAAAGACAATAAATTTTCACAAATTGTGAGAAAAACTCGACAAAAATTCACAGTTAAACACAGTACTCTTTAAAGGCGCACACTTTTTTCAATTTTCAACTTATCAAAAAAAAAGTTTTCAACTTATCAATTTGGGTCGTGGCGAGACCCGGCTTGGGGTAAAATCGAAGAAATTTCGAGGTTGGGTAATAAAAAGTGGACAAAAAATTGAAAATTTCGGCTAGAAAATTCAATAAAAATCACAAATAATTAGGAGCAGGTGTAGACGGAGGTTTAGCGGATTCCAAAAGTATCATAATCTGCTGCTTTGCAATTATTCGTGCTTCTTCTCCAAGTGTCCTTAGATCCGATACAATTGATGCAGAGAATGCAGAATCTCCGTCGAGAAGTACATCACCGTTGTTTGGTCGCTTTTCAGCCATCATCACGTAGTTTATGCTGGAAATTTCAGGGGTTTATTGATTTTTTTTTTGGCAAAATAAAATTATTATTTTGGAATTATCTGTGATTACTTGTCGGAAAAAATTGCACCAAATCATCAAGTTTTCGCAAATTCCAAATTTTTAAAATTTCATTTTTCTAAATCTTTGAATTTTTTTTTTTGAAAATTTTTCAATTTTTCTAGAGAATCTAATAGAAATCACCGAAAATTGTCTTAAAACCGCCACTATTTGCTTCCGACCAATCAGCGCCCGACTCCGCGCAATTCCGAACCAATCAGCGGCACAGGTCGTCGCTGATTGGTTCAAAAAAGAGAAGGGGCCGAGCGCTGATTGGTTAGAAGTTGATCAATTTTAGAGTCAAATTTCCTCTTTTTTTTTCATCAACTTTTTGCTCATTTTAGCTCACTCACTCATCATCGTAATCTCCATAATCTGACATTTCATCCTGATTTCCTCCGTCATTGTTTCCCCCTCGTTTCAGACTTCGAGCACATCGAGATAGTTGCTCTGCAAAATTTTAGTTTTTTTTAAAGTATTTATTCCGGCGATTTTAGGAGCCACGTAAAATAATACATGGAACTGCGTAATTCGTAATTTCACATATGGCGGTGCGAAATTTTTTACATGTCAAAACAAGAGTTCTAAAACTAAACTCTTTTTTCGTATTTATATTGAGGAAAAAAAACGATTTTAAAGCTGGAGGAGTAGGAGTAAATGAGGGATTTTACTTCAAAATGCGCAAACTGATCCTGAATCTCTCTGCATCCACACTATTGTCCGTAGATCTGCATCCGCACTATTGTCTTCACTTGCGAGGAAAAAACGGGAAAAACTAGAATTAACGTCGCGCAGATACAGATCTACGGAGTGCGGCGCTGAAAAAGGCGCGGCAATTTAAATGATTAGGAGATTAGTCAGAATTGAAAATTAACCAAAATCAACCGATTTTTTTTCAAACTTAATGATTTTTGATTTTTTTTTTCGGGGGCCTTTTATGGTATTTCGGCATTCAGGATCAGTTTGATTTAAAGGTTTTTTGTTTTAATTTTCCAGGAAAAAAAGCTCGTACGTTCATCCAAATGCTGATCTATCCAAGCCATATCATCATACATCTCCCAAGTTGACACATCTTGAACATTCGGATCACCCTGAAGTTGCTAAGAAAAATTTGTAAAATTTCTGTTTAAAACAAAAATAGAGGCTCCACGAAAACGGGATACTGTTGAGAAAGGGGATTCTGGCACTGTGCCAATTTTTTCTCAAAGAAAAATTGAGTTTTGTGCGTTGGCAGTGCCAGGCAGGGAGGGGCAAACGATTTTTTCCGGCAATTCCGGCAAATTTCCAACTTGCCGAATTTGTCGAAAATCGAAATTTCCGGCAAACCGGCAAATCAGCAAATTGCCCGAAATTAAAACTTCCGGCAAATCGCCAAATAGGCAATATCCCGAAAATAAAAATATTCCGGCAAATCGCCAAATTGCCTAAAATTAGAATTTCCGGCAAATCGCCAAACCGGAAATTTGCCGAATATCAAAATTTCCGGCAAATCGCCAAATTTGCCGTTTATCAAAATTTCCGGCAAATCGCCAAATTTGCCGTTTATCAAAATTTCCGGCAAATCGCCAAATCGGCAACTTGCCAAAAATCAAAATTTCCGGCAAATAGGCAATTTTCCAAAAATCAAAATTTCGGGCAAATCGCCAAATTGCCTAAAATTAAAAATTCCGGCATATCGGCAAAATGCCCAAAATGAAAACTTCCGGCAAATAGGCAATTTGCCAAAAATCAAAATTTCCGGAAAACCGGCAAATTGCCTAAAATTAGAATTTCCGGCAAATCGTCACTTTGCCGGGAATCAAAATTTCCGGCAAATAGGTAAACCGGCAACTGCCGCCTGCCAGATCCCATTTTCCATAAGTTCTCCTTTTCATGAGGCCTCCAAATGCCTACCAAATTCCTCAGCCTCCTCTTCTCCCTAACATATCGATCTCGATGCTTCTTCCATTGTTTATAAATCGACGGAACTGTTCCAGGATATCGTAGTTTATCAATAATCATTCCCCATGCTTGAGTACGACAGTCTCCATGACGATATTTTGGATCACGAACATCATAAAGACACGGATGCCTTCTCACTTCAAGAATTAGATTTTTTCCAAAACATGGCTCAGCAATCTTTTCATGAACTCCAGTTGGCTCTTTTCGAGATGGTGATATTTCTGCTCGATCTGTCATATGTGGATCTAGAAAATGAAGATGTTTGAAATATTGCCATGATGATTTCTCATTTCCATATTTTTGTTTTCTCTTCTCTTTTCCATATTTATCTCTTAATTGCTTCCATCTCGCAGATAACATTCTCGGATCACCATCAAAACCGAGTACAGTAACCAGACGCTGCCAAACTCGATTTTTGTATTCTGTATTACGGTATTGTCGGTCTGTATTGTCGAAAAGGCATCGACTATGACGGACGGCTTCGATGAGACGTAGGTTGAATGTCGGTTCGATCATTTCCTCGCCGAAGCGGGTCGCTGTGTAGTTCCTGCAAAAAAAGGTTATTTATGATTTTTTTTAGAAAAATCAGATAATTTTCTGATTTTTTTAAGCGAACTTTTTTTTCGGAAAAATGCTTTTTGGGATTTTTTTGAGTGAATTTTTGATTTTTCTAATTTGAAAAAAAAAACTGATAACATCAAACTTTATCCAAAAATATGTTCTTAAAGGAAAACGCGATTTTTTGAATTTTTATCGAATATATAATTTTAAAAAATAGTTTTTCTGTCGGAAATTAATTTTTTTTTAAATTTTTTACAAAAAAAGCGCAGTTTTTTTTAAAAAGAAAATCGAGTATTTTTTCTCAAGAAAAAACACCTTAAGATTTTTAAAGATTTTTATCGAAAAAAAATGTGTTTTTAATGGAAGATCAAGTTTTTTTTTAATTCAATTTTTTTTGATAGAATATATAATTAAAAAATGGACTTGTTTCGAAAATTAACTTTTTTAAATTTTCGTATTAAAAAAATTGCAATTTTTTCGAAAAATCTGGTATTTTTCGAAGGTTTTTAGAAACATCTTTTTTTTAAAGTAAAAAACGTTTTTTTTTTTCGAAAAAAAGTGTTTGCAAAAACTGATTTTTTACCTTTTTAAAATAAAAAATTGTTTGTTGAAAAAAAAAAATTTTGACAACAAAAGTTTTTTTTTAATTTTTTTATTTAGTAGATTAAATTATTTTTAGCACTTCGTAAGTACTTACAATTAGAAAAATTTTCTTTTTTCATATATAAAAAATTGTTGATTTTTCGCCAATTTATCGGAAAATAAATTGGATCTTTTTTGAGAAAAATCTGATTTTTTTTTTCAAAAATTCGATTTTTCTAAATTTATCCAAATATCATTTTAAACTCACATATCGTATTGTTCTTCGTGATATAAATGCTGATAGTTGTGCTCACTGGAGATCATGATTAGCTGAAAGTGTTAGAGCAATCGCTTTTTGAGACGGCTTTTAGAGATATTATGAGGAAGGTTTTAAGGAAACCATTATGGGGAATAAAAAGAAAATAGATGTGATAGAAAATATTGATTTTTTTTCAAAAGAAATCAACAACAAAAAAACAAAACAAAACAAAAAAAGTAACAATTTAAATCTAAAACAACAGAAATCGCAAGCTCGTGTACTCCACGAGGAGAAGTAAAGTACTAGAATTTTGAATTTAACACTAAAAAAAAATGATTTTTTGCTTTAAATCCCAGAAAAAAAATGAGATTTTCAATTTTTGGTGATTTTTGGCAACTTAAAAATTTTAATTTTAAATTAAAAATTTGCATTTTGTTAACAGTTGCTGTTCGGCAAATTTCTTTGTCGACAAAATCGGCAAATCGGCGAATTGTCGACCTGCCGATTTACCGAACATAAATTTGCAGGAATTTTTTGGAAGAATTTTTACGAGACGGAAAAACTTGAAACTGTGCTTTTTTGAAATTTTTTTGTCGGTTTTCTAGATATTTTCATAGAATTTGCCAATTTTCAAATTAGATGTAGGAATAGTCATAGGATGCGTACAGTTTTGCCGATTAAAATTTAAATTCTGAAATATCAAAAAAAAAAAAGGTAAAAAATCGCAATTTGCCGAAAATCTATGGCAATTTCCGTTTTTTCGGCAAGTTGCAGGTTTGCCGATTTACCGCAAATTTTCAATTCCGGCAAATTTGCCGATTTGCCGGAAAAAAATCGTTTGCCGCAAACACAACTTTAAATGCCAAAAATATACCGTAATTTTAATTTGAAAAAGTGGAGATTTGCAATTTTTGGTAATTTTTGGCCACTTTTAATTGTTTTAATTGTTCAAAAATTTGCATTTTGTTAACAGTTTTCTGTAATTTTGAGCAAAAACTGTAAAAATTTTGCACTTCTCCACGAGGAGTACACGAGCCGCGTAAATCGACACAAGCTGAACAAAAATTACAATATTTAAAATGAATTCAATTTTCTTCCTTTTTCACTTTTTTCGCCGCCAATTTCTTCTGAAATCGATCTCTTTTATCCAATTGTCCACTAATTTTCTCCAGCTTTCTCTTGGAATTTGTCATTCTTCGAGTCCTCATTTCCTCCAAATGCCTATCAGCTTCATCTTCATCCATTCCACTCATCAGAAGCTCTTTTCTTCGATTAATCTCCTTTTTCTCTCCGAATTTCTGATTTTCCAGCTTCAACTCGGCTTCTTTCTTCGCCACAAGCACTTGGGTGACGTATTTGGTGACATGTTTTGGGCTGACCTGAAAAAAATGCGAAAATTAAGGGAATTTATTGATTAAAAAGTAGATTTTTTGTGTAGAGAAATGAAAAGAGACGGGGGAAAAAATGATGAAAAAAAAATTATTTGCGTCAATATAGAGAGAAACGCAGTCAACTAGAGAGTGAAAAATGAGAGGAAAATATTTTTTTTTGGCGTCATTGAAAGTGGAAGGAGTTTGGAAATTCAATATTTTGGCGGGAAATTCAAATTTTTTGAAAAAAAATGTTTCTTCCGCCTTTTTCGTGTTTTTAGCAGAAAAACTCGCTTTTTTCGAAAAAAAAATTAAAAATTTTCCTTTTTTATCCAAAATATGGCACTGGAAAATTACAAAAGAAGTGCAATTTTTGTTTTTTTTTCGCTTTTTTTCTAGATTTTCCGAAAAAAAAATATAGCTTCAAATTTAGGCAATTTTTCCCTATTTTTTGCCGAAAATTATATGTTTCTCATGTTTTTTGAAATCAAATTTTAGAAAAAAAATTCAATTTTTTAAAGATTTAAAGATTTTTCTTTAAAATATTTTTTCAGGTAAATATGCGCTTCATTCCTTTTTTTTTCTTGAAAAGCAAGTTTTTGATTTAGTTTTTGATTAATCTTTTTTTTGAAGAAATTTATATAATTTCTCTATTTTTTCATCAAATTTTTTTTTCGATTTGTCGGAAAATGTATATTTTTCGTTTTCAATCAATTTCCAACTGAAATAATAGATAAATCTATAAATTTTTCGATTTTTTGTTGTTGAAAACCGAAAATTTGAAATTTCTTAAATTTTGTCTCAATTATTTCCATTTTTTAAACCTTCAATTCTTTCCACAGCCTGATTATGGAAAAAAACGAAAACTTTCTAAAATTTTTAGTAATTTTTTTTCAGAAATTTCAACAAAAAAAACAATTTTTTAATTTATTTTTTGGATTTTTCAAAAACAAAAATTGAAAATCCGAGTTGATTTTTGGGTTTTCCAGATATTTTTCCTGAAAGTTTGAATTTTTACCTTCAACTCATCGAGCTTCTTCCCAATAACCTGCTCCACAGCCTGCAGAAGTTCCACATCATATTGTGTAACAAAACTCAGCGCAGATCCAAATCTACCAGCTCTCGCAGATCGTCCAACTCTATGAATATATGTTTTTGGACACTGTGGAACATTATGATTCACGACAAGATCCACGTGTGGAATATCTAATCCACGTGATGCTACATCAGTACAAATAATGACTTGAAGAGTTTTCGAACGGAAAGCGGAGAGTGCTGCCAGACGTTGTTTCTGTGGAATTTGAGAGTGAAGAGAGCCAACACGGAAACCAAGTCCTTCGAACATATAGGCAAGAGCCTGGCATTCACGGCATGTTTGGGCAAAAATCATTACTGATGATTTGGGATTTTTTTCGCTGAAATTTTATAAAGTTTCACGGGATTCATTCAAGTCAGGGGAGTGGGGCAGCAATTGTCGTTCGGCAAATCGGAAAATTGCCGCTTCGTCAATTTGCCGGAAATTTTCAATTCCGACAAATTGCCGATTTGCCATTTGCCGGAAATGTTTAGATGGATTTTTTTATAAGACGGAAACACTTAAAATTGTGCTTTTTTGAAATTTTTCTCGTTTTTAAAAGATATTTTCATAGAATTTGTTTGCTTTTCTAAAAAATTCGGAAATTGGCGTTTTTTTCCGGCAAATCGGCAACTTGGCGGTTTCCCGGAAATTTTCAATTCCGGCAAGTTGCCGGTTTACCAATTTGCCGGATATCACTTTGCTGGAAGTTTTAGAGGAATTTTTATAAAACGGAAACAATAGTGTCTTTTTGAATTTTTCTTTCCCGTTTTCTTTAGATATTTCAATATGATTTGCTTACTTTTCAAAAAAATTCGAAAATTGGCGTTTTTTCGGCAAATCGACAAGTTGCCGGTTTGCCAATTTGCCGCTTTATCAATTCGTCGGAAATTTTCAATTCTGGCAAGTTGTCAGTTTGCCGATTTACCGGAAATTTTCAATTCCGGCAATTCAGCGATTTGCCGGAAATTTTCAATTCCGGCAATTTGCCAATTTGCCGTTTGCCGGATACCAGATTTGCCGGAAATGTTTAGATGGTTTTTTTTATGAGACGGAAACACTTAAAACTGTGTTTCCGGCAAATCGGCAACTTGGCGGTTTGCAGGAAATTTTCAATTCCGGCAAGTTGCCGGTGTGCCAATTTGCCAGAAATTTTCAATTCCGGCAATTTGGCGATTTGCCGGAAATTTTTTAATCCGGCAAATTGCCAATTTTCCGGAAGTTTTCAAGACCGGCAATTTGCCGATTTGCCAGAAATTTAAATTCCGGTAATCAGGTTTTTTCCGGCAAATTGTGGCAAACCGGCATTTCGCCGCTAAATTTATCGGAAAAAAATGCCGCACCCCTGATCAGGAGCTATAGAACAAATTTTCGTAGTTTTCAAAAAAATCTTAAACCAAAAACTTCTCCTCGTGGAGTACACAAGGCCAATAAAATCAATATTCACCTATAATTCTTGACGACATAAACCAAATAAGCATCCTTCACAGCCACCGGACACACCACATATTTCTGCTCAAGCCGATCAACCGTCGACTCATCATCTTTTCCCTTATCCTCAAAGAAATATGGTTTTCGTGTCGAGACCCTATGAAGCATGTTGATATTATTCGTGATAGTTGCCGATAGTAGAAGAGTCTGTCGTTTTTCAGAAATTGATTCAAAAATCGGTTTAAGTTGATCATTATACTGTCCTTCAAGCATCCGATCCGCCTCGTCAAGCACAAAAAATTGAATTTTTTTGAATACTTTTGCAATTGTATCAGGATCACTTTCAATCAAATCTGCAAGCCTTCCAGGTGTGGCTACAACCACATGAGGCCTCTCGCTGAGCTCCCTGGCCTGATGGATTAAACTTCGGCCACCAACAATTACAGAACATTTCAGAGTTATTGGTTTTCCGAGAGCAGTGAATTGCTCGGCGATTTGGAAGGCGAGCTCTCGAGTTGGAGTCAGAATTAGAGCATAGATTCCGTATGGGTCAACTGAGAGTTTTTGAAGAATTGGAATTGCAAAAGCCAGGGTTTTTCCTGTTCCAGTACGTGCGCAGCCTGTAAGAATGTCGGTTTTTTTTTTTGAAAAATCGGATTAAAAATTGAATTTTTAGATTAATTTCAAACATTTTTCTTCCGTTGTTTTTTTGATTTTCCTATAAAAAAATCGAATTTTTCGCGAAAATTTATTTATTTTTAAAGGAAATTTTAATATTTTATCATTGAATTTCAACAATTTTTCAATTTTTTTTTTTGGAAAAATTTTAAAAAATATATACTTTTTAAAATAATTTGTCTCTGAAAACATCGAAAAAATTACGATTTTTTTCTGAAAAAATTTAAAAAACCGAGAATATTTCAGATTTTTAAATATTTTTTTCACTTTTTTTCAGGGAAAATCGAAAATTATTCAATTTTTCTTTCTTTTTCCCATGAAAAAAATAAAAATTTTCCAACTTTAATTTTTTAAAAGAAAATTCAATAATTTCCGATTTTTTTAAAGGGAACTTTGAAATTTTTGTATTTTTCGAGGGAAAATTGGAAAATTTTCGATTTTTCCTTTGAAAAAAATAAAAGAAAAATCGAGAATTATCCAATTTTTCTAGTTTTTTCAGTGAAAAAAACGATAATTTTTGCTTCTTTTTTTGAATTTTTTCACGAAAAAAAAAACTAAAATTTTCCGATTTTTCTAGCTTTTTGAAGGCGAAATCGAAAATTATTCAATTTTTCTTTCTTTTTTCCATAAAAATTATAAAAAATTTCCCGCTTTAATTTTCCTAGTTTTTTTCAGGGAAAATTTCGATGGAAAATTAGGAAATTTTCGATTTTCCTTTAAAAACAAAAGTAAAAGAAAAATCGAGAATTATCCGATTTTTCTAGTTTTTTGAAGGCGAATTCGAACACTTCCTATTTTTTCTAGCTTTTTTTCATTGAAAACCAAAAATTTCCCGATTCCTTACCTAAAATATCGCTTCCTTCGAGAATTTTTGGAATACAAGCCGCCTGAACTGGCGTCGCCGTCTTAATTTGCATAGTTTGAAGCTGTTGAGTGATCCAGGAGCACACGCCGAGTTGGGAGAATTTCTTAGTTGTCATGTTGTCTTCGGAGATTTGAATGGGCTTTGGGGTGTCATCTGATGACTTGAATTCATCGCCTTCTTCTCCTTCAGATTCTTCTTCATCTTCATCTGAAGCTTCATCCTCCTCATCCTCTACATCTTCGCCGTCTTCAAATTCCTCAAATTCTTCATTTTTCACGGATTTTGAGCTCGTAGATGGCTTTTCCTGCTCTTCATCCATCTCCAAATCATCATCGTCGTCCGATAGAATTGCATCGCACACTTTTGACATGGTTTTTGGCTGAAATTTCAGATTTTTTGATTTTTTGTTGAAAAATCAAAAAAAAAATTCATCGTTTCTTGATTATTCGGTATTTTTTGAAATTTTATTGGAAAATTTCCATAATTTCCAATTAATTTTCCGACTTTTTTGAAAGAATTTCATTTTTTCCATAATTTCTTCTTTTTTCTCGATTTTTTGTTCGAAAAATCGATATTTTTTTCATTTTTCTAAAAAAATTGAGAAAGTTCGAATTTTTAAAACTTTTTTTGTTGAGTTTTTTGACTAAATTTATTGATTTTTCTTCACTTTTTGCAGTTTTTTATAATTTGAAACATGGTTTCCCATTTTTCCAGACATTTTTTCTCAAAAAACTGTAAAAGTACCCTAAAAATCGATAGTTTAACATTAAATTATACTTTTTATGGGAAAAAATTTGAAAAAAAAAACCATTTTTTAAGTTAGTAATCAATCAAAAAATGACAAACTTGAAAAATAGTTTTTTTTTCAATTTTTTTCGCAAAAAATATGATTGAATGTTAAATTATCGGTTTTAGGCTACTTTTTCAGTTTTTTTCGAAAAAAAATTCTGAAAATGTGAAAACGATGAAAAAATCGATGAATTTTGTTGAATAACGGGGAAAATATCGAAATTTGGAAAAAAAACTTATTAAACCAAAAAATGTTTTTTTTTTCAAAAAAAAAAAGATAAAATTGGATTTCAAAAACCATAATAAAGCAGTTAAAAATCGAAAAAAAATTCAAATTCAATTTATGCAAGACTTAAGTTCTTTTAACGGGAGCATATAGAAAAAAGGCAACAAACAGAGTAAGAAAAAACGTATGAAAACATGAAAAAGCAGTAGGAAATCGAGAAAAAAATTAAAGCAGGGGAAATTTAAGCTTTTGGCAATTGTCCAAGAGCTTCAGCTTTTCTCAGCTCGGCAGATTCTTTCTCAGTGAGCAGACGAATGTTGTGTGTAGTTTTGTGAGTGTTCAGCTCTTTTCCCTTTTCGACGAGCTGATCGTTGAGCTGCTTCGAGACGATTGTCAACTGCAAAATTTTATTATTTTCGGTAATTCTGGTCAGTTGCACCATGTTTTTCTGCTGAAAATTTGTGACAAAATATAGAAAATCACTCGATTTCTCTTTAAATTACACTATTTTCAATCGAAATATCCAAGATAGAGCTCAAAAATTGCCTGAAAGTTGAACAAAATTCAACTTTCAGACCATTTTTGACCGTTTTCTCAAATATTTTCGTTGAAATTACTGTTATTTTAAGATTAAACCGTTAATTTTCCATGTTTTGACACTGATTTTCAATGAATTTTCGCATTAAAAATGGCAAAATGGCTGTGAAATCATGGTCTTGTGTCGATTTACGCAGCTCGTGTACTCCACGAGGAGAAGTCTGTTTTTTTTTTCAATTTTTTGTATTTAACCATATTAAAATCGTATTTTTACAGTATTTCCCAGCGCAAATTGGGGGTTTCGCTATAAAAAAAACGGAAAATCTGGTTTTTTTTTTCAATTTTTAGGTGTAAAAACGCGAAATTTTGCGCTAAAACTACGATGTCTGATCTCGACACGACATTTGTTTCGAATACATGACGCTGCGCACCTTTAAAGAGTACCCGAATTTGCAAAGTTTCCATCGATTTGTTTATATTTTTTCATTCGATTTGTTAAAATTGAAGTGTTTTATCGAAAAACTACGGAAAATCAATATAAATTCCACAAATTTCAAATTACAGTACTCCTTGAAGGCGCATAGCTTCCAGATACCGTATTTTTGGTGCAACAAATCGGAAAATTCAGTGTTTCAGATGAAAAAATATTTTTTTTTGCTTCAAAAAACTGTCAATTTTCATCGGAAATACTGTAAATCCCCAATTTAAAACGCGTTAAATATAGAAAAAAGGTCGAAAATCAGGTATTTCAGCCGGAATCTGTAAAATCTTCTCCACGAGGAGTACACAAACTCCGTAAATCGACACATGACTGTTTCCTCCGCCTTTTCTTCTATTTTTCCCGACTTTCAAATCCTCACATTAGCGATATTATTCTGCAAATCCGGAATAACATCCTTGACAGTATACTCGACAAGTGTATCACTAATCAAACGGAAGCATTTCTGATCCGGTTCAAGATCCTTGATCACTTCGAGAACACGTCCAAATTCACGTCGTTCCTCTTCGATTCGAGTCACTTCGGCGGCGATATCCTGTTGTTGATCACGTAGAGCCTTGAACTTTTCGACGACTTTTCGTTGCTCTTCTTGCTCGGCTGGAGTGGCGGCGGCGGTTTGAGCGGCCGACATCTGGAAGTTGTGGATTTTTTGAAAATAATTGTTTTAATGGTAGAGAGCCAGTTTTTTTTTGGTTTTTTTTGCCAAAACTGACCAAAAAAAATTTTTATAATTGAAAAAAAAAGATTTTTCAAAATATTTTGCAAAAAAACTAGTGAAAGCCGATTTATTTTTGAATTTCTCACCGATTTTCTACATTTTTGTATTTTCCGGCTTTTTTTATCGGTTTTTCATTGTCACATTTTCAGTCATTTTTCAGCAAAAAAAGTTGAAAACTCTAAAATTAGCCAAAAATCGATAGTTTTTGTGAAAAAAAAAGTCTAAAATTATCGATTTTTAGGGTAATTTTAGAGTTTTAACGCATTTTTTTAAGGGTTTTGAAGTTTTTTTTTTGCGGAAAAATGACAAAAAAACACAAAAAATGGATTATTTTAGGCGAGAATTCAAAAAAAAATCCGCGTTTTTTCCAATTTTTAAACCTTTTTTTTCCAAATAGATATTTGAAGGCGCTGGGAAGTTCCCAGTGGGAACCTCTCAAAATTAATAAAATAATAAAAAATAGCCGGAAAACACAAAAATGGCTGAAAAAGGATTTTTTTCTAACTTTTTGTTGCAAAAATTTCAAAAAATCAAATATAAAAAGGCACGGGGAACCTTTGAAAAATCGATAAAAATATCAAAAATAATAGGGGAAATATTGTTTTATGGTATATAAAAATTACAAAAAAAGGGAAGACAGACTGGGAAAAAATTGGAAAAAAATGAGAATATAAATAAAACAAGGAGTATCATTTTAACATTAAAAAAATCAAATAAAATAAATAAATAAATTTTAGCAGCACATTCTGCAATTTTCAAGATTTTTCAAGACTCCATCGCTTCCCCATCGGCACCATTCTGATCCATCTGACGATTCCATCCCTTTTCCGGAACCTTTCCCGATGCCAGAATCGACTGAAGATAGTTGACTTCACTGAGTGACTTGGCATTCTTGATCGCTTCCTTGATCTTCTCCCGATCTTCATCAGTAAGCCGAGCACCTCCACCCGAACTATTCTCATTTGGTTCAATTTCTGATGGATCTTCTGTATGAACACTCTTCTGAATCGCATCTCTCGCCTTCTTTCCACTTTTTCCTTTGAACATCTTCTTCGCAGCTTCACGTTCTGTCAGTCTGACTCGATTGAAGTCAATCACTCGAACCGTCGGCAGCTTGTAGATCATATACATCCGATAATTGTCCTTGTGAGTTATCGGATTTCCGATAAATGTCACGTACTCGAGCTTCTTGCATTCTGCCAGTGGCTCAATGTCTCCGAGCTCGCAAATGTTGTTGTTGGTCAGTGCAAGAGTTTTGAGATTTGGAAGTTTTGTGGCAATGTCGGGTGCGATATAGCTGAAAATATGGGGTAAATTGGTGGGAATGGAGCTCGAAAATGTGGGAAAAAAGCAGTTTTGCAATGAAAAATGGAGGGTTTTTAATTTTTTTTCAGGAAATAGTAACCATAAAATTTAAATTTTTGAAGAATAAATTAGAGAAAGTATTTTAAAAATTTGAAAATGACCAAAATTTTAGGATATTTTCTGAAAAATCGATTTTTTCCCCTACTTTCCGAAAAAAACTTCGATTTTTCGAAAAATGGCTTAAAATTTTTCGAACTTTTTCAGGAAAAAAATTATATTTTTCCTATGTTCTTTCATAAAAAACTGATTTTTTCGTTTTTTTTTTTTGGAAAAAATAGCGAAATCCGGCTAAATCTGAATTTTTCGCCAACTTGCCGAAAAAAAAATTTGGAAATTTCATGAAATTTCAGAGCAAAGAAACGTTTTTTTTTCAATTTTTTAAATTCAATTTAGGGAAGTTTGTCAGAATTTTCCGGTTTAAAATTTTTTAAAACCCTATTTCAAGCTGAAATCACCGAATTCTGCCAGGAAACCCCATTTTTCGGTACTTTTCAGTCGAAAATAACCAAAGTTGGGTACAAATCGACTGGAAAAGCACTAAAACACGGATAAATTGGCAAAATTGGAATTTTTAGCTAAAATTTGGGCTTTTCCAGCAAAATATGGTGCAAAATTCTATATTTTTAGCTAAATTTAGCCACTTTTCGCTCGTTTTTCGGAAAACTACGCACTTGATTCGATTATTATGAAGATACAGCGTATTCAAACGAGAAAACGTCGGAAAATTGTCCAATTTCCTGATATCGTTGTCAGTCAGATCGATGACATCGAATTGATCCCTCGTCACTCCCATATTCTCGATTACGGGGATTTTTTGGCCGCGCAAGTTGATCTCCCGCATATTGACCGAATTGACGAATTGTGGACGCTCGGCGAACAGCTCAGTCGTGAGACGGACCATTTTTCGCTGGAATTAGGGGGTTTTCAATGTAAAAAATAACAAAAAAACATAGAAGATAGACAAAAAGTCGGCTGCAAACCGGTTAAACATCAAGAAAACTTGAAAAAAATATATATGAAAATTACAGAAAAAAAATACATTTTACATAATATATCACACGAAATATTTAACAGTTGGACTATATTTTACATGAGATCAAATTATTCCACAAAATAGTCTATTTAACCATGTTTTTCAGCATTATTCACGAAAAATCAGTGTAAAAATATAGAAAATCCCTCGATTTCTCTGAAATTACCATTTATTCCAGCTGAAACGTCCATTTTTGTTCATTTTCTCAACTGTTTCGGCTGAAATAAATGCTGTTTCTAGATAAATCTAATTTTCAATGAAAATATGCTGGAAAACATAATGAAATAGGTCATTTTGTAGAATTCCCATGGTCAAAAATTATAAAAAAGCCCACAGCGCAACGAAAATGAAGACAATTATAACGAATGGAAGGTATTGAGCGAGCATATCCGTGTTACGAACGAAGCTTCCTTTTGTCAGTGAATACCACGCCAAATTGATCATATTCCAGTCCTCGCGCTCATCGTAGCGCATTTTGTTGAGAGCCAGAGCCACGTGCGAGTGACAATTATCGCAGATGAGATTGTGCTGGAAATAAATGAAATATTGATCGGAAAAATCGATTAAAAACCGTACAGTTCTAGTTTTATACGTGTCGGAAGCATCTTGAACTGCTCTATCGAAGACTTCCGCGCCACCTTCCACCTTTTCCGGGCCTAATTGCCAGTATCTTGTGGGCCAGCCGAATCCCATGTCGTCTTCCTAAAAATATTCTACTTTTTGGAAGTAATAAATTGAATTTGGGCACAAACCGCCACATAATAGCTCCCAGCAAAGTCTCGAATGATTCCACGGCTATTCGCGATTCCCATGTGGCCGATGAATGGGAAAAACCAACTGAAACAGCATTTTTAGCTGGATTATTGGGATAAAATTAGATATTTCCTACGTCAGGCATGGAATCGGAGTCCAAACAATGCAGTATGGATACCGATTGTTTTCTGGGCAGATGTCACGGTCGGTGAGCGGCATCATTGACCTAGAAATGGAGATAGACACTGGTGAATTGGAAAAAAACGAGCAGATCAGGTGATTAAAACGTTTAAAATGTATGAAACAAAATTTCGTGATAATTTTAAGCCGAAAAATCAAAAAATCGCCTCAAAATTGAAGGAAAACAATCGAAAAACGCAAAATTCTGGAAAAAAATAAATCGAAAATTCAAATGTCCGCAAACACCGCGCGGCGAAACTGCACACAATGCGCAGTATTGTACGCGCAAAAAACTTGGAATAATAAGAAAATTTAATATTTATTCGGCAACTAAAAATAGGAAAATTCTAATTTAATTGGAATTTTTATGAACAAAAAAGCCAAAGCGGAAATTAAACCCTACCGTACTACCCATTCCTAAAGGCGCATAAGTCTTTATCAGGCAAAGATCGAAAGAGATGCTATCAAATTGCGGTATGAATGGACAATATGTGCAAAGTACAAGCCAAGACAAACTGAATAACAATGAAACTGAAAAGGAAACACCAAAGTTGAGATAGGTAAATGTTGAAGATCCCGAAGGTTTTTCATCCAGGCGGGAGCAAAAAGTCTCTTTTTCAAGTTCACTTCTGAATATCTGTTTTTTCCATCTTTTTACATTGAAAAATGAATTTGAATCAATAATGAAATAAAAATAATCTTCATCAATCAATTGGAAGTCATAAACGAAAAGAAATCAGGAAAGTTATTGTTTTTCAATTGTGCGTTGGACCTTCAAAGTGATGTTTCCTCGATTCTTGAAATCTCTTAAACCTCCCTGCAAAAAAATACAAAAAATTACATTTAAAAAATCTAATTCTTACATAATTATAAATATTTATTCCATCGATCGATAAGTTTATGTCACCAGCATAAAGAGCTTCATCTACCGGCGATCCTGGAATAACCGAAAGAACCTTGGCGATGCCATTTGAGATTGTAATATGGCATCCAAAATGTTGACTGGATGTCTGAAAAAATCTGTATAAGTATACTGGATGTGTTCGGGATGTATACCTTGTTAATTACAACAGTAAGAATTTCATGCTCCGGGACCGGCTCCGGTTCCTCGCTTCCTTCGAGAATTTTTGGAATACAAGCCGCCTGAACCGGCGTCGCAGTTTTAATTTGCATAGTTTCGAGCTGTTGGTTGATCCAGGAGCACACGCCGAGCTGGGAGAATTTCTTAGTTGTCATGTTGTCTTCGGAGATTTGAATGGGCTTTGGGGTGTCATCTGATGACTTGAATTCATCGCCTTCTTCTCCATCGGATTTTTCTTTATCTGAAACTTAGTTTTTCCTCGCCCTTGACAGCTTCTTCAATTTCCTCAAAATCTTCATTTTTCACGTTTCCTGAGCTAGGAGGCTCTTCCTGTTCTTCATTCATCTCCAAATCATCATCATTGTCCGGTAGAATTGCGTCTGGCATGATTTTGGCTGTAAATTCATAGAATGTTCGAGTTTTTTTTATTTTTAATTTTTTTGTAAAAATTAATTTTTCGTTTTTTCTCAATTTTTTGTCCGAAAAAAAATAAGAAAAGTTCGAATTTCTGTGTTTTTTAAGGCGATTGAATTTATGCAAGTCAAGTTCAGTCGACATCCCGAAAAATTCTGATCGACGTCGAAACCACTCCAAAAGCTATGTTATAGTTTTATTACAACTGTAATTATTAAAAAGCAAAACGAATTACACATGAAATTATTGAAAAATTAATTAAAACGAGGTATTAAAGAGATGGAAATTCCGTTGGATCCAGCATCCCTCGATTACAAGCTGGACAAACGCTCTTTTCCTTGAACCATTGGGAAGCGCACTGAAAATTTTGAAATTTATTTATGAAAAGGTTTTTGAAATGAATAATCTTACATCGAGATGAAACCGACGTCTACACGAATTGCATTTGATAGTTTTTTCAGTCGAAATAACGTCGTCCAGACAGATAAGGCATCGAGCATCTGATAGCTCGGCGCTAGAGCTTGAAATTGATGAAGAAAAGGAGACTGACGGGATGGATCCTTTTTCGCTGGAGGTTGAAGCTTTGAGCTTCTCTGCGCCATTCAGAAGAGCTTTTTCATATTCTTGCATAAACGAATCCGAGAAGGATGGAAATTCCGGAAGCTTCTTGAGCTGAATTCGAGTAGAATTGTCGTTTGACATCAGAATCTCTTCAATATTCTCATCCAACACTAGCATGAAATTCTGGAATGCTCGATTGAACTTGATCAGCTCGTATTTCGCGGCACGCATCGTAACTTCATCTGCCGATAGTCTGAAAAATACAAATTAAAATTTTAGTTGAATGCCGTAATTAAAAATACCTGGCGACAAGTTCCGCGGCTCGTCGCATTGGATTTTCCTTCAAAATCAAATTCCTCGTCGATTCTAGGCCTTCCAACGTGTTTACCATGATTTCCAATCGATAAACTCTAAAACTTAATATATTCTGGGAAAAATAATATTTTTAAAACCAGTTAACGACAAAATCACACAGAGAAAGCTGCACAATTCAGAAAAGATCCGAAAAATCGATAAATCCAGCGTGGCAAACAAAACGTGGGCCTACCGTACCGCTTCAAGGGACATGGTATAATTCTTGCACGGGTTTCGCAACGATTGAGTAGTTAATTAATTTAAATGGAGGTAAAATTAAGAATTTCGAATTTGTTGAATAATTTATATATTTTTCAATATTATTTCCAAAAAAAAAACAAATAAAATAAGGAAAATTTGAATTTAATTGACATCTTTCTGAACGAAAAAGCCAAAGCGGAAATTAAATCCTACCGTACCCATTTTTAAAGGCGCACAAAGTTTTATCGGGCCAAGATCCCGCCGCGTCTTTGAAATTTCCAGGCACAGAATTAAAAATAAAAGAGGTTTTAAGAGGAAACCACATGTTGAAAAAGGTTTATTTACAATTCCAAAAAAAACACTTTTATAGTAAAAATACAATTACTTGATGCTTGGCTGTGTTAGTTCCTCGTTTCGATACATATTGACGGTTTTTGAACAAGTTTCTCGAATTGAACGTTCCAAATTAAAGGGAATTATGCAAATTTCTGGATTATTCGGAAAAAAGTTTCACTGATGACTGAAAAAGGAGAAGAATAATATTGTTGGATAGTATAAAAAATGACAAAAAGTAGAGTGCCTAGTTTTTGTCTTTGTCATAAACCTTTGATATTTTTTCCAAGTCATAAATTATTTTTTTTCAAGTTTCTTTTTTTTGAAACTTTGTTTCAAATTTGTAGTTTTTACAGGAATAAAAATCTAGAGGCTTCCGATTTCGGATATGGCTATTGACCAAGGGACGAAAAATGTGCTCCGACTATCGATTTCATTTTTGCTCCTATTTTTTGCTTATATGAGTCAAGAATACATACAAGAACCACTTATCGAGGAAAAGCATAAAACCGGTGGGAATATTGATCCTCACGCCGGTTATCATAGGTTTGTCTCTTCTATATGGTCACTTTTTCAAAAGCAAAACTGATTTTAGTTTTGCTATAACTTACTTCTTTTTCACACTTTCTTGCCTATTTGTTGCTCCAATAATTGATAAGATTTCCGCGAAATGGGGAATGGTTCTGAGATTTTCGGCATATATTGCATTTCAATATGGATTTATACATATGAATACTTATTATGTGTACATTACTTCAGCGAGTTTGGGTGTCGGTGGTGCTTGTAAGTATGAATCAGGAGGGCTTCGCAAATGTTCTGAAACTTTCAGTCATATGGGTTGGCCAGGGAAAATATCTGACGGAAAACTGCACAAGTGAAACTATTGAACGAAATATTGCTCTGACTTGGTTCATTTTTAAGTTCTGGTGAGTACTTCCATCAATTCTCTGTACCATTTTGATTTTTCAAGCCTCCTCGGTGGTGGAATATTTCTCTACGTTCTGTTCTACAATCAAAAAATGAACGAATTTCTGGAATCTGGAGATGTATTGTATTTCCAACATCCATCTGTTTCTAATTCTGCCAATTTTCAGTACAAAACATTCGTCTATATCTGTTGTTCCATTTCTCTATTGGCGGCGATTAACACGGCATTTCTGCCACAATCAGTGTATGTTCCGGAGAGAAAGAAGCATGAGACGTTCGCGAAGACATTGAGTGAGTTTATGGTAGGTCGCCTTTATGCCTGCCTGCCTACCACCTAATCTAAATTGAGTGTGAGCACAATGTCACTGACTGAAGATTATTTCATTTTGACTGTTAATGAAAGTTCAGCTGCTCGGCAGTAGGCACATATACAGCCCATCATCGGGCAGGCGTAGGTTGTCAGGGAAGTAGGCAGATTTTTTTTGCTTTTTGCCTGCCTATCTATCTACCTAACAGTATGAGACCTAGTTTTGAAATGTTTTCCAAAATTTTTCGGAGTAGAGAAAATTGCGAAAAAATCACATTAAATGATATCAAGTTACTTGGTGACAATGTCAGCGCTATTCAAAAATCAATCAATGTCGTGACGGATTGGTGCGCAAAATGGAAATTGAACCTTGCTGAAAACAAAACCAATGTTATTCACTTTGGAAAGCGGAATCCAAAAAATGAATATTATGCAAACGGAATGAAAATCACCAAAAAGGACTCAGTGAAAGACCTTGGAATCTTCGTCGACGACAAGCTGAACTTCCAGAAGCACATAAACATCATTTCGAACTTAGCCCTTCTCAAATGCCGGCAGTTACTTCGATCCTTCCGCTCAACAAATGCCAGCCTTTACTTCAAATTGTACAATATCTATGTGCAGCCAATATTAAACTACGGATGTGAAATCTACAACCCGATCTCTAAAAATCTGATTAAACAACTGGAGTCGCCACTGAAGTTTTTCTCGAGAAGAGTCTTCCAACGCTGCAATCTATCATACTCATCATATGAAAACCGTCTAGCTCAGATGAACCAAAAGTCAGTTCAACACCTGCGGATTCTTCAAATATTGAGGACCTATCACAACATCATGTCTGGTGAATACCACTTTCCGAATGCCGCATCAACTGTGAGGAAGGCTCGCTCACCCAGATATCCGTACATGATGTGCCCTTGTGGATCAATCAACGAAAGCTTCCTACTAGTCAATCTTCACCTATGGAACCGTATGGCCAAGTTACTTCCGGGGACAATGAGCCGTCAAATGTTTGCATCACGATTAAATTCTATCCCGTTTAATTATTTTTCCCACCCAACTTGATCCCCTTAACTACTTCTGGTTTACAGGATCATTCAAATTATTCAAGTCTGTTTCTCCCGGTGATTATTCTATACTTTCTGTTTTGTTACGACGATTTGAATAAATATATATATATATGGGATTTTCAGGTTGTTTGAAATTTAAAAAAAACCAGTTCAGAAAAATTTTTACTTAAAAATTAAAAGCCTTCTATAAAAATTTTGGTAAAAAATTTCCAGAAGCCACGTTCAAAATAATGCGTGAATCTCCAATGCTCCTCCTGGTCTCTATCTTCCTCTATACAGGATTTTCCAGATCTTTTTGGATTGGTAAGTTGTGCCTACAAAAGGCTTGTGGCTACAGAAGGCAGGCACATGGGCATGCTGAATTGAAACCTTACAGCAATCTACCCAACCTGCATCAAATTCACCCCCGCACTCGGAGATAACACCGCAAAACTTCTAGCGATGAGTGGAATTGCAACCGGGATTGGTCAAATTGTAGCTGGTGGAATATTCTCAGTACTCGGAAAACGTGTCAGAATACTCGGAAAAGATATGATTGTAGTGATTGCTTGTGTACTTCATTTGATATGTTTTGTACTGATTTATTTGTTCTTCCCATATGATGCACCATTGCATCCTACACAGAATGTTGGGACTTTTGAGCCAAAGTTTGTATTTTTTAGGGAATTTTCAAAATTAAAATTATGATTTTTTTCAGTGCCTATATAGCAATATTCTGTTCTGGGCTTCTTGGTTTCGGTGATGCAATTATTCAGACTCAAGTCTACTCGTTCCTCTGTGACGGGTACTCGGAGGAATCGTCTCACGCATTTGCTCTATTCAAGTTTTACAGTGTAAGTGGGAATGTCTGCTTGGTAGGCCGCTTTTTCGAATAGGATTCTGGCAGGCAACAAGGCAGGTAGGCATGTCTGTACATCATGTCAAATTCGCATTTTCAGTAGAACTTTTGAAAATGTCCTAGCGCTTATTTTAAATAATTATTTAGACTGTTCGAAATGCAGAGAAATACTGCCACACACAATTTAGGCACAATACTGCCTGCCTGCCTTCAATGCGACCTACCCCTACCCTGCTCAATTTTCAGGCGATATCTTCAACAATAGCCTTCTTCGTTTCAAAATACTTCACGCTGGCCGGTCATCTCGTTCTCTACGGAGTTTTTGCAATTTTATCAGCTATCACAACAGTTCTAGCCCAACGATTGTATTTCCACAAAACTCGGCATTTGAATTTGAATTTGAGTTTATTTAACTAAAAGAAGAGAAATAAACAAATAAAACGAGACGAACCCTAAAAGAGTTCAACTCGAGTAAAAGTTACAAAAAAAAAGGCATTTCTTTCAAGGTACACTAACATAAGCTTTGAAGCTCAGCTCACTTATAATATGAGTGCACACGGTTAAAAAAAATTAAATTCAGAGAACACGGAGCCAACAAAAATAAAAAGCAGCGACTCGACGATAGAGGGTTCTTTTTCGGAGCATCGGAAAGAAACAACGGATTAGTATAAATTTTAATTTGTTTTTTTGTCGGATTGTGAAAATAAAACTAGGGAAAACCTCACCTTCCTCGAAATATTTTTATTTCAAATACGTTTTTATCTAATTTTTTTCAAAAATGTGAACTTGCCGAATTCGCCGAGCCCGGCGAATTTCAAAATTTGCCGCACCCCTCATGTTCATTCCAAAAACAGCGCTTTATAATTAATAAAAAGTATCTCACTGCAGGATTAATTGGTATTTTCTATATTTTAATCAGAATAAATCAGATATTTTTGCAAACAGCTTACTGGAATCAATTTGAAATTGCAATAAATACACACGAACCACGCAGAAAAAAATGAAAAAATATCTGCGTCACAGGAAAACAAGCAAACGTAATAAAACTTAAAGTTCTAAATCGTTACCTTTTTTGACAACGTCTTACATATCAAACTTCACAAAATGAACAATCAAGTTAACGAAACTATGATTCTTTTTGAAAATTTTAGTGAGGAATCAAGAAACTTTTGGGTTTTCATATACCTTAAAGTCAGGTAAATTTGATTAATTTATTATAGTTTTTAAAAGATATTCTCTATTAATATTAATTTAATTCAATAGATGTATTCGATTCTATGCGGATTTTGTAAGTTTTACTATTTGTTTCGTCGGATTTTTTGCAAACATAGTTCATTTGATTATTCTATCTCAAAAATCGATGAGAAATCTCTCAGTTAATGTGTTTTTCATTGGAATTGCAATTTGTGATACAATCCGATTGTTGCTAATTATTATTTCTTTCATTATTTATTTTTATTACATTTTTCAGGCATCATTTATTCATGAAAAATGGTGTTAGAGAATATACATTTATTCGATAATTTTTATTATTTTCAGCACTTCCCCAACTTCTCATTCAATGTTATTACTGGCAGTGTTATCTAGTAGTATACGTAATTTACTAAAAATATCCATGTGGTTTGCTTCAATAATGGGTGTTTTTCGAGCTCTTTTCATTAGATACCCATTTAACAAAATGTGAGGTTTACTTTCAAGTAGAACCAACTTACCATATATCCCGGCCAATTGGAATTAGTCAAAAACTATGTGTGCTTAATGTCTTCGATTTGTAGGAGTTCCAATTCTCTGAGAAAAATTTTGGCGGGAGTAGTTTCTAGACTTTTCAAGGAAAACCTGGAATCGTCTAGAAAAACTCAGAATCTTCTAGAAAAATTTAGAAACTGCTAGAACTTTCTAGTAAAATTAGAAAAATCTGGAAACTTCTATATTTTCTTGAAAGAAAAAATTTCGTCAGGAAAAGGTGTAACTGCACAGAAAATTTAGCACTTACTATTAGAGATTTATTGAAACAATTTGGTGTAAGCCAGGTGGAGCACGCGCCTTGCGACTGGTTCAAAAAACATCCTAGTTTCCGGCACTTCTTTGCTATCAACTTTCAAAAAACAAAAAATTTTTATTTCAGAGTAATTAGTTTGATGACTATAAAGAATAGTATTCGAACATCTATTCTGATAACACTCCTGATTCTACCATTTTGGTACACAAGTTTTATTAAAATTCGGGAAAATCCAAAATGGATTTGGAAACCGCCTTCAGATTGTCCAGGATTTTCGAAAAATTTCACTCAAATTGTTTATATAGTGGAAAAAATTGTCATTTTAGTCGACGTAATTGTGTTCAAGCTATTGCCCTCAATTATTCTCACAATAACTGCAATACTTCTTACTTTTCAACTGAAAAAGCAAAAAATTAGAAGTATACCAGTTTGGAATCAACAAAGTAAAATTCAAACAACTCGAACTACAAAGTTGGTTATAATTGAAACAGTTATGTTTCTAATACCTACATTGATAAAAGGTACACTTTATTTATCAAGATTTTTTGTATATAAATGCGTTGGCTTAACGTATGTTAATGCTTTTAAAATATTAATACAGTTTATTTGATTTCAGAGATATCATTGATAATCTTGCAATAATTTTCACTTTGTTGACAAACATTAATGGAAGTATTCATCTATTGATATGCTATCTTATGGCAACAAATTATCGAAATGCTGCAAAACAATTGTTTCGGTGGAAGGGAAATAAGAAAAACACAATTTTGATTCAATATATCAAACATTTTCAGAAATAAATATTTTTCCAATACATTTCCAGTTCAAAAAAGTTTTTTTTAATACATAGATAAGCCATGAACTATGATTTGTTGCTATTTAATTGGTTTACAAAACAACACATTTTAACTAATTCAGCAAAAAGGTCTGAAACTTTCATAGCGAATTGTTCCAAATTTGTATGGTCCTAGCTGCTTCTAACTGACTGCAAAAATTGATCACTTTTCAATTTCAGAACCAAAAACCTTTTTTTGTCATATTGCGTGTCTAACTATTTCCATTCCAGGAACTTTTTTCATGTTCTTTTGTAACTTTTTAATGTGCTGTTTAACTGAACAATTGACACATTTTCAAATGGAAAACTGGAAAGAGTTGATGTTTTAATGGCCAATTTATAATAATTGGGAATTTTATTGTATTTTTCAGGATATTTGTGAGATTGGTACATGACTTGAACTGGGCATTTTTGTCACTTTTATAGATTTTGCATTAAATTCATGAATATTGTTTTAAAATATATAGGTCTTAAAATAGGTAAAAAAGTCATTCATTTGCGCGGGAAGTAAAAAAAACAGTAATTTTTGTTTCAAGTTTGCAAATTTGTAAAAATCATTTCAAAGGTTCAGAAAAATTGTATCGTTTTTTTAAAGTTTTATTCGATTGTTGCCGTCCATTTTTAAACCTTTTTTAATTGTCAATTGACATGATTTTGATTGACCCAATCAGACATGTATTAGCTGTCTAAATGAACCAACAATCGACGCAACATGTCTTGAACTACAGCTTTGGTCACTGAGAACTAAAATACAGTGATTAAAAGTGATAAATTATATAAAAAATAGAGAATAAATAGAATTAAAACACTTATGTTAGGATAAAACGATAACTTTAAGTAATAAATTGAGCCCGAAGAGTTTTTTCAATATTTCACAAAAAATATTCAGAATTGTGTTCTTTCAGATAACTTACTAAAAGTAAAACGTATAAGATTATTTAGATTATTTTCAACAAAATCCGATAAAATGTTCGGAAATTTTTTCCGCATTGTCTAAAGCTTATCAAAAACTCATATATATTTTAAATTTAAATTAGAAAAAATTAGAGAAAAAGTAAAACTTCTAAAAAAGATTGAATTCAAAAAGTTCTTGGTTCTTCTTGAACATCCCAGTTTACTTTTTTTATAGCGTTTCATTTTGTGAAAAAAAAATATACTGGAAGTTTTTTTTTTGAATTTTGAAGCGTATTGTTGTTATTATTTCTTTTATCAAACATACAGCATCTTCGAAAGTGCAACACTTCAGCATATATCTCTCAATTTTTTCCCACTATAAGACAAAAAATGAATGCACTTTTTACCACATAAATTCCAGAAATAAAAGTTTCAGACTTTTTTTTCATTTTTTCTTCCAATTTTACCATAATCTCTACTTGATCTGTCTGTGCCCAGGAACACCGGTTTTAAACCTTTTTCTTTTTGAATTTCAAATTAGCAAAAAAAAAGCTGACAAGGAACTCTTAACAAAATTCTACATATATTTGAATTCATAATGATGAGAGAAAAATAGTCAAAAGATCGGAGGAGACAAACTTCAACCAGACATCATACAATCATATTTCTCTTTTCATGAGGGTTTCCCGGTTGCCTTTTGTCGGGGAAAAAACGGTCTGAACTCATTGAAAATTCTACTTCCTCTCACTTTCAATAAGTTCTGAAACCCCAGTTCTAAAACCTAGATCACAGTTTTTTGAAACTATTTTGGTTTCCTTGTTCTCCCCTCACATGACACATTTTGAGCATAATAGAGGCAATGTACAGACTTTGAAAATTTCATATAAAATGCTCAAGTTTGGAATAGTTAGTCTCATTGTGGCCGTGGCCTCTTCTGGTCTGACTTTTTGTATAAAACTCAATTCGAGATTTTTTTTGATAATTATAGGCCTGGGTTCAGGCTTAGGAATACGCTTCGGCATACGCTTAGGCTTTGGCTCAGGATTAGGCTTAGGCTCAGGCTCAGGCCTAGGATCAGGCTCAGGCCTAGGCTCAGGCTTAGGCTTAGGCTAAGGCTTAGGCTTAGGCTTAACCTTAGGCTTAATCTTGGTCCTACTACAGCTTCCTCTTTCTCGGCTACAGCTTCCTCTTCTTCTAAACGTTTTTTTTTTCAAACCCTTTTGTATTCAAATTTTCAGAGTTGTTTTTCTAGTCCATCTCGAAACTCTCAAAATGTGTGGAATATCCCGTGAAACAGTGAACATGCTCCGAGTCTCCACCTCCTTCCTGATCCTCTTTTCAGCTGTTCTGAGCCACGAATTCATCGCTGAGCCCTTGTTTCATGGACTGTCTGAAGCAAATATTGGTGGTATTCAGGCGAGGGACGGGTACTTGATGCTTTGTATTTTGTACTTTACCAACACGGTCAGCTGCTTTTTTGCTCCATTTGTGGTATCCAGAATTTCTGGAAAATGGGCAATGGTACTTGGAATGGTTGCGGCTTTTTGTATGCAGGTATTGGTTTTGTCCGGTACTAGAAATCAAAAATCTAATTGAAACACTTTGAATTCAACAAAAGTCGTTTTTTCCTCATTTCAACCTACATGCTATCAACTTTCATTTACATTAATCAATTTGCCAAAAAAAAAGGTTACGGCCCCTCTTTGGCAGTAGGCGTGTGTGTAGGCAGGCAGGTGTTTGTGTGCCTGCCCACGTCCAAAATAAACACCACCAAACCATAGAACACAATTGTTGGTCAAGGTGAACCCGTTCTGTTGGAAAACTGTACTTTTCTCCTATTGAATTCGAATGAAAATAAGAATTCAAAAGGACATTTTTGCTGTAGTCTGTAAACTTTTGATCTTGTTTTTTAAAAATGCTAAAAGTTGAAGTGAAGATTCTGAGGAAATCCTGTATTTCATGAGTGTTTAATAATTTTTCAGGCCGCCTATATGTTCCCGAATCGGTATATTTTAATGGTGACATCGGCGCTTGGCGGAGCTGGAGCAACGCGTAAGTTCTATGGAAAGCAGGCGACCAAACACAGCCTCACGGCGTTTAACTCTTCAAGTATTTTTAGTAGGCGAAATGTATGCCTGCCTACCTTGTACCTACTGGTGCCTACTGTCAAATTACACACATAAAAGCTATAGCTCAGCAAATACATATCGTAACCTACGAACATAAAAGCTTTTATTGTAGGCCCAAAATTTATAATACAGGCGGTAGGTAGATAGGCAGGGCAGGCATGAATGTGCCTAGGTAATTTGATTAAATTAACTTGAAGTAAAATATATTTCCATTTGATTAAATTAACTTGAAGTAAAACATATTTCCAAAAGATATATTTTCAGTTCTCTGGGTTGGCCAGGGGCAATATATCACTGAAAATATTTCGGAAGCGAATCGCGAGAAGAACACCTCGATTCAATGGGGCTTCTACAAAATGAGCTTGATTTTTGGCGGAGTTTTCTTCTTTTTCTACTTTCAAAACTCCTCCATTGATGCTATTGTGGCCAATGGACAAGTTTGCTTGATTTAGTTGTATTATTTAATTCTTGAAATTTCAGATGCAAATCTTCTTCATAGTATTCATGACATTCACAGTTTTATCCATAATCAATAGTATCTTTCTTCCACAAAGTCAAGTGTCTCAAAATCAAGCTATTCTTCCATTTTGTGAAACGTTTGGTGAGAAACTGTGCGATAGAGCTCATTTGCAACAACTAAACTTTTGCAGTCAACAGCTTCAAATTGCTGAAAACTCCAAGGATGTTCTGCTTTACGATTTTCTTTTTCTACACCGGATTGATCAGGTCTTTCTGGATTTGTGAGTTTTTTTTAATTTGGAATTGCGCGTGAAACCTAAAAAATCCTGGAAAATCGAAAAAAATGTAGGTAAAAAACTCGGCCATAAATTTTTTCAGCAATCTACCCGGCATGCATCAAATTCACATCTCAACTTTCCACCAATACAACTGCTATCCTAACTATCGGAATGATTGTCACTGGCTGCGGACAGGTTATCGGATCACTTTCAGTCGCAGTCATTGGAAATAAAATCCGAAAATTCGGCCAGCATACTCTCATTCTCTGTGCTCTCATTTTACACATTTTCTTGTGTGTTATGATCTCCTTGACATTCCCCAATGATGCTCCACTGGGACATACTGATAAGAATGGTCCAGTTTTTGGCGCGAGGTAGGTTTTTTCTTTTCTCAATGAAGCAAGCTTGCAACATCCGTATTTTTCAGTGTGCTCTCTGCGATGACTATTTCTGCATTATTGGGCTTCGGAGATGCTATTCTGCAGACACAAGTTTATTCTTATATCGCCAAATATTATCAGAATGAGAGCAGCACTGTTTTTTCGATTTTCAGATTTTCTAGTGTAAGTTTTCTATTTTATTTTTGAATTTCTCAGTAATGCAAACACGCTCTATTGATATTTTTTCAGGGAATTGCTTCTACTCTACTTTTCTTCGCTGCACAATATTTCCATTTGATGCACCATCTGATTTTAATAGCGATTTTCGCAGTTCTCAGTGGGCTGGCCGTTTTGAGGTTTCAAAAATCTTCTGCAGCAGTTTCTGAGAAGCAAAGTGAGATTTAACACATGATTTCTTCACTAAATATACAATTCAGAAGCTCCTATAACTGTCATTCCTACTGGCAAACTTGGCAGCTTACGGTCTCACTCTATCTCACCGCAACCACTGGTATAATAAAAATGTATCTCGTTGTAATTGTTTTAAGTTTTACGATTTTGTTAAATTTAATTTTTTGAGATGTAAATAAACTTATTTCAACAAGTATTTTTTCTCTTAAAAAATCTGTTTTTAAAATACTGTGCCTGGAATTTTAGAAACGCGGCCGGATTTTTGCCTGATAAAGACTTGCGCCTTTAAAAATGGGTACGGTAGGGTTTAATTTCCGCGTTTGGCTTTTTCGTTCAGAAAAATCCAGTTGTCACCCAGTTGTCACTCAGTTGTAAACTGAGTGACAACTGGGTGACAACGGAGTGACAACTGGGTGACAACTGAGTGACAACTGAGTGACAACCGGGTGACAACGGAGTGACAACTGGGTGACAACTGGGTGACAACTGAGTGACAACTGAGTGACAACTGGGTGACAACTGAGTGACAACTGGGTGACAACTGAGTGACAACTGGGTGACAACTGAGTGACTACTGGGTGACAACTGGGTGACAACTGAGTGACAACTGAGTGACAACTGGGTGATAACTGAGTGACAACTGGGTGACAACAGAGTGACAAATAAATAAATAAATATTAATTAAATAAATAAATATTAATTAAATAAATAAATAAATATTAATTAAATAAATAAATATTAATTAAAAAAATAAATATTAATTAAATAAATAAATAAATATTAATTAAATAAATAAATAAATATTAATTAAATAAATAAATATTAATTAAATAAATAAATGTTAATTAAATAAATAAATATTAATTAAATAAATAAATATTAATTAAATAAATAAATAAATATTAATTAAATAAATAAATATTAATTAAATAAATAAATAAATATTAATTAAATAAATAAATAAATATTAATTAAATAAATAAATATTAATTAAATAAATAAATGTTAATTAAATAAATAAATAAATAAATATTAATTAAATAAATAAATATTAATTAAATAAATAAAAATTAATTAAAAAAATAAATATTAATTAAATAAATAAATAAATATTAATTAAATAAATAAATATTAATTAAATAAATAAATATTAATTAAATAAATAAATATTAATTAAATAAATAAATATTAAATAAATAAATAAATATTAATTAAATAAATAAATATTAATTAAATAAATAAATAAATATTAATTAAATAAATAAATAAATATTAATTAAATAAATAAATATTAATTAAATAAATAAATGTTAATTAAATAAATAAATATTAATTAAATAAATAAATATTAATTAAATAAATAAATATTAATCAAATAAATAATTATTAATTAAATAAATAAATATTAATTAAATAAATAAATATTAATTAAATAAAGAAATATTAATTAAATAAATAAATATTAATTAAATAAATAAATATTAATTAAATAAATAAATATTAATTAAATAATTAAATAAATATTCTGTGAAGCCAGAGAGTAATTTTTTTACCTGCTTTTTCTGTTGTCATAAATTCATTTTTGCTCTCAGTTTGTTAAACTTTCGGCCCCCAACACAACACAAAAAAGCTTCCACAAAGATCAAAATCGTGACGTGACAGGGGTCTAGTGTAACTTAATCCGGAGCACAAGTAAGCCAAAACTCTTGGACATACTTTATAAAATTGCGACTTTTCAAATTAAAATGTTTGCAGTTTGGTTTTCGCTTACTGTTTCGAAAAGTGTTGGAAAGTTGAAACATCAAATATTCATAAAATTGGATCAAATTTCCAAGAGCTCAAGCTCCGCCCTTTTTTCAAGAGCATCGAGTTTTGAAGTTTTGAGAAGTCCATTGTTCAAATAGTTCTCTTTTTTTTAAGTACCTAGTTGATTTTTCACATGGCGATTCCGACGTGACCTAGAAAATACTCGGCCACCAAATAAAAAACGTCTTCCATTGTTTTCTTTTTGGAGAGTGATCGAGTTTTTTTTCTAATTTTTACAATTTTGTGGTCAAAAAATACGATGTTTGGTCTCACCACGAACAAAATGTTTTCGCATTGAGACTGCGCGGAGAGGTGTGCGCCCTTAAAAAGTACAGTAACCCAATTTCAGTTTTTTTCGGTTTTTTTAAATGGTTTTCCTGTTAAATTTTTCACCAAAAAAAGAATCAGGAAACACTCGAATGAATTGTGGAGTGGGTTACTGTAGTGCTCAAAGGCGCACATCTCTTACTCGATTTGAGAAAAAAAAACTGTTCGTGGCGAAACCAAATATCGTATTTTGTACATTTCAAAGATTACACCATCATTATCACACATGGTTTGTGATAAGGAACATTTTGGTTTTTTGTTATTTGTCAATTGTCAGCAGTGTCAACAGCAGTACACTTTTTCTGTGGCCTAGAAAATGGAAAAACTATGCCACTCGTCTACTTTTTTGAGACAATTGAAAAAAAATCCGAAAAATCTACAATCCTTATTGGAATTTGGTTAAAAAAATCTGACATAGATCGGTGGCCGAGCTTTCGGTTTTTCTAGGCCATGTCCTAAAAGCAACACTCACCATCTACAGTACTCTTCCTTTAAAGGAGCATTCGTGGTGAACTTTTTGAAATTTAAATATTCCTGAACTACTTTTTTTGTGTCATAATGACTATACCTCCTCCCCCCGTAACAAGTCATCGAAAAATAATCGTTTCTAATTGTCATTCTCTGTGTAAAAATGATGACTATTGTCGAAAAAGTGTTGCCTACTATTTAAAAAATCGCCTATTTCAACTTTTTGATTCTTTTCTGACTGAAAAAATACTTTTCCAGAGCCTCGAATTTCGTTCAAGAATGCCTCAATTTTTGAAAGGAGTCACTTTGGAGAACCGCGAGGGCGATGAGCTTCCAGCTGAGGAGCATCTTAAGGGAAAGGTGAGTACTTGGGTCCTGGCACGAACTTTAACACGGCAGTGCGCATTTTTGTTTTTTGGTAGATTTCGCTAGATATTTTTGTGTATTTTTACAACAAAAAAAAATCAATAAAATTAAAAAAAAAAGGTTCCCCCGTGATGAGACCCATTTACACAGAAAAATCTGCGGACCAAATACACCATATTATACGCGCAATTTCTGAGCTTAACCGAAACTTTTTTCCAGATAATCGGACTATACTTCTCCGCGAGTTGGTGCCCACCATGCCGTGCTTTTACCCCAAAACTCAAGGAATTCTTTGAAGAAATTAAGAAGACCCATCCAGAATTCGAGATAATCTTTGTCTCTCGTGACCGGAATTCTTCGGATCTTGTCACTTATTTCAAGGAACATCAGGGAGAATGGACTTATATTCCGTTTGGAAGTGATAAGATTATGTGAGCCAATTATTTTTTATTAAATCTGGAATTGGAGTGCATTTGAGTGCGGTTTGATCTACTTTTTTCAAGTGTGACGTCAGCACACTTTTACTTTTAACCATGCGAAACCAGTTCAGAAGTCTACGTCTAAATTCCCGCAATTTTCGGAGATCAACCCGAGATGGGACATTTTGATATTATAATTAAAGTGCATTCGCGCTCCAATAGCGTGGCGGGAAAATCTCGATTTCAAATTTTTCAGTTATTTTAGCTGTTTTCACTTTTTTTCAAGATTTTTTCGACATTTTTGTTGTATTTTCAAGTAGGTTTAATGATTTTTATGTCGAAATTGCACTTTTGAGGTAAAAATCCTTGAAAACGCTAAAAAATATAACAAAACTGGATGAAAAATTTGAATTTTCCCACCGATACAGTGGAGCGCAATTGTACTTTGATCTGAAAAGGCGCGAAATTTAAACGTTTTCTACTATTTTCGCCGATTTCACTGATTTTAAGTAATTTCTATAGTTTTTTTTCTATACTTTCTAGCATTTTTAATTTTTAATATATATATTTCGTCAAAATTGGCTTCTTTCGCATTTTTGGGTTCAAATTGACATAAAATTGCTAGAAAAAGTCGGAAATCCGCAAATATGACTAAAAAATTTGAATTCACCGGTCTCCCGCCGATACAGTGGAGCGCAATTGCACTTCGATCTCAAAAAGCGCGAAATTCAAACTTTTTCAACTATTTTCGCTGGTTTCACCCATATTATGGCACTTTTTATAGTTTTTGTCTATTTTCTAGTGTTTTTTAGTACTTTTTAAAATAGAATCGTTAGGAAATGCTCGAAAATGTCAAAAATCCACAAAAATGGCTTCTCGATGTGCCCAAAATCACAATTTTCTACGATTGAATAATATTTTTTTTCCAGGTCCCTGATGCAAAAATACGAAGTCAAGACAATTCCAGCCATGAGAATTGTAAATGATCAGGGAGAAGTGATTGTTCAGGATGCTCGGACTGAAATTCAGAATAAGGGAGAGAATGTTGAAGGCCTGTGGGCTGAGTGGATGGCTTTGATCAAGTGATTCTTGCATAATTATTTGAATTTTTTTGAAAAATCTATAATTCCTAGCTTTTAGAATATTTTGCACTTAAATATTTCGATAAAATTTTTTTAATCGCGAAACTTTTGGTTCATTTACAGAATTTTGGGCGGGAAAATTTGAATTTAAAATAAAAATGCGAAGGATTGTATAATTTTTAAGAGAAGAAAAAATAGTTAAAAAATTAGGCGATAGTGTTGACAAGTGAGAAGAAGAGTACTTCCTTCTTTCCCTTCAATTGTCGAGATTGATTCGGTTCGATTGCTTTCAGAATTGAAGCCAGTTGGGTTACCATTTCAGATTTGCTCATATTTCCGCATTTTCCGTTCATTTTGTGGAGGAGTTCCTGCAAAAAATGGAATTTTATTATGAGAAAATTTGGATTTTTTCAGATTTCGCTGAAATTTTTGGTACAGGAGCGATTTTTGAATAGGTTTTTCAGCTTTCAATTTTATTTAAATTATAATTTTTTTTAATTGAAAATTTATATTAGAGTTTTCTTGCTTTTTTGTCAAATTTTTAACATTTTTTATGAACAAATGATGCAATTTCTAGCATAATTCATTTTTCTAAAGTTTTTTATTCCGAATTTTGTGAAAAATTAAAAATTTTCTATTTTTTTTAATTAAAAATTTTTAAAAATGCTCATAGGTTAAATTGATTAGATTTAAATTTATTATAAAAAAAAATAGTATTAAATTTTTTGAAAACAAAAAATCTATTTTGTTACCAGTTTTTTGATTTTTAGGTTTTGAAAAATCGAAAAATTTCAATTTGGCTGTTTTTCTTATTTTTAGCATAAAATTGAATTTTTTTCTCATGTGTTTTCTTCTCAATATAAACCAAAAAATTGATTTTTTTTTAATTTTTAATTTTTCTCCGAAAAATCGAAATTTTCGCGGAAAATAACTTTCTTGGTATTTTCTGCATTAACTTATATATTTTTCTGTTTTTTTCGTTCGAAAAAATTATACCTATATTTTAAATATTTTTAAAGTTTTCGTGCAATTTTCTCAAAAATTGAATTTCCTTCTTACAATTATCACAAGTTTCATAATTTTAATTTTAAAAATAAATAAAAAGTTTATTATCCTTTTTTTGTTAACTTTTTAAACATTTTTTTTTTCGTTTTTTTGTTGTTTTTTTTATCCTGAGAAAATCGATTTTTTTTTCTGAAATTTTTCCTATTTTTCGAATTTTCCAATTCACCTTCGTTGTATGCGGTTTACGACGCAAATATCTGCGAACAGTTTCCTCATTGAGTCCTTCCTCAAATTTAACAGCCGGTTTCGCTTTTTTCGCATCACTCGGACCAAGATTATCCATTTTAAGATCAGAATCTTCAGTTGGTGGACGTTTTTTTCCGGTTCCTCCCGAGCCGCCTTCTCCATCCTTGTTAGCCTTCATAAAAACTACAGAATCGAGTTTTTCAGTGTCGGAAACATCAGAATCTGTTCCAGATGAATCACGTTCTTCAATATCATTTCCTTTTTTCTTATCACCATATGGTTTCATTAATTTCTTCGTTAAATCATCTTCAGATTCACTGCTATCAGATTCACGTGCTCCTTCTTCTTCAGCAACTCCGACTAGTTGTTTCTCGATTTTTTCGTCTGATGGAACTTGTTCACGGCTGAAAATGGGTAATTCATTGATTTTTCAATTTTTTTTGAAGGGAAAATCGAAAAATTAATTTTTTTTTCGATTTATTACATTTTTTTCAGAGAAAAACGAAAAATGGAAAAGATTTTCAATTTTTCAAATTTTTTTTCAGAAAATTCGGACTTTTTTTTAGTTTTCAATTTTACTAAGAAAATTGGAAAATAACAATTTTTAATTAGAAAATGGAAATTTATTATCGATTTTCTAGAAAAAAAACCGAAAAACTTCGATTTTTTAAATTTTTCCCAGCGAAAATCGAAAATATTCTATTTTATAATTTTTTCAGAAAAAAAAAAATCAAACATCGAAAATGTTTGATTTTTTTCGGTATTTTAAATTTTTTCCCAATTTTTCCGACTAATTAGTAAATTTTTTTATTTTTATTTTTGCAATTATATTTTGTTTAAATATTTTTTTTCATAATAAATCGAAAAATAAATTTTTTCCCGATTTTTTTATTTTTTAGAATAAGAATCGCAAAACGAATTTTTTAAAAAGAGAAATTCGAAATTTTTTAATTTTTTTCAGAAAATCAAAAACGAATTTTTAAAAGATTTGTTATTTTTTCTTTTCCAAAATAAAATTAAAAATTTTTTCAAAAAAAGAAACCAACTCAGAATCAGTTCCACTGTCAGAAATGTAGTCGTACTCGCGGCCCTCGTCCTCTCCGTCCGATGACTCGTATTCTTAAAATTTTTTTTTTTTGTAAAATGAGAAACCATAATCTTGAACATTTTCTATTTTTCTGAAATCAAAAATCTATATTTTTTCGTTTAAAATGCCGGAAATGTGTGAAAATTTTGATTTTTCCTCAAAAAAAAAAGATAGAAAAACGATTTTTTTCTGAAAAACTAGAAAATTTTCATATTTTCCGATACTTCAAACAAAAAAATCCGAAATTTTTTATTTATTTTCGATATTAATGGAAAAATCCATTTTTTTACGAAATGTCGAATTTTTGTTTCAATTTTCGTTAAGTTTTCGATTTTTCACATTTTAAACAAACAAAAAATTAGATTTTTCAAAATTTCTTTTTTTTTGTTGAATTTTCGGAAAATCGGTTTTTTCAAAAAAAAAACAGCAAAAATTCGATTTTTTTGAAGTATCGGAAAAATTAATGGCGAATTTTTTTTTCAATTTGTGTTTAATTTTTCGATTTTCTTTGAAAAGGTCGAAAAAATTCCTATTTTTCGGCATTTCAAACAAAAATCGATGTTTTTAATCGGAATTTTTCCGAATTATTCCTTCGATATTTCAAAAAATCCGCCAGAGCTATTACTCACTAGCAACATCATCCTTATCCTCAACCCTCTGCCTCTTCTCTTTCGCCGGTTTCGCATTCTTCTTCTTCTTTTTCTTATTCTTCGCCTTTTTTCCATCATCACCACCCTCTCCCTCATCATCACCATCCGAATCATCAGAGCTCGCCTCATCCTTAATTTTCAGTAGACGTTTCTGCTGCTCTGTCATTTCCGATTCATCCGTCGCACTCAATTGGTTCTGTATCGCTGCTTTCAAAGCGAATTGATTCATAACTTTATATCTCTGAGAGAATTGCTCCTCGGCTTGATCAATATCAAGAGTTTTATGAGTAATCGCTGGCAGGAATTTATGCCATTCATCGACTTTATAAGCTTTAAACTCAGAAGATTGATTTGGTTTCAGAAAAACCCAATAATCAGCATGCTCATTTGCACCACCTTCTCGAATTCCTCTCATTTGCCTCTGCCGTCCTTCTGGCTCAGTGAATGCCATCTTCCATGGCTGATTATCAAGTCGATATTTTTTTGATTGTCTTCCATATTTCTTTCGGCGAGCTTCTTCCCTCGCAGCTTTTCCATACTCGGATCCTTCTCCGTATTCTTGAACTGTCTGTGTTGATAGAATTACACGTTGATTATCCTCTCTCTCCATTGTAACACCACTGTCTATTGTCCATTTTGATGTGTCCACTTTGTCCATTCCGTTGAACATCATTACAGAGTAACGGATATCATCGCTTCGTTTTGCAACGCGGACACTGAACTCGCTTTGAACTCCTTCTGGTTTGACAGGTTTCAGGCCAGACATTTCTGGAAATAATTTGGGTTAAAAATGGGATGTTTTACGCATTAAAATAAGAAAAAATCCTGAAAAAACTGAATTCTTTCGAGGTAAATTTCAAAAAAGTCTAAAATTCAAGAAAACCACAAATTCCCTCGGAATTTGGCTAAAATTGAGAAATCACGGTTTTTGAAGTTTTTATTTGAATTTTTTTTCATTTGCGATTATTTTTCGTGCTTTTTTTTGTGGATTTCCTGAATTTAAGACTTTTGTAAATATTTTTCTTTAAAAAATTGTCTCAGAAAAGCCAAATTCCGCTAAATTTTCGAATTTTTCATTTTGCTCGTCCAAAAACGGTCTGAATGGTTTTTTTTACAGAGTATCCTATAATTGCATAATCTTATCGTTTTTCTTGTAGTGAGGAGCTAAATATTTGCAAAAATCGGTGAAAAATAGCTCATTTCAGCTAAAATCTTATACTTTCTCAATTTATTTGGTCAGAAATTGATTTTTATTCCAATTTTTCCATTAATTGCAAATTTGATCGTTTATTCCATTTTTTGAACCATAAACGCAAAAAAAGTATCAAAAAATCCGTAAAATATCAGAGAAAATTGATTAAAAACTGGTAAAATTCGAGATTTTAGCTTTTTTTTCGCAATTTTTGAAAATCTCTACGAGAAATTAGGTTTTTCTGGCATTTTGGAGCAAAAATGGTGAGGAAATTCAATCGTAAAAGGTATTAAAGCAATCGAACGCCTTGAAAATCAAAAAAAAAAGTTCAATAAAATTAAGCTGAGCAATGGTTTTCTTTAAATAAACAAAAAAAATCTAACCGAGCTGAAAATTACAACAAAAAGATGGAAGATAGCTACCTAAACAGAAAAAAAAACAAAAAAAAATACACGTAAAAAAATCTAGAACAAATTCAATAACGATTTCCGGTTCTGGGCTTGGTATTTGAGAACTTTCATTTCAATAACGTTGGCGATCTCCTCAGCTTTTCGATTTTGTCCGTAATAATCGTGGAATTGGCCAGAGGGGTCTGGAAAATTAAATAATTTGAGTTTTTATCCAATTTTTATACTAAAAATCTAAAAATCTCACCAATTAGGTACATAATAACCGTGTGATCTACAATATAATCATCTTCTTGCTTATTTGTCCTGGGTCCCTGGCTATGATATACTCTGAACGTTTTCGCAACTTTATTAACTTGCTCTGTGGTTCCAGTGAATCCACGTAGCTTGTTGGAGAACTCGGAGCAATATTCTTTCACTCGAGCAACAGAATCTCGCTCAGGATCTACTGAAATGAATACGGGAACGATCGGCGTCGCGTCCTTCTTTGCCTCGATAATTTCCACGACTTTCACCATTTTCTCAATCTCATCAGGGCAAATATCCGGGCAATTTGTGAATCCAAAGTACATCAGAAGCCAATTTCCACGTAGTTCCTGAGATCCTTCCATTTTCCCGTCTGTATTCATCAATTCCCATTCTCCACCGATTCTCGCTTTTCCTGCCGTCTGTTTTCGGTGTTTTTCCCTCTCATCCAGACGGATTTTCTTGATGTAAAATAGAGCGGCAAGGCATGTTCCGCCGACTGCAAATGTTCCAAGAACGGTTTTCCAGTTGAAAATGCTGCTCCGCTGAAAGGCTTCTTGCTCGGCTTGTTTTCGGAAATTCATGAAATTCTTGTCGACCGGCGGTTCTTTCGGGCTGCTCGTCGTCTCGGTCTCCGTGATTCCAGTTTTCAGAATTTCGTTCAACTTCTTCAAATCCTTCTGCAAATCCGTCTCCAGGTCGTCACTGAAAATTTTAAATTTTAAATATTAAGAATCGAATTAAAATAAAGATTAAAGCACAAACCCTTTATTTTTGTCTGAAAACCGTGCGGCTGATGCCAGCGTCCAGACTGGTTTGGTGTTCTTACACAAATTCGCCGTTGAGCATGCCAGCGACACTGTGCGTAGCATTTTCTCTGTAAATGACGAAATTATTAGGATTTTTGGAGTGAAAATCATGGATTTGACGGTTTAAATATAACTTTACTTAAAAATTGTGCGAAAATATGGAAAATATCTGCAAAAAACACAGAGAAACAGTCAAAACAAACGAAAACAAATTCGCACATCATCGAAAAAAATATCGTAAATCTCCCCCGCGTCGTCTCTTCCCTGCGAGACCTTCTCCGAGCGGAGTACGCAGCGTGTCGGATTCTAGGCAATCGCGCCGTAAATCTACACCACTTTTTTCTTGGTTTTATTTATTTTTCTTCGTTTTTTTTTCTATTTGCACCTGTTAGTCCAAAACAAACAATATTTTTGTGTTTTTTTTGTGTTTTCCTCTTGAAATTTAGCGCCGATTTCTTTTTCGATTCCTTTCATCTCGATTTTGCTCGGTTTTTCCTTGTTTTTTCCTCGTGTTTTCCTCTAGACGCCTCAGGCTTTATTCTTTTTCAGCTATTTAAAATCTCAATTTTTATTCAATTATCACTTTTTAATCCATATTTAAGCAGTTTTTACGCGTTTATTCGCTGATTCAAGTTCAATTTTGCTCGATCGACGGAAAAAACACGCAATAAATTTCGAAAATTACCGAAATATTTATATAAGGATGATAATCAAATAAAAACGAAAATTAGCAAATTTTGAATATTTCAGCTTAAAATAAGCATTTTTCTCCACCTTTAAATCGTTCATTAGTTAAATTTAAAAAAAACATTCCAAAAAAATTGTTATAAATTATATTATTTAGCAGCACTAGTCATTTCGCTGAAGTGCTTAATAAGACTTTGTTTCGCCGACAAAACCGGCGCCAAGGACTGCAGTTTTTCAGTGTCCAATGCGCAATTTCCCTTGGTTGCCAGAAGATGTTGAGCACGTTCAGTTTCCACTCCAATTGATGTAGGATTGACAGTCTCGTCGACAATCTCCTTATAAATCTTCACAACTTCGTAAAGACTAATTGGCTCCGGATTGACCAAGTTCAGAGTTCCACCGCTTCGTTGTTCCATCAAATTGCACATTGCATTCATACAATCTGGAAGGATGGTCAGTGACACTGGAATATCAAATAATTCCTTGTATTTGATGATTTTTGATAACAAGTTTCGTGGTTGTTCCAAGTCCAAACTGAGTGGAAGCGTTATTCGTACATTGAGGTTTTCCCAGCCCTTCAAAAAAAAAAAAGAATTTATGAAATAATTCTTATCTAACACTTTTTCACTTTTTCAACTCACATTTTGATTGAAATAGTTCATTTGTCTGTCGGTGAATCCTTTGACAACAGAATAAGCGGAACCAAAGAATGTCGGCTCGTCTGAAAGCAACATTTTTCCGCAAAGATTTTTGGTGGAGGAGAGTCAAAAATTGCTGGGAATGACAGAAATTTGGTCGTAATCAGGGGTTTGGCGGCAATTGCCGGTTTGCCAATTTGCCAGTTTGCCGATCTGCAGGAAATTTTCGATTCCGGCATATTGCCGATTTGCCGGAATTTGAAAAATTTCCGGCAAATTTCCGGTTTGGCGATTTGCCAGATATTTTCAATTCCGGCAGTTTGCCGATTTGCCGGAAATTTTGATCCTCTGCAAATTTCCGGTTTGCCAATTTGCCGGAATTTTTTTTTCAAAAATTTCAAAATAGATGTAGGAACATTCCTAGTATGCGTACAATTTTGCCGATTGAACTGGAAATTTTGAAATTTCCAAAAAAAAAGTTCAAAACCACAATTTGCCGAACATTTTCGGCAATATGCCAATTTGCCAGAAATTTTCAATTCCGACAGTTTGACGATTTGCCAGAAATTTTCGATTCCGGCAAATTGCCGGTTTGTCGATTCACCGATTTGCCAGAAATTTTCAATTCCGGCAATTTGCCGATTTGCCAGAAGTTTTAACTCCGACAATTTGACGATTTGCCAGAAGTTTTCGATTCCGGCAATTTGCCGATTAGCCGGTAATTTTAAATTCCGGCAATTTGCCGATTTGCCGGTAATTTTCGATTCCGGCAAATTGACGGTTTGCCAGAAGTTTTCAATTCCGGCAATGTGCCGATTTGCCAGAAATTTTCAATTGCGGCATTCTCCTTTAAAACTATAAAAATTATATTTTTCCCACAAACCTTCCTCTTTGAACTCAGCGCCTCCAATCGGGTGTTCCTTATCATAAGCAAACATGTAACCAGTGCCAATGTACGTATAGTGCAGCCCCAATTTTCGACACATGTGCGCCAAAATTGTTGCGCTGGAAAAAAGCGAATTTGCCGGTAATTTTCGATTCCAGCAAATTGCCGATTTGCCGGGAATTTGCATTCTCAGCAAATTGCCGGTTTGCCGATTTGCCGGTACTTTTCATTACCGGCACAGGTGCCTACTATCAGTTTTCTCGACCACCTACCTATACATATTATCCCTGACGTTAATGAAAACCTTATCAGCTCTACCCTCGAGGTATTCAATAGTATTGCAGCCGGGCCCATGGGTTCTTCCAGTCACGCAGATCACGTGGGTCACTCCAAGAAGGGCAAGTTCTCTTTCAACCTGGAAAAGTTTAATATTTTCCATTTTATGGTAGTTTAACGCTCGAAAAAAAAATTGCCGTTTTCCCGGAATTTTTTAATTTGCCATTTTGCCGATTTGCCGGAATTTTTTAATTTTGGCAATTTGCCGTTTTCCCGGAAATTTCCATATTTGGCAATTTGCCGTTTTCCCGGAAGTTTGCCGTTCTGCCGGATTTTTTAAATTTTGGCAATTTGCCGTTTTGCCGGAATTTTTTAATTTTGGCATATTGCCGTCTTGCCGGAAATTTTCAAATTTGGCAACTTGCCATTTTGCCGGAAGTTTTCAATTTTGGCTTTTGCGTTTTGCCGGCGTTTTCCAATTTCGGCATATTGCGGATTTGCCGGAAATTTTCAATTTTGACAATTTGCCGTTTTGCCGGAAATGTTCAGTTTTGCCGATTTGCCGGAAATTTTCAATTCAGCAAAACCACATTTTTCCATCCTCTCCTCCTACCTCTTCATCACTATCAAATCCGACTTTTTTCGTTGCCAACACGTATGGAATGTGTCTATCATTGAGCACGTGCTGCAACTCCTGACCAACATATCCCTTTCCTCCATAGATTGCCACGTGCATCTTCACATGTTTATGTTCCTTAAGTGCCGACGCAACAGTGTGACGCATTCCATCATCAAACGAGGTCGTTGGCTCCCAGCCGAGATCATTTTTCGCCTTCTCGATACTTATCAAATAGCGAAGATCATTGTACGGACGATCGGGAATCGATTTGTATTTTGGTGGCTCGTGGGCTCTTCCGAGTTGTAGATCAACTTCTTCTTGAATCGTTTTCGCTAGATCAGCAACATTTTTCTCGTAATAAGTCCCCAAATTGTAAATCTCGTGGAGTTCTCCTTTCTCACAAACTGCCTTCAATCCTGCACTAGCATCGTCCACAAAAAGCCAAGAGCGAAGTTGCTTGCCGCTTCCTTGAATTGTGTATTCCCCACGGACCTTTGCAATCTCAATAAATCTTGGAACCACCTTGACATCCCACTGGTTTGGCCCATAGATATTGTTCATCCGGGCAGTCACAATTGGAAGGTTGTACTGAGTTTGGTAGGCACGGACGTAGGCCTCTCCGGCGATTTTAGTGGCAGCATACGGATTTCCTGGAACAAGTCGAGAGAATTCCACTTTTCCTTGTTCATTCTCCGAGAGATCAGAGTCCCCGTAAACCTCGTCTGTACTGATGTGAACGAATCGTTTGATCTTTCCGTAGGTTCTAACAGTTTCCAAGAATTGGATGAACGATAGAACATTGTTCTGAACGGCTTCAGCGGTCTCATTGTAGCACCGAGTAGAAGTACAGTCAGCGGCGAAATGGATTACGGTATCGATCTGAATTTTAGCATTTAAAGATGGTCATTGTGTCATATGAAATAGGATCGTTTAGATTGGTAACTACAAAAAATTTAGGAGCTGGGGAGCACCTTGAACTAGAAAAAAAATTTCTCCAACTGTGGATTTTTGCCAGCTTTCGATGATTTTTTGGCTGTTTAGAGGTAGGTAAACGTTCTGAATACTTTTTGGAAATTTCTTAAAAATTCCAAAAAGCTTTCAGAATGTTTGTCCACCTCTAAACTCTGAAAATCATCAAAAGCTGGCAAAAATCCACATCTGGAGACATTTTTCTAGTTCAAAGTGCTTGCTAAATTTTTTATAGTGACCTATCCAAAATGTGCTCTTTCAAATGAGCACAGGTCTCATTTAGAAGAAGCTCTCCAATCCATACCTCATTCTGCTCAAAAACGTTGAGAATCGCCGCCTCATTCTTGATATCAGTGAGTACCAACTTGTACCGTGGGGAATTTCTCACCGACTCTGCCACATTCTGAGTGTCACTGTTCAGAATGAGCTTGTCGATGTTCACAAAATTACACGTCGGCCAAGCATCGTGAATGTAGTTGACAAAGTTCGAACCGATGAAGCCACATCCGCCGGTGATAACCACGTTTTTCGGGGTATAGACCATCCTGGAATTCAGTTGAGAATTATCGAGTAATTTCGTCGCGCAAGAAATACGGTACCCGGTCTCGAAACGACAATTTTTTTTGTAAGCTACAGACGAGTGTGCGCCTTTAAAAAGTACTGTATTTTCTAAACTTTCGTTGCTGTGGTATTATTTTTAAATCGATTTTTCATAATTTTTGATATATATTTTCAAAGAAAAAAACAATGAAAAATCGATTTTGAAAAAATCCGCAACAACAAAAGTTGAAAACTACACTACTCTTTAAAGGCGCATATCCGTTTGTATTTAACAATTGTCGTGTCGAAACCAGGTACCGTAGTTTTAGCGCAAAATTTCGCAAATGAGTAATAAAATGCGGGATTTCGACAACAAAAATTGCAAAATTCTCCTTTTTCACTAGTATTAGTTTGAAAAAATTTCGTTTTGAAGGCTAAAATTTTGAAAAATAGCACAATAAAACGTTTGGCAAAGCTTTTGGGTAAAAATTTCGGAAAAAATATTTTTTTTTGACTTATTTCAATTAACTATCAAAAATGGTATTTCAATTTTATAAATTTTCAAGATTTTTTAGCCTACAAGACAAAAAATTCAAAGCAAAAAGCTGTTCAAATCCCAAAAATCCAACAAAAAGTGGAGGACTTGACCATACAGAAACATGTATACATCTAGGAGAAGATAGATAGATAAAGATTTTTCCACGGGAATCAGAGATTTCGAATATTGATATAGAAGAAACGGAGACTAGGTTAAGGTCATTTGAGAGGGCTATGGGAAATCGATTGAACGGCGTATCTGGTGGGGGAGAAACGTGGAAAATTGATGAAATTGGTCGATTGCACCATGTTGTTAGACTAAAAATTAGTGTCAAAATATAGAAAATTACTTGATTTTTCCATATTTTTACACTAATTTTTATTGGAAAACACATGGTGCAATCGAACAAAAAACACAAAAAAAGTGAACATTTCGGTCTCTCCAAGTGATGATCAGATGTACAGTCCATCAGTAAAGTGTGAATCATTCTCCTTCCGGTGCATCAACAAAAAATTGTGAAATTCTCACCCAAATTACAGGCCAATTACAGTGTGCCCAACCCATAAAACTCGGTTTTTGGCAATTGCCGGCCAGAAATTCTACAATATTTTTCATTAGAATTCAGTGATAGATTATAGAAAAAACATAGGATTCATTTGAAAATTGCCGTTTCTTCTAGTTAAAACAATAGGGAGAACGCTCAAAAATTGTCTGAAAGTTGAATTTGGAGCGTTCTCCCAATTTTTTTAAACTAGAAAATAACTCGATTTTCATATAAATCAAATGTCACTGAATTTTGATAGAAGTTTGTCCTTTCCCTTGTCAGTTTTTTTGTTGGAAATTTCCAACTAAAAGTGACACCTCACAGAGAGAGAGTACCCCGTCCTTCTAATTAGCACCACCAGCTGATCATGTATTTCTTCTGCTGAACTCTTCTCACAAAATGAAATTGGGAACCTAGAGACTCTTGAATTCTCGGGTTTCTGTTTGCTGCTGCTCTCTTTTCTCCCCCTGCTCTCTCTCCTGCCATTTAATGGTTCAGCAAAGCCATTTTTTGATGGAAAATGGCGCAGAGGCGAAAAGTAAACATATTATTTTTCCATCATTTTCCCCTACTTTTCGTTCGAATATTTTCCCACCGACTTCTTCTATCAACTCGTTTGATATGGAGTCTTGGAATTTTTCGAATTTTCGGTTTTTCCCTCTGATTTGTGCTCTCCGCACAGCTGTTGCTCATTATTATGACGAACATCAAGCTTTAAACTTTCCGTTGAGCAGCTGTTGAGGTGGTTAATTCGCATTCGCGGAAGCTCTCTCAAAAAAATAAAGTGAACTTGAGAGTTTAAGTCGAAAAGCTTCACTTTTTGAGTTTTCTTTCTCCGGGTTACTGTAGCTGTGGAAATCTGCAAATACAGAATCTTGTGGTTTTTTTTTTAATGATATTTTTATATGAAGACAATGTAGAAGACAATGAGCTTTAGCTCAAAATTGCGTGAAATTCGGTGTGACAGGTTACGGTATTCGCATTTTGCGTACTTTTGGGGCTACCGTAACCCTCGAGATTTCAAGTTTCTGACTGATTTCTTGCCGTAAATTTGAAGTGTTTTTGACTGAAAAAACTTGCCAAACTCTGAAAACATTACACGGCGTTAACTTTCGTGAAAATTGGAATAATCGAAATTTTCCAGGTCTCGTCGCCACCGAATTTTTTCAGCTACGGTACCCAATTTTCCGCACTTCATGCACGTGAAAGTCGGTGTAATGGGTACCGTATTTCGAAAATTCGAAGTTTTGTAGGTCTCGGCACGACCGAAACTTTTGCAGCTACAGTACCCCCTAGTACGATTTCAGTGAGCTGTAGATTCCAATTCCCGGCTCTTCCCACAACTCCATAGACTCACATGGTGCCAGGCTGTCCGATCACGGTTTGATCTACAAAAAATGCGGGAATTTTTTGTCCAAAAAAATGTGACGTCAGCACACTCCTAACCATGCGAAATCAGTTGGGAACTCTGCATCTCAACTCCCGCATTTTTTGTAGATCTACGTAGATCAACCCGTAATGAGTCACTCTGACACCACGTAGTTTCGCTGAATGGTCACGTTCTCAAAGACACCAATTTTTTCTCGGTTTTTTTTGGAATATGAAAGTTCTGAAAATCGACGAAACCCAAATTGAAATTGGTGAAACATTCTTGGAAGCTTATTTTCTGTCTGAAAATTCCAGTTTCCACTACAAGAAAAGTGGTTCACCACCCACTCATTAATTCTCGTTCCCCTCTTCGTCAACGGCAGCAGCAGCAACAATTAATTTTGTTCTCTCTACTTGAAAACCGTAGTACTTATTTCACATTCTTCTATGATATCTACGTCTCGTTGTCTCGTTCCGAAGACCAAAAAAAAAGCGTTGATGAAGAAGAAGAAGAAGAAAACATTCAAAAAAAAATATGGGTGTGTATATGGTTGCAGTATAACACTTTTTGGCATTGCGTGAGGCGGCGGTGGCGGTCTTTCCGTTTTTTTTTTCGATTCTTTTGCAGTCGGAAGCTGTTTTTCGGAATTGTGTTAGCCTTCTCTCTCTTGCTCACTCGTTTTCCGGTCAATTTCGGTTCGTTTGCATGTGCTGACGCTACTGAGATTTTGGAAATTGTTTTGGCATTTTCTATGTGTGCGTGTGTGTGTGTGCTCCTAAATCTGGTTTTTGAGTGGACATTTGTGTTTGGGTTTTTCGGTTTTGCCCAACAAATTTTTGTGGCGTTGAGTTTGTTGGTTGGATGCATTTTTTTACTACTGTAGACCACTTTTTTTCATGTCGAAAATTTGGTTCAGTACCTTTTTAGAGGAAATTTTAAAAATATTTCAAAACAAAATTTTTTTCGAATTTTTCTGTTTTTTTTAAACTAAAAAACCTTTTTTTCCAAAAAAAAACTGAATTTTCTATGAAACAAACTTTTAAAAAAACTTTTTTCATTCGAAACAATTTTTGTGAATTTTTTTTCCAAAAAATCTAATTTTTCCAAATAAAAAATAAAAAGAATAAACCCAAAAATAAACAATTTTGAATTTTTTTTAAACCGAAAAAAATAACAAAAAAATCCGTTTTTGACATAGAAAAAAAAAATTTTAAATTAATTTTATCCAAAAAAACCTTTTTTTTTCCTAAAAAAAACACAAAATTTTTTATCCAGAAGAAATGTTTAAAAATACTGTTTTCAAATTTTTCGTGATTTTTTTCTCCAAAAATACAATTTTTTTCAACAAAAAAAACCAAAAAAAAAAAAAACTTTTCGAGTTTTTGTATTTTTTACTAAAAAATGTTTTTTTAAATCATTTTTGCAAAAAAAAAACCCAAAAAAATCTTTAAAAATTTTTTTACTAAAATTATTTCCGAAAATCCGAAAAAGTAACAATTAAATTTCGAATTTATGTCTTTAAAATTTTTTTTAAATAAAAATTAGAAAAAAAACAACCCATTTTTGCAACAAAAAAAACCAAAAAAAATCCCGAAAAAACCCAATTTTTAGACCAAAAAAACATTTAAAAAAACCAAAAAAAAAACGACAGCTATTTTTTTTTGAGGATGACCGAGTTTTTTTTGCTTATTACGGCCATGTAATGGCTGTACCTCGGAATTCCTATATTAAACATAATTTTCAACATAAACCCAAAAATAATAACCCTCCCAGTCGAAAAGTGAAAGGTAATTCTATGTGTGTATGTGTGGCATGCCAAATTACGATCGGATTATTCCAAAAATCCTATCGAGAACACACTGAAAATGGCCAAAAAAAGGGGAAATTATCGTTGATTCGATTTATTGTTGTGTGCTTACATATTTGATCATTCAAAAAATGAACACATACAAATATTTGGCTTCCCTCTCCTTCCTTCCAACACAATATATTCAATGAACGCACCTCTCTTGGTATTATAATTTTGAATAATTGATGGGTTTCCTCGTCGTCGCTTCTATGACTTTTATGTCATTCGAAAGTCTTCTTCTCTGGGCATATTCAATAGAAAACTAGGCTAGGCAAAGTTTTACGAGGAGAGAAGACCTTTTAAGGCTGGAGGTGATTTCAGTTGTTAGCTCTTCGAAAAAATGTTTGCGTTTTGAGTTAAAATGACTCCGAAAATTATCGGAAAATGTAGTTGAAACCTTATATTCTACTTAATTTCTGAAGAAAAAATGTCGAAAATTCCGCTCTCAAGGATTTGCCGGAAATTTTCAATTCCGACAATTCGCTGGTTTGTCGATTTGCCGGAAATTGTAAATTTCGGCAATTCGCCAATTTGCCGAAAATTGTTAATTCCGGCAATTTGCCGGTTTGCCGATTTTCCAGAAATTGTCAATTCCGGCAATTTGCCGGTTTGCAAATTTGCCGGAAATTGTGAATTCCGGCAATTTGCCGGAAATTGTTAACTCCGGCAACTTGCCGATTTGCTGATTTTCCGGAAATTTTCATTTTCGGCATATTGCCAATTTGCCGATTTGCCGGAACTTTTAAATTCCGGTATTTTGTCGGTTTGCTGATTTGTCGGAAATTTTCATTTTAGGCATATTGTCTATTTGCCGGAAATTTTCATTTTCGGCAAGGTGCCGGTTTGCCGATTTGCTTGAAATTGTGAATTCCGGCAATTTTCCGATTTGCCGGAAATTGTTAATTCCGACAATTTGCCGGTTTGCCGATTTTTTTTGCAAAATTTGGGTAAACATCTACAGAAAAAGCTTAACTAACTATAAGTAAAAAATTGATGTGTAAACCAGAAATTGCGCAAAAAATTTAAAATAGAAAGTATATTTTATACATTTTATACACTTCCCAATTCCCAAAAACATGGCAGTTTTTGTAAAAAGTCAAATTTATGAGTAGCATAGCTTAGCCTAGAAAATTCTCTTCCTTTACCTCCGTTCCATGACATTTTCTACTCGAGTTCCACCTTGAAATGCATCGACTTTTTGCAATTTACTTTTTTCTTTTTAGTTTTTTTGGCCATCTCATATCCCTTCTAGGCGCGGTGATGCGCATGTATCTCTTTCACACTTTTTCACTCGTTTTGATCTGATTTCCTCTATGTGAAGGTTATATCATAGAAATTGATACGGGAAATTGTGTTGGCAGAGTGCCAAATTTTTTTGTACCTAGTTTTATGGTGAGGTGGTAATAGTAAAATCTAGAGAATTGAAATTGTGATTTTCTAAAAAAAAAAGTCTTCGCCAGGGGTGGGTGGCAAACGTTTTTTTCGGCAAATCGTAAAATTGCCGGAATCAGAATTTCCGGCAAACCGGCAAATTACCAGAATTGGGAATTTCCTTTAAACCGCCAAACAGACAATATGCCAAATTGCCGAAATTTTTCGTCAAAGCCTCTTTGTTTTTTTTTTGGAAATTTCAGAGTTTTAATTTTAATCGGCAAAATTGTACGCATCCTCTGAATGTTCCTACACCATTTTGAATCGGCAATTCGCCGAAAATGACAATTTCCGGTAAATCGGCAAACCGGCAATTTTTCGAATTTGCCGACAAAAAAATTGCCGCCCACTCTGATTCACATAAAAATTAAAAGTTGCGCTAAACTTCATCCATTTTGATCAGAAAAAAACACCAAATTTTTTGAAATTTTCAGAAAAACCCGCAGATTTCCAGATAATTTGATAGGTAATCCAATTTTTCTACACCCATCTGACACATTGTGCCATTTAAATCAAATTAATCATATATATTCCTAATCCTGTTATCAGTTGTTCTTTTTTGTTATCAGAAGTTTTCATCAAGAAAAGACAAATGAGTCTTGACATTCACACCTTTTTTGTTGTCTGCGTCTCCACTTAATCCGTTTATTTTTTTTCTTGTTAGAATGTCATTATTCACTGGGTAGTTATTGAAAATGTGACTTTTTTCTTGTTCAAAGCTTGAAGCTAAGATTGAAAATGTTTGTTTTAACATTATGAAATTCGTTTTATTCGATAGTTCGTCAATTACCAAATGAACATTTATTTGCCGATTTTGCCGGAATATTTGCCGAAAATTATTGGCCACTCCTGATTTAAACGTCTTATACAAATACGAAATACGCAATCTAATAATACCAAAATAGTTCTAGAAAGCCTTTTTATTTATACAAATCGAATATTTTTTGCTCCTTTCTTCATCTGAACTCTACTGTATTGGAATGAATATTCTATAATATCCGATTTTTGTCAGGACCAAAGGTGTCAGTGTCCCGTAAAAATTACAAGAGAATATATTGCTCAATTCGTTAAAAAAATCAATTGATATTTCTCTATTCGTCTTGCGAATTCTCTTGTATCAAATTCATATTCTAAAGTATTTTCTTTAATATTTAATATTTCTCAGGACCTCTTCTCCATCTGGTCCTCTACCACATCCGTCATGATGTCATCGAAATTTCGAACAGAAGACGCGTGGATAATAGGCCAACGAATGGCAGCACGTCTCGACCATGAAGCCTATCCCCTACATAAAGCCGCATTCTTTAACGATACACATTCGATAGTGCAATTGCTGAGAGCCGGTCGAAGTCTATCGGAAAAGGATACACACGGAAATACGGCATTACATATTGCGACGATGTTGGGACATCGAGAGGCTATAGCCATTTTATTGGCCAATAATGCGCCTGTCAGAATTAAGAATATTGATGGATGGAATCCGTTGATGGAGTCTGTTAGCTATGGGGATCGGCAGATTAGTAAGTTTTTTGAAATTTTGAAAATTTTGGAACAAAAAATTTTTTGGCATTTTTTCCAAGTTATAAAGTTGCCTAAAGTAGTAAAAAATGTAGGATTTTATTTTTAGAATTTTTTTTTAATTTAGTAATATCGAAAAAAAAGATATATAATTTCAATCATTGATTATTTCAAAAATCAGTATAAAAATCTTTGAAATTTTTTAAAAAGTGTATTCAAAAGTTTTAAGTAGTATTCATAAAACATTGATTTTTTTGTCAAAAAAAATTTAAATTTTTTAATAGTTAATTTCAAAAAATGTATAACGAAAAATGAATATTTCGGAAAAGGACGAATTTCATTTTTTTTTCCAAAAATATGGTTTTTTCAAAATTTAACGAATATTTTTTATCAGAAATTTTGAAAAATTACGATTTTAGATTGCAATTTGTAATATATTTGAAATTTTTGATATCGAAAATATTTGGAAAAAAAATTACATTTTTGGAAAAAAATTCAGGAAACATTTAAAAAATTAAAATTCTATAACATTGTCATAATAAATTTTAAAAAAGAAAAAAAACGGAAAAATTTGAAAAATGAGAATTTCGCTTCAAAAACTCAGAATTTGTCTGAAATTCAGAAATCCACAAAAAGAAATACGAAAAAATTCACAAAAAATATATAAAACCCCACTTAAAAAGCGTGATTTTTCAATTCCCTCCAAAATGAGAATTGCGACCAATCAGCGATTCGCTCCGCCCACTTTTGAACCAATCAGAACCAGTGGGCGGAGTTCGAAGACGCTGATCGGTGGGGAAATTAGCCAAAATTGGAAGGAAAATCGACTTTTTAAATGATTTTTTTTCCGTTTTTGTGGTTTTTCTGAATTTCAGGCAAAATTTTGATTATTTTGAGGCGTAAAATTAATAAAAAATACCAAAATTTAATTTTCCCCAAATTCTTCATAATTACAGTAACCGAAATGCTGCGAAAGCTGAAAACGCAGACAAACGAAAAAATGTCACGTGGAAAACCGCATCTGATGAAAATGTTTCAAGATCTCGGCGATTTTTATATGGAATTCAAATGGGACTTTCAATCATGGATTCCACTATTATCAAGAATACTTCCATCAGATGTTTGTCTAATTTATAAAAAGGGAAATCTTTTGAGAATGGACACAACGCTCGCGGATTTTAGTGAAAGGAATTGGGAACGTGGAGATATCACTTTTTTGTTCAATGTGGATGCACCGCCTGGCGAGCAACTCGTTGTGATGGATAATAAGACTAAAGTTTTTCAGGTTAATACTCGCATTTTCATTTTTTTGAATTAAAAAAAATAATTTTTTTCAAGTGAAAAATAAAATAAAAAGCTTAGGAAATAACCATTTTCAAACCGAGAGAGTGAAAGAAAATGTATTTTTTTTGATCTTTAAATTTTTTCCAAAATTTTTCTATCGGCCCAATCTAAGCCCCTGATACCGAATATCGCAGTGAAAAAATTCAAAAAATTACCCTGATTTTATATTAATTTTTAAAATTCGAAAATCCATTGGTTACCTAGTGTTAAATTCAAACGACACATTTATTTTGCATGAAAACCGTGCCGCAGGTGTGGATTTACGAGATGAATATTTTTCATCTATTCTAGATAATTTAATTTTCATACCAATTTTTCCGATTTTTCTTATTTTTCGTTGTTTTACTGTAAAACTTTTACATTGAAATTCTTGTGAAATTCTATAATTTATTAATGAAAGCAAAAAAAAGTGCATGAAATATTTTATTTTCAGTAAAGAAAATATTTCATGTAATTTTATTTGTTTTCATCAATAAAAAGTCAAAAATTAAAGAATATCACAAGAAAAATTACAATGTAAAAGTTTTGCAGTAAAACAACGAAAAAACGAGAAAAATCGGAAAAATTGGTATGAAAATTAAATTATCTAGAATAGATGAAAAATATTCATCTCGTAAATCCACACCTGCGGCACGGTTTTCATGCAAAATAAATGTGTCGTTTGAATTTAACACTAGGTAACCAATGGATTTTCGAATTTTAAAAATTAATATAAAATCAGGGTAATTTTTTGAATTTTTTCACTGCGATATTCGGTATCAGGAGCATTTTTAGAGATTTTAGAACATTTATTTCAAATTTTTTTACTATGATATTTGGTCATTGTGGTACCATAGGCGTGGCGCTACTACATTTTTAAATTAAAATAAATCAAGTTTTTAGTTATTTCTCCATTAAATGTGATATGGAATTTCAATCTCTCTCGGCTTGAAATAATTTCTCAGAAAATTTGAATTTCCCGCCAAAAAAAAAATTATAAGGTGAAAAATGAGTATGTTTTTTCAGCGTGGACGACGGGAAGAATCCGAAGCTGAAATTGATGAAGAAGTGGATGTACTAATGTCAACAGATATCGTAAATGCACACATGTCAACGAAAACCGTCGGTTTCAAACAAGCCTACTCGGGATGGGTATTCAAACATGCAAGAGAAGAACAAATGGGCGATTTTCCTGTCAATTTTTATAGTGTTGAAGGGTTGAAATTAACGACGCGGAAACGTAGGGAACACTTGACAAGTGATGATGTTAAGAAGAATAAATCAATTTTGCACAGTTTGACCAGTGGACATACGGTTAATGATGATGAGTTTTCGGTGGGTTATTATTTTTTTTTGAAAAAAATGCTGAAGTTTGAAAAAAAAAACCCCCCGAAATTTCGCCAAAAGAGCTTATAAAACATTTTCGAATTCAGAAAAAACACAAAATAAAAACCAAAAAAATCGTGATTTTTCAATTTTTTCTGTTGAATTCCCTTCAAAACTCGCCGACCAATCAGCGATTTGCTCCGCCCACTTTCCAAGCAATCAGGTGGAGTGGGCGGAGCTCGAGAACGCTGATTGGCTGGTTTTTTTTTTTTTTTTTTTTTTTTTTTTAATAAGTAATGAACAAAACATTCTAAATTTTAATCCAGAATAGTCTCAAATTCAGAAAATCCACAAAAAAACGAAAAAAATCGTGATTTTTCACTTTTTTTGCTAAGTTCCCTCCAAAATTCCCAGACCAATCAGCGATTCGCTCCGCCCACTTTCCAACCAATCAGATGCAGTGGGCGGAGTTCTAAGACGCTGATTGGTCGGTTTTTTTTCTGAATTTTAGATTTTTTTTGGAGTTATTCGAAGCAAAATCCTTTTTTTAAATTTTTTTAATAAAACATTTTATTTGGAAAATTACTGAAATTTAAAGTATGCTGAAAGATCATATTTTTAATCAGAAAATAAAAACGAGAAATCGTGAAAAATTCAACTTTTAAAATGAGAGCCTTCCCCGACCAATCATCGATTCGCTCCGCCCACTTTCCAACCAATTAGATGGATTGGGCGGAGTTCGAAAACGCTGATTGGTCGGTTTTTTTAAATTAAAAATTAGAAATTAACGAAAAAATTAAATTTTCATTCAAAATAGTCTCATATTCAGAAAATCACAAAATAAAAACGAAAAGAATCGTGATTTAAAAAAAAAATTTTTTGCCTTTTTTTGAAGACGCTGATTGGTAGCTCTTTTTTGGAGGGATTTTAAATTTTTTTTTGATTTTCTTTTGTGGTTTTTTTTCTCTGAATTTCTGAATGAAAATTTTTCGATTATCCGGAAAATCTTTTTTAAAAAGTTTAAAAACTTCCAAAATGTTAAGCTAGTTTACGAGAAAAAAAAACGAAAATTTTCGATTTTTCGATACTAGCTTTTTTAAAAATCAGTATGAAAAATGTAACAATCGCAAAAAAATTGAATATTTATCTAAACTTTAATACTGAAATCGTCGTTTTTGCAGAGCCTCCAACACCGAAAATCGCTACCCCCACCGGGACGTCTTCCAACAACATGGGAAGAATATTCTGGAGCTGCTCCAGGAGCCCCACCACAAATGGGTCGACCACAAATTGTGAAGACGAATGAAAAACAGTTTAAGGCTCTTGTTGGGATGAGTGAAGAATTCCCGTTATCAGTTGATGTACTCGTTGATTTATTGGAAGTTGTTGCTCCGTTCAAACATTTGGATAAGCTGAGAAGATTCTGCTCGGCGAGATTACCGCCCGGATTCCCTGTTTGTGTTGGTGAGTTTTGAGAGTTGGGTTACTGTAGCTGACCCAATTCGTGTACTCCCCGAGAGAAAAGCGGCAGTTTTTTGTTTGCCAAAAATTATTGATTTTGGTGCCAAACTTTCAATTTTTTGTTTAAAAATACCGAAAATTTTAAATTTTAAGTTGAAAAAAAAATTCAACTGGAAAATTGAAAAATCAACAATTTTTCGATAATTTTTTATTTTATTTATTTTGCAGTTTTTCAGCAGTGAAAATATTTTTCACCAAAATTTTTTTCAAATAAATTAAAAATTGAACATATAATCAAAGAACTATAAAATTCTGCGCAAAATGTATAATTTTTCAGGAATTTTTTTCAACAAAAAGTATCAAAATCGGCATATCTCTATAGAAAATCTTAAATTTGTTCAATAAGAAAATTTTGAATTAAAAAAATCTTGAATTGTTAGTTTTACAAAATCAGAAATTTTTATTTTAAAAAAATCTTGATTTTTTATTAAATGTTTTTATAAAAAGCTTTAGTTTTTGAATAAAAAATATTGAAATTTTTATTCAAGAAACTTGAATTTCAATTTTAAAAAATCTTAAATTTTTGAATAAAATCCTGATTTTCCATAAAAATCGAAAATTTTTGGTTTTTTTGATTTTTTGATTTTTCACTGAACATTCAGAAAAAAATTAAAAATGCATTCAAAAACTGTAAAACTAAAAATGCCGGTTTTCAAGATTTTTTTTATTTTTTAAAACTCAATAAACTAGTCGAAAAATGATAATGTTCCAATTTTAAAACTATCAAAATCAACATAATTGTTGTGAATCTACATTTTTCCGATAAAAAAAAAATTTATATTTTTGAAACTTTTCAATTTACCCAGTTTCTCTGAAAACACTAAAAAATATTAATCTTAAATTTTTCGGCAGTCGAAAGTTTTGGCAATCTGCCAGTTTTCAATAATTTCAAAAACTTTGGAAATCAAAAATTATGAAAAAAAAACCATTTTATAAAATAAAAAATATTGAAAAACATTTCAGAAATCCCACTTCTCGCCACAATCGCCGCTAAAGTCACATTCCAAAAGTTCCAGTTCACAAATGACATTCAGGACAAAATGTTCACGATCCCGACGTCGTATCGTGAGGATCCGACGCGATTCCCCGATCTGTAATTACTACTATACTATCTAAATATATACATGCATTTATTTATTCTGTGCTATATAATCGTATTTATCACCATTCTAAACTTTGTTTCTTTTCCCTTTTTCTCCCCTCGAGACCCTTTTTAACAACTTTTTTCAATGTAAAACTACGGGTCGCTTAATCGTATTTCCTGACCAAATCCTTCTCTCTCTCTCAGTTCAACTGAAACTTTTAAAATTATGTTTTTGCGTATTTTCTCTGTCTCTCTCTATGTATTGTATTTACCTCCCCCCCCCCCCCCCCCGATCTACCCGAATCCAATTTATTGCCCCCCAGCCAAATTGTGTGCTGCTGCTGCTATTACATTATTCCACACTATATATAAATTAAAAGCGGATCATCATCACGCTGAAAAGCCGAACAACATTATATTATTAGGTTGTTTTTTAATTGAAACATTTTATAGGTGTGGTGGTGGTGGTGAAGTGTATAGAGAAACACTTGAAGCAGGAGAGGCATAATAATTGATTTCCCGCCTTTCTTTTTTTTTTCGCCAAACTTCATCCATACATATACATTTATAAAACAACGACCAAAACAGATTTGGGAAGAGAAAAACGAGAAGACCGCCCATCTCTCGGGAAGAAGAAGAAGAAGCTTCATTCCAACCAAACCAGGCAACTACCAGCCACCACTTTTCGATTTCATTTGACCTCATTAGCCTTCATCCCCATCAAATCTTTTGTCTATTTTCTCTATTATCAGTTGATATATCGAAAGAGAAGGCATGCGGATACTGATACTTGTCAGCTTTTCCATTGTTTTTGGTCTCGCCACGTCGACGGCTGTTGGTGTCAAGAAGAGCAACTGTAAGAGAGCAAAGGTACGGTGGGGGATTTTGTAGGCGTCCTGGCGTAGGCGTAGGTACATGACAGGCATAGGCAAATCTGTAGGCACAAGGAAGGCATAGGTCTCCGGGTAGGCAAAGGGTAGGCGTTGATTTTCAAGTAGGCAAACGTAAGGTGTAGGTAAACCCGTAGGCATAAACCAGGCGTAGTAAATCACCGTGTAGGCACTAGGCATCCGTAGGTCGCCGTAAATGCATGGTAGGCGTAGATCAGGAATGCGAAAGTTGTAGGTGACAGTGTAGGCGTAAAACTTGCGTATGTCAGGTGCACATCAGGTTTAGACTAGGAACAAAGTAGGCGTAGGTCACGGTCTAGGCACAAGTCAAGCGTAAGCCAGGCAGACGATAGGTGTAGGTAATAGTGTAGGCACAAGATACGCATAGACTACCGTGAAGGCACTAGGCTGGCGTAGGTGACAGTGTAGGCACTAGGTAGGCGTATATCAGGCACAAGGTAAGCGTAGGTAATAGGTGTAGGCACGTTGCAGGCGTAGTAGGCCCCAGTTTATGCTCAAAGTACGCATAGACGGTTTAGACCAGGCACAAGGTAGGCGTAGGCCACCGTGTAGGCACAGGAAGGATATGTTTTTTTTTTCAATGTTAAAATCTTCATTTTAACAACAAAAAAAAAACTAAAATTTCAAGTAATTTTTTGAAAACTAAAAATTTGAGTTTTTCGATTTTCCTGATACCTATTTTGCAGGCGTTCGCTGTCGGAACGAAAAGTGCGAATGGAATCGACGCAGTAGATTTCGAAGATCGAACTCTCCGAAAACCGGTTCAAAAAGTGTATTTCTGGCCGAGCCTAACCGATTTCGAGAAGAATGTTCTCCGAGACGCATTCGCTCAAATCGGGCGACGTACCTGCGTGAAATTCGAAGAACAAGCCTACAAACCATGGTATCATGCCGATCGATGGGATGCAAATTCCCCACATGTTTTGATTCGAAAATCAGGGAAATTTGCTGCATATTCGGATGCAGTTGTTGAGGGATTAGTGGATAGAACGATTCTTTATGTTGCACAATCCTCATTTGTTACTAGTAATTTTAATAATTCGAGGGGTTTGGTTATGGATCAGTTGGTCAGATTTATGGGATTGCAGAGGGAGTTGTATCGACCTGATGCGGTGTCTTATGTTCAGGCTATCGGGTGAGACATTTTTTGAGAAATTTCGAAAAAAAAGTATTACATTTTTAATTGATTTTTCAAAGAAAAAATTGGAGAAAAACGGCAGTTTTTGCTACGTGGCCTAGAAAAAAAAAGAAGAAAACTCGGCCACCGATTTTCGGAAATTTACAAAAAAGGCGGCTGGCTTTCAGAATTTGTCTATTTTTTTTTCCTTATAAATAGCTCGATAGAACTGGAAAAAAGTCGGCCACAAACAACAAACCGGTGGCCGATTTTTTCTCGCTCGCGGCCACGTGGTGGTTGCTGTTATTATGTGATTAAATTTTTAAATTTTCCGTGAATATCCACAAAAATTAAAATTAACTGATTTTCAAAAAACTAAGCCAAAAAACCCCACAAAATTCCAGAGGCGGAATTCCAAACCTCGGAACTCCGGACTACAACCCAATCCAACTAACCTGGCCATTCGACCCGGAGAGCATTACAGTACCCCTTTGGGCTCGTGAAAAGTTCCGGCTCACTCCCTACTGCCCAGCAAGAAACGACGCAGATATCGGAGCCGGTCAACGTGTCGGGCTGCTTACCAAATGGGATACTGTAAAGCTGAATAGTATGTATTGTCCCGAGAAGATCGTAGACGCCGATCCATCACGTGGACCATGTGTTGTTCCGAGAGCTAAGGATTTGGATAGTTTCAAGAAGAGGCTTTGGGCTTATAAGAGGCTTCTAGCAAAGAATACAAAGAAGGCGAGAAAAGCGAAAGTGGTGAAGAAGCACAAGACGGTGTAATATGGTGATAATGATGATCTCCTTGGCATAATGTGTGTAAATATTGAATTTTGAGAAATTTGTTAATTAATCGGGGTTTAAATTGTGTTTAGTTTGAGCTTCCGACATCTTCCGGGCTCCGCCACTTGCTATACTTTTGAAGCGGCCCGCGGAACCCAGATGATGTCGGGTGCTTGAGTTCTCTCTAGCTGCATCTCGTGGGAGAGAAATGACGTCATACATAATTCTTAGGCCACCAATGACGGCACACATCCTCCACCAGTTTTCTTGAACTCCGACTAGACACAAATCAACCCAAATTTTAATATTATATGTACGTTTAATTGCTTTCAATCTTTCTTCATAATAATAAAACCTTTATAACTATTGAGTTTGACAAATCGGAAAAATGAGTTTTGCGGCCAACCTCATCCGGGTTCCGCCGCAAGCTATACTTTTTTCGGCGGTTCGTGAAAGAGAACTCTACCTTGACAGAAATAAACTCAAACTTTAATAATTTTTTCACAAAATATATTTCTTAAAATCTTTATTATTAAAAAACCAGAATTTCAAGTGTGCTCCCAAAAATAACAATAAATTATCACAAATATAGAGAGTTGGAGAGCAAATGGACAAGAAAAGGCAACAAATTGTACATATATATAAAAATCTGCTTATCACATTTAAAGCATCACAGAATGTGCATTTGGTTGTGAGCATCTCGTTTTCAGTGGCTCAAGCTCACTTTGTCTTCGAATAGTCGGATTCCGGCCGGGTAGGACGCGGTAGAGCAGCTTTTGGAACACGAATTGATTGATTTCAGGGATTCTGGAAGTATATAGAGTTTAAAGTTGTAACGCTTTCAAGAAGGTATCAAAGACCTGCCTGCCTAGTAGACACCTAGTAGGCACAAATGAAGGCACATCAATGCCTATAATAAGCGATAGGCAGAGGTGTAGGCAGATAGGTTGGTATGACGTAGTCAAGTAGTCATCTAGGCAGGCAGACTTTACATAGCGATACAGGCGTTGCGTAAGCGCAAAGGCATGCATACCTATCTGTCTACTCAAAAACTCTTACCTTGTCGCATAGATAATTGGATTACACAACGTCTTCGCCATAATACTGACCAGCACGGCGATCGACATGATAGTTATCGAGACACTGTGCTTATTATACAGGGGCATACTTTCTGCAGTCAAGATGTACAGGATACTTGCTGGCATCCACCCGATCAGGAAAGTTCCGAAGATCAGAACTGCAGTCACAACTGTACGCCGTCCACGGGCAGATGCTCCGAGGGTTTGGGAGTTGGAAGCGGTTTTGCTACGGACCTGGAAGTTGAAGTTAAAATATTGCCCAACTTTGACAAATCATATCTCGGTTGTCATTGATTTTATCAAAAAATTGCCAACTAACAAAACAATTTTCATTTGTTTCTCTATAGTTTTGTAATTTAAAACTTTTCTGTATCATTTAAATGAACAAAGATATGAGTTGTCAAAGTTGTTGAACATTGTACCTACCTCGGTAATTTTTTGTAACATTTTGATGTAGAAGATGGTGGTAAGAATGATGAGAAAGACAATGATAAGAGAGACAAGTGCGCGGAAATAGAAGTTCTCGTAAAATTTGATGCCCATGCATTTCTCGCTTCTGGAATAATGGAATATAATGGGTGGTTTTGTATGTATAATAGTAGTTAGATTTCATTTAATTTGCTGACTGACAATAGGAATACGTTTAACTTGTGATGTAGTTTTAAGGCTAATTAGGCTTAGGCTTAAGCTTAGGCTTAAGCTTAAATTTAAGCGTAGGCTTTGGCTGTGTCCTAGGCTAAGGCTTAAGCTTCGACTTGGGTTTAGGCTTAGGCTAAGGCTTAGGCTTAGGCTTAGGCGTAATCTTAGTCTTAGGCTTAGTCTTAGGCTCAGGCTTAGTCTTGGGCTTAGGCTTAGGCTTAGGATTAGGCTTAGGCTTAGGCTCAGGCTCAGGCTCAGGCTCAGGCTTAGGCTTATGCTTACGCTTAGGCTGAGGCATAAGCTTAGGCTCACAATTAGGCTTAGGCTTCGGCTTAGGCTTTGGCTTAGGCTAAGGCTTAGGCTCAAGATTGGGCTTTTGTTCCTAGAACAGCTATCAAAGGCTTTTCAAATCCGTTACAACACTTACTGATATCCCTGTCCCGAATTGCTGGCGAAATAGATCATAAGAGCCATTGGCGGTGTTGCCCACATAAAGAAGATCATAATGTAGATTGTTCGAATCGGGAGTACTTTATGATGGTCGAATGGTCGTTTAATGGTCATGTAATGGGTGAATGCCAGTGCGACGAGATGGAAAATTCCGGTAAGCAGACCTCCGGTTCGGAATGCCTGAAAGTTGGGGGTTTTGTGAAGTTTCATAAAATTAAATGTTTTCTAAAATTGATTTCTAGAAATTACGGCAAACTGGCAGGTTTATGACGTCACTTTCTTGTTCATGTTTACCGCAATTTTTTAAATCCAAAAAACTTCTAAACTTTAAACTTCAACTTCACAAAATAACAACCATTCATTAAACTTTGAACATTTCTAACATCATTTTTTGTTTCTCAATTCGATTTTCTTCTGAACCAATTCCTAATTTCATTATTTTTCCAAATAGAAGAGCACTCTCCATCTAACAGAATAATTTTATCCTCCGTACATCACGTCAACTCAATTCAAGTGTTGCATTTTGTGTGCATTGTTGCGTTTAATTTTATTTATTAGATGAACTAGTGTTGCTCAACCTATCAAGTTTCTTCACGGCTCGGCGAGTAGCAAGAGATCAAGAATTTCGAAAAGTTCACGTAGTGATGCCTATTCCCTGCCTGCATGCCTACCGCCAATTTTTTGAATTTGGACATGACCTCCAGGATTTAGGGTTTGTAGACATTTTCTTTTTTGATGAGACCATTGCATTTTCAACCGGAAAATGAAAAAAAGGTGTTTTTTTTTCGGTAGTAGGTACCTCGGCATGCATGTAGGCACAAGGCAGGCGTAGTAGGGTTTCGGATAGAGCCCAAAATGCCTGCCTGCTTGCCTTCAAGGTCGTCTAGGCCTACCTTTTGCCTACATGCGTGCCTACTCCCTAAGTACACGTATTGAATTTTGAGCAAATTAATATAGATGATTACAAGATACTTGTGGAAACTTTTACCTGCGTACGCCGATCGAGTTCAGAAAATAGGCGACAGGCAGGCAAAAAATAGGTAGGGATACCTTTAGAAATATTTTAACAAGTTTTGAAAGTGGCCTAGCTTTTCTTTATTTCTAGGCTTTTTGAGCCACATTTCAAAAAAAACCAACCTCAAGAGTTAACGGAAAGCAATAACTGGAATGTGGAATATTCAGGACGACCGGCTTGTAACTATTCCAAAAAAGGGAAAATCCAATGACGATGCTTGTCCACGTGTCAGATAGCGCCAACGAGTAGGTCAATTCCAGTGAGGCTGATCGCATTTTACAGTACAACCGGGAGATGACAACCATGAAATTGAGAAATGCGGCGACACAACATAGTATGATAATTGATGGAATAAAAATTTCATACATGAAATATTTCACGTTTGAGTCCATTTTTTGAGGTCTGGAAATTTGGAAAAATTGATGGGGTTTTCTGGGGTTTTTTTGGAGATAGGTAAGAAAAATGGCAATGAGAATTTACAATATTTTCGAATAAAATATATGTGTAAAAATATAGCAAAATAAATAACTTGAAAAGAATTTCAGGCAGTGTAAATAAAAACACGGTTCAGTTTCAGCGTTTGTGTTGACTAAAACTTTTTTCATCGTTTTTTGAAATTAATTTTTCTAGAATTTTCAACGTCAACATGCCAATTCCTTCAAGCTTTAGGTGTACTCATAACGATCAGAGAACTGGAAAGGATGACTAAAATAGGAAGTTTGGTGAAACATAAATTTCCTATTGACGTTGATGATTGGAAATGTTGAATAGAGTACTAATAAATAAACTTAGAACTTTTCAAAATTACAGTAGATAGGATTTTTGGGTCTTTGAACTTTGTTAGAATCGAATAAATTAGATTGGTGGCCTAGAAGTTTTGAAAAATTCTTTTTAAAAAATGTTGCCGGAAATTTGGGATCTGTTTGCATTGATTTAAGTTTGCCTTAAGTAGGTTTGAAAATTAGGCAGGTAGGTAGGTAGACAGGTAGGTTGTTAGATAGGTAGGCAGGTAGCTAGGTAAGTAGGTAGGCAAGTAGGCGAGAAGTTCGGCACCCTAGGTTTCTCCCGGGAATTTCAACAATGCAACTTTGTGTGAAAAAAAATAGATACAATAGAAATTTGCAAATAAGTTAGATCCTAGAAAATAAAAAGTGTGGGAAGCAACTTCTTGGAAGCCTTTTATAGAAAATTTAATATTTGACCTAAATCCCGGACAAGCTTAAGTAAAGTGGCAACATTTCAGTAATCCCATGCGAACTACCCTCCCAGAACGGGGCTTGCAAACAATGATGAAACGGCTGCCGCAGAAGAGGAGCAAAAAGTCTAATTAGGGTGAAAAACGGATGAATGAGTTGAATGGGGGCGGAAAATGTGGGGAAAATGAAACAAAAAAGATGAAAAAAAAGTAACGGGGCGCGAAAAAAGTTCGTCTTTTTGTTTAACCCCGGGAATAATTAATTCCTCGAAGCACACACTGCATCAAGCAGTTCAGTTTTGTCACGTTTTTTTTGCTGAAAAAAAAATTAAAAAAATTTGGAAAATATAGATGAAAGGCTTGAAATGATGGAGGAGAAGCTTTTGGAGGAGCACGGGTCGAAAAAAAACAACAAAACAAAGCAATTAGTTTTGTAAAGCTGAACATTTCTATGGGTTTTTTTTTGAGGAGGAGGGGTGGATGGAGGAGACGAAAATTGAGGAAGTTTTTTTTTCTTGTTTTCTGTTTTTTGGTTTTTATTCGACTTCTAGAAAGTATAACGTCTAGAAATTCCATAAAAATTCCATTAAATTCCATAAAAATTCCCAAATTAATTCAAGTTTAGAGAGCTCGCCAAGTGTGCAAATGCGCTCTACCGAACACGGAGCCCAGAGATTTCAGAATTTGTTTGAATATTAAAAGTCATTTTAAAATTTTGAAAACTGAAAAAATCTGATGACCAAGATATTTGTGTTTTTTTGCAGATAGACTAGGTAGGCACACAAATATTTGACTACCTGAACCTCTGCCTAATTCCAAAATACTCTTGAACCAGTTTCCTTTGGTTCAGGCTTTGATAATTTAAAAATTAAATAAGAAAATTCGTAAACCTTGAGTTAACCCTAAAAAGAAGTTAGGTAGGTAGGTACATAGGTAGGTTGGTAGGCCGAAGCAGGCAGCCTAGTAGGTAGGCATAAGCCTGTGCCTGTTTTTAAGCCGAAAGACTGGAAAAAATTAAATCAGATTTTCAAAATTTTATACCAAATTTAACGTTTTATGCTCAATGTTCACGAGAGCGCAAAATTTCAAAATTTTATATTGAAACATTTTTCAGTGAAAATATTTCAAGTTGTGAAGAAAAAAAAGAAGCTCATTCTGAAAAGCACAGGATAATATTCCCCAAAACATTTTTTTCTACTTTTTCTCCATCTTTTCTTTTTCTCCGGGGTTAGGTTCGTTAGTGTACTGCTCCTAACTGATGGACTTTGGTTTAGGCGAAAAAGAGAGGGGAGAAGCGGAAAAGTAGGTCATTTGTGTGTTGTTTTTGCAGGTTTCAGTTAAGTGACTAACTAGTTGAGAGCTTCGAATCTATACAAACAATTTTTCACGAGGACAGGATGGATAGAGAAAGCTGCAAAAAATTGGACTTGAAAATTTCGCAAACACATTTGTGCTAGGCAGGCGTGCCTAGGCGCCTACTTTGTACCTGCCAGCCAAACTCAAGTCCGCCTACCTACGTGCCTACTTCAAGTATGTCAACCTACGTGCATGTTTGCCTTATGTCTGCCTGCATGTCTGTTGGAGTGACTATATAGTAGTGCTCGCCGACCAAGCTATTCAATGACTGCTCGCCGACTTTCATGGCAAGCCTACTTATGTGCCTGCCTACCTTACGCCTGCCTACCTGTCTGCCTACACAATGCCTGATAAGCCAGAAAACTAACTTTTGCCTTAAACAAATTGGCAGACTTTACGTCAACCTATGTAAAATTTATGAGCCAGTTATGGAATTGAATCAAAATTTTTATTTTTTATTTTTGGAGTTTTGCTATGTCTGGATATTGAAAACTTGCCGACTTTTGCTTGGTGGCCGAGAAAAAACCTCGGCCACCGACACGGGGACTCAGTGAAATTCTGAAAAACAGCAAAAAACTGTCTAACAAGTAAATAGACAACACGATTTGCTCACTAAAACCGCAGGAACAAAATCAGCAAAATCAGCAAAACGTGTTGTCAATCTACTCAGACTTCTTGTCAGTTAACAAATGTAAAATGAGTGTGATATACATATGTCTTATCACCACCCTTTGAGCTCTGCGAGCAAGAAAAGTGACACGTCACACGCCACTCGAACTGATATCTGGAACACCCCGTCAGACATGAACAGTTGGTGGTCTATGGGAATATGTCTCAAACGACGTGGGGGGGGTTCGGAATACAGAACGGATGACATGACAGACATTGAGGGAAAAACAAAAAAAAAATAGAGAGAATTTCTCTTGTTTTGACAAGTGTTCGTCCTTTGATGAATTACAAAACGAGATGCACCGGGGTTAACACTTTTTTATGAAAAAAAAACTTTTTTTGAAGAATTGGAGCGGTTTTACCACGTTAAACCAAGGATTACCTGGAAAGGAAGAAAGTTTTTTGCTTTCGTTTTGGCGCAAAATAAATTGAGGTGAGAATTAATTTTGGTTCGCAAATTATTTTCCAGCTGTTCCCCCCGTGTTTGTTTGACAATTCGTCATTGCTCCGGAGAAAAAATAAGAAAACGTTTTTTTATACAAGGCGTGCTGAAAATGGAGCTGGAAATTTTTTTTTTGAGTAAGAGCCTGAAGTTTTAATTTGGCTCAGCGAAAAAGATAGGAAAAGGGTGCTCAGGGAAAATTTTCTGAAATTTTGAAAACAAGGATAAAAAGTTGAATTGGAATCTGAGAAAAAGTGAGCAAAACTTGAAAAATTTTGCTGGAAATTTCCAGACAATTCCAAGCCCAGGCTTAGGCTTAGGCTTAGGCTTCGGCTTCGGTTTCGGCTTAGGCTTAGGCTTAGGCTCAGGCTTAGGCTTAAGCTCGGGCTCAAGCTTAGGCTTAGGTTGAGGCTTAGGCTGAGGCTTAGACTCTAGAACACACTGCATTAAAACATGAAAAATGAAAAGTATTTCTGAAAAAAATGCACCCGAGTTAACACAGAGTAGAAAGAACTAGGAAAAGCTTGTGAAAATGTTCAGTTTTTTTTGGTAAAAATAGGAAGTAGCTAAAAATGATGTTCTAGAATAAATATAGCTGAAAATCTGGCCCCATTTCAAAAAAAAAAAAACAAAAATTTGAAAGTCTCGATAAATTTTAAAGTTACAAAAAACCTGTCAAAATTTATCAAATTAGAAAAATATTAAAGTTAAAAACAACTGGCCTAACTTCCGCATTCCAATTTCCTAGTCCACTGAAAATAAGAAAATTTTTGTGTGGCTAGTGATCGCTTATAGAACCTTTTTAATATATTCATAGACCCCCTTTTTTTCAGAACAAAATTACCAAAACATAATATATATCTCTCCCTGTGTGCACATTATCCAAAAAAAGGTGTAGTCCTTGAAAAGCAAAAAGTGTAATAGAAGGGAGGCGGCTCTCGCTGGCACATTATGCACGGGGAGCCGAAGGGGGCGGAGCCTAGGGAGTCAAATTGCAAGAGAAGGAGCACGTGAAACATGTGAAAAAGAAGAGGACAAGTACTTGACTTTATAAGGTTTTATTTAGGGGTTTAGAAGGAAGTGTGATGGGAATTCCGGAAGTGAAATTGAGTGAGGAGTGGGAAAAAAAGAAGTCTGGAGAAAATGTCAATTGGAAAAAGTCAGCAAATTTTCGTATAAGAATTCACCAATTTTCTAGTTTTCCAGAATCGCTTAAATTTCCAGGAGCAATCATCCGTTGCAATTCGAGAAATTTCCGCTGAAATTCGAGGTTCATTTCACAATTTTACTCGGAAAGTTTTTGGAGAAAAAGTATTATGATTTTTTAAAAATGTCCAAAAATTTTAAATATGTATTTTTTCGGGAAATCGCCTGTCATTGCGCAGAAATTTTGAATTTCCAGCCAAAAATGTTCTTAGAAAATTTGAATTTCCCGCCGAGAATGCGCCGACCAATCAGCGATGTGCGAGCGATGGTCAACGTCGCTGATTGGTCGGCGACGTATTTGCGAGGTTATTTTAATTGTGGCGTTTTAAAGCGATTTTTGTCAGAATTAGTTAAAAATGAGCCACGAGCAGTCTAATTTGAATTCTGAACGTAATTTCGTAGAATATGTGTGTGTGGTCTCATAGATTAAATGGCAATAGGAAACTAAATTAGCTTGACTACTAGTGGAAACCTCTAATACTAGAACACCTCCCTGAAATCAAACTATTCACAGATTGACTCATAAAATTAGGTCATAATCCAGTCGAGCTTTTAAAGAAAATAAAATGGAATTGAACTTTTGGAAAAATGCGGTATAAACAGATTAAAAAAAACACGGGAGAGTTCGTGCAAAAACAAAAAATGTCTACGAGTTTGAATCACTGAGATTTTTTCTGAAAAGTAGGCATATAAATGCCTGCCTGTGTGCTTACAAGTTATTGGTATTGCGGCCGACATCATCCAGGTTTCGCAACTTGCTATGCGATTTTCTTGATAGGCAGCGAAACCAGGCACATGTCGGCTAGAAGGTAGGCAGAGGGTAGGTGTAGGCATAAGGTAGTTGTAGGCGCAAAGTAGGCAAGCATAGGTGCAAGTGGGGATAGGTACATAGCGCAATTTAGGCGTAGGCAGTCGCCTTCTAGTGCCTTCCGGTACCCTACAAAAACCAAATGATTAATTCCCGGTTAACAATAAAAGAATTGGATGCTCCAACGGAAATTGGTGTGGGCTGGTGTGATAAGCTCATTTCCTCAAACTTTAGGCACAGGAAAAAACAATTTACACTGACTCATGATAACAGTTTGATTGTTGATCATTGTAAGCATACCTATCTACCTACCTACCTACCTATTTTCTGCCTGATCAGAAAGTTTCCCTCCTCAAAATAGACTCTACTAGCCACGTGACAATCATTTCGCGGAACAAGGAAAAAAAGAGATTCTCTAATAAAAAACATGTAAGTACAGCATAATATGTTTATTATTCTCAAAAAATGTGTGTCATAAATACCAACTTGATTGAGCTTAATCCCATGACGAAGACCTCCATACATTCACACTTTTTGATTAGTGTTTGGGTTACCTTTTAGTGATTTTTTTGACTGGTGATGTTAGATGGCTCTGGAAGGGCTTTTCTAGGGCAATATTTTTAATTTAATATATTTTAAAATAAAAATTGTTCAATGATGTGTAGACGTTTGGGAGGGGAGAAAGGAACAGCTGAGAAAATGTCAATCATTTGAAAAAAATAATTTTTAAAGCCGTTGATCGGTTTTGGCACGTTTTGAGTTTTTGATCTACCAAAAGAGGTAGGCCTGCATTGTGTCTACTTTCAAGCCTTCTTGCAAGCCTACAGATTGGCGTTTGGGTCAAAAATAGACAGTAATCAGGCATGCATAATGTAAGAGCAAGGAGTTACGCATGAATAAATACCAAAACAACAGAAACAACACACAAGGCCTGCCTACCTACTAGGTGCTAGATAGGCAGATAGGCAAGTAGGCATAAAGTAGGCAAAAGGGGCAAGTTTTCCCAGATTCAAACAGCCTAATGTTCCAAAAAAAGGTTTTTTGGTTTCTTAGACTCAAAAACATTGTGACCTGTAGTTGATATATGTTTTTTGAAAGTGAAATCGTAGATAATCCATATTTTGCGATTCGGTTACTTAATTTGTGTTGCACTAATCAGCTGAGCCAAAGTCGGCAGCATACGTCACAGACTGATAATGTAATTGAATACAAAACAAGAAAAATATAGGTAGATAGGTAGGTAGGTAGGTAGGTAACAAACAAAGAGGGCTCATCACTCAAAATCTCAGTTTTCTAACAAACAAACTAAACAGAATCCAAAAATTTGTCCATTCGGTTTCAAAACACTTGACAATCACATGGAAAAGCTAGTTTTATTTTCCAATACGTTTCCAAAAATTTCGGAAATTTAATAATCGTCCTTTTAAAGGACGTTCATATTATGTAGGTTTGTATGGACATAGAATATAACGAGGTTGTCGGAGGAAAAATTGGAGAAAAATGAATATTATACGGAGGAAATGTTAAATATTCCGTGGCCGAGCCAATGAAAAACTCGGCCACCGGACCTGTGCCTGCCTAGTGCCTACGCATTTATCTGATACAAAATGTATCTAATAAAAAAGCCCGGGGGTTTTTTCAAATAATTCATTTCAATTAAAAAGTTAAACTTACCCAAAAATTTAACATGCAAACAACTATGTAGGTACAGAGTAGGCGCAAGAGTAATATAGGCGGAAGGCAGGCACCTAGGCCTCAAGAAAACCGACAATTTCTACGAAAAAAAAATCCCGAATAGTGAGTTTAATATTTTTCTTTAATAAAATTTTTAAAAAATCCAAATAAAAAAGCGTTCGCGCGAAAATATCTGTCACCAGCATCCACAACGTCAAAACTTTTTAAATTCTCCGGATTTCTAGGATTCCCTAAATTCTTTTTTTTTTCGCCAAAAACAAGGCGAAATCCCTAGATTCTCTCATAATAAAAATTTTATAAAAAATGACTCGATAGGCAAAAACAAAAAAAAAACACAGCAACAAAAAAGGAAGAAAAAATCGAGATCAAGTGGATTAGGTAGCAGAGAATGGAACCACGTGGATTTCTTTGCACGTCAGCGATGAGATAAGGGAAGATTGAAGAAGATCAGGTAATTTAAGATTATGACAGAGAATTATTCATTTGGAAGAAAATATAGAAGTGATCTTTAAAATGCTCTTGATCTTTTTGTAGTATGAATTTTTGGTGCAACTTTCCAAAAATTTGAGTTTTTCAATCAAAAATAGGGTATTGCAGGGGTACTGTAGAGTTACTGTGAGTATACTGTAGGGTACCATAGGGGTACTGTATTATAGAGAAAGTACTACAAAGGTAATCCAGAGGTACTACAGGGTTACTGTGAAAGTACTGAAGGGGATATGTATTGTAACGGTAGAATACTGTGATAGTACTGCAGGGTTACTGTAAGGGTAGAGTATGGGTACCATAGGATAGGGTAGAGGTACTGTAGGAGTACTGTAGGGTTACGGCAATGTTACTTTCGGAGTCCTAAAAGTGTACTGTATGGGATACGGTAGGGGTATTGTAGTGATATTGTGAAGGTGTTGTAGAGATACTGTAAGAGGAATAAAGGGGTACGGTAGGAGTATTGTAAGGATGCTGTAGGGTTACTGTAGGTGGTAAATAAAAACTCGCTCATTTCATTTTTTTTAAACTTTCTCACTTTATATTCCGATACGACTTCCAAAGAGTCCAAACAACTTTTCTCGAAAATCCAAAAATTTCAATTTCAAAAACCACAATTCTAGAGATCTGTCATGTGGCTTTACATCTACAAATTTCGCCGATTTATTTCTGTTTTCAGGTACAAAATGTGCAGCTGATAATCACTTTTTTTCGTTTCGGGGTTTGTATCACGAATTTGAGTTTAGAAACTCTAAAAATTTCAAAGTCAGAAAGAATCGAATCTTAAAGTACATTAGGGTGCAATTGGGATCAAACTCAGTGAGATGTGTGGGAAAGGGACCCTCAGGTAGATAGGTAGGTAGGTAGGCAGGCACATATTGCCTACTTGCCTCCCAACTCCCTTTTGCCTGTCTGATTTGTTGAAGCAAGTTGAGCTACTTTGGAAGTATAGGCACAAGGTAGGCGTAGGTCAAAATCGGTCAATTTTCTTCTAAAAAGATCGTTGATCAAAATGTACTGAAAGTGGGGGTGTGTGACAGGTGAATTGAACTTGAATAATGTTTGACAGCTGAAATAAAGAATTAAATATTAACTTGATAAACTGAGAGAGAGAGAGAAGTTTTTGACTCTGAAAACTTTTGAGAGAAAGTCTTCTCTCACTCTCTCAAGTTTCATAAATTATTAATGACAAATTGTAAGGAAGAACGCATCAATGAGTTTTTTTTTCCATAAGAAGGAGGAACAAGAAAATGATGTAATGAAGAAAATGGAGAAAAGAGGTTATTTAGAGGCGGGTTTTTTGAGATCAAATGGCGCCATTCGGGAAATGGATCAAATTTGGACGGGGCGGATTATTTGCCAATTTTCTTGTCTAGCTACTTACTGCGGAGTTTACGGAAGTAGGGAAGTTTAGAAAATTGAATTAGTATAATGGGGATTAAGTAAGCCAACCAATCATCGTTGTTGGCAACGCCTTCACGCTTCGCTAATTGGTAAATTTTTTTGCCCCGAAATTCAAATAGAAGTACTGAAAGTTGATATTTTTGGAAGTATTTAGAACTAGAGAGAATCAAAAAAAAATTAAATTTGAAAATGACGCCGACCAATCAGCGTGGTTTGCCACGCCCCCCACACTTCGCTGAATGGTCAACAAAAATTTTGCGCGGAATTCAAATTGAAAAACAGGAAAAATTATTTTTGAGCGTATTTAGAAGTAGAAAAAGTAAATAAAGTTTAACTTAAAATAAATGCCGACCAATCAGCATTGTTGGCTACGCCCCTATGCTTCGCTGATTGGTCAGCTGGAATTTCGGTGTATTCTTGTATTCTGAAAGTTGAATGGTTTTTATAGGGATTTCGGAGTGTTGTTAAAAATTTCCGTGGCCGCGGATTTCTAAACATCGGCGATTCTAAAATGAGACCTATAGATTGTGGACACCAAAATACCAGTTTCAAAAAAAAAGAGAAATCTCGGCCACCAACTTTTTTTTCCGCGGTCACGCCAATAGTACAATTCCTCCAAAAAAGTATAAAATAGTATAAATACATCACACTTTTCAGGGGGATTCCCTCAACAAATTTCAACTAATAAACTGGAAAAATGGGGCAATTTGAAACAAATGGGAGGAGCCAAAGAGTCAAGAAACTGAAACAACAAAAAAAAACAGAAAAACAAACAGTTTCCCATGATTTTTTGATGAATACATATATCAAAGAAAAAGAGCATGTCTACTGAAACATGTCAAAAGCCATAAAAGAACAGATATTACTCATAAATGAGTTCCTCTTGACGAAGGAAATGCGAACAGGGAACGGGAAAAAGAAAAATGAAAAAATGAAATAAGAGAGACAAGAAGAAATTGAATTGTTTTTCAACGACAGCGGTGGCTGTATAGTGAGAAGGCGGAATATGAGTGATTAGGTTCGAGGTGTTTTTTGAAGTAAATAGGATGGAAAATATACGGCAAAAATCAGGTGGAAAACTGATTTTTTTTTTTTGGAAGTTACGGGGGTTTGTTGGTGCTATATTTTTGCAGATGCTCAAGATTTTCTATTGTTTTTGGGGATCCTAAACATCCTAATTTTTATATTGAAATATGAAAATGTTTAAAATTTTTTTAAAATTTCACGTAGGTAGATAGGCAGGTAGGTAGTTAGGTAGGTAGGTAGGTAGGTAGGCAGGTAGGCAGGTAGGTATCAGATAGGTAGGTAGGTAGGTAGGTAGGTAGCGTAGGTAAGTAAAACAGTCTTAATATACCTAATACAACGATTAAAAAATGTATAACAATTATCTATGATAAATCTAAATTTTTCATGATTTTTCAATTTTGCAAAAAAAAATATAATTTCGAAACTAGGCTTTATTTGCGCGGGAATCAAGATGAAAAAATTATTAAAAGATTTACAAGTTGTGGTTTCGCACTTATTTTTTTGGAAATTTGAGAATTTCAATTTTCTTCTCCGTCTTATAAAAAATCCCTCTAAATATTTTCGGTAAATCTGATATCCGGCAAACGGCAAATCGGCAATCTGCCAAAAATTAAAATTTCCGGTAAATCGGCAAACCGGCAAATTGCCGGAATAAAGAATTTCCGGCCAATCAGCAAGCCGGCAATTTGCCGATTTGCCGAAAATTTGCCGCCCACCCCTGCAATAAACCACAACTGAAAAATCTAGTTTGAACAACACTTCAATTTTTTTTGTTACGAACTTGAGACTATTTTGGAAATTTTTTGAAGCAATTCTCCATTCACCTCCACCTTTAAATTTTTGAAGGTTAGTTCATATCTCAACAAAAAAACATAAAATCTCGTTATTCTTAGTCTCAAAACTTGTTTTCAAGTGTGATTCAGAACACAATGTGCACCACGATGAAAGAGCAAAACATGAGAGATTTGCTTCTTTTTTCGTTTCCTCAATTGTTTTCTTTTTTGTGTTTCTGAGAATAGTTGAAGACACTTTGGAACATGAATTGTTTGAAACTTGATATCTCGATCTTTTGCCATTTAGTTTTCACGGAACTAAAAACATTGGAAAAAAAAAACATTCTCGTGTTTTGATGTGTGTGTGAGTCTGAAAACTATCAGGAAGAATTTCGTATTATTAAAAGAAAAATAATGATGATGATGATGAGACAGGGGAGAAGTGGGGTTTCTTTTAAATTTTGAAACAAAAAATAATAAATTTAATTTCAAAAAAATATAAAGTTTTGTTCCTTGGTTTAAAAAACTATGAATAAGGGAGTTGAGAATTAATTCAATATTTTTTATGTATGTGAATTCAAAATAAAATGAAATAAAAACCTGAAAAAATTTTCTGAGTGGCCACAAAAAATTTTTCAATTAAAAAAAATGTTTGAAAATTATTTTTTTAAAGAGTTCTGCTGAGCCAAATTATTTTTTTTTTTTGAAGTTTTTCTTTTTTTATCTTTGAAAATATTACCGCGAGTATCAACTTTTTTTATAATAACAAAAACAATTTTTATTTAAAAAAGTGGTCTAAAAAATCAGTAACCGTAGAACAAATGAGCACCTTGCAGCATTGCTATGTGGCCGAGAATATAAAAACCTAGGCCATCTTTTTAAAATAGAGAATTCTTGAAAAGAGTTGGCTCTACATGCTTAAAATCACTTTTTTAGAGCTGTTTTAATAAGGAATTTTCAAAAGAGCAAAAAAAAACTCGGCCACCAACTTTTTTCTCGGCCACGTCGCAATCTCACTTTAATGAGCACAATGCACAAGTTCAGAGCAAAAAAAAAATTAAAATCACGTTACTAAAAAAGAAGCTTCAGGAAAATTTATTGAATTTGCTATAAAAATCGACAAACGAAAAACTAGGCCACCAACTTTTTTTTTCTTGGCCTATGTATAGGTAGGTAGGTAGGTAAAACAATATTAATCTACCGAATAATATAACTGCGTGACGTCTAGGAGAAGCTACTTTTTAGAATTTAACTTACATTTTTTGGCGCCGTGGTGGAGGGCACTTTTTGAAAAACTCGGCCACCAATTTTTTCACCGCGGCCACAAAAAAAAAACATTTTCAGGAAAAAAGTTCAAAATTTGAAATAATAAAGTTTTTAAACTAAATATATATTAACAAGATCAAAAACTATTTCCATTAAATAACTATTTTTATTCTTCCTAATTTATACAGACCCCTCCCCCAAAGACATGATCTTTCCCCCATAAAAACAAGAAAGCCGCACAAATAATGAAGATTTCTGAGAATTTCTTTCTCTCTCCCTTAAAAATTTCAACCTCTATCGAGAAAGAAAAAAGAAAATAAAGAGAAAAAAATCTTCATGTTTTGTTCGACCTCCCGCCCCGGTTGTTCACATTTTTGTCTCGTCGACGTTTTTTTTTGTTGAAAAACACCTCAGTCTCCAAAATAAAAAACGGGGAGATATTCATCGACAATAGAAATTCGAAAATTGAAAAAAAAAATATTTAGATTTTCAATAAAAAGGTTCACTTGGAAATTGTTTTGGAACGGAGAAGATTCTTATTTCTACGAAAAATTATTTCAAAATTTAGATTACAGAGCTTAAGCTTCTCTAGAGTAGAAATTGCCAAGTGGCCGTGGAAAAAAAATAGGTGGCCGAGTTTTTCATTTTCACGGTCATGGGGCGAAAGACGGCGGAGCCCGGTAGACGTCGGGCGCTATTTGCCACGTGGCCCACATTTTTCAATCTGAAATTTATGATAAACGGTTCTTAGATTTTAGATTTTTAAATATTTGAAAACTCATGGCCGAGTTTTTGCTAGAAATATATAGGTGGCCGCGAAACAAAAAAAAATTGGCGACCGAGTTTTTTTTGAATCATCAGAAATTAAAAAAATCTCTCAAAACGATTTTTTATTGAACTTTATAAAACAATAATGTATATTTCATCTCTGAAAAATTCGTGTATTTTGAGCGAAAAATACTGGTGGCCGACTTTTCTCATTTCGCTGCCGCGGGGAATTTAGGGAACCATGATGGGTAAGCAGAGGGCCGCGAAAAAATTGGTGACCGAGTTTTTTCTTCTCACGGTCACGTGGAAAAAGCCAACCAGTGGCGGGCAAGTAGAGAGCCGCGAAAAAATTGGTGTCCGAAGGAAAACTCGACCACTGACCAAAATGGGAACATTTTTGTTTTTTCGTGTTAATTTTCAATATTCACATTTTATTCTTGATTTTCAAATTAACTTCCCTACTTCCTTATTATTTCTCACTAGCTCAAAAATTTAAAAACAAAAAAAAACTGAAAATATTTATACATTTAGTCCAGTCTAAATTTCCTTAACAAACAAAACACATGGTTTTTCCCTCAGTTAATAGGTTTTACTTATTCAAAGCTAAAAAAATACTGAAAAAACCAATTTCCGTCAGTCTTAAACCAATTGTTTTTGAAGTTAGAAAAAGTGTCATAGGATTTTATGAATTTCCGTTTTTGAAAAACTTTCAAAAAAAAAACTAAAATGTCTATGGGCCATATAATCAGGAAATGAGAAAAGGATGGGATCCAAGCACTTTGAAAAAAAAAACAATTTGATTTTGTTTGAACGTTTGTTCAATCCGGGGATCTCGATAAAAATTTATCTCGATAAAAATTTATTTTTAAATTGGCGCGCAATTTGCCACTGACCAATCAGCAACGTGTGGTGGGCGTGGCCAACATCGCTGATTGGTTGCTACCAAAGAAGGTTTTTGGTGTAGTATTTTTGAAGTCAGGAAGTATTCTAAATGCATTTGTCCATATCCGTATTAAATTATGACCCAAACAAAGTTTTTCTTCAACTCAATAACTGACAATAAAAAACAAAAGTAAAAATATTGGAGGGTTCCATTATGGGTAAAAATGAAAAGGGAAGAAGAGGAGTTCATTTGAATTTCCAGGATCCTTAAAAAGACAAAAAAAAACGCGAAAAAAAGTGCCAAAGATGTGCGTGTTTTCAGCATAAAAATGAGACGAATAGTGGGAAAAAGAGGAAAAAAGCAAATTATTTTAATAGCAAAATGGAAAAATTGCAAATTTTATGTGCAGAAGACGTTCGCTGCTCCTTTTTATATTAATTGTAAGAAAATTCCAGATTAAAGGAGGCTAAAGGAGGAAACCTGGCAAAAAGTTTTCAAAATTTTTTTCAAAAAAATTTTTAGGCGGTTTAAAATTTGCTTAACTGTTCACAGCTTATTTTGGTTTTTTTTTTGTTTTTTTTTCTTAAAAAATTATTTTTTTTAATTAGCCAATTTTTTTAATCAAAAAATTGCGATTGCAAAAAAAATTCTACAGTTTCAGTTTTTCCATATTAAAATTTGAGTAATTTGTTTTTAAAAAATGCATTTTAATTGCAGAAAATGCATTTTTTTTGTCAGGAAAGTACTTAAAATTACATCTTGCTTTTAAACATTTTCTTTCAAATCAATTTACTATATTTAAAGCGCGTGTCCTTCCGTTAGTAGTTTGTAGTTTGATCTTTGATCTTACAACTCTCTTTTCTGTAGTTGGATAAGATATTTGGTTGGGAGTTGGCCGAGGATAATGTCAAGGTACTGTAATGGTACTGTAGGAGTACTGTAGGATTACGGTAGGGTTACTGTAGTTAGGAAAAATTTGACTTTTAAGCATTTGAAGAGATATTGGGTTGGGAGTTGGTGGAGGATAATGTCAAGGCACTGTAATGGTACTGTAGGAGTACTGTAGGATTACGGCAGGGTTACTGTAGTTAGGAAAAATTTGACTTTTAAGCATTTGAAGAGATATTGGGTTGGGAGTTGGTGGAGGATAATGTCAAGGCGCTGTAATGGTACTGTAGGAGTACTGTGGGATTACGGTAGGGTTACTATAGTTAGGAAAAATTTCAAAATAAAAACTTGAAAACATTTTGGTGGGAATTCAAATTTTAATATTTTGAAAATAATTTGGCGGTAATGGAATTCCCGTGGAATTCACCTTTCGTGGTCATACCCATCGTGGTGAGGAACTTCGTGGTGAGACCTTCCGTGGTGAGACCCTTCGTGGTGAGACCATTCGTGGTGAGGCCCTTCGTGGTGAGACCTTTCGTGATGAGACCCTTCGTGGTGAGACCTTCCGTGGTGAGACCCTTCGTGGTGAGACCATTCGTGGTGAAGCCCTTCGTGGTGAGACCTTTCGTGATGAGACCCTTCGTGGTGAGACCTTCCGTGGTGAGACCCTTCGTGGTGAGACCCATCGTGGTGAGACCTTTCGTGGTGAGACCCTTCGTGGTGAGACCATTCGTGGTGAGACCCTTCGTGGTGAGACCTTTCGTGATGAGACCCTTCGTGGTGAGACCATTCGTGGTGAGACCTTTCGTGGTGAGACCCTTCGTGGTGAGACCTTTCGTGGTAAGGCCCTTCGTGGTGAGACCTTTCGTGATGAGACCCTTCGTGGTGAGACCATTCGTGGTGAGACCTTTCGTGGTGAGACCCTTCGTGGTGAGACCTTTCGTGGTAAGGCCCTTCGTGGTGAGACCTTTCGTGGTGAGGCCCTTCGTGGTGAGACGCATCGTAGTCAGACCCATCGTGGTGAGACCCTTCGTGGTGAGACCCTTCATGGTAAGACCCTTCGTGGTGATACCCTTCGTGGTGAGACTTATCGTGGTGAGACCCATCGTGGTAAGTCCTTTCGTGGTGAGACCCTTCGTGGTGAGACCCGTCGTGGTGAGACTTATCGTGGTGAATATTTTACTCTCTGCCTTCACAGAATATTTTACTCTCTGGCTTCACAGAATATTTTACTCTCTGGCTTCACCGTATATTTTACTCTCTGGCTTCACCGTATATTTTACTCTCTGGCTTCACCGTATATTTTACTCTCTGGCTTCACCGTATATTTTACTCTCTGGCTTCACCGTATATTTTACTCTCTGGCTTCACAGAATATTTTACTCTCTGGCTTCACAGAATATTTTACTCTCTGGCTTCACAGAATATTTTACTCTCTGGCTTCACAGAATATTTTACTCTCTGGCTTCACAGAATATTTTACTCTCTGGCTTCACCGTATATTTTACTCTCTGGCTTCACCGTATATTTTACTCTCTGGCTTCACCGTATATTTTACTCTCTGGCTTCACCGTATATTTTACTCTCTGGCTTCACCGTATATTTTACTCTCTGGCTTCATCGTATATTTTACTCTCTGGCTTCACAGAATATTTTACTCTCTGGCTTCACAGAATATTTTACTCTCTGGCTTCACAGAATATTTTACTCTCTGGCTTCACCGTATGTTTTACTCTCTGGCTTCACCGTATATTTTACTCTCTGGCTTCACCGTATATTTTACTCTCATTAAATAGTAAAATACGCACTAAAAGGTAGGGATGAAAATGTACTATTTCTGTAACTACGTGAAGCTTCTTTTACCTACTGGAATATTGTTAATTTATTCTGAAAGAGCTTAAAATTTACTACAAAGTTTCTGAAAGACATTTCAAAAAAAGTTACTTTGAAGAGATTTATGAATTTTCAAAGTTTCGAAAATCCATCTATTTTTGCCTATAAATGGTAGTTTTCATTAAATAATAAAATACGCACTAAAATGGTAGGGCTGAAAATGTACTATTTCTGAAACTACGTGAAGCTTCTTGTACCTACTGAAATATTGTTAATTTATTCTGAAAGAGCTTAAAATTTACTACAAAGTTTCTGAAAGACATTTCAAAAAAAGTTACTTTGAAGAGATTTATGAATTTTCAAAGTTTCGAAAATCCATCTATTTTTGCCTATAAATGGTAGTTTTCATTAAATAATAAAATACGCACTAAAAGGTAGGGCTGAAAATGTACGTTGAATTTTCATTTCATTTCAGATTAATTAGATGTTAACCTGTAAATTATCGAATGAAAGTTACAGTATTCCAGTGAGCCCCTTGTAAAATTTTGTAAAAATTGAAAAAAAAATTCAATTACAGCACTTTCAAAACAAATATGTATACATAACTGTTTATTTTTTTTTTTGATAAGCCAAGAAGCAGATAAAAAGCTGCAGAAATTGTGTGACATCATAGGTGAGTGACGTCATCAGTCTAAAAATCTAAGTCTGATTCAGGTCTTATTCCCAGAATTTCAACTTTTGGATCTTTAAAAACAGTATAGAAATGCAGAAAAAGGTTCGTTCCCTCTGAAAATAATATAAAAAGTGCCGGAAAGGTGCCGTTTGCCGTGAAAATTTTTCCGGCAAATGGTAACTGTCGGGCATAATCTGGGGCATTTTTCAAGCTTTTCAACAAAATTAAATGTTATTTCCAAATATTATATCAATTTTAAATAAAAAGTTTGAGTTTTCATATTAAAAAATTGTAGCCCAAAGATGTCACTTTCATGCTCTCTACACACCTCTGAAAATTGCTGCTGAAACCGTAGGTGGGTAATAAAACAAAATTTTGCAAGCGGAAACATTAAAGTGCGCTGGATATAAAACCTGTGCAGTTCCGCTCACCCACTTCACATTTCGCCAAGAAATGAAACGGTGGATTCTTTGTTCTGTTCTTCTCTGTTTTTGCATTGTCAATGTAAAAGCTGTATTTAATATTGATAATGATGGTTAGCTTAAAAAATACTTTTTTTTTTGGATTTTCTAACCTACCAAATTGCAGAATCCTGCGAGTCCGAGGAGCAAGAGAAGCAGAAAGTCAAGTGCCCAAAGCATTACAAGGGATACTTCCGTGCTCCAACTGCTACCAACAATATGACAAAGATGTGGTGTCTCCGTGTGGTTACTGTAAATGTTTCAGTGTCAGAAGCGGCTGCTCAGGAAGCTTGTAATAGAGAAGGATCCGTGCTCTCTACTTTTGCCTGTTATGATGAGCAGAAGCATATCGTTAGTGAGTGAAAGTTTAAAAATCCAAAAAGAGTTTTGATTTTTGTTTTGATGCCAGCCATCGACCGACTCGGTAGAAGTATAGTTTTAGGGATCCTGGTGACGTCACAGGTGGCCTAGAAAAACCAAAAATCTGTTGGGGCGGGAACTTCAAAACAGATTAATGCAAAATTTAACTAATTCTTATCAATAGTTATAGATATAATGAAAATACAATTTCCATAAAAATAAAAGTTACAGGACACGCATCAAAATATTTCCGCCGCAACAACATCACTCAAGGAGCCATCTGGCTTGACGGTGTTCGAATTGAGAAGTGCAGAACTCTGAACGTCACCCAACAAATCGCTGCTCCGTGCAATGATAAGACCAAAGTTTTCGATATCACTGATCCAAGAACTGACCCAAAATACGCATGGACTCAATGGTACAGAACTGCTCCGTCATGGGCATATTGGCCACTTCGTGCCGAGGAATACAGTACATAGTGAGTGGGACATGTTGATAGACAGTATAAGTGAAAGTAAAAAAAACTAATCGGCATATTGCCGGAATTGAAAATTTTCAGCAAACCGGCAAACCGGCAATTTGTCTGTTTGCCGAGTTTGCCGGAAAATGGGCAAAGTGTGCTTTTGCACATTGTTTTTTTGGAAATTTCAGAATTTTAATTTTATCAATCGGCAAAATTGTATCTTATGAATGTACCTATATCTATTTTGAAAAGTAACGAAATTCTATGAAAATATCAAAAAAAAAAGAAGAAAAAACGGGAAACAATTTTTTAAAGGCACAGTTTCCAGTGTTTCCGTCTTATAAAAAATCTCTCTAAACATTTCCGGCGAATCTGATATCCAGCAAAAGGCAATTTGCCGATTTGCCAAATTTGTCGACAAAAAATTTGCCGAACGGCAATTGCCGGGCCACCCCTAATCTTACCCACTTTTCAACGTATCCAATAGTGCTTTAAAAAATGTTTTGCATAAAAACTTTGAAAAAATCGTTCTTTTTTTGTTGAATTTTCACTTTGGAGAATGGCCAATCTTTCTTTAAAAAGTTTTTAAAAGACATAATTTTTAAGAATATTTAAACAAAAAATATTTTAAAAATTATAGATTTTCGAACCAATACTCCTATTTACTTTTCAAAAAAGTTGCACGTTCTTCACGCTATTCAGTCAGTTTTTGGCAAATTTTATTTTTCTTAAAAAAACATTTTTTAAATTTAAAATTTATAGTTGTGACATGGCTGTTCCTCCATACTCTTTCGAGAAGGAACTCTCAACTAATTATGGATATGTTTGTGGTCGGCCACCAGTTTTGAGCTTCTACTAACTGTAAATTGTTTGATTTATTTTATTCCGGAAAATAAAATTTCACGTTGAAATAAAAAAAAACCTCTTTATCATTGGATTAAATTTTTTTTAATTTTTAAAGGTTGGCAATTTATTTGAAAAAAGTTCAGTTCTTAGTTTTGTTTTGCGATAATGCGACCGTCCGGGCGAATGGAAAACAAGAAGCAAAGCAAGGGAGCTTCGAGGGGAAGTCGACGCCGATCAATCAATACTTCTAATAGGTAAGTAAGTTTACTCTGAAAGACGGAGAAAAGTTGATATAAACGTAAAAATTATTGATTTTTCCTGGGCACTAAAATTATTGATTTTTTATCGATTTTTGAAAAATGGCAAACATCGACTTTTGCAACAAAAAAACCACAATTTATTGATTTTTCAAAGATTGAAAATTATCGATTTTTCAGCAACACCAGCGCCCGTCACGCATTCAGCCCATGCTCGTATTCGTCAAGTGGCACTGAAATTCGGAAAGTAGCAATCTCTGTCTCATCGAATTCAACAACCGAGCTTCCGTGTGCTCAATCGCCGAACGTTGGATCACGTACCAGTGACAGTCATCAGCTCACTCTTGGATCGGATCTTCGTTCAGAACCCAATAATTTGAATATCGCTGCGACGTTAGCTGAGCCAAATATCGCGGAGCATTTCAAAGGTGTGCTCACCAAGAAGGAAGCGGCAAATTTGACACGTCGGGATGACTTTACGATGTACTATCGTGTCGTAAAGGATCAGGCCAAAGTGGAATTGGAGACTACGATTCCTTTATTCATTTGCTATAGAAACTCGGAGAATAAAGTGAGTTTTAGATCCGAAACATTTTTTTTTAATTTCTGCTTGATTTCAGGTGTTCAGCTTTCGCGTGGAGCAAGTGCTCACTGAGAATAACAGTATGTGGTGGACTGTGATGATTAACAAGCAGCACACTCAAATGGTATCGATAATTTTCGTTTTCAAAAAAAATCAATAGTTTTCATTTTTGAAAAAAAAATCCAATAAATCCCGTTTATCAAAAAAAACACCATTTTTCAGTTTCGTCGCCTATTGGACCTGGTTCGCTGCTATCACTCGTATCGTTTTATCAATCCTGAAACTAGAAGTCAAGAGATGTTCCCAATCTGGAAATATACCAACCAAGCATCGATGAACCCGTGATCACCAGTCGACAATGAAGAACAAAAGGAAATTCAAATCTTTGTTTTTTTGAGAAATAAAGTTTTTAGAGTGAAGTTACGGGGGGATTTTTTGTTGAAAATTTTGAAAACAATGTGATATTTTTTGTAGTTTTTTAGAATCAATTTCCCATTTAGGTTTGATCTACGTATATCTACAAAAAACGCGGGAGAAGAACCGCAGAGTTCTCAACGGATTTAGCATGGACAAGAACGTGCTGACGTCACATTTTTTGGGCGAAAAATTCCCGCATTTTTTGTAGATCAAACCGTAATGGGTCTCTCCTGGCACCACGTGTATTCAGTATCTCGTAAATCGACGCAGTATTATTAAGATTTTATAGGGCAAAAAAAGTTCATTAGTTGGAATAAAATTTGAATAAAAAACATAACAAAAATAATGACGTCATCATAGCGGCAGTTCAAATATCAATTATACCTGAAATTAATCGACATTAATTTTTTAAAATTGAAAAATGTAATATTAGTACCGAAAATGGTAGTATTTCTTTTCCATGCACAAACGAGATCATATTTGTTAGTTATAACTATGTAGGTGTTATCTGAAGTCACATAAAAAGTTAGAAATCACAAGGGGCCATACAAACCATATTCAAACACTCACATAAATCCGACTTTTTCCATCGAAATTTTAAATATCACATCCATACAACTATCGAATACCCGATCAATATTCCGAGTGTCTGTCGCATTGGTTATATGCGTGTACAGAGGCTTCTCGTGTTGAATATCCCCGCTGACAAGCCGTGAGAATCGGTCTGTCACGTACTTACACGCCGGCTCGAATGCATTCACACCTTTGTAATTTTTAAAGCACGTTGTTAGTGGATACTTTCCGATTTTTTCTTTGAAAATATCAATTTTGTTTAAAAATAGAATCATCGCGGTTTTCTTGCTAAAGCACTGATGATTCGCGATTCTTTTGAATAATTCCATTGAATATCGCAATCGATTGGTTTTTGTTGGTGTTCCATCATCTTTTCTATTTTCTTCATCTTCATCATATAAATTATATCCACTTATTGCTGCTATAAATAAGACTCCATTCACATTGTCGAAACAGTGGATCTGAAAAAACTGGCGTTTTCCAACTTGTTTTACTCGATCTAAAAATCTAGATTTCTTGAAAATTCTCAAAAATCTAGTGGAGTTTCTGAAACATTTCATAAGTTTTCAAATTTTCTAGTCGTTTCCTAGAAATCTCCAGAAAGTTCCAAGCCTCTTTTAGATTTTCACAAAAATTTCCAGACGGTTGAAAACTTGTACCAAAGATTCTCGAACTTTTCCGAAGATTTCTTCCAACTTCCCGTTATATTTTTTACATGGAAAATTAGAATTTTCCGCCGAAAAATGTTCCTCAACAATTTTGACTCACCCACTTCCTCTGTTCTGATCGTTGACCACCGACATCCACCATTCTGAAAAAAAACTCTCAATTTTTTTTAATTGAAAATTATTTATTTTGCATTACTCTGAAATCATAAGCAGCTGAATTTCATCAAATTTATTTTTTTTAATTCGTGACAAACATACCTTAAACTTGCTTGTTTAAATGGGAACTCAATTTCCGTAATACCCGTCGTCGGAACTCGTGCTCTTAGAACATCCATCTCTGTTGGCTTGTACTCGTGTGCTGATATTCGATCAATGTCATCCAGAAAACTGAATGGGAAAATTTGAGATTTTGAGAAATTTGAATTTTTGAAAAATTAAATACAGCTATTTCTAATTTTATTTGATTTTTTTCTGATAAGCCACCACAAAAATTAGTACGTTTTTTTCAAAATTTTAGAACAAATTTAAACAAAAATGCACAATTTTCGGTTTTTGAAAACAATTTTTTAAAAGTTTTTTTTTCAAAAATTTCAAAAGTTTTTTATCAAATATTTGGTGTAATTTTTAAAAATCTCTGGCTTTTTTTAACTTTAACAATATTCAAATTAAATGGAAACAATTGACATTTTAAACGTGTTTTCTGCGATTTTATAAAATTTTTTTGTAAAAATCAGCTGAAATTCCAAAATTTCCGATTTTGTACAAACTTGGAGCTTGTTTCAAATTGTATAAGATTGATTTTTCAGAAAGTTGGTAATGTTAATTCTACAAAAATTATTTATAACAGATTTAATTTTTTTGAATATAATTTATATTTTCTCAAAAAAAAATTCCTTCAACCTTCAGGCAGGCCTACCTGCCGCCTATTTTCTGCATTTTTCATTTTACCTACCAGCCACCTACGCCTGTTTACTAGGGGCGCCTTGAAGAAAAGCATACGTGATACATGCTTCAAAACTTTGATTTCAAAAAAAAATTTCAAAACAAAAAAAAACAAATTTCAAAATTTATTTTCAATTTTTCAGCAAATAAATAAAACTCACTAAACCGCAGAATCCAACAATTTGAGTTCATTCTTTCGATTTAAAACCGATTTAATAAACTCTGCATTATACAATTTCGACAACGAATCCGCCAATTCTCGATTCAACTCGACTTCCGACGTACTATACCGAACTTTATATGATTTATAATGATTAAGTGCCCTTCTAATCGAAGGACTATCATCCGGTGGAAAATGAAAAAATTCGGCGGCTTCTAATAATTGATCCATTGATTGCATGATATTACTGTAGATTAAATATCGAAAATTCACGTAATCCAAATCGGAAAACCCGTTCATATGAATTATTTTCATTTGTTTGAATATTGTACTTTTCCCGCATTCTGGACCACCGAGGAGTAGGATTTTCAGCATTTTTTTACTATCAATCTTTTCTTTTTCTAGCTGACGATTTATTAAACTGTTTTTTCTGGCCATATCGGCCGCCGACATTTCGGTGCCGCCGCATACGTTTACCCTGCAAAATGTTGAAATTTAAAAAAAATTCGATTTGAAAAAAAAGTTGCAAGAAAACTTTTACAGAGCCAGTTTTTGTTTTTCAATAACAATTTTCCTTAATTCAAAAAAATCAAATTGTAAAATGTTTCTGGCCTAAGATTTTCTAGGTCATCACACTCACCTATTATTAACCTGTGTCGTAAACGACAGTCGACCACAAAGCAAGAATCCGAGGGTAATGTCTGCAGTTGCGAAGGCACTTGACTCAATATTATGTGTAGAGGAGTGTGGTCCGGGTGTTCCAGCAGCCAGCTTCTGAGAGAATTCGAGCATTTTTTAAAGTTTTTATTTTTATTTTTTTAAAGGGGAAAATCAGGTGTTTCATTTATTAATTATTCAGTGTTGTTTGCAAAATCGTTATCTGAAATTAGGGGAGGCTGGAAAATGTTTAATTTTCGAGGAAAACTAGGTGACATCAGTTTTGAGTTTGTTTCATTAATTGTATTAAATCGATTGGGGGACCGGTTAAAAATCGCTTAAAATTAAAGCCTTTGCCTTGCCTGCCTACATACATCAGCCTACCTACTGCCTCATATGTGCCTGATTACTTTCCTTGTGCGCTTTATGCTTCTCTCGGGATGTAAATCTTATTTATGCCTCCTCACATGCCTGTTATGCCTGCCTACTTGCCTACCTGAAACCTACACCATGTTAAACATTATTCGTACTTTTTGCCTTCCTTGTGACTGCCTTATGTCTGCTTTTTTCGCTGTTTTTAAATTGCCATAAATTTTTTTAAGCATACACATATACCTACCTACCTATCCACCTACCTGCCTACCCACCTACCTACCATCCTACCTACAGCTACAACTAACAGAAATTTGAAAAGTTAATTCGTAAGCTTTTTTCAATCAGAAGCTAAATTAGAAACGTCACAGTTTTGTCAAAATTCGTTTTAAAATTGATTTCCAAAAACGAAAGTCAATACAAAGAATGTTAAGATTCTGCGAAGATTGGACAGTTTCAGTTCTTTGAAAATTTTGAAATTAAAAACTCTATTTTCATAGTTTCTTAGAATCAAATTTTGAACCCAAATTCTTAAACCTTTTGGGATTATACTATACTAAGTGGTAAACATAAGTTTGTAGAGATATGTATTCAGATGTCTAGACATGTTTTTTTTCGGTTTGTTGGAACTATAGGTCAATTACAACATTATTACATATGATGTTTTTTTCATGCGAGCGGAAATAAATGAATGAGCAAAAAAAATGGTTTTTGAACATTTGGTGTCAGTTTTTGTGACCGCGAGAAAACTCGGCCACCTATTTTTTACGATCAGTCTGGTCCCTGGTTTTTAACTCCAAATTTTTCCCTGATTCCGAATATCTCAGTGAAAAAATTTGAAAAAACAACCCTAATTTTATATTTCAGTTGAAAGCCGCTAAAACTCGGCGTTTCGAAAAATCCCTGTGAGAAAAAAAAATTTTTTTTCGATTTTTTCACATAGATATTCCGAATCATGATAAGAATATTTCCCAGTTTTTGCTACTACTCTATTTCTAAACTCACATCTTGCTGTGAAACTGTCCGATTTGTGGAGGACGTTGTGTTGGCGGGGGGAGCAGGACCAGAAGCACCCGGTGTACTACTGTTCAGAGGCGCTAGTATTTTCTGAAAACAAAAAATTGGGGTTAAGCTTGGTTTCTTAACAATATTTAAGTGAAAAGTAGTTTTGAAAAAAAAATTTCCAAAAAAAATTCACAACTTGAAGCTCAAAATTATATTTAAACATTAAAAAAATGTTTTAAATTTGAGAACAAAAAGTGTTCTACATGATATTTACAAACAACGTTTATGAAAACTTTTACGAGTTTTCGAAAGAGTTTGAAAAATAAATTTTTTAGTGAGCAAAGAGCTGCTTTCAAGGGTGCCTACGCCTGCCTCATGCCTACACTCGAGCCTACGTAGATGAGCAGGTATAAGATAGGCCATCTAAGGCAGCAGATATGAGGTAGGCATGTGAGTCAGCAGGTATAAGGCAGGAATAAGACAGACTTGTAGATCAGAAGGCATAATGTAGGCATGAAGAATGCACGCAGGTCAGCAGACATCAGGAAGGCATAAAGCATGCAAGTAGGTCGGCAGGTATAAAACAGGCATAAGACAGGCACGTAGGTATGCAGGCGCGCCTATCCAATAACAAAAACGATCACTGACAATAAGCATAAAATCTAAAACCCAGCAACGCAGAAAATTGTGCGTGATGACTAAAAGGTAGAGCAGGCAGGTGAAAGATGAGGGAATGGAGGTACACATTCAGAGAAAGTGCTCAAAACTTTGCATATATGTAAGCTCATTCTGTCATATAATGTAATTTTGAAATCACGTTATCTTTTCTCTGACGAGAAATGTCATGAAAATGAGAAAACTAACATTTTGTTGAAAAGGTGAACATTTGTGGGTGGGCAGATTATTCGGAAATTAAAAAAGGGTTTTTTGTCGTTTTTTTTTTTTTGGAAATTAAAAAAGGGTTTTTTTTAATGATTATTAAAAATATTATCATTCATAATATTTTCAAGGGGGAAATTAATACGAGGCGATATTTTTCAACAAAAAAAATGTTGTAATTCAGCAATGCAAGCTAGAGAACGCAACTAGAAAACTATATCGTCAGGTTAAAAAAATATGTAAAAAATGCCTGCCTGGAAGGTAGGTAGGTGGGTAGGTAGGTAAGTAGGTAAGTAGGCAGATAGGTAGGCAGGTAGGTAGGTGAACTTTTAAAAAGATGTTGGGCAATATGCATATTAGCAACCAACCTGTATCTATAAAGTTTACATTTTTTGACTGATTTTATTCGGAAATCGTCTAAATGTTTATTTTTAAAATGTTACCAAAAAGTTTATAAAATCAAAAAAAAACTAAACTCCCGAAATCTTTTTTGATTAAAACCCCGAAACAAACAAACTCTGAGAATGCCAAAATTAGAGAAAACATTTAAGTTCCGAGTTCCGAAGCTGGACAGCGGCTAGGCAGAAAGACGTCAAACTCTGAACATATTCTGGTAAAATATAAAGTTGAATGACGGGAAAATGTTAGGCTACGAACTATTTTGAAATTTTCTGAAAAACTGAAAGAACCACCTTCTAATGAGCATTTGTATGCTTCAGTAAATTTCATGTGGTGACTCATATTTCGCTTGAAAAAGGGTTAACTATTTGGAAAATTCGTTCAAGATGTTCTGAAGATTAAGGACCCCATGGTAGGCAAGCAAGTTTTCATGCCTACCTTCGCCTGTTTTCGAATTTTGTTCCTAGCTTCACCTATCACCGTGAAAAGCATAAGATGGATCTAAAAATCAAAAAGAGCAGTAATAATCACAGATCTGCTTTGAAAATTAGCACCTTCGAAAAAAACTTAAAACTTCCAAAAGTTTGTGTCTATAACTTCCAAAATCTCACGTTTGATCAGAAGAGGGTTTGGTGTTTTTTCGAAGGTTCTTTTTTTGAAAATCTACAAATTGTGATATCTGATTTTTGGTTAAACTTTGGAATAGGGCTTCTGGCGGGATTGGCTGATTTGTACTTGCTTGCCTGCATGCCTGCCTACTGCCTATAATATGCATACTAATATTATTGTTATGGTCGTAACAGGAAATAGGTAAATCCCTCTGCAAAATTTAAAAATTTGCAAAAAAGGTTTGAAAACATCCGGAGAGTTCAGTTTTGAACTAAAAAACATTTTGAAAATCTAGTTACCGTTTTGAAAAGTGCTAGAAAATATTAATGACATAAAAATATCATTTTGTCATAGCAACGGCTCGTTGTGACTACTTTTTAGTAAAACTTTCCTACTTTCTATCAAACTTCACCTGCTAAAGTTTTTAAACTTTTTTTTATTTTCCTAGAATTAATTAGACCTCTAGTTTTAATAGAGATTTTAATTCTTGGTTTTCTAGGGACAAACAAAAACTTTTCAGAAACTCTGCAGTAAAAATCAGGCAATTCTGGGGCTTAGGTTTAGGCTTAGATTTAGGCTTAAGCTTAGTCTTAGGCTTAGGCTTAGGCTTTGGCTGAGGCTTAGGCTTAGGGTTGGTCTCAGGCGTAGGCTTAGGCTAAGGTTTATGTTCTCAGACGGGAGAATATATGTATGAAATCTATATAGCAAGTTAATAAAGTAAAAAAATATTTTCTCACGCTCGATTGGATTTTTGGGTGGCAATTTTGTTTCTATGTTTCGTGTCTCTCACACTTACCTGCATATCTACATACCTCCATGATAAATCGGAAATTATCAGAATTTTCTCTTTTTTTCTTCGGCTAATAAGTTATAAAACACGTGCACATGCATACGAAATTGATTTAGTGACGTCACGAAGAGGTGGTGTTAGAGGGGGTTACTGGGATATGATGTATCACTGCGGACATGGTGCATTATATTTGACGAAAATTCTATGTACGCAGTTTGTTTACCGTAAACCAGGACGCTTGTTCTCAAAAACGGGCGGTTCAGTTTTTGTAAAATTAAATGACAGTATACAGAAAACTGGGTTGCGCCCGGTGTTCGGTAGAGCGCATTTGCACACGAGCTGTTTGACGCGCCAAATTCGAATTTCTAATTGGAAGTTTACTCACATTCCGAAAGCATCCACAATCGTAGCACGTCCTTGGTGGTGTTAAATCTCGCTTTGGGGGCATCGGTGGAGGTACGGAAGGTGCTCGCGGAGTAGGATTCTGAGAAGAACTCATGCGGTTAAAGGGTCTACATGCGATAGAATTTAATGTGTGAGTTATTGTTAATTGGGGAAAAATAGTGAACTATATTAGACTTGGGAATAAAAATTTTAGGATCTTATGTTAGAATATATTATTAATGTCTGTCACGTACTTGATGCAACATATCTTACGCGCGATTTTTCATAGATCAACGGTTAACAATACCTTTTTGCAAAATGGTGCAACTTTCCATTTAAACTCGCTCCCTTGGGTCTTGGAACGAGTGAAACTTTTCAGCTACCGTACCTTTTTTTCTGAAATTTTCAGCATCTAAACCTCAATGAAGACAAAGCTTTTATCTTTGTAAAAAATCTAAAAATCAGTAAAAAGCGAAAAAAAAATCGGAAAAAATAGCTGGAGTACTGTAGCAGAAAAGTTTTGGTCGTACCAGGACCAAACACCCAATTTTTTATTTTTCATAATAAATATAAAAATTTATGAAAAAAAACTTCTTAAAAAATTCGCTAAAATTCTGGCTATGGGTCTTACCACGACCGAAACATTTTAGCTACAGTAACCGCGACTATAGTAATCCTTTGTTCAAGTTTTCGAAAATCTTTTAAGGTAAAGTACGTAAAAATTTTGCCCGTGCCAAGACCCAAAGCTGAATTTTTCTGAAATATTATGGTTTGTGTTGTACATTTATTTTCTGATGAGTACATAAATTTGATTGGAGCAAGTTACGGGGTACTGTTGCTGAAATGTTACGCTCGTGCCATGAGCCAAAACTACAAAAAAACACATTTATGTTTAAAATCCCTCATTCTGACTCATCATTTTAGGAATTTCAAAACTTTTTTCGACACAACAAACAGGTGAAAACTCAACCTCGTGTATGTAGTCCTGAATTTGCGTCAATTTAAATTATTTACATGAGACCTTAGGACATGTTTGCGTCAACAAAAAAAAAAGTCTAAAAATAAAAAGACAAACCGTCAGCGGCGGAGGAGGTCGAGGTTCATTTGAATCTGTCGTAGTTTCCAGGGGTCCATTATCTGTTGTACTTGCCTCCATTGCTGATGAATTTATTGTATCCCCTGATGATGAATCATCTCGTTCTATTCGAGGCATTTTTGGCTGAAAATGGAGAAGTTTCAGGGGGATATATGTATGAGGTTACAAATTTTTTTTTAACTTGAAAAAAAAACTCACTAAAACATTTTTGGATATTAAAGTATAACCAAAAAGAAAACGCAAATTTCAGTGAAAATTCAAAAAATTTCGGTAAAACCAAAAGCAATTTTTTTAGCAATTTTATCAATTTCGGAGTTTTCCAAAAAAGAGCCTAAATTTCGAGGGTATTTTTCCTACTACAACCTTTGTTTAGAATTAGCAAAAAAACTTGCGGAAAAAAATTTTTTAGAGCAGTTTTACGGGGCGGTAAAAAATGCTCTGAAAAAAACAATTTGAGATCGAAATTTTGGGGGTTTTTTAATTTTTTTAGAATTCTCAGAACTTGAATTTCTGAGTTTTCCCAAATTTCGTGGCCGAGAATTAAAACATAAAAATAAAAATTAGGCCACTCGAAAAAAAGAAACCTCGGCCACCATTTTTACGCAGCCACCGAAACATATTTCTGTAAAATTCGAAAAAAAATCTTGTGAGAGACATTTAGTTTTTTTTCGCAAATATACTCTTTCGAGCACCTGAGCTGAGCTCATTAGAGTGTGTCAGAGCTCAATGAAACAAGTTTCGATTTTTTCGGCGAAAATTGATTTTTTTTTTCCAATTTTTTATTCAAAAAAGTCATTCGAAAATTCACAAAGAAAACTGGAAGTTTTGAGAAAAAGGGGAGAAAAATTTGAAAATCTGTGAAAAAAATGAAAAAAGGCAAAAAAAGCAGATGAAAATTAGAAGCATGTGAGAAGAGGACAACTTTTTTTTCTGACTTCTTTTCATCCAATATATAATAATATAATATTACCTACTTGCGAAATAGTGCAATATTTCAGTTATAATTACCATCTTGGCTCCTCACACGAGCGAAAATTTTCAGGTACAGTAGTTCTCAGTTCGAAAAATATTCAAATATTCAAATTTTACCAGTAAAAAAGTGGAAAAAAAAATTAAATAAACTCGTGGAAATGCAAAAAAATAAATACATTTTGGGGGTACTGTAGCTAAAAAAGTTTTGGTCGTGCCAGGACCCAAAAAAATAGTTTTTTGGAATTTTTAATTGAGACTGGCCGCATTTTCTCTTTTCAAGGTCACACAGCAAGTGGCCTCGAGAACTTTTTAAAACTTTTTGCGAAAAAATGCTTTCTTGTGGAAAAGTTCTACTTTTTTTTTTAGTAAATTTCGCAATTTTCTCAATAGAGCACTTTTTTTTCGCTGTGAGACCCAAAATTACAAGAAAACGCAACAAAAAACGGCATAACTCATAGCTTAAAATTCATCTAAAACAGAGGGTTTTGAGAGACGAAGAGCGGGTGGGGAAGGGGGTTGGCTATAATTATATGAGCCACCTAACAATTTTCCAGAGCACCAAATAACCGCAATTAAGTACGTGTGTGTGCTGTATCTTTAGTATTAGAGAGGGGGAGAGAAGAATTTCGCCATAAAAAGAGAAAATTCGGTCTTTTTGGGTCCTGCCACGAGCGAAATTGTTCAGCTACCGTACCCATTTTGCTCAATTATTCTAGTATTTTCCCTTTTTTTTTGTGATTCAAATTTATTTATTGTTGTGATTAATCAGTGAAAAAGTAGAAAAAATTCGAAAAAAAAAATAAAATCTCAGGGGTACTGTAACTGAAAAGTTTCGCTCGTACCAGGGCCCATTTTTCGACGAATTTTTTGAAAATCCAGTTTTTTGTTTTGAAAACTTTCCGATTTCGAAACAAATTTCACAATAATTTTGAAATTTTCGCAGTAGAGCGCAAAAAAACTGGCTTTGGGTCCTGGCACGAACAAAACTTTCCAGGTACAGTACCCTCTGAGATGTACTTTTAAATTTTTAAAACTCTTTTTTCGGATTCTTAAATGTTTTTTGTTGAAAATGTTTCACAAAAATTAGTTTTAAAAATCTTTGAAAAAAAACTGAGAAAACTTTTCAGCTACAGAGGGGGGGGGGGTACTCTCTGGGGTACTGTAGTTGAAAAGTTTCACTCGTGGCGGGACCCAAAATTGTAATTTTGGGGGATTTCTGAAGAAACTTCTCAGCTACCGTACCCCAGAGATTTCTTTTTAAGAGTACTGTACCTGAAAATTTTCGCTCGTGGCGAGACCCACAATGGCAATTTTAGCGAATTTTCGAATAAAAAAGTTCGTATCAAATATAAAAAATTGGAAAAATCTCAGCTAGCTGCCCTCGAATATTAATAGATCGAGAGAAAAAGAGAGAGCAAGTTTTGTGCTCTCCAGGTGTTTCCCGAAGTCAAAGAAATTAGTGTGAAAAGTGGCGTGTTGAGTGATGATGACGTCATTTTGTCAAGATTCTTGAATTTTGCACGAATTTACTGGAAAATGAAGCATTTTAAATTAAAAAAAAACAACAACAAGATTTGGGAAATAAAAGTGAATCTATAAGGCGGCGGGATCAAATTGAAAAGTTTAAAAATTGAATAAAAATTATTTTAAGATTCTTCGGCTTCTTCGTCCTCCTCTTCGGCTTCTCTGCTGTCCAGAGCGTACTGGAATGCGGGTGAAATCTCCTCACGTTGTGCCAGCAGACTGTCAACTTCCTTCAGGGATTCGTAGATTTTGAGCATCTGGAATTTTTTTTTTGAGATTTTAGGGGATTTGGAGAATTTACTGGAATTGTTTTTAGAATTTATTTCAAAAAAAAAAATTTCGATCAAATTGCCAAGTAGTCTATAAAAAGGCAATTTCAGGCAATTTTTGAGCACTTTTTCAAAATGTTTCAGCTGAAATAACTGTTATTTTCCGATAAATCAGGAGATTTTCTATATTTTGACACTAATTTTCAATAAAAAATGTTGGAAAAAACATGGTGCAATCGGCCATTTTGAAAAATTGCCGCCCACGCATGTTCCAAAAATTCTAAAATCTCAAAAAAATCAAGAATAAAAAAGACGTGGGCTGCAATTTTACTCAATGGTCGTATTGCACCATGTTTTACAAAATTTTTCATTGAAAATTAGTGTTAAAATCTAGAAAATCGCTTGATTTATTTGAAAATTACAATTATTTTAGCGGAAAAATTGGAGAAAGTGCTCTAAAAATTAAATTGGCCGAATTATGGAGCTTTGCCAAGTTTCAGGCCATTTTTGAGCACTTTCTCGAATTTTTCAGCTGAAATAACTTTTATTTTCAGATAAATCAAGTAATTTTTTATATTTTAACACTAATTTTCAATAAAAAATGCTGGAAAAACATGGTGCAATACGATATTTTGCGGGCGGCAATTTTACAAAATGTCATATTGCACCATGTTTTTTCCAACATTTTTCAATGAAAATTCGTGTCAAAATATAGAAAATCGCTGGATTTATCTGAAAATAACTATAAAAATTTCAGAAAGTGCTCAAAAATGGCTTGAAAATTGCCAATTGCCGAATTATCGAGCTTTTGGCAATTTTCAGGTCATTTTTAAGCACTTTTTCACATGTGTCAATAGTTATTTTCAGATAAACCATGTAATTTTCTATATTTTTACACTAATTTTCAATGAAAAATGTTGGAAAAAACATAGTGTATTATGACATTTTATAGGATTTCCAAAAATAATTGCGGTTCAGAGTAAAAAATCGATAAAATCCAATTTTTCTTATTTTCCAGCACAAAATATGTACCCTCTTCATTTCATCAGAAGTATTCGAAACTTCTCGTTCTTTCTGTCGAATTCTTGTCCTTAACGCCGCCAGTGTATCCTTTTCAGCGAGAGTCTTGTCTTGAGTCAGTTTAGCTTTCCAGTGATATTCGCCAAGTTGAGTTCTCACATCATTCATATAGGACACAAAAGCGTCACGGTATTCTTGGGAAGCTGGTCTGGAAATTTGGAAAATTTTTTTGAATTTTTTCTACGATTTTTTTAAATCTTGTGAAAATATCAAATTTGTGCACAATTTGAGGTCAATTTCATTTTTTTAATTACAAAAATTTCGAAAAATATATATAAAATTTTTCATTTTTGTTTTCCCAGAGGAAAAGTTTGCAATTTTTTAAATATAAAACTGAAAAACTTCAGAAATCCCATTTTTGAATTTTTCGGACTTTTCCATTTTTGAAATTGGAAAATTGATTTTTATCGAAAATTTTCGTCGTTTTTGCTGATAAAAAACTAATTTCCGGTAATTTACCAAATTTAAAACTTTTTTTTTCACTTTTTTTTTCAAACGAAAATTTTTGTTGTTCGATTTTTCTGGAAAAAATGAAGAAAAATTAGCAACTTTCGCATTTTTTAATTTTTTTTCCTTATCTTCTCACAGAATTTGATTTTTTTTTGTTGATAAATGCCTTTTTTTTAATTGTTTCGATTTTATTTGCAATTTTTCAAAAAAGTTCAGTTTTCGCCCACATCTTGAAGAAAAATTGGTCTGAAATCTTCGTAAATCGACACACAGAGCTCTGATTTTTTTTCGCTCAAAACACTACATTTTTTATCGATTTTAGGCCAAAATTAATTTTTTTTAAATCGAATTTTTCATAATTTCCAAAAATTTCTCAATTTTTCAAAGCCTGAAATTCTTTTTGCACAAAACTTACTCAACAACCAAACTCTTCTCAACTTCATCCATAAATCCTTTAATTTTAGCGGAAAACGTTAGAATATCAATAGTAACATTATGATCAATAACATTAGTTTTCGCTTCCTGTGTGAGCTCACTCGACTCCAAAAGCTTCTCCATATGCCTCTTTCGATAATGTGAAATTAGAGTTTTTAAATATCGATCAAGACGAAATTGAAGTGCAACAACATCCCGACATGTCACGTAAACCATCTTCATCCTCTCAGCCCAATCGTCCACAATTTCTCGTTGTTTTACACAATATTTCTGCATTTTTCCGTTTTTATCCCGGTTTTGGCGGAGCAAATTCTCGTGATTTTGAGCCATTCTGACGTCACACTCTGCACAGGCTCTCAGCTCATCGGCCCGAGCCTGGGTTACTTCGAAAAATTTGACGATTTCAGCCAATTGATCCAGATCACTGTTGCTGCTGAAAATTTGGAATTTTTGTGGAAAATTTTAGCGTTTAAAAAATTTTTTTACAAAATTGCACGAATTTTTTTTCATTTTTGTCGATTTACGCAGCTCGTGTACTCCACGAGGAGAAGTTTTTAATTATTTTGAACTTGTCCTCTGGGAGTACACGAGCTCCGTAAATCGACACATAGATGTAACTGCTCGAAATTTGAATTTTTATGTGCAAAATGGTGAGATTTTCAGAAAAAATTTAAAATTTGGTCAACATTTCAGATTTTTTAATAGAAAATATTGAATTTACGAGCCACTTTGCTCTATTTTCACTTGAAAATTGAAAAAACAGCCTTGTGTCGATTTACGCAGCTCGTGTACTCCCGGAGGAGAAATTTTCTGATTTTTGAAGAGAAATTTTCAATTTTTGACGGATTTTTTGTATTTAAACCTTTTAAACCAAGAGTTTTAGCCAAAAATTATGGAAAAATTCTCCTCGGGGAGTACACGAGCTGCGTAAACCGACACACTGATGTTACTGATGAAAATTTGAATTTTTTGTGCAAATTTCGTGATTTTTCAGAATTATTGGAATTTTCGAGAGTTTTAAATGAAAAATTAAAATTTTAAAATTTTTTTCTGAATCTGAAAAAATTTGGTTAAATTTCGAGATTTTCAAAAAATTTTGGCAAAATTTCAGGAATTTTTATCGAAAAAAATTAAATTTACGAGCTCATTTGCTTTATTTTCACCTAAAAAAAGAAACACGGCCTTGTGTCGATTTACGCAGCTCGTGTATTCCACGAGGAGAAGCTTGCAATTATTTTGAACGGTTTTTGGCTGAAATTCTTGATTTTGGCCATTTTTGCCAATTCTTTTTTCCTCGAATCACCTTTTTTCTAGTCTTTTATATGAAAATCGATGAATTTACTGCAGAAAACCACTGGAAACTGCAATAAATAGGTCGTTTTTCTCATAAAACACTAGAAACAAAGGCGATTCGAGGGAAAAAAAGTGGCAAAAATGAACCAAAATGAAGTATTTTAGCCAAAAACTGTCCAAAATAATTGAAAACTTCTCCTCGTGGAATACACAAGCGACGTAAATCGACACAAACAGTTTTTTTTTTCAATTTTCAAGTCAAAATAGTGCATAGAAGCTCGTAAATTAAAATTTTCCGTCAAAATTGCTGAGATTTTTCCAAATTAAAAAAAGCCGTTTTTGTGCGAAAATTATCGCGTTTTTTTTTTGTAAAATTGGAATTTCTTGAATAAATTTCCAATAATAATTGATTTTTAGCTTTAATTTGCAATTTTTCCAAGATTTCCACGAGTTTTCCGAATTTTCCAAATCCTGCTCACTTATAAAACGTGAACATCTGATCATTGCTGACGACTCGATTCTTAATCGTATTATATCGATCACTGAGCTGCTTGTGAGTATCCTTAACTTGCTGGAATAGCTCAGCTTCATCTATTACAAGGCTCTCGAGAGCTTCAAGTCGTTGTGGAATGTTCAACTCATCGACTTCTTTGCACATTCCTTCACGAGACGTTTTTATGGATTCCGTGTCGTTTTTAAATGTTTCCACGACGGCTTCATCCATCATTTTTCGAACTGTAGTTGTTGGCACGTGCTTTTTTGTTGAAGCTTCCTGGAAGTTTAGATTTCAAAAAAATTCTTGTAAAAGTTGAGAAGATATCGAAATTATTGAAAAATCTAATTTTTTTTGTTGAAAAAATTAAAAATCTGAAAATCGACAATTTTAAATTTCCGTTTATCGACTTTTTATTTTCAGATTTTTGGAAAATTTAAAATTTTTATAATTTCTCCATTTTTTCCAGAAATATTCATATTTTTTTGTAAATTTTTAGTTTTTTCTAGTTTTTTTGTGCATTTTTTTTTGATATTCAAAGTATAAAAAAATCGGTTTTTTTGAAAATACCCTGAAAATTTCATAAAAATGTTTTTCCTTTGTTTAAGCAAAAAATTCGATTTTTTTCTCGATTTTCTATGAAAAAACCAGAAAATTTTCGATTTTTTCTGAAGAACCTATTAAAAAATCGGTTTTTATTCTTTTTTCTTCAATAAAATTGTTTTTTTTTTCAACATTTTCTCTGAAAAATCAATATTTGTTTGATTTTCGAAAATTTTCCGATTTCAACTGAACAAAATATTAAAAAAAATTTTTTTTCCAAATAAAAAAGGAAAAAATCGGCAATTTTCGATTTTCCCTGAAAAACCAAAAAAATCGGTAATTTTTCTCATTTTTTTTGAAAAAAACCGAATATTTTCCGATTTTTACTGAAAAAAAAACATTAAAAAATCGAAATTTTTCAATTTTTTTCGACTTTTTTTTTCAGAAAAACCAAAAAAATCCAACATTTTCAAATTTTCTGTTTAAAAAATTGAAAAATCGAATTTTTTCCAATTTTTTTTCCGACAAAATCGTCGATTTCCATACTTTCAAATTGTCCGTTTCCTCCGTCTCATCCGTAAAGCCAACTAGACGATCGCCAGTTCTCGAATACACAACATATTCAGCCAACGTGCATTTCGCATCCATTGAAAGATTAAACATTGCCGAATTATCAAATCGTTTCATATATCGAGTAGTAGTGACTCCACGACGTAAATGATGCCGAAAATCTTTCAAAGCTTCATCCCTGTGCTCATGGTGCATCGAAAACCATTCCGTAAAATGTTTAAACTTATTTCCTTTGGATTCTTGTGCTAAAACATGTCGAAGAAGCCATTGAATCACGTTTTTCAGTGCCAAAAAGTCGAGTCCAGAGATTTGATGAGTTGCAATTTCATGGGGGCATTGGACAGCTTTCAGAGCTTCGATTAACTTTTCAGATTGCTCCCTGAAAAAAAGTTTATAATTTTTTTTATTAAAAAACTGGTTCAAATTCTGAAAAACCAGAAAAAAAGGGGAAAAATTGCCGATTTTTGGCTAAAATCCCTCTAAAACTCCACGACCAATCAGCGATTCGCTCCGCCCACTTTTGAACCAATCAAATGGAGTGGGCGGAGTTCAAAATCGCTGATTGGTTGCGAAGTGGACTTTTTTTTTCTTTGTTTTCGTATTTTTCAGACTTTTGTGGATTTTTCGAAGCAAAGCGAAGTGAAATTGCTCAAAATACCCGAAAAATGTGTAGATATTGCATTTCATAACGAGATTTTCAAAAAAAAAAAACAATTTTAGCGGAAATCTCAAATTTCGTCCGTTTTTCCGGTTCGAAGCGGTCGAAAATTGATTTTTTTATTTTTATTTTTTATAATTTTTGTAATTTATAATACGATTTTTCGTTGTTTTAGGTACATTTTGGTATGATAAATAACAAAATTGGTAAAATAAGCCAATAATTGAATAATAATCAAATTCTGACTGTTGTAACACGAAAAAATCAACAAAATTCGAGATTTTAGCTCAAATTTGACTTTTTAAAAGAGATTTTTAAGTAAAAAAAGCTAAAATCCGAATTTTCGCAAATTTTTCCGTGTTTTTTATAATTACGTCCTTATTTTCGCAAAATCTTAGGTCTACGGCTGCTTCGGCAAGGAAAAGTTGGCAAAAATCAGGCTTTTAGCGAAATTTGGCTGTTTTTCGAGTTTTTCAGGGGGCACTGACGTTCTTAATTTAATATTCTGATCTTCAGACTCTTCGTAAAGTAGATCCACAGCCACATCGACGTCATCGCATCTCATGATTGCCCAGACAATTCCGCCAACAATCTGAAATTAATATGTCTGTTTTTTTTTAAATTTTTCTCAATTTATCTCACTTTATCATAGTCATTCAGACATGAAACTCTTGCTCGGTGATATCCACTAGCCGAGAGCATTGCAATGATGTCATTTCTGCAATTGGAGCTCGTCTCTGGCTGAAAATTTCAATTTAAATTTAAAAAATAAAGTAAATACTACCTTTTCGGCGGCCGCAGCATTCAAGTCCATTTTTGTTGGTCTGAAATTAAAAAAAAAATTTTTTTTAATCAATATTTTCAAAAAAAAAATCATCAAGAAACCTCAAAGGGTGGGCGGAGCTAAGTTGCAACGCGCCGCACGCATTTTCGCAAGTGTGCCGCACGAGGCATTTTAAATACATTTCCTGCAGTAACTTGATGGTTTTCAACGAGAATAATGCAAGAATAAATAGCAAAATTTATAAATACACAATTTAAAAACTAGAAACTGCCTGAATCGCCGATTGCCGGAAATGAGAAATGCCGAAAAAATGCACGCTGATATTACTGTAAATTTAAAGGGACACACAGACATCTTGCTGCATGGGTCTCGCCGCGATGTGTTCAACCGTAGTTTATTTCAATTTTTGTTTTTGTTTCGAATTTTAACTGTATTTTTTTCATATTTTTCTTGCGAAATTAAAAAAAATCACCAATTACATTAAAAAATTCAGATTTCTGCTAACATGAACTCAAATCCCATCACCTATCCATCCATGCAATGCATTATCAAACACTTGGAGGCGAATAAAAGGTGAGACAAACAGTTTTAGTAACCACCTCAACTCGTAATTTTCAGATTCCAACTTGTCGCACAATGCCCATCTCTTGTGAAGATCGAAAAATCACAACCACTAATTATCAAGGAGCTGAGTTTCAAACGTAGGACAATCTCTGTCAATGGAGTGGAGTACAAACTTGGTGCCAAGAACAAGGTAAGAGTTTTTGCCATTCTAGACGAGGGTTTCGGGTTTCCAATTATTTTCTAAATTGTTTTAAAAATAAAAACGAAAAATTTCAGTTTTTTTTTTTCTAAAATCAATAATTTCTCGCTATCTTTAATCTAAAATTGATAATTTTTCGCTTTTTATTGAATTAAAATCAACGTTTTTGCCATTCTAGAAAACAGTTATTTCAATGAATAAATTTTCAGTTCGAAGCCCCACACACTCTTGCGATCAAGCAACTCAAAGGACGAGGTCCGCAGATCAATGTTTATTGGTTGGATTTTCCAGATGATGGTCGTATTCTTGAGCTGCCCCAGTCATTTAAGAAGTTCAAGGTTCGAAATTTCATGGACTGGTCGTCAGATAATCCGCTCATCGATCGATTTATCGATCTAAAGAGCATGCCATTGAAAGTCATTGTTCTCTCTGATCGTTACTCGCTGAATTTGCTGGATGTGATTGATCGACACGAAATCTTAAGAACTTCTGAAGGATTGATGCCTCATATTGTTCCTCGTGAACTCTTCCATGGCATCGGAACACTATCTACCGAATTGATTGTAGCTAATATCGAAGGTGTTGAAGTTTTTGATTTTCTCAATTTGATTGACGCTTTGCTCCAACCAGACCGTGGAAATGGAGCAGACCGTAGTTTCATCACTGAGGATGCCGATTTGATCGCGAATTTATTCAAAGCATTCACTCTTTTGGCAGAAGGAAAAGATCGTGCGATTTCTGAATATGAAGAGGGAGAAGATGAATGTTTTAGAAGATATAGAGCTGAGTATACCAAATGCGATGAATTTCCAAATGAAATCGGATTCTGGTTCAACGATTATATGGTCATTCATGCTGATGCTAAGAAAACGGAAAACAAATTTAACGTGTGGATATCGCTTTCAAAGCTGAAAAATGTTTACTTGAACTGTTGATCAAATATTTCTAGGTTTTTCGAATAAATCGTTATTTCTGTATTATTAATAGTATACTTTAACTAATTTAAGTTGGCGTCGCACAGGATTCACGAACCTTGGCGGTTTATGGGTCGCTCATGCACAATATTTTCTTTGCTCCTGGAAAAACGAAGAAACACGTAAAAATATCGATTAATCTCAAATTTCGAAGTAAAATGGGTACCGTATTCGAATTAAAGGCGCATGCACAAAAACTGCCGAGGTTTCACAACGAAAACCATCAAAATCGCAGCTTTAAGCAGTGAATTATTGACGCACGACATTGTAAAATATTCAAGAATAAAATTATAATATAAAATGCCGGAAATGAGAAATGCTGAAAAAATGCACGCCGAGTTTACTGTAAATTTGAAGGGACACGCAGACATCTTGCTGCATGGGTCTCGCCGCGATGGGTTCAACCGTAGTTTTATTTCAATTTTTGTTTTTTTTTTCGAGTTTTAACTGTATTTTTTCATATTTTTCTTGCGAAATTTTAAGAAATTACCAATTACATTAATAAATTCAGATTTCTGCTAAGATGAACTCAAATCCCATCACCTATCCATCCATGCAATGCATTATCAAACACTTGGAGGCGAATAAAAGGTAAATAACACAAACAGTTTTAGTAACCAAAGCAACACGTAATTTTCAGATTCCAACTTGTCGCACAATGCTCATCACTTGTAAAGGTCGAAAAATCACAACCACTAGTTATAAAGAAGCTGATTTTCAATCGTAGGACAATCTCTTTCAATGGAGTGAAATATAAACTTGGTGCCAAGAACAAGGTAAGCATTTTTGTCATTCTAGAAAACAGTTATTTCAATGAATAAATTTTCAGTTCGAAGCCCCACACACTCTTGCGATCAAGCAACTCAAAGGACGAGGTCCGCAGATCAATGTTCAGTGGTTGGATTTTCCAGATGATGGTCGGATTCTTGAGCTGCCAGAATCCTTCAAGAAGTTCAAAGTTCAACATTTCATGACTCGGTCATCGGATAACCCCCTAATCGAACGATTTATCGATCCGAAGAGCTTGCCATTGAAAGTAGTTCATATCTCCGCTCGTTACTATATGAGTTTGCTGGATCAAAAAATCTTGAGAACTGCTGAAGGATTGACTATTCCGTGTGTTCCTCCAGAACTGTTCCACGCCATCGGAAGGAACTCTACCTGCCGAATTGATCAGAGCTGGTCTTGACAATGATGCTGAAGTTTTCGATTTTCTCAATTTGATTGACGCTTTGCTCCAACAAGACCGGGAATACACAGGCCGTTGCTTCATAACTGAGGATGTCGATTTGGTTAGTGAATTATTCGAAGCATTCACTCTACTGGCAGAAGAAAAAGATCCTGCGATTTATGAAGAAGAAGAAGATGAAAATTTTGACCCATTTGAAGATGGGTATACCAGATGCGATGAATTTCCAAATGAAATCGCATTCTGGTTCAACGATGATATGGTCATTTCTGCTGATGTTAAGGAAAAGGGAGACGATTTTCAATTGTGGATATGGCTTCGCGAAGAAGAAAAGACTTTACTTGACTTGTTTATCAATTATTTCTAGGTTTTTCGAATAAAATTGCTCTTCTGTTAAATAAATTTAATATTTTTTTTCTTAATCTGATACCATTTCTAGTATTTTCAGACGCTGAAATTCGCGCCAAAAATAAGGTGCCCGGTCTCGAGACGACAACTGTTTAGAAAATGTGCGCACGCCTTGGAAGATTACTGTAACTTCGAATTCTCATTATTCCCAACAAGCAGCTGTAACTAGTCTAGGCTGGTCTCGAAGCGACTTTTTAAAAATCGATTTTTTTCGAGATTTCACGAAACTGCTCTCGCGAAAGCTGGATTGAAGGAGGGAAAACTAATTGTAAGAAAAAGGATAATTCAAAAAGCGAAAAAAAAATTTATTAATATTATTTGACAGCTCGTGCTAATAAAAAAGACGAAAAAAAAAACAGAAAAATGATGTTTGCAGGAAATACGGGAGAAACAAAAAAAAACCACCGTAAAAATAACAAAAAAACATAATGGAAATTGCAGAGAATACGAGAAAAAGAGGGATAAAGCAGTAGAAATTCCCGTGGAAAAAGGAATTTCTAACTGGGAAAAAACCGTAGGAAGTTCAGAAGGGTAATGTGAATACGGATGAATACGAAGGAACATTAAAAAAAAAATCGATAAAAATTATTTGAAAAATGTTCTCGAAGAAATGTCACGTAATGATGGGCGCCTTGACGGGTCGACGATGAGAATACATTCAAGAAGGTCGAATAGTGGAATCGCTTCTAAATCCTTTGGACGTCGTTGCTTCTGAAAATTGACGGATTTTTTTAAATGATTTAAGTAAAGATTCAAGTGTCCCATTTCTGGTTTGATCTCCGAAAAATGCGGGAGAAAAGACGCAGGCTTTTCAACTGATTTCACATGTTTGAAAGTGTGGTGACGTCATATTTTCCTGGGGGAAAAGTTCCCGCATTTATTGTAGATCAAACCACAATGAGACTGCTTGACACCACGTGTAGATTTGCTTACATGAAGCGGCTTTGGCGGCTCAAACGATGATTTCGATTTCCGCTTCATGTACACATTGCCGTTTTCAATCCGAATTTTTGTGCTTCTGAAAATTGATTTTTTTTCGAATTTCGAAGTCTCGACACGACAAAATTCTGTTAAATGCGAAGAGGTATGCGCCTTTAAAGAGTACTGTAGCTTTGAACTTTCGGTGCTGCGGAATTTTAATTGATTTTTCGTATTTTTCAGGTTTTTCCTTGAAAAAGACTATGAAAAATCGATTAAAACTCCGCAATAAAAAAGTTTGAAGCTACAGTACTCTTTAAAGGTACACCTATTCGCATGAAACAAAAATTTGTCGTGTCGAGACCCAAAACCGTAGTTTTGACGCAAAATTCTCCGTATTAACAATATATATATATTTACTTGATTTTTTCGGCTTCTCTCAACATGGCACACGACGGAGGTTGTTGAACAATCATCTGCATTAATTCGAATTGAAGCTCTTCCGTGTCACTTTTCGAATTTCCGTAAAAGAGCAGGTCGCCAGTGTAGAGCTCACTAAGAATACAACCAAACGACCAGATATCCGATTTCACTGAAAACGGAAGTCCCAAGAAGATTTCAGGTGCTCTGTAGTTTTGAGTCTGGACAAGTGCATATTTTGGCGGCTTATCCTGACGAATCGTCCGAGCATTTCCGAAATCCACCACACACACGTGGAATATCGATGGCTGAATAAAGCACACATTTCCAGTTACAGTAGTCTTGAAGGTACAGGACGAGGAGAAGCAAATGTTTTCGGGCTGAAAAAATAGAGAAGTTTTGAAAATTTTAAAACTGAGAGATTTTTTTGAAGGTTTCTAAGTTTTTTTATATGATTTTTTTTTGAAATTTTTTCAGACAGTTTTCCGCTTTAAAAAAAACCAAAATATCTGTGGATCAATAGATTTTTTGGAAAATTTCGGCTTTTAAGCGAATTTCTAAACTCGAAAAAATCGCTAACAACTTCAAAATTAGCCTAAAAATCGATAATTTCACATAAATTTATATTTTTTGCGGGGAAAACTGTCTGAAAATTTGCGTATTGCACAACATATTTGACGCAAAAAATATCTCGTAGCGAAAACTACAGTAACTATTTGAATGACTACTGTAGCGCTTGTGTCGATTTACGGGAATATCGTAAATGGAGTCCGTAAATCGACACCAGCGCTACATTAGTCATATAAAAGGTTACTGTAGTTTTTTTTTGCGCTACGAGATATTTTGCGCGTAAAATATGTCGCGCAATACGCATTCTCGGAATTTTGCGCTCCTTTGAATATTGCCAGAAAAGGCTAAATGGGCCTTTTTTTTAACTTTCCAGAATTTTATAAAAAAAATGAACCTTCAGGTCCAAGTGCACAATTTTCACAGATTCCAGCTTCTCCATCGCCTCCAGCAACTGTTTTCCCATAACTCGAATCGCGTTAATTTCAAATGAAATTTCGCTTCCCGCCGGCATTTTTCCTTTCGTGGAATCCATCACTTCGAACACTGACCGTCCTTTTAACTCAAAACTAATCGCTATTTTAAGAAATCCGTTTGGAACCGATTCATTTATTCTCCAGCTATCCTCCATTCGTATTAAATTTGCACTATTGATAGCAGTTACTGCTTTCATAATCTGTAAAAAAACCACAATTATTGATTTTTTTTCTTCGAAAAATTAGAAAATATTACCGCAGTTTCTCGAGCCCACGATTGTTCGCCAACTTCACTGTGCTCTTCTTTGAATAGCTTCACAGCATATTTTTTATTCTGGAAAATAATTGAAATTGAAGTTTTTTATTTAATTTTTCTTATGATTTTTTGATTTAATTAACATGTTAATTAACACCTGAAAATTATCGTTTTAAGCAGTTTTGAAACTGAAAATTTATCGATTTTTACATAAAAAATCGAAAAATTATTAAATTATTTAAATTACTCCAAATTTCTCCCTGGTTCTGAATATCTAATTTTATACTGATTTTATTTATATTTCAGCTTAAATTGACAATAAAGTCGATGGAAAAATATCGTAAATCGACACAATGCGGCGCGCGATTTCAAGCTGAAATAAAAAAATCAGGGAATTTTTTTGTTTTTTTTTCCACAAAAATATACGGAAAAGGGGGAAAAAAATTGGAGTAATTTTAACAAAATTTCCAAATTTTGGTATTATTTTATGCAAAAATCCATGTATTTTCACTCGGAAAACCACTCAAAACCATAATTTCCAGGTGTTCAATCAAAAAAAAATTCTCGGGGAGTACACGAGCTGCGTAAATCCACACACGGCCGCCGCTTTTCCATAAATTTGATCACTTACAGAATGATCTACGACCTTATAAACAGCTCCAAAAACTCCTTCGCCAAGTTTCGCAATAATTTTGACTGAAAATATGTTAAATTTCAATAAAATCTGGAAATTCACACTAACGCTGTGCTCCAGAACTTGTGAGGATCGGATTTTTGGGAAGATTTTCTCGGTTGCCTGCGACATTTTCATTATCCGTTTCCGATTTTCGACGGATTTTTTTGATTTCTGATGGATTTTGTTCTTTTGGCGCTCTGGTGCGTTTCATCTGAAATTTAAATGTTTTTTTGAGAGGAAAAACGAACATTTTTGAGAAAAATTGTTGGTTTTTGAATTTCCGCGCCATTAAATTGCCATTTTTTGACATTTCTCCACATTTTGTTAGTTTTTGGACGGTTTTCCGCTAAAAAATAATATAAATTTAAGTGGAAGTATCGATTTTTCGCCAAAAAATCGATAACTTCACATGAATTTATAACTTTTTAATTGATAAACGGTGTTTTACATTATTTATTAGAGAAAAACCGGAGAAATTTTTCCAAAAACCTGAAAAAAACTGGAGTGGAGTACTGTAGTACTTAAAGGCGCACAGGTATATTCAGATGGGTCTCGGCGCGCAAAATGGTATTTCTTCAATTTTGTAAAGTTTTTCAATAAAATTCTTCATTGTTAAGCGAATTTTGTCGTTTTATTGCAGTTTTTCAGTTAAAAATATTTTAAATCAGCTTTTACCGGAAAAATGCAAAAAAAATCGCGCCGAAACCCACGGAAACTAACCGAAAATTAACAAATAAAGAGTAATGATCGAACAATCTGAAAGTAGTGAAAACAATTTAAAATGTCTAAAAATGAACGGTATTTATCAACGAAAATTAGAGAAAAGAAAGGAATACGAGCGAATAAATAGAACAGAAAAGTGCTAAAGGGAAAGAACAAAAAAAACATGTAAATTTAGAATAAAAATTATCATTGGCAAACCAGGGAGATTGTGGCTTGGAAGACACGGCTCAACACGTTGTATTGGATTTTCTGAAAAAAAATTAAGATTTTTTGGATTTATTTTAAGCTGAATATTATTTACCTTATCCATAGCTTCCAGTCCCTGAATCTTTTGCTGTAAATCGTCACAAAGGCTCAAAAGTGCCTTATCCTTTGCGTAATTCTCGATATATTTGAAGAATTCGATGGCTGAAATTCCGTCGATGACTGAAGCATCCGACAAATGTGCTTCAGCTATGGCTGTTGTGGCGGCGAGCACGAACTGAAATCTTTCCTTTGAAATGAGCTTGTGACTCGGCAGGCATCCAATTGTTCTCGAATCTTGCGGCTGGAGTCAGCCAACTGCTCGGAGCCCATGCAGACTACATATGGCTCGATGTATTGGAGAAAATTACGGACGCTGACGGTTTCCGGAGAAGATGTGGAGGTCTTCGACTTATAGAACGTGATTCGTTGACAATCGTCCACTTCCACTGTCGCTCGCCCTCTGAGCCTGAAAAATTAAAAAAAATTAAATTAAAACCCTGTTACTCTACAAACCTTTCCAAAAATTCGTCCTCAACGCGCAATCCAATTGCGAAGAGCATTTCGGCCTTTCGATCATCATTGTACTTGGCTGACATGACGATGTGCTCGAAAAGATTTGCCAAGAGCTTCTTCTTGGCGGTAGCCAGAGATTGTGAACAGTTGCTCTTCGTTTTGTAGTCTTGGAAGAATTTGGTCAGTGGCAGTGGACTTTTGATGTTTTCTGACTTGTCCGACAGAAAATCGAGGAAGCGTTGAATATAGAGCACTTTTGTTGTCTTCCTTTCTATCTTTGGAGCTGGTGTGGGCTCTGGCGGCTTAACTCCTTGGAATGATTCCGCCTCGGCGATGGTGACTATCAGCAATCTCGGTTCACAGTCCTCGCACTTGTAGGCCGTGACACAGTCCGTCGGCCTGACTCCCATACAGACAGCGTGCTGCCATTGCGCACATCCGACACACTTTATCAAACGATTATTCGTGTTATTTGTTCCGCATTGACATTCGATCTTTATGCTCGAAACAGGTGCTCGCGGCGGCTCAAACTGATCGGAATCTTCTGAAGAATCATGTTCCATCGCGCTGAAAATGTGGAAATAAAATGGAAAATCACGAAGAGAAATTGAAAAAATGACAATATAGCGTAGAAACCTATTTTTCTCATTTTTCAACGAAATTAATTCAATTTTTCAGTAAAAAATGTTTGAAAGCTAAACAACACAGGCAAAAAACTTAAAAACCAATTTTGGGAACTAAAATTTAAATTCCTTAGAGTGGAGGCACCGTAACTTGTTTAAAGGCGCATGGCTGGTATTAAGGCTTGGGTCTCGACGCGAAAAGGTTATTAATCATCACCAATAAATTTTGTTAATTTTTAGCTATTAAAACGTTGAAAAAAAGAAGAAGATATAGAGAAATGATCAAACAATTTCTGAATTTGAATACAAAGAAAACATAATATTAAAATAATTAAACATCAACGGTATTTATCGACAAAAAATAATACTTAGAGATAAAATTAAAAGTGCAGATAATTAAAATAAACACGGGGGAATCAATAGAACATGTGGATAATTAAAAAGAAACAATTAAAAACAAATATTTTCTCATTGAGAAACCAGGGAGATTGCAGTTCGGAAGGCACGGCTCAACTCTTTGAATGGAATTTTCTGAAAAACGTTTTTTGGTTTTATTTTATTTAGTCTGTATATTATTTACCTTATCCATATTTACAAGAGCCTGAATCTTTTGCTTCAGATCGGTGCAAAGGCCCGAAAATGCCGAATTGCTCTGATTACTTGCGTAAATCTCGATGAATTTGTAAAATTCCATGGCAGAAGCCCCGTTGATGATGGCTGAAACATCCGATAGATGTGCTTCAGCGATGGTTGTTGCGACGGCAAGCCCCGTTAGCAGTTTTTCCATTGAAATCAGCTTGTCAGCCGCTCGGCAAGTCTCCAAGTGCTGTTGAGTCAGGCGGCTGCAGTCAACCAGCTGCTCGGATTCCAGGTAGTCGACATAGCCTTTGAGAAAATGCAGAAAGGCGCGGAGACTGGTGGTTGCTGGGGCAGGTGGTGCGCCGGCGATCGCTCTAAAATTTCTACTATTAATGTAATAATAAAGGATCTCTTTAGATATTTTTTGGTTTTCCAGTATTTAGGTTTTGAATTTTAACTTTGAAATCGTTAGTTTATCTTTTATTTCAAAGACTTTCAAATGAACATTTGTTCAATGTTTAAAAACAGTAAACATGTCGATTTTCACCTAAAACCTTACATAAAAGATCTATTAGCGATTTCAAATGCTAAATAGCCGAAAAAGAATGTGTGAAAGTAAGAAAAACGTGAAATAAAGTTGATTTTCCAGCCGAACCTCGTCTTAAACATCTCTCTGTAAAAGTCGGATTGCGTTTTGATTATTTCATGCATCGATTTCATCATGGTGTGCTGCACGCATAGCATTTCCTGCATTTCTTGGTAAGGCGGATAACTCGCAGATTGTAGAGCGTGCAAACCATTCATCGATTCCATCATGATTCCTCGCATTTCGCTTGGTGGAGTGGCTGCCATGTTCCAAGTGCTCGCGGAACCAGTCGTCATGGTATCGCTCAATGAGTATTGAAGATTTGGCTCAATCTCGGCGTTCGGCAAAGTACTTGCTGAACCAAAACTCTGCTCATCGGGAATCTCCTGCTTCACAGGAAACTGATTCCATCTTGAATTGCCTGTAACTGGAACAACTAGATCTATGAAAATGTCATCATCGTCTTCTTCACCCGAATTTCCGTGCTGTTGTGAAGTACTTTCTGCAGATTTTCGACGATTTACAAGTGGAAATCTGCCGACGCGATGTTTTCCTCTGAACTCCAAATTCTTCGACTTATAGAAAGTGATTCGATGGTAACCGTCCACTTCCACCACTGCATTCCTCTCCAGCCTGAAAAATAGAAATCATTAATAACTTTGCCCAAGCTGGTTTCTCTACAAACCTTTCCAAGAACTCGCCCTTGACGCGTAACCCCATCGCGAAGAGCATTTGCGCTTTTCGATCGGCATAGTAATTGGGTGACATTGAGATTGTCTCCAAGAGATTTGATTCGAGCTGCTTGCGGAGAATTCTCACTGATTGCGGATAATTGATGTGTTCTTTGTAGTCTTCGAACAGTGTAGTCAGCGCAAGTGGACGACTGATATTTTCGGATGCTTCCGACAAGAACTCGAGGAACTCCTCCAAATTCACCGATTGGTTTCTTCCTTTCTTCCGGACTTCCCTGGGCTCGGGCTCAACTCCTTGGTATGCTCTCGCCTGGGATCTGGAGACCATCAGCAATCTTGGCTCACACATCTCGCATTTGTAGGTCATTATGATATCCAACGGCATGACACTCATACAGATAGCGTGCTGCCACTTTTCGCACTCTACACACTTTATGAGCCGATTATCCGTGTTATTTGTCCCGCATTGACATCTGACTTCTTTTTGATGAGGCGACAGATTGTTGACTGCTCTGGTGGACTTTCGGATAGCTGGCGGTGGCTCAAACTGATTCGCTTCTTCTGAAGAATCGTCCATGATGAATTACCCTGAAAAAGTGGAAATTAAATGAAGAAACACGTTTGTCAAGGCAGAAAGAGCAAAGGAGATAGGAATAAATCATTAAATTCTTAATTTTTTGATGGAATTTCGATAAATCGGACATAACAAATTTTTTCGACAGCTTTCGCAATAATTATTGCAAAAAATAATACCAGAAATACAATGAAACGAAGATTTTAGGGAACATAAATTCGAAATATTTCGAAACATGGTTACCGTATCTTCAAAGGCGCACGGCCCACTTGGTGATTTGGGTCCCGCCGCGAAAAGAAAACATTTAAATTTAAACACTTAGTTTTTGTAATTAAGGCAAAATTTGAGCAATTGAGAAGTTGATAAACGAATGGATTAGTGAAAACGGATTTTTCAATTCCAAATGGCCGAAAATAAATAATTTTAAAAGTTTTTCTTCTCATGTAAGCGCAGAAATGAACGAAATTGAAAAAAAAACTAGCTTTTTCGGCGGAATTTCTATGAATTGGACAAAAAAATAAACATATTGCTAGAAAATTTTTCGGCGATTTTCTTGGTAGTGATTTTAAAAAATCCAGCAATAAAACGACAATACGATTTTTGGGAACATAAAATCGAATTTCGAAAAGTGGAATACCGTATCACGTTTAAAGGCGCACGACTCATTGGTGAAAATTTTCAAGTTTAGAGCTGTATCTTTGCATATAAAAAAAGCCAGTAAGAAATAAATAAAACAAAAATATTTATCAACGATAATCATTCAACAACAACAAAAACAGAAAACAAATCAAAATAATTTCAAAGAATTACGAAAAATTGGCCAATTTATCGAGAAGTTGCTGAATTATTCTTTCATTGGCATCATGTTCAGCTTTCAAACGAATTTTCTCTTCTTTAGCCTCTTCGATTTGTTTCGTCACATCGAGCATTTCCTCCTCGCCACCAGCTGGTTCAGCTTGAACTGAAGTTTCTTCGGATCTCGCCGTCAGCATTTCTTGATACTTCTGACGTTCCTGCTCAAGCTCTTCAGTATACTGCTGCAATCTGGAAAGAAAAAAAAACGTTAAATTTGAATTTACGGGTGAGAAACCGCACATAGTAAGACCTTCTCTCATACTCGACAGGTTAGCTTCCAGATTGGATTGTGTGAGATTATAGTTTCTTTCTTGTCTGAAATTATAGAATTTTAGATAAAATTAAGGGGTTTTTTCTGGGTAAAACCAACTTCAAATTCTCTTCTTTCAGTCCCTCCACGTGTTTCTCCAATTTCGAATGCTTCTGCTTCAAGTCGGCAATCTCCATCAAAACATCATGGACTTTGAGGGAATCGCTGAAAAATTTAAATGATCAAAATTTAAAAAAACCAATAAAAGTAATTACTTTCTCAATATGTTCAGTTCTTCCTGTTTTCCACGCAGATCATCCTCCATCTCTTTGACTTCCTGCTCATTCTGCACATTCTCGACATCCAGCTTCTTCTCCAGCTCTGACACTTTCTTTCTCATCTTGTTTTCCTTGTTCTGACTAGTTTTTAACTCTTTTTTGACGTCTTCAATTGTTTGGAGAGTTTGAGAGCATTTTTTGCAGTCGATTGGAGACTTAGTCGAGCTGCTTTCATCCAAATCCCAAGCTTCTTGGTTCTCACTTTTCTCCACTTTTTCCTTGATACACAGATCACAATGTAGACCGACAAGACGGTGACATGCCTTTTGATTATGGAGAAACTGCTTCAGCTGAAAATTTGAATGTTATAGTCGGAAAATGGCTTCGAAAAATTACAAATGGTGATCTATTGAAGATACACAGCAGTTGGCAGTGCTCGATGGCATCGAAGAGATCACAAGTTCTCAAGAGCATCTCCTTCTTGACCCTCATCACTTCATTGTACGCGATTTCCGCATAATCGGTGATGTCTGGGAACGTTTCCGTGAGTCCCAAGTATGTCAGCTCGTTTTTCAAATTTTGAAGAGTAAATCCATGATCAGCCTTTGCGTTTCTGACTTCTTTCACTGGATTTGCAGGAAAGTGAAAGCTCGAAAGTGAAACTTCGAACGACGCCAGTAATCTATGAAGATGGGCAGTTTTTATGAAATGTGGGAATCTCTGTAAATAAAAAAAAATGATTGCCATTAAATTCTGTGTAGCAATAATATGAACATACAAGCTCAGACTTGAAGAGCAGAGTCGGAATCTTCAAAACATATTCAATAATTTTGGGAACTTTATGCTTTTCGAAAACTCTCGAACCCCAAATAATCTCATTGAAAAGCTCGAAAAGCGCATCCACGGCTAGAATACAGTAGCTTCCAGGCTTCAAGTCTTCAATCGGTACAGCTTTGTGCTTGGCTCTTTGGATCGGATGTTGAATGAACTCAATGGATTTCACTTGATCTCCATATTTCTCCATAACCTCCTCCAGCGCAATCGCATCTTTTCTAGCATTTTCATCATTAAATTTAACTAATTTTTGGTTGATAACGTCTCATTAGGTATTTGGCGACAGAGACATAAATTTAAATATTTTCAATTTACGGTTTTGCCGCCAAAAACCTAACGAGACCCATGGTTCGCGGGCGGAGCGCATTTTCACGTCGATTTCAAACATTATTATCAGTTCTCACCGGAGAGAACAATTCTGGATACTCCTCAAAAACTTTTTGAAAAATCTCCAGCCATTTTTCGAATTTGTAGAGCTCCAGAGGTAAAATTCGAAATTCAGGGTCAGTTGATCCGTAAAGATAAACCACAAAATTGCGAAGAATCATGTACTGATAATCACTTCATTTCACTGGAATCAAGCTCTTGAACGATTGGAAGATGGTCTCCATTTGAGTTCCTTTGTTCCAGCGACTGGATAAGTTCTCCATTTCCTGAAAAATTGCTATGGGAAAATCTCAAAACTTGTCAATTTTTGAGTCTAAAACATACCCTATCAACGAAACATGCTCCTTGATTGAATTTCTCGAATTTTTTCTCGATTTTTCGAAACGAATCCGCATCAAAACGCACAAATTCCAAATATTTTCGACTCGTCTCCTCTCGTGCTTTCAGATACATCACTTCGAGAAATCTGTTGAGTTCTATAATATTATTCTGAAAAACGAAGAAATTAACTATTTTGATTTGATTTCATCCTAATATAAAATGTTACCGTGGAATCTTTTCGGTAACCACAAATGTTCTGAATAATGATGAAAACGTCCGTCTTGTAGATATACTGATTATTGTCAAGACTTTTATAAATTATCGGGGATCTCTGAAAATAACTCAAATAAATCATGAATCAAAAAGTCAAATCTGTTATAAAAAATGGCTCTGTAGGATACAATTTGAAGTTTACATGACTTGTCGGAAAGTTTCTGTGGATTCTCACATTCTCGGCGAGTTCTTTTCCAGATCCATATAATCCTGTAATTTATTTTATTTGATATTTAATAATAATATAAATTTGAAAATTCCCTAGCTACCCACTGAGTCTAGGATGTGTGATATCGATGAGTGCCTGGAAGAATTCAGTTCCGCCATTTTCCAATGTTTTAGGACTACTGTTGATATCTTTGGCGTCAATATGTCCTCGAAGCTGGAAAAATGTGGTTTTTATTTTGGAAAATTAGATTTTTTTTTTTCGAAATTATAACTACCTTCAAAGGCACATAATCAGCTGCTGCATCCATCAGTCGACTGGCAGTGAGATCTGGCTCCGGGAGTTCTTTAATACCCGTTATCAGCTCATTTAGGGAGCACATCTTCTGAAAATCAATTTAAATTGAGATGTTTGACAGTTCACTTGGCGATTTGGGTCCCGCCACGAAGAGAAAAATTTGAATTTTAATAACTATTTTTTCGCATTTGAGGCAAAAATCGAGCAATTTAAGAGTTGAAAAACGAAAGAAAAATTAAAAACTGATTTTTCTCAATGAGCCGAAATTAAATAAATTAATACGTTTTTTTCCGATGTAAGCGCTGAAATAAACGATTTATCCAATTTTTAACGCAAATTAACTAGTCTTAAGTTGCCGATTAAATGTATTACAGGCTTTTTCGTATGCTGGCGCAAAATGAGAAAAGCTTCATTTTTCGACGAAATGTTGATAAATCGGGCGAAAAAATAAATATTTTGGCTCAAAATGTTAGAAAATATTTCGCCAATTTTTTTAATAGTGATTTCAAAAAATAATATCCAGAAATAAAACGAAAAAACAAGATTTTTGGGAACATAAATTCAAATTTCGATTTTTGAAATTCAAAACATGGAATCACCGTACCTCATTTAAAGGTTCACCGCTCACTTGTTGATTTGGGTTCTGCCGCGAAAATCTTAATTTTGGGTTTAAATGCTTTTAAGCTCGAAATTATCAGTTTTAAAGTTAATATTTCGTCAATTTTCGGCAAATAATTTGTTTCAAATTGCCAGATCCGTTAAAAATTGATCATTTAGACTTTATTTTCAAAAAAAAAAAAAAAAGTACCGTAGCTTATTTAAAGGCGCATAATCGTGGTTAATTACTGGGTCCCGCAACAACTCTCAGGGTTGCAAGCATAGTTTTGTCAGTTCACTC